>NC_143057.1:6637500-7887500 GCF_052426305.1 Pelodiscus sinensis
CTGCTGGGTGAATAGGCAACAATACTTCATGGCTTTAATAGTTTGTCAGGGCTTAACACTGTGTCAGGGTATCAACTGGTTTTCCTCCAGAGCCCAGGAGGTTCCTACATTGGATGCTTGGATGGACAACTCCTCACGCCTTTCCTTGAAAGGAATACAAGGTGGACACTAGGATCTGGAGTCTTTTCCCTAGCTCTGACCTTAGTCAAATAATTTTTCCTCCCTGTGTTTCCGTTTCTCTATCTGTAAGATGATGATGATGATATACACCTCCTTTGTAAAGTGCTGTGAGATCTACCGATAAAAGGTGCTAGAGATTGAACCTCTCTAGTCCAGCACCCTGGGGAATGCTGAATCACAGAATTTGCCGGACCATGGGAGGCCAATAGGATCTCATAGACTTTAAGGTCAGAAGGGATTATGATCATCTAGTCTGACCCCCTGCACAGTGCAGGCCACAAAATCTCACCCACCCCTCCTAGAATAATCCTCTCACCTATATCTCAGATATTGAAGCCTTCAAATACTTTGAAGACCCCAAGATGCAGAGAATCCTCTAGCTGTGATCTGGACCCCATGCTACAGAGGAAGGCGAAAAACCTCCAGGGCCTCTGCCAATCTACCCTGGAGGAAAATTCCTTCCCGACCCCAAATATGGCAATCAGCTAAACCCTGAGCATGTGGGCAAGACTCATCAGCCAGACACCCAGAAAGTTCTCTATAGTAATGCCTATCATCCCTCCATTGACCTATTACCCACTGATAATGAAACATCTAGACATTGAGGGGTAAATTAGAGCTAAATTACAGCACAGAACACTGAGAGCCAGGACCGGTGGCTGTAAATAAACTTTATGGGACCATGGGAAATTTGGCCACAAGTTTAGTGGACATCCTGATGAGCGGACATCCGGCTGCCTGAAATCATGCCAGACCATGGATGTTGCCAGACCAGGTAGTGCCGGACTAGAGAGGTTCAACCTGTATTATAAGAGATAGATATTGTTACTGCTTTATTTTCATTTTGCTGCTTTTTTTCCTGCCATAACTCCCAGCTGCAAACGGTGTGCTAAACTGGGTTCCTAGTTTTATACAGTTCTCGTGTATCATGGTTAGGTAACATTTGTATTACTTGTCGGATTTTGCAGATTTGAGGTGGAACTCCACAGTGTAATGTATATAAGGGAAATATTCTAGTTAATGGACTATTACAGTGAGCAAAGGAGGAGAGAGGTTTGGTCTTTTTTTCCCCGTTGGGTAATGGCAAGATAAGGGATAGTAATTTTACAAGACAATGAAACTCACTTGTAGAGAGATTTAGGGAGGGGCGATGCTTGTTCTTTGCATGAAGACGGGATAGTTTTGCTGCTCTATGGTCTACTCCCTTGGTCATTTGGGGATCTTCGTCTCCTGTCTACCTGAATGATGGATGGGCTAGAGGATGAAAGATCATCTCTGGGCACCTCATGATGCAAGAAATACTGTTTTCCCCACACCGTGCCTTTTTAGCCAACATGAATGTCTTCTTTATGGGGTCCTCAGCAAGTATACTCAGCCAGGCTATTTATAACTGCCTGCAAAAAATATATACACACCGCTGTGTGATATGGATGTTGAGTTTGGAAAGCAAAGCATTCAAAGGGCAAGAAATTGCATGTTTAAAATTGCCCCTGAAATTCTAACTCTGCCATCTTGTGTCTAATACAGCATCTAGTTAGTGCTCAGCGTGCCTTATAAATATTCATTAGCCACTCTGGCATGCCACCCTACAAGATCGGTAAGCAAAATTACTCTCTCCTGGCACAGAATGATTACAGGCAAAAGGCAACACTTAAAATTAGCCTCTCATTGTGGGTGCCTCCATTTTGTGGCGGGCTTTTAGATACCTAGCCCTTGACTTCTGAGAGGGGCCAAGCGCCTCATTCATTTCCACTGGAGTTATAGCTACTTAGCATTTCTGAAAACCAGACCTATGATGCTAGGAACTTGGTAACTAGATTTGTGATTAGGCATCTGCTTAAATTGCAGCAAGAGAGGTTTAGGTGGGACATTAGAAAAAACTTCCTCACTGTCAGGGTGGTTAAACACTGGAATAAGTTGCCCAGGGAGGTTGTGAAATCTCCATCTCTGGAGATATTTAAGAGCAGGTTAGATAAACATCTATCAGGGATGTTCTAGACAGTGTTTGGTCCTGCTGTGAGGGCAGGGGATTGGGCCTGATGACCTCTCAAGGTCCCTTCCGGTTCTAGTGTTCTATTTTATGATTGGCTGATACCATATACCACCTGCCCAATGAAAGAATGCAACATTCTTGATTTCCACACCTGCTTCAGAAGCACTGAGAAACCCCTACAAGTATATGCAGCTATTGGGACATGTGACAATCCACCAGGGTCTTAAAAACAGTTATATTTGTACTGCATTAGCACCTTTGAAGGTTCATTGTGCTAGGTGATACGCATTTAATCTCTGCTTCAAAGTTCTTGCCTTCTAATGAGATCAAACAGACAAAGCAAAATATTAATATCCCTGTTTTACAGAGGTGGAACTGAGGCCCGGCAAAACAAAGGGGAACATTTTTAAATACCTAAGCCTCATTGGAAGTCAAAAAGTAATATTCCCTCTGTGTATGGCATTCGTGAAACTTTTACACTTCCAACTCTGGGGAAACCTGCCTTATCATTAAAAGACTTAAGAAGCTCAATTTATTTAGTTTATCCATGAGAAGATTAAGAGGTGACTTATCACTCTTCGCAAATACTGACATGCAGAAGACATTTCTGGCAGTAGAGGACTCTTTCTACAGTAATAGGAAAAAAAAACCCATAAAATGATCCAGTGGCGGGAAGCTGAAGTTAGACAAATTCAGACTAAAAGAAAGTGTAAAATGTGGACACTGATGGTAGCTAACTGGAGCAGTTGACCTAGGGTTGTGCTGGATTCTCCACCACTTGAAGTCTTTTAATCACGACAGGACATGGTTTAAAAAGATACCTGGTAGCTCAGACAGAAGTTACGGGCTGAGGCAGAAATTGATGGGGGTTATGTAGGAGGGTAGACAAAGATGATCATCACAATAGTCCCCTCTCGTCTTAAAAATAATTGTCCACTATCCCACAGAAGGTCTGTGGCACAGCCAGGATTGACACTCAGTCTCCTGAGTTTGAGTCTAAGGCCTTAACCTCAAAGCCATCTCCATTTCTCTTGAAATGGCATTCCCCTTTTCTGAACACTAAGGAGCATCATAATGTGACATCTGCCTCTTCTACTGTGTGAAGTCGCCTGGAAAAACAATCCATGCCCTGATGGAGAGGTTGACTAGTTGCCTAATTTCAGGAGTATCTTTGGATTCAGAAGATCCTGTTGGAACCAAACCTACCAAAGGCCAGGAGTCATTAATACATTCACTGATAAAACGTGACTTCTGGGCCTTGTCTACACGACAGAGAAGTTTGAAGCAACTGCAGTCAATCTTCCAAGGTTCAAATTAGCAGGTCTAGTAAAGACACATTAATTTGAACGAAGAGGGCACGCCCACTGATGCCAGGAGTCCTGCTTCTACGAGGAGTAAGGGAAGTTGAAGGGAGAGGGTGCTCCCTTCGACTTCCCGCAGTGTGGATGGCGCCAAAATTTGAGTTAAGATACTTCAGCTCCAGCTACACAATTAACATAGCTGAAGTTGCATAGCTTAATTCGAACTTATCCCCTAGTGTAGACCAACCCCTGGGGAGATAAGACTTTCTGAATCTCTTTAAAACCCTCACAAAGAACAGAAATGCATTGATTGTCCAATCTATACACTATTTTTAATATATCTATTCCTTGATCAAATCGGGGAAAAGCAAAGGTGTTTTATCATGTGGGGCTAGACAGATCCATGTCTTTGTTTTTTCTTCTCTAATCTTTATTAAAATCAAAAGAGACTGCACTAATCCCTCACATGATAATTTATTTCCCGGTGTTCAAAGTATGAGCATTCCATGGTTGTTCTTATACTAATCAAGGCAGTGATTTTAATTAAAAATGGAATGGTTTCAACCTGAGACAGAATTAGTTGTCTATTATAACTACCACCTTGGTATGCCTCATTTCACTGTTTCTTCTACTGATACCACCTACCTAACATACAAATTGGATTGCACACCTCTTCCTGCTTCTTGCAATGCAATAGGGGCAAGTGTTGATTCAGAAGGTCAGTGGAATTTCAGCCTGATTTTTCGCACTCTTGTCTTCTGTGTGATGTAACTCCGATTTCAGCGGAATGACATGAGTGTAAAAAGGTTGTGGTGCAGTGCTAAAGCAGAACCCTCATGCACACTGTGGCTATGTCTAGACTACAAGCCTCTTTCGAAAGAGGCTTTTTCAAAAGATACTTTCGAAAAAGCCTCTTTCGAAAGAGCGCGTCTAGACTGCACACGGAACTTTCGAAAAAGCAAGCCGCTTTTTCGAAAGAAAGCAGCGAGTGAGTCTGGATGCTCTCTTTCTAAAAAGCCCTGTTTGCTTTCAAGAACGCTTTTCGAAAGAGCACTTTCGAAAAAAGGCGTTCTTCCTCGTGCAGTGAGGTTTACCGCCGTCAAAAGAAAAGCCGCGTTCTTTCAATTTAATTTCGAAAGAACGCGGCTGCAGTCTAGACGCAGGTGAAGCTTTTTCGAAAAAAGGCTACTTTTTTCGAAAAAACCCCTGAGTCTGGACACAGCCTGTGTCTACTCAAAATGGATTGTCCATTTAAAAAAAAAAAATCCTTGTGTGGTTTTGCATCGTGTCTGGTGAACAGAATGGAATGAGAGGGGAGTCTTCTCTGCAAAGACCTTGCACTATTTTACTCAGTGGTGTTCCGCTTTTGACCAACACTGGCTGGAATTGGATGGCCATTCTAATTGCCATCCTTTACATTAGCCCAGATGTCTGTTGAATTTCTGCACCTTTCAACGTCGGGCACTGACTCATTTGGCAGTCTGTCCTCTTGGGTCAACAGAAGGAAAACAAATACATATGCAAGCGAGGGATACGGATGAGACGCTGCAGAAAAAAATTACAGATCAACATTTTCAAGTCTGGTGGACTTAAGGTCCACCTGAAGCCCGTGGTGAGGCCATAAGATAGGACCTGAAGCCCGTGGCGAGGCCGTAAAATAAGTGGCCTGAATTCTGGAAGGAGCGTGCACCCTAATAGGGTGTATGTGGGTGGGGGAAGATCTCAGCCACACATGGGACCCAGACTTGCCACCACAGAACTCTGAGGAGCTCCGGACACAGTGGTCCAAGGCTAAAGGAACTCAATGCCGGCTCGGGGGCTGACAAAATGCCACAGGTACAACAGTTGATTCAGAAGGGCAGCATCTCCTTCTTTTTGTCTCTAAGCTTTCTGGAGCTTTTTTTTACACATGTGTAAAGTTGCCTAGTACAATGGGGACCCCCTCAGCTTGTTCTGTGGGTGGTACCACAATCTCATAGAATTGTAGGACTGGAAAGAACCTCAACAGGTCATCGGCTTCAGTCCCCTGCACTCAAAGCAAGGACAAGTGTTTGTGTAACCTGTGCTTAAAATCCTGCAGTGATAGAGATTTCACAAACTACCTAGGCAATTTATTCCAGTGTTTAACCACCCTGACAGGACGTTTTTCCTAATGTCCAATCAAAACTGCCCTTGCTGCAATTTTAAGTCCATTGCTTCTTGTCCTATCATCAGAGATCAAGAACAACAATTTTTCTCCTTCCTCGTTTTATAGGTTATGTTTTCTAGACCTTTAATCATTTCTGTTCCTCTTCTCTGGACCGTCTCCAATTTCTCCACAACTTTCATAGTGTCATAGAGGCTTAGAACACTAGGACTGGAAGGGGGGACCTCGAGAGGTCATCGAGTCCAGTCCCCTGCCCTCACGGCAGGACCCAGTACCATTTACACCATCCCTGATAGATGTCTATCTAACCTGCTCTTAAATATCTCCAGAGATGGAGATTCTACAACTTCCCCAGGCAATTTATTCCAGTGTTTAACCACCCTGACAGTTAGGAATTTTTTCCTAATGTTCAACCTAAACCTCCCTGGCTGAAATTTAAGTCCATTGCTTCTTGTCCTGTCCTCAGAGGTTAAGGAGAACAATTTTTCTTCCTTCATCTTATATGTTCTTACAAACAATTGTCTCCTCTCAGTCTTTGCCAGACTAAACAAACTCAGCGTTTTCAATCTCCCCACATGGGTCTTGTTTTCTAGACCTTTTAATCATTTTTGTTGCTCTTCTCTGGAGTTTCTCCAATTTGTCCACACCTTTCCTGAGATGTGGTGCCAAGGACTAGGCACAATACTGCAAGTGAGGCCTAATCAGTGCAGAGTACAGCGGAAGAATGATTTCTTGTGTCTTGCTTGCTACATTCCTGCTAATACATTCTAGAATAATGTTTGATTCATATGCCCTTCCGGCTTGATTGTGAACCAGTGCTAATTACTCCTTGGAATGTTTTTTCAAATAGTTATGCACCCCCCTTACAGTAGCTACATCTAAGTTGTCTTTCCCTAGTTTGTTTATAGTAACTCCATGGGAGACAATATTGAAAGCCTTATTAAAGTCAAGACAGACCACATCTTCTGCTACTTCCCCTTATCTACATGGCTTGTTACTTGCCCAGAGAATGTGATTAGGTTGGTTTGACATGATTTACTTTTGATAAATCCAACACACATCTTCCAAAACAAATGACCCCTTCACCTTTAAAGCAAAAAGACTAAAGAGTAAATAAAGGGTCATTATGCTGTAATAGATTGTGGCAGATCAATACTTTGACCACTTCTTCTCCCTCGTCCTCATGGTAGATTGATGAAGTCATTACCAGAGGACAGTGTGTTCAGATCAGTGGAGTGGTGTTCTGTGTTATACTGGGTGACCATTGGGGGTTACTCCAACAAATTCCATACAGTCAATGGATTCCAGAAATCACTAGTACAGCAAATAAACTGGAAATTAATGAGCTGCCTAGAACCATAACAATCAGTCTGGTTTATAGTTTTAGTTGGAAAGAGAAGTCAGGCTCCATTCGCTGTGGTATCACTGAGCACAGTCAATCAAGCAGTCCTACATTTTCACCAGTGGAGCATTTGGATCTTGGGATCTGTAATTGTAGTCTTTTACTTTTATTCACAGGGGGCACCACGAGCCTGATCTCTCACACAGAGATTTTAAAAAAGGAAGGGAAAGAGCATAGGTGTCACTCCTTTAAGACTCCACACATTCGCGCACACAGAAAATAAGCAAAATATCCGCACTGCACAATATCCGTGTTGCCCCACATGAGTGGTGATGGCCTGTACGGATCTACTGCTTAGTGGGTCAAAAGTCAAACCAGCGTGGGCCCACGGGAACATACTCATTCAGTTTGCACTCTTTACCAGTGCCCATGGCACCCTCTGGACAGGAATGTGCATTTAGGACATTCGTTGCATTTGGGGTTCATAACAAATCAAAGGTTCAGACTTGCTCAGCAAGATGTCTTCCTTTGAGCAAACCCGAGGTTCTTTTGATTTCGAGCAAGGGTAGCAGTCCAGATTCCTTACAGTTACAGACTTACATCATTCGTGTCTTCTGCCCTGCCTATCCTTCTCATTCCCTAACCCTAAGAATACCTCACCGCGGCTGGGAAAAGGTGACGGATTCCTTCGTTATTAGTGATTGGGTATTGCCAGCCTTATGCTGGTTCCATATATTTAGACTCTCTGTGATGGGAGAGCCCTAGAAATTGGATCATAGTGCCGCTTCCAGCTTTTTTCTATAACAGTAAGAGACTTTTTGGTGTTTTGCCAAATCAGGTTGCTGTTCATGTCGTTAGTTAATTTACAGGCTCTTCTATTGCACTGATCATCACTGTGTCTAAGTGACTCTTGAACATGAATTTATTTTAGCCTCGCAGCACCCTTCTGAGAAGTGGGTTGCTATTATGAACATCACTGACTTCCACTGGAGTTTTCTATGACTGGCGGTTATCTACCAGTGCTTTTAAAAGTCTGCCTCTCAGGGTCTAGTGGTGAATTTTTGCTGACCCTGTGAGCTACATCTGTAGCAAGGGCTGAGATGACTCATCATGAACCAAATGATTTTCTCGGCACTGAGTTCATCAGTCACCG
Organism: Pelodiscus sinensis; assembly: GCF_052426305.1. Classification (NCBI taxonomy): domain Eukaryota; kingdom Metazoa; phylum Chordata; order Testudines; family Trionychidae; genus Pelodiscus; species Pelodiscus sinensis. The sequence goes on from NC_143057.1 coordinate 6,645,616, forward strand.
CTGTGGTTGACTCTCCTTCAGCTCTGACTATAATCCGTGTGCTTTTAATATTTCTTTCCTTGTGAAAGAAATGTCCTTCTTGCTGGTGTTTCTTACGTAAGTGTAGAGTAAATAGCTTCCGATTTTCGGTTATCTGTAAGCTCTAGGGTGCAGGGTCTTTTGCTATGTGTTTGAACAGCATCTTGCAGACAGTCCCTGACTTATGATTGGGGGGTGATGATAGGTAATAATATAGGTGTAGCCCTATTGTCTTACGCTAAACAAGCTGCTTGGCTGTCCATAGCTGGCTTTGAGTGCATGAAGATTTGTTTTCTGGAATCATCAAAGAGGAGCGGTGGGGCATGACACAAGGCTATGATTTTCGGGTGCTGTGGGGCCCCATTTTCACAATTTGTGAGCACTGACAGTTCCCTTTGAAGTCTCTGTGGGTGGCAGCGGTTTCACACCTCTGAAACTCTGGCTCCTCGTGTTTTATCGTGGTCTGATGGTCATTGCTAGGGCTCTACCAAATTCACGGTCCATGTTGGTCAATATAACGGTCGTAGGATTTTTTTAATGGTAAATGTCATGATACTTAAATCTGAAACTTCATGGGGTTGGCATTGCAAGGGTCCTGACCCAAACAGGAGCTATGTGAGGGTGGCAAGGTTATTGTAGGGGGGGTAGTGACACTTCTATCCACACTTCTGCATAGCTGGTGGTGGTGGCACTGCTTTTAGAGCTGGCAGCTGGAGAGCAGTAGCTGCTGGCTGGGAGCCCAGCTCTGAAGTCAGAGCTACTGCCAGCAGCAGCACAAAAGTTAGGCTACCATAGTATGGCATTTCCACCCTTATTTCTGCATGGCTGCTTGCAGAGCTGGGCCGTTAGTCAGCAAATGCCACTCTTTGGGGTGCCCTGCACTGATAGCAGCAGTACAGAAGTAAGAGTGGCATGGGTACAGTATTGCCAGTCTTACTTCAGCACTGCTGCTGGCAGGATGCTGCTGTCGGAGCTGGGCACCCGGCCACCATTCCAACCACCGCTCTCCCATTGCCCAGTTCTGAAAGCAGCACAGAAATAAGTGTGGCAATACCGTGACCATCCTAAAATAACCTTGTGATCCCCCGCAACTCCCTTTTGTGTCGGATCCCTAGTTTGAGAGAGGCTGGTCTCCCCCATGACATCTATATTGTTTAGGGTAAAAGTACACAAAAGGCCAGATTTCATTGGAGGACACCAGATTTCATGGTACGTGATGCGTTTTGCAGGACTGTGAATTTGGAAGGATTCTGAGTTAAGCGGCATGGCCACATTAAGCTACTTGCTCAGGATAGTCTCTTCAAACTGCTTAGATTTGTTACCCTGGTTTTGCTAGCATAACTATATCCGCTAGAGCTCCTAGTGTAGACACAGTTGCAACTTAGAAAGTATAGCTCATGCAGTTTCCTGAATGAACTAAAATATATTGGCAAAAGAATGTATGCTGTTATAACAGTCCACACTAGGGCTTTTGCAGATATAGAAAAGTCATTTTAAAAAATCCCTTGTAACAGCAGAAATGTCTAGTGTACACCTGGCCTTATATTTATTGATTGAGGTGCATTTTGTTGGTTTCTGCTTTTTAATGCCTCATGACATCCGGCCGCAGCTGAGGTTAAGCAAAGCATCACGTGAAATGAAACTGCGCCTAGCAGCATAAACTGCTCCTCTCCCTATGCTCTCCTGCTCAGTCAGGAATAATCCAGCAATTGTCCATAAACAAACAAAACCAGTGGCTAAAATAGGTTGGTGTCTCATGCTGTGCAAAGTAATACATTTGGGTGTATCATAAGGAGCGCGTTTCAAAGTTGAAAATGCACCACTGAAAAGGCCTTCTAGCCCCCAAATTTGTTACATGGATGCCAGAATTTTGCAAAGAATTTTCAGCACCCGCTTAAAAAAAAAAATCTCTGTTGCTACGGAGGCACGAAATATGTGGCCAGCTGTGTAAATAAGTACAGTGTGTCAGGAGCAGAGTTCTTTTGTAAAGGGGGGTCACTGATCACTTGAAAATGTAGCCCACTTGGTGTCAGCGGGTTCTCTACTCACCATGCTGGCAATGCTGGGGATCAGCCCCCCCTTTCTCCTCCTCCTGCTCAGAGTTGCAACACGGCTGCTTCGTGACTGGACCAGGTCACGTTGCGAGTCCCCTTCTGGGGGGAGAAAGGAGAAGGCAGTTGTCCTTCAAACTCCTTCTGCTCAAGTGGCGTCAAGCAGTCCTCAGGCTTGTCACCCTGCTCTGGTCACTCCTGCAGTGATCCGGGAAGCCTTTTTGTTCACTGGTCCCAAGCAGTGCCACTTTGCAGCCCTTGGTAAAGGAACCAAGACCCACCCTCTGCTCTGGGTTCCAGGCCTGGGCCCTGTATCGCGTGATTGAGGCCTGTCGCTGTACCTACCTCACCGCTCTAGTGCCTGGACTACAATACTTCCTGCCATGTTTCTCCAGTCCTCCTGACAGACCTCTCTCTCAGGCCAACTAGGTGTCAGGGGTTCCTGCCATCTACCCCCTACCCCCCTTCCTTCTCCCTTACTTCAAAGAGAGACATTACAGGCCTCTTGCCCTCACTTACTCTATTGCCAGCCTCCTGGCTTTATGGATGCCCCTGCCTGTTCCCTCACAGGTCAGCTTCCTTGTAAGCAAGGCTCTTCATAGCCTAAATCTCTCCCTGGTCCTGCCTGGAATAATCCAAAGTGAATTGGGCCTGCCTGGCATAATTCAAGCCTCTCGGAGCCAATGTGGGGAATACACCCTATCACATTTGGGAATTATCAACCAAAGCACATTTGCTGATCGCAGCCACCGTGGTGCCTAACGGAAAGACTAGCGCTAGCTAGCCAGATTCAAAAGCCCATAAGAATTCAGAGCTTCATCCAGATTGTACCATACCATGCATAAAAGTCTGTCCTTTTTCATAAGAATGCCATGTAAACTGTAGCTTGTACATTACTCTCAGCTGACCCGATGCCCTGAAAAGTAAAGAGGTGTCCAGATATTTAACTATTTTTTGCCGTGAATTGGATTTTCTCTGGGAGAAACTCGATGTTTTCTGTGTGTGCTCTTTCTGTGACCTATCTGAGGATCTGATCGTGTTCCTGCTGTGTGGCTGTTGCTATTATCAAGTCATCTGCAATAACATGGACACCTGCTACGTCCCTGAAAGTTTCACTCTTTTTTTAGGCTGAAACAATTTCCTGGCCAATTTTATTCCAAGAGTTAGGCTTTGGAATTTGAATTTGCCTTGATAGTGTGTTAAAAGTCCTCAGCACAGATGACATGTCTCATCTCACCTGCCAATATCCATCCATGTCAACTGAGCTGGTGAATAGATTTATTTCCAACTAGCTTTACATTTCACGTCTGATAGCAATATGCTATTCAAAAGCTATCTTTATTCTGCCTTTATTAGGATTGCTAAGACCTAGGCAGGCTCCTAAAATACCATTTTTTCCTTTTCATTGATTGTCAGTCTGTTTCTTCTGTCTGCAAACTTGATGTCCCCTCTCATTTGAGGACCAAAGCCCCATGTATGCATAAACACAGTCATCTTGAAATAGATCTTCAGGGACCTGCATGAATGTGATTTGAGAACACATATTTTGAGCAGGAACGAAACAACTGCCTCAAATAATTGGTCCTACAGGGCAAATTTTCAGTCTGGCCTTCCATATGTTACAAATAATTGTTGGCACAAATTTCCATCCACAATCATCTGTACCTGCCAATCACATATGTAGACATCATCGGGCAAATTTTCAAAGGGGTGAGACCCAGTCTCCATTTTCGTGGAGGTACAAAGTGTTTCTGCAAAAATTGCACCTTCATTTTTGCATGTGCAAAAAGGATTGTGGGCATGAATTGAAGTACTTGTGCTTCTAAAAACCACAGTGAGGCAACTAGAGAGGCAAGTATACTGACTCATGAATTGTACTTGTAAAACTGGAGTGTACACCCTTACAAATGTGGCTTCCAAAGTGATCTGTATGGTGAGTTCCAAAATATTGGTGCTGTCTTGTAGTATGTGTCTGTCTCACTATAATGGTATTTTCCTGTATCCATATGTTACAGATATACTGTGCTAGAGAAATGCATCTGCTACTTCCTGTGGAGATGTGACTGCTGGAATTGTATATACTTTGCAATTGTTGTCCATATTTGCAGTTAGATACTACAGAAAGTACCTTGAATACTGAGAGTAAGTACAGGAAAGTAGAATGGAGTTCATCTGTTGTTTCTTTCATACCCGGAACAAATTTGATTCCTTCTTGGTGTCCTTCAGTAGAGCAAAATTTTCCATTTACTGATCAAAATTCAGATATTTTATTACATGTGGGCAAAGAATTTGATAGTGTTGAATGGACCGGTATGTTTCACATTCTTCTCAGCTTTGTCTGCAAATAAATTCATCTGATGGATGAAACATTTGGTTAAAAAAACCCTGTAGATTTACGAATAACTAAGGAGACCTCTCTATAGGATCAACAGGATGAAATTGGAAGTAACGGCAGCGTGTACACTATGGCTGGCAGTTTTAATTCCCCATTAAATGTTCTCTTAGCAAATACTGAAGAGGAGCTATCCATTAATATAGCTAACTGCAGGCCAATGGGAATAACTCTGTAACTTCCTTAACTACCTCAGTAAAATTTTAGACTGGGATACTGGAAAATACTGAGTTAATCAGAATGCCCACTCTAAACTGCTTGTTCAAGATAGTCTGTTTAAACTGCTTAGATTTGTTACCCTGGGATATTCCCATATACTATATCTGCTCAAAAGAAATGATAGGATTTTTCATAGATTTCCTCAGAACTGGGGCATAAAAGAGATTGACATTAAAGAAACTATTGCACATGTACCATGGTTAGAGTATATTGAAAAAGATGGGGAAAACAGGAAGGACAGCAAAATGCAGGACAATGTAGCACTTTAAAGACTAACAAGATGGTTTATTAGATGATGAGCTTTCGTGGGCCAGACCCACTTCCTCAGATCAAACAGGACAGAGCTTTCCTTCTGCTTTAAAAAGAGAGATCGGTGATCCCTTCCATCTTTCCTTTTTACTTTAACTGCTGTAAAATCCTTACCTCACTCAGAAGCCTAAATCACCTAATTCCTGATTGGACAACATCATCGTTAATTTCAGTTAGTCTATAAAGTGCTACCAGACTATTTGTTGTTTTTTAAGTTTATCTTGTACAGACTAACTCGGCTACCTCCTGAAGATATTGAACAATGTGATTTTAGATCTAACTGAAGTATTTGGAGCCCATATGGGAAGAACTCACCTTAGTCTTATATCTCTGTATAAAAGACAAGACTAGCCTTTTTTATGTAGAATAACTAAAGCATACAGCTCCTATTCTTCCCTTCATGAGAGTCAGGTACTTCTGATACATATATTCAATGGCCTGGTTTTGCTACTTCTTGATTCCTTCCCTCCGATTGTGACCTACTATGAGAGCTGCATTAGTTAAGGATGTTGCGATAGACAGTGTCTACAGAGAAATTTTTAGATGCTAAAGATTGTTGTCAGCACTTTGCCCATCTCTCTGGATCTCTCTTCCACTAGATATTAGGAATGCTGCTAAAATGTTGACCTCTTTTTCAGTCTTTCCACAGGGGGAAAGACTGGAAAACAATGTTTGTTGTGATTTAATTAAAAAAATAAAATATGTATTTATAAAATATTCAGGGAAAATAATTGTATTAAAAAATGTATTTCAGGTGAAAATTTTCACTGGAAAAAAAAATACTGGATTATGTGACTAGTTCTAGGTAGCAGCTTGTCCATCAACCCTGCAGTGTACACACCAAAATATTGACCATAAATCTTACGTTCAGCTTCCCTTCCACCATAACTACCTTAAAAGAAGTGTTCTTTACTCCTTTATGTAGCAGAACAACTATGGTCATTTAATGGAATTAATGAATAGCAGTTATAAAACAAGCAAAAATGCTTTTTCACACAATGCACAGTGCAACCTGTGGAACTCATTGCTAGGGAATGCTGTGAAGGCCAAAATTATAAGTGAGCTCAAAAAAAGAACTGGATGAGTTCTTGGGGGACAGGTCCACCAATAGCTGTTAACCAAGATGGTCAGGGATACAGCGTGAACCTAAGCTTCAGGCTGCCAGAGGCAGGGAGTGAACACTATACTACTAGGTTATTTTGAAATAAGTTATTTTGAAATAAGCTTATTCCTCTTCACAAACAGGCATTATTATTTTGAAATTACAAGCCCCTTATTTCAAAATAACAGGCTTGGTAGTGTGGACGCTCGCCTTGTTGTTCCAAAATAAGGTGGGTTATTTTGAAATAACTCCCCAGTATAGACATACCCTAATTGCCCTGTTTTATTTGTCTCCTCTGGAGCACCTGGCATTAGCTACTGTTGGAAGGCAGGACACTGAGCCAGATTGAACATTGGTCTGATTCAGGATGGTCCTTCTGATGTTCTCAGGTAAAGACAGCAAATCAACCTGAAGAACAAACCCAGCACATTTGACAATGCATCCACTCACCAAATTACCACATAAGAAAAGGAGAATCAAGTATTATAGATGGAAAGGCCCCATCCACCTCCTCCGTTACCCCTCTGCAAAACGAGAGCCATTCACCTGCTCCTGTGTCTGCTTTGTGCTGGCATAAATGAATTAGGGTGTAGAGCAGCAGAGAATCCGGCTTTCAGATTTGCTTTCTGTAGAATTGTTTATGTTGGGATGTTACCATTGAGCGACACGGTACAAATGTGTCTTGATTCCATCCATGTCTCTAGTGGGACAGCAGTGCATTCCACAGGGCCGTCTCTTGAGGACAACCTGCGAAAATGGGCAGTGGTGTTTCATGCCTCACTGCTTGCATTTGGCATAATACCCAGGCCGTTCAAACGAGTTGGGGACCCAAAACATGGGGCTGTGTTCGAACAGAACAACTTCATCTGAAAGTCCACGTATCCCCACATGCCAGGACATGTTTCAAACTTCCTGAGTCCTATTCGGAGAGGATGGTGAGGTTCAAAGAGGATGGAGAGAGGCTGTTCTCAGTGGTGCTGGATGACAAAATGAGGAGCAATGGGCTCAAGTTGCAGCGGGGGAGGTCTAGGTTGGATATTAGGAAAAACTATTTCACTGGAAGGGTGGTGAAGCCCTGGGATGGGTTCCCTAGGGAGGGGGTGGAATCTCCATCCCTAGAGGTTTCTAAGTCCCAGCTTGACACAGCCCTGGCTGGGAAGATTTAGTTGGGGTTGGTCCTGCTTTGGGCAGGGTGTTGGACTTGATGACCTCCTGAGGTGTCTTTCAGCCCTAGGGTTCTATGATTTACAGGGTTGCATCCAACAGATTTTCTGACAGATGAAGGAAGTAGGGGTTGATGGGAAGACAATGGTGCTGTATGTGATTTGGGATTGTCCTGTGGCACTTTCCTTCTGAGGTCCAATAAGGAGACAAGTTGTTGCAATGCTGGGATTTTCTAAAGACACCATCGAGTGATTTATATGGTTTTTTTTGGGTACAAAATATGAATCAATGAGAGAGTAATTTTGGTTCTTCAAGAGGCCACAATGCTCTTAAAGGGATAATTCTGGTTGGCTGGCAATGCAAGTCAAGGAATTATTAATGGTGGTTATGGAGAGAGTGAATTTGCAAAGGTGGCAAAACATCTGGCAGAAGATATCTGAGACAGTTGAAGTTGAACAAAGGAGAGGTCAGAGTATGGTTAACAGAGTGATTGGGGAATGATCTGCTAGGGACTATGATTTCAAATAGGGGAGATTGCCAAGAGTGAGGTGTTACGATGTCAGCTTGGATGGAGGGAAGAAATCAAATCTATGGACCTGATTACGAAAGGGAGAGTATGTCCTTAGGGACCAGAGAGGGGAGAGACAGGAACGACCGGCATAATCCTCTGTGATACAAACACATTGCAAAAGAGAAGATGAGGAAATCTTACATGAAATGCTAAAGGGGCCATTGGGCAATAGAGGAGGAGAATTACAAGAACGTACAGTTGCAGAAGTCAAGAGAGGACAGAGACTTGTGGAGGAAAATTATCTGATTTTAAGGCAGAAGAGGGACCAAGGAAAAACAAAAATAGAAGAAGCCCTTCTAGAAAAATTAATTTTAAAAAACGTGGACAGATAACAGTTGTTTTCTAGGCACCTTTACAGAATACAGCTGTGTGACAGGAACCCTTTTCTTTTAAACGTTTACTTGGTGTGGGTTGTGCTCCAGAGCAGAGATAGGCAGGACTAGGGTCAGGAACTGATGCCGGGGGTCAGGAACAGTATCTGGGTCAAGAGTCAAGCGGAAGGTCAGAGTCAGGAATCAGGCAGCGGTTCAAGGCAGGGAACAATGTGTATAGTAAGGGAGCTGAGAGCCTTCAACCAAACTGTACACCCAATGTACGCTGGAAACCCCTTCTAGCCAGGGGGTGCAGCCTACATGGCACCTATAGGTATCTGGGTCTGCGTTGGGGTTCTACAGGTTGATCAGGAACCAGAATCCAAGGCAGAGGTGAGGGCAATACGGGGTGTTAGACACAAAGCAGCAAGCCTGGATGCTTCTGGGGACACCTCATGGACTTATATAGGAGTAAGGAGCCAATCGGGACTCACTGAGGAAAATTCTCTCCAATTGGTTGAGGCAGAACGTCCCCTGGGATATAACTTCCATGGCTTCTGGGTCCCAGGGAGCATCCAGGTTTCAGCTACTGCCAGGTGGCAGCGTGGAGCTGTTGGATACTTTGTCGGCCTGGGTTCCACTCCTACCAATCCATACCGTGTCTTTGCAGGAGCTTTTTGTTTTGTTTCTGGCTTAAATCACTGTGTACAGGGCCAGTTAGTCTTATCGGTCTATACTCCAAGAAGAGCCCAGGGAAAGCGGGGGCAAGCAACACCGTAAGGCCGGCTTCCCACCTAATCTCACAGGGAATAAACGGGTGCCATCTTTAATCAGTCTCTATTATAAGACCCTGCCAAACGTCCCTTTAATAAATCACTAGCTGACGTTGGATCCCATCACCTCTTGCAGAGAAGTCCCAGCTCTGGCGACGAGCTGGTACCTCGCAAGTGTCAACTCCAATGTCTTTTGACATGATAGGTCTTCGGTTCTCTTCTCATCATTGTGCTGCAACAGTCAGGGCTGGCCTTACCATGAGACGAACTGAGGCAGCTACCTCAGGTCCCAGACTGTGGGGGAGGGAGGGAGTGCCACTAGGACCCAGAGTGTAGAAAATTGTGTCTGCTGCTGGTGCATCTGTATTCTCTCTCCTCTAGATGCATAGAGATGGTGGAGTGCCATGAGAGGAGTAGAACAGGAAGAAGGCAGAATTGAGACCTTTCAAAGTTTTGGCCCAAGTGAGGAGGTACGGGGGCATCATTTCAGCTCCCCGCTTCAGGGACCAAAATATAGGCTGGCCCTGGCAACAGTTGACGTGCTGCGGCAGACCAGAGACAGCAGGTTGCCGGAGTTTGATGGAGGGCAGGTATACAGGTTGTTGGGCGAATAAATTCCTGTTCCCTGAATAGGCTGTAGCAGACAGCTGCCCAGTAGTTAAGTCAGGCAGGCACCTGGGATTCATTCAGAGCCGGCCTGCCGCAAGAGTCAGGCTGGCGGGACACCTGCAGCCCGTTAAGGCCTACTAGTCCCTTATAAAAGGTTTCCCCTCAGGAAAGGGGGGGAGGGGGAGGAGAAGAGGGACGGACTACAGCAGAGGAGGGCCAAAATTGTGACGTGGCAAGCAGAAGAGGTTTCTCCCACAATGCCAGGTTGGGAGGTGGCTCAGGGAAGGGCTGCTATATGGTGGGGACAAGGACAAGAGCCCAATTAGTAGCCGCTACCTAGGGTCCGTGGGATGGAACCCAGAGTAAGTGGGCGGGACTGGGTTCCCCCCGATCCTCCCCAGGCCCACCAGCAGGGAAAAGGGGACCTTTGGACGGTGGGTTTCCCCCTTGAAGCTAGTGACCGGCCAGTGATGAAAAGGGCTTATTGGGTGGGGTGTCCTCACCTCTAAACGTACCGAGAGGCAGTCGGAGGGTCTCCCCAAGCATCTGAGGCATCTTAAAATCCGCCAGGAAGCACAGGATGCAGGGGGCATGACCAGAGCTCCACCTCAACACCAAGGAGGAGTAATTCCTCTGGATGCACAAGTAAAATGTTGTTGTGTTTTTCCATCCTGATAAAAGAATAAGAAAGTAAATTCTGTGCTGGTTTGGGCTGAAATGTCATTACAATATTGGGAGGCAGTTGTACCATAATGGTTTCTTAAACACTCTTCGAAACGGAAACAATTGTCAGCCCCCCAAGACTATGCCAGAGAAAAAATAACATAAAACTAGGGGTTACAACATAAACTCTAGGATGGAGAATTGAAAGATCTCTCCTCTGATTTTATATTTTATTTCATGTATTAGAATTGTGTAATTCCCTTCCCGATCTGGTTCAAAACCAAATTGCCTGGAGAAAACAGGCCTGAAATACAAAAAGGTTCTAAGGTTAAAGAAGCTTTGAGTTCCAAGGGCAAATCCCAGTGAAATCCTGTCAGCAAAGTCTGGTATGTGAGAGATTTGCTGAAGTTCAAACAGAGCTTGCATGAATTTGCTAGGACCAGTGATGCTAATGATATAGTCACTGCAGTATATTCTCTGGGAATTAGCTGTCTGTGTGCTTTATTGAAATCCAGACTGGGTTTGGTCCCTGGTAAACAGCAGAGACAAAGCTGGAACTCAAACTGCATGGGAGTCTATTTATGTCTGTAGTTGCATTTATTGTCTTTTTTTGGACTATAATTCTGTATATTACAACATAAAACAACAGTTGTATCCCTGATGATCTGTCTCAAAAACCTAGGCTGAACTCGAAATACACCATGAATAGAAGTTCGTGGGTATTTAGTGGCAGAAATTTTCACAGAAGCATGACTAGTCAGCTTGTTGATTCCTCTTTTACCCTCTAAATAAAAGGGCTACTGGTTCACAAATACAATTCTGAACTTGATTCCAAGGTGACGTTAGTGTCTGCAAGGTTTGAGTCTTACCCTTTCCCTAGCTCTCTTGCTTATTTTTGTCTGGTGAAAACTGGTTGTAGTTACTCAGAGTTGTTGATCATTCTGCAACAGTAGGCCCATCAGATGTAGCAATCAACAATTACTGTTGTGATCTTCATACAATGTACAATCAAACCTGTGGAACTCCTTGCCAGAGCGTGTTGTGAAGTACAAGATTATAACCGGATTCAAAAAAGAACTAGATACATTCATGGAGGTTAGGTCCGCCAATATTTATTAGTCGGTATGGGTAGGAATGGTGTCTCTAGCCTCTGTTTGTCAGAAGCTGGTAATGGATGACAGGAGAGGGATCACAGGCGATTGCCTGTTCTGTTCACTCCCTCTGGGGCACCTGGCATTGGCCACTGTCAGAAGACAAGATATTGGGCTAGATGGACCTTCGGCCACATTGGGTCAGACTATTCTTAGGTTCATATTTTTCCATTCATAAGCTTGAAGTCAATTGCTCACATCCAGCTAATAGTTTCTCAGTAAGATTGTCGTTCCAAGCTTTTCTGCATCTCTTGCTTCTAGGAACCACACTAACAATGCATCAGCATTTTTTGCTGTTGAACATATTTAAGGGAAGGGCCCAACAGAGAAGACATGGAACAAGAAGTGGTCTCCTCTCAGGCTTCCTTCTCAGTCTATAAATACTTCTGTGGAAACCAGGGGTGTGGAAGATGAATTGATAGGCACCTCTTCAAGAACATGTTGAAACAAATGTCAAGCATTCCTGTGGTATGTGAAACTATGGAAATTCCTGGTCACGGAGGCACCTAAAATTCAAGGGAAGTCAAACAAGAAATGCTTAGATAAATGAGTAAAAAGCCATTCGGGTCTTAAAATCATCCATACTCAAATTTACCCAAATTAATTTAAAACAATAGCTCCTGTAGGATTGATATGAGAAGTGTGAGGGACTAGTACATTGACAAGAGAAAGAGGTTAGTATTGCTTTATGACTGCTGTCATGTACCTCTATTGTAGTAGTGTCTTGAGGCACTGCACATATACATAGAAAAAGGCAGCCTCTGCTTCAAAAAGCACTTATACAGGTTGAACCTCCCTAATCCAGAACTCTTTGGTCCAGAAACATCCATGGTCCAGCATGATTTTAGTTAGCCAGATGTCCACTTTGATGGGTGTGCCCAAGTTTCTTGCAATTCTGTAACGTTTGTGTATAATCACCCGTCCTGGCTCTCGGTGTTCTGTGCTGTTATTTAGCTCTAATATTCCCCTTAAATGTCCTTTAATAGCCCAGTAAGCAGTGGAAATGCTAGTAGTGCTGCTAGACAATGATAACCGCCCGCAGTCTGGAAAATTCTCTGGTTCAGAACCAATCAGGTCCCGAGGGTGCCGGATTAGAGAGGTTCATCCTGTAGTCAACAAGACAGACCAAAGATAGGAAGTGAAATATATTATCTCTGTTTTATGGAGCTGAGGCATAAAGAGAGTGAGGCTGTGTCCAGACTCAGGGGTTTTTTCGGGAAAAGTAGCCTTTTTCCGAAAAAACTTCCCCTGCGTCCAGACTCAAGCCGCGTTCTTTCGAAATTAAATCGAAAGAACGCGGCTTTTCTTTCGATGGCGGTAAACCTCATTTCACGAGGAAGAACGCCTTCTTTCGAAAGTTCCTCTTTCAAAAGAAGGCGTTCTTCAATGTAAATAGGGCTTCTTCAAAAGAGAGCATCCAGACTCACTGGACGCTTTCTTTCGAAAAAGCAAGCCGCTTTTTCGAAAGTTCAACGTGCAGTCTAGACGCTCTCTTTCGAAAGAAGCTCTTTCGAAAGTATCTTTCAAAAGAGGCTTGCAGTCTAGACATAGCCTGAGTGAGTTACCCAAGGTTACATAGGAAGACTGTTGCAGAGTTGGAATTGAACCTTAGGCCAAAGACCATCCTTCCTCACACTTCCTTTCTCTTTCAACTCTAGCACTTGGAAGCAGTAAATGAGGTGTATTATGTCGGTTTTCCCTGGAAAAATGCCCCTAGCTAAAATCACATCTCCTCTTCGCTTTTAAAATACATGTATCTCTACACAGACACACACCCTTCTATCTCGGTCATGAGATTGCTTCTAAACGCTCAGCTCCGCTCTCTCGTGCAGCATATCAGACAACTGGCTTTTACCTTCTCAATCTCTCCTGTTATTGCTCAGTGCAGAGTAATAAATCAAGAGAGTCTGAATTTGAATACATTGGGGATACAGCTGCACTGGTGGGCACATCGGCCTTCTGTGCTAACTACATAGGCCCTGAGCCTCTGGAACATGGTGAGAGACAGACTCATGTGGAGTGCTTTGGCATTTTATTTGGCAAGTTTCTCCAAATGCAAATAAGCAGTCGTCATTTCTGTTCAAACTTCCGAAACAAAAAAAAATTGCCGGTCAACCTGTCTTCGATACCAGCCAAGTGGGGAGGACACGAAAAGGAGAGGGCTGAACGGAAGGATAAGGAAAAACCTGCTTTCGTTTGAGAGAGCAATTGATAGGTCTCTGGTCTCACAGGTTTGGAGGGTAGCAAGATTAAAAGGGAGGCAAAAAGCCAACTGGTGACTTACAGTACTTAGCAATCATGAAGTGTTTGGAAGAAGTGTGTGTCTTGACTTTGGAGCAGCTGACTAATCTGGGTGGTTTGAAATGTGTATCTGCATTAGTGGTAGAGGTTGGGTATTTGGCAGTGACAATACAACGAAACTGTCCTACATAGCTTGTTTATACATGCTGTGGCCTGATTTTTTTTCTTATAGATCATTATATTAAGAGTTGTCATGACTAAAAGGGAGTGATCATTAGTTAAGAGTAAATAAGGGGATCTGAGAAGTCAGGCTTTTGGCTTGCTCTAGAAGGAGTGGAAATATCACTTTTCTTCAGAGGAAGCCCAATGACATCTAACAACATAGATGCTTGGACTTTAAGGTCAGAAAGGATCATCTTCCTTATCTGGTGTCTGATCTCCTGAGCCACAGAACCTCACCCTCCCAGGTAGGTGAGACCCTTAATCTACTGTGATAGACCCTTAAGCTCTGACTAAGTAACAGAAGTCCTCAAATCAAGGTTTAAAGATTTCAGGGTATAGAGAACCCGCCGTTTACACTCCTCCGCGCGTGTCTGCCGTTGTGAGCTGGGAGAAAACTCCTTCCTGCCCCCAAACATGGCAATTAGTTAGACTCTCATGCGCTCGGTGAGTCTCTGTACTCAGCCTCCATCCTGCCAGAGGTTTTGGCTATTGGCTTTCTGAAACGGGGCAGTCCCTGTGCGAAGCCCTTGCCTGTCATTCTGCAGGAATGAACAGCCTGACGGGCAGGGCCGGCCTTACCATGAGGCGAACTGAGGCGGCCACCTCGGGGGCCAGACTGCGGGGGGCGCCGCTGGGACTCAGAGTGTAGAAAATTGTGTCTGCTGCTGGTGCAGATGTATTCTCTCTGCTCCAGATGCACAGAGATGATGGAATGCTGTGCTGGAGGAAGGAGGGCACAAGATACCTTTCAAAGGTTTGGCCCAAGCGAGGAGGCATGGGGGCACCATTTGAGCTCCCCGCCTCAGGTGCCAAAATGTTGTGGGCCGGGCCTGCTGGCGGGGTCCGAATTCCCACACAGTAGCATGACGGTGGCTGGCCTGTCTGGAGAGCGGTGATGGGTGCTGTTCCCGCCTCTGCTTGTGGTGTTCGGCTGGACCTTGGAGCTCTTCTCTGTGGCCATTTGGCTGCTGTTCCTCGTCATGGGGAGGCGAGGCAAAATGAAAGAGGGTTTTCGCTGTGAAGAGAAACGATCCCTCCTTTGTACGCCGTGAGCTGGGAGCAGAGACAGCGCCATATGGGCTACCTGACCGTGCATGTTCTTGTTGGTGCATCTGCTTCCCCGTCTCTCTCACGCTCTTCCCTCTCTCTTGTGATGAGAACATCCAAATACCTGGCGTTTCTCTAACACCCTGCAGCCAAGAATCTCAGAGCACGCGACGCACAACGAAGTCCTCCTACAGATGGGTAGAACAGAAACTCCTTGGCAAAGGTGAGGAGACAGTTCAGGGGCCCTTGGAGAAACCATCCAAACGATCCCTGCTCCGAGACAGAAGTCAGAGCAGCCTTAAAAACTTGATTGCTGGGTTGTCCCGAGGTTCCTAGCAGGGGGAACTTGGGGGCTTGGCAGGAGAGATGAATGCCACACAGGGGAGTTGATATTTTACAGATGCCGGCTCCTTTTGGGGTCGTGATTGGCCAGCCTCTCTAGTGCTCAAGCTGACGTATTTCTATTGTCACAGACTCTCCCCATGACTTCTCTTTGCCATGTATTCTTGCCTGTCTCACAATGGTGAAATGGCTTTAGAAGAGGGGAGCAAGCCATACTGTAGTCAACTGTACGCCGAGGGGTGGGCAGGTCAGTGCACCTGTTACGGGGTGCAGAGACACTGCTTTGTCCCTGGATAATGAGACGCTAAAAGCAACCAAGGCTCTCGCAGGTGTTCTAGGGACCTGGCACTAGGGAATATGGAAGCAATCCAAATTGGTGATCAGCTTTGCAAGATCAGCTTTCCTCTCTCTGTGCCTTAGTAGTGCCATCCACAAAATGGGGACAGTAATGCTTGCCCATCTTCATAGGGCTCTTTGGGATCTACACAAGAAAAATAACTGGGCTGGTGAAAAATATTGCTGTTCAGTTGTAGGAGGTCTCTCATTTTGGTTTCCACCTAGAACCCTGCGAGCATGTGTTTGCTGTGTTCCGTCATGGAGCTGTGAACCAGAGTGGGACATTTTAAAGCGGTTTGTAACTTTCTAGACTCCACAAAAGGAGGACTCTGTCTTGTGACACTTTGAGTCAACATACAACGCACAAGTCTCAGGGGATCACAGAGGAGCCTGATAGTCTATTAATGAGAATTCTGTTGCTTTGCCATCTATTCATTCCTGCCCTGCACTATGTGGGTAGTGAAGAATCACACTTGCATTCTGAGAATTTAAGATCATGTCACCCCACACTTGTCTAGTCTCACCATCATCTACTCTCATCATCACTTTAGCACTTCACGGTCATTGATTGGATTGGAGCCTGACAACATCCATGCAAAGGAGAAGAGTGCTAGTCCTATTGGCCAAATGAGGAATCGAGTCATAAAGTAGATTAGGTGACTTGACCAAGGTCATGCAGGCAGTCTGTGGTAGAGCTAGGAATGATCCTAAGAGTCCTGAACCTTAATATAGAACTCAAACTCATGAGCTCACCTTTTCTTCCCTTCCAAACTTTGTGCTTTTGAGGATCTGTCTGCACAAGGTCCTTGTAAGGAGGTCTAAGTCCAGGCCTTATTTGGCCTTGTGTGCGTGTCTGCTAACATTTATGGTGCAACCAACTTCCTTCCCTGCTATGCATGGAGCTACAAGCCCCTATATTGAGCATTTATTAGGCACTATTGGTGGGTGTGATTCAAAGGGCTCAATTCAATACACTTGCAAAGTTATACTCCTTTGGTGCACTATGCAGTGGTGACACAAACTCTTTTGTTAGGAAAACCTCGCTCTGCACATTTCGGAATTGACAGTTTGGTTCATTAAAAGTTCTGGTGGCAAAAATGCAGCAGTCCCCCTCCAGCTATGACGAGCAGGACTGAAATGGACTGTTCTCTTCCACGAGAAGCTGGAATGTCGCCCATGGTTGTGTCATGCAGGGGGGAAGTCCTTTCAAACACGCAGTGGATTTAAAAGAGCTTTGTGCCCGTAGCTTTCTTAAAGGCATTACCAGACTTTGCAGGAATTTTTTTTCTTGTCCCCCAGGAGCAGGCCAGGAACTCTGACAAGGCAAAGAAGGATGCATTGATATGAACCTATGGTAAACAACACGTCAGCGGCCAGCACGGGGAAAAGGTGCATTGGAATAGAAATGTTCCAGATGGGGAGGATGCGGGGAATTGAGAGAGAGATTGTGATGAGAAAGGAAACAATGCCATATTTTTGTCAGAAGGTCCTTTTACAGAAAAGCTGTGGGGGTGGGGTTGTTTGTTTAAAAAAAAAACAACGGGTGTCTACGATTTCTGTGCAAAGGTTGAGTATCTGACACACTAAAAGCCCTGAATCCCAGAAATGCCCTTCCCAAGCTTTTGTGTACCCACCTAGCAATGGTAAAAGATTATGTTCTACAGCACAGCCATCGATTATACCACCTGATTTCTCTGAGTTCTTTCTTTAGACTTGGGGGGCTTTTTCTAAGTGGGAGTGGGAGACGGGGGGCTGCTATTGTTATAGGGGAAGATTCTGGAATCTCTGAACCCAACGTAACCGTTATTTTTTTTTTTAAATAACGAGACAAGATTCCAAATGGAAGAAAGCTCATCCGGCTGTGGCAGTTTGTGCCTGAATGAGAGAAAAGTGCCCTAGAAGCTATTCATTAGGAATTCACTGGAAGCTCTCAAACAAGCCTGGCAGAAGCTGAAATTGAAGTGGTCTCTGACCTAATTTTCTTCTGCATGAAACATCTGCATCAAGGCACTCTTTGATGTATTCCACTTGGCTCTGTCGACAGTATCGGATCACATGGCTTCGGCATTGCCTCAGTTTTAAAAGACATTTCCAGCCTGTGGAAGGTAATGTGATGTTACCAGTCCCCAAACTAATCACTCAATGTGCTCCCGAAATAGAAACAATAGAGGTTCAGACGCCGGTGCTGGCTTTGCAGTTGTTGTGGCTGCCTCAGCTCCCGGTTTTAAAAACGCAGATCTGTGATAGTCATCTCATGTAATTCATCAGCACCCGGGAGAAAAGAGGGGGGAATGGGAAACCTTCCGTGAAATAGCATGTCGAAGGACACAATGCTTTACATATGTGCGCCTCAATTTTTTTTAATGTTGGTTGTTTTTTTTTTTGCCTCACCCGCCACACATTGACGTTAGCACATTAAAAATAAAACAGGCAAAGGTTGGAAGCCATTATCGTAAAACTTCAATAGACGGAGCCCCTGGTTTTCATTTGGCTGTTTGTTCTCTCTGCTGATTGACACCCAAAGCTCACAGCAAAAGAAGGGTGTGTGTGTGTGTGTGTGTGTGTGTGTGTGTGTGTGTGTGTGTGTGTGCGCGTATAGATATCTGAATGCTGTTTGCTGCATTTTTGAATGTCGTCTCTTTTCTTTTGTGAGCCATGAAGCACGTTTTAAGATACCCTCTCCCATCTTGGGGCTCTTCCCAAACGGGGTAAATAAACAAGCAGAGGGATAAATAAAAATAAATGGTAACTAGGCTCACTTTTTTTTCCCCTCTGAGCGAATAGATCCTTGTCTTCTCCAGAAAGATTTGCTGCACCGTCTTACCTAATGGCTTGCTGCTGTTTCCCCTGCCTTCCTCGTATTCTGTGAATAACTGTGGTGTCTTTTGTATTCCACCCCCTGAAGAAGATTCCTTTGAAATTCTAAATGACTATGCTGCCGGTTTTAATGCCTGCCTTTTAGAAATAGCCAAGAAATACCCACTCATCGAGCAAGATGCAGCGAGCCTGGTGAATGAGATTCAGCCAGCTCCCCTCAGCCTCATGAATTGATATGTACGTTTTATATATATTATATACACACGAATGCTTGTTTAATTCTCCTGATGGAGGGCAAGAATAAATTACTCTCCCGAGCCACTTTTTAAAAAGCTGGTCATGTCTATTGCCATGAAGAAAACAAGGCGAACTATCCAGCCAGCTTGGAAACATCCAGAGGGGTCAATGGGAGATCAGATGGGAGGTTCTCAGTCCTAGTGGAGGTCAGAAGAAGAAAAGTGCCACTGTTGGCACTAATTAGACATCTCCTTGGCAGTCATGGTAGAGAAGCAAAGGGGCAAATGCTCCAGAGGACAGAGAAGTATCCTTTGTTCTCTTCCTTTTGCAGAGTGACAGAGAGCTGGTACCGATTCTACTTCTTTGTTTCTATTCCTGTAGTACCCAGGAGTCCCCTGTTCAAATCAGACTCCCTTGTGCTAGGCGCTGCACATACGCATACCAAGAGACAGTCGAAATAGACAAGACCGAAACAGATTGGGAAACAAAAGAGAGGCACAGAGAGACCCAAAATCACACAGCAGGACAGAGGCAGAGCTGGGAAGATGGTTTGTATCATCTGTCAGTCTAATGCCCTATCCCTAGCTCTCCACGTAGTTATTCTGCAGACAAATTTAGAAGTTTATCCTCTAGGATTGTGTCATCAGGACTGCACAAACAATCAACTCACCATGATACTTTAAAAAAAAAAAAAAAAAGGAAAAAAATCTGGTAATTCCTTCGCACCTCTAGTCAGTTTCCTGAAGGAGAGGACAATTCAGCGAAAACCACACACCCGTGTGTACGCTCACAAGGCCTCATTTCAGATTACATACATTAAAAAAGAAAAGGCAAGGCTTTCCAACCCATTCTGAACACGGAGAAAGATTTACACTTGCCTTGATGTGGATAGATGCTGGCAGAAGTGTATCATGCCTGGTTCTAAAAATAACTAGCGCCAATGGATGGAATTTACTTGCATAGTCCGTGAGATTAAAAAAGACTGGGAATTTTCAGCTTAGAAAAGAGGAGACTAAGGGGGGATATGATAGAGAGCTATAAAATCATGACCGGTATGCAGAATAAATAAGGAAAAGTTATGAACTTGTTCCCATCACATTAAAATGAGGGGGGGTCACCAAATAAAATTAATTGGCAGCAGGTTTTTTTAAAAAAATGAAGTATTTTTTCACACAATGCAGAGTCAACCTGTGGAACTCCCTGCCAGAGGATGTTGTGAAGACCAGGACTTTAACAGGGTTCAAAAAAGAACTAGATAACCTCCATGAATGTAAGTCCATCAATGGCTATTAGCCAGGCTGGTAGGAATGGTGTCCCTAGCCTCTGTTTGTTAGAGGCTGGAAATGGGTGACAGGGGAGGGATCGCTTGATGATGCCATGTTCTGTTTACTCCCTCTGAGGTATGTGGCATTGGCCACTGTCATCAGGCAGGACACTGGGTCAGATGGACCTTTTGTCTGACCCAGTGTGGCCCTTGTTGTGTTCATCTCGGTTTGAAATGCTCGAAAATGGCAGAGACTGGCAGATATGCGATGGCTGACCATCCCATCTTGCAAGGTAGTTTCTATCTTCACATACAAGGAGATGGATGTTATTCTTTGCCTCATTTTCCGTACTTCAGAATTATATGCCCGCTTGCTCTTTGCTTTCTTCTCCCTGTATGTGACTCTGCCTGGTAGAAGATTGGGTGATCTTGCCTCGATGTCCCTCACTCATCCCCTCCCTCCAGATCCTGTGCTCCTCTTGAAGCCTATCATTCCCTCCCACTCTCCTATCTGAGCTTTGGAGGCCCCTTGTTAGAGCATACTGCACTGTCGCCTTTTTAGTGGGGTTGCCGTCCCTTTAGCCGTCCCTTCCTTCCTTTAGCCGTCCCTCCTCTCTTTAGCCGTCCCTTCCTTCCCCTTAAATATGAATGAAAACAAGCTGATTTTTGTCTCTTTCTTTGATGGCTGGATGGGGAGAGTTTGAGATTCAGATTTTTCAGAGCATTGTTAGAAAGGCAGTGGAGGGCAGGGAATAGCAAGCCCTGATACCCCTTTTTATATAGGCGCTCTGGCTGTATAATTGTTAGCCGTTGCATGTAAACTCCTATAGGTAGGCAGAATAAAGGGGCCTTCATCCGTGCTGTATATACCAGCAGTGGTGGTCTAGGCCAGCGCTGAACATTTGTGCTTTGGACAATAGCACAGCCTGGCCTGACTATTATCAGCTGCTGTTTTCTGGTTCGCTTTCCTTTTATTCAAGTGCACAATGCAAGCCTTTATCACCCTTCACTCATAGTGACTCTTGAGGAATACATCTGGTTTTCTCTTTCAGCAGCTCTGAAAAGGTCAGTCTGTTCATTTCTTATTCGCAGGACTCCGTGGGTTCCCCCACCCCCCTTTCTGAACTGGAAAGACAGGCCCTGCGCCTTTTCATTCCGCCTTATACGTAATTGGACATGGTGTCGCTCTAGAAACCTACCCTGGAAAGCCTCCCGAAGAACAATTTCAGAGCGAGAGGGAGCGAGGACCATTTCCATCTGGGGCTGAGGGCTCATTGTCTGTTCTCAAAGTCGCTTCTCGTCGGTTCTTCTCCCTCCCCCTCCTCCCCTGCCCAGAATGAGGATTGTTTTACTGACGTGCTCTCCCAGAAAGAAGGCCGCAGATTATTTGCGCAAATGCAGTTGTAATCATTTTCACTTCAATGACGTTCAACATTCTTCACGCGCGCTGTAACATAATAACAAGCGTGCCCATGAGGAAAGAACGAACTGCAGCTGGTGTCTGACAAATTATCTTACTCAAGACAGGCAAACAGGGATTTGAACTCCAGTAGTCAAATGGGCAAGTGGTTTTTTTGTGTGTCTCCCCCCCCTCCCTCCAAACCAGCCATCATGGGCCACACACTCCAGTGGTGTGAAGTGGCCCTGCTCCTTTGAACTATTCTGGTTGAGATCAGCCCGAGATCAGCCTTTTCTAGTACCTACCTTACTCTGTATAGGTGGGAGAGTCCTCTGGAGACCTTGCAAAGCTTTCCGTATTATCTGGAAAATGGCTGCATGTCGGTGCTCAAGGAGAAAAGAGGCTGTGAATTAGCTGGGCCTATGATTCTCCTGGGGAGAGGCTGCCAATAATATCTGAAGAAGAGAAAGGGGAGAGTGTTTTGTGAAATTAATTATTGACCAGTAGGAAATAAGCTAGAAGTATCAAATTAATTTCAGTTAGGACAACAGGCTGAGATTTGCCGAGACTCAGTCAAGGGACTTTTGATATAAAACTGCTGGATTATTAACTTATCCTGCCAAGACCACTAAGAGATATTAGTTCGGTTCTTGAAGTGGCTCCAGATTGTGGGTATTTTGTTATTGCACGCTTGCTGCATTTCCTTTTGTACTTCACTTCTCTAAAGCGGCCGAAAAATTGGACGGAGACCAAACTCCGATGGAGTGTCCTCTGGTAAAGTTTGTTGTCACGGTAGTTTCAGTGTGATTCAAACTGACATGGTCTGTGTGAGTCAAAGTGACTTTCCTGGGATAAAGCCCTTCAGTATTTTTTTGGCTGGAGGAATGCTAATTTGAGAGATGGTTCTGCTGGCCTCGTCGCTGACTCATGTCCCAGCTAATACAGCGACTGTGTTTTCCAAAATAGGAACAGTCCTGTATGTGGAGCCAGATTGCATTAAATGCTAATTTAGAGCCAGAACAAGTACCCAGATATCTCTGTCACTGATCTTCCATTCCAGGCCAGACACATATATTCTTCATGACTCCCTGTGCACTCAGATGCCCTCAGCATTCCAGCACGGGATAGTCTTCTCATTCTTGCGATTCCAAGCAACGTCCTGAGAGGCAATTTTACGTCCCTCGGCAGCAAGGAGATTCAAACCCTAACAGCACGGGGTAGCCATTGATGACAGCTTCTTTTCTCCTCATGGTGGAGTACCAATGTCAACAAGAGGGTGCTCAGAGATTTATTTATCATGCCTAAGAAGATTAACAAGTGTGTTGTGAGCAAGACACGAGCAGTCATTCTTCCGCTCTACTCTGCGCCTATTAGGCCTCAGTTGGAGTATTGTGTCCAGTTCTGGGCACCACATTTCAAGAAAGGTGTGGAGAAATTGGAGAAGGTCCAGAGAAGAGCAACAAGAATGATTAAAGGTCTAGAGAACATGACCAATGAGGGAAGACTGAAAGAACGGGGCTTGTTTTGTCTGGAAAAGAGAAGATTGAGAGGGGACATGATAGCAGTTTTCAGGTATCTAAAAGGGTATCACAAGGAGGAGGAAGAAAAATTATTCTTCCTGGCCTCTGAGGATAGAACAAGAAGCAATGGGCTTAAACTGCAGCAAGGGAAGTTTAGGTTGGACATTAGGAAAAAATTCTAATGGGTGGTTAAACACTGGAATAAATTGCCCAGGGAGGTTGTGAAATATCTGGAGATATTTAAGAGTAGGTTAGACAGACATCTATCAGGGATGGTCTAGATGGTACTGGGTCCTGCCATGAGGGCCCTTCCAGTTCTAGTGTTCTATGATTCTATGATAAATGGACAGCTGGTGGATTGACTGCTGCAGCGTCAATACCTGGTGTAGTGGAGACAAGCCCTGGAAGACCGTCTCTTCCTTGAAGATCTTACGGTCTAAGTGACTAAGCGAGGCCCAGGGTGGAGGGAGAAACCTAACCACAAAGAGGTGACGTGATTTGTCCGAGGCACACCAGACGATCGCTCATCTAATTCTCTAGCCACTGCACCATGCTGCCTTTATGAGCACTGTCCTGTTTCCTTTTGATGGAGGAGTTCATCTATGACCCCAACATGGTAGAGGTGTTGGAAAGACATTTTTTGTTCTACTTTTGAAGTTTAAAACAAGGGAATGACTAAATAGACAAAGAAAATGTTGGTTTCTGGTATGAAATTTCTTGATTTGGTTTAGAGCTGATATATATGTATTTGAAACTAAAGCCCTCAGAGACTTCCTTTGATTTACAGCCCTTTTGCGGTGAATGATGGCTGTCGGACACAGGAGAAACACTTGAAATCTGTATTAAATCATCTCTATGATAGCAGCACCTACTAACGGAGTTAGACTTAAGGGTTTACCACTGCTATCGAGGACCCTGATTTTCAGAAGTTTAGAACAATGTGGTTTGAAAACTGGCCTACAGCGAAAGTGCATTTTTGTTCTGATATCGGGCGTACGATAAAATGGATAGAAATGAGAAAAGCATGAAAGCACGTGGGGCTCCTGACTCTCTCATTTCTTAAAAAAAAATTTAAAAAAAAAAGATAACTCTCTTAGCATATCACAAAAGGCCAAGATTGTTTCAGCTTGGCATTGTATCTGACCTTAGTGCTAAGTCATTACCACTGCAATTTACCTCCATGCCAAACACTGTCACCTGGAGGGAAAGATTTTGACCCCTAATTGATGATCAATTTATGACCCAAAGGAGAGGTGATGATCAATTTATGACCTATGGGCTTCATGCATGGCCCCCCTAAGACTTTTGCATCTCATTGCCCATGCGCAGGACTGCTGGATTCCACTGGTTTCTGTCCACGTAGGTTTTTTCCCTACCGGCGTTACTAAAGTGACATGTAAAGGCAGGGCACGCAAAGTGAGGTGCGTGTTGATTACACACCACAGTGACTGTGACAGCCGTGTGCTCCCTTTGCATCCAATCAAAGCGCTGCTACGGTTCAGTTGGCGCACCCCGCATATTCTAAGTGCGCAAGCACCGTGAGCAAAACTGCCCTATCCCGGGAGACCTTCTTGGATATGACAATCTTGCAGCCCACTGAGATGGAGGGCCACCCATGCTACCCAGTCACTCGCCTATGTTGCCCACCGCTGTCCTAACGCATGAGGAATGGCCACCCTAATCATATTATACTAACCAGCCTAGCTATTGCACTGTTAGCTACATACATATCTAGGTCTCTTCCAAAAGTCATTTTCCTCTTTAACATCCAGTGGCTGTGAGTTCCTCAAGCTGTAAAAATGTATCTCCTTTTGTATTGTTTTAGTGTGCTACCTTTTAAAAAATAAACTTGCTTTTGTTGTTGGTTTAGAGGGAAAAATAAATAACACCTGAGTGAGTAAATGCAGGTATCAAATTATTTCCAAGCATGGTAAAGCACATCTTTTGGTCCTGTCTTTGTAGAACACCTAATGGGGAGCTGGTTTATGATTGGGGTGCAAGGCAATGATGTAATGCAAATGATTAATAGTAATAATAATAATTAGACTTGGCAGAATTCAGTTTTTTTATAATTTTAAGGGAGAAATGCAAAACTTATTTTAAGCATTTTTTAGTTTTTTGTTTATTCAGATTTCCACGCTGTTGTGGGCAGTCAGACAATTCTTTAATGATAGACTTTGAGATTTGAAAAGTTAAATCTTTTTAAACCATTATAATATAAATTGTCAATATCACATGTCAAAACTCACAAAGTAAATATCTTGAAATCCATAAGTTATTCTTCTTTTTGCCATTCATTCACCAGTCCATTTGCAACAAGCTGAATACAGAACTCTAAATCACTGTAATTTTGACGCTACTCATTTCTCAAGCAGTATTTGTCTTACTTTGCCTGTCTATAAATTTCAGTTATTATCAATGGAAATATTTTTTTATCGCTTTGTGAGGGTACAGTGAAAGCAAGGTGTACCAATAAGAACCTAATCCTTCCAAGCATAGTAGCAATAAGGGGTCACCTATGTGATGGATGGATGGATAAACCTAGCTCTAGAAGATGCAGTAGATTGTTACAATCCATAATTAGAAACAACCTATTAGTCTGTGTAGCAATTGATAATTTATGAAAGCCTCGCCCATTTATTGACTCTTTATATCAAAATATCTTTTTTATATAGATTATAAATGGTGGTGAATTTCTGTAGTGAGGAGTCTTTCATTCACCGTGACAATTATAAAAGTTACAACTCCTACTAGTTTTGTGTAACTTCTGTGGTGTATTTTCCCAGTGTGGTCCAAGTTCCAACCCTGCTACCATCTCTGCCATGTCTCTGTCTGTTACCCATGAGACCTGTCGGAGGGGGTCGAACCCTTTCGAGGTGCTGCGCAGCCTCAGCAAGGTCCTGGGTCTTTTCTCTCCCAATGACTTGTAGGAAAGAGCTGGACTGAGCCTGTTCAATTGCTCACAGGATCCGAATGTTAAAATGGACAATCACAAAAGATACATGGACAGAGAGGAGTCTGATCCAAATCCCAGTCCAAGTGGGATTAAGTGAGGCACTTAATTTCCATTGTACCCAAAAGCAATTAGATCAGACTGTTGGGGCACTAATAGCCCCATGGAAATCAAGGGGGGTACTGGTGGGGAAATTTACTCCTCTGAATGAGTAAGGGCCTCAAAATCTGCTTTTACATTAACATTACTATTGTCTTAAGGTCCACCATTATGACTTTTGTCCTTTTAGTCTCCTTTTTGCTTTAGGAAGATCAATTTTTACCAAGTTATCTCCTCTGAAAGCTAGTTGGAAGTTGGTAGAACAAAACCGTATTATAGATGCGCATAGGAATGCTTTGTTCAGAAACATCTTGAAGAGGAACAAACTCATTGCTTCCTCTCCTACACAGTTTGTCCATTGATTTCAGATATTAAAAAAGAAAATAATTCAAGCCTATTCTTAGACAAAGCTTAGGAAGCTCAAGGAAAGTTGAGACAAGGGTGGGATGAGAGAAGAATCTACAACTTGGAATGAACATTGCTTTTCACCTTCAATGCTGGGCATCGCACCCATAACGAACCACCAGACGAATGGGGATTGATCCTCTTTTTGTTCTGCTCCCTTCTTGTGCCCAACCATTGACAGGAAAGGAGAAGGAGGAGTGAAGCATGATGTCATGAGTGAGGAGCTGTGTCCTGCAAGAGAATAGACTGGGAGTAACATGTTCAAAAGCACCTGTGATTTAGGAGGCTGAGAGTAAGACTTGGAGCTCAAGGTGTACATTTGAGCTCTCAGAGGTGTACTGGTGCCAGCTTAAAGTAGAGGTTAGCCATGGCCGTGCAAGTGGTGGGAGGGGTTAGCTGCCTGAGTATTTACTTTGCATCTCAGAGGGACTAATACTTGGTTAGCCTTTCCCATCACTCATGCCACTGAAGCGACTTGTGAGTTTTAGCTCAACTGGAGCTTGCAAAGTTACATCTCCTCATGCTGAAATTTACACCTCAAGTTGGAAGTGTAAACGTGACTTGAATCATAGAACCCTAGGGCTGGAAGAGACCTCAGGAGGTCACCAAGTCCAACCCCCTGCCCAAAGCAGGACCAACCCCAACTAAATCAACCCAGCCAGGGCTTCGTCAAGCTGGGACTTAAACACCTCTAGGGATGGAGACTCCACTCCCGCCCTAGGGAACCCATTGACTTTGAATGAGAGTCCCATTGACTATGAGTGAGACTTGAGACCTAAGTGCCTCATGAAAAAATGAGACTTAGGCTTGTAAAACACTGGAGCGCTTTTGAAAATGTTACAGTTTACTTGTCCCTTTTGGCCTTAAAATTGATGCACATACATTGGTTATGCTGCAGACTGAAACTCTAAAATCCGGGACACTGGTCCGGCAACATCCGGGGTCCAGAAGGAAGCACAGCCCAGGCTGGCAGTGGGGCAGACGTGGCTGAGAGTGGACAGAGGAGAGCAAGGAGCAGAGCTCAGTGGCTGGGACTGATGTCTGGGAAGGGATCTTTGACCTCCCCTGGTCTGGCAAGTTCCCTAGTTCAGTGAATGCCGGATCAGGGAGGTCCAACCTGTAATTGCTGGATCAGGGAGGTCCAACCTGTAATTGCCAGAGACAGAAATTCTCAAACAAAAAATGGAGTCCTGCTTGTATCAATGTGCTTGGAATTGTATAGCTATGTGTGTGTGAGTACCAACCAATGCAATGCATACTTAGATTGATAGTTAGGTTCCCAAAAACACAGTTTGGCATTTATAAAGGTGACAGTGTGATCACATGCGTGCAGGCAGGTCTCAACTTTTTGGTTTGACGTAAAACAATGGTGTTGTCACTTTACAGAGTTTTCACTTATTTTTCCTCACTGCTAATGGCTCCTTGGAAGACCGACACTGAAATATTTTATTTACCCATTTTTTCCTCCTCCATCACTCACGCACATTAGCTTCTTATTGTTCATGAGTGCTGCCCTATTGGTAGTTAGATTTTTTTTTTAGAGGAAAAGATGATTGACGAATTTGTCTTGCTTTTTGAAAATAATAACAACAAAAGAAAATTGCATGGCTTTTGCATTTTCAAAATATGCTCACAATCAAATGCATCTCTTGGTAATTTGATTTGTAGGAAATGGAGAGAAAAGCATTACGTACAGAGTGCTTTTCAATAATTCATCATTCCTTAAATGTACAAAGCCATCACCTAGGATTAGGAATATAATTTGTACCCCCTAACTACTCTGAAAATGCACTTAGAGGACTGTCTGTTTTTGTTGGGTCATTTAGGCACACTCTAGTGGTGTATACGCTTACAAATATCACCTGTTTGGGTGCACACACCTGCAGGGGAGCTCCAAACAGGGCAGGCACTCCCATTGGCCCTGGTTCAGTCTCTTCTACATAG
The DNA here is from genome assembly GCF_052426305.1 of Pelodiscus sinensis. NCBI lineage: Eukaryota > Metazoa > Chordata > Testudines > Trionychidae > Pelodiscus > Pelodiscus sinensis. The sequence continues at coordinate 6,673,775 of NC_143057.1, forward strand.
ATTCTTGTTCTGAGTTCATCACTGTGGTGGGTGAGAGCATTAAGCAATGTGACTGTGCAACAGGTAAGCTGAAAAGCATGGCAGGTCATCACAGCACCGTGTGGTGAAGTCCACTGTGGCTGTCCAGCTTTTGGGTCAAATTCTTTGCCCACTACAAATCAAAGTGGCTTGAAACAACAGTGTGGCCTTAGGGCACGTTTAGACTACATTTTAATTTCGAAAGGGGATATGCAAATTCCATGGGAATTTGCATATCTTCTTCGGATCGCATTTTAGAAAGTGAAAGTTGTCTGGATGCAGGTTTTTTTGAGAAAAAAAACTCTTTTTTGAAAAACCGTACAAACCTCCTTTTTCTAGGAAGAGTGTTTTTTTCAAAAAAGGTGGGTTTTTTTTAACAGTCCAGACTACTTTCACTTTCGAAAGATCCTCTTTCGAAAATGTGATCGAAAGAAGATATGCAAATTCCTTGCATATCCTCTTTCGAAATTAAAACGTAGTCTAGATGTGCCTTAGAGATTGAGTTTCAGGCCTGGTCTATATGAAATAACCCCCCAAGGTCGAAATTATAAGGGGGGTGTCCATGCCCGGGCTTTTGAAATAACGAGCCATGGAATTTGAAATCAGTACTCCTGCTTTTCATCAGGCATCACACTAATTCCAAAATAGTTATTTCGAAATAGTGGTCATGTGGATGTGCCTGTGTCACTATTTTGAAATGACTCCCCAGTGCTTCTTGGGGCTCTAATTCTGAGGTAGCGCATCCACAATAGCAGAGTCTGCCTCGGACTAATTTCGAGGTTTCCCCATTGTGTGGACATGTTAGTTCAATTTTGTTCAATTGGGAGTTAAGTTGAATTTACTAATTTTGAAATAGTTTCCTAGTGTAGACATGGCCTCAGAGACTGGGGCATGGGTTGTTATGCCTACTGGCCAGAGCTGCAGTTTTCCAGGAATAGGAGCCAAGGGTCAGATCTGGGTTATCTGGAGGGTATCTAGTCAGGAGCGGAGCTGGGTCCATGACAGAGTCAAGCCAAGGTCTGAAGCAGGACACGAACAAGAAAGAACTATCGTTGCTGGGGGCGAATGCTTTGAGCAGCCACAAATTACTGTTGCTCCTGGGCTTAAGACCAAACCTGCCAGCTTATTCGGCCAATCAGGAGGGGCGTTTTGTCAGGTGGTTCTAGCTTCTGCCGGTGTCCATTCGGCTGTCAGGAGCTGTATGTGTGCTGCTGACGGCCTTATTCCTGGCAATGAACCAGTGGCATGTTTAGTCTCACAAGATCCCATTACAACACCCATCCTTACCGTGTTGCAAGTACTTGGTGTCTGCAGCTTATGTGAGTTTGGGGTACTCGTTCACTTGTGGACTGAAAGGCTCTGAGGCAACGACTGTCTTTCTAGTCCGCCTGACTCACCAAGCCTCAGTGTTGACAATTTTTATCATGGTCCTATTGTCCAGCTTTAAAAAGTGTCCAGCATTTGGGGTTACAGAAAAAAAACCGAACGCATGGCTTCCAAAGGCGCGATAAGCAGATGGTGACTCAAAGGAAAACAGGACTTTTCTTTCCCCTCTAATCTCCCATTTTAAGCCAATTTCATGATTTTTAGGGATCTGGACCCAGGATTTGTGAATGCTTGAGGGTGGTCACTGCTGACTTATCCTGTTGCTTCCCATCTGCCTGTTTGCTTCGTTCCTGTGTTGCATCCTGTCATTAACTAAAATTATAGACTCTTTAGAGCAGGGATTGACGGAAGGGGTTTTCTATCAGTTTAGGTAAACACCGATCTGAGAGAGAGTAGCTGAGCGGATAGAACTGAGCAATAAGCGGCCTGCGGGCCAGCCGTGGTTTGCCCAGGTTAGTCTCTGGCAGGCTGCCGGGCACTTTATTTACCTGAGTATCCTTAAATACAGCCATTCACAGCTCTCAGGGGCCGCTGTTCGTTGTTCCCAGCCAACGGGAGCTGTGGAAAGTGCCTGTGCCATTTCCTGCGGCTCCCATTGGCTGGGAAGGGCGAACTGCAGCCAATAGGCACTGCGAGCGGCCATATTGGTGGATGCTTAGGTAAACAAAGCATCTAGTGGCCTGCCAGGGACTAAAAACAGAATCTGGCTTCTGGGCTACTTAATGCACACTCCTGTGATAAAATAATTCTTCCATTGACCTAAATATATCTATATTTTGGGGTCAGGTGTACCAAACTGTCTCTTAGGGCACAACATTTTTCACAGCTATCAGTAATATAGCTAGGTTGATCTGATTTTTCAGGTGTAGATCCATCTTACGTATTCATGCAACACCCAGCACTGTGGGTGTGAATTTATCTAGTTATTTTTTTCTACCCTGTTAAAGTCCTGGTCTTCGCAGCATCCTCTGGCAAGGAGTTCCACAGGTTGACTGTGTGTTGTAGGAAGAGCTACTTCCTTTTGCTACCTAGTAGACATGATAGGGTTGGTGAATTTAGAGATGCGTTCAGATTGAAATCCAGATTCAAGCCCTGAAGGTTGAACATTTGTGGAGGGTTACTCCACGCCAATTGGAATAGACGCTCTCTCTGGAATGAACCAAGCCAAACCCCTTCTCTCTTCGGGATTTGAAAATCTGGATCCAGATAAAAATTCTGGCTGTACTCAGAGCCTCTCAATATGTAGGCACAACCTGGAAAGTTTGCAGAGCTTGCAAGCTTCAGCTCTGAATTTCCATGCTTTGATGGTTCCAATTAACTACCGCTTCCTTGCTGTGTCACATGTGTGAATCCAGCTCTACTATATCAATCTGTGAGGAGTTACCCACCTGCTTAGCACTGGGTGTCATTTGTTTTCCTTATTCCTTGTTCTTGTCAGAAAGCAAATACTGCCGCTGTCACTTAGAAAAATAGGGTTTTGCCAGCTGTGCTTGAAAAATCCTGCACACCAGGAAGATTTTATAGATTCCAGGAACTCCTATTGTAGGGCCAGTATTCAGACAAGTGATCTACAGATGCAAAGGTTCACTGCTTTACTGCACCAGCATAAAATGGAAATGTTGTACCATTCCCATCTGTGAAAGGCTTGCCAGAACAGTTTAGTGTTTCAGAAGCCGTGTACTGAACGAAGACAAGATCTCTCTGGAAGCCACGGGAGCTGGGAGGGTTTATGAAGCAGAAAGTACGGGTTAAGGAAGAGATAAGAGCAGCGCTCGTTTACCGGCCTTGCAATTCTGTTAAGAGGCACTAATGGAAGTGGACCGCTGCAGTGGTAGTAGACTCAGACTCATTTAAGGCAGTAGCATGAAATTGGTTGCAATAAAATTATGCATTAAATGTGCATTATGTTTAATAAGACTATGTTGCACTTCCAGTGTTTACTCTGTGCCTATTCAGGCTGATCCAATTTTCTTAAGTTCTCCAATTGGTTCGCTATCCGGTTTCCAGCCAGAAGGTCAAATTTCACTTGCTGTTAGTACATGTCTCCGTTACTTCAGTAAGGCATTTACACTTCATATTCATTACCTCTTCTTCTTCTTCTTCTTTTTTTTTTAATCTATCTATTTCCTGTAACAGCACTGCTCCAAAATACTCCCCGAAGGTGGCATGTTTGACATAAATGAGAGCAGCCTTAAATAGCTGTCAATTCGAGAATTGCCCCCTCTCCCCAAAAGAAGCGAGAGAAAGAGGAAGGAAGATTATTTCAAAGCCGACACGGGAGGTAATTTTATGGTGTGGTGCTGAAGGTGTCTAAATGACCTTTGTGAAATAATGGGTTTCAGATAGGAAACTGGGCAAGTAAGTGGAGAGGCAGGAATGTATGTTTAATACAGTATGAGGCCAGAACTGTACCAACCTGGGAGCTGGATTCTTTTAATCAGAAGCCATGAGAGCTTGTGCTCCGAAAACTCATCTTATTTTCCCAGCATCCTTACAAACTCTGTTAACACTGCGCTCAGAGTGGGGAATGCAGGCAACAGACCAGCAGCTCATTTTTGAGCGCTCCCTCTCTCTCTCTCAGCACATACCATGTTAGGCAAAGCCAAGCCGGCTTGTTTGTTCTCTTCTTGCACCAGGCTATTAGGAGAACGTCTGGAAGAATTCAGCCTGCCTAACAAGTTCCAGCCCATAGTCCAGCATGCATCCCTCCAAAGTGGGTGTGCAGGGCAGAAAAGCTGGCCAGGTTACCCGGAAGAAGCCATAGTCAGGGCAGAAATAGGAAAAACTATTTCCCTAGGAGGGTGGAGAAGAACTGGGATGGGTTCCCTAGGGAGGAGATGGACTCTCCATCCCAAGAGGTTTCTAAGTCCTGGCTTGACAAAGCCCTGGCTGGGATGATTGAGTTGGGTTGGTCCTGCTTTGGGCAGGGGGCTGCACTCGATGACTCCTGAGGTGTCTTCCAGTCCTGGGATTCTATGACTACAGTTCTCAGCCATGGCGGTAAGGTCCAAGCCCAGCATTCAGTTTCATTAGCTAGGAAAAATCCAATGGAGGCCCTAGAAACTCACCAGTTGCTTGAGATAATTAATGATTTACAGTTCTCTAGCCGCAGGATTTGCAGGATCCAAGGTATTTTCCCTAGGAAGGGGAGGGAATAGTGCAGCTATACAGTCGAAGTGACAAGTTTTTAAGGCTGCTGCTGCCATGAACAAAAAATTAGGCAAGTATTTAGTAAGCGTGTTGGTGTGAAAAGGGAAAGGTCCTGAGCTTCAGAGAACAATCTGATCTGTTCTTCCTCGGGAGGCTGATCCAATGCTTCTACTCTATGGGATACTTGCCATTGGTTTTAAGGGAGGTTGGATTGAGCCTTGTAGAATCATTCCATTCACATCTTGCATCATAACACCTTTGCGTATTGGGGGTTAACTTGCTCATGTGACCATTTCCTTTTGTTTTGTCTCATCCAGCTGTTGTGATTTTGGCATAACCTAGACTGTGAGCTCTTTGGGGCATGGACTATCTTTTTGCTGCATAGATGCACTGTGCCAACAAGAGCGGTCTTGATCCTTGAGTGGTGTCCCAACATGCAATAGCAACACAAATAATGACACCATCCCTGGCAGAATCACAACCAGCAACCTCTGTTAGGTTCTCATTGGTGTCGACATACCTTAAGCTGAGGTTGGTGCCATCTCCGCAGCAGGTCAATGGGATCAAGTAATCCCATCAACTTCCCTTACTCCTCACAAATCAAGGAATCCTGGCATCAATATGGGGCACCCTCAGCATTTGATTTAGAATGTTCTTGCTAGACCCACTAAATCGAACACCAGAAGATTGATCTTTGGCAGGACAAGTATAGATGTGGCCTATGAGTTGATCCATCTTTATACCAGCTGAGGGTAGCCCTGTGTCTGTCTGCTTCATGAATTAAGAAGTCTTGAACCTTGTTTTTTACTTACTGAAGAATGAGTGAATTGAACCATGGGCTTAAAGCATCATTTAAATATTTTAATTTCACCATATAATATTGGTGGCCTGTGATAGATTTAGAGCTGGTGGCTGAAATTTAGGTTCAATATTCTTCACTATTTAACTAACATTAAAGGGTGTTGTGAGTTACTCATAGGCTTTGGATAGCAAGACAGCAAACAGATTTTCTGGTTTTAGTCCTGCTGTTGACTTCATGTGTTACCACTGTATTGGCAGGGATGAAAGCGTGAGGACTAGCTAGTTTTGTGCTGTTCATGGGAAGAGATGGCTTAAAAGTCAGTGTTACTGGTGTGTTTTTATGATATTGGTATGAAGCACTGGCCTGCAGGAATTAATTGGAGACAGATTGATTAATTTCTATAATACCTAGTAGTTGAAGGACTTGGGAACAATACAATCCCTTAAAGTGAAAGGGCCAATATTTTCAAAATGGCTGCTTTTGAATACTTTAATTTTTATGTGTGAGACACCCTTGAGGGGCCTATTTGTCAGAAAGTGCTTAGCATCTTATCTATGAAAATCAGTACTTTTCAGGTTACCTCAGGTTGAGCACCAAACCTTGTGAGCACAAGTTATTTTGAAAATCTTGGCCAAGAAATTTTATCACAGGCCTCTTGGAGTAGTTTGGCTTCTGAACATGCTCTCTTCTTAATAATGGTGGTGGTTTCTTTTACATCACTAATATTTAACGTTTCTTAAAGGTGTTAACATTTAACATTGAAAAACTATCCAAAATACTATGCCACATTTTCAGTGTGACAGATAATGGACCGAATGAAGAAGCAAATACAGCTAAGTTATAACTGGAGCTTTATATTTCAGTAGACATTTCCATCTGTATGGCTCACTGTTTCTTTACTTCTTGACGTCCTGCCTTGGTCCTCATTCCTAAATTGCTGAGGTAATTCTGTGGCCAAATAGCAGGTTTAGCGTGTACAGTATCAGGATTCAGTTTTACTGTCTTTCTTAATGTATCCACCTGAGATTATGTTTTCCTTTGGTAACGGTAACGGGCATCTTTCTATTTAGCAACATATTCCCTCTTTTAAGGATCTGCTTAGAAGATTATTCAACATTTAGAGGAAAGCTTAAAGCTCCTGTTTCTGCTACTTCTAACTTTTTTTTTTTCACAGAGTCAAAGCTGAACATCCTGGAGAAGTTGGCTGCCACTGCAGACGACGGATGACCTTCTCGGTAAGGCAATACATGATAACTCAGAAAATATGGGTTCGGTTCTTGGTTTTGCTACAGTTTTGCTACAAGAGTATGTGATGTTGAGTAAGTCACTAAATCTTCCTGAACTTCTGGTTCCCATCTGTAAAATGGGGATGACAGTACTACCTTTCCCTCATTCTTTTTTCTTGGCTGTATATTGAGACTGTAAGCTGCTGGGGCCAGGGATTGTCTCTTATTACGTACTGACTCTTGCACAATAGAGCTGTGTTCTTGGTTGGGCTCTCCAGATGCATTAATCACAACCCTTAAGTGCTACCAAGATGCAGAAGCAACGACAGATCTAAAGAACTTTTAGGTGGATGGGGTCCAATTGGCCACTGTTGCCTCCAACTTTGTTGAGAGACATGGGTTAATGATGGCAACATAATGAAGATGTCTTGTAACCTGACTGTGAACGTGGAGGAAGGAGTGATTTCAAACTCCTGAGCGGGTGCCATTTTTCAACTATGTGTGTTACTGTCATGGTTAATTATACAGACACTTGTTTAATTTATTTATTTTGCTTTTCTTTGGGGTGCTGCTTTCTTCTCCATTACAGCTGTTTGTATTTGCTACTGCTAACTTGCGTGCTAGGGCCGAAGCTGTGGACTGATCTAGTGCCTGCTAGATATTTTGCGACAGAAACGGGAGGGATAAAGTGTTGATTTGAGTAAATATATTAAATTGCTGAGAACATCCAAATCTCAGCTATCTGGTTATCCTACAGAGTGAAAATAAAAGTGAAGAATAAGTGTCTGATCCAATTCCCACTGATGTTAGTGGAAGGATTCTCATTGAGTTCGTGGGGGGAGGGTGTCAGTAAATACATATCAATTCTTATTGCAAGTTGAACCTCTCTAGTCCAGCACCTTTGGGACCTGACCGGTGCCAAGACACAGATTTTGCTGAATCACGGGAGGTCAATATCGTCTAGAAACATTCCCAACACTTCCACTGCTTCCTGGGCTCTTAGAAGACACTTAGGGATAAATTAGAGCTATATAACATCACAAAGCATTGAGAGTCAGGACTGGTGGCTATAAACAAACTTTATGGGACCAGGAGGCACTTAGCCATACCCATGATAAGTGGCTATCCTGCTAACTAAAATCATGCCAGACATGGATGTTTCCGGACTGGAGAGAGCCGGATTAGAGAGGCTCATCCTGTAACATACATTATTCTTTTGGATTTCAATTTTTTTCATGTTTTTTTTTAAACTTGCCTTGACACTATTCTGTTCTGTTAAAATGGTGAACTTGGAAATGGGTTTGTAAGATGATAGATATCCGCCTGTTATAACGCATGACTTATAATAGCTCCTTGGTGAAAGGCCAGCATAGTCATGAAAGCATAGCGGATATATATTTTTAAGAATCCTGATAAAATAATGAATAACTTATCACACACTCAAAAGAGGAGTCGAGGAGGTGGGAGGGGCTAGGCCTGCTTTACTCTAAATGGGGATCTGGCCCATAGTATTGTTTTCTTGTATTGTGATATAGACCATAGGCGTGCGCATGGGATGTGCCGGGTGTGCCCAGGCACACCCTAATGTCTGGGCTAGCCAGCAGCTGCTGGAGGAAGAGGAGGATTTGTGATGGAGCACCACAGCCCCTCACTTTAAATTCCCCGCAGCCATCTACTGGGCACTGTGGGGCAGAGAGAGCACATGCGCGGTGACCTCGAACACCGTGCAACAGCTGAGAGGGGAAACGCCGGGAACTTTAAAACCCAGTGGCCCAGCTCCAAAAGCAGCTGGGGCCCGACTACAGATGGAAGCCCGAGCCATTTTTGCGGCCCGGGCCCCGCCCTACAGCACCACGTGGCTCCCCGGGGGCGCCTCCGCCTGTCCCGGCAGCACCGTGTGGCACCCTGGGGGCTCCCCTGCGTGTCCTGGCAGCACCCGGCCCTGCAGCATCGCGCAGCACCCCGGGGGTGCTCCTCCCCAGCCCTGCAGCTTGGGCTGGCTCTGACTCCAACCCTGCAAGCTGTAAGGCAGAAGCTGAAGGTAACGGAGGGGGGGGGGGGAATAAGAGGAAGGGGTAGGAGAGGAAGGGGCTTTTGCGGTGGGGGAGGCTGGAGGAGGAGGAAAGGGGAAGAGGTGGAAGGGGCTTGTATGGAGTGGGAGGGGAGAGGGGGAAGAAAGGGGAAGGCACCAAAGGGACATGGTAGAGGAGACACAAATGCTAGGGGTGAAGTGCATACAAAGAGGAAAAGGGAAGGAGGGGAGGTGTCAGTGGGAGGGGGGACAGGGTGATGCTGGAAGAGGAGAGGGGAAGGGCATTGGGGATTGGAGGGGGAGGTGCTGGGAGAAGGCTTGACAGAAGGGGTGGGCATGAGGAAGGTGGGGTTGGAGCAAGTCATGTGTGAGGGCACAGAGGGGCATGAGGGGAATGGGGGCAGAGTCTGGTGAGGGGATGGGCAACAGGGGAAAAAAGGATAAAGGGGACAGGGGCAGTGAGGGAAGGGGGAGGCACCAGGAGGGTGCAGGGGTAAGGGAAGGTGCAGGTGCCAGGGGATTCTGGGGGTGAAGCAGAAGGGCAGTCACCTGCAGGGGAGGGGCGAGGGAGGTGTTGGGCGAGGGGATGAGGAGGGGTAGCTCACATGATCAGAGTGGGGCTCCTGGAGGAGTGGGCATGGGGGAGAGAAGGGCTGGTGTAAGGGGACAGGTCTCAGGAGGGCTGAGGGCAGTGAGAAGGGCAGGAGTCAGGACAGCAGAGGAGGGTGAGGGGCTGGGGGGCAGCAGGCACCAGGGGAGTTGATGGAGCAAGGGGAGGAGACATGGCAGCAGAGTGGAAAAGTAGATATTTTATTAATAACGTGGGTGCCACAGTGGCTCATCCAAACAAGCCACATGAACTCAGTACTGGTGCACAACACAAAATTCCCTCTTAGAGGGAACCCTCCCGCCCCCCCCCCTCCCAGCCTCTCAACCCCCACATTAATGTCACACACATTGGGTTAATGCAATTGCAGGACAGTTGCATGGCAGGAGGTTTGGTGGGGGCCAAACTAATCCCTATTGGTAGGAGGATGGTGGGAAAAGTCCTGGGGGGGGGGGTCACAACACTTTTTACTTTTGGTCATGTGCCCATCTTGCCCGGAGAGAGTTACCTCCAGAGATGTGGCTAATGGGGGCCAGGGACGTGGTTAATAGGGGTCAGGAGTGTGGCTAATGGGGGTCAAAGTACATTTAAAAAACATTATTTGGGTGCACACCCTAATGAAATGTGCTGCACATGCCTATGATATAGACACATTATTCTATAAACGTGAAATCTTCCTGTTGTAAACGCAAGGGCTACGTCTACACTAGCATGATTTTCCGGAAAAGTTTTCCGTTAAAAGCATTTTTGGAAAAGCACGTCTAGATTGGCAGGATGCTTTTCCGCAAAAGCACTTTTTGCGGAAAAGCGTCCGTGGCCAATCTAGACGCGTTTTTCTGCAAAAAAGCCCCGAGTGCCATTTTCGCCATTGGGGCTTTTTTTGCGGAAAACAGTACTATGCTGTCTACACTGGCCCTTTTGTGCAAAAGTCTTTCGGAAAAATACTTTTGCCCGAACGGGAGCAGCATAGTATTTCCGGAAAAGCACCGATGATTTTACAGGAGATCGTCAGTGCTTTTCCGGAAATTCAAGCGGCCAGTGTAGACAGCTGGCAAGTTTTTCCACAAAATCAACTGACACAGCCAAGAAGTGAAAACAGACAGTAGCCTATTGACTTCAATGGAGCCCAGAATTTAGCCTACTAGAGGCATCAGAGCAGTTTCCCAAAATGCCTATTAGAGGCATCAGAGCAGTTTCTCTTGTGAATAAAGGTTTCCAAGAGCGATGACTTTCAGTTCCAACATCGTGCTTAAGTGCATGCTGAACATGAAACTGTTGAGTTTGGTAGACCTTTATAAGGCCCTAATTCAGCAAGATTCACTCACATATGCCTTGCGAACAATCCCACTGAAATGAAGTGGGCCTTAGTTTGATGAGGGGAGACTTGTTCGCAGCACCCTGATAGTTACCGTCCTGGAAAACGTCTGCATTGACCTCATGGGCTTGGGACTAATCTCATGCTTAGGGAGAAAGGAGGGTGAGGTAACTTGGACTAACTTTTCTGGTGAAAGAGAGACGCTTTTGAGCCCCACACAGCTTCCCCCCTGGTCTGGGTGCGGAATTCAGATTGTTTAACATAAGTAGCTACCACATATTCTAAGGGACCATTCAAGGTGAAATGGCCAGTTAATGCCTTTTTAATCACAAGATATAAAAGCGGGGTTAGTGTGTTACAGACTGGTGCCATAGACCATAAATCCAGTGTCTTTATTAAAACCAGGACCACACCTTTCAAGGTCCTACACCAGACTATCACAAAATATGGTACCTGATCTGCTGCCTTGAATGCCCCAATAACAACTATGTGGGTAGAACCAGACAATCCCTTTACTCTTCAATGAATTCACACCGGAAATGGTAAATGACCAAAAAAAAAACCCAACCTGTCACCTGTGGGGGAACTCTCTTCACAGAGCAATCACTCCGTATCTGGCCTCTCAGTCCTCATCCTCTAAAGAACCTTGCCTGCATGGTACCTTCAAAAGATGAGCCTGGGGCCAGAAGTCCATAACTCTGCTAGATACTAAAATCACGGTCTGAAATTGCTCCAGTAAACAGTATAACCTCTCCCACCAGGTCTCTCCAATATTCTGGAGTCAACAGAGCTACAACAGTGCTTCAAACAACAAATGCTTAAATGTAGGCATGTGCTTATGCACCTAGCTGAGCGGGCGGGTCTTAGTGCTTTGCTGGACCGTGCCCTATGGACGTGATCTAAAGCCACTGACATCAGCGGACGTTGGATTTTTTGACATTAACATAACCTTTCAAACAAGCCAAAAAGCCTGAAGTAGTTTGCAATCAAGAAGGCCAATCAAGGACACATCTGTAGCTTCATCGCCTCTTAACAAACAGCTGGGGAATGAAGTGAGCAAAGGTTTGATTCCAATTTGACTCACTGATTTCTCTTCTCCAAATGACTTGCTGTCTGGTAGTTTCAGTTTTTTCTCTTGCCAGGACTAACCGAGATCAGCAGACTGTGGCTCATGTGAAGAAGGGAGACTAAGTTGAAATGAGCTCTTCTCTCCTTTCCGAGCTTGCTTTCCAACACTTCCTTCCTTGCATGGTACTTCTTGTAACTTCCACATTCTGTCTGTGTTTGGGGGGACTGGTCTGATTAAAACTCAAATAAAAAGTGTGAGGGTTAGATGTTTTTTGTGGCTCTTAACCCATAGTTCCTGTTGAGTTCAGGCAAGCCGTTGAAGAGTTCTCCAAATGACTGTGAGCATACAGTTCTCCAGCCAACCTAATTTGAATGGCATTAGAGCGGCTTCAGCTTTCAGTCTCACAGCACTTCCTCTCAGACTGTGAGTGAAGCTCTGTTTCCAAATTGGGACATTGGAGAAGTTGCTCGGGGAGCAGCTCCCTCAGCAAACCAACATGTGTTCCAACAGGCTGACAATTTCCAGGCCACTCAGAACGGAGGGCGTGAATCAACATGTGTCAGACTTCAAAACTGTGTGCATGCATCTGTGCAGGCAACCATTTTCCAGGGTGATTATCAATGCGCAGGACTCTGTCAACAAGTCAGCCCCCATCACATGGGGTGGCTCAGGTCAGTGCTGTAATGAGATCTCACGTCAGACCAAGGTTTCAGTCCTGCAAAGGCTTATGCACATGCTTCTTATTTTCAGTGAGTCCCCTGCATTTTAAAGTTTAAGCTTGTACTCAAACTTTCACAGGATTAGGGAATAACATAGGGATGTTAAATATCAGTTAATGGAATAGTCGAGTAACCTCATGAATTCTTATCAGTTACTCGACTATTCTATAGACCTAGGGGGCGGGACCAGCAGCCAGTGTGCGCCGGCCTCACTCCCAAAGAGCCCCCTGCCACTCCGCGCTGCTGCCTCTGCATCAGAGGCAGCAGCACGGGGTGTCAGGCGGGAACTGGTCTGTGAGGGGAGCCAGATTAAAAAACAGCTCCCTTTGCAGTCTGGCTGCCTGTCACTCAGTGCCTGTCACCTCTGATAAAGAGGCAGTAGCGTGGGGTGGCAGCAGCCCCTGTCTAAGAGGGGTCTGAGCTCCTGGATCCAGCATGAGCTGGAAATGAGCCAGGCTGCCTGCCCGCCCGGCTCCTAATACACTTTTAATGCAGAGCCGCAGCAAGGGTGGGTCTTGGACCTGGCGTGAGCCAGGACTGAACTGAGCTGCTTGCCAGCCTGCTAAAAAATTTACTGGTGGCGGGGGGAGGGAAATGCATGTAGTGGATAGCATTAACTTATAGGTTTTTGCTTATTGCTTAATTGGTTAATTGACTACGCTATTATATCCTGGCTATGTCTAGACTGTCATGATTTTTCCGCAAATGCTTTTAACGGAAAAGCTTTTCCGTTAAAAGCATTTGTGGGAAGGGGCGTCTAGATTGGCACGGACGCTTTTCCGCAAAAGCATCCGTGCCAATCTAGACGAGGTTTTGCGCAAGAAAGTCCCAATTGCCATTTTCACCATCAGGGCTTTTTTGCGCAAAACAATACTGCGTTGTCTACACTGGCCCTCTTGCGCAAAAGCATTTGCACAAGAGGGCTTTTGTCCGAACGGGAGCAGCATAGTATTTCCGCAAGAACACTGACAATCTTACATGAGATCGTCAGTGTGCTTGCGGAAATTCAAGCGACCAGTGTAGACAGCTGGCAAGTTTTTCCGCAAAAGCAAGTGCTTTTGCGGAAAAACTTGCCAGTCTAGACGCAGCCCCTCAGTTTAAAACTGTCCTAGAAAGGGTAGAAAAGTACGATGAGAGAGTTGGTCATGTGCTTAGGACATTGGCAAGGGGCTGAGGAGATCAGCATTTCCTTTCCAGTTCTGTTGAGGTCTTACTGTCTCCTCAGTTTCCCATCTCAAAAGCGAGTGAGGTGTTCTGAGGATAAATCTATTCATGGGGGGAAGTGCTCAGATACCAGGGTTACTAAAAGCCTCGTTACTAAAAGCCTTCTTTATTTGCTGAGGCATTGCTATTGATCCCATTGTGTGTTTTCAGGTCACCACACTATGTTATACCCACAGAGAAGAAATGCAGAGGTGGAAATCATTAGCTTTCATAGGCAGGATGGGAGGAATGCATGTTCTAACCTGGGAACCTCTCTGAGTAAGAGAGATGGGAACTCAAGAGCTACCCTGAAGTGGCTATAACTGGGTTTCCTCAATCGCGGTTGATGTAGACCACTACCAAAGGCACATTTTATCTGCTAGCCCAGTGGTCTCCAACCTTTTTATACCCAAGATCACTTTTTAAGTCTCAGAACAGGTGAAGATCTACTGCTCTGCCCCTTCCTTGAAGCCCCGCCTACATTACATGAGGAAATCTAATGTAAATGTACTGCGCAGGTGCGCAGTTCTGAGAGGGCTCAAGAGCTACTCTTATAGCCCCTGAGATCTACCGGTAGCTCGCGATCTACTGGTTGGTGACCACGGTGCTAGCCTGTACTCCTTCGTAACAATTTGGTTTTTCCTATGGTATGCTGCTCACAGAACAATAGTAATTAATAGGGCATTCCAGCTAGGGACCTGATAGTTAACTATGAGAATATAAAGACGTACTTAGGCCCTGAGCCAAAGTCCATTGAAGTCAATGGCAGGAAGTATGGTCTAATAATAGTGTGTTGGACTGGTGATACCTCCTCCCATTTACAGCTTAGCCAAAGACTTCCTATGTGACCTTGGCTAAATCACTCAAGTGACCCATGCCTCAGTTTCCCCTCTCTGTTTAAAACAAAAGGTCCAGGGGCATGGATACTTGTGCCATAGGGCTCAGCTGCAGTGAGGGGTCATGTCACCTCTTACCCTGTAACCTGGGTGAGCATAATGCTTTGCTGCTAAAGCAAATACATGCTGTGATGCTCAAAGTCAGCTAGTATGCTATGATTCTATGAAGTGTGTGGGTCCCAGCCTGTGTCTGAACTACGCAACAAGACTTGGTTCAGCATCTGGGACCTCAGAATGCTCTCTGCAGCTTTCCTCTGGGAAGTTATATCATGTCCACTGCTTTCCCCATATCCACGGAAGGGTTTATCTCATTATAGAAGGCGATTAGATTGATCAGGAACGACTTGCCCTGGGTGAATCCGTGTTAACTCTTCCTGATCACCTTCCTCTCCTGCAAGGGTCTCAAAATGGATTCCTTGAGGACTTATTCCATGATTTTTCCAGGGACTGAGGTGAGGCTGATAGGTCTGTAGTTCCCCGGTTTTCCTCATTCCCTTTTTTAAAGCTGGGCACTACATTTGCCTTTCCCCAATCATCCAGGACATCCCCCATTCTCCATGAGTTTTCAAAGACAATGGTCAATGGCTCTGCAATCATTCGGCCAATTCCATCAGCACCTTTGGATGCATTCAGTCTGTCTCATGGAGTTGCTTATGTCCCGCTATTCTGACTATTCTTTTCTTCCTATTCTTTCACCTTCTCCCCATACTGTGTTGCCCAGTGCAGCAGTCTGGGAACTGACTTCATCTTTGAAGGCAAAAAAAAAAAAAAAGCTTTCCCCACGTTGTCTGTCACTAAGGCTGCGTCTACCCTGCACCATTATTTTGAGATAACCAGCGTTACTTCAAAATAACAAAGCGAGCGTCTACACAGCGATTCCGTTATTTCAAAATTTGAAATCTGTAAATCTCATTCTACAAGGAATATCACCTATTCTGAAATAGCTATTTTGAGATAAGGTGTGAGTAGACGCATCACTGCTGCTATTTCGAAATATCCCCTCACCAGCGCCATTCTAAGTTATTCCTCCCCAGTGCCTCCAAATCGAGATAGCATGTCTACATTAGGAAAACCTGATTCAGACTAATTTTGATGCTTCCCTGCAGTGTAGATGTGCAATTTCAAAATAAGCTATTTCGGAATAACTATTCCAAATTAAGCATGCAGTGTAGACGTACCCTCAGTTGACTTCCCTAGTCCTCAGTTCTTCTTCTTCCTAGCCCTGGATGACTCCTTCAGTTGGGGACTTCCACAGAAGTACAAGGTGCTTGTTTGTCTTCCTAGGTGAAAGATCTTTGCCTAAATAGGTTCAGAGACTTTTCAACCCCTCCTTGGTTGAAGGATCCATCTTTCTCATCTTGCAACAGCTCTGTTCCCGTTTGTCTGTTTTTGATGGATATTTTACAGGTCCTCTGCCCCTAAGTGAGGTGAGTTCAGTAAACCTTTGAAAAACTTCTCTCTCCAAATTCATTGACCTTGCTTCAAGAGTCAGGAACACCTCATGTTGTTCTTCCCTTTCTGTGGTCTCCTCCCCCCACCAAGCACTAGGTAAATGGAGCTTAGACTATTTGGTCACACCTTGCTTAATTTCTTTGGAGAGAGGTAGCTAGTTGGGTTGTTCTGCCTTGTCTGGGAGAGGCCAATTTATTTTGTTTGAGTCACAAACAGTAAAGCAGAATATTAATGAGTATTCATAATTCCTTATGTAGTGTTCGTATGTACAATTCACAATCGTTAACTGCCAGTGTGTCACCAGCTTTCATAAGAGACCTTACTTGATCCAGCTGTCTGCATCTTGATCCCAGAACCCAGATAGTTTTTCTGTGGTTCGCTGCTTGCCGTTTCAAGGAGTAGGAAGACAGTGGGTACCACGATATGCCATTCCATTGTAAAAACCCCTCCAAATACTTGGTCAGTCATACATGTCAATTGACTGAATCACCAGACCATAATTGTTTTGTCAAAAGACGTGTCATCCTAGGTAATGGCTCATCCAGGGAACGTCTTACCAGCGTTATAATTGGCATGGTGGACTGAGATTTTTTTTTTTTTTTAATTAGAAAAGGAAGTCTCTACAATGGCTACCATGGATCATGCTCAGACTATGGAAAGGAAGCAATGCCCAAATTTCTACTGGCCTTTTGTCCCCCAAGAAATCCGGAGCAAGGTGTCTTCAAAATATACCACTTGGCACAATCTTCCTCATGTACTCTGGTCTTTCAGACCCAGGCGACAGTTTTTGATGTGCTAGATATAAATATGATGCTTGGAATTGCTCAAAGAAGAGATGAGAACTTTGTAATATCTCAACTGGAGAGAGGAGCTGTTAAGTATATAGGAAACCAGTCTTTAGTGGGTATCCCTTGTTTCCTTTTGATGTTAATCACTGTGCCTTTAAGAGGAGGTTCTTCTGTCCCTCAAATACAAATTCCTTCCTTGCCGTTATTGCTCAGGGGAATCTGTCCTTCCCTAAGGAAGCTGTAGCAATCACAAGAAACATCTGCCTCTGTGGGTCTTCTCAAACCTTAGCAGGTCAATGTCCATGTATTGATTTAAGAATTTAACTCTATCTTAGGTTTTTTGGAGTCCGCTCTCCCAGTAGTGTCAGTGCGGTGGGCAACAATTTAAAAGAACACTTCTTGTACCATAAATGGCAATTTTCTCACTGCTTCCCTTATTCTTGATTTGTGTATCTTTTCTTACTCGAACCACACAGTTAAGCAGCTTTGCTCTTCTTGGTCAAATCCCCTGCTAAAAGATCATTTTCTAATGCTCCTGTGATGGATAGGAGGAGTGCTGGCCAGCTCTCAGTGACTAAGGGGTTAAACTCAGGTAGCTAGCAAGGGTGTTGGCAAGACTCAGACGCAACGTTCTGGTTTGCTTCAGCTCGCCTGTGTACTACCTACTCATATGCATTTGGTTTCTCAGCTGAGCTGTTTTACCCAGGCTGATGTTCTTCCCTCTCCACCCCATTGGGAAAGAAAAACTCACCAGTGAAAACTCCATAAATCTATAATACAATCCGTATCTGAGAAATGAGAATACTGGTGAGAGGCAAAATAGGAACCTTTTCCATGATGACTTTAAGTATCCAGCAGTGTATTTCTGAAGCATGTCCCTTTTCCAACATTGTCTTCTCAGTCTCAAAGGGCCAGAATTTCAACTGGTGTAAATTTAGATCGCTCCCTTGGCTTCTGCAGAATGATGCCCATTTACAGCAGCTGAGCAACCAACCTAGAGCTTTGACAATCCTAGGAAAAATGTAGTTGTGAGGACACTAAACTGACGTGGAACCATTCCTAGGTCTGTGCAGCTGACGTTGCACGGAGATTTCTTCTAAGACGTCTCAGATGGGCACAGAAATCTACTTCAGCGTGTCTCTGAGATTCGTTCTGGTGAAAAATATTTAAAAATGCCGGGCCTGGTCCTCGTACAACATAAATAAAAGACCGGGCTCCTGTAGATTCCCTGGTGTTAGCACCTGTGCAAGTCAAGACCTTTAGCTAGATGCCTAACTACAAAAGTAGTTCCTAGCGTTAAGAACCCAAGTCTGGCCTCACTGCTGCTCTGACCGCTTGAGATTTGTCTTCTCTTTACAGCATCTTTTATTGTCCTTTTGACAGCGCCTTGAATAGCGATGATGACGACGCCGGGGCAGCCATCCGGTTTAATTGTCTGGCTGTTTTTTTCTCAAGCTGCCAGCTGGTGCTGACACTCAGCTTGTTTTCTTCTCTCTCGGGAGGCAGTCTTGGGGGTGACGACACCTTACGTCCATTTGCTAAAGCAGTGACAGCCGCAGAGGGGTGCACAGGCTTCTCCAGTTCCCGGGCAGTGGTGTGACTTGCCTTTTCCCCAGCCACTCCCCCATGCACCCATCTGTTTCTGCAGACTTTTAACGTTCCAATTTTCTTTGATTGTCACTGTCTCCCTCAACTGAGTTCTCTCTTCTGGCATCTCCTTGGCTGGCCTTTGTCAGGCCCTGTCATTTCCAGGGGAAAACAGAAGGCCTCGAGTCTCCTCTCATTCGCATTGGCGTAAATCAAGAATAAATTCAGAGAAGGCAATGCTGATATGGTGGTATAAAGTGGGATTAAGTGAAAACAGAACCAGCTTCTCCGTTCTGTATAGGCGGTGAGACGACCTCTCAGCTCCTCTGAGCCTCAAAGGGTCATCTCTGTGTCTCAGAAAGTCCAAGAGGAGATGAAAATCAAGTTGTTATTCACTTGGGTGGAGATTTTCCAGGGTGCAAAGGGATACTGAGCCATCCACCTCCCATGGGGAGTTTGGCACATAATTGCTCTTTGTGCCTTGAAAATCCTTTCCTCGCCGTGTTCATTTTTACATTGTTGGAAGTACCCAAAATGTTCTGACAGACAGGAAGACACAGCACCCCTCCCTTCCCTGGGCCTGGGAAAAACTCATGCATTATAAGAGACAAACATCTGACAAAAGAAGAGGGAATTAAGGGAGCGGGAGGGGGAAGTCGTACAAACACAGTGTCCGGGGGATGATGAATGGTCCATGTTATGCTAGTTCCATTTCTTTTCCAGCCTAACCCCAGCTGACCCTCTACCCAGTCATTAGCTGGCTAATTTCTAGTATCCAGAAGGGAATCTGCTGGAGGGATTTACACCAGGAGAGAATAGAGGCCTCCCACACTAATTTAGGAAGGGCAGTCCGTGTGCAGGAGGAAAACGTTGCTGTTAAGACCACAATCACTATTTTTACCATTTAAAAAAAAAAAAAAAAGCTTCTGATCATTCTTTGAGCAAAGACACTGGCATGATAGAGTCTGGCCTCAGATGCATTTGTGATGATGCCATTGGCTTCACTGCTGTTACTCAGTGGAACGGAGATCGGGACTAGCCTGTTGAGTTCAGTGGGGTTAATCCAAAATATGCTGAAGGCCCCCAGATAGATGTACAATAGATAACAATGCAATCTGTCCATGTGAGTTGTCAGGTTACAGTCCTCTCCTTCAGACTGGTGCGCTGCCTGGAAGCCGTGTTCCACTCCCAGCAAATTAGCACTAGATGTCGCAATGGCTCACTCCTTTCGTCAGATTAGCAAAGGTGCATTTGGGCCTGTGATGCAGAGCAAGGATACTAAGAAAACACGTTTACACCTGGTCGGTCAATGACCCCAGGCTATCTGTGTGTGGGGATCTGTCTATCTGTTCAAGAATTCCTCCTAAATGGAAAGAGCTAGAACCACCAAATTTGGTAGGCAGCTTCCTCTTATCTTAACTTAAAGCAGGATAAGGGTTTGGTTGTGCCAGGACAATGGGACATGCCTGGAATGGGATTGCTTCTCATAACACCATACAGAAAAGAGACAGAATCACCAGGTAGGTGAAAGAGGCTGGTTGAGGACATGCCCCTCCCTCCTGTCTGGGACTTCCCTTGTCTTGAGCCTCCCACCCCCTAGGCATCCTTTGGGAGGATGGGAGGTTGAGTCTCTCTTCCCCTCCCCCACACATTTGTATAGGGACATTGCTTGCTATTCCTCTTTGTCAGGGAGTGAGGGGAAAGGGGACAGTTTGTTGCATTCCTCATGCTGCTTGAGGAGCACAGGGGGCAGACACACCTGGATCAGCCCCAGCTGGGGAGCATGTACCCCTCCCCCAGTTGTGCCTTCTGGAATTGCAGCAGCCATGGAGAGGCGCTTCTCACCTGGTTCCAAGCTGCTGTGGTGAGAGAGGGCTGTGGTGGTCCTCTCTCCCCAGGACAGCCTGCATCCTGAACCCCTCCTCCCTAGCCCCACTCCAGAGCAGTGATTCAAGTGAATCACCATCATTTTCATTTTACGTTCCAAAAAACAAAAAAGTGGTTGAGTTAAGGACCCGCGCAATGCTGGGTCCACATTCTAGCGTCTTTATATTGCAGTAGCACCTAGAGGCCCCAACCAAGATCAGGTGTGCTAGGTACCCTGCAGGGACTTGAAGACAGTGTAAAAGCAGTGCCCATGAGAGCAGAAGGTGAGCCAGAAGCATCCCAGCCCTCTGGGAAAAGATCTTGCACTGCCCCTCTTCCTCAGGGGACAGGACTCTGACAGCAAAGCAAACATATCTGTGCAGTTTCTTATTCACTATTCGCCATCTTCCTTATCAGCTGCATTCTGATAACCCTACTCAGCTCAGATACTAGCTGACTCGATGGACCTTTCAGTTTTTCCAACAGGCTAAATTCTGGAGACATTGATTTCAATGGGGCCGCAATTTATTGCAGTCAGACTGTTTGTAGCGTAAAGGCCGTAGAATCTGTCCCTTTGTAAAGACTGACCCATAAGACTGACCCATAAGACTGACCCACGGCTCTTGGATTATCTGATGCTAGTTACATAGAGGAACTGAACATGTTTCCTTTAGCCAACCAGCCTATTTGACTCAACCTTTCAATTTCTCTGCATTGCTCCATTTCTTCCTCTACTCTTCCTCATATTCTTCATGTGTATCACTATGTATCCAGGTGACCAGCGTGCTAATCACCCTTGAGCAAATTAATCAGGGAAAGTCGTGTTGAGTAACATCTCCTCCTAAGTTACACATCTGAGATGTGATTGGAGGAGAATTCCATGCCCCCTTTCTTTGGTCCTTGATTGGGTACGTTTTAGTTCATTACGATTGGGTTAACATTAGCTCACTCCACGGCATAAGGGAAGCTTGAAGTCTCGCCGGAAGGAATGACCTACTTCTGTGCCTTCCGTTTTTTTTTGCAAATTGCAACAATAGTTTGAGTGCACTTTCAGGTAATTTAATCCTATTTCTTTTATAGTCACTGACCTCCTCTATGCTAACTCATTTTTCATTCAGTCACCACTTCTCCTCTCCAAGTAAGTGTTGATGAATTTATACCCAGGATATTAATCAATATGTAGGAACTCTATTGGTCTGGATAAATCCTCCAATTATGGCTCTTCTGGGGTAACTTGAGATTGCATGGACATACCACGGCAGTCTGGAACCATCAAGACACATGTGGACTAGAGGCTCACCTACTGCACATGAGCATAGCTCCATTGGCATGTCGTGAGGCTTTCCAGGATCTAGTGGCACTCTGTGGGATGTGGCACTATGCCAGACATTCATTCTGGTGGCAGGACTTTTATTAAAAAGTTAATTTCGTGACTCCTTTGACCAATGTACTTCATGGAGCAGCCCTTCAGGGTTTCATTCTGACATCTCTTTAACAATAGGCAGTGTAGAAGTGACACACACACACACACACCAGTGATTCTTCCTGTTGTGTACTTTAAACCGACATGATCATCTGCCATATTCCTGTTCTCTGAGAGCTCAGCCATTCTGCACAGCAGATGCCAGGGGAAGGAAATCGTGGTGGTGATGGAGGAGGAAGAGGAGCATGGGCCAGAGGACAATGGGGGAAAGGGAAGAGACAATGTATACTGATTGTCAAGAGACTGATACTTCAAGAGGGTGTACTTCCTTAGGAAATCCTCTTGGGGAGTCGCTGAAGACACCCCACGGTTCACCCTTGTTCCATAGTCTCCTGGCTTCATCCACGGTGCTATCCACTGGCTCCAGCTTCTGTTTAAAAACATTGAGGGAAACTGGCGAGGTGTTCTGGTTATGACCATCCTGGCTCCGGGTCTGGTGTAAATCAGTGGAAGTTGGAAGTCAGGACCTGCACTTGCGGGGGGAAGAAAACCGGGCTGGGATGATCAGGCTGTGTGGAGACAGGAGACTGTGGGTTTAGTTCCTCTCTCGCTTTCACTGGTGTAATACCGCTGATTGCCATGGAGCTACTCCTGACTTACACCTGGGTAAATGTGAGAAATGGACACAAAAGACCTAACTCACTATTGACTTGAGAGAACTTCAGGACCAGGACTTCAGAAGATGGACCTTCAGACCAAAGGTCCATCTAGCCCAATATCTGCTCTTCCAACAGTGGCCAATGCCAGATGCCCCCAGAAGAAATGAACAGATAATCTTCAAGCGCTCCCAACCCTGCTGCCCATTCCCGACCTCTGACAAATGGAGGCTAATAGCCATTAGGACTTTGGACTTTGTTCTGGAGCGAATGGGGATCTAATGCAGTGGCATGTGTATTCAGCAGCAGCTGTTTAATTTCCCAGCTTCCAACAAGATTCTGGTACTCATCTCATTGTCTGCTGCTAAACGACCCTCGCTTGTCATCTATGCTCGAACAGTGCTTGATAAATTAGTGTCAAGAGGCAGTATTTACTCAGGAGAGCTACATGTATATGCCTAGAGACAAGAAATTAGAGCTATTTGGTACACCTTTGGCGGTTGGGATTCAAACGTGAATGCTCCTTTTCTATGTTTTCCTAATCTGTCACGATGGCGTTTATAGTTTATGATGACGTAAGAATTTATATTATGTTAACAGATTATCAAAGGTGTATTTATCTATCAGGCCCTGGTGGTTGCCCAATTCAAGTACTCAAGAGTGCCTCAGTGTTTCAATTATAAGAACAATGCCGTTCAAAAGTTATTTTAATGGAGCTCTATAAAATTCACCATTCAATGAAACTTAATTTACAAGGTATGTGCCTGGGAGTGATTTTTATTTAAACTCCCAATTAAAAAGAAGAGTCTGGTACTTTAAATTATCTCAATGTAAAACAAAATGGAAAGTTTATAAGTTTCAGATGACTTCTTGAGGTTTTATAACTTTGATCTAAAAATGAAAATGCTCTTTTGGCCATTTTGAAAAACAAAAAATAGAAGAAAAATACTGTGGTTTCAAACTTATGGCAACTATGCAGCAAATATTATCTGCAAATTTTATAAGGACTGTTACTGGCACAAATCCCTAAATATGGTACCACATCAAAGTCTGTAATGTGGGCACAGGTGCCAGTCCATTCCAGTGCTCACATTATATTCCACTTAAAAGAGATTTTGGTTACATACAATACACAGAACCAAATTCCGCTCTTATTCACAGCCACGGAACTCCAGCAAAGTCACATACAAAACTGAATGAGAACATATGATTTGCTTCTTTTCTAAATAGCAAACAGGACATTCTACTCAGACCTGCATACACACTTTTGAGGAAAAAATGGCCTTTGCGTTGTGCAGCGCCAGTAGGTCCCGGACCTGGTGGAAGCCAGGACTGAGCTGGGCTACTGGCCATCCTGCTAAAAAGTTTACTGGCAAGAGCAGGCAGAGGGGGAAGGAAATGCGTGTCGTCTATAGCATTAACCTATAAACTTTTGCTTAACGGTTAATCGACTACACCATTACATCCCTAATTCCTTCAAGTGAAAATTTGCAGAAAATAAATAAAGTAGAGTAGGGTCAAAACTGGAATGTCAAATGCAAATACTTTCAAATGTCAAAAGTGGGAGTGTGACAGGGCGTCTTCCCCGCACTGGCCCTTTAAGGGTTAAAACCCAGCCCTGGGAGAGGGTTGGTGCAATTGAGCCAGCAGCTGAGGCAGCAATGACCAATCAGGGCTCAACTAGGGCTCTATAAATAAGGGCTCCTGGATGGGTGAAGACCGACTCACTCATGCTCCAGTGGTAGAGCAGGAGGAACTGGCTGCCAGGGAAGCAGGAGGCTTCCTGGGATAGAGTAGGGCTAGGGAAAGGCAGACAGAGCTGGGGAAGCTCTGGCCAGGCAAACTCCCAGGCTGCAGGGCCTGAAACAAGGCCTCCGGATACTAAGAGACGCAGCCAGGGCAGCAGAAGGCAGTAGGTCCACACCCCCTTGCCAATGAGGAGTGGCCATGTCAGATGACAGTTTGCCCCTGAGGTAAGAGGATAGAAGACAACTGGCAGTGAGCAGGGGCGGCCTGTCCATATAGGTGAACAAGGCGGTCGCCTAGGGCGCCAGGTTAAATGGGGCGCCAAATGGTGGTACAATATCATTGAGGGGTTTGGATGTGGGGGGGCGCCGATTGCACGGTTTGTCTAGGGCGCCAGTTGCTGGCAGCTAATCTAGCGCCGCCCCTGGCAGTGAGTCACTGAGGTAAGGTGAGTAGAGGGGCCTCTCTGAAGGGGAGGACCCCAGAGTGTGGAAGATACCAGCATGAGTGGGCACTGAGGCAGGGCAGTACCCAAAGGCGAGGATGCCGCAGTCTGGGAAGGACATGAGTCCTAATACACAGCAGTTGAGAATAAAAGGTAAAAGCAGGCATGACGCCAGGCAGAAGGAGGCGCTCCAGGGTGGAAGAACTGATTCCCAGAGTGACCAGCAGGAAGTGCCGGGGTGGTGAGTCACGCCGCCGTGTTACAGGGAGGACATATAAATTCAGATTGAAATCCCACCATCTGAATCTGGTGCACCTGTACCTTTGAAGTTTGGAAGAAGGAAGGATTTAATTTCCCAGGTCTGGTTTGAAGAGAGCCATAATCTCCAGCATGGGTTAGGTTTCAGCTCAGGACAAGGCAGGAGAAAATTGATTATGGGCCAGATGGTGGAGGCTTAACTCATCCTTATTCATGTGAGTAGCCCCATTGGAGGCCAATGACTACTTGTAGGAATAAATGCTCACCAACGGCACGTCTACGCTACACGGAATATCCACGTTGTCCCGGTTGATCTTGTGAGGTTCAATTCATTGGGTGTAGTATAGAGCCGGTAGGTCAAAATCAAAGGGTCCCTCTGTCAGCGCTGGTATTTCTCCTCCTCGCAAGGAGTAAGGGAAGCCGATGGGAGCATTTGCTCCTATCGACCTCCCACCGTGTGGACGGGGATTTAAGATACATCGACTCCAGCTCTGTAATTTATGTAGCTGAAATTGCATCTCTTCCTTCAACCTTCCCATGTGGTGTAGACCAGGCCCAAGTTAGGAAAGGCCCTTTATTCAGGCCCGGTGATATTTCCAAAAGATAAAACTCACAAGATCAGCTGATCGTGTGGAACTTCCAGTGCTGAAGATCAAATCTCCAGAGAACAGTTTGCAAGATTTCAGTGCTGTGAAGTCTGAACCCAGTTCCTGTCCTCATTTGTCCTCGCATCTAAACCCTGGACCCTAGGCAAAATCTAATCTATCTCCAGAAGCTCTTTGGACCATTTGTAAAGTAAACACATCCAAATCCACTTTTAAATAGTTTCAGAGTTGCATCCCACACTGATAAAAGCCAGGGAGTTCCGCCTAAAAGCTATTACCTCCATTTCAGATGGATTGCCCCACTCTCGAATTCTTAAAACTGATTGTTTAACTCTGGGAAGTTTAGTGCATTGCTTCTAAGCTCTTACAGTAAGCAAATCTATGGCTAACAGATGGTGGGGGGACTAGTGGGTTGGTGTGGATTCTTTCCAAAAACACTGTCTAGCTGCAGGATGTGTAAAACAGAAGTTCATATTTAAAATCTGGTCTGATGTTGTTGGTTTTCTTTTGTTTTGGTGGTTTATTTATTTATTTATTGGCGGGGTCGGTTTGGTTTGTGCAGGCCAATGACAACACAACTCTTTCTGGCTTCTCTTCCCTGCGCTTGGAACTGTGTAAACTCCCAGCAAGGAAATTCTCCTAAGTAGCGCAGCTGAGAATTGGCCCATTTTCCTGGAATGGAGGTAAAATGGAACAATCTTGTCAAGTTTTTCATATGCA
This sequence comes from Pelodiscus sinensis, assembly GCF_052426305.1. Classification (NCBI taxonomy): domain Eukaryota; kingdom Metazoa; phylum Chordata; order Testudines; family Trionychidae; genus Pelodiscus; species Pelodiscus sinensis. Next base: position 6,699,744 of record NC_143057.1, read on the forward strand.
GTGATTCATATTAATGTGTGTGTGTGATATATATAAAATATGTCAACCCAGAAAGCCTACGCAACGGCTAGTGAATGATAAAATCTCTGTCAGCCGAAGATTTGACCGCTGCAAAAGCAGCACCTGGAGTTACAGCGTATTTGTTTTGATTTTCTCTAAATATTTGCCTTGGAACAATGTAATGCATCAAACAATTGCCAGTGAAACCTTTGGAAGGAGAACGTGACTTCAGCAGAATGATATGACTTTCCATCAAAACTCAAAAATATTCATAAGTCCATTTTGTATGTATTTACCTATTTGTTTGATAACATTTTGTCTTTTCAAGTTAAAATTAATACATGTATCATGAAATGTCACATCTCATTTTCACGGAAGTCCTAGGGCTAAGCAGGAATGCAAGCACAGTAAATATTATATTGGCTACATTTTCATATCTTTTACAAGATTATCTGTATACACAAAGATGGAAATATAAAGCAAAAGGATGAATATGTTACTATTGCAGTATATTGTGTAGGAGATAATCTTGAGTGATCCTTGAACGGCCTTGCATCCAAGTTTATTTTCCATCTGGGGCAAGATGTGAAAATGATAATCTCACTTTTATTTGCTCATATGTATGTAGGAAGGCAGATGGATTGAGTGAATGTGATTGCAGATCATAGGTGAATGCCGATACTGGAAACCAACACAAGGTTTAGATTGGTCCCTAAACAAAAGTGTAATAGAAAAACCAGATGATTGGACATTGATTAATTGAATAATCCTTGGAGTGTGTAAAAACTATTATTTCTTATTAAAATATCCAGAGGGTATGGGATAATTCTGCTGTAAATTAATATTAGATCACGCAATGGAGGGTTGTGGCTGGTAACCAAGTTGACTGCCCCATCTTATTTTATGTGCCAGATAAATGACACAGTTAGGGTATATCTACATTACAGAGTTATTTTGAAATATCTAATTTTGAAATAACGCATCTACAGACAAAATGCATTTCAAAATAGCTTTTTGCTATTTCGAAATAGTGCATCCAAACTGATTGGATGCTGAATCGCATGTAAGGCCAGCTGGAACTGGTTCCGGCAGGGCATCTGGTCAGAAGTTACCTTGTGGCCAGGGCGGCCAGCAGGGCACCCTGGGAAGGGCTGGAGGCTCCTTATTTTGAAATAAGCATCTACACAGCGCTTATTTCAAAATAACAGTTTCGAAATTGGCACTATTCCTCGTGGAATGAGGTTTACCAATTTCGAAATAAGCTCTCCGCTATTTCGAATTAATTTCGAGATAGCAAGTTGGCTTGTGTAGATGGTAGGAAAGTTATTTCGAAATAGCGGCTGTTATTTCGAAATAACTTTGCTGTGTAGACATACCCTAAGAAACTGTCTCTAGAATCATAGAATCATAGAGCTGAAAGAGACCTCAAGAGGTCATCAAGTCCAGCCCCTTGCCCAAGGCAGGACCAGTCTCTGCCTTGAAGAGTTTCCAAATGGATCTGTCTGGAAAGCTTTGCATTTTGAAATGTTTTGGAGAAAAACAGGGACCCAGCTTTCATAACTTTCACACACAAATTCATCCCCCTTTTCTAAGTCGTGCCCAATGTTCTGAAAAGCACAGGATGGACTAAAGTCTTAAGTCTGGCGCCTGTTTAGAGCAGACAGATGAAAGGTAAAAACAGGCATATTCAAAGTCACCCAACAGAGGCAACAATGGAAACCAGAGTTCCTGAACCACTGGTCTCAGCCCTAAGCACAGAGTAACACTGTGCCTCTGACACACTGATCGGGCATTTTTATAACAGCTCATAGCCTATAAGGTCCTCAAGCGCTTATCTCGTGTACTCTTGCACAAACTACAAGACTGTAATGTCTCTAGGGCAGAGCTGGGACTTTACCTTTATATCCGTACAGTGTGAGCCTGGATTGGTGCCCCTAGAAATAATAATAGATAATAATAGAAATAATAATAAATACCTCACTCCCTTCTGGGTTACCTGCATCTCCTTTGTACAGGGACAGAGCAGAATACATAATATGATGTATAACTAGAAAACGTGTAAAGAGCACTAAACTAGTAGATAGCTATATGCACACACAGAAACCCAGTGCGTTCCATGACCAGTCCAATCGAAATTCTGTCACGACATACAACATTATTAATTATCCCATTCATATTTTATATATTTATTTGCTTGTTTGTACTATAGTGACATGTAAGGGTTCCAGTAATGTTTGGGGGCCTATTATGTGAGGCGCTGTGTATGCATGGAGATCAGAAAATATCTGGAGATGTGCAGAAGGGGAGTGGAGATGGGAAGGGAGCGTGGTGTGATATAAGGTTAGCACAATATGGGCATGGGATTAGCACTCTATTCATAAGGAGACCTGGTTTTAAAAAAATGAAGAAAAATGTTTTTTTCCATTTCAGATGGTATGAAAAGAACCTAGTTATCTTTTTTTTTAATCTACAATATCATTACTGAAATAGTTATCAGAATGTTCCATTCACCAAAGCCCACAGTTGGGGTAAATGGCTACATTAATCAAAAACCACGTTTTTGGTCAATTCAATATTTCAGTCATGTTTTTTTTTTTAATTATGCATTTCGCAAAAAAAAAATTTTAAAAGCCAGCAGTTTTTCACAGACGTTTTCCAAAAAAGGCGGTACATGCTAATAAAGCTACCACTGATTGTAGAAAAACTATTTGGATTGTGACACTTTTTGAAGTTTCACCCACATTGGAACAAAGCTGAAACCTTTGGAAGGTTTTTGCATAACACAACTTTGCAAAAACATCCATCTTAGGGTTGAAAAAGTTGCCTTCTCGCTCCAGAAATTCCATCCTGAAGTTAAGAATCTGTCCCATCAAAACCGATACGTTTTCATGAAAGCTTTTAGCGTTGATGAAACATTCGTATTTTGACCAAAATAAAAAAAAAAGAGCTGAAAAGTTTCTCGCCTGATCTGGAAGAAATCTTTACTCATTCCCCATTATCTGGTATTTTATGTCTGCTACACACATTTGGGGTGGGATGGGGGAGTTAGTGGGAGTTTAAATAATTGGAACTATTTGATGTATCCCTCCATCTCGAAAGTCCGACTTGCTTTAACTGGAGAGCCTTTTCTGATGTGAATTGGCATAATGTCAATGGACCAGTTGTGGACTGAAATATAGCCATGTGAACCTGCTCTTCTATACCTAATTATTGTTCAAATTGCTCTTCTATACCTAATTATTTTCATTTTAAAGACCTTCCAGAGGCAGAGTGAGTGCTCTACGTCCCAATGGGAAACTCTCTTCTTTTTCTAATGATAGACAAGTCCTGACCTAGATCCTCCACTGATGTAAATTGGTGTTGTGTAATTTTGTGCAGTGGAGCGATGCTGATTTACCGCTGCTGAAGAACTAGCCCCCTGTTTCTGCCGCTACGCAATTGTAAGTGAGCAGACTTGAAACCTGTCCAGGCCTGAATACTCCCAGGCATGGGCCTTAGGCAAGAGTTATTTTGGGTGGAAAGCCCACATTTGGAGGAGGAAATGGAAAAGATGTAGCTGTTTGGAGATTTGGAATGTTAAAAGTAAAAGTAGTTATGGCTGAGCGAGCCAAAGGGTATGTGTACACATAGTAGGTGTGCTGGTAATAACCATGTGAGAAATTTTGGATCACTGTGGTAAATGGCATGTATTGGGCAGATACGCACATGCCCCACCCTTAAAAATTGCTTTGAACAGAAGTGAACATTTCATATTTGCCTTCTACCGTGGCTGCGGTAGTTCCTATTTTGCAAAAAGCAGCCATCTTGTTTTAGCAAGGTGTAACCCAAACTGACTGCTTCAAAGTCCTAGCCTGGGCTGTTCTCCTCATGTAGCATGGCTCATCGCAGACACTGTCGATTTATGCCAAGGTTGAATTTGTAAGGAACGTCACTGTGGCCTCCAGGAGAAACTGTCCCATGTGCAGCTGAGTTACGGGTGTACATGTGTGGAGGAAAATAATTTTCCAGCGGGTGGAGAGAATGAAGAAAAGGTTTGAATTGCAGCGCTGAGTGCATGATTTATCTCTTTCCACAAATTACCCTACTCAAAATTGCTACTGAAAATAGAACAGAGGGCTCCACTGTCTCACCACCCTGTCTTTGACCCTAGTATACTTTGATCCTCACCTGTTATAAACCGAGCTGGCTGCACGGGACGTGGGCCTGTCTCCTCACAGTGTAAAATCCTGCCGACAGCAGGAGACACGTACCCACCATTCCTCCTGAAGTCACTGACAGTTGATTGGGCCACCATAGTTTGCAGGACAGGATCCTAAGTGGAGAATTAGTTACAAACTTTTGTTTGCCTTTCATGCTTCATGGACTCAATCCTACAAGACAAGGAGCCTGCTGAAGAATTGAGCCCTGTGGTCATTCAGCTCCGGATAATGGTAGAAGGGGAGACCTCATTCAAACATCGATGGAAAGCCTCTTTTGTTAGTGCTTTCAGACAAAGAGCAAGGTTCCTACTCAGTGTGATTAAAGGTGGCTGAGCAGACACAAATGAGTGCAGAATAAGCTATGGAGCGCTGCAATGAGGATAAAAGATCAGTGGTATGGAACGGAGGGATGAAGTTTGGCCTAAATGTAATGAGAGTCTCAAAAAAATAACATTTTCTTCCCCTCCTCCTCCTCCTCTTATTCAGCTAAGGATATTATATCCACAGCCCTACACATGCCATTAGTGCTTTCTTTGGCTATTCGAGAATGTTATTTGACAGTAATAGGCAGTGCCGGGCAAACTCATTTTGTCTAATTTTGACCCACTTAAGCAGCATGGGTTTCTTGCTGAATAATTTGGGGGATGTGCTGCATTTAGGAAAGACGGTGAAACAAAGGAACAGAGGAGGAGCAAACAGGACAAAAAAGCTGGTGAATAAACAGGATAAGAAATGGAACTGTGAGTAGGCAGAGTGAAAAACAAATACAGGGAGAGTGTGAAAAAGTAGCAAAGAAAAATTCCAATGAATAAATAACTCTCTCTAAATAAATATATTTACAGACAAATGCACATGAGACGCAGCATGGCCCAGCGAAGTGGGCGCTAGACTGGAGATGTGGCTGCTATTCTTAGCTCTTCCACAGACCTTTGGTATGACCTTGATCAAGTCAGTTCACATTTCTGTGCCTCTATTTCTCCCCTCGCTCCTCCTCTATTGTCTCTATTTAGACTATAAACACTTTTGAACCAGGGACTGTCTCTCTCCAGGGCTATGTCTACACTCGCGGCTTCTTGCACGAGTCATATGCAAATGAGGCTAAGCGTGGAATATCGCTGAGCCTCATTTGCATACCTAATGAGCCACCATTTTTTTCAGAAGAGGCTCTTGCGAAGAAGGAGCGTCTACACTGCCCCTTGCGCAAGAAAAACCCTCTTGCGCAACGCTGTTCTTCCTGAAAATAGGTATAATGGCATTGCACAAGAGGGTTTTTCTTGCGCAAGAAGGGGCAGTGTAGTGACTCCTTCTTGCGCAAGAGCCTCTTCTGAAAAAAATGGTTGCTCATTAGGTATTCAAATGAGGTTCGGCGATAGTCCACACTTATCCTCATTTTCATATTACTTGCGCAAGAAGCCACGAGTGTAGACATAGCCCTGGTGTCCTCACTGGGCTCTTCGCGCAGAGGGCAGGTATGTCATGCAGCTCATGGTAGGAAACAAGGAAGAGTTCTGGGCAATGGGGAGGTTTGGAGGACAAGGCTTTGGCTAACTAGAAGGATACTGTGTCTCTTTTTCGTAATTTTACCACAGCTGAAAGGTTACAAGGCTGACCAATGGCATAAAATTTTGACTAACGGGAGAAAAAAAATAGGAGGCAGAAGATCATGATGTCCTAATTCATAAAATGCTTGTGAGTTGGGTTGAATAAGGGGAAATAGGCTCTGATCTAGCAGTGCTTTTAAAAGGGGCTGGGTATAACTTTAAGAAGGGGAGGAGTCTCATTGATCTCAGTGAGTCCATTCAGGAGCTTAAGAACATAAGAATGGCCACACTGGGTCAGACCAAATGTCCATCTAGCCCAACATTCTTTCTTCTGACCATGGCCAATGCCAGGTGCCCCAGAGGGAGTGAACAGAACAGGGTATCACCGAGTGATCTGTCTCCTGTCATCCATTTCCAGCCCCATGACTAACAGAGGCTAGGGACACCATTCCTGCCCATCCTGGCTAATAAGTATTAATGGACCTTTCCTCCATGAATTTATCTAGTTCTTTTTCGAACCCTGGTCTTCACTACATCCTCTGTCAAGGAGTTCCACGGGTTGACTCTGCATTGCATCAAGAAAAACTTCCTTTTGTTTGTTTTAAACCTGCTGCCTCTTAATTTCATTTGGTGGCCCTTAGTTCTTACATTATGGGAACAAGTAAATGACTTCCTTATTTACTTTCTCCACACCTGTCACGATTTTATAGACCTTAGGTGCTTTATGGCTTAAGAGCTTTGCTAGAACAACGGTTGAGTGCTCATTTGCAGACCCCTAAATCTTCCACCCCAACAGCTTACTTTTTCCTCAGATGGCTATTGCTGCTCCTTTGACTTCTGAGGTCTGTCAGCCTTTGTGGTGGGAGGCTTTGGAAGAACTTGTTCTCTGGTAGAAGCCAGAGCTCAGTTCCTCAAGATCAAAGGCAAGTCAAAAGAGAAGAGCATATGGAAAAATAAGGCAGCCTAGCCCACTGGCAGCTCTAGCCAGGCAGGGAAAACTTGTGCAAGGAGCCTGTCCAAGAACCAAACTGCAACATTGACTGGTATCACTACGGATAGCCTGGTGAGCCTCCTGATAGCAGTTGAGAAATACAGACTCGCTATTCCGGCATTAGCTTTTTTATGTTTCTCAGTTGATCGTTCCAGCTCTTTGACTCAATAATATTTCATGGGAAGCAAGCGAAACAAATACACTCGGGTCTAGTCAGGGGCTACCAGCGGAACAGATTACCAGCCACATCCCTCATGCATCGGTGGGTAGCTGCGTCGCTTGAGGAACGAAGCAGAGATGAGGGTGAGGAGGAGGTGTGGGCCTGTTCCATTGACACAGCGTCATTATGAGATGCTTTGTTCAGGGCCAGAAAGTAGACTTTCCGCTGGTCTTGTTGGTTACTAAAATGTTTGGCGTTTCTCTGCGTTGTGGTTGAGGTTGATGGGCGTTGTGACAGAGACTTCAGTGGGAGAGGATTGGGCCCTTCCTGGCCATATTGAAGGCTTCCCAAGTGTAATTGTCCTCCTCCAGCGGTCCCCTAGGCAGTGTTTTGTTTGGTCTGAATTGCTGAAGCTGAATTTTCCCCTCGCTGTGTTCAAAGAACCGAATGGCTTTTGCTCATGGCGAACTGTCTAAGCCTCCAGTGAGTGATGCCTTGAGGCCGGCCGCTTTGCTGGCTTGCCCTGTGGCCATTGTGGGGGGGAAGAGAGTGGATGGACGAAAGGAGTGCTGCTGCTGTGTTTGGGCATATGAAAGAAGCCAGGCTCCATCCTGCTCTCCCTCTGCACTTCCAGAAATCTCCCCTCAGCTTGAGTACCCCATGGTTCCTGCCTTCCTGCTTTCCATGACCAGATTTTATCCCTTTTCCTGGGCAGGAACCAGCCGTGGGGAGAGAGCACAGAACGGCCAGGGGAGGATACTGCCAAGATACTGCCAATCTCGTTACAAACCAAGGAGAGATGGATGAGGGATGAGGCGAGGCAGGTATGGGCCTCTGCTGAAAAGAGGGCTTATGCTCACCCCTGGAAGACTGGAGAAGAAGAGGTGGGGTATCTTCTGATGCTGTGTGGATCTGAATCAAGTCTGACTCCAAGAACTGGGCGTCAGAGGGAGGAAATGGTATTGGCTCATGATGGCCCCGAACCAGCTCCAGCTGTTGTGGAAAGGAGTCTTTCAACTAACCCGAAGGACCAGTGGGTCAGCCTTCATGTGGGAAGCAGCTGTGAAATAAGAGGAACCCACATGACATTGTAGTGAAGCAGTGAGAATCATAGAATCATAGAATAATAGGACTGGAAGGGACCTCGAGAGGTCATCGAGTCCAGCCTCCCGCCCTCAAGGCAGGATCAAGCTCCGTCTACACCATCCCTGACAGATGTCTATCTAACCTGTTCTTAAATATCTCCAGAGAGGGAGATTCCACCCCCTCCCTTGGCAATTTATTCCAATATTTGACCACCCTGACAGTTAGGAATTTTTTCCTAATGTCCAATCTAAACCTCCCCTGCTGCACTTTAAGCCCATTACTCCTTGTCCTGTCCTCAGAAACCAAGAGGAACAAATTTTCGCCTTCCTCCTTGTGACACCCTTTTAGATATTTGAAAACCGCTATCATGTCCCCCCTTAATCTTCTTTTCTGTGAGGAAGAAGTCTTCACAGAGAACAAAAGTGACGAGGAGTCCTGTGGCACCTTATAGACTAACTGAAGTGTAGAAGCATAAGCTTTCGTGGGCAAAGACCCACTTCGTCAGATGCATGACAAGAACAAAGATGGCGGATACCGGAAAACAGAATTGGGTGAGGTGAAAGTGGGAGGGGTTATATTTTAAAACCGTTTGCATAAAGGCACGAGGGTGCTGCTGGTTTTAAAATGTCGTAGTCAAGTGTCCTTTGCCAGGAAGCAATATTCTAACTGTAGAATTCTGTAAGCATCTAAGCCATATTAACTCCATGAACAAAGAAAAGAAACTGATTGTGTCGCAAAAGATTTATTTGTCAAGAACTGCATTCTTTTCCCCCTCCAAAGTACACTGACAAATGTTCATTTCAGACTTTTCTAGGGGTTTGTTTGCTTGTCCTCAAATGACCCACACAGATGAATTGAGAGCCCAAAGTTTTCATTTTTAATTCCTTACAGCAAATTCCGGAGATTCTGCTTTGCACGTCTGGCAGATAATATAAATATAAAGCATAATGTAAAGGCCCAGCTGGCCCTGAAAGAGAGGCTGATGCTGTAACTGGAAACCTTGCATCTCTTAATCCAAAATAACTGATAAAGTTGTATATGATTCTCATTAACAATTAGGTACATGATGTTGGCCAGCGTGGATCTGTGACTTGCCGAGTACAATAACTGTGGGAGGCGGATTTTAATGTAAGGAGGCCATTGAGTCTGGAAGAACAGGCAGCAGATTTTAGAACTGGCATTTATATGTTTTTAAAAATCTGTTCGAAGGACCTGGCCAACCTTCTATGCTTGTTGCACATTGCGGATTTTTGAGTCTGCTGTCTGCATTATTTAAATGAAATAGCACATCAAGCAAAACTCAACCTCCATAATTACTTGCATCTCAGTAACTCTTATCGGCAAGCAATGGGAGGCAAAAAGGTGTCTAGCTCAGGAGTGGGGAACCTAAGGCCTGCAGGCCAGATGCAGCCCATCAGTTGCCTGGTTCTGGCTCCTGAGGCTTGGGGCTCCTCCCTAGTATCGGGGAGCCCGCACTGCTGTTCCAGTTCTCTTGCTGTCACCCTGTGGGGCTGGAGCACACAAAATCTAGTAGCCTGGGGCGCCCTAGACTGTGGTGTGTGAGGGGATGGTGAGGTGTACCATGGAGTGTCTTTCTTTTTCTCAGTCAGGGACTGCTCACTTGGCTTTTTCTTTTTTATTCTCACTTGTATGTGCCCCCCGACTGATTTTTCTGTCGGTCAGCGGCCCTCTCCCAACCCAAAAAAGGTTCCTCACCCCTGGTCTAAATAATAATTAGTCCTAATATGAGTGCGGCGGATTGGACTAGATGACCTCCCGAGGTCCTTTCCAGTTCTATACGTCTGATTCTAGAGTGGTCTTTGTCTGGTGCGTGACTTCTAATGTCACAAACAGTAAACTTGATAAGTGATGTAGCCACATAGTCAGCAGCAGCATCCCAAGACATGAAGCACATCCATCTGACCTTAAAGACGATAGAGAGAAACCCATAACTGGGGCTATGTCTACACGACACCGATCTATCGGAAAAAGTACACAAATGGCACTCCGCCATTTGCGTACCTTTCTCTGATCGTTTTTTTGGAAGAGGCTTTTCCAACATTTGGCCCATCTACACTGGGCCAAATTTTGGAAAAGCCTCTTTCGGAAGAGCCCTTCTTCCTCGAGGGAGATGGAAGACAGGGCTTCCGAAAGAGCGTGTCTGCTCTTCCACACACAAAAAGTGGAAGACCCTGGACGCAACGGAGTTTTTCTGGGATATCCTGGAAAAACCCTGTTGTGTAGAAATAACCTGGATGACACACTGTTTGGTGGAGCTTAGAAAACCCCAACAGTAATGTTATGAGTTCAATGGTACATGACCAAAACACATCCTTTAGTAAAGAAGGATCTTATGGTTTATATGGTTGAGGCTCCTGTTCTGGAGAGACGAGGTCAAATTCTACAAATACCTTTGGCCAACCCCCCCGCCGCCCACTCCACCCAAATTCTAAAAGTGTTCATGTTGTCTAAACATTTAGTTTAAAAATTAGCTACATGTATTGAAATTTCACATGTATCCCAAAATAAAATAAGGAGTGGGAGAGGGGAGCGCTCAAAAACTAAATGGAGGAAAAAACAAAAAATCATTTTGGGTTGAATAAAATGTTTTGTTCAACTTACAGTATTTTTTTTCAGTTTTTCTTTTTGTGAGAAAAACTGAAAAAAATTCTGTTTCAGGTTATCCTGAAACAATTTTTGAGGCGGTGGGGGAGATTTTTCAGCCACATGGTTCAAGACACTCTCTGATCCAAAGAGCTTACTGTTTAGACTGATCAGACAGACTAAAGGTGCAAATGAACACAGAGGCCTAGAGAGTCAAGAACACACTTGGTGAGTGACAGATATTGTCTGACTCTTGTCTATTAGACTACACTGTCTCTCATTCTTAGAAGAACTTGCCCCATGGAATTAGTTTACAAATAGTTTTTGTAGAAAATTAATATATGTGATCACAGAATGTTGTTGAACAACATCAGATTTTTGGTATATCATGCAGTACCTGCACAGTGGGTATGGTTGCATTTATTTCCTGTCACCCCAAGGAGACGTACCAGCCACCTCTTTCTTAGATCAATAATTGCATGGTTTAGAAGTGGATTGCCGTGCAAATGAAGTGCAAGGTAGTGAGTAGTATCCCTATTGGCATTATTTCTTTCTCAATTTAGGTATGAAATGATTTCTCAAATTGGGTATCCATTTGTGGAATCTCTACCAATTTAACTCGTGTTCACTTTAAGAAAATTTAAACAGAAATAGTTCAGGAAAAGAAAATCCATCCAAAATGTGTACCTAGCGCAGCAGGGCATCAACGCTACAGATTTTTTTAGACCCTGAGGCCTGGTCTCAACATACCACGAGATCAACACTCCAGAGATCGATCTTCCAGAATTCAATTTAGCAAGTCAAATAAGGACCAACTAAATCAATCACTGATGGCATCCTGTCAGCCCTGGTACTCCACAGGATCTCAAGGAGTAAGGGAAGTCGATGGGAGAAACTCTCCAATTGAACTCCCTCGGTGGGGATGCCACAGAAATTCGACTCAAGGCACGTCGACTCCAGCTATGCTATTCTTGCAGCAGAGTTGCATATCTTAGGTTAGCTTTCTTGCGTAGTGTAGACCTGGCTGCAGTGAGCATCTAATGCCCTCTGACATAATATGGAGTGTTTCTATGGTCTTTCATGAGCTTTGGCTTGGACCCTAGCAGAATACATAATCAAGCATACTCCTATGACACATGACTCTACGTGTCAATAATTAATATGTAATATTAACCTACTCCATTATAAACAATACAAACAAACTGGAAATGTTTGACGTAGGGAATTAGTAATGAAAGCGTCTACCATCTGATTAGCACTGTGAGCTAACCCATAAGAACATAAGGAAGGCCATGCCAAGTCAGACCAATGGTCCATGTAGCCTAGTATCCTGTCTGCCAACAATGGCCAATATCAGATGCCCCAGAGGCAGGGAACACAACAGGTAATCCTCACATGATCCCTTCCCTGTCACCCATTTCCAGACGGAGGCTAGGGACACCATTCCTACCCATCCTGGCTAATAACCATTGATAGACCTAACCTCCATGAATTAGTCTAGCTCTTTTTTTAGCCCTGTTAAAATCCTAGTCTTCACAACATCCTCTGGCAAGGAGTTACACAGGTTAACTGTTCACTGAGTGAAGAAAAACTTCCTTTTGTTTGTTTTGAACCTGCTGCCTATTAATTTCATTTGGTGACCCCTAGTTCTTGTGAGAATATAATATATCCCTCATAGGGTAAAAAGTCAACTCTCTTAACAGCAACATGACGAGGTAATTCACAGAAGGAATAACCTTTGAAGCAGGTTGCTATTTGACACCGACAGTATTGTGAGTCTGTAGTGGGTTCTTTCCCTTTGTGTCTGGGTGATGAAGTAGGACTTGCTCTAAAGGGAAACCAATGTGTGTCAGAATGAGAGAGTCCCTCAGTTGCCTTCTGTCTCTCTCTCTCTCTCTCTCAACATGCTTACCTCAGCCCATGGAGCTATTTTGAGGGGGCAAGAAATATTATGAGCTCAGGATTAAACTCCCTGAAATGGCTCACACGACAATCGGAGAGGTTGCTGGAGTTCTTACTCAAAAGACAGTAATGACAGAGATACCATGTATTGCTGGACTAGAACAAAGCAAATCAGCAGAGTTGCATAAGGCTTAGCATGTGACTGCTAGAGATTTACTATCAACTGCATGTTACAACACCACTGGATGCGGCTCTCTTTGCTCTCAAAGTAGGAGTGGCTAGTGAAGGAAAAGCTGGCTAGAAGATTGAGGAAACAGCTACCCAATGCCTTGACTTGGCCTCAGAAGACAAGGCAGCAGGCATTTGATCTCTGCAGAATTACCCAGACCCATTCCTCAAATTTGTTGGCATGTTGTCTGTGGTCCACTTTTCACATTTTGTTTCTCTAGATTTCTGAGGCTCCTTAGAACTGGAGTTGACCCATTTAGGGGGTTAAAATGAACATTGTAAAGCGAACACATTTCCCTTGCTGCTGGTGTGTGACAGACAGTTCTTAGGTCCTGCCCAATGTTGGACAGATGCTCTTGGTCCACCGCATGCAGACTCTGTATGCCAAGCTAGGATTTTCAGAATGCTTCATCGGTCTGGCTAATATCAGAGCTGCCTGAAGGGGTGAATTTCCATGGGATTTGGACATCTAACTCCCTTGTGCTCCCACTTGCTCAGTGTTGGCTTAACTCTGCTAAAGTCAGTTTGAGTTTTACCATTTAGTTCATTGAAGCTATCGTGAGTAGTTTTGAAACCCTCTCCCACCCCGTATTGTCTTTGATTTATTTTTTGTAATATTTCTGACCTAAAAGTTTACCCAAAGGCTATTTTTTTTGCAAGAGAAAGGATGAAGAGAAGAAATAAGAGTATAGTGCATTGATGGGCTCTTGATGAAATTTAATAGTAAATTCCAAGGCACTGAACTCTCCAACTGTCACCTGGTTATTTCAGTCTGGAAGAGGCTCTAAAAGTCCTCAAATTTATTTCACTCTGAAAATAACAAAGGGTTTTCCAAAATATTTTCCCCCTTATGTGCAAAGCATAATGGAAAATCCATGCTGCGGGTCGAATACTGACTGCATCTTTTCAAGATACTTCAAGAATTGTATCCGGGTGTTTGTGAAAAAACTTGCTTTTTGGAAAAGGTTCAGAAAAGGGCAACAAAAATTATTAGGAATTTGGAACAGGTCCCATATGAAGAGAGATTAAAAAGATTGGGACTTTTCATCTTAGAAAAGAGGAGACTGTGGGGATATGCCGGAGGTCTATAAAATCATGACTGATGTGGAAAAAGTGGATAAGGAAAAGTTATTTACTTATTCCCATAAAGAGCCTTACACCCCTCCTTAGAGCTGGCTCTTTCCAATATTCAATGGCAGAGCTAGTTAGACTCAATTAAGAGGCCTAGTGCTGTGTTCAGTCCTGAGCAAGTCTCTGGGCAAAACCTTAGCCCTTGTGTGGGAACAGGGAAAGGCAATGCAGAAATTGCATGGGCAGCAAGGTTCCCTACTAGCTGTTGAAGTCACTGGGAGCTCAGTTAAGCAATGGACCCTCAGAACGAGATGTTGTAGCAAGGCCAACTCGTGTCGGCAGCAGACGCACAGTAGTGACAGGGAAGTGGCACCCCGTGGCAGCAGAAAAACATACAGTGGCCACTGTCAGCCAGTTGCAGTAGCAGAAGCAGAGGCCTTGCTCTACATCCTCCCTCCAGCTCCAGCGGCGGGAAGCGACCCCCCGTGAATGCACCTCCGAATGCTGGGTCTTCACTAACCAAGGATGGCCAACAGTGGGATGCTGTGGAGGGAGAGGGGAGTGATGTGTTAAAGGAGTATGCATTCCTCAGACTTCCCCACTGCGAGGTGGGAAACTGAGGCCAGGGGCACTGTCCAAATGTGCTGTGAGATCAGGTTTGCATACGGTGGCATGCTTTTGAATGTGGCGGTGGTGTTTCCCAAAATGAATGCTTGATTCCTTTTACCCTTTTAATAACCGTTCTCTTTTGTTATACACAGACTTGGGGCTTGTGCGTGGAGACGTACTTAGAGGTTCCTGGGGACAGTATTAAATGTTCCCAGATTACTGGGTCGAGGCTTGAGCTGGTTCAGTTTTGTATTGTTAGGAGGAGCCCGTAGATATTGAACCCATCCCTTGTCACTTCCAGCTCCACCTGGCAAGAGGGTTACACAGATCGGGCACATGATGTGTCTTTCATTCTTTATTCCTTCAGGCCTGGTCTACACTAGACCAGGAAGGTCGGCTTAAGGTACACAACTCCAGTTACGCAAAATATATCGCTACAGCTGGCTTACCTTAAGCCAAGCCAAGCCAAGCCTTGGTAGCATCCACACAGTGGGAGGCCGTCAAGAGCAAACACTCCTATAGGCTCACAAAAGGAGTAGTACTGCTGCCCTCAGCATTTGATTTAGCAGGTCTATACTAGACCAGCTGAATCGAACGCCAGAAGATCTACCTCTGGAGTGTCGATTTTCCGATAAATATAGACATGCCCTCAGGGACCTGATCCAAAGGCCACTGCAATCACCAGGTATCTGTTCATTGACTTCAAAATATTTTGGGTCAGGCCCTGGGTCAGGAAATTTGGTCTGGTATCCCCAGTGTTTGAGAATGATAAGAGCTGATTGTGATGGAAAATGGTCTCTCTTTTCTGCAAGCAAGGATCTATTCTCTTTATGGGACATGGTCGTATATAGAATGCACAAGGCAATGAGTTCTCTGTAGCAAACAAATTTTCCATGGTGCACTGAGTTATCAAGACAAGCATAAGGCTCAGCAAGTTCAAATTGCAAAGAGGGTGGCCAAAAAAAAAAAAAAAAAGATTGAGCTGAAATGAGAAGCACAAAGATGAACAGTATTAAAAAGGTTTGATTTGGGGAAGAAAATAAAGTTCTATTTTTACACTCCCCCTTTGCTTAATTCCAGGAAAATGACAAGTATAACCATTAAAAATCTGTCTAGATTTTTTTATCATTTCGGCTCAGTGCGGCTCTCCAAGGCAACTACTCTTAGCATGTACTTCTGCAATGTGAGAATCGTGTTAGAACATATCCAGAGAGAGAAAAATAACTTCTCACCTTCTGGCCATCCTTCAGCTACTAGGGTGGAGTTTGTTAGCATCAGAAGCATATATTTCCATCTCCTGCTTGGAGTCAGCTCCAGAGGAGGATTTGCACACATGGGTGAGCGGCAACTCAAGCGAAGCACTCCGATTTGGCACTAATGAACTCGGTTCTCTGTATAGCAAGCCGCTCGGCACATATCCCTTGAATGTACAGTACTGACAGCAACTGTTCCTGTGGATGTTGCTGACTGGAGAGGTTGCACAAATTATTACAAAGGCTAAGAGGGCAAATGGGACCTAAGGTCCTACTTGCATTTCCCCCCTCAGCTCCGGGCTTTCTCCATCATCTCCAGTGTGCGTTTAATTGTTCGGCATGGCTAATTGTTGACACAAGACACTAATTCTCTTTGATCCTCCCTAACGTGAGAGCTGGAACAACCCTAACTGCCAGGTTTAATCATTCTAGTGGCAATGATCGTTTATTACAAAGCTCCTTTCTGACATCATCCCAATTTGAATGGGAGACTCTCCAAATTCTCTTGTGAAGCACTTGACGAATGGAGAGCTGCCTAAACAGTGCTTCCCTCTCTCACAAGACCATTTGTTTTAGTAACGTATTCTATAAATAATACCAGGTTATGGAAAGGTCGATAAAGCAAGTAACTCTGTGTGAGATTTCGAATGGGGACATTCTAGCTAGCTCCTGGACTCTATGGCAGTTGGTGGGGTGGAATTATTTTATTGTAGCCATGCTCTGGTCTGCGTTTTGGAAGAAGTCCCCACCCTTCCCCGACTTCTGCAAGATCACACAGCATCATAATAAATCCCCTAGGGAAATTCAAAATACAGTACATGTTAATGAAAGCCAGAGCTTTGGTGAAACTATTTTCTGTACTGCTACATTAGAGGCAATATGAGAGGTAATCTAGACGTGTGAAGAGAGCACCAAGTGGTGACTGGAGATTAGAGGGCCGTTTATGGTTCTGCTTCTATGTGACCTTGGGGACGTTTCTTCCTGTATCTGTAATACACATAATGAATACGTTAGATGGCCCATTGTTCTCGTTTACCTGAACTTTAGCTTCCAGAACTTGTGTGAGAACTAGTTAGCTCCCATTTTGAAGCTGCACTTTGGTAGAACTTTAAGGCAAGAACGAGAAAGCCGCATCATGTTTTTTTTAAAAAGCTTTCTTCATCATCTGAGCATTAATAAAGCAGCCGTTTCCAGATCTCTGAATTAGGCCTTGCCTTTTTGTTTTTAAAGGAATACAGGCTGATAAAAAAATTGGCATGCGCCACCTTCTTCTCCTAAGCAATTCTGAAAAGTTTTCAGGATTTTTGTTTTCTCAGATTAGAAACTCAGAAGGGAAACGTGCTCCCATTCGAAGGCTTTGGAATGCCACATGATGGATGTCATAGAAAGTTCATTGCCGTTCAAGCCAGTACTTTAAGGGAATAAAATGTGTTGATAAATCAATCAATGCGTCTTTCATTCTCGAAATAGGAACAGAGCAGGTATTGTCTTAAAAAAAAAAAATTCCCCTGGGTACACAGTGACAAAAATGCAAACCTGCTCTTTTGGATTTCCGTACTGAAACGGAATTTACATTGTCTGGTAAGTTTATCACAGCTCTCTGTCTGTTGTGACAATAAGCACTCTACTGCCGACTGTTTTGTGTTCTGAAATGAGGAAAATCATCACAGCAGCTATGGGACTATCCACTGGACAAAATCCACTGAAGTGAAGGAAAAGAATCCCATTGGCTTGACTCATCTTCGTATAAGAACAGCAACTTTCTTCCTAAATGTCCTCACGTTGTAACTCATTTTTTTTAATGTTAATATTCTTGAGAGGTAATATAAGCACAAATCATCAATGGGAGCCCTCAGCCTTAAAGCTTTTTTCTGTTGGACAAGAGCTAGACCCTATCTATCATTAAAATAAGGGACATAATTTATGGCATTTCATCAACTGAACAAAGAGGTTCACTCTCACAAATAGCATGAATTTGACCTTCTGGATCTACAAAACATCTCTTCTAATTTTATAAAACAGTGCAAGATGCCACAGAATTCCAGAAACTTCACGCTAGGAATCTAACACTCTAGCCAACTCTTGAAGACACACAACAAATATAACCATATATAGCCATATTTTAACCAGTGTGATCGTCTGGGTCAAGGTCCAAGATGGCTTATCCTTCTGTGGCAGCTAAAAAGATGAAGCAAAGGACAGAGCTCTGGAGGAGGACTTTCATACTCAGAAAACTTGGAATGAACGCTTTTGCAAAAAGCAGTTTACTTTGCCAGCAACCATTTTGCTCACTAATATCCTTGACAATGGGAGTGCACACCCATTCTTTCTCTCCCAGTCCAGGTTTTCCTTTTGCCTGACATCATAGTTAACACGATAGCCCGATATGGGCCTAGTGTTCACAGGCGTGCTGGGCATTTGCACCCATGGCACCTGAATTGGGTTTGTCCCAATGATGTATTCAGCTTTTCTCATCATCTTCCTCATGATTTTTGAAGTAGACAGACTTATAATCTTTAGAAAAAGGAGGCATGGAACGCAATGACCACCAATAAGAATGGACATATGAGTAAGTATTAGGAAGTTAACGTTTACCCTTAGCATGAAAGTCTTCTTTTAAAGTCCGCTCCATCCACAGCTTGGAAAGAGGATTAGTCATCCAGGAAGAAGAGAATTTTTAAGTATAATGCAGTTCCTGGTGATGATGTGTTATCTTCTACAAACATAAGTATGTTCCTGTGTGTTATCACTTTTGGTCTCCACTCGTTGCTCGGAAAACAGCTACTTCTAGTTGCTGCAGGCCACAGTGACACGGTATGCAAAACTCTAGAGCCATGAATAAATTTGTCTGTCATCAACATATGTGTCTAAAAAAGGACCGTTGTAAAAATAAATTAATGCTGCCCTTGAGCAATGCCAAGAGTGAACGTCTTACTCATGACTTTACTAACTAAATCAATCCTCCATTTAGCAAAACTGAAACCTATACCAGCAACCGTCCTCCTTCCCTTTCTAACTTCAACAAAGAGGAATCAGCCCCTGCAAAACACAACCTGAGGGGCAATAAGGATCTTTTTAATCCAAGGAAGTAGAGTTTGAACTCAGTAATTTATGGCCTGGTCCAACTCCCATTGATTTGACTGGATCAAACTCCCATTGATTTGGATCAAACCTTAGTTTAGGGAGATCTACAAATATAATAAAGTGAATGAAACCTTCTCCATGGGTACAGATCTCGACTCTTCATCAGATGCAGACAATTTTAATTAGGCAGCTAGAAGGTGTGAATTCACATATGTGGCATGGTCTCCAGAGTTATAAAAACAGGTTAACTTTGATTTTAATAGTAATTTTATTTGTTTGAAAATAAGTACAGTTCCTTCCCCCCTCCTCCCTCCGCCCCGCCAGACTAGCACATCCATAGAATTAATTCTCCCATCTCTATGCTCAAAATCCTTTTGCTCCTCTGGTATCTCTTTTCTTTCTTCTTCTCTTTGAGGCTTCCAAGAGCTCAGGTTCTGGGCCAGAAGTTAAAAGATGAGGAAGCTCCACCTTCCTCCTGTTAATTCTCTGCTGTCTCCTGTGAGTTTTGTCCATCCACTTGCACTCCAGCATGAACTTTATCAGGAGCTAATGTTCTGCTGTGGACCGCAAGCATCCAAGCTTTCTTCTGATTGGCTAGTTGAGCCTTCTTGGTGATGTCACACCCATGGACCAAATCCTAGAGGGGCATATCTGGGACCTTATCACCCAAAAATCCTCTTTCTATGTGTAGGTAAAGCAAAGATGAGAGAAAAGGCGTAGAGTGCCTGTCTACTTTCTACTGACATTACTTGGTGTGCCTTTTAAAATGAGGTAGCTGACTATAAGGACAACCAAAATCTGTAGCATCCTTTCACCACCCTCCAGCTCCTTCTCCTTCCCCTCTTTGTAAGAAATTCACGAGAACCTCAAACTATCCTCCAGGTCAAGCCTCTGAATTGAGCCGTCAAAGTCACTCAGATGCTTCTGGAGCATCGAGGTTCCTGGGGCAGGCCGCCTGCCGGTTCCTTGGGAATGCTAGTGCCTCTCACGCCACCTTCCTCTCATCATCTGCTCCGAAAGCAACAGCTTCGCAATATTCACTGACCCCGTTGGCAAAGGGATATCTAATCATCTGCTCTGCTGGGCCATCACTTGGGGGGCACAGGGCCTGGGGCAGTCCTCTTCCCAGAGACACAGGCTCAGGGCCCAAGGCAAACCCCGCCCACCATGCTGCAGGCCCCACCCCTCCTCCACTTCTTTCCCCACAGCCTTGTTCCTGCTGCACCCCACCCTATCCCCTTGCCTCCCTTGCTCCGACCCTTACCCAAAGCCCCCTCCCCTGAGCTACGCAAGCCGGGGGAATTACCGGGGGGCTTGGTTCAGAGGAGTAGCAGAGTTCACCCCACCCTACATTCACCATGAGTGGGGAGAGTTGGAGCAACCCAACAGCCTGCTCTGCTCCACCCTGCCCCCCCCCCATGTGCAGCCCTCCCCTCTGTGGCAGTGTTGGGACGTGGAGCACCCTGGGGCCAGGCTGCTTTGCCTCCTGTTGCCATGGTGAAGCCCAGCCCAGTGGGCCAGGAGAGGGCGGGGCGGCAGAGTGGCGCAGGCTGCTGGGTTGCTCTGGCTCCTGCCACCGCAGCGAGTGGGGGAGGAGTACGACCCCCCTGCTGGTGCCTCGCACCAAGCCCTTCGGTAATCTCCTGGTTGAGGAGGTTACCACGAGGTCCCCAAAAGCACGGGGCATGGGGAGGCCGCCCCGCACTGTCCTACGGAGCAAACATCATGCTGCCCCCTTTGCAAAATGTTCAGTATCTTGGGGAGAAGAATTGGACTTAACTGACTCCACCAGCACCACTATCTGCAGCATCTAGGCACTCTGCCGAGGTTCTGCCATCCAGCCTGTGTGGTCTGACATGACCACAACTCAACGCAGGGTAGCCAAAGAGGGAGCTGCCACAGGAGATGCAATGCAGACTGTACCACCTGCCACAGGCGCCTGAAAGCCTGGCCTTTGAAGTGGTCCCAGAGCTGGTCCTTTCCACGCTCTCGGAAGTTCTGGATTGGCAAATCTGAAGGCAGGGGCTCCGGTTAAAAGTGAGTGCTCCCTGTACAGTAGATCATAGCTCAGTTTTACACTCAAATCCTCAGTCTTCTCACGCTGTTTTCTTTTCTTTGACATGTTGTCAGCATAGCTGACCAACCCGGAAGAAGTTTGATGGATGGCCTACATAGCGAGCAGCCACGAGAACACAGCATGCCCAAAATATCACCAACCACAGCTGCACTGTTAGCTGAAAGCTGGGTGAAAGGAATCTGCTTAACAGGTGTGCTAGGAATCTGGCAAGGCGGCTTGGACTCACTCCAGTATCACTGAGCTTGTCTGAATGTCTTCTGTGTTGATTTGCTGAGTGGCTAGAGTTACAGGAGTGAAAGGAGGGTGGAAGGAATCTCAAGCAAATGCTTCTTTGCCTACAGCAGTTATTCAGTTGCAAGAAAATTCTCTATTTTCAGTGGCTCTGATTTAACTAATGTCCGGGAGCATCCACTCAGTCAGTCAGGGCTTGTTTTGTTTTGTTTTGAAAGGGAATGACATGAAGAGCTCTTTACTCAGTGATTTTCCTCCACAGCACTTGCCTTGGGCCAGCGTTTCAACTCAAGTCTGCAGAACTATAATGAAGGTGCTCTGGAAGAGTCCAGAATTTTGGCCAGCACAGTGCGGAGGTAAAAACTCTTTCAGCTATGGCTATGACTGCCACAGCGATTGGAGAAATTATAGGCCAATCGATGTATGTTAATGGCTTGGACTATCTCTGACTGGGGATTTATGCAACTGTGTCTTTGCTAGGTACTGACTCACTGGAATGCCAAAACTGTCTTCATCCTCAGGAAGTAAATTATTCCAATTTCCAAGACGTTGTTTCAAAACTGCCAGTGCTAAGCCTCTTAACAATCCACTGAAAAATATTACAAGCTCTATCTGATGGCTTGAAGCAATTTCAGATAACAATATGAGCAAGGGAAGAAGCCGAAGCATCCGCACGAATCCAGCAAAACATCGTCTATCCTGTTCATAGATGGGTCTGACTGCAGATACACGGGCCCAATGTTGTATTTCCAGTTGGGATACCCCAGGAGTGAATGCCAAGAAAATGAGCCAGGCTGCTTTGATGTATAACTTTCAAATGTTCTGAACTATGATTTGAATTTGGCCTTGGATCTAGCACCAGTGTTCCTTGTAAGCTGAGCACTTGGGTGGCCAGCCAGGAGAGATTCAAATGCCACCCAGCTGATTAGCAGAGTGCCCACAACTAGCAGCGTGTGTTTCTACTGGTGGCGCACCTCTGCACATGCATCAGCGCAGATAACAAAATTTATTCTATGCACAGATGGGTGGGGGGAAATGAGAGGGAACATTATCGAGCAGCACTTGACATTAATGGGAGTTTTGCAACTGGTCTGACATTTATTAACCATTTATTCTTTGGTCCAAAAATAGAAATGAAAGCAAAAAGCTTTATGCCCAAGTTTCATGTCTAAACTCTCCAAAACAGATTCCCAGAATAGTGCGATGGTAAGGCCTCTATCCTGCAAAGACTTAGGGTGTGTTTAATTTAATGATCGGTAAGCAATGGGGTCATAATCTTGGATGGACCAGGACCATAAAATGTTCAATCCTCCAGGCCAGCTCCTGCCATCTTTACTCCTCCTGTCTATTATCTCATTCCCCACTTCCTCAGAGTTTTTTGGTTTTTCTCTGGGCGTTAGGTGACTACCTAGCTTGGAGGATGAGGACCTTCCGTCATGATACCTGATTTCAGTAGATGAATGAGGGCAGCAGAAGCTATCTCAGTCTGATTGAAACAAAAGTGCATTTCCCTGCATGTGACGAAGAGAAGAAAAGGAAGTAGGAACGCAGGTTGTCAAGAAAAGCCATGGTACTTATCAGGTAAATGATCATCTCTCTCTCTCTTCTTAACTCTTCAAAACAGTGAGTGTCCTCCGCAGGTCAGGGGAAAATTGCTGACCTGAAACACCAATTAGGATTTGCATTGTGTGATTTGGCAATTAATTAGCATATGACTCTGTGAGCCGACAGGATTGCAAGCCTGTGAGCCCAGCCCCAGCTGGAGGCTCGGTTAGACTTCCTCACTTGACATAAGTCTTCATAAGTAGACTGGTAATGCTAGCAAATCTCTGTGATAGGTTTGATCCCTATTCAGAGGGTAGGAAGCATCCCGTTCCGATAGGTCTGAAAAAAAGATTAATTGATTGGTCTCATATGAACCTGAAAGCCATTAAGAGCATGGAGGAAGAAAAGCAATTCAAACTGCTTTATTACCATTTTCTAGTAAAGTGCCAGTTTAGACTCTGAGCCTACTGTGAAACAGCAGGTTTCCAGATATTGACTGTGCTGGCATGCGCTCCTGGAAGAGAGGAAATGACTCGTTCTTAGAAGCAGAAACATCTGCTCAACTCATGAACAGGCTGGCTGGCTGGGGCCAGACAGTGGGAGCACTGAAAACATTCATGTCCTTGGCTAGCCTCACCAGCTGGTGTCACTGACGAGAGGTGAGGAACATGGGGCCACAGTGATAGGTGGGCTTGTCCTGGGGTGGGGATACGAGAAGGGGGCTACTGCTTTTATCTGCATATGATTGCTGTGGGGGAAGCGACACAGCAACTTGTTCAAAGGGAAAGTTATGGTAGAAGTGGTGCTTGAACTTGTGGACTTTCAGGATGCACCGACACAACAGGGCTTAACTTGAAATAAGTGACGCAAATTGAGCTACGTCAATTGCGTAGCTTATTTCAAAATTGGGAGCGCCTACACGGCACTTAGTTTGAAATAGAGCCCTCTTCCTCCGACTTCCCTTACTCCTTGTGCAATGAGGGTTACAGGAGTTGGAGTAAGAAGTCCTCCCGCTTGACAGTATTTTGACACTATTTCGAAATAACCGCCTACTGTGTAGACGTGGACTAAGTTCTTTCGGAATAGCACTAGTTATTTCGAAATAATGTTGCTGTGTAGACGTACCCTCAGTCTTGGGCCTTAAGTGCCCAGCTAGCCTTTATCTCTGAAATAACGGGCCCCATCTGTTTTATTTGTCAGAACAAATCCAGTCACTGGGTTTGTATCCCTCCTCACTTAGGGTACGTCTAAACTACATGGCTCCATCGACGGAGCCATGTAGATTTGTTTGTTCAGCAAAGGGAAATGAAGCCGCAATTTAAATAATCGCAGCTTCATTTAAATTTAAATGGCTGCCGTGCTGAGCCGACAAACAGCTGATCAGCTGTTTGTTGGCTCAGCACGCTAGTCTGGACGCTCCCCTGCCGAAATGAAAGCCCTTTATCGACCTTCCCGGTAAACCTCATCCTACGAGGCATAATGGGGAGGTCGATAAAGGGCTTTCAGGTCGATGCGGGAGTGTCCAGTCTAGTGCACTGAGCCGACAAATAGCTGATCAGCTGTTTGTCGGCTCAGCATGGCAGCGATTTAAATTTAAATGAAGCCGCAATTATTTAAATCGTGGCTTCATTTCCCTTTGCCGATCAGCCTAATCTACATGGCTCCATCGATGGAGCCATGTAGTTCAGACACACCCTTACACTGGTATCAATGAGGTATAACTCTACTGAAGCGTCTTTGCTATAAAACAGTGGTGTCCAGACCATTCTGAAGCAGTAGCGACTATAGTGTTGGACACCAGGGCTATAAAATGTGGTCTAAAAGAGGAGAGAATCCAGTCCGATGCTTGACGAGTTGCTATGCAATTCCTGTTTAAAAGAACTTCCCTCTGCCTTCTCCTCTCCCCCACTTAGTTAAACTTGATTGGGACTTGTGATCCGAGCAATACTGGGGTTGACCACTACCATTCTGGGACAGCTCCATGCTCCAAGCACCTGAGCTGCATAGAAAAATCTCCATGCTGTTCCTCAGTCACGTCTTGGGAGTGAAGAAAAAAAGAGAGAGCGTCTTTGTTTTTTCAGTTGCACAAGGCAAAACGATGCAAGAAAACCAGAAGGCGTTACCAAGAGGATTAAAGGAAAGAAAAGCTGAAGACACAAGGCGAGACTCCATCCACTATGAAAGTCCCAATCCTCTACAGATTTATTCACATGCTGAACTCCTCATGCTGTGAGTTCTTCCATGGAAAGCAACAGTGAATAAAGCTAAGCAGAAACAATGTGGCATCTTATAGACTAACAGAGTTATTGGAGCATAAGCTTTCATGAGCAAAGACCCACTTCGTCAGATTCATGGAGTGGAAATTCCAGAGGCAGGTATAAATATACAGAGACATGAAAAGAAGGGAGTACCAATCAAGAGGAAGGCCAGAGATAACGTGGTCAATTCAGTCAGGGAGGATGTGGCCCACTTCTAGCAGTTGATGTGGAGGTGTGAACACCAAGAGAGGAGAAACTGCTTTTGTAGTTGGCTAGCCATTCACAGTCTTTGTTCAAATTTTCAAATGAATTGTAGCTCTGCAGTTTCTCTTTGAAGTCTGTTTTTGAAGTTGTTTTGTTGCAAGATGGCTACTTTTAAATCTGCTACTGTATGTCCAGGGAGACTGAAGTGTTCTCCTACAGGTTTTGAAAATAAGATCAAAATAAGATACACAATTTAAGCTATGGATATTGTGTATCTTATTTTGACCTATGATGCAATGTAGACACATCCTATATATTTTCTACTTTGAACACTGGTGAAACTGGTTTTAAGGGCCTGATTCAGCAAACCACTCAAGCATGTGATTAACTTTTGGTCCTTTGGAATGTGGTTAAAATTAAACAAGTGTTTGAGTGCTTTGCTGAACTGGGTTGCTGTTAGCTCAGTCAGATATGACAAATATTGAACTGGTTATAATTAATCTGTCATGAAATTTTATTTCTTCCCAAAGTCCTAGACTATGCGCTGCACTCAGTCATGGAAATTTTAGTTTTCTTTTTTCTTCCCTAGCCATCTGCAAGTAAATACGGATTTTTGTTACCTTTGTAAATATTGGCGTCGATAGGAAGTATTTTTATTTCCCTCTATAAAGTTTCTGAATGCCCTTTGTGTATTAAGAATACATATTAACTATAAGGAATTTCTGGTTCTTTCACAGTTAAAGCAAAAATAAAAATCAATTACTGCTAATATTTCCAGTGGCTTCAAACCAGGTTTAAAACGAAAAGGAGACGTTTACCTTGTGCATGTGATAGAATGAAGAACAGTTGCTAATTACACTCATCACAAACATTTGTGTAGTGTCTATGTTTTGGTCATTGAAAAATTCAGAGGAGTAAATTATAATAATTTTTTTTAAAAAAAAGTTCTTTTTGGTACAGAGTTCAGGGTGTATTTCCAAAGAAAAGCTTCTGACTGTGTTTGAGAGAATGAGAAGCAGAGAAAGAGATGTAATTTTTGTTCTGCAGATTCAGATCTATGGATTATACCTGTTTGTTACCTTGTAGGGGGGAAAACCCACCATAAGATCATTTGCATCATGACTGTAAACAGATTAGCCCAGTATCATCTGAAAAAATTCACAATGCTTATTCAGTCTTTAATATATGAAAACAAGTTCTCTGCTTTATGGTCTTGAACGTAAAGTCGGTCATATTTATTCATCCAGATACTTCAACTGCAAAATATTTAACAGCCCTTTTCCAATTTACCTATCCCGCATAATATAAACAGAAACAGTTGATCTTCTTCTTTCTGATTTTTAATCCTTCCTCTTTTCTATCCAGAAGGACTGCTTAACCTAAAACCTTAATCCTTAAGCCTGGAAAGTCAGAGTCACTTGCCTTCATAACCATGTTAGCTTTATTGCTGGAGCATCGGAAGTACTATTTTTTAACCATGTGCTAAACCACAACGTTAGCATAGCAGCCTCCATGCCTATTCATTCTGAGATCTGTATTGTGGCTTTGGTTAGATTAGCAACTGGAGTGCTTTCTAATTTTAGATTCCCTGGGTTCATAACTGGGTAAGTCATAACCAGGACACCAGGGCTAGCCAAGAACCAAAAAGATAAATTGGAAAAGTAAACATGATTCTCGGATGCATTAAGAGGCGTGTTGAGAACAAGACCCGAGAAGTCATTCTTCCGCTCTACTCTGCACTGATTAGACCTGAGTTCAAGTATTATGTCCATTCCTGGGCACCGCATTTCAAGAAAGGTGTGGAGAAATTAAAGAGGGTCCAGAGAAGAGCAATAAAAATGATTAAAGGTCTAGAGAACATGACCTATGAGGGAAGACTGAAAGAACTGGGCTTGTTTAGAGAAGACTGAGAGTAGACATGGTAGTGGTTTTCAAGTAACTGAAAGGGTATTACAAGGAGGAGGGAGAAAAACTGTTCTTGACCTTTGAGGATAGGACAAAAAGCAATGGGCTTAAATTGCAGCAAGGGAGGTTTAGGTTGGACATCAGGAAAAACTTCCTGTTGGGGTGGTTAAACACTGGAATATATTGCCTAGGGAGAGTGTAGAATCTCCATCACTGGAGATATTTAAGAGCGGGTTAGATAGACATCTCTCGGGGTGATCTAGACAGTGCTTAGTCCTGCCAGGAGGGCAGGGGATTGGACTTAATGATCTCTCAAGAGCCGTTCCAGTTCTAGTGTTCTATGATTCTGTGAACCAACCAATTCTGGCAAATTATGCTTAAGGAAGAAAAGTAAAGCCATTCCCATCAGATGGCCAATCAAGCATCGGGATAAAAGGCTGGCCACAGTGACAGTTCATGGAAATGTTGCCCTTAACTTTGAAAAGGCAAGGATTTCACCTTCGATGTTTGGTGTGGATTTGTAGGATGAAATATGCGATGTAGTTAGCATTGGCTTTACTCTGTTCCAATTGACTTCACTTTAATCTCACCCCTATTTTCCTTTATTATCTCAGCTACTCAGTCTCACAGGTACGCAGAGACCCTGAGGGCATATCCATCCTGCTAAAGAAACCAGGTGGCTCAGAGGCTGGATCAGTTGATCACATTATGGAGCTAAAAATAGTGGAGTAGACATTCCCACTTTGGCTTGAGGGCCAGCTTCTTGTTGGGTTTCAGAGCCCTTAGTCCCAAAATATGAGCCTTGTGAGCTTGAGTCTTAGGCTCTTGAGACTTGTTGCCATGGTTTTGCTTTTGATTTCTGGGGCATCCGTTTCCTTCCAGTTCCCACTCACCATTCAGGAAGCCCCTTTCTGCTACCATCTATTTGCAGTAGGTGGTCTTTTCATGAGCCTGTCAATTAACTAGAGGGATTCCTGTTAAGAGACTCTATCTCTATGTGGACTTGGTGCCATATCTGCAGCATTCCTCACTGCCACCAGCTCATGGAGTGGGAGACAAGGCAGCAGAAAGCAGAGAAATCCTGTAGCACACCATGGAGTGCCCACTAATGAAACACTGGGTTCCAATACCCCAAAATGCTTGACGTAGTTACTAGACCTAGTGAGATAAAACCTGCTTTTCTCTGGGTACGTCTAGATTGCAGGCTTTTTTCAAAAGGAGCTTTTTGGAAGAGATCTTCCAAAAAAACTTCTTCCAAAAGAGCGTGTCCATACTGCCAACGCGCATTGAAAACGCAATCTGCTTTTTCAGAAGATAGTGTCCACACTGAATGGACACTCTCTCACATTTAAACTGTGATTACTATGGATGGAGTGGCCACCAGGGCACTTGTGCTTTTTCCTCTTTCCTCTTCTTTCAAAAGAACTCCCTCTTCTCCATCCAGACACGCTTTTTTTTCGAAAGAGCTCTTTTGGAAAAGGCATTTTTCCTTGTAGGATGAGGTTTACCAATGTTGGAAAAAACCCCGTGTTCTTTCAATTTTCCTTCGAAAGAATGCAATAGCAATGTGGACGTAAGTGAAGTTTTTTGGAAAAAACCCTGCAGTCTAGATGCACACTCCATGGGAAGTGTAATTGAAAATTAATGTTCCATTTTCACTGACATTTTCAGTGGACAATTTCAACTTTTTGTTCAAAAACTGCAAACGATTCAGTTGGGGATTTTTCAGTTTTTGTTTTTTTAACCAAAACCAGAACATTTTAGAGGAAAGCAAACACTTTGCAGGAGACTTTTCACTTGGGGAGAAACCCGATTTTTCCCATCAAAAAAGTTTGGGGGGAAACATTTCTGCCAGCAGTAGGGCTCAAATTCTGGCTTGATAAACAAATATCATTCAGGCAGAAAATGGGAGAAACGGGGAGTACATCATGAATTATTCTGAAGCCTAAAAGTCTCCCTATGTATATGAGCATCGGGAGGACCATTGGCATATGGAAGTTTCTAGAACCACGTGGTATAAAGTGCTGTTACCTCAGCTCATGTTATTGGAGTGGCACCATTTTATAGCAGCTGAAGATCTGGCTAGCTACATGCAAATCCCTGCACTTGATTTGCTATAATACCATCAAAACACGCACAACAAATATTGCTATCTCACCTTCTCATTTCATCCAGCTGGTGAGGAACCCTTAAATTTGCTCTACAGGTATTTAAATATTAGATGTTTTATATAATAATAACTTGAGAGCATATCTTGCTCATTCTCTCATAAACCATACCTTGGGATGCTAAAGAACATGGTATTCAGCTTAAAGGATTTATGTGAGACATGCAAATTTCCTCCTAAATAGGAAATAACCTCATTATCTAAATAACAACTTAGCAACCCAAGCAGAAGACATGTATTCCTTGTGTTGAGATGTTGCAGTCTGAGTTGTACTATTGTAATTTTTTTTTCAGTTTTATACCTAAATTGCACTCCTGATGGGAAATTCACAGGACCATCGTGTTATAACTCGGAGATTCTACCAATAAATCCATACCCATGGTGATTACTAATACTATTTATTACTTTTATTACAGTGGCATCCGTCAGGAAGGGGGTCTCCCTTTTGCTAAACCATCAATTAGAATTCTCCAGCTGTGAGAGGAAATATGAGATTATTTGACAAACAATCTAAACCTAAACAAACAAACATTGCAATAATGTTACAGAATATGTGAATACTGTTGGAAATATTTATATTCACCAAAATGCAGGTGATTGGCTAGACTGGTCCTTTTAGATCAACTGCTCCAGTAAAGAACTTAGAGGGCAGTATATGCATGAAATATGTATGGTTTATTGCTTATTGGGAAAGAACAGAAAACTGCAGTCTATAATATGATATCTTACCAGTTAATTTGTCCTTTAATTGGACAAATTAGAATTTTCACCTGTTCCCAAATCAGTTCTTTTCACTCCATGGAATTGGAAATTGAAAACTAAGAATCAAACAAAACACAGGCCTAAACAACATACACGTGAATACGGTATAATAGATCTAAACATACTGGATTCTATAGGCCTCCAGGAGTGAGTTAATATGGCTGAGATGATATTCACTCTTAAGCTGAAGTGTTACTGTCCCTGAAACCTATTTTGCCTGCGTAGAGCAGATGATGTCTTCATTTCTATGGAGCAATCAACACCGTCTTGAACATGAATAGAGGAGACGTGAGCGTGCCAAAATATTGACATTATCAAATAGACTGTAGAAATCTTCATCAAAGCCACCTCATTGACTGGTTGAAGTTCTAATCTTTTCTATATATGTTTCTGCACCATGCTCACCACGGTGGCATCTGAGTATTTTCTGAGTGCTTTTAGCAACATGACTCACCTCTGCTGTGTGTGTGTCTGTTCCTTCAGCCTGTCTCCCCGGGGAGAAGTATTTGCAATGTTTTCTTTTGGACAGTTTAGATCTATAGCTCATCCAACACCCATTGCTACATGTGTATGTGGGAGAAGGCAAGGTCAAACAAATGTGTCTTGCATGTTAGAGCAGAAGATGATGATGTTTATGATGGTCCTTGGCTTCTACTGAAATGTATTTCACAGCTGTGGGCTAGCCACTGGGCAAGTCCTGTCTCCTGCCCAGATGAAGATTCTCTTTATTATAGAAAGTTCCTTTGGGCCAACAGAGTGGAGTAAATTCTCCACTGTGAAAACCAGTGGAGATCATAGGAAAGACGAGACCTCTGGAGACTCCACTGAGATGTTCCAGAGACTGAGGGATCCCTTTTCTAAAAGGCATAAGTATAGGCCTGTGAAGAAGACACGGTCAGTCCATGGATCAGTTTGGAGGAGCAGAGGTAGGAGCTAAAATTTTGAAAAGGATTAGAGGGAGGAGCTTGGAAATGCAGGAATAATCACAATGGGTCGGTGCAATGGGCAGATGATAGAACTGGGAAGATGATAGAAGATGATGACTCTCTCACTTGCATAAAGGATGGTGGGGTGCTGAGAGCCATTGGACCAAACTGTAAATCCTGTCTGGAACGGAAACCACGTCCCACAAGGGGTATGGTAGCACCCCCAGCATGTCTAGTTCCAGCACCTATAGTTGGATGACCTGTTCAGCTATGCCGGGCAGCTGGCAGGGTTATGATGCAGGTGGAATTACAACGGGCCTCACCCGAGTAGGTCATAAGAAGGCTCCTCAGTTGTCAGCACACTGGGTCTAATGGAAACAACAGCTCCTTCTCACTGGAACGAAGTACTACGTTCGCGCCCTTCCCCTGCCGCTGCAGAGATACAGTGCCAGATGGGTGGGAGCAGGAAACAAGGTAGAAAAGTCCTGTGGCACCTTATAGACTAACAGATTTATAGGAGCATAAGCTTTCGTAGGTAAAGACCCACTTTGTCAGATGCATGTCGAAGTGGGTCTTTGCCTGTGAAAGCTTATGCTCCTATAAATCCCTTAGGGTATGTCTACACTACCCTCCTAGTTCGAACTAGGAGGGTAATGTAGGCATACCGCAATTGCAAATGAAGCCCGGGATTTGAATTTCCCGGGCTTCATTTGCATAAGCGGGGCTCCGCCATTTTTAAATCCCCACTGGTTCGAACCCCGTGCCACGCTGCTACATGGGGCACGAACTAGGTAGTTCGAACTAGGCTTCCTAGTTCGTGCCCCGTGTAGCCGCGCGGCAGCCATACAGGACAGCTGTGGGCAAACCAGACGATAGTACCCTGCAAGCTACCATAGTTGGCAGGTTGTATTGGTTTCGGTTGTACAACTCAGGCACGAATGAGGAAATCCAGGTTAAGCTATGCCTGTTTATTTCTGAGCTGTAATCCATCATCTTTTACAAATGAGCCCTATTAATACCTGAGGACTCAAAAGCAGATGTGGCCCTGTGGGTCTGAGCACGGCAGAAAAATGATCCACCCCACTTCCCAAATCCGCCCATCTCTATACTTAGATGGGACAGTCCGTCCATACTGTAAATAAATACATTGCTCCTCAAACACTTCCCTTATGAGTTTGAAAAATGCAAGGCCTTGATCTTCCACAGACGCCATCGCTGCATAGTGGGAGAGCCACAAGGAAGCACTGTTTTCCTGTCTCCCAAAATTATTAGGCTGAGTTGATTTTTTTTCTCAACATGGAAGGGATCTCAGTCTGGCTCAGCATTTGTGTGGACGGGTGTGAAGCACGTCAACACGGGCATTGTGTGGGTGGGTGTGAAGCACGTCAACACGGGCGTGCATTTGTGTGGATGGGTGTGAAGCACGTCAACACGGGTGTACATTTGTGTGGGACGGCATGAAGCACGTTAACACGGGCGTACATTTGAGTGGGTGAGTGTGAAGTCCATGGGACTATTCACATTCTTAAAGGTAAGAATGTGCTTAAATACTTTGTTGGCTGGAGACCTTGGTGCGTTGCATGATCCTGGGCAAAAGAAACAGATCCAGTATTAACAGCACAGATCCTGCTTCACTTTGGGCAGTTCATTGTTTCAGGTGCTAAATGTGTAAGCATTTGAAGCTGCAAGAGAGGCAATAATTTGTGGAATATGTGATTAACTTCTAATTTATCTTATCTGACCACACCTATCTGTGCCTTCAACTAAGCTCAGAAACTCTCTTTCCTCATCATCATATCTTTCCTCATGAGAGCATGTCTTTGGAAGGGTACATTTAACTTTGGAGATTTTTTACTTCCTGAGGCTAGATCTACACTCAGGAATATGTTTGGATTAATTGCATAGATGGAGTTGGTGCACCTTGATTCAAACTTTGTCATTGTCCCCACAGTGGGAGGTCGATGGGAGAAACAGTCCCGTCGACTTCTTTTACTCCTTGCAAAGATTAGAAGTACCAGCACCAATGGAGGCATCCTCAGCATTCAATTTAGCGGGTCCTTACTAGACCTGCTAAATCAAATGCCAGAAGATCAACCTCCAGAGTGTTGATCCACCACTAAGTATAGAGATGGTCCTACTGTTTCACTTAACTACAGTGGTCGCTTCTCGTTTTCCTTTGTCTGCTCTTTGCTATGGGATTTATTGGTAAGTAAATCAGGTCTGATGATACTCCCTTAAGGAACTTTGCTCAGTGAGTCCTTGCCTAACATTTCTGCAAGGTCTACGTGTCTTCTCAGGCTTATTCTGCGAGTGAATTTCATTTGATCTTACAGCAATCATTGTCGTACAACACATACACACATTCACAACAAATTTACCATGATCAGTGAAAAGAGTTCTCTTTAAATACTTAGCCACATTATGTGAAATATATCTATCATTTTCTGAAATTAATAAGCTAATGAAGGACCCTATTTTTAAGGAACTGATATGTTAAGAATTCCCAAATTATTGTGACTAGAGCTGTGTGTGACATTTCCTGTGTGTGATGTTTCACAGGACTTTATGAAACTAGAGAAATTCTAGCACAACTTTTTCATATATTCAAAAATTTCATTGACGGTGACTGATTTTTTTTTTTTTTTTGATAAAAGTTTGGCTGCCTGTAAGATATTAAAGTGCCATGTATAAATGGGCATTGGATTATTAATAAATGGTTAACAGGCTGTTATAGAGTCCAGCAAGTTAATCGTCGGCTTAGCCATCCATTACTCATCATTCATGGCTGATTTATGCTTATATGCGAGCTAAGCAAATAAATGAACGGAACAATTTTACACTGGAAAATGCAACTTCATTTAAAAACAAATGTTTTGTGGGAATGTTGATTGACTAAACATTCACTGGAAGAATGTTTAAACAAAACACTTACACCTTCTTGGTCTGTTTTCATAATGTCCAAAAATTACATTAAAGTAAAACTATTGTTTTGCTTATCATTTTTATTTGGTTTTCAAACCTTGTATGGTTTCATTAGATTATTTTTGCCACACCACAATAAGATGTTTTGGAATTTTTGTTCTTGGAGAAATTTTGACTTCCATCTGATTTGGAATGAAAAATTTCAGAAGGTTAGGCATTCCCGCAAAACAGAAATTCCATTTTTGGACAGCTCTCCTGGCATTCGTTAATCACTAATCATTTATAAATGGAAGTTTAATATAAACTGTGACCAAAATTTCCTGCAGCTTTTCAGGGTGCATTTTTGACCTTTCAACAAGTTTGATTGGATTTCATCACATGGCTGAAATTACCTAATATTTCTCCAAGTTGGCCAAAAGCCAATTGTATCCAATGTACATGGGAGGGTCAGTGGACAGCAATCTTGACTTATTCTCTAATGACTCTGTGGAAGGAAAGAAAGTGTTAGTGATTTATGTTGCCAGAAATATCATAGAGATGAGAACAGCATCTGAGACAATTGTAAGATATTAGATGTTAGAGTTGTTGAGACAATTCTAAGTTTTTCTCAATAGTTTGGAGGAGTAATTGTCACTCTTCAGTTTACTGGACTTCTTTTGTTCTGCCTTCCTCTTTCTTTTTCTGAGGGTTAAAACTCTTAGACACGCCTGGGTTACAATGTTTGGATCTAAATCCAGATCTGACTTACCTAAAACTTTATGGCATTTGGTTCTTAAGTTTTTGGACCAAGTTAAATGTATACTTTCTAGTTCCTCCTTTTGTGGCCCTTCTCTGCACTGATTCTTATCTACAGGGGGAAAAAAACCCAAAACTGCTAAAGCATTTTCAGCATTGAAAGGAATGAAAGACGTTGTCAGAAGTGGGGAAACACTTTTTCATCTTGCCGTCTCCCTTGTGCTAACGGCTACGCACACAGAATGAACGACGTGGCATGTTTGTAATGCAGGAGCTGATAAATTCCAATTAGGCAAGTTAGAAAGTGATTTTTAAAATAGAGCTAATACACTTGCATGACAAAATGGGCACTAAAAGGGAAAATCAGAGTGAAATTCACGCCTGAACGAAGGCTAGCCCGAGTATAGGCATAAATAAAGAGCTGTGATTTCAAAGAAGATTCAGGCATGCCAGGCCTTTGATAACAGTGGTAGCAACCCAAAGAGACAGGGCAAAGAAAACTGTGTTGTCTTTGGGTTGCTACCACTGTTATCAAGGGCCTGGCCATGCCTGAATCTTCTTGAACGTAGTTAAGAAGGTGATGAAGTCTGCATCTGTTCCCTTGATTGGCCAAGCTACAAAGTACAGTAATAGAATCTCTTGTTTCCATTGGATCAAATTCCAGAGTCATTCAAGTGCATCAACTTCTTGACATTGTACGATTCTAATGGTAGACGAAGACCATGAATCTCTGCATCACAGAGGTATATCTACCAATGGTGGCTCAGTGTACTCCCCTTCAGCTTCAAATTGGTATTGTGGCCAGAAGCCTTCTGTTATGTGGATTGTTCAGGCATGGGCAGGGTTGGCTATCCAGGATCAGAGGAAGGCAGAAGAATTTAGGAGAGCGCCACACCATGGAGCGTGGTGATAGCTACATGTGGCTCAGTGAGGTCTTTTGGCCAAGTGTCTGGAAATCAGAAGGAGTCTGACGCTGAACTGGCCAAATGCCATGCACAGAATGGAAAGAACTGGGGATTCTTCTTTGAACTAGGAGTTGAATAAGATGGACCGTGTGTCTTGATCAAAAGCATGCTGTATTGGGGGCAGGGATGGTCTACACGGAGATATTGATTGGCCCAACTATAGCAGAATTCTTACCAATTTCCCTGCGTAGACCGGCCCTTACTGAAGCAATGAAATCTCTCCCAAATAGGAGACATGAGGTTGGCTAAGGCTTTTGGTTAGGATAGAACTGTGGAAGCCCAGCTGAAGAAGTGAGCATCAGGAAGGTTTGAGTCTTGGGGTGCATCTACACTGCACCGTTATTCCAGGATAATGGCCGTTATTCCAGAAAAACAATACTAGCATCCACACAGCAACTGCATTATTTCGAAAGAAAATCGAAATAACGAAGGGCTTTTTCTGATGCTGGTAAACCTCATTTATGAGGAATAATGCCTCTTCCGAAAAAGTTCTTTCGGAAGAGGGGGTGTTTGGACACTCCACTGCTACTATGTCAAAATATCTCCTCATCAGGACCATTCTAAGTTATTCCTCCCCAGTGCCTCCTGGGGCTCTAAATTGAGATAGTGCGCCAACATTAGGGGAGCTTGCCTCAGACTAATGTTATTTAGATCAAATATCTAAAAGGGTGTCACAAGGAGGAAGGAGAAAATTTGTTCCTCTTGGTTTCTGAGGACAGGACAAGGAGTAATGGGCTTAAAGTGCAGCAGGGGAGGTTTAGATTGGACATTAGGAAAAAATTCCTAACTGTCAGGGTCGTCAAATATTGGAATAAATTGCCAAGGGAGGTGGTGGAATCTCCCTCTCTGGAGATATTTAAGAACAGGTTGGATAGACATCTGTCAGGGATGGTGTAGACGGAGCTTGGTCCTGCCTTGAGGGCGGGGGGCTGGACTCGATGACCTCTTGAGGTCCCTTCCAGTCCTATTATTCTATGATTCTATGATAATTTGGAGGCTTCTCTGTAGTGTGGATTCTTTATTTTGAAATAAGCTTTTCCAGAAGATATCTTCTGGAATAGCTTTCTCCGAAATAAGCTCGCAGTGTAGACGTACCCCGGGATAAGAAATAGCCAAACAACCTCTGACAGACGGAAGGAATGTGAGCTAGGAAATGTAGCTATTTCAGGCATACAGACACTGAAGCAGAATTCTGTGTGTTATACTAGTGGCATTCATTGCTCAGTTTTTTTGTGGGGGTGGGAGGCTATCTGAGCATCTGAAGAAGTAGGCTGTGCCCATGAAAGCTCATGATACCATCTACATGTTTTGTTAGTCTTTAAAGTGCTATCAGACCATTTGTCGATTTTTAAGTTTATCTCTTCATTGTTACTCCCAAGGACATCAGAGTGGTAGCTTTATTTTGGTAAGAAGGGAACGCTTAAGTAAATTTTCGAAACACTCAAACTTTGGATTGGTTTTCAGCTGCCGCAACTCTTTATGTTCAATGGAGCAAGACTGAGGTGCACCAGAGAAGCTATGCTAAGTAAGCTATGGTAAGTATGCTAGTGCAAGTCCCAGACCAACTGAATAGAGTTCTACGTGCCTGGCTGAGGTCCTGTGTATTCACCAGCACATTGCGCCTAACTTCTGTGGCAAGATTGTTGGATTCCTGTGGCCGCACATTGGAAATCATGTAATAACTTGATTCAAACTTGAATTGTTGAGTCTTACATTGAATTATTTATAAAGCTAATTAGTACACTCAGTACCCAAGTCCCTGTGATATTTACACTGGTATGACATTACATTTAGATGGACCGAACAAGTTTTTGCAAGGACGACTCCTAACTGCATCATAAAAGTTATTGGGATTTTAGTAGCTGGAGCCTTTCTTGCCTGAAGAGGCATGGGCGGCATTTTGGAATTATGGAATAAGCAATTAGCTGGATATTTCGGCTGCAATTCTCAAAAGGGAAATGGTTTAAAATGCTGAGTAGAGCGCCTTAGACATTTTCAGTTTCTGAAATTTGGAGGCAAAACAAGGGGACATGTGTTCCAGGAGCTTTACCAATGTATCCAGTTGTGGACCATGTGTAATGCTGATACTTGAGATGGAAACTTAAAGATGACAACACCTCATTGAGATGAATGGAGCTGTTCATGCCGGTCAGAAACTGGTCTACACTTAAAAATTAAATCAGCCTTGGTCTACAGTCAACCTGTGGAACTCCTTGCCAGAGGATGTGGTGAAGGCTAGGACTTTAACAGGGCTGAAAAAAGAGCTAAATACAGT
The DNA here is from genome assembly GCF_052426305.1 of Pelodiscus sinensis. Lineage (NCBI taxonomy): Eukaryota > Metazoa > Chordata > Testudines > Trionychidae > Pelodiscus > Pelodiscus sinensis. The sequence continues at coordinate 6,737,444 of NC_143057.1, forward strand.
AAAACTCCATTAGTCCGGCATCCAATGCTCCGGGACTCCTGATGGTTCGGCACCATCAGGAACCCAGAAGTGTTGGGGCAGCCGGACAGGCTTCCCCCATTCAGCTGCTGCTGAAACTGACCAGCAGCTGAATCGGGGAAGCCGAGAGCAGAGCAGCTGGGGTGCTGCTGGGTTGATCTCGTAGCACCGCCCCTCGGGGCTGCGGGACCAACCCGGCAGGACCCCAGCGGCTCTGCCCCAGGGGTCCCCGATTCAGCCGCTGCTGAAACAGATCAGCGGCTGATTCCAGGAAGCCCCGGGCAAAGCAGCTCTGCCCCGGGCTTCCTGGAATCAGCCGCTGATCTGTTTCAGCAGCGGCTGAATCGGGGACCCCTGGGGCAGAGCCGCTGGGGTCCTGCCGGGTTGGTCCCGCAGCGTCGTCCTTTGGCGCTGCGGGACCAACCCGGAAGCACTCCAGCGGCTCTGCCCCAGGCGTCCCCAAGAGCAGCTGGGGTGCTGCTGAGTTGGTCCCGCAGCCCCGAGGGGCAGCGCTACGGGACCAACCGGGCAGTACCCCAGCTGCTCTGTCCAAGGTGTCCCCAAGAGCAGCTGGAATGCTGCTGGGTTGGTGCCGTAGCGCCGCCCCGCGGCACTGTGGGACCAACCTGGCAGCACCCCAGCTGCTCTATAGCAGGCATCCCCGATTCAGCTGCTGCTAAAACTGACCAGCAGCGGCTGGATCAGGGACGCCTGGGGCAGAGCCGGACTATTGTAAGGGGGGGGTTATGAAGGGTCTGGGGTGGCATCCCCTCCCACCCCACTCCAGACCCCTCATAGGCCCCCCCTTCTGATAGTCCAGCATATCTGATAATCCGGCACCCCCTGGGTCCTAAAGGTGCCGGATTATCGGAAGTTTACTGTAGATTCATGGAGGTGTTAGGTCCATCAATGGCTATTAGCCAGGATGGGTAGGAATGGTGTCCCTAGCCTCTGTTTCTCTGGAGGTGGGTGACAGGGGAGGAATCACGTGACGATTCCCTGTTGTGTTCCCTCCCTCTGGGGCATCTGGTATTGGCCATTGTCAGCAGACAGGATACTGGCCTGGATGCACCGTTGTTCTGTCCCACTCTGGTAGTTCTTATGTTCTTAGGTATACTGGCCTTAACTCCCCTAGTGTAGACAGTCCTAGGGCAGTGGGTGCGCATCTCCTGTTGACATTACTTCCTCTCATGGAGGTGGATTAAGTAAGCCAATATGGGTGCTCTCTCCTTTCAGCTTCCAGCATCTTTTCTAAACTGCTAAACTGTGGTGCAGTGCATTGGTGTAGAAGTGCCTCAAGTTATGTTGCTCGGGGGTGTGAGAGATGTAGTCAAGACAACCAAAGCCCCATTAGAGATGCTGCTAAGTTGATGGGAAACGTCCTCCATTGACCTAGCTACCACCTCTTGAGGGGGCGGATTTACTCCAGGGATGGAAAACACCCTCCCATCCCATTAGCAAGCGTCTACATTACTGTGGCATAGCTTCAGCACTGCAGCTGTAGCCTTTCTAGTATAGACATCGCTAATGCGGATCCTGCCTCAGTTTAACCTTGAAAATGTGAATGAATGTGTTTCTTTGTAATCATAAAAGCCAAAAGACTGGGAGCAGGGTGGCATGGCGTGGGAGAAGAAACGGAGAGCAAGAAACAGGGGACCTTAAGGGAAATGCTCACTCTCTTGGATTAAAGATGGATCCCTCAGGATCGAAAGGGGACAGACCCGTGCCCATATCAAATGTGAATCCAAGGCTGACAGATGTAAGAGCACAGTAAGCGTTGCTCGCAAGTTGTGACAGGAAGGGTTTGTGGCAAATCAGAGTAATGCAAACAATAGAACTAGTAGGAAAAATTCCAACAAAACACTTGGGGGGGGTGGGTAAAATTTGCTGATTTGCACAGTTTTCTCTTTTGGCAAAGCTCTGAGGGAACTCGGGCACAATTCTGAGGTGTTTCCTGCCAGCTTGCTGGCTGGGCTTCTCGACAGCCTGGTGGACGGTTGTGAAGCCTGAGCTTTCAGGCTATGAGCTCTGTAGCAGGCCAAGTTCACAGGTCTCCCTGGATTCAGTTCCTCGGCAGCCCACCTGGCAGGCTGACAGACAGCCAGGAAACTCCAAGAGTTTTGGCTCACAGATCCTTGGCAGAACCATGATAGGAGGACGTCCAGGGTCCAAATTGGAACAAAACCAAATTCCGAAAACATGAAATTCGCTGCGAGACAGAATTCCCTTTCTCTGCCCAGCTCTCGTAAGCAGGCCTGTAGTCTTTGAAGGGGACAAAATCGTGGCAAACGTGGCAGGGAGGGGAGGCCAGAGAAGGGAGGCTCCTCTGTCTGTGCGGCTCTAGTGTCCTCAAACTGGGATGTGCTACTCAGAACTAGACTTTCTTTGACTCCAAATGGAAAAACCATAGCAAACACCTATGATGTGAACCATGCCCTCTGTAGTACGCATTATTTGAAGCTCCTCTCAGGTGTTTCCCCTCTGGGATAAGGTCAAACAGCAGTTACCACTGTTCCCTTTTCAACTTTTGTCTTCAATGCCTGAGAAAATGAGGCTTTCAGGGTGAGGTTCTAGCCAAGTCGTTCTTAAAAATGTAGACTTAGCCCCTGCTGCCAAAACATAGCACTGGAGTGGCGATCTCTTTCTCTTCCCATCAGCATTCCACTTCATGAGTGAGCGCTGAGGTGACGCAACTCTCCCTGCATTTTAACTCAAAATATTGTAACACAAGATGATGTAGCTGGCATCGCTCGGGTCCTTAAATAAGCTTTATTTTTCTTGCTCTGGGGTGGAGCAGGGGAGGAGGGGTTCAGTATGCAGGCTGCCCTGAGGAGAGAGGACACCCCCAGCTTCTCTCTCACCACAGCTACTTGAGGCCAGGTGAGAAGCGCCTCTCCATGGCTGCTGGGCACAGCCGGGGGAGACAGACACACGGACAAACTCTCTGAAACAGATACCAGATAGCTGTCTCTTTCTTCACCCCTGCCCTCTGCTGGCCCAATGGGGTTACTGCTATCCCAGTCGCCATCACTAGTCCCTTGCTGCCGCCCTGTGGTCATTCTACAGTTTAGCTGTCCCTCCTACCAGATCCCTCTCTTTCCATTTTATGAGAAACAATCAAATTCCAGGCACATCCCATTGTCCTGGCAGAACCAAACAATTACCTTTCTTTAAGTCATAAGAGGCAGTTTTTACTTTTTTTAGGACATCTTGAACAAACAAACAAACATTTCTAAAACAGATAGTAAGATGATCAGGGACTCTGAGGCATGCGATGAATTGTTTAAAAATCCAACCAATCTAATGCAGGCAGAGCATTCAGACTGTAGCGCCAGCCTCTCCTATCGCTGGTAACAGGTGACAGCATTGTGTTTGCATTCCACTCTCTCTCCCCCTACACACACCTAGTAGTGGAGCAAGTTTGGAAGGGAGTTTACCTCTACCCTATCCAAAGGTTCCAAGATCGTCTTAGCTCATCTCTCCATTCCTAGAGTGGGTTCCGTACTCGATCTCCTATCCTTGTTGTCCCTGCTACCGGTTTCAATAGCAAACCCCTCTCCTACAAGAGGCTGGATGGGACCTTAGAGTAAAACATGTTTTTGTGATGTATCAGAGTGTTTCCAATAAGTTCCTGTGGAAGCGCAGTGTGACTTGAGAAATTTAGATAACTCTTGGGGGAAGACAAGGGACTTTAATGAAAGCGTATAGGAACAGAATTGAAAGCTAGAGCACCTGGAGGCTAAAGTACTTAATTAGGTCTATGTACCAAACCAAAGAGAAAAGGGTAAATTCAGACTTGGTGCAACTTCATTGAAGCCAATATCAATCCAGTAAAAGGTCTTGATGGTAAAGTAGCCATAGGATGGGTTTTATTGCAAATGTTGGTTCATTCAGGGCTGATTTTCTGTCCACTCTATCACCCTTGATGTTTTCCTGAAGATGACTGATAGTTTTGCATACATATTTAAAGGCAGAATTTGACCCTGAACTGCTACTTCTCTGGTAAACAATTGTGAAGGGATAGGTCACAATTTCCAAGCTTCCTGTGGTGACAGGTGACACTTGTGACAGGTGGCAGCAATGGTGGTACTTAAGCATTTAGAAATTATATTGAGATGAGGTTGCTAAAAACCATTGAGACACTTCTGTGGAATCTTCAGAACAGAAAGCCTCAGTGTTCGAATATATTGACTGCAGATTGTGAAGTGGTCTTTGTATCCTAGCTCCTCTTCTTTTAAATGTACCTTGTGTGTGGTTGTAGGACTGTCTGGCTATTGGCTAGCCTGCATGTCATGAGTAACAGTGTAGCGATGGTGCTCACATTGTGAACAGTGTCTTTTTGGTCCACTTCTATTGGACAGCTAACTTGAGAGAGATGACAACACAGCAAACTACAGGTAACTAAAGAAACGGACTTAAAACACTGTTTCTGCTTTGTGCACACTATAGGAATAGGATATTATAGAAGAAAGCAGCTTTGAAAAGTGGTAGATGAAAATAATGTACAGAGAAACTCAGTAGTAGCCTATCATTTTTAAAAGTAAGAAAACAAGAACGGCTTTAGATAATTGAATACACTAAGAAAAGAGCAGACTAGGTAAGAGAAAAGGAGATTGAATTGACTTTAAAAATAGAGTAAGGAAAACTTTGGAGAAGAAAGAGGTCTGTGTAACTTCAATGGATAAATGTCTACAAGCAAAAAAGAGAGAAATAAAAGCCTTCTGAAGTAACTGGTAAAGACTCTTGAAATCAGTTAGAATAATGAGCCAGACCATCTGCTTTAAAATGGCAGTGTGTCCCTGGAAGTCAATGGAACTAGCCAATTTATCCCAGGCTGAGACGGTGGCTGACAATGTGGTGAATCAGAATGGGAAATTTACACCAGAAGTACAATAGTAATATAATAGGGATGCAAGATAAATAGGTGAAGACATGGAGCTAGGAGACCTTGGACTTGGGCTTGTCATACATTGGACTCTTTTACAAAGAGGGCTAAAAATAGGGCTGAGGGAGAAATGCCTTTAGCAGTGTTTATAAATGTATTCAGGTAAACAAACAAAACAAAAAACCAACCCACAATAAATACAAATAAATGGTCTAAGCAAACATCACTGTTAGAAAAACAAAATCTTTCATACATCTCTTAGGGCTAAGCAGCTTTCTCATATGGGGCATCTTTACGTTCACAGGGGGACAGGAACTGGAGCTGAGTTGCACATGCTGCAGAAAGACTAGCTCAAAAGCTGGGGAAGAAATAACATGACGGCTAGGAAATGTGACCCGTCAGTGGATGCAGTTCAAAAATAGGTAATAAAATGTAGTGGTTCCAAGTACAGCTGCAGAGCATTCAGGGATGGGTGTTAATCTCTCCTGGAACTGTTTCAAAGAAGAGATGAGATGGAACACATATATTGGGATAAGACAACTGAAATTTGGAATAAAATTGTAGCCACAAATGCATCAATAAAAATATTCCTGAAGCTTAGGTAGCCCACCAGTTTATAGAATACTATTAGGTGCATAGCCAAAGTGAGTCTTGCTCATTTTAATAATAGGTTGAAAACCAAAAATATCTCTAGTGACAGCAATATGGATAGAATTTCAAATCCATCTGAGGCGGTGTGTGTGGGGGGGGGGGGGGGAGTTAGGTAGGTAGAATAAGGTTAACGGAATAAAATGGGAGATTTGAATGGTATATCAGATACATTTTATATTTTAAAAAAGGGAAAATATCAAAGAGTCAGAGCTCTGTTTGAGAGAGGTGCCTATGCAACACCCAGGAAGTAAGAGAGAAAGTGAACGGGAGTGGGGGAAGGAATGATGGATTGCTTTTCCTATGTTCCACACATGGATAGGCAAGCAAAGATAACACTGTATTGAATTACACGTGACGTATACAATTCTCAGTAAAAACTGCCTTTTTAATTTCAGGATAAATGTAATTGAGCTATTGACTACTAAATATGGCCAGACAACATAAAATGCAACCATTTAAGAACCCAAATAATTTCACAAGTTACTCAGGGCACGTCTGCACAGCAGGGCTAAAGTTGGAATAAGCTACGCAACTTTAGCTACGTCAATTGCGTGGCTGAAGTCGAAACGGCTTAATTCGGCTTTTGACGATTTCTACACAGCAGGAAGTTGAAGGAAGAGCACTTTTCCTTCGACTTTCTTTACTCCTCGAAAAATGAGGGTTCCCATGAATTGGAGTAAGAAGTCCTCCAGCTTGACATTATTTTGAAATAAAGGCTTGTAGTGTAGACACACTCTTTAATAACTGACATTATTCCAAAATAATGCTGTTATGTAGATGTACCCTCAGGGATTTATTCATACCAATGGTAAACCCAAACACCTCTCTGAGTCTAGTGTAATCTAATGCTGAGATTTACTGCGAAGATAATGGAACATTCAGCAAGAATTTGACAGCTGATGTCATGGTCCAGAAGGTCAGATGTTTTAAAGAGGGACCACAATTTCAGTCTTTCTGACACCAGCTAAAACTCTTCTGAAAGGTACATTTAACTGAAATGTGAGTAAATCGAGCTGGGTTCAAAAGGCTGAATTGCATAATAATTACTCTGCAGTCCTTAGATGAAAGATATTCTGTGGGATGTGTACAAAGTACTAGATGGTACTTGGTCCTGCTGTGAGGGCAGGGGACTGGACTCGATGACCTCTCGAGGTCCCTTCCAGTTCTAATGTTCCATGATTCTGTGAAAGTACATGGAAAGCTTTAATTAAAGGCTCATGGCCACTGATTTTTAGATGAGCGCCTTTCCAACTCTCTCTTTTAAAAGCATCAAGTTGGTCATTAAAAGAGGACACAAGAAAGCTAGGGTATCTTGTGGGAAATCACTGAGGGTGTGTCTAAACTACAGGGTTTTGTCGACAAAAGTAGACTTTTGTCAACAAAACTATACCTGCGTGTACACTACCACCGAGTTCTGTTGACATAACGTCAACAGAACTCAGCAGATTTGTCGACGGCAATAAACCTCATTCTACGAGGAATAATGCCTTTTGTCGACAGAATTCTGTCGACAGAATGCATTATTGTATCTACACTGTCCTTTGCGTCTACACTCTCATGTCGACAAAGCGGCTTGCTTTGTCGACAGCACTGGATGTAGTCTAGACGCTCTTTGTCAACAGAAGCTTTGTTGACAGTATCTGTCAACAAAAGCCTGTAGTCTAGATGTTCTCTTATTAAAGATGTAGGACAACTGGTGATTACACCTACTGTAGGCTACTGGCTCACCAATCATTGTACCTCATGGGTGGAGATATGCATTGCAGCCTCTTCTAGTTGGAGTGGTCCCAGGCTGAACAGCTGCCCAAATATACTGTGTTTTTCTCTAAAAGACCAACTGCCCTAAGCAGGGCTGCTTCTCTTCTTTCCTCAGCAGCAGCCCAGAGTTGCGTTGCCAACAGTTATAAATGACCACACAGTCCTTTCCAAGCAAGCATATTGATTCAGAAGAGGAAAGCATCAGAAAACATTCCACAATAAAAGAACCTATGAGAATGCTCTTATGCTTCTCAGCATTCACCCCTCACTCCCAGAAGAGCTCTGGTTGGTGATTATTCCTTCAAACCCCACACATTGGGAGGCTTTTCCTGTGGCCACAAGTTCACCACAGCTTCAGCTCTGAACTAGCTCCCAGGTCTTCAGGGGTCTAGTAGGCCAAGGACCTAGCAACTGTTCCTTAAAGATTGTCCCCCGCCCTTGGACCATAGATCCTATCTGTCTGCTGGCTTTGAAAGGAGACACTCTGTCAGTTTTAACTCAGGCTATTTACCAAACCCCCTTTCTGTGCCTGTTGCTTCCCGCCCTGGAGAACCAGTTTGAACTAGTATAGGCGAGTCGTCTTGGAAGGTAATCGCTCTCTGGAGCTGTTAAACCTGAATGAATGTGCCTACCTACCTCCTACTCTTCTTAGCTCCCAGAGGAGCTTCTCCCATGGCAAAGCATACAGGGTGAACGTAATTCAATAAGATTTGTCATGGAGATTGCAAGATATTGTCACGTCTGTTGCAAATATCATTTCCCTGGCACAGCTCTAGGAACGGGGCTGGAGGTAACAGTGTCCACCTAACACTCAGCTAGGGAATGGACACGCTCTGTGCCTTTGTTTCACCAGAGAAGATCCTCCTGAATCGGTTCTGTGGTAAACAGTAACTGGGTACAAGACAGGGACGTGTTCTGAACTGGGCTAAAATTTTTCCATCAAAGCCGGGGTTTAATGAACACTGGGGTTTTGACTAATTTAACATGTCCATGGAAGCTGTCTCGTTTTCATGTAAACTCATGATTTTGTTGAAAAACTAAATATTTTCTGCAGAGGGGAGGAAAACTCTACTTTCCGGCCTGCTCTAATGATGTGGACATGGGAACTGATATCACATGCCAATCCAATACCATGCCCTCCCAAAGAGTTTCCTTTACAACTTTCCCCCTCCCCCAAAGAGCATCTCATCCTAAATGCCTGTAAGGTATCTAGCACACTCTGGGGTGTGTCACTATAGGACAACCCTTCATGAATCTTATTACCTACTCAGCATGCTTACAGCATTTATATCTTCTGAAAACAATATTGAAAGAACTAAGGTTTCTCAAGAACTTGGGTAGATGTTTCAGAGAATTCTGGATTATCTACTCGAGTTTTTACCTGAAGATTTTAGAGAAAGAAAATCGAGTGGGGCAGTGCCCCTCTTCCTCACACAGGTGAGTGCAAACTTCTTTCCAGCCAGTCCTTGAAGTTCTTCATAATAATGAAATCTCTGGACATTAAAGAAGTAAGTCTGTTGCTAATCTTCTCAGAGATGAGAATGACACTCTTACTACCTGCAGAATGTGTTATTCAAGAGCAGCAGAATGTTATTCAGATCCTCAGTAGAAAAAAATGAGTAGCTAGTTTATCAGGCCTGTTCTATACTAAAGTCAACATAGCTATGCACACTAGGCATGTGAAACATCTTATGCCTCACTTAACTATGCCGACCTAACTCCTGGTGTAGAAGCAGCTAGATCGATGAAAGAATGCTTCCATCGACCAAGCTGCCATCACTCAAAGCGGTGACATTCCTACAGCAAAGAACCACCCCTTTCCATTGCTGTAGTCTGCAAATACACTACAGTATTATGCCCAGCATAGCTACTATGCCAAATGTCTTGAAAATAGCTAGGGTGATACCAATTTTCAAAAAGTGCCCTAGAGGTCATCCTGGCAGTTACAGACTGGGAGGTCTAACGTTAATACCAGGAGAAAAGACAGTACTATGCAGCACTTTAAAGATGAACAAGATGGTTTATTAGGTGATGAGCTTTCGTGGGCCAGACCCACTTCCTCAGATCAAATTGTGGAAGAAAAAAATTGGCATGACTGTTTATATCAAAGGGATACAATAAAAAAAAATGTGAACATAAATAAAATTGACAAATCAGATTATAGATAATTTTATGTGTGTTCACATTTCTTTGATTGTATCCCTTTGGTATATATGGTCATGCCAATTTTCTTCCACAATTTGATTTGAGGAAGTGGGTCTGGCCCACGAAAGCTCATCACCTAATAAACCATCTTGTTAGTCTTTAAAGTGCTGCATAGTCCTGTCTTTTGTTTCAGCAAGACCAGACTAACTCGGCTACATCTCTATAACTACTTCAGTACCGGGCAAATTGCTTGAAAATATAGTAAAAAACCAGAACTGTCAAACACATAGATGAACATAATTTGTTGGGGGGGCAAGTCAACATGGTTTCTGTAACGGGAACTCATGACTCAGTAATATATTAGATTTCTCTGAGGGGGGCCAACAAGCATGTAAAGAAGGGGACTCCAGTGGATATAGTGTACTTAGATTTCCAGAAAATCTTTAATAAAGTCTCTCACCAAAGTCTCTTAAGCAAAGTAAGCCATTATGGGCTAAGAGGGAAGGTCCTCTCATGGATTGAGAACTGGTTAAAAGATGGTAAACAAAGAGTAGAAATAAATGGTGAGTTTTTCAGAGTGGAGAGAGGTAACTAGTGGTGTCCCACAGGGGTCTGTACTGGGACCAATCCTATTTAACATATTCATAAATGATCTGGAGAAAGGGGTAAACAGTGAGGTGGCAAAATTTGCAGATAATACTAGACTGCTCAAGATAGTTAAGTGCAAAGCAGACTGTGAAGAGCTTCAAAAGGATCCTACAAACTAAATCACTGCACAACTAAATGGCAGATGGATTTTAATGTTGATGAATGCAAAGTAATGCATATTGGAAAACATAATCCCAACTTTATGTATAAAATGGTGGGGACTAAGGGTACATGTATACAGCAGGGCTAAAGTGGAATTAAGCCACACAACTTCCGCTAAGTTGATTGCATATCTTAAGTCAAAATAGCTTAACTCGGCTTTTGGCGCTGTCTGCACAGCAGGAAGTCAAAGGAAAAACACTCTTCCTTGACTTCCCTTACTCCTTGTGCAATGAGGGTTACCATGAGTCAGAGTATGAAGTGCTCCAGCTTGACTTTATTTTGAAATAAAGGCTTGTAGTGTAGATGCGCACTATGTTATTTCGGAATAACATCAGTTACTCCGAACTAATGCTGCTGTGTAGGCATACCCTAAGTTAGCTATTGACACTCAAGAGAGAGATCTTGGAGTCATTGTGTCCTCTGAAATCATCCACTCAATGTGCAGCAGCAGTCAAAAAAGCAAATATAATGTTAAGAACCATTAAAAAACAGATAGGGAACAGGACAGAGAATATCTTATTGCCTCTATATAAATCCATGGTACTCCCTCATCTTGAATACTGGCCAGGTTCCGAGGGTGCTGGACCACAGAGGTTCAACCTGTATTTCTTCACATCACACACAGTCAACCTGTGGAACTCCCTGCCAGAGGATGTTGTGAAGGCCAGGATTTTAATGGGGTTAAAAAAACATGAAAACCCACATTTGTAAGCGACATAGTTATATTGACATAAACCCCCAGTGTAGACGGCACTTGGAGAACCAAGCAGACTAGCGGAAATCCTAATACATTTTTGCTCCTATTGCATAACTAGATGCATAATTATGGTATGTTACCGTAGTCTTACATTTGAATTACCTTACTTAAATAGATCAATAATCCCACTCTATTCTGTCTAGGACCGTAGCTAGCACCAAACACTTCAGAGGAAAATGTAAAATCTGTCATATAGACATCTATGCCATAAAACGGCTCTGGGGGAGGAAGTTATTGGTTGATCTGTATCCCATAGCATGAATGTTTATTTTATCCTATTAATGAAACCAGTGACATTCCTGTAAATGTCTAATCCTTTTTAAAAGGATCCTCTTTGACTTGATGATATCTTGTGGCAGTGAGTTCCCCAGATTGTGTGTGTGCTAAGTTTTAAAAAGTCCTTTTCTCTATTTTAAATATGTTCTGCATGCCCCTTTCCTTCCTATAGCAAGAGAGGAAAATAGAAGCACTTGATTGACAGTCGTCTTTCAGTATGTAATTCTTAACATTTTAAGCTCTATGGAAGTTTTTGCAAGATTCTAAATATTTTTGTCCTTTCCTTGACTTCTCGCATTTCTGCTCCAGTAGTGTTGAGATGAGATAACCAGAACTAAACAGAGTATTGAAGATGATGGTGTGTTGTTGATTTATAGATGAGTGTATTTTCAATATCATCCTTTACCCCGTTTAACATTTTTTTACATTTTGGTGGTTGTTTAATGGTACTCATTAAGCAGTTGTTCTTATTTACCTGCTCCCAGTACAGCTACTTCTCCTGTGCTGTATTATTTGATCTGTATTATTTGATCTGAGGAAGTGGGTCTGGCCCACGAAAGCTCATCATCTAATAAACCATCTTGTTAGTCTTTAAAGTGCTACATAGACCTGTATTTTGTTTCTCCTGTGCTGTTATAGTTAATTTAGAATCCATCCATTTGTACCAGTGGTTGAAAACTGGAAGGACAATGTGTATTATCTTGAATTTCTTCTGGTGGCGTGCTTCTTGGCCTCCTATTTTCATAGGTCTTTCTAGTTCTCATTATTCCTTTCTACCAAAAATGGAAAGTCTGTTATTCTAATCAGACCTGAATCAATCCCCATCACAGCCCACAAGAAAACTTCCATTGGCCTCAAGAGGAACGGAATATTTCTGTAGTGTTAGAAGCCATAAAAACGGAGGCGTAGCCGTGTTACTCTGAAACTTCAACAACAATGGGTTTCTGATATGTCCACTCCAATTCAACTGATGAAGTGGGTTTTGCTCTCAAACGCTCACAATTTTATATATTTTGTCTCAAAGGGCTAGCCATGTTAGTCAGTCACTTTAAAAATGAGTAGTCCTGTGGCATCTTAGAGACTAACAACAATATTTATAGTATCATGAGCTTTCGTGGCCAAAACCCACAGATAGCCGTGGTTTTGCCCACGAAAGCTCATAATAGTATATATATATTTGTAAGTCTCAAAGGTGCCACAGGATTACTCATTGTCTATATATTTTGGGTGAGTCTACACAGTGCAATTATTTCAAAATAACGAACGTTATTTCGAAATAACAATAGGAGCGACTACACCGCAATTCTGTTATTTCGAAATAAATTTGAAAAAGCAGACAGCTTATTCCAACTTCTGTAAATCTCATTCTATGAGGAATAACACCTCTCCTACAATAGCTGTTTTGAAAGAAGGCGTGTGTAGATGCTCCACTGCTGCTATTTCGGAATAGCCTCTGACCAGGGCCTTTCTAAGTTATTCCTCCCCAATGCCTCCTGGGGCTCTAAATCGAGATAGCATGTCTACATTAGGGAAGCCTGCCTCGGACTAATTTGGAAGTTTCCTTGCAGTGTAGACGTGCTATTCTAAAATAAGCTATTTCAGAGTTTTTCTTTCGGAATAGCTGATTCGGAATAGTGATAGAAATGTAGCTGCGTTAGTCTGGTGTAGCTGAAACAAAAAACAGGACTATGTAGCACTTGAAAGACTAACAAGCTGGTTTATTAGATGATGAGCTTTTGTGGGCCAGACCCACTTCCTCAGATCACATAGTGGAAGAAAATTGTCACAACCTTTGGTATATAGGGTTGTGACAATTTTCTTCCACTATGTGATCTGAGGAAGTGGGTCTGGCCCAGGAAAGCTCATCATCTAATAAACCATCTTGTTAGTCTTTAAAGTGCTACATCGTCCTGTTTTTTGATTCCGAAATAAGTGTGCTGTGTAGAGGTACCTTAAGGTGCCAGCGGACCACTCCTTGCTCATAAAAACTGAGCTAAGTTTGAGCTCCTATGCGGAACGAGGGGTCAACCAAAATATTCCAGGGACAGAAAACGCACCGATGGGTTCCCGTCACAGCTTTTGCCGGGTTTCCACTAGGCTTGGTGCTTTCCTTTTTTAACATTATGCTTCCAAGCCCTCTGGTTGCGAAGGGAACCTTCAAAATGTAAACAGCAGCGGTGTTGTCTTGATGAGTCAGCCGAGCCCGACATGCGAGCACCCAGCGAAGTGCAAACTTTCCTCCTTCCTCTTAATGGGCTGATAACGTGCGAGGCTCATTAGGATCACTCACGTGTCAACACAGTTAACCTTTTTGCAGTGCTGGTCCCCATACCTGAGCCGATCAGGTGGTGGGGTCATCTCGCGGGGACGCTTACCCCCTGCCCCCCACACTTCGCACCTCATTCCTTTTACAACCCCAAGCAGAGAGCTGTAAGTTTTGACAGCCCACCACGCTTTCCTTTCCGTGGTGTGAGACGGATCCCTCCAGCGAGCTACGGCTCTGACCCCCTTTCCTCCGGGTTTCTAGGGTCCGTGATTCATTGTTTTCGGGAGCAGAGCAATTGTCCTACAGAACCAGACCATCTTGGCCAGGAAGAGCTTCTCTCTCTCTCCACCAGTGACCAGCACCGGTTGCCTGAAAGAAAGAGGGAAGAAACTCTGCCTGAAGGAAGTTATGGATTAACCTGACCACAGGGACAATGTCTTCCTAACGCCTATGGCTCAGGGTTTAGTTTGGACCTTGAAAGCAGGAAGGTTTCATCTTCCACCTTCCCCTCCACTGGACTTCCCTCCGTTAGTTCTGGCTTTCAGCGGGGACTAAGGTGTGGCTCGTTCATGTATTGGAGAAGGGATATTTTTCGGAGTGGAGGGACTCTTCCCTTTTTTCCAGTCCTCTGAGACATGTGAGGAGGCAACAGCTCCCTCTCCTCTAAGTCTTTCCCCAGGTTCCTTGGGGGTGAGCAGCTCCAAGGACAGAGGAGGAGAGATTTTGGGGGGAGCAACCGAGAAACTACCTCGTTGAGGATTTTTTTTTTGTCCCTGGCTGGATGGCCAGTCCTAACCAGCCCCTCCATCCCCACGTGTGTGGTTCTTTTCCTGGAGCGGAATCTGATCCAGGAGTCAGGGGTTCCTCCCCCGCCCCTTTGCCTAACCCCAAAGACAAAGAGGGGCATTATCCGCTGCCCCTCCGGGAGGGACCGCAAAGATCCTGTGAACGTCCTGCCGTTGCCTTCAAGCCGAGGGATGATGGACAGGAAATTGCTACCAGGCTCCCTCCCTTCCCCGATGCTCAACTTCAGAGGAGGGCTCCGCTTCACTTGTCTGCGGGAAAGCACCGGTCTTAGTGTGAACGCTCCCCTCCCCCTCTCCAGAAGGCTTCCCTGAGTCCCACGGAGCTCCTGCTGCCCACAAAGCCTTCCCCCAGCTGGAGCATTTCTCGCCCGAGTGGTGAAGAAGAGGTGCTGGGGTTTTTTTTTTTTTGGCTTGCACTTGCGAGGGGTGAAAGAGATCCTGGGGGATGGGGGGCGCTCCATTGTTTCAACACCTGATGGGCTCCTGGCATGACGTGGTTAGCCTTTGTGTCCACTTCTCCTTGCTCTTTAGTTGGGGAGTTGGGACAGAGCTGTGGCAAACCCAAACCTTCCCCCCCCCCATGGCACCTTTAAGGAGAACCTTTCCATGCCCCCCCCAGAAAAACCCCCCTCCAACCACCCAAGGGCTCTTCCTGCTCGCCCAAGCTGCTGCACGATCAAAAGGACCTTTAATTTAAGTTCTGCTTCCTCTCCTCGCCAGCCACACTCCGCCACTTGAGGACTAAGGAAATGCCACGGGTGTTACAATACAGGCGTGTCCTTGCACGCAGCTCGCGTTTGCATCACTGCATCTATTGATTCCTCCCCTCCCCCAGCCCTAGATGGGTTTGGATTTGGCATGGGAAGAAGGCAGGGGGGGGGGAGCGGGGGTCATTGGCAAGAAGAGGTGGCTTCCGGCTCAGAACTATTTTGGGGGAACCCCTCCCCCCCCCCCAAACCGAACCCCTCCACTAAATGCAAAAGCCAGGCGGGGTCCTCACTTCCTCTGCCCTTCCTCGCCTTCAGCATCACCACTCCGTCCCCTGCTGAGCCTGGAGGGACCCTGGCCAAAGGGTGAAATTGTTCTTCCAGGGAGGGGCAAAGTTCTCGGTTTTAGGAGCTCGTTCCCCCCTCCGCGATGAGGAGGCATGAACAACTAGCCACGGCAGAGCCTGGATTTCCGGGAGGAGACTTCAAAATACGTGCCAGAAATGGACAATTCAGGTCCCTTTCCTCCCCCAGCCAACGCGCGCTGGGAACGGGGAGGGGGATTAAACACCAACCACGTGGAGGATCTGGGTTTTAGACTTGGCCATTATGTGCCTGGCCCTGCTCCGGGGAGATTAGCCTCTCCATGGAGGTGGCGGGGGGGGCAGGCGCTCGGGGGCACATCTGCAGGCAGGAGCCGGGCTGTGCCATGGCTGGTAGAAAGCTATGACCCAGCAGGCAAGATCTGGCTGAGCGGGCTGGCTCAGCATCGCCCGGGCTTTGCAGGGCTCCTGTGCAGAAGGCGGTGTGAAGGCAACAGTTTGGAGTAGAAAGCTCTTCAGATCGGCTTCTCCTCCGCCCTCCTTCCTCCCCCGCCCCCCTCCACGTCCTAGCTGGCCTCTGAGTGACTCCATGTCCCAAGCCTTAACTTTATAACCTCCTCTTCATCTCCTCCATCTTCACCACCTCTGCCAGCAGCAGCATCTCCTCCTCCTCCTCCATCTCTTTCTTTCCCCTCTCCCCTCCCTTTCCCCTGCCTCTTCTTCGCCTTTTCCTTCTCTCTTTCTCCCTCTCTCTCTCTCTTCTTTTTCCTCCCCTTCCCCTCCACGTTGTTGTTGTTGTTAGAAAGGCTTCTTGCACCCCCTGGTGCTCTTGCGTTTTGTGTGGCAGGAGAGGAGAGATTGTCTTCTTTCTCTCTCTCTCTCTCCTCTGGTTGCTCATTATTCAGAGAGAGACATAGAGGGAGAGAGAGAGACGGATATCTCAGGTCATCTTGCAGCTGCAGCAGTGAAGGAGAGGGGGGAAAAAAAAAGCAGGGAAAGATGGCGATCCTCCATGGCTGAGACCTAGCAAGGAGCACATGAGTCTCACCCCACCACTGCCACCACCATCACAAGCAGAAGAGCTAGACCGAGAGGAGGAGGAGGAGAAAGCGAGCAAGCAAGCAGCAAGCGTCGGGACGCTACTGTAAGTTCATGCCATTAAAATCCATCTCCGGGGTGGGCTTTGGGGAGCTCATCTGGCGCTCGCCTGGGATTTTTTGCCCCCCTTCCTTTTCTTTCTTTCCACCACCCCTTCTTCCTCTGAAGCCCATTCATTCAGCCCAGGGAGGAAGGCGAGGAGGAAAAGCCAGGCGAGGGGGGGTGTTTTGTTGGAGAGCGCGAGCGAGCGAGAGAAGTCTCTCTTGCATGGAGGAGGAGAAGGAGGAGGAGGAGGTGCTGGTGCTGGTGGGAGGAGGAAGGCGGTTAATTAATTTTTTGTTGTTGTTGTTGCATTAAAGGGGGGGGGGAGAGAAATATGGGGCGATAAGTGAGCGCTCAGCAGGGCTGGGGGGGATGGAGGGATGCGTGTGTGTGTTAGGGCTGGATGGGGCTTGGGTGGGTGGACTTGGATCAGAGACGGGAGAGAGGCACAGAGGAGAGAGAAAAGCTACGTGCTGGCACGACCCAAGCGAGCGGGTGACCTCTTTCTTTTCCCTTTCTCTCCTGCCTTCTCCTCTGCCTCCTCCCCTGGTGCCACGCTGGTCCCTCGCCCAGGTATTTGCCTCCCCCCTCCCTCTCCTGAAGTTGGGATGTGGGGGTGTCCGGGGGAGGGGGGCTGGTGGGCTCTGAAGGGGGCTGCTTGGAGGAGGACAGCGTTAGCTGGAGAGGAGAAGCCATTACACTCGCTCCTGCTCTCCTCTGAGAGAGAAAGGAGGAGGAAAGAGCCTCACTTCTTGCTCAGTTCCCCGGGTGTCTCTGTCTCCCAGCCACACAGGGAAGAAAGAGCCTCCCCCCTCTTCCCCAGCAGCTTTTCCCTCCTCTCCCTTTCCCTTCCTTTATCTCCCTGTCCTCCATTTGCAAGCTGTCTGCTTTGGTTCCAGTCCAGACTCCACAACACAAAGCTTCCCCCCCCCCCCATGCAGACACAGTCTCCAAGCTTTTTATGTCTCCTGGAGTAACCTTTCTTTTCCCTCTTAGCAGTGTAGTTTCTACCCTCCACAGAGCGAGACAGACCCTCCTGGAGCTCCCTAGAGATGGGCTCTGATAGGATCCCTCCCTCTTTTTGAACAGACAAACAAAAGTTTCATTTGTTTCAATGTCAGCCACTTGGGAAGACCTTCAAGTTTGGGGGCTTTGCTGCTGCTGCTGCTTTTCGTGTGTGTGTGTGTGTGTGTGTGTGTCTCATGAAGCGGCTTGCATGTCTAAGAGGAAGTGACTAGTTTGGCAGAGAGCTGTGATCTGAGTCAGGTAAGCCATGTCATGTTCTGTAGCTCCACCAGAAAATGGAGGAGAGAGACAGAGAGAAAGAGCAGGCTTCCAGTAGACAAAGCTGAGATGGGAAGTGGATGCCTCTCCATTTTTTCTGAAGCTTTGCTGACTCTGGCTGGCTTAATCCTAGGCTATTTTTTCCCCCTGAAGGGTTCTTCAGTTTTTCAGTGTGCAACATTTTGATGGCTCTTCTCTGTGACTTCATTGAATAAGGAAACAGCAGGAATTTCTTAGACTCTGTTCCACACAGAGACACACATCCTAAGGTTTTTTGTCTGTCTGTTTGTTTGTTTTGGGTTTTGGTTTCCTCCCCTTTGCTCTGCTTTTCATGTTGAAGTCAACCTTTTAGATTTTTCTGCTGGTTGAACTTCATGGGATTTGAGATGTTGATTCAGTTGGCCAAAGACCTCATTGTTCTTAAATATTTGGAGGTAAGTCTCTATGGCTTGTGGCTCCTCAGGTTCTTCTGCAGAGCTCCATGCAATGTCAGTCATTAAGGTGCTAAGGAAGTGGTTGGTGGCCTTCTACCGAGCATTTTTGCTTCTGAGGCACAGCAACATTCTTTCTTTTGGATACATTAAAATGGAATTTTTTTTTAGTCAACTAATTTGGTTACATGTTTATCATGCCACAAAGCTTTTTAGTGGTGGCCTGAGGCTGGCTTGGAAGTTGAAGTTTCTTAAGGTACTAGAAAAGAAACAGTTTCTCTTTTTCTTCATGTTGTCTGACTTGCAAACATCCCACAACTTTCACATGTTCTGTGTCTTAAAAATGTTTATTTCTGAAACTGTCTAGCAATGTTGGT
This sequence comes from Pelodiscus sinensis, assembly GCF_052426305.1. Lineage (NCBI taxonomy): Eukaryota > Metazoa > Chordata > Testudines > Trionychidae > Pelodiscus > Pelodiscus sinensis. The sequence goes on from NC_143057.1 coordinate 6,756,078, forward strand.
GTTCTGGATTTATTTTTTATGTCATTATGGAAACCTGAGATCTTTAAAACCATGATGGGCAATAGCGTATTTCTTCAAAGCTTATTTATTTTCACCTTTTTATATGCAATAGTCTAGGACAGCCTTAAAAGAGAGTGACAGCTGTTTCCATCACCCTCTTCCCTTCCCACCAGCCTTGCTTTGCAGATGGGTTACAGAGTTTAGGCAGTTCTTCAAAAGGGCAAATTGGAATCCTGAAACATTTCAGCATTTAAAGAAGCGACAGTATGCAGTCTGAAAACATGGGTCAAGTAGAGATGTGTGAGTAATCTGCTTTGTATGGTGTACAGAATATTTGGAAGAGCTCAAGAAAGGAATATGGTGGTTTTAGGATAGAATACACACAAAATGCTTGGAGATGGCAGTTGTTGGAGTAGAACTTGGGGAGTCCATCTGTGAGAAGGATATAAAAAGCTTTCTTGATCACTTCCTTTTTTTGTGTGTGGGGGGGAAAAAAAAGTAGAATACATTCAATGTATGACATGTTAAGTGGTGTGGTTCTAGATTTCTGGATGCCAGTAATGTCTTGCTCAGTTCCTGAAATGGTGCACACATCTGTGTCTTTCTGTGGAACAGTACCTTTGTGGGATGAATCTTGTTGGAACACTACTTTCAAATATGTTTAAGGTTACATTGAAACTGAATGAGAGACAAGGAAAATCTCCTTGCTGTCTGATCAGTGATAATGAGCCTGATGTAGTGACCATTGAAGTAAATGAAAATGTCCTCATTTAATTCCATAAATTTGGTTCTGGTCCATATTATCCTTCTCTCATTCCTATAACTTTTGAAACTATTCTTAGATAGATACATTCCAAAGCGAAAAGAGCTGCGAGTTTCTAAAATAAGAGAAAACAAAGGGGCATATGGTTTGTTCTGAGCTTAAGTCCTTTGCTATTGAATGTGAAAAGTGTTATCCTTCTGCAGTAGGTATGAGAATTAAGAAGAGGCACCTTGAGGGGAGGGGCTGACTTTACATGTTGTAGCTTACTGTAGAAAATCCTAAATTAGTCACTATGAATGTAAAATACCACATAACACTCTTCACGTTTGGGTGAACAGGGCCTTATGGTCACAACAATGTTCCTGCTAATGAAGATACTTACCTTAGATATTTTCAAGATGGAACTGAAATTTGTATAACAGTAAATGGGCTTGATCAGTATTGAAAAAGTGGTTAACCGTAAAGTAACTTCAGTAATCCAGGTCTTATTTTCTTAGAGGGGTAACACAGTTGTTCTCTTGAGGTCAGTGCTCTGTTCCTTGGTTAAAACAATAATTCATCACACACCCAATAAAAGTACTTGCCATTTGGAGCTATGATGTTGAAGAATACGAAATGTAAAAAGAAGCACTAGTGAATATTTCAAGTTGATAGAAGAAATGCTGTTTCATTATCCAGGACAAATAAAGTATTCATGTGTGTGTATACATATATATAAAATGAGTTCAGACTATGAACAATCTAATGTGAGTACAAAATGGGTTGGTTGATATGGAAACTAGAACACTCACAAGCAGAAGTATAATATTTTTTTTGGGGGGGGGGAGGGTGTGTTTTATCATTATTCAGTAAAGCTAAAAAGAGATTTAATCATGTTACAGTGCTGGTTTGTGACTGAAAGGAAAACTGGTATTTGGAAGCCATTAGCTGATTGTGATGATGGCTGATAAGTGTTAGGAGAAAATGCTCCACATAGATACTTTGACATCTGGTAGATGTTATGTTGGGCCCTAAGGAATGGACAGTTTAATTTTAGCACTAGCAAGGAAATAGGAAGAACTAAAATCTTATTATAGGTCAAGCTACAGTTTGAGGAAGGTTATTCCAAAAAACCAAAGATATACTTCTTGAAATACTGAACTCTCAGAAACAGGGTGAGCAAAAAGCTACTCCCATGATGGTTATATGGACTTTCTATAAGCAAGTGTAGCTTTACAATAAGAATTAAGATCGTTCTGTTCTACTCTAACACCATCTATGCATGTTATTGCAGGTCATTTATCAAATTGAGTTTAAGAACATTACTTTGTAGCTTTCAAACTGTGGAAGAAGGATGTAATCTGTAACACTGGCAAATAACTATGTAATTAATATTCCTTAACCAGCTTTGTCCTAATATAAATCTATAATTGATCAAACTCAAGGAAGAAAAATATTCCCCTACTTGTATACTAACCAAGAATAACAACACTTAATTGAGCTAAAATGTCACAAAGAGTAATTTTGGGAGGTAGAGTAGTTGTGAGTAAGAGGATCCATTTTTATTGATGGATCAGGAAAAGTCTGCAGAGCACATACTAAGTTTTTGTGTCTTTTTAACTTAGTTTGTTTTACTAAGCTTTGTGCTATACTTGGGTCACACCATGGTAGGAAGCCTTATAGCAATATTTATCTGGAAGGCTGCAGTAGGTGCTCATGGACTGAAAGAATACATGTGATAAACTGTTCAAAGTCTTCTTCCACTGACATAATTCTATAATTTTCGTTCATTGTTGAAGGGAGTGGATTCGGTTCTGAACTTCTAGTTGGTGGCTTCCATAGAGAGATCTGTTTCCATCAGTCTAAATATCAGTATGTCCCCAAACACCGGGGTGTATCCATAGTGTCCTACAGATGAAAGGAAATGATTCCTTTGGAACTCTTTCTGATAACAGTAAAATGTAATATGAACTCCTGGGGTTTGAAGACGAGTTTTGAAAGTGTTAACTAAAGACGGTTGGGCATTACGGAGCCCACTTTGCTCTTCGATGTGAGAAGGTAATTCTGAAGTAAAAAAATAAAAGGGGCGAGATCAGAGTTAGATTGCTTAAATGTCCTAAAATATTTCAGACTTAAGGGAAACAAATTCTTTGATCCAAGGGTGGGATGGAGAAGGTGCTGTGATGCATCTTCAGCAGCTGGCAGTGACACAGTTAACATTGTAAATGGTTGAACTTCAGCATGGCATTTCTCCAAACAAGTTGACTGTTGAAAATAAAATGTTCCAGAAGAACTGGGAGAACAGGAAAGAAGTTAAAATAGCTTGGTTTGTATGCCAGTGCTGAAAGAAGAAAAAGGGGGAGGAAGGGAGATAGCTCGACTCATGATAATTATCTTGTTGGTTGCAATGAAAAGGGCTTAGTAGAAGCTTCCAAATGAGGGGACTTGATTTATAAGAATTCAGACTTCCTTTATGCCTTGTGTTTTGCAAGCATTCTTTTGTCTACTCAGCTTATGTTTGGGAGGCTGCACACACAGGGTGGGGAGTAGGAGTCAAATGAGATTATTTTTTATTTTTCTTTTTTTTTCTGTCAACTTTGGAAAGAAGACTGCAAGGTTTAATGTTTTGTCATTGTTGTCTTAGAGTTCTGTGAAGTTATGTGTTGCAGTGTAAACACAACATTAGAGAAGCTATGAGAGATGGAAAAAAGAGTTCATGTCCTAGGTACTTCAAGGTATCTAGGCTAGTCTGTGGTTTTTATTTTACTGAATTCTGTCTTCAACAAGAATACTTTCAGTGGTAGGACTGCTTTGTTCAGCTTGGGGCACTGTCTTATTATTGCAATATCCTCAAGCTGTTCTTGCCTAATTGCTAAATGAAGAAGCTTCTCTTAAGCTGTGTTTGGAAAGACTTGCCTTCCACTGTGGAAAGTCATAACTACGTGGTATTTATTCACTGCATACAACCTATGCTGTTTTTTTCAATTCATTGAATGTTACTCCTGGAAAGAACAACAAAAAGCGATGTCTTCTGATCTACCTTTTTCTCCTTTTGCTGAAAACTCCAGTGTTTATGGAGAATCTGCTTGTGGTGGTGAAACCATGCAAGATGAAGATGTAGAGTTGGCCCCTGAAGGGGCTTCATGAAGACCTACAAAGGAAGATTGGAAGAACTGGGCTTGTTTATTTTGGAAAGGAGAAGACTGAGAGGGGACATGATAGTGGTTTTCAGTATCTAAAAGGGTGTTACAAGAGGAGGGAGATAAATTGTTCTCCTTGGACTCTGAAGATAGGACAAGAAGCAATGGGCTTGAACTGCATCAAAGGAGGTTTAAGTTGAGCATTAGGAAATACTTTCTAACTGTCAGGGTGGTTAAACACTGGAATAAGTTGCCTAGGGAGGTTGTGGAATCTCCATCTCTGGAGATATTTAAGGGCAGGTTGGATAGACATCTATCAGGGATGGTCTAGACGGTACTGGGTTCTGCTGTGAGGGCAAAGGTTTGGACTCGACCTCTCGAGGTCCCTTCCAGTTCTAGTGTTCTATGATTCTGTGATGGAACTGGGGTGAGGCTGGTGTTGTAAAGACTTAGTATTTTGTGAAAAGGGTGGGTGGGCTAGGAAAATCCCTCCAGAAAGCTGAGTTGTTGGGGGCTATTTGGGCAAAAGAGAACACAGGCAAGAGAAGGCCATTGCTCCCAGATGGGGAGTCGCCTATGTTCCTTCTATCAATTAAAACTCAATAATATGTCCAGGACAAAGAGCTGTAGTCACAGCAACAATGTCATCGGTGATTAGGAAGGACTTATGGAAAAATTAACTAGGTTGTAACCATTTCAAGGCTAATGTAGTGAAAATCCAATAGCTCTAGGTCAGTGATGGGCAACATAGGCTAATGAGTGGAGCCCCATGAATGGCCCTCTTTCATCTCAGTGAGCCACAAGATTGTCATAACCAAGATAATGAGTAATCCTGTTGCACTAGAGACTAACAAAAATATATAGAATCATGTGTTAATCATCTGATGAAAGCTCATGCTTCTGTGTATTTTTGGGTATGTCTACATTACCAACCTAGTTCGAACTAGGGTGGTAATATAGGCAACCGGAGTTGCAAATGAAGCCCGGGATTTGAATTTCCTGGGCTTCATTTGCATGAAGCCGGGTGCCACCATTTTTAAATGTCCGCTAGTGCGGACTCCGTCCGCGTGTAGTGCGGACTACCGTTACTCCTCGTGAAATGTGAAACGAGGAGTAATGGTGAAACAAGGAGTAACTAGAGGAGAAACTAGTCTTTGAAACGGGGAGTAACGGTAGTTTGGACTAGGAAGCCTAGTCCGAACTACCTAGTCCGTGCCGCGTGTAGCCGCGCGGCACGGAGTCCGCACTAGCGGACATTTAAAAATGGCGGCGCCCGGCTTCATGCAAATGAAGCCCGGGAAATTCAAATCCCGGGCTTCATTTGCAACTCCGGTTGCCTACATTACCACCCTTCTTCGAACTAGGGTGGTAGTGTAGACATACCCTTTGTTAGTCTCTATGGTGCCGCAGGACTACTAGTTGTTTGTAAAGTTACAGACTAACACGGCCACCCTTGTGAGACTTTATAACCAGGGCAGTCTTCCGAGATTGGGTAGCTTTGCTAACTGTGCTTGTTTACCTAGAATTTGCCAGTGGTGCCGACTGAACTGTAGCAGTACTTTGGTTGAACGCAGAGGGAGCGCACAGCTCTCACACTCAATGTTGGGTGCAATCAACACGCACCTGGCTTAACTGGCTTTGAGTGCGTGTCACTTGGGTAATACCCAGGGCTTGACAAACTATAGTATCTATTCGCCCATGGGGAGTAGATTTCAGCCGCGCGCCCCATTTACCGGCGGCACGCGCATGTGCAGTGCGGGGCTGGCGAGTGGCTTTCGCTGCCGTTTGACAAGCCCTGGTAATACCTGTAGGAAAACATCTATGAATATGGAAACCGGCGGAGGAATCTGGCAACTCTGCATGTGCACAATGGCCAACCAGATGTCTTGCAGGCCACATGTAGAATCTCACTGGGCTACACATGGTCTGTGGGTCACAGGTTGCCCACCAATGCTCTTGACTGACCAGCAACGTCACAAGGGAGTAGGCCTGTCAATTTAAGAATCCTGTTGTTACTGTGGGATGATGCTTATGTTCTGAATTGGGAGGAAGGTAAAACTGAATTGTTAAGTTTGCGCCTAAGGCTATGGGACTGACCCAGGATCTTGTGGGTATGGAGAACAATTAACCTTCAGCATTATGGATCTGCCTTTTCCCTTTTCTGATGAATGCTGTATGTATGCAGTTTAATAATTTTCCAATTGCTAAGAAAAGGAATGGGTAGCAGTATAATATGCCATGTTTGCAAGACCTCTCACAAGCACATCTTCGACCCTGACCTGAAGATTAAGAAATAGGATGTTTAAACCATTGCGTTGCTATTGCTAATGAAAAGCTTTGGAAGGGACCTGCGAATTAGAATCCCAGCTGCTGTCAAGGTAGAGGAAATAAGGCCTTCAAAGGATGCAAGGATTAGAGTGTCAGGAAAAGCTAACGGGAGCATCAGCACAAGTAGAAAATAGACAGGGCTGTGCAGCCAACAGAAAAGTAGGCTAAGGCATGCCGTAATTATGTGTAGTGGAAACTTGCTGGTAATAGAGCAATTGCGTGGGGTAGAGAGGCATTAGAATGATTTGTGAGACAAAACAAAGCAGATGTTAAGAGGCAGAATGAGATAGGAAGACTCAGAGAAATCTGTGCCGGTGATAATGCAGGAAGACTTTATTGAAATATACTAAAAATGGAATTTTCTGACATACACAGAGTATCTTTTTCAATGATCTTTTGGACATTAAGAACTTCACTGCACCAGTTAAACAAGCAGCCACCTCTCCCTCTTGTGCCTGTTTGGGTCAAACTGTGTTACTTTGGGGGAGGGAGGGAAATGACATAACAGGTCAAGGTAAGAATTACTTCCCTGAATATTCTGGATGGAGATTAAATGGGCCAAAACCGCTGGAATACGACAAAATGGACATTGATTGCAAAGCTACTGGATTGAAATCATGATGGTTTGTTGTAGGATGCTCATAAAAGACTTCACTTCCACATTTTGGTAACATGTCTCTGATTATTGGCCAAGATGGAACTGTGTGCACGTTGGAGATGGGCGGGGAGAGAAAACAAAATCCTGAACTCTAGGTGCAAAGGAAAACGTTGGAAGTATTGCTGAAAAAGGTACCCCAAAGAGCTAAGATGCAAGGGTTTGTGGGCCTAGAGATCCAGGGCAAGAGATCAGTGCTGTTTTACATGCAGAGTGGGGTATATTTATCTTTTAATTCTTGAATGTTAGTTGTCTGTTGAAGACTTTAATTTAGTGTTTAGCTGGGAAAGGGATCATTAATAAAAGGCTCATTGTAGTCTGAATGTCCGAAGTCAGCTGTCTGGTGCAGAAACTAAAGGAAAAGTAAAGATATTCTCCCTCTTCCCTTTCTGCCTCCTTCCTCCTGTTGTTAATTTAAAATTGACAGCTCCAAAAATTCCACATTTCCTAACTTGGGCTAAACAAAAGTTCTAGAATAACTAGTGAAATTGATCCATTCACTGAAGGTTTCTGCTAACCTGTCAGTGAAGAGGACACTCCAATGTATGTGTGGGATTTTTTTTTTTTTAAGTAGATCAGAAATAGGAAACCTGCAAAACAATCATGGGACTTTTGATCAAGGTGCTAAATGAGCACTCAAGGAAGACAAGGCCATTGCAGATAACCTAAAGGGATTTTCTGCAGCAGTCTTCACTGCTACGGATGTGAGGGAGATTCCCACGCCTGAGCTATTTTTTTAGGGCACAGATTTGAGGAACTGTCCCAGTTGAGGTATCCGTAGTGAGGTTTTGGAACAAACTGATAAATTAAACAGTAATAAGTTCTGAGGACCAGATTCATCCACGACTTCTGCAGGAATTCCAATATGAAATTGCAGAACTACTAACTGTAGCATGCAATCTATTGCTTAAATTAACTTCTGGACTGGGGGATAGCTAATATAATGTTAATTGGAAAAAAAAAAAAGACTCCAGAGGTGAACCTGGCAACTGAAAGTGGATAAAACTAACTCCTATACCAGGCAAACTGGTTGCAATTATAGTAAAGAACAGAATTATCTGCTACATAGATGAATACAATATGTTGGGGAAGCATCAACAAACCTTTTGCAAAGTGAAATCATGTCTCTTATCCCCCCCCCCCCCCATCTGTTAGAGTTCTTTTAACCAGTAACTGGTTAAAAGACAGGAAATAAAGATTTCCTTTGTCAGTGGTCAGTTAATAACAGGGTCCCCTAAGGATCTGTACTTGGCCCAGTGCTGTTCAACATGTTAATAAATGACTTGGGAAGAGGGGTAAACACAGAAGTTTTCAGATGATACAAACCTCCTCAAGAGAGTTAAGTTCAAAGCTGACAGTGAAGTGATCTCAAAGGGATCTCACGAAACTGGGGCAACAAAAATTCAGTGTTGATATATGGAAAATAGTGCACATTGAAAAGCATGATCTCAGCTATCCACACAAAATAATAAGATTTAAATGACCTGTTACACTCAAGAAAAAGATGATGGAGTCATTGTGGATAGTTCTCTGAAAATATCTGCTCAGTGTGCAGTGGCAATCAAAAAAGCTGACAATGTTAGGACCCATGAGGAAAGGGATAGATAATAAAGCTGGCAATATCATACTCATCATCATCAATAACCATGGGCTCAATGCCCATTGGTGTCCAATACCTCCCTCACTATTTCCTTCCATCTTTCCCTGTCCAGTGCGGAGTGGCTTAGTTTCTGTAGACTAGCTCTGCACCAATCTACTATGTCATCTACACATTCTCTGTGGGGTCTGCCTCTCCTATTTGGACCATCCATTAAGCTGAATATCAGCGTCTTAACTTTTTGCTTGTCATTCATTGTGCAGATATGCCCGAATAGTTGTAACTTCCACTGTATAACCTTCTGCAGTAGGTTCTCTTTCAGCTGTATCTTCCTATATAATTCCTCGTTAGTGACCTTCTGCATCCATCCTATTCTCAGGATCTTTCTAGAACAACTCCTCTCGAATGCCAATATCCTTCTCTTCAAATCTTTTGTTATCACCCGTGTCTCACATCCTCACAACATGCTGCTAAATACACACATTTTCAAGATGCTCAGCTTCATTCCTAAGCTTTACTTTTCCAGTATCATACTGCCATTATTTAAATCCACATTATACCCAGGTCTTGAATACTGTGTGCCGTTTTGTTTATCTCATTTAAGAAAAGATATATTAGAATTGAAAAAAATAGAGAGAAGGCCAACAAAAATAATTAGAGTTACAGAGTGGCTTCCAGATGAAGAGAGATTATAAAGACTAGGACTGTTCAATGTAGAAGAAGGACAACTGAAGGGGTGTGTGGTAGAGGTCTATAAAACTATTCACGGTGTGGAAAAAAGTGGATAAGGAAATGTTATTGATTCTGTTACTAGAGGGTCACACTTAAAACAAACAAAAGGAAGTATTTCTTCACACAATACACAGTCAACCTGTGGAACTCTGTCAAGGAATGTTGTGGAGGCCCAAGTTGTATCAGGGTTCAAAAAAGACCTAGGTAAGTTCACCAAGGGTAGGTATCATGGAGGACAGGTCCATCAATGGAATTCTAAGAGGTTCTGGAATGCGACTGCATGCTCTTGGTGTCTGACTGACAGGTCTTGGAACTGGACGACAGGGGACGGATCACTTGATTGTCCTCTCTTCATTCCCTTTGAAGCACCTGGCATTGGCTAATGTTGGCAGACAGGAGACTCAGGTGGCTGGACCTTTGGTCTGACCCAATATGGCCATTACGTTGTTATAGTTTTGTGAGATCATGTGGAGGGATGATGGTTAAGGCACAGAGCTATAAGTCAAACATGAATTATCCTTCCCAGCACTGCCAATGAGAATCTGGGCCAATTATTTGTGATCTAAATTTCAGAAGTAGCCACACTTTTTTTTTGGCGTGTGCTCAAGTTGCAACAAGGGAGGGATAGCTCAGTGGTTTGAGCATTGGCCTACTAAACCCAGTGTTGTGAGCTCAATCCTTGAGGGGGCCATTTGGGGCAAATCTGTCAGGGATGATACGTGGTCCTGCCATGAGAGTAGGGGACTGGACTCAAGGACCTTGCAAGGTCCCTTCCAGTTCTATGAGATAGGTATTTCTCCATATTATATTAACCTTTTAGGTCTGTTTTTTTTCCAGAGGTGCCATAGTTCTCATCAGCCTCAGTTGGAATGGTTGATGCTTAGTGCCTCTGAAAGTTGGGATCAAGTGATCTCTGGCCTGGTACACAAAACTAGAGAAATCTGGTATTAGTGGCTGTGTCTGGAAGTTTTGGTCTAATTATTCAACTCTCTCTCTCCCACCATCTAAAAAACAGGGACAATGAAAGGCTAAGCTCATCGGGCCAGATTCTGTCCACTTTTTACTCATGGTGAAATAGAAATAGTTGGCATATCTTCAGAGTAAGGAACTCTTCATTGTGTGTGTGAGTGGCAGAATCCAGACCATTGCTTGTTAGGCACTCTGAGATCCTTGGATGGAGAGTTCTGTAGATTTACTATTTATCATTTCGCACCAGTGGGCTACCACTCAATTGAACTTCCAGTTGTGCTGACTGATCCTCTAGTCTCAGATGTACCGTAAATTAGCGTATATAACCCATGGGTTATACACGTTTTTACAAACCCCGCCCCCTTCCCCCCCGGTGGGGTATACATGTCCATGGGGTATACAAGTTTATTTTTACCCATTAGAATTGGTCAGCTCCGCTCCGCTGGAAGGAGGGCCCGATGAGCTTCCCGTGCACCTGTGCTGTGCTCTCTGTTCCCCCGCCCGGGTTGTGCCTGGCTGCGGCTGCACGGGGCCTGTGCGCGATTGCGGCTCCCCTCCCGCACGCCGGTCAGCTTGCCTGTGCTGCGCTTTCTGTCCCCCCTCGCTACCTAACAAAAGATGGGTGGAATGCAGGACATAGGCAGTTTATCCAGGTATGTGCAATTACCATGAATTAGCCTATAGTACCCACGGGTTATACACGCCCGTGGGTAATCTAAGTGTTTTTTTTACACAGCAAAGAAAAACTGTGGGTTATACATGAGTGCAGGTTATACACGAGTGAGTGCAGGTAATATATGCTAAAACACAGTATGTTACTAGCTAGGATTTATATGGAAGAGGAGACTAACAATATGCACACTGTGGCTATGTAACTCTTCATTTGGTAGCCTTGGTAGAGCTGGGCAACTTGGGAAGAGAGCAGCAGTAAAGGAGTAGGTGTAAGTAGTGTGTTCTATTAGAATCAGTATTTTCCTATACATTTATTTTGTTTTTTGAAGAGCAGGAAAAATAAAATAACAGACGTTTGGGGAAAAAAAGGAGAAATATTGATGCCTCCTCTTGTTCTGGTGAACAGAAAGCTCTCACCTTTGCATTTCAGTTTTCCTCTTGTTTGCCTTTGCTTTGGAAATTTGCGGTGGCTACAGGATATAGCATATCACTGTAGCTAGGCTCTGAAACTCACATGTAGTAGGACCAGGCCAGGTACTTTGGACAGTCCTCCATTCCATTGAAAGAAATTAGCGAGTGTGAAATGTTACAAGAGTATCCAGAGAGTTCTCTGTCTACTTAATTAGCTCCAGACTGCTACATTGTTACTGTCCTCTACTTAGTAGAGTTCCAAAGGCCAGAGCTTGCAATGAAGCAAGGAAGTGCTTCATTTCCTGGTCAGAGGTGCACCTGAATGTTACATTCATGTAATAATATCAAATCTACATGTATCAATTCCTTTTTGTCTATTGATCATTTATCTTCTGTTGAGGGGAGGAAACGGGGGAGAAAGCATCTCCCCTCTCAGCTTTGTCGGGTCATGCGGAGGTCAAGTTCCCCTGTCTAAGATGAAGCATATTGTGTGGAATAACTTTTGTGTATGATAGTACTTATGTAGCGAGACTATGAATTTTCCTCTGGAAATGAATATCATTTAAGATGGTTAAGTGAGTTGACCTATATGATGCCTCTTCTGGACTCTTGGCCAAGTCATTGTAGGAGACAATAAGAAGCATACCTTTTTGGAGGTGATAGGTGATTAGGTAAGCTATTAGGTCACTGGATGCTTTCCATTAGATCAAGAAAAAGTTGCTTCTCTGGAGTATGTGGACTCTGCCATCAGATGCTATTATCAGGGAAGATCTGTTAGACCAGTGTTTCTCAACCAGTGGTACGAGTACCCTTAGGAGTACTTGAGAGAAGTCTTGGAGGTACGTCAACACAACTGAAATGTGAAGAAACTGAATTTTTGTTTTAAGCTTTACAGGGCTTTATTATTTTTGTATTTTTTACACCCAAAAATGTCATCACCCACGTGGCTACGATAAAGTTGTTTAAACAACAAATGCATTGAAATGGTAGAAAAAAATTTAGCGTGTCTGAAAACTGTAGGTACTGGGGGTACTTATAATTTTTTTTTTTAAAAGGAGTACTTTAAAAAAAGGTTGAGAAACACTGTGTTAGATGGTTCATTGAAGGACAGAATCTTATTGTTGTAGTTTATATTTATATATATATATATATATATACACGCATGCACACTAGCTGGAGTTACCCGGCATTGCTCAGGAAACTGGAAGAACAAAATGTAGAAAAACAGTAGTCCATTATCTTTTTTTGAATGGTAGAAAAGTTGCACTGATTTCTATAGGGATTAAAATATAGGTCCACGTCATCCCCGGGGGAGGAGGGGTTCGACCCCGGGTGGAGGGGAGGTTACATGTGGGAGGGGCACCCCAGCTTGTGCCTGGGGCTTTAGGTGCCACAGGGGGGCAGGGTAGGTGCCCGAGCTGTTGTGCGCATGGGGGTTGGGGCACTGCGTGCCGGCGTGGGAAAGAGGGTCACTTATGTAACCTTGCAGGCAGGAGGGGGTGAGTCCCGGACGGAGCTGGGAGCTGTAGGCAGTGGGCACAGGACCTAGGGTGGGCGGGGCGACCCCTGCAGCGCAGCATGTCGGGTTACTTTTTGATTTGTACAGCTTGAGCTTGGGCCTGACTGGGTCCAAAAGTACCTTAAAACCTTCTCCTGGATGACAGGTTATCCCATGCAAAGTTTGGTTGCAGTAGCTCTTATAGTGTCCAAGATATTAGTGTACAAACTTACAAACATTCTCTCTCTTTCTATATATATAAGATTACAGAGCAATGCTAGAGGTGGCAGTAGACCATACACCTTCCTTTCCCTTTTCCCTTCCCTGGTGTACAGCATAGCTCTCAAGAAGGGTGAATACAAGGTTAAAACGATTAATATTTTAATCATGGTGTCACAACCAGAAAATGTAATCCTACCTAAAGCCTTGAGTCAGAAGTTGCAGATGCAGAGCAGAGTGGCACACTGATTGACTTGAAATGAGCAAACTAAATCTCTCATGCAAATGAACATGAAACTTTTTCTGCTTTTTGCTTGCACTGTGTAAACATTTGGCTTTCTTCCCTTGTTTCCCAGTGCTATATGGCTCTCCATAGGGTCAGTCAGTGGTATACAGTAATATAGGGTCTGCTTCCCCATGTTCTGATCTCTGTGGAGATGTTTATTTTAAGAGTTCATGTCTACTTAGTTTTGCTAATACTGTACTGTAATATCAGATGGGCTATTGAGACCTCAAGGGGTGAGTAAGCTATTTTTAGAGTGTTTGAAGGGTAGATGATGTTTCAAATTGTGGAATGACTTTCTGGAGGGTTCATTACCATATACTGAAGTTTTGTATGCCATGGCAATGAAGTTAAGTCATATGATTATGATGAGGCAGTATCTTAACTGGGACATTAAAAATGGAGAACATTTACTTTCTTCTGTTTGGAAATTTTAAAGGCCGATGGAGCTAAATTTCTTCACTGGGTGTTCTCACACCACCATGCAATGATAACTTCTAGCCTTCTTTACAGGTGAAAGAAGTAGCCTGGTGACAACAGTGCTGGTTGTTCTGTAGCTCACAGACTTGCCCCCCCCCCCCAATTAAGAGGGAGTTTTAAGTCCAGAAACTAATCAGGTCTCTTTGCTCCGTGTCTATGTTCTGGTTACTGCAGTAGTATGGAGAACAGCAGAAGTTGAGGACCGAGAACCTTTTCCTCCAAAAGTTTATTTGTGTTAGCCCTTATTTATGCCGAGCTGTCCCTGGGATGTGATTGAATTTCAGTCCGATGACTCATGTGAGTATGAAGGGCCAGACTCCTTAGTTCCACAGAGTGTGACTCTTGAGGCTTGCAGTGCTGCGCTTGGAGATGACCTCTTGAATGTGAAATGCACTTTTATTTTCAACAGCTCCCACCAAGGTACATAAGTTGTTCATTTGCGCTTGCAGACAGGCACACTGGTGGAATTCATTTACACTTGGTAACGAGTGCTAATGCAGTAAACGGTTCTTTCACGTCTATTCATACTGACCTCGTTTTTTTTGTACCACTCCACCCCCTACACACACACTCTGCATTTGGGTTGGGACGGGGATCCAATTTGGCATCAGTCTGATGAATACTTAAGATGGATTTCATTTAGTGTCTATATATCCCCTGAGATATGATATCCTATAAAGGATGAGGCTTGAAAGAACTTTCCATTTGTTTTGTTGAGCATGTGCTTAGTAGGTGGTGTTCATAGACTTCATCTTTCTCTTATTTATAATGGTGTTTTTGGAAGCGGGGGATTTTGACAAGTTGCGTTATAAAGAGCTCGTTTTGAATTATAAGTAGCTAGTACTGTAGTTGTCAATGAAAATTGATCAGGGAAAATGCTTCGAAGGCCCTTTATAATTAGAGGTGTGTATGCACATAATATAAGTTGCTATCCATGTGGTTGTACTTAATCTGGCAGATCATTTAAATATTTACTCCAAAAGATCTTGTTCCCTGTTGGTGTGAAGCAGTATTTCCAGTTATTTTTATCTTAGCAACCCTGCTGGAGATGAACCAGGCATTCTGCTGTAAACTGTCCCTGCGTTTTGATAGAATTGAATACAATAAAGTTTCATGGTTTGAGCCCAAAGGGAGAACAGACCATCTGGTTAACAGAAGGTTAGGCCGAGTAATATTGTGCTGAGAGTGCCACAAACCAACCAAGAGTATCTGGTAACGTGTCCAGTTGCTGCATGTATTAAGCATTGAAATGGTGCTTTCAGAGCTGCAGAGCCAGCAGTCCTGTTACCACTGCTGTGACGCAGAAGATAATTCTGTTGGGCAAGCAGCAGCATGGGGGTGGATCTACAGCACAGGATGTGTAATGTCAACATGAAGCATTGGAGCTGGCAGTAAGAAGGAAAGCAGCCATTTCATGCCAGTGCAGGAAGCCTAAATAGATTTTTCCCTCTGCATCTTGTCCTTTTATGTTGCTTTCATTTCAGTAGTAAGTGATTACCTTGTGCTTTGTCATCTGAAAACTTCAGCCCAGCAGGATTTCATTGCTTCCTTGTTTTGAACCTGTCTTTTTAAAGAACTGAGGTGCACTCCAAAAGCATGTATGATGGGTTAAAAAAAAAAGTGAGGGGGAGGGAGAGTTCAACAAATCTAGAGAATGAGGAGGGTTTAGTCATGTGAGTCTTGAGCATCAGATGAAGTTTCATTGTAGATCCTTTTGTCTTCGGTGCAGAGACAGTGTGTTCAAAGGCAGCAATCATTTGAGAACATTGTACTGCAGCTGTGATGTGAAGAAGGGTACAGAATACTGCAAGTGATACTGCATAGACTTTGCAATTATGTAATTGCTAAGTAACCATAGAAAGCTGTCACAATTGTCTTTGCTTTCCCTTAACAGGAAAGTCCTACAGCTTAAGGTTTCTTTCCCTCTTTTTGTAAATGCCAGAGGCAAAGTAGCCATGCTACCAGTTTTTAAAAGCCAAATACAATCACTGGAGTGAATAAATCTGCAGGAGGAAACTTAAAAAATGAATTTGCTCTGTTGACTCAGGCTGAAAAAAACCTAGTGGCTTGCAATGTTGTGGATTCTTCTGTCAGCTGAATAGGAAATTTTCTTTCTCTCACTCACTCACAGAGACACCTTCCTGTGGTCACAGCATGGAGTACACCAGAGCTTACTCAGTAATGCACATGGCAGACTGAACTTCATTATCAGAGACTTCTCAATGTCCATTGCCTGTTCAGTGTGACTTTGAAGGAATACTATTATAGCCTAACTAGAATGAATACTTGTCTTAGATGCTGTTTTGTGGTAGCCCTGTAAGGTATGACTAGCTTGAGGCATTCATGAGAGCTGATGACAGAAGCAGTCCAACCCACTGGTATGTTTCCCCAGCAGCATTTTGGGAATGGGAGAAGGGGATATACATAAAGTGAGATGTATCTAGGAAGACGCTTTGTTCTGTGCTGTAATAACTTCCTCCCTCCCTTCTCTGCTTATTTCACTGGACCCATTCAAAAGATCTTTGGCTGGAATGCTGAAAGTCCAGGACTTGTGCTTATATTATATTTGTGGTTGTTTTTAAAGCGCAACTAAAAAGGACATTCAACAATTTTATTAAACTGGGCTGGTGTTTCCCAGTGTGGAACTTCTTCTTAGTTATGTAAAATAATCTCAGGTTGCAACAGTTATTTCTGAATTAGCCCGTTCCAGGAGTTAGCTGAGCCAAGAGAACTTGCTTTAATAGTGGAAGATGTGGTTCCTTAAACTCTTCTTGTATAATTTTCACTCTACAAAGCTTGATTTCCATTGGCTGGGTGTTTTGTGTTTGAAGTATTATTGGTCAGCTTCCTACTTCGGATGAGCTCAGAATTCGATATGTTTTCCTCATCATAAATAAGTATGCTTCATGCTGTCCCCGAATTTTGCTTGGAATTTGTTTCCTTTGTGCTTCTTTGTATTGTAGAAATGCTCTGAAGTAATCTTATTTGACTTCCTTCACAACCACAACTCAAGTGTGTTTCACTATGAGAATGGCTGATTATAAATAACTTCTAAAATAATATCTTACCCATAGCAAGGTTGGCAGTCTTCCACTGACTTAGCCTGTTTGAGCAAGGAGCTCTGGTTTAAGATATGAAGCAATCAGCAAGGACATATGATCACGCATACTGTCTGTTCTCTGTGTTATCGCTTGCTCTAGCTGATGATTGGGAATTAGAAACATCATCCAGAAGATTGGTCAACTCCACAGTATTTGGTAGTAGAGGAATGGGCCTGACCTATAAGGATTGAGTCGGTAGGATGCTAGAGAGCTCCTTAAGGATTTTGGAGGTCAGTCTGAGTCGTCATGGTAGAGTATTGTGGAGAAGTCTCTCTCTTCCCTGTGATTTCTAATGCCCATGGTGGTGACGTGGGAGATCAAATTTAAGATTTACAAAGTAGTGGCTTTAGAAAAAATGACATCATGCAGTTGCATAAAAATATTACCCCAAAGAAAATAAGGAATTTAGCATAAACAGAATCAGTATGCATAATTCTGAAGACATAACAAGACCAATATTAATGTCCTTATATGTCCCACTTTATGCTTTGATTATACTCACATGGCTAGGTAGTAACTTCTTCCAAAGCTCTCAAATATAACACTGGTTTGTGGTGTGTGGCAATCCAGCAGCCATATTATCTCAGCCTTTATCTGAGAAGCTTTAGTCACGACCACAAACAACAATTATTTACAGGTTGTACACTAGGAAACGGAAACTTGGCAAATTATCTTTTTATTTCCATGAAGAGATTGGACTATTCAACTCATGTACTGTAGCTGAACTGAGTATTTTATATGTAACTATCTAATGTTAATCAACATGTAAACTCATCCCAGGTCACTTCTGAATTTCTGTTCTTTGGCCCTTGTCAATAATAGTTGTAGGTGTCTAACAAAACAAAACAGCCCCTCTTTATTGGCCTCTGCATTGCATGTAATTTGGCACCTAGTATTCTGGTAGGACTGCACACATAAAGCAGAAGAGCAGAGCTACAACACTTGAAGATTGGAATCACCGTCATGCATGGTTTTAAAAGCATCTTGCTCACTAGATGTTTTAGAAGTGGCTAGCTGATAGGACTGTGTTGGGTAGAGTACAGGTTGGCAGTGCCAACAGTAATGTTGAATGGTGGTTTCCTCTCTCTTCCTTCCCCATTTTCAGAAAATGCAATAGGTGACAGATCACTAACTTTTGTATAGGCCATTGAGACAGATACAGATCACAGGAAAAAAAAATCACACCAGGAAGAACTTAGTCAAAATCACTGATCTCAAGCCCTAAACAGAATGCATGTATTTATTTACAAATGCTACAAGGATTTGGAGGTCACTGAGCAGGGAGATAACTTGTGCGTCTGCAAAGGTGACGTGAAATAAGAACACCTAGCCGTGGTGCTCTATGCTAACAGTGAGAGATGCGTGTTTTCAAAGATGAAATTGAGGGGATGTGTGGGGTAATGAGGGATGGATGGTGTTTACCTGCAAACTGCAGGAGCAGTTTAAGCTTGTTCCCTACTCTTCTCTGAGCCATGCTAAATGGCACAGGTGATGGTGGGGTGTGTGTGTATCATCTCAGTTTCTGAACTGGGTGCACTTAGAAATGAGTTTGACCATTCTAAATTGGGCATGGTTGGGGACCTTGCAGCTTTAAGGAAATCCACGGGAACTGTTAGCTTCAACTGTGCTGAAGGACACATTCTGAAGGGTTAGATCATTAAGCAAGCTTTCGAAGGGTGTGCTCTGCAGAGCAGCTTCCTGTTATTTGGTTAATGGTTGACCTAGTTCTATTGCCATATGCTTCCTGGAATGGATTCTAATATACAGTATGTGCTAAAGCAAGACTGGGATAATAGCAGGAAAGTCAAAGTCTTTATGAAGCAGTAATCGTGTTACTGCTAGTACATACTGGAGGATACTGTCGTTCCTAAAAATGGCAATAAAATGTTCTCCTGGAACAGTTTACTGATTCTGATTGCAAACCGTTGAGTATCAATCAAACCCATTTATAGTCGTTTATATTTACATTTTTTCAGAATCACCTTTGTACCCAAGGTCTGCATCAGTAATTCTCATCTCATCAGCTTGTGTGGTTAGGGACTGAAGCACAGTGATTGAATTTATAGCTGTAAGGAAAGATTAGATGAGATTTGGTTAAAAGCAGGTGATTTTTTTCCCTGCGGTGGGATATATATTTTTTTTTTATCGCAAACCATAGATTAGTAAATCTGTTGTTATTGTTATGTCAAGTCTGGCTAGACACCAGAATAAAAGCTCAGTCTTCAGGCAGAATTTTTAATCTGCAATCCAGTGAGATTCTGAAGAACCTATAGGTTCAAGTGAAGATGATTTCAATAATGAAGATACATGGCGGTTGTTTCACATGTCACATGCATTATGGTGGGATAGGGGAAAACAGAAATTACAGTCATCCCTTGTTGCCTTTTGAAAGATCATAGGAAGATCAGTAGATAGGAATTACTCTTTTCGTGGAATATTAAGATGCCGACCACACCTATTGCTCGACTATTCATAGCAGTGGTTGAGGAAAAGAGATTGTTATGCAATTTCCTTTTATTCTTTACTAGTCCATACTACTGGCTATCATTGTTCTAGGACAGTGGCTGTCCAACTGAAAAAATACACTGATCTCTAATGGAAAGCCATGGTGGAGGTTGTTTTGTTTTAGTGGCATTGGTGTCTTTCTGTTGTGAGCACTGACTCCAATCTGGCTGCTATGGCAATTTGATCAAAACAAAGGAAGACGCTGCTGCCTCAAGATTTGAGAGGTCTGAAATGTCTGCCTCCTGAGGAAACTCTGAGGGAAAAACAGTTTGTCTTGTCTTTAAGATACAGCAAGGTTAGCACGGAAGGGAGGTTGAGTTCGCCTTCTAAAAGGAAGTTCCCATCCTCTTCTCTTCTTGCTGATGTTAAATGAGGAAATAGAGAGTAAGGAAGTTGAGTGGCGGGGAGAGAGCAAGCAATAGTTATGAAGTTGTGGAAACTGTCTCTATTGATGCACTTAATTATGACAGTGTCTCAGTAGTATTGAATGTGTCCTTTTGTCTCTGTGCATTAATGCTTGCCTAGGACAACATCTGCATTTTGAGAAGTTAGTGGTGAGGATTACGCCTGTCTTAAAGTGTTGGGTAGAAATGTAATGGGTGAGGAAAGCCACTACTAGTGTTCACATGCTGCTGAGAAGCGGTTAAGAGCAAAATACGGGAGAAACATAGCTATTCCAAAACCAATATATTATATTGGAATAAAGTCCCTCCGGTGGACCCACTATTTCATACAAAAAATGACTCTTATTCCAGAATAATTACTTCACTGAGGCCCTGTCTATGCTACATTGAAGATTGACTGTGGCGGCATCGATCTTCCGCGATCTTCTGGAGTTCGAACTAACGAGTCTAGTGAAGTATCGCCAAGGGTATTCCCGCTCCTACGAGAGGAGTAAGGGAAGTCGAAGAGAGCGTGTGCTCCTGTTGATCTCCGGCTGTATAGACGTAGCTGGAGTTGCGTATCTTAATTTGAATTTATCCCCTAGTGCAGATCTGGCCTCACGGAATACATTCAATTTTATTTAGGCATGGCAGAACTTGATTTCTATATTTTATATAATTTCAATGGATAATATTGAGATTTGTTTATTTTAAAGCATTTTTTACTTTTTTAAAATATATTCACAGTTGTGGGAAATTATGGAGTGATGGATCAGAAAATAACTTAATGACACTAGTCACTGATATTCAAAAATCTAAAGTTTTATACCCATTAAACCATAAATGGTCAGTGTCACACGTCAAAGTAAATATCCTTAAATCAAACTTGTAAGTTCTCAAGCAGCGTTTTTCTTATTTTGCCTATTTGTATATTTCTGTTCTCATCAATGGAAATATATTTTCATTGTCTTGTATGTGTAGAGTGAAACTGACTTTTAGTGACATTTACAGATAAAAATTTAACCTGTTCCAGCATAGTGTGTCTACACAGATTGCTATTTGGAAGTAGCTATTACAGAATAGTTATCAAAGTCCATTCTCTCCCCTGTAGACAAGCCCTTCGGTTGCAGATTAGAAAAGTGGCTACAAACATCTCACATTGTCCCGGCACAGCTGGCTCCGATTTAAAACCTGGCTGAGTTTATGATGATGTTTATGATGAAATCCATGCTTGAGAAATAATAAGTAATAATGAAAAAATTTTAAAAAGTGAATGCTGAAGTGTGTGCGTGTGAATAGAATGGAGGGCTGCAACACATTCCAAAGTCAGTGTTTGACTCCCAATGTCCGGGTGGATTTCTGCTAAAAAATGAGGAAGATTGCATAGTAAGCTCTGGCAGCGCTAGAGTTGTTTAGGCTTTTGTGTATTGCCTCCGCTAGCACATGGGTGGGGAACCTATAGCCTGGGGAAATTGGCTTGCCTGGATCTGGCCCCTGAGGCTTGAGGCTTCCCCCCTTTGCATCGGGGAGCCCACACTGGCAAACCAACCCTGCAGCCCCCACCGGCACCCCGCTGTGGGGGCCCAAGCCTCGCAGGCCAGAGTCAGGCAAGCCAGGGCCGGACCTGACCCAGGGGCTCTCTCTTTTGTGCAGCCCCTGACTGATTTTTCTGGGTGTCCACATCTCCCAGCCCAAAAAAGCTTCCCGCCTCTGTGCTAGAGGGTTTGTTATCTGAGCAGATGCTCCAGAGGCAATGAGCAGCACAGAGAATCATCAAATGATCTCTCCCTGCCATCCATTTCTAGCTTCTGTTTGTCAGAGGTTAGAAACACCATTTCTTATCCATCCTGACTAGTAAGTATTAGTGGACCTATCCTCCATGAATGTATCTAGTTCT
The DNA here is from genome assembly GCF_052426305.1 of Pelodiscus sinensis. NCBI lineage: Eukaryota > Metazoa > Chordata > Testudines > Trionychidae > Pelodiscus > Pelodiscus sinensis. The sequence goes on from NC_143057.1 coordinate 6,777,690, forward strand.
TTTTTGAATGTTGTTAAAGTTCCGGTCTTCACAACATCCTCTGGCAAGGAGTTCTACAGGTTGATTGTGTGCTGCATGAAGAAAAACATCCTTTTGTTTGTTTTAAACCTGCTGCATGGCTCAACAAAGAAGAATCGTACCTTCAGGGTACGTCTGAACTAGGGAGGCTCATGAGGGCGACCGAAATTGCTAATGAAGCGTGGGATTTAAATATCCTGCGCTTGATTAACATATTCCCAGCCGGTCGCCATTTTGGAAACTGACTAGCCCGAAGTAACTGCCCGCGTCTACATGCGGTAGAGAAGATAAACCCCTTAGTTCGAATTAACAGTTAAACCTCATGGAATAGGTTTAAATCCTATTTAAATATTTAAATCCCGTGCTTCATTAGCAATTTCGGTTGCCCTCATTAGCCTCCCTAGTTCGAACTAGGGGGCTAGTGTAGATGTACCCTCAGTCACATACTTGGGACTATGCTCTGTCCCTCCTGGACAACTCGCCAGCTTTGCACCGCAGAGCAAAAATCCCTTTAAAAAAAAAAATTAGACACTTTTTATCTAAATTTCCTAAACTGAACTTTTAAACCCAGCTTTTCTGAGCCTGGCAACCCCGCAGGAGCATTTCCCCAAAGGATTTTACCCTTTTCCTCTTTCTTACCGCCCTTCTTCTTCTGAGGCACGGCTGCAGGATCTGTCCCCTCTCCTACACCATGGCAACCAGGTTACCTTGGTAAAGGCACCAAAGAAAAGTTCCAAGGCCTCAGATGTAAAGTGCGCTGCCTCTTTGCTTCACCTGCTTGAAAACCTGCACCAAGGTCTCATCGCCTTGGCACAAGCAGATACTGGGAGGGCTTAGTTCGAGCTACTTTCCTCCAGCTCTGGAACTTATTACCCCATCAGAAAGTGCTGCAAAGTCTGTGACTTCCCTCCCCCCTGTTGGAAGTGCAGCCAAAGTGTGGCTCTTCAAAAGATGCCAGGGCAAGCCTGCAGGAGCAAGCAAGATGCCCGCTGCTCCAGATCCTGACTCTGACGAGAAAAGAAAGAGTCCACACAGCGCCTTGGCTAAAGTTCACATTTTGGTGTAGGGGCAAGGAGAATCTCACAAACGCCGCAATTTTCTCCAAAGCAGCGAGGATTTAAACCTGGAGGCAAAAAGCAATGAAAAGAGAAATATGTATCTCATGCTACGTGCAGATCCAGTCAATTGTATTGTCAAGAGACCTTAGTGACCTTCTTACCGACACCTCAGCGAGTATAGAAGTCACCCCATTGTAGCTTGATCAGATCGCTAACCATCTTTTCAGGCCAGCATGGCGAGTTGTATTTCGGAAGAACTGAAGTGGGACTCAATTATTTAATAGAAGCTCTCCAGTTAGAAGAATATTGGAACGAGGGGTTCTTTTCTATGGCATCCTAATGCAGCAACTTCAGGTGGGAAAAGGCCTACTATGAAAAGACATAGCTTTGACACCAAAATATATGCCATATCCAATTGATACCAGGGGGTGGTTGCATTCCTTGCATTTTGTCCAGAGTGTATTCATGAAAAAGATAAACAGCAGCAGAGCTTAGACAGCTGACGAGCCATAAAATATCTCCATGGCACAAAACTACTCCCAAGAACAATAGTGTTTTGAGTTCCGATTCGTCCTCTCAAAGGAAAGAAGATGCTCCCGCCAACAATTGCCAAATGGTGCCTAAGAGAGCCATAAACCTGAGAGTATCCTCGAAAGATGATGGCAAAGTTATGGCCCATAAGACAACGTGCAGCATAAAGCCAATCTGAGGGGAAAGGGAAAAATCAGAAGAGTTAATGTCTGTCATAGGCATTATTCACTTTTCATTGGGACTGAGTTTTGGGGTGAATTCCTCAGATGACAAAGGTTTGTCCAAGTATCATCCCCTGTTTTCTTCTACTGGCTGTTTCATTAGGGGAAGGGAAGGAAAAAGAATTCCTTGTACTGAAAGTACAGATGAGACTTGAACTAAAGCACCTGTTCTGTTGTTCTGGAGCATCTTTCTGGATTTGTAGGACACAAGTAAGCACTGATGTCTCTTGGCTAGATCAGACAGATAATGTGAGAGAGCTAATCTAAGGGCCTTTAATCCTAAAAAGAATATCAAATATCTCCTTTTTTATTTCTGAATCAATACCACCTCTGATGAAAGCATTGTAAAAGGGCTACCTTTCCAACCTGTGCAACATTTTAAAGAGATTTCTCCTCTTCTCTCCTCCATGTCTGTATTGCAAGATTATTTTTTTAAAGAGAAATGTATGTAGATTAGGGATGTGTTATACACAGGCTCCTGGTATGCACGGGGCTCCCAAGGAGCTACTCCCCTTTAACCATGAGTGCATGGGGCGAGGAGCACTCCCTGTAATCATTGAAATTTTCAGCAGTTACCCGGTTACGTAATAAAACACATTTTAACATCTCTAATTTAGATATAGCAGCTGTCATCCCAATACTATCCTCAGAGTGAACACCCAGGTATCTTCCTTAGGTTGTTTGCAGTCCCTGTAACAATTCTATCTTCATTCAGTCTATATCTGTAACAAGAAATAAGATTTGTAAATATTCCATGATTTATTCAAGAAATACCTGTGCATTGCCTCTTTACCTCCTCTACAGAGCTCAGGAACGTCCCCCCACTTCCTTTTCCCATTATTCTCATGCATGAATTTCTCATCATACTCACAAGTAGTAAATTAAATTATTTTTTCATCAAGGTATAATCAAGGTCCAGATAATGAGTAAATAAAAAGAATTTGGGGTCCGGATTTGGCTGCCTGTTGACTACCTACCTTACAAGAAGCCCAGAGAGAGATGCGCGGGACGTTGAAATGAATGCAGAGGTTGACTAAAGATGATCATGAAGTGTGACACTAGGGCTAAAACAGTTACCAGAGTCTTTGGATGTACGCAGAAGGAAATATTCAATAGAAGATGATTCTGCCTGGTGAAATCACAACTGTGTTCCGTTCAGGGGCCAACATGGTGCAGTCTAAACAAAAGCATCGATCCCACGGCTGGGAGTTGAAGCTAGACTTTCATGCATTTTTAACAGAGAGGATGACTAACGGTTGTGACAGAATCATAGAAGATTAGGGCTGGAAGAGACTTCAGGAGGTCATCGAGTCCAACCCTCTGCTTAGATCAGGACCAACCCCAACTAAATCACCCCAGCCAGAGCTTTGTCACTGAGTCCCTAGCACAGGAAAGCCATGTGCCTAAGTGCTTTCCAGAATCTAGGGCGAAATGAGCATGTGGTGCATTCGTCATTGCTTTGAGACTTAGCCTATGTTGCAGGGGGGGCAACTGGGATAGTGGCTCATGCCTTCATTCTGCAGATTCCCAGGAATTTCCCTGCATTCCTTATCAAGTGGCGATTGAATAGCCATGGACACAGGTCCAGTGCTTGGTAGGGCCAAAGGAGACAGACCTGGATTACACAGCCACCAGAATATTCAGTGGATGGAGAAGCTATGCTTGTCCCCCAGAGTAGCATACACCAGAGACAAGCAAGACATTCAGGCTGAGTATCTGGTGCCCCTATGTAACATCTGAGCCGAGTTGGAGCGGTATTGTGACATCCTCAGTTCTCTCTCCAAATGGTTTCTCTCTCTCCTCGAGACTCAAAATTAAGTACTCTCGTTTTATTCTCAGACAGCTGAATTTCTGAGCATGGTTAGTTGCTCCTTTACACACAGGAACAGGTGATCTAGGGAAGCTGTGGAATCTGTGTTGAGTTTTTTAGGAACTGATTAGACAAATACCTGTCAGGAAGATCTAAGTACCGTATTTTCTTGCGTATAAGGCGACTGGGCGTATAAGACGACCCCCTAATTTTCCAGTTAAAACATAGGTTTTGGCCTATACTCGCCGTATAAGACTACCCCCCCTTCCGAGGCAACACCATTTAATAACACTAGCCCGCTGGATGTGCCCTAATACAGTACTGTAGCTTCGGCTACATACAGAACGTCCCTGTGCTGATACTGTATGTACCGCGCTGAGCCAATCCCAGCAAGCAGCGTATTCTATTAATGCATACAAAGCCTGCTCGGATTGGCAAAGGTTGTCATAGCCCGCCTCTCTGACTCAGCCAATCCAAGCAGGCTTTGTATGCATTAATAGATGACACCGCTTGCCGTGATTGGCTCAGCGCGGTACATACAGTATCAGCACAGGGACATTCTGTATGTAGCCGAAGCTACAGTATGTTTATACCCAGCGTATAAGACAACCTCCGATTTTTGGGGGATGTTTTTTAGTATTAAAAAGTAGTCTTATACGCCAGAAAATACGGTATATTTAATTCTGTCTCAGAGTCAGGGAGTGGGCAGGGATAGACCTCTTCAGGTCCCTTTCAACCCTACATCTCTATGATTCTAGCTGTCTTCTCCTCCACAGGGATGGATATGTGTGTGTTCTTTGCCCGTTTCTCCCAATCAACATGAAAACTATGGAGAACACCCACAGCATTTAGAACCCATCCCTCCAACAGTGGCCTCACAGGACATGCCTCTGTTGGTTCCTAAAGATGGCTATCTCCCCAAACCAGTATCCTAGTTTCTTCAAGAACCTTTGTCACCAGGAACTTGCTTGGCTACCTGGACTTCTGCAGGTTTGTTTGTTTGTTTGTTTTTTACAGCCTGAAACAGGAGAGTCTGATGCTTCAGTTATTGTTGTGATGGCTACGGCATAAGACCAAGCTTAGACTATAATTCAGCAACATGGTTGCTTCTGGAAATGGGCTACTGAAGTCTTGGAAACCTGTAACAAGATCATTTCAAACAGACTTGTTCCATTTGTCTGTAGACCTCAGCCTAAATATGTTCAAAATATCTGTTGGGACACCCCTTGTTGTCTCGTGGGTGTTCTCCGTAGTGGATTTATATTTCAATTACCTAAAGTTTCAGTCTCCTGTCCTTGATGGTTATGAAGCTACTGGTATCAGCTTTATCTTTCTAACTGTTGCTCAATCAAAGCCCCCCAGGGGAGGAATGATGCTTCAGTTTGATCTAGTAGGACGGGGTGGCCAACCCATTAAATGAAGAAAGCTGAAACAGCAGTGGAAAAAATGCGAAGAGCCGCACCAGAATTTCTTTTTTAGCAATTTTTGTTGAGCAAAAAGAAAAAAAGAAAGAGCTCCCCACCAGCCCCTGAGAGTTGTTGAGCAAAAAAGCAAAACAAAAAAAAGAACACCACATCAGGCTCCCATCGGCCGATGCCATTTTGAATTACCACACCGGACAGCTCCCCTGCCTTGGTGAGCCACGGGACCGGGGACCATTTCTAGGGGCCCACTTTAAGGGGGGAAGAGCTGCTGGTTGGCCACCCCTTCTGTAAGACCTCTTTTAATCATCTGGTGAGGCCTTGGTGTATGTGCCTGTCTCCTTTCTTACAGTCATTGCTTCTGCAGCAAGAGCGAATGAGTGGGCGTTCTCTAGTTGATAGAGCTTCTATTGCAGTTTCAGCTTTGGAATTCGTCTTTGGGAACTAACGTGCAGTGCAGCAGCAGTCTAGCTGGCTGGCTGGCTGAGAGAGAGTTCAAAAGGAGAGAGAAAAAAGTCTGAACTTTCTTTTTGTTTTTGTATGAGCAAATCTAAGCCATGAGTAATAATCTGACCAGAGGATGTCTCTCATTAAGTAAAATCAAAGGTAGGGGGGAAAACTTTCTGTCTTCCACTTGGCACTGCTTTTAGCACATTTATGAAAATGTTACTTGCAGATCTGGTTGTGACTGAAAAGAGGAAACCTTTGTCTCTTACTTGAATGTTTACTCTCCTATCTTCTGCTTAGGTCTGCAGCTATAAGTCAGCTGAGGTTAGGTGCTAAACAGCTGCCTAACTTAAAAATCAATAACTAACAAACAAGTTAGTGGTCTTGTACTGCAGGTGTCTAAATGTGTAAGAGATATGAGGTATAGTTAGTTAAATTGTCAGCTCTAGGACTTACTTCAAGAGCAGAGTCTTCAGGAGGCATGTAGCACCAAGTGGCAGGTTTGCATTACAAAGACCTAAAGATCTGTTACAGGCTCTGTGGAGATGAATGTTAGAAAAATACAGTCAGATAAGAAACCTTTTAAAGTTTCCTATCTGTGCCTCTCTTTCCACCCACCCATATGCATGTGTGCACCCCCACGCACGCACACACCCGTTCAGCAGCCATCACCACTGTGTCATAAAGGATCTCATCACTTAAGGTCAGTTCATTAGCTGGTATAAATTGGCAGCACTTCACGGATGTTTTTTAAGATGCGCACTGCAGACTCTAAAGATATAATATGCAACATTCCAAGACTTGTGTACTAAATGCTGCAGTTAATAAAATAGAGAAATGGGGTGAAGGTGATAGATTTGACTAATTCATGAATTTTGCTGTGAACTCTTTGTTTTACAGTTGGGATGTGAGGAGGAAAAGCCTCAAAGTTTAGGAGAGAACTTTGCTCCTGTTCTGCTAAGTGGCTCGTGTGGGGCTTTTGTTTTGTTTGTTAGTTAGTTAGGGTATGTCTACACTTGCACCCTCTTTTGAGAGAGGGATGCGAATGAAGACATTCAAAATGGCAAATGAAGCCGGGATATAAATATCCCACACTTCATTTGCATATTTACGTTATGGCACTATTTCAAAATAGTGCTATTTTGAAATAGCAGGAGCTGTTAAGATGTGGTTAATTCGAAAGAAAACCCTTCTCTCGAAATAACCTTTATTCCTCATACAATGAGGTTTACCAGTTATTTTGAGAGAGAGGTTTTCTCTTGAAATAACCGCATCTTAACAGCGTCTGTTATTTCGAAATAGCGCCATAATGCAAATATGCAAATGAAGTACAGGATATTTAAATCCCGGCTTCATTTGCAATTTCGAATGTCTTCTTTTGCATCCCTCTCTCGAAAGAGGGTGCAAGTATAGACATACCCTTAGACAACAACAATTACTGAGAGGAGAGGTGTATCCAACCTGCAAGAATGAAGCCATTCAATATGGACTACATGACTGGTTCCAAAGTTTAAAAATAAAATGCCAGATTGTCTTTCTGAGGATCCAGACATAGCATCCGTGTCCACACAATCTTGATTGATCAAAGCTAGGTCATTGGCTAGATACAGAGGAAAGGACAACAGGAACCAAAAGGGAGTTTTGTTCCTTAAAGAGAAAGAGGAAGTAATTGAATACTTCTGTACCCTGGAGGACAATTTATAATGCTCCTTCCTCTTCAAGTGAACTGAGGGACTGCAGAGACAGTTGCTTGCTTTCCTTCCTTCCCCCACACCATACATGCACCTCTCCCCATCCCCTCCCACATATTCCCCCCCCCCCCCCCCACTCCTGGTTTCCAGTGGGTTATAGGTCTGAGGACAGCAGCTGCTTTTCAAACATCAATCAAAAAGAAAAAGCAGAAGAGGTTTAGACTGTGGCTTTGATCTGGTCCTGATCATTATAGGGCCAGTGCATTAAACATGTTCAGAGGAAGAAGTAGAAGAAATCAAGGAGTCACCTTATTACTCTATGGCCATCTCCTACCAGCAAGACCTCCGAACTCTGTAAATACGGGAAGAAGCCATAGAGTAATAAGATGGTTCCTTGATTTCTTCTACTTTTTCCTCTGAAGACTTCCTCCTCTGGCACCATTTCCACAGACCTAGGAAATGAGAGTTCCTTCAGAGAAGAGGATAGATTTCCCTCAAGGCAGATCTTAAGGGGAAAATAAACTTGTTAAGTTCATAACAGATGGGGAGGGTAAAAAGGGCAAATATGAGCACTTATGTAGCTTAGAAACAAAATACTGAACAAAATTCAGGAACAAAAGGACTCAGAGAAGAAATTATTTAATTACCTATATACACCAGTTCTCGGAACCTGGGTAATAAATCAGGCGAAATGGAATTGCTCATTTTAAGAGTGTAAATTCAGTCTAGTTGGTATTACTAAAACCTGGTGGAAAGTTAAAATCAATGATTATCAATTATTTCGGAAAGATTGAGCAGGCCAAAAGGGGATGGGAAGCTGCATTCTGTCAAAAATGGCATTAGCTATTTCTAAGTCCCTGACAATTCAGAAGAAAATGATTTTGAATGGCTATGGATCAATGTCTTTGCAGGTGAAGCACAAGATGAGGTATTAGTTGATGACTGCTACAAACACCACATCACACTAGGGAACAGGATGACCATGTGCACCAATTTATAATGTGTAGACAGCTGTATGATTGGGGGAGACTTCAGTTTGAGGGATACACGCCAGAGGCCTTATGCTGTCAAAACTAAAACATCATTGGATTTTCTAAGTCTTGTGGATGACAATTTTGTAACTCAGAAAATAAAGCCACCAGCAAAGGGGAATTCTATATGAGACATCATATTGATAGATAAAGAAGAACTGATCGCTGAACTAAAAATTAATGATAGCTTAGGTATAAGTGATTATGACTTCATCATATTTGTAATATGGAAGCAGAATCAGGTCCAGAACAGTAATTATATATGCCCTACAACAAGTCAGTGCTTTACGAGAGCCAATTTCACTAAACTAAAAACAATTATGAGCCACATTAGCTGGGAGAAAGAATTTAATCAGCAATAGGTGAATGATTGTAGAGAATTATTCAAGAAAAATACTTTATTAGATGCCCTAAAAGCCACAGTCAAGGAAGAAAGGTGTTTTAGTTAAAAAACTAACCTGCCTTGAAGGGAAGTAAAGGCAGCTATAAAATAATGTATAACAAATGGAAGAAAGGGGAACTTGTTAGTAAATAATATATATCAGAAGCTAGGAAATGTAAGGAAGCAAAGGAATACAAGGAGAAAACTATGGGCAAGTTAAGAACAATGAAGTAGAGTTTTAAATAGGAACAAAAAAGTTTTTGATGGTATTAGTCCATTGCTTGATTGACATAGTAAAATTATTAATAATAATGGAGAAAAGGCAAACATGTTCAATAAATATTTGTTTTACATAATGTAATAAACCAGATATCTCTTCATATCATAACCCTTTCCCCCCATATGACTAGTATCCTAGAAGAACGTCAAAGACCAGTTATGGAAGTTAGGTATTTTTAAATCAGAAAGTCAGATAGCTTGTATCCCAGAGTTTGAAAAAAGTTGCTCACTGGCCCATTAATTTTGATTTTTTTCAGTGAGTCTTGGAACACCGGGGAAGTCCCAAAAGACTGGAAGAAAGCTAGTGTTGTACCAATATTTAAAAAAGGGTAACTACGGGTTTCTCATTGATCCTAGGCAAAACAATAGAGCAGCTGATATGGGATTTGATTATTAAAGAATTAAGGGGGGGATAGTATAATTTAATGCCAATCAACATAGGTGTATGGAAAACAGATCCTGACAAACTAACTTGGTATCTTTTTTATACGATTACAAGTTTGGTAGATGAAGATCGGTGTGTTGACTTAAAAATGTTTGTATGGTGTTTGATTTGGTGCCATATGGCATTGTGTTTAAAATAAAACTAGAATGATACAAAATGAACGTGGCAGACAGTCAATGGATAAAATCCTGGCTAGCTGATAGGTCTTAATAAAACGGCGAATAAGGAATCATCACCCAATGGGCGTGTTTCTAGTGAGGTCTCAAAGAGATCTGTTCTTGGCCTGAAGCTATTTAAAATTAATAGCAGTGACCTGAAAGAAAACATAAAAATCCCTGATCAAGCTGGCAGATGAAACAAATGCGGGGAGTGATAAATAATGAGGATGAGTTACTAATCCTGGGTATGAACAAACAATATGCATTTTCATATGGCTGTATGTAAGCAGGCTTGGTCCCACTTTTTTGGGCAGGGGGCTGGACTTGATGACCTTCTGAGGTCTCTTTCAGCCCTAGAATTCTTTCATTCTATGATTCTAAAGGTGTATCGGAATAAAGAATAACAGCCATATTTACAGGATGGGAGACTCTATTAGGGGAACAGTGACCCTGAAAAGAATTGTGATGGATAATCAGCTGAACACGAGCTCCTGAAAGGGCTCATGTGGTCCTAGGATGCATAAATAGGGGAATCTCAAGTATGGGTAGAAATGTTATTGTACCTCTGTATTTGGCCGTTATCTGACTTGTGCTGGAAGGCTGTGTCCAGTTGTGGGTTCCACGGTAGTAAAAGGATGATGATAAATTGAAGAAGGTACGGAGAAGAAACAGAAGAGTGATTAAAGGATCAGAAATATTAATATTAAAGGGTTAGATGTACTTAACTCTCTCTTTCCATTCCTATTGTAGCCTCAAAAAGGCAGGATTTTTGTGGCTATTTTTACTGTTCTAAAATATATGCACATATTTCAGCCTGTGAGCTAGTTGTGAACTGTTGACATGGACTGCATGGCTGGATCTTCAGTGATTTGTTTTGTGGTGTATGACTAGTCGCACAGTATTGTTTCTGTTGGAAGCTTTATAAATGAGATTTCAGCATGTCCACGTGAACGCTTCCGGCATGGGCCGGTTGAGTCAGTGAATTCGCATGAATATGAAACTTTCACTTTCTGCATTCTTGAAAACAAAACCCAAGCCCCCACGTGTGTGTATGAATGCTTTCAGGAAATGAATGAAAGCAGATGCAAATATGTCTCAGCATAGTTGTGGTTTTTAGTCAAACAAATATTCGCTAGTAATTTTTGGAGTATTAGCCTAGGTCTAGAATGGACTTATTTTAGAGTTTCACTTTTGAGTATTGCTTTATGGTGTTAAGGGCTGGGCTGGCATGTAAACAAGAAGTCCTACAAAACAGATTGGCATTTATTTTGGGTCTCGTACAGTTCACATAACCCTCTTTGCCCTGAAAAACCGGTGAAGTGGCAGGCCTGAATAGAACATGGTGTTGCTGAATGTTTGTCTGACTGGCAGTGCAATCCGTTAAGATCTTATTGAAATGGATGCCTTTGATAATAACACAGAGCGGCCGACTGTCATTTCCTATCTGGGATCATCCATTGCTCCTTTTCCTCTTGTGCTGATAAGCATGCACCCAGAGCCTTAGCTGCTGTAAATAATAATCATCCCTCCAGTGGAGGGAGGCTGACGTCCACCAGTCAAAGCTCTAGTGGTTTATTAATTCTTTCCTCCTTAGTTCTTAATGTGATTTTTTTTTAAAAGAAATGCAACCCTATCTTAAATCCTGAGAGGGCCCATGAATAATGCATGTTCTATAGCACAGTGTCATGATGGTCTGTGCATTATAAACCATTGCCATCTCCTCCTTGTGGCCCATTTGAAGTGAAGGGTGCTAAAGCTCTTTGGTCTGCCAACTGTTGGATTGAAAAGAGGACAGTGCGGGGAGTTCTTTCCACGGGCGGAACGTTATTTTATTTTCCCAGAAGTTGCCTAGCTATCCATAAAACCAATCTAAGTCATGCCCTTTTTGTGGCAGAATACACTAATGTAATTCCTGCAGCACCTCCTGAGTTCTGCTGAGCGTTCTCTTTGTTTAACTGCCTAGGGCAGGGATTCTCCTTTTGTTTTCAGAGCATCTCTTCTGAAGGTTTCAGGTATCCTGAAAAGGGTTATTTACTTATTCTCACAATACAAGAACTAGGGGGTCACCAAATGAAATTAATAGGCAGCAGGCTTAAAACCAACAAAAGAAGTTTTTCTTCACTCAGCGCACAGTCAACTTGTGGAACTCCTTGCCAGAGGATGTTGTGAAGACTAGGACTTTAACAGGGTTAAAAAAAGAGCTAGATAGATTCATGGAGCTAGCAGTGGCTCCATCAGTGGCTATTAGTCAAAATGGGTAGGAATGGCATCCCTAGCCTCTGTTTGTCTGGAAGTGGGTGACAGGAGAGGGATCATGTGATGATTCCCTGTTCTGTTCATTCCCTCTGGGGCATCTGGCATTGTCCACTGTTGGCAGACAGGATACTGGGCTGGATGGACCTTTGGTCTGACCCAGTATGTCTCTTATTATGATATATCATGTACTTGTATGTATCTCCCCAGTCTTGAAACTTCTGTTGGGTGTCCTACAGTTGCCATCTTTACCATCTGACTACTCCGATCACAGTGTGACTTTCTTCATCCTTTTGTGTCTATCTAGTCTGTCTGCAACAGAAAGCTTTTCATGGTGGTCCTAGCAAACATCATCTGATTGCCCTGAAAAATGGGCTCGAACAGAGTGCTAAGATAAACTGCCTAAGACTGCTGCAGGGACTGTAGGTTGTATGAGACCACGGATAGTGGGAAGGACTGAGAATGAGAGGAGTGCGAAAGGAGTGGCTTTCTTGTTAATACTAACTGGGTGTTACATCTGCCCAGCCATCAGAGAATGTCTTACGTCTCTCTTGCTAATACTATCTTGCTAATACTCTTGGCTGCCAAGAGAACTTTTTCCCCCCTCTTTCTCCATGAAGAATGTTACAGCAGCCCCAGGCAGCTAATAGCCCAGTGGCAAATACAGCTGTTGTTTTACAAGCAGAATTAATATCACAGCAGCTGAAAATGCGGAGAACTCAGCACCTTGTGACCAGGTTTCCATGGACCAAGGGGAAACGTTCATGGGCTCCAGGTGGTCTGCAGCATGAGAGCTGGGAAGGTCTGTTAGTGGGTGATCTATTTCTTAATTGCATTTTTGAAGCTCTGCTAGTAGAAAGAAGCAGAATTTCAGGCCAAGGCCTATGAAAACGCGGCTTCTGTTTTCTTGGCATTTTGTTTCATGGCTTTTCTCAGACCTGTCCTCATCACTTTTAATAATGACATCTGAAAATCAAATACAAATGCAAATCCAGCATCCCCCCCTCCCCACCCTGTAGAGTAGTAGAAGGAAGCACTTTTCTTGGATTGATCTGAATGTCCTGGGACATGCATCTTCCGGGCATTTTTTTCTCTTTTGGATAAGTTCCCATTGTTGATTAAGCACATCCATGAACGCTTTCCAAAGAATCCTCTGAGACCCGTCAGTGCATTTTCTTTTGTTAGGGGAGGAAAAATGAAAATGTGCTCCTGTGTTCACCTTGCTTTCAAGTGAGCATTCTTGTAGGACTGATCTTTTCCCTTTGTTCCTCAAAAAATAAGCACATTAATAAAAGTTGAGATCATCTGTATAATCCGAAGATGAAAAAAAATGAAGGCAACTAAAATACCTACAGGGCATCTTGCAGGTGGGCAGTCCTATTGATTTAATTTCTTTCTTTCTCCTAACCCCCATAAAGAAGACATCCCTATGTATTAAAGGGTTTTGAAAAAGATGTGTGCAAAGTCTGAAACTGATGATCGTCCAAGATGGCTAGGAGAATTAATGAGCCATTTGTAAATTATTAGCAGCTGTTTATCTAATTCATTGCTAATGTAGAAAGCTCAGCTGTGGGTGAAAAACGTAAGAACAAGGAATACAGAATACCGTTCCTTTCTTGGAATCTGTCTCTTTCAGTTGTTGTAAAATAATCCCAAGATTAAGTGTGTTCTGTACAAGTGACATGAATAAAATGTAGATACAGATACATTTAATTTTGTATTTTTACTAATTTTTTGTTAATGGGAGAATGGTTTGGGTGTCTGATCACTAGCTTTGTAATGTTTTACCAATTTCTACCCAGAACCCGGATCATACAAACAAAGTAAATCCACTATACTCTCAAACTAGGGAAATACTTAAGATGGCAGGTGATCCGCTTTAATCCTTGAAACTGATTCTATTTGCTTCATTTTAGGTCCAGAAATTTAATATTCCAATTCATTTACAGTCTCTCTCTTTGTTTGGCTCTACGGTTTGAACTCTACGATAGTGTCTACAAACTGGTGATTCTGGCTTTGTAAGGATGCAGTCAGTAATAGTCTCCGATTACCTCCCTGAGCTATGGGCCTCATTTACAAAGAAAGTCTTAGTTATTTTTCCTTTTTTATGGCCCATTTCCTGTTTGGCTATTTCTTTGAAGAAAGAAAAAGAAATTGGATCTCAGTGGCTCACCCTCACATAGCTAAGGCAGAAAGGGATAAACTGGGATGGAATTTAGGGCTCTGGCATCGTACCGTTTTTGATATAACTCCGTTTAAAAATGTTCCTCTCCTGAACTTGAGTGTGTCTGGAGTAATTAAGGGAGGAGAACAGGTAGCCTCTATTGGAGTATATGGATTTGACAGATGAGAAGCAAAGCTGATGATTTGTTCTGGAGATTGTTCTGAACAATTACCTGCATAATGGAGTGCACACTTCTTCTGTTGAAGCCAGACCGTTTTTATGGGGCAGGACAAGGCATTTCTGCTTTTACTTACTTTAATGTAACCGTATGCAGTGCCTCTCTGGTCAAAAGTCTTGCTGGCTGGAGACGTTCCATTAACCTCAGTCAATTAGCTAGTATTGTGAGTGATTACTGGCAGTGCTATGATTTAAAAAAAAAGAACTTTATTTTTGTATTTCTATTTTAATTTGTATGTGTGTTTGGTTTTTTTTAAGTACAGGCGACAGTTTTGCTTAGTTCCGTCTAGACAACATTTGGTGCCTGTGTGTTGTACAGATCACGACAGTTGTGCCCAAACTGATTGTCCTTTTAAAAAACACTTTCTGCATAGTCTTCTCCTATTAGTTAACAGAAACGGGTGCTGAGTCACTCGTTTCAACAAGTGGAGACAGAGGAAGAAAAATGAGCTGAATGAGCCAGCAAGAGTCTCATGGAAAATGAGGGTTTGATGCCATCAGAACTTAATTTTTCCGGGTCACAAAAGACCCTGCAAATGCCGCCTTTGGAGTTGGTGGAATATTGCAACTCTACCTGGCTGAGGGGTCCTGAGATGAGTCTCTGGATTTTCACAATGCCTTTCCACAAGAGGCGGAGCTTTCTCTTGGATGCTAGCAGGGGGTCCTGTTCATGCTTCCTCCATTTAGTGAACGGCCTGGGTGGTCAATTGACTCAATAGTGAGACAAGACTTGTTAGGAAGTGGTACCTCCATCCCCAAAGGAATGGCCCCTAGATGCGGTCTTTTGAGGGTTTTTATCTGTAAGCTAGCGTTAAGCACTGGTCCAGGTAAGAGCACTGGGAAGTAGACAGGCTGAACTGTTTTCTCTGATCCTGCCTGAGGCTATGACAAAGCAGAAATTACTGCTGGTATTTTGCCAGAACTCAAGAAGAAAATGATGGTACTATGTCCTGTCATAAACTGGTCAGTAGTATGTTTGCATGGACCTGAGGAAACTTGTTGGCCTGTTGGTAGAAGATTCCGCTCTTTGTCCAAAGCATGTGGCGTTTTAGGAGACTTTAGTGTACCAGGAAGTAAACATTGCATTACAGTAGCAGGGAGAGGAATGCTATCTAACTTTGTGGGGGAAGAGTAGAGAAATCCCTGCTTTTACTCGTGGACTTGAAGCCTAATCAAAATATTCATCTTGAGAGATGTCCTTCTCCCCAGGGAAACATCAGCCACTGACAATACTCCCATGTCTTATACATAGGAGATTGGCTTTAAATCTCACTGAGAGAACTACACAGCATGTAGCCTGACCCTGACTTGTCTTTGTCAACTAGGTTCCAACAGAATTTCAGTGATTGCAATTTGGAAAGTTAAAGAATTAAAGCCTTACTAATAATCACTCTTTCTCATTCTCCTAGGCTGTGTCTACACTGAAAGCTTCTTGCTCAAGAACTTTTTGTGCAAAAGTTCTTGTGCAAGAGCGCGTCCACACTGCCATGTGCTTTTGCACAAGAGATGTGCTTTTGTGCAAGAGCGTCCATGGCAATGAGGATTCTCCTTTGTGCAAGAAAGCTCTGATGGCCATTTTAGCCATAGAGGTTTCTTGCGCAAGAAACCCGTTCCCATGCACACTAGCCTTTTTGCACAAGAGCTCTTGAGCAAAAAGGCTTATTTATTCCTCGTGGGGAGAGGAATAACTCTTGCGCAAAAAGCCCTCTCTTCTGACAATCTACTGTAAACTTTCTTGCGAAAGAATGGGCTTATAGTGTGGACGCTTTGCAAGTTTTTGTGCAAGAACGAGAAGCCTGCAGTGTAGACATAGCCGTAGAGTTCTAGACCTGTCAACTCTTTTGAACGAGGAGCAATAAGATGACAAATATTCACAGGCACCTAGAGCTTTAGGAATACTGATTAAGAAAACCACCCTCCTCCACTCTAGAGGCCTTACTTAGTTCTGGTCATGGGGAAGACACTTAGTTGAGTTCATGCCCGTGAAGAAAGGAGTCAATAGAATTAAGTCTTGATACCACTGTGAAACTGACAATGTGTAGTACTTGGCTGAACTTCATCCAGTTGGGAGCCTGGAACTTGTACCCAGCTGGGCATTTTGTTCGGATGGGTTATATTTAGGTATTTAGGTATTCTGACCACTGCATTACTTTGTGTCTCTTCCTCATTGGGTCCCCCTACTCCTCCAGTTTAGAAATCCTCTTTTTGAACTGACGCAATACAGCACTGGGTCTGGATCTCAAGGTGGCAGATGGAACACTGCTCCAGCACAGCTCCTGTTTGTTGAGTCGTTGAGGGGCATACTTTTTCATTACTTCATGTTCCTCCTTGCTGAGGATTTTTGTAAGCATCAGGACCAGATACGGGTTCTGTTTTCCACCCTGGAATCTGTATACTGGCTTTGTTCCCACCTGTGTTCCCTCTAACCTTTTCCATTCATGTGCAGATTTTTTCCACCTGTGCGAGGAATACTTTTTTTTATGTGCATTGCGGCATGTGTGAATGTGCACCATCAATAGAAACAAAACCTAGCTATGGTGCTCTGCTAATTAGCTTGACAGTATTTGAATCTCCTAAGTGGCTGCACCATTTACAGGGAACATTGGTTCCCACCACTGTGACTTTGGGGAAATGATACCTTTCGTTTTATGGTCATCATTAAGGGTACGTCTAGACTACAGGCTTTTGTCGACAGAGGTTTTGTTGACAGATTCTGCCGACAAACCTTCTGTTGACAAAGATCATCTAGACTACAGCCAGTTCTGTTGACAAAGCAAGTCACTTTTTCGACAGAGAGTCTAGATGCTCACTTTTGAAAAAACACAGTGTGGATGCAATAGCGCCTTTTTTCGACAGCGTTATTCCATGTAGAATGAGGTTTACCACCATTGACTTACAGTCGACAGAACTCGGCGGTAGTGTAGCTGCAGGCATAGTTTTGTTGACAAAAGTCCACTTTTGTCGACAAAACCCTGTAGTCTAGACACACCCTAAGTTTCAGATCCCTGGGCCCGTACAATATT
The DNA here is from genome assembly GCF_052426305.1 of Pelodiscus sinensis. Classification (NCBI taxonomy): domain Eukaryota; kingdom Metazoa; phylum Chordata; order Testudines; family Trionychidae; genus Pelodiscus; species Pelodiscus sinensis. The sequence goes on from NC_143057.1 coordinate 6,794,859, forward strand.
GTATTTCAGGGATCTTTGCTTATCTGGCATCTCATGACCTGGGCCTAGCTGTGCCATCGGTTTGCAGTGTAAAGTTTGCCTACAGCATGTGTCCTGTGTAAATCAAGCTTTTTGGATACTAAAATCAGGCTTTCCCAATGCACACACACAGTTTATCAACCACGCACCCGACAGCAGTCAGATCGTTATAACTGGGACAGGGACGAATGGTCCGATGGCTGGGGTAAGCGATAGTTGTGTCTGCCTGTTGTAGGGAGCATGGGAGCCTGCCGTGCTGAAGAGTCTTGTTGCACATTGTGCAGTTACCTGCTAGAGACAATTATTTGCAGGACACAAGTTGTTTTATTGGTTCTACGAAACCCAGGTTTATGCGGCTGTGTTCCTGAGTGCTTTCTCTGGGCACCACATGTATTAACGTTACACTGTGTGTGTGCTTTTGTAGCAGTTTGCATGGTACAAACAGGCTTTATTGGTGACCCTCCTACTTGCTGTTCATAAAAATATATATACTGTATAGATATTTTGGTTGTTTTCTACAATGTGAGAAGTACACCCTGCAGGCTGCTGCAAAAGGCCAAGTCAGTTCAGTTGTTCGGCTGTGATACCAGAGCGTTCACAGGAGAGCCAGCATGCCCCCACAGGAGAATGTCTTGCCAAGTTGAGAAGTCAGTTTGGCACTGCCAAAGTGATCGGTTTTTCTTGAACATTGTGCATGTGAATGGGACAAGTGGCCTCATTTGCCCTCTGCATTTTCTCTATTGTCCTGTTCCTATCACAGCCCCTTCCTCTTGGGTTCTTACAAAATATATTAGCTTAATGTTTCCTTTGGAAGATGGTTTGTCTAATAGCATCTTCCTCTGAAAGGCACTTACTAGAATCTCAAACCTACTTAATAGAGACATTTCCCTGGAGGGTTTTCTCCAGGAAGAGGATTCAGTACTTTTATTTATCCACCTGCTGGGAAGAGGAAGCAAACCCTCTTGTCTAGGCTTGTATGGGAGAACTAAAGGAACCAACTGAGCTGCTAGGCAATTACCTTCCTCTCCCCTGGGTAAAGCAGTTCTTGGATCTTCTTGCAATATGTGCTCAATTAAGTATTCTACATACTGATTCTAGGGAGTCTCTATTTACCTGAAGATCCTCCTCCCACCCAGCCCCGGTTATCCAAGAACACAGGTAAGGAGCTACCTAATTTTAGGGTAAAAAAAGTGTATTATATCCCCCCTTTGTGGCAGATCCAATTCTTACCCTGCGCCTCTCCAGACGTAGGTGCTGGCTTCTAGTGGTTTCCATTCTATCCAGGCTTTGCAGTTTATTTCAATGGCTGTCAGCACCCCCACTATTCAAATTATTCCAGCACCCCTTCCCCAGAGCCTTTTAGGTAGTGTAAGGATAACTATTTTCCACTCGGCATTGTTGTGATGGTAGTCTTTTATCCTTTGAATCACATGTATGTGATGACTGACATTGCAACTTTTGCGGGGCCAAACAGGCCCAAGCATCTAATATCGGGAAACCTGTAAACAATCTTCCTATGTTTGATCTTGTTACGGTGAAGTTGATTGCGCAAGGCATGAGTTTTCACTTAGTTTCTGGCAGCTGGTCTTCCATAGAAGAAGGCCGAGAGACGTGTCCAGTACCAAACATGGTTACTTTTAATAAGCTGGCTCCATTTTTTTTTTAAATTAAGATGTGGCAGCTTATCTGTGGTCTGCCTTTAATTTTGCAATTTTGAAATATGCGCCAGAAATTCCAACAGCTCTCTCAGCTGTTTTTAAAGGCGAAGTCTTATTTCTCATTCATGGATTTGGAGTCCTGAGGCAAAAGATCAATTGAATTATTACCATGAAAACTGCCTGTATTAGGGCAGGTCGAACTAATAAAACCACCTGGTGTTCTTGTGGAATTCACATAACCCAGGTCTGGTTTGTTTGCAAAAGTCAAAATTATTTTAGATCATTTTAAGCTTTGTCGTTGCTGCCAAAAAAAAGTCTCTTGGGCCACCGGATAACTAAGGGCTGTTAGCGGTCCTACTGTGAAACTCCGTGGCAGCAAAACACTATTGTTTTTCACTGCATGGCAGCTAGACAAACTGAACTGTAGATGTGGACATGTTGTTGACCTAGCCTAGGTACCTTACAATGGAAATGACAGTGGATCATCTCCAGTAGGGTGTTAAAGTGGGATAGCTAACAAGTGTCAGCTATCCTGCTGTAGCTGAAAACATCTTCTTTGCAGTGAAGACACAGCCTTGGAGAACAGGTGCAGCCAGTAGCACTTTTATCGGTTGCTCTGACAGTAGTGGTTTGTATGTGTGAGTGTCAAGGTCTCAAGAAGAAAACACCCAGCGCTTTTCTGAGAATTTTAAGTCCTGGCTCACCAAAAGGTTCTAACCCGTCCCAACTCTTGTGAAGTTTCCCTCTATCTCATAAAAGTACAGTTCTCACGTTAGATTGTTTTCCCTTTGAAGAATAGATGGTCTCGCAAGTTGTCTAGTTGCTTGAATTATGAGCATTGCACCGACCCTACTGCGATAAATGATTTGCGTGTGACAAGGACACACACATGGTACAGGGCCAAATTAAGCATGAGCATCAGTGGCTGCAATTTCACTGACATGAAAGAAGATGCAACTCAAATGACCAGAATAGAATATAGCGTGTGTATGTCTCACGCTGGCTGTGTGTGTGTTCACATGGATTTCCTGCTTTTTGTGGAGCTTCATAGAGCGCCTGGTTTTTATAACAAGGCAATCAAATCAATTTTAGCATACACTAAGTCAGCAGTTCTCAGACATTTTAGTGGGGTTGCTAGGGGTGGCTTATATTTGCTGGGTTCTGGGGCTGGAGCTGAAGCCTGAGAGCTACTGCCAAGGGCCAAAGTCCAAGGACTTTAAACCTGGAGGGGAAGGCTCAGATTACGGTTCCTTGCCTAGTGCTGAAGCCCTTGTCCTTGGACTTTGCCCCTCTACCCTGTCCAGGGCATTGGTGCTTTGGCTTTGACCTCCCACCCCCTCACCTGGGGCAGTGGAACTTGGACAGACTCAGGCCAGGTCTTCACTTGCCACATCGAAGATCAATCTTCTAGCAGTCAGTATAGCAGGTCTAGTTAAGACCCACTAAGTGGAATGCTGAGGGTGGCTCCAGTCAGGTGCCGGTACCCCGAGCAGTTGTGAGGGGTAAGGAAAGCTGATGGGAGCATTTGTTCCAATCAGCCTCCCTCTGTGAAGACGGTGCCAAGCTTGGCTTAAGGTAAGCTGACTACAGCTATTTATTTTACGTAGCTGCAGTTGCGTACCTTAACCTGACCTTCCAGGTCTAGTGTAGATTTGGCCTTAAGACTTTGATCCTTCCCCCCCCTCACCTCCTGGGGCTGTATAGTAATTTTTGTTGTCATAAGAAGGTCAAGGCGCGATGGCGTTTAAGACCCCCTTTACTAAGTAGACTTCACTTTATGAAGTGAAGCTTAAATTACAGCAAGGGAGGTTTAGGTTGAACATTAGGAAAAAGTTCCGCACTGTCAGGGTGGTTAAACACTGGAATAAATTGCCCAGGGAGGTTGTGGAATCTCCATCTCTGGAGATATTTAAGAGCAGACATCTATCAGGAATGATCTAGACAGTGCTTGGTCCTGCCGTGAGGGCAGGGGCCTGGACTCGATAATCTCTGGAGATCTCTTCCAGTTCTAAGATTTTAGGATACTATGAAGCTCATGTCAAACTCATAATATTGCCTACCGTGTATATCCAGACACTAGCAGAGATGTTCAGGTTTTTTTTTATTGCTCCTCTTCAGATTGTGATTATATTATTGCTGGGACACATGGCATCTCTGATCACATACTTTCTTTCCCCGAAACCTCCATTTTGTGACATGGCTGTATCTTTCTGAATTTCTTGATTATTCATGCAGTCCTATATGTTACTCCTTTTCAGTCTGGGTAAATTGAGATCGGGAAGCTGGATAATGGCCAAATATGGCAATGCTCCATGTATGACCATCATACACAGCCAACTTGAATTGTGTTTGAGTGATAGATGCAGCAATTTTTTATACATTTTGTTTTCAAAAAGTAATGAAGACGTAACATATTGGGGATTTGACTGAACAGTCTTTGCCCACGCACTGGAAGTAGTAATTAGTTTTACAGTCTACACCAGCAAAGGCAACCTTGGCTAGCAAGTGGGCTGCATGACTGGCCCGTCTTCATTTCAGTGGGCCTCAAGATTGTCGTAACCAAGATGATCTCCCGGGATAGGGTAGTTTTGCTCCTTGCAGTTTTGTACAGAGTTAGCGGAGTGTGTGGATTGAATCGTGGCAGCTCTTGGCTTGGATGCAGAGGGAACTCATGGCTCTTACAGTCAATGCCGGGTGAAATCTCTCCATGTGCCCTTGCTTTATGTGCATGTCCCGTTAGTAATACTGGTGGGAAAAATCGACACGGGTGGAAACCCATGGAATCTGACAACCTTGGTAAACAAAACATCTCACGGGCTACACATAGAACCCAGATGGTTTGCAAGGCACCCTCTGGCTGCAAGTTGCCAAGTACGCAAACTGGAACATAAGAACATAAAAATAGCCATACTGGGTTAGACCAAAGGTCCATCTAGCCTAGTATCCTGTCTGCTGACAGTAGCCAATGCCAGGTGTCCCAGAATTAACTAAGGAAGGGGGCTACTGCAATTTATGGAATGCCATGAAAACCCACAAAAATGAAAAAGACTAGGCAGGAAAATATATTTTGTTTTTATTTTTAATACAAGCTGGAAGGGGAAAAAATCCAGCAAAAGTCCTAAGAAGATTGAGGTTGCTGTGAAAGAAGCCACTTTAGGTTGTCTTTGAAAGAAACCACTGCCTCCCATGACATTGCACGGGGATAGCTGATGGCACCAATTTGATCTTTCATTTCCTACTTATTTCTATGCTATGAATATAAACCACAAGACACACCCTTTTTCTAGCACCAGGCTTCCACTTCTATTCAGGTTTCCATTTTTCAAACATGTCTACTTTTCAATTTCTAGAAAATTCCATAATTTTATTCAGCGGGTCACATAATCTAGGTGTCTTCGATGGTTAAATGCAGATATTGTTTTAAAAAAAATCAACTTAGGAAAGTCAAGAAGCCACACTCTTGTAGGCTAAATAAAGCATTTCACTAGTAATCTAATCGCTAGTGGGAGAAGGTTCTGCAACTGTAAAGACTGGCATCTTTTAAAATCTAGATTTCTGTGTCAGGAAAAAATGCATTCCCCGGTGTTACTCAGGAGATTTCAGGTTCTATTTCTTGAAGATTTTGTAATGTCTATAATTAGGTGCTGGTGAATCACATTGCTGTAGTGTTTCATAGTTTATTTCTGGGAGGTTAGTCTCCAACAGACAAAAAAAAAAAAAAAAAAGACGACCAATGATGAGGCCTCCTGCACTTTGTTACAGGAGAAGTTTGCTCAGACAACAGGAATCCAATCTCTACTAAACCCCCTTTGTTCACGCTGATCTGTTTAGGCCAAACACAATGAGTCTCCAAGGGAATTTTGTCAAGTTGTAGCAGGTTTAGCAGCGGTGCAGCTATAATAAACTGTACAACCCTAGAGTGGCTCTGAATCCACTTCGCCCTGGCAATAAAGAAAGTTAAAGTGAACAAAATGAAAACTGTGTTTGCCTTCCGTACACTAGAGCTAAAGAAGTGCCTGATCTTCCGAGTGTTGGCAAACTCAGGCAACTGGAGTACGCATTTTTTGAATGTGATACTAAAACTCTGCTAGCTGCTCAGTGTGGGCTCTGCGTGACCTTTTCAGTTGTGGTTGTTCATGTATGTATTCTTAACTTCTAGAAGCAACGCTGGCTCCATCTCAAAATGTAACAGATGGGTCGTCGATCCTAGAAGCTCAGTGTTGAGGTCAATACTTCAGGCGTCACAATGAATTTTGTATGTTGAAGCCCCAAAGCCACACACCTAACACAAAAACAACCCCCTCAAAACTATTTGTGTTGCCAGTCTCTAGGATCCTATGATTGTCAGTTGTGTCTTCTGTATTTTGCTATGCATTTAAGACGAAGAAATCCCAATGAAGAATAGATCTGTTTCCCTTTTCCCTCTACATGGAAAGGTGTGGAGAAGAAAGTAGAGGGAATGGGAGACTCCAGCCTGAAGCTTTAAAACTACAAACACTTGGGAATCTGTTTGCTCAAGTTTCTTTTAAGTTGGAAAATCAGAGTGCCTCTTTTTTCCTATGAAACAGCCCTCTAATTTAAGAGAAAGTTGCCCTCTATGTAGACCAAACAAACTTAGACAGTGGTGTATTTAAATGTTTTCCCTATTTGCATGAGAAGAATAGCCTGACATTTCTATGGGTACTTTAGAAGCTATTGTATCTGTAGTTAACATGGTCACAATGCCCGGGGTTGAATATTTTAGAGGTCTTGCTTCATGTATGGATTCCTTGAATGATTTGTTATTTTGGGGCTTCTTGCTTTTGGTTGGTTTGTTTGTTTGTTTGTTTGTTTAAAACTTTGCTTTGGTTTCTCAGAAGCTTCCTGTTCCGCTTTTGAGTTTGCTGATTTGGTAACAAAAATAACTAACTCTTGTTGTCACAGTATCTGGAAATAAAACAGAGTGGTATTTACTAAAAAATCAGAATGGAGAAGACTGTGTTACTATGTGTACCTACAGAATGTGTTGGGTTGGCTGCCTGTTCATGATGGACAATTGTGCAAATCTTGCTTTGTCTCCTTTATTTGGTGCGTGCTTGACAGAGTATTAACATCTGCACTGCTCTTTTTTGCTGGCTGATAGATGAGTCTCTCTCAGTTCCACATCCCTCCCAGACAAGGGGGAAAAAATCAGAGCGCATCACATTTCAGTTTCTCTGGGAAGTTTAGTCCAAGGTACAAGTTTCTGGGTTCCCCCCCTTCATACAGTGCTTGAATTTGAAAGAGAAATGTGTAAATAGTAGCCAAACCGCATCTCTGATTTCAGAGGGGTAGCTGTGTTAGTAACAATGTTAAAAACAATTGGTCCCTAAGCTCCTTGGAGACTCATCAAAATATATAGAATCATGAGCTTCTGTGGGCAAAACCCACTTCACCAGATGAATTAAGAGTGGCTTTTGCCCACAAAAACTCATGATTCTATATATTTTGGTGAGTCTTCAAGATGCCACAGGACCACTTGGGTTTTTTCTGTGACTTCAGTATATGCTGGGTGACAACATCCAATTGAAGGCCCTTTCATTTCCCTGTACCTGAGGGTGTTTGTTCCTTTCTGCTATGAGATTATCCTCTTCCCTGACTCAGTGCTGGTTTTGTGGGAGAGGTCCTAGTGACATTAAAGCTAGAACCCATTAGAAAGGCTCTTTCATCATCTTTTTGTTTTTAATCAGTAGCTTTTGCTGACCTCATAACCCTTTAACTTGCTTTGTAGCAGAACAACAACTCGCCTCCTTGAGACTAACTTCAGAAAATGCCCGAGTATTAATGAACTGGGACTATATAGAATGGAGATGCTCTGCTGAGGCTTTTCTTGTTCAGAACCTCAATTTTTCTCCCCTCAGGTTGTTATTTTGCAAACCAGTCCCAAAAGTTCCCAAAAGTCACACACAGCAGCAAGCCTTTTGTTACTTGTCTTTCTGAAGCAACTGAAGGTTTAAGGAAAGAGATGTTTTGTTTTTCCTCTCTTCCACACAATGGAGCTTTCAGAGAACCTCTTTTAATAGCGACAGCCTTTGTGTTGAAGGGTGTGTCAGTTGGCAAAGTTTGCTGATGCAGACAGACTGGCTGGTGATTAACAAAGGTCATTAGACTTTGGAATCTGGCAAGCAGAGTCAGATGGTATGTCTTCTGTGCATAGAAGGATGAATCCCAAGAGGCTGAGGCATTCTGGAAGCTTCCTTCCCCCCCTCCTCTTCCCCCTCCTCCTGTTTAAGAGAACATGCTGTGTGCTGCTTCAGTCTGTAGGACAGTTTGGACAAGTGTCTTGCTTCAGCAGTACTGTTGTGCTGGAACTAATCAACACATTTATCATTCATGGGAGAAAAGAGCCTTCAGAGATCTTTGCAAATGGTCGGTTAGGGAGAAAAGGTGCTGCTTTTGACAGTGCACGGGAACAGTGAATTCTCAGTTGAATGGAGTAAATTGTAAGAAGAAGGCAGGTCCTGTTCTTGTGATGCTGCTTTTTCTAGCATCACCCTCCCCAAAGGGGGAAAAAATATCTGGTGTGCTTGAGATGAAGCTCAGATATGTGAGGCCATGTTGTGCACAGGCTAGGAGCTAGGAGCCTCTGTCTGAGTGCATGAGTTGTCTGAGCTAAAATGGCTGCTCCTACAGCTCAGAGGACTAGGGCAGCTTAGTGAGTCTTAAAGCTTCAGTGACGCAGAAGCTCATATCTCTTGAAAGTGTGATAAACACATTCAGCAGAGCTGTGGCTTGTTTGGCTGAGATGAAAGGACTCAGCTTGGGGGGATGGGCACTTGAAAACTGGATGATCTGCTTTTTCTGTGAAGTGCTCTGAATGCAGGAGTCGTCTGCTCCATGGAAAAATTTTTGTTTTCAGGTCTAATGGACTGTGCTAAAGGAGACTGTGGGGTGGGGCTTTGCTCACTTGCTGTAATTTGATCCAGAGCAGAGATAGCAACCTCTTCCACACAATTTGGTCTGGTACTTGCTTGTAAAAAACTGGAGTATCTTGATTATTATAACTTTGCTAGCTGAAGAGAAGCTAGTGCAGCGTTCCTTTTTTTAAAAGGGGGACTAAAGAGAGAAAAGGACAAAATGCAGTGTGCACAGTATTGTAGGTAAACATCTGAAGTGTCTGTGTTCTCAGTCTGCCCAGAATTTGACTTGCCAGAAGTTTATGTTAGCAGGCTATCAGAAGGAACATTCTTGTATGTAAAATCCTGATGCAATGCCCTCGTTTTATTGCATTGACACATATTATTGGACTTTGATCTTTCTGGAGAAGCAATTTTATATTCTGAAATAAATGAATGGAATTTTCATCATAAAATATTTGGCTGCCGGTCCTTCTGTCGGTCCTGTGGAACTCCTAGGTTAATGTAGCCCAGTGGAGCATGAAGAAAACGTAAAGAAGTAATGCATTCGTTAAGATCAGCTGCTACTGTGCCTAAGAAAGCTATGGAATAGGAGGTCCTCTGCCTTTGACGTTTCCTATGTTTATATATTCTTTCCTCTACAGCAGTCCATACATGTTGTGCCCAGAAACAAATTCTTCTCCAGAATTATGTCTCTCTGGATTAATTGTTCATGTACTGAATCACAGAACTTAACTGTATGAAGATCAGTTTATTATGTCGTATATGAACTTGAGGTTGGTGAGGAATCAAGGAAGTCCTGAAGCTTTGGGGAGGGATCTTTTAAATTTGTATTTCCATTGTGCTGCGTGATATTTTTATTAAGACATCCCTTTCTCTCCACTTCCGCCACCCCATTAAAAACCTGATCCCAGAGACCAGGTACGACTGTGGGCGTGGTTATGGGAATTGCACCCAAGATTGTAGCTCTCCTCTGTATGCTGCATAGCCTCTTCACAATTCCACTAATCTATCGCATGTCAGTGTATATGAATTTCTCCTTGCTGTAGTGTCTCTTTTTTCCCCCCATCAAGGTCAAAACTGACTCAATGTTTACACTAATTGACAATGCAGAATTTCCAGTGGAGGCTTTCTGGCCTTTGGCCGTGAAGTAGTCAGGAGTTGCCTACAGGAAGGATAGCGCTGGTTGCAAAGAGGCAGAAGTGTTACTTTCTAATAATAAATGTCATTGGGTGAATGACTGGGAATAATGGAGCTGTACATCTCCCATGTGTTTCCTTCCTCTTTATGAGAGAGAGCCTGTCAATGTAACAATAAGCCCATATATAGAAAAGACCCGAGTAAGGGAAAAGCCAAGAAGGCCAGGTCTACTGAATCAACATCTAGTGGTCAGAAGGCTTGACTGTTTGGTAAGCTATTTAGGTAGGACCTTCTGGCTATCTTAATTTCCTTGATGCCTTCCAACATACTGAGTAAAAGTTGGATTCTTTAATGGTAGCAATTCTGGAGGTCACTAAGGGTTTGTCTAGAATACAGGCATCTGTTGACAGAGGCTTTGTCGACAGATACTGTTGACAAAGAGCATCTAGACTACATCCAGTTCTGTCGACAAAGCAAGCCACTTTGTTGACATGAGAGTGTAGACGCAAAGGACAGTGTAGATGCAATAACACCTTCTGTCAACAGAACTCTGCCAACAAAAGGCGTTATTCTTCGTAGAATGAGGTTTCCCACCATTGACAAAACTGCTGCGTTCTGTCGACGTTACGTCGACCGAACTCGGTGGTAGTGTAGACGCAGGTATAGTTTTGTTGATAGAAGTCCACTTTTGTCAACAAAACCCTGTAGTCTAGACACACCCTAAATCTTGTAGTCTCCAGCTTGCTTTTATACATTAGTCACAGTTCACCAAATGCTGTTTTGTTTTTTTTAAATAACAAGTGCCTCTCCCCATTTCTTTCAGAATTTCCTGATGTAAAAGTATTATCTAGAACCATGGAGGTGCTGCAATGCGATGGCTGCGATTTTCGAGCTCCATCCTACGAAGACCTTAAAGCTCACATTCAAGATGTGCACACTGCTTTTTTGCAGCCAACAGACGTTTCTGAGGAAAGTCCCAGCCAACCAAGGTCTGGCTCCATGAATGCTAGCAACCAGACAGAGGTTGAATTTTCTTCTGTAAAGGATGAATTTACAATTGCAGATGAAATTGCAGGTAAATGTAAACCTTCTTTCTTGTTGCCTGTCCTGGCATACTTTAATTTTTAATTTTCATTAATGTAATGACATTGAAGTCAGTATTGTTTAATTTCAGCCTTATCAGTTCTAATTATGTGACCTCTGAAATGGGTGGATGATTTTTTTATCATCAGGAATTTTAGAAGTGGATTTTCTTGTGAGCTTCTGAAGCTAGTGTGTTTGAGAAACTTTATTCTAGACATTAATACAAATTCCACATTATGTCCCATGTATTAGAAATTTTTTAAGCTACAAAGGAGTATTGTAAATGAGATAGTCTGGTGTATTCCATGTATTGGAACACTGATGTGATTTTTGTTGAATATTGTATCAGACTGGTAAGTCTTGAGGAAGAAATTTCATGTATTAATTTCTTGTTTGCTTTTTTTCCTTTTTAGGGCAAAATGCAGCTCAGATGGGGACTGGAAGTTATTATAGCCATAGCCAGAGTTTTTATAGCCAGCACATGGCCCCAAATCCTAAACCAACGAACAAGTTTTTCCAGTGCAAATTCTGTGTGCGTTACTTCAGATCCAAAAACCTTCTCATAGAACATACCCGAAAGGTGCATGGCACACAAGCTGGAGGGAGCTCGGTGGGGCCGCCGGCCGCTGGATCCTTAAATTACAATATCATGATGCATGAAGGCTTTGGCAAGGTTTTCTCTTGCCAATTCTGCACCTACAAATCGCCGAGGCGCGCCAGGATTATTAAGCACCAGAAAATGTATCACAAAAATAACCTGAAGGAGAGTTCAACTCCCCCTGCTGCGGCAGCTGCCATATCGGAGGCTGGCTCTGCGTCCGTGCCGGTGCAGGAATCCTGCAAGGAGCTGCCTGCTGAAGTAGTAGAGCGTAGCATCTTGGAATCCATGGTGAAGCCTTTAACAAAGTCCAGGGGCAACTTTTGCTGTGAATGGTGCAGCTATCAAACCCCTCGAAGGGAACGTTGGTGTGACCACATGATGAAGAAGCATCGCAGCATGGTAAAAATACTGTCAAGCCTCCGACAGCAACAGGATGGAGCTGGTTTGCCTGATGTGCAGAACAAGACTGCGCCAAACCCCGTCCCAAACTCCAACTATATTTCTATGAATGCTACAGGGCGTGAGATGCCAAATGCCAGTGTCTCAAATTTCAGAGGCTCTATGAGTAACTCCCTTATCAGACCCAATTCTTCTACATCCTCAAAATTTTCTTCTGTGTCTTATCCTCAAATGAAGCCTAAGTCACCTCACAACGCTGGCATGGTTAATTTGTCTGACAGATCCCGCTATGGAATGGCTGACATGACAAATTCTTCTGCTGACCTGGAAACGAATAGCATGCTAAACGATTCCAGCTCTGACGAAGAGCTCAATGACATGGACAATGAGAACGGCTTGAACTCCATGGATCACCAGACCTCAGGAATGTCTGCAGAACAGCTGATGGGATCTGATGGCAACAAATTATTGGAAACCAAGGGAATACCCTTTAGAAGATACATGAACAGGTTCCAGTGTCCTTTTTGCCCTTTCCTCACTATGCACCGCCGAAGTATCTCCCGCCATATTGAAAACATCCATCTGTCTGGGAAGACAGCTGTATACAAGTGTGACGAATGTCCTTTCACTTGTAAGAGTTCGTTAAAACTTGGGGCTCATAAACAATGTCATACAGGTACAACATCCGATTGGGACACTGTGAATTCCCAGAGTGAAAGCATAGCCTCCTCTTTGAATGAAAGCACCGTGTCGTATGAAAGTGGAAATATCAATGGCAGGAAGTCGGGGGGAATGTTGGAATCGGTGCAGCAGCAGCAGTCCCCGCAATCCCACTCGCAGCACCCCTATAAATGTACCCTGTGCAACTACTCCACAACTACTTTGAAAGGTCTCCGAGTCCATCAGCAACACAAGCATTCTTTTTGTGATAACTTACCAAAATACGAGGGACCGACATCCAATGCGCCCCAAGAGAATGAGACGGACACCCACACTGCCTCCAGCACTGTGAAGAAAAGCCAGACCTCAATTCTTGGGTTGTCTTCTAAAAATAACTTTGTAGCTAAGGGCTCTCGAAAACTGACAAACGATTTCCCGCTCGATCTGTCGCCTGTGAAGAAGAGAACTAGAATTGATGAAATAGCGAGCAACCTACAGAGCAAGATTAACCAGAACAAGCAACAAGAAGATGCAGTGATTAATGTAGAGGATGACGAAGAGGAGGAGGAAGACAATGAAGTGGAGATAGAAGTGGAACTGGACAAGGAAGAAGAACAAACGGAGCCGTTAATCGAGGTGTCTAGTTCCTATGCGCCCCAGCAAATGTGGGGGAGAGACACTAATGATTCCCAGAAGGAGGCTAATTTCAGAAACATGCCGCATGATTATAATTCCACCAATGGGGCAGAAATTGAGCTAACTTTATCTGAAGATGAGGAAGATTATTATTGCTCTTCTGTCAACATGAAGGATCACCAAGGGACTAACGCATCTCTTCTGGGAAGCCAGTCGAGCATGTATGGTTCCGATCAAAACAGTGAGAATGCAGAGTTTAACGATTCTGGACGACTTTATTATTGCAAACACTGTGACTTCAGCAACAAATCTGCCAGGAGCGTTAGCACCCACTACCAACGGATGCACCCTTACATTAAGTTCAGCTTTAGGTATATCTTGGACCCTAATGATCACAGTGCTGTGTACAGATGCCTTGAATGTTACATTGACTACACCAACTTTGAAGACCTGCAGCAGCATTATGGTGAGCACCACCCCGAAGCTATGAATGTACTCAACTTTGATCATTCAGATCTCATCTACCGCTGCCGCTTCTGCTCTTACACTAGCCCGAATGTTAGAAGCTTGATGCCACACTACCAAAGAATGCACCCAACTGTTAAAATTAACAATGCCATGATATTTTCGAGCTATGTAGTCGAGCAGCAAGAAGGGTTAAATGCAGAATCGCAAACCCTGAGGGAGATCTTGAATTCGGCTCCTAAGACCTTGGCAACATCCACTCCGGTGGCCCGTGGGGTGGGCGTGCCTGGTACATTTAACAAAAATGCTTCCAAGAGTTTTAGTCCCGAGTGTGAAAATCAAAAAGAGCCTTCAGTAAATAGTGTTGTGGTATATGACTGTGATGTGTGTTCGTTTGCAAGCCCTAACATGCATTCGGTTCTGGTACATTACCAGAAAAAACACCCTGAAGAAAAGGCTTCGTATTTCAGGATTCAGAAGACTATGCGGGTGGTGTCTGTCGACAGGGGTTCTGCACTGGCTCAACTCTCCTTTGAGCTGGGAACTCCCATCTCCCCAAAGCTGCCCAACATGGCATCGCAGCCACCACCTCCCCCGCCGCCGCCACCGGACCTCACCACTGAGCTCTACTACTGCAAGCACTGTTCCTATAGCAACCGCTCGGTGGTGGGAGTGCTTGTCCACTACCAGAAGAGGCACCCAGAAATAAAGGTCACTGCAAAGTACATTAGGCAGACGCCCCCCACCGCAGCAATGATGAGGGGTGGGGAGATGCCTCCTGGCCTTCAAAGGCCACCAGCATCTATGCAGTCGCTGAACAGGGGCGGCTCTGAGAACTCGACGGCTCCCCTCGAAAATGAAATGTTCTTCTGTCAGCACTGCGATTATGGAAATCGGACGGTTAAAGGAGTGCTCATTCACTACCAAAAGAAGCATCGCGACTTCAAAGCCAACGCAGACGTGATCAGACAGCACACGGCCACAATTAGGAGCCTTTGTGATCGTGGCCAGAAAAAATTGTCCAGCAGCACGCCTGCATCATCTTCCAATTCAGAGCGTGACAAGACTAAACTAAGAGCGCTCAAATGCAGGCAGTGTTCCTACACATCACCTTATTTTTATGCACTGAGGAAGCATATTAAGAAGGACCACCCCAGCCTGAAGGCCACAGTTACATCCATTTTACGATGGGCATTTTTGGACGGCTTAATAGAAGCTGGTTATCACTGTGAATGGTGTATTTATTCCCATACAGAGCCTAGCGGTTTACTCGTGCATTACCAAAGGAGACATCCCGAGCATTATGTTGACTATACGTACATGGCCACTAAGCTCTGGGCAGGTCCAGACCCTTCGCCTCCAGCCCTAATGATGCCGTCAGAGGCAAAAACCTATAGATGCCGAGACTGCATTTTTGAAGCATCTTCCATTTGGGACATTACCAATCACTATCAGGCTTTTCATCCTTGGGCCATGAATGGGGATGAATCTGTGTTGCTGGATATCATCAAGGAAAAAGACGCCGCTGAGAAAGTTGGCCCCCTGTCCGATGAAGTCGGGACGAGGGTTAATTCTGAAGACCAGATAACCACGTCACAGATGGAACAGGACATGGAATGTGCAGAGGACTCCAGCCTCCCGCAAGAAAAAAATGCCCATCTAGCCTCCGCAAACCCTGCGATCTCCTCCACGCCGTACCAGTGCACGGTATGCCAGTCCGAATACAATAACTTGCACGGCCTCCTGACGCATTACGGCAAAAAGCACCCTGGCATGAAAGTGAAAGCCGCAGATTTTGCCCAGGACATAGACATTAACCCAGGGGCTGTGTACAAGTGCAGGCATTGCCCATACATTAATACACGCATCCACGGCGTCCTTACACACTACCAGAAAAGGCATCCATCCATAAAGGTCACCGCTGAGGATTTTGTGCATGATGTGGAGCAGTCGAATGACATGGCCCAGAACGATGTGGAAGAGACGAGTAGGATTTTCAAGCAAGGGTATGGTGCTTACAGATGCAAATTATGCCCTTACACCCATGGCACTTTGGAGAAGCTTAAAATTCACTATGAAAAATACCACAACCAACCTGAATTTGATGTGTTTGCGCAGTCGCCGCCCAAGGTGTCTGCGTCGATGGAACTGGAGAGTGCCCCCGACATAAAGGCATCCCCGGAAATTGCTGCTGAGGAGGTCGGAGAAATCTCCCTGCCGGCTTCTCATTTCTCCGCCTCTCATCTCGTGTCCCACACGGTGTTCCGCTGCCAGCTGTGCAAGTATTTCTGCTCCACCCGGAAAGGAATAGCCAGGCACTACCGCATCAAGCACAACAATGTCCGGGCGCAGCCAGAAGGCAAAAACAACCTCTTCAAATGCGCGTTGTGCTCCTACACCAACCCCATCCGCAAAGGGCTTGCGGCACACTACCAGAAACGGCACGACATTGACGCTTATTACACCCATTGCCTGGCGGCCTCCCGGACGGTAAGTGACAAGCCCAGCAAAGTGATCATTCCCTCTCCTCCCAAAGACACCTCTCCACAGCTGAGTGAGGAGCTGAGGAGGGCGGTGGAAAAGAAAAAGTGCTCGCTTTGTTCCTTCCAGTCCTTCAGCAAAAAAGGCATCGTGTCGCACTACATGAAGCGTCACCCGGGCGTTTTCCCTAAGAAGCAGCATGCAAGCAAGCTGGGGGGCTACTTTACAGCAGTGTATGCGGATGAGCACGAGAAGCAGACTCTGGGAGAGGAAAGGAATGAGTTCGAAAAGCCTGAGGTGGAGAATGAGGCTCAAGAAATCGAGTGGCTCCCTTTCCGGTGCATCAAATGTTTCAAACTGTCCTTCAGCACGGCTGAGCTGCTGTGCATGCATTACACAGAGCACCACAGCAGGGATTTGAAGAGAGACTTTACCATTCTGGGATGTGGCACTCGCTCTCAGAGCTCTGGCTATCAGTGCAAGCACTGCGATAGCAAGCTGCAGAGCCTGGCAGAACTGGCCACGCACTTGAGCGGCCACAACGAGGAATTCCAGAAGCGTGCCAAGCGTCAAGAGCGGCGGAAACAGCTTTTGAGCAAGCAGAAATACACAGATGGGGCTTTTGCAGATTTCAAACAAGAGAGGGTAAGAGAGAGAGAGAGAGAGAGTGAGCGTGTGTGCTTTCAACACCAGACCCACCTCCCCAACACCTCAGCTTTTTATTATTATTTGTGTCCGCATGCATGCATATACTCTTTGGCTCCCACACAGCTACAGGGAACCTAATGACTTAGTGTGCCAATGAGCTCTCTCAATCAATTAAACGTTCTAGCTTGATTATATCTCCCCCACACCATGCCATTCTGTATCTCTTTTGAGAGCTTCCTAGGGGTTTTCTATTCCCTCCTCTCCTCCTACGATTAGCCTCCTTATCTGGCACTTAATTACGTGCCTTTCTATTACAAGACTACTGGCCTCTGTCTCGCTTCCAACCCCTCCACCTCTTCCTCCCCCTGGTCATCGTCATTTGTTAGAACACAAATTTCCTTTTCAGGAATAGCTCAATAAGGCACAGTGTCAGCATGATGGGGGTAATATATCTGACAAAGGGCCTCGTTAATACCAATGGGTGTCCTTCCAGTGACTTCAGGGTTTGGGTCAGGCTCTGTCTGAACTTTAGACCAAATTTTATTCTGTTTCACGGGTGTAAATCTGGAATAACTATTTGCCATTGTGAAGGAGTGACTGCCAGTGCATATCAGTCACCCAAGGGCATAATTTGGCCATGTAATTAAAAATGAATAAAACTCTGTCACTAGGTGGAAATTGAGTTCTCGCTATGCAAATGTTTTACCTGCATTTTAAAGGCATTAACGAGAGCTGGCTGAAAACTTGAGATGAGATTTTGCAACACAGCCTAAGGGATTTAAGCACATACGATCCATCTGTGTTAATGGATCTGTACGTAAGTCCTTTAGGCTGTTTTGCAAAATCTCTGCCTGTGTTCTTAATGTGCTGCCAAGTGTGGGCCTTTTGTTTTCTCTTTGAACAAACAGAAATAGCTTGCCTAATTGTATTGGGTTTTCAAACCTAGGCTCTCCCAGAGTATGTTTGCAATCTCTCTTTTTTTTATGGCTAAGTTCTGGAAGCAAGTTTCGTGTGTATGTTGATTCTACTCATGTGTTCCAACAGACATTTGGTCAGTTGGAAGATGTATCAAAATTTAAGGAAAGGAAAGTCGTTGGATACAAATGTAAATTTTGTGTGGAAGTTCATCCCACCCTTCGAGCCATCTGTAATCACCTTCGCAAGCACGTTCAGTATGGGAATGTCTCTTCGGTGACAGCTACAGTAAAGGTGAGAATTATAAGAATTGGCTTTGTGTTTATTTGAGATTAAGGTTTGATCAAAAAGCTCACTGGAGCCAGTGGGCAGACTCTCATTAAATTCCATTTGGATTAGGTATTGATTTACTAAGCCCATCACCCAACTTGAATGCTTATTTTTCTGTGTTGTCTTTGCATTTTTTCAATGCTAAATTTTTCAGATGTGCATTACAACTTTCTTCTATCTTTGATTTGGGACAGGTAGATTATTCCCTCTTCCCCTCCCAAGTACATCCCAGTTCTCACGCTTAAAAGAATTTGTCTTGTCTGTGGTGTAAAGTGTAGATGTTTGAGCAGAAAGCTTTTGGACAACCATTCTTGGGCTACTGTCTTTCCCTATGAAAGCAAAATTTTCAGAAGAGGAAACCGGACGTGTGCATGCACAAACATAGATGAAATTGTGTCTTGCACCTATGCGTGCATAGTTACAAATACCTGGTTTGCTTGTGTCATTGTATCTGCAGACAGCTACTCAGGTGGCTAACATGTCATTTAGCTGAGCCAGTGGCCCAACTACAGAGACCCATTGTAAGTGCACTTTATTTTTCGTGTGCAAATGGGTTCTTGCTTCTAGGAAATCTGGTGTGCAAGGGAGGACTAAGGGTACTGCCTCACAAGCAAGTCCTTCAGGATATCCACAGGGGAGCGTGCATGCAAGCCTGCTGCAGAAGCTGTGAATGCATTCCTTTTTCTGTAGCCATAATGTGGGAGTGGGTTGAAGAGCACAGCTGACCCCACAATTCCCCAGTCCATAACCCTGGCTGCATCCGACTAGGCCATTTAATCCAGAAGGATCTGAACTGCTCCACCTATGAGGGCTTTTAATATTTCGTTGGCCTTCCGTGGCCCTCCCCTTTTGCTTCTGTGGTGCCACAAAAGACATGGTTCCTTTTCACCTACCTGCCTGCCCTTTTCAAACGTTGCTTACAGCACCCGTTGCCGTCTTTTTGAGCAAATGATAGTTTGCTTATGTCGTTGAGCGAGGAAGCTGAAAACCAAGGTCAAATGAGTAGGATGCCGCACTCCCTCTCAATATTAAGCTTCTGAGCACAACAAAATATGTGCCGTGATGAATAAATGCTGAGGGAGGGGAACAAGACACAAGTATCTATTTCTGAAGAGGAGTAGTGTTTTCTTAAAGAGTGCCTGATGTTTCTCTCTCATGAATTTAGTGCTGGTGGAAAGCGTCCGCTCAATGGCTCTTGAAAGGGAAGATCTGGATTAGCCCACAGGGCTGGGACAATGCAGGTTTCCTCCATGCCACCCTCCTATGTGTCTCTCACCTGTTTGGGGGAATTCCAGGGGTCAGATTGTAGTTAGTTCAGTTTCTGCACCAATTCCATGGCTTTTGTGCTGATGCTGGTAATATTACCTAGGGCCAGTTGTGAGCGTTAGAGGGGTTTTTATTTTCCCCTTTAGAATGGATTTGAATCGGTGGGACCTTTTCCTGAAGAAAGCCATTGATGATCCGGGAATGGTGAAGGGCGAGCTTGAGAACACAAAGGTAGTGGGATTCTGAGAAGGGAATCTCAGGGGATAAAGCGAACTCATGGGGAAGACCCAAGGCAGAAGGGAGAGAGAATTGATGGCTTTGGGGGGGTATGTGTCTTTTAGCAGGAAGCGGAAGATTCTTCACACACAACTATGATGGAGGGTTTTGAGGGAGCAAAAGACCATGGCATGGTGGAATTTACAGAAGCTGAATCTGGAGCATCCTTGGAAGATGAAACCAGGCCTGGGGGCTACCACTGCAGCCAGTGTGACCGGGTTTTGATGTCTATGCAGGGTCTACGATCTCATGAAAGAAGTCATTTGGCTCTGGCCATGTTTACCCGTGAAGACAAGTACAGCTGCCAGTATTGCTCCTTTGTCTCTGCTTTCAGGCACAAGTAAGTTTCTGCAATAGAAGTAGACCAGTGACACTGCTTTGAAATGTGCTGACATTAAAGGGGGTCCTGACCACCTTTTCTGTTTAATTGCATCCCGCCTCCCCCTTGTTTCTAGTTTTTAGTGATTCATATTCTTTCCAATGTCCCTGATTCTTTTCATAATTTTTAAATGACCAGTCTCCTTTTCTTTTTATTGTGGGGGAAGGCCACACAAACAAAAGGGGCAAACTTCTTACACAGAGGAGCTAATGAAACTGGCCTTCTATGAAAGGCTGTCAAATTCAGGAAACAAACAGGAAAAGAGGGAAGATGCTCATTAATAAGGAATGTTACCTGAGTGTTAACCTGTAGCAACATTTTTCAGATAACAATATGAGTGCAGTCTTCTCAGGTTGAGGTAGAGGGATGGAGGCTTCTGAACGCTGAGCAGTTCTCCGGAGCTGAACTCAAAACATCTTGATTTTTTTTTTATTGTGGCATGTAAAGTGTTCTATGACAACATTATGGAGAAGAGCATAGGACTCTTCTCTGAGTGACTTCCACATCATGTTCCAGTTGCACCAAATGAGGGTTAGCAGAAATAAGCAAACATTTTACAAAGCATGTACTAACGCTTCCCTTAGTCCTAGAGAGAGAGGTTGCTTCTTAGAGTGCGTTTACACAGCAGGGCTTAGCTCAAAATAAGCTACGCAAATTGAGCTACGTCAGTTGGGTAGTTTATTTCGAAATAGCTTATTTTGAAATTGGGAACATCTACTTATTTTGAAATAGAGCACTCTTCTGCCAACTTCCCTTACTCCTCGTACAATGAAGGTTACCGGAGTCAGAGTAAGAAGTCCTCCACCTTGACAGGATTTTGACATTATTTCAAAAAAACCTGCCTGCGGTGTAGATGCAGACTAAGTTATTTTGAAATAACACTAGTTATTTTGAAATAACGTTACTGTGTAGACATACCTTTAGTTGGCTTTTTAAACTTAATCTTTGAAGGCCTGCCACAAGGAAATATATTTTGTAGGATGGACAGGCTTGAGAACACATGCATGCTTCATCTGTATTCCAAGGAGACACCTTCTTACCCAACAAAGGAGGGGAGATCCATGCTCAATTCTGTCTGAAACATTTGTAGCATCATCCATTTCATCATGTCAGGTTTTGGCTGCTTTGCAACCAAATCCATACCGAGAGAGAGAGAGGGATACAAAAAAGTGTGCTAGGCAGGTGGCACTTCCACTAGCACCCTAAGCAATTTCAGGCAGGTAATAACCATACCTTACAGCCTCTGAGGCCAGGTCCACACTAGACCCAGAAGGTTGGGTTAACGTACACAACTCCAGCTACGTAAAATATGTAGCTGGAATTGGCTTAACTTAAGCCAGGTTTGGCACTATATTCACAGTAGGTGGCCAACAGAACTAATGCTCCTGTCAGAGACGTGAGGAGTGTCGACAGGAGCTGCCCTCAGCATTTGATTTGGCAGGTCTTAACTAGACCCGCTAAATCAAACACCAGAAGATTGATCTCCAGCAAGTGGAGACATGGCCTTTGAGGTAAAAGGACAGGGCATCCCCTAGTTAGGGAGTGTGCGTTGGACACAGGGAGCCTCTTTTGAGTAGAGGCATTCCCATACTGAAATGACAGACGTTGGCAGGATGACACTGGTAGAACACAGACTGTGTCACTTTAAAAGTGTAGTGAGAACCACTGCTCTCCATAGTAAAATAATTCCCCCTCCTCGCCAACACAACTCTAGCACTAAAGTCGCCTCCATTCTTTCCTGGCAAGTGTTGTACTGGTTCTGAGCAAAAAAGGTGCTGGGGTTAAACAGGAAAGGTAAAGAGGAAGTTCTGTATATGTGTGGCTACCCTAGAAATAGGCTGAGTCAGAGATTCTGTGACAATCTACGTCATCTCTTTAACTTGGGTAAAATAGGCAGTTAGGAGAGAGGAAATCCATTAGTACAAGTTTTAAAAAAACTAAAGTAAAACTGGTTAGAAAAGAATTTCAGAGGTGGGGATTTATGGTTTGAGTTTAATAGTATGTTCTCCTGTATGGACTAGTATTATACATCTTTGGATGGGCTGTCTGGTTTAATTGTTCAGCAAATTTGTATCCTTATCAGGTATTTCAGATGGGGTTTAGTTAGATGAAGTATCGACAAAAATGGATGCTCAGTATATTTTATTCATTTAGCAGATTTGTTAATTTCACTCGAATGGCAGTAATGATGTCTTGCCCAGGGCTCGTTATTGAATTTACAGTAAAAGTCATGTGCTATGAAGTGCTCCTGTAAATAAATGTACACTGTACATTTTGTTGCTATCAAGTATTCAGTTGAATGTACTAGGATGTAGCTTTTGCACTGGTGAAGAGGCATTTTCATAGATCAGGCTCTCTTTCTGGTAGTACAGGACGACAAACAGAATGGGGACTCCTGCATTGGGTGTAAAGATGCTGATTAATAAGAATTTGCTGGTTCAAGTGAAACACAAGCAAATTTGAAAATAAAATTGAGGTTAAAGACTACTCTTCCCTCCCTCCCCCATCCCGTTATTCTACTGCCACGCGCCTCTTGCACAGGCAGGCTGAAACTAGAACAAGCGTCAAAAGTGTTAACATGCTATGAAAAGAGACTGTTGCAGGGATGTCTAGTCCAACCTGAAGTTGATGCTTGCTCTCTTGAGGTGTGTAGACTTGGGACGATCAGCTGATTTAGAGAAGCTTCCACACTCTGGGGCTCTTATTCAAACATGATGATGTCTCCCCGCCCCCCCCACCCAGTGCTTTATTCTTCTAAATCCACTGTAAATATGAATTGAGCTGCTATATGAAGAGTGATACAGGAAGAGTCTGAAATCTGAAGGGTTTCTTACCCCCCTCCCTTTTGCTTTGACATCCCATGAAGACTGTCCTAGTGTAGATGTTCCCTGTTACCCACCCGTTCTTCTTGGGCTCTATGTAGTATCTCCCAAATCTCTAAAACCAGCTTTTTTTTTTTTTAGTCTTGGAATTCCTTGGTTGGCTCCAGCACAGCCTCCTGGCATCCTCCCCAGAACAGACTAATCGGCTTCTATGCTCTTTGCCAAAAGAAGGCTTCCTTAATAGAGCAGGTTTAAAAATTTTAAACCTTGCTGATTGGAGGGGGGAAAACGGGGCAAACTTTTCACAAAGACTCTTGCTAAACCAAAAATGGTTGGTTTATTTTTTTTAACCTGCTCTACTCCATAACACCCCTCCTATTTAAATTCTGGCTAAGACAGATTAACAACAGATTTCCCCCAAATATCCTGTTTAGATGGCTTGCATCCTGCGTAAGATTGGGCTCAGTTCTCCCACCCTTCCTCATGCTAGATACTACCTTGTTTTGCACCTTCCCTCATTGGACTACGGTGCTTCCCAGCATGAAGAAGCGTCACAGAGTCTGGCTCAGTAGATTTTCAGCCTGGCATGCGAAGTAGTAGCTGAAGTTATTTAATTTTTATTTTGTTTCCTTTTTCTGCCTCTCTCTTGCCAAGTTTGGATCGCCATATGCAGACTCACCACGGACACCATAAACCCTTCCGTTGCAAACTCTGCCCCTTCAAGTCCTCCTATAATAGCCGTCTGAAAACTCATATACTCAAAGCTCACGCTGGTAAGTCTGTCAATTTTACAATGCCGCCGCTATAAAAAATGTCTTACTCTCGTTGTTGGTTAGTGCTACGGTTACTAGTTCCACGTTTCACCACCAGTTTGGGGTAGGATTTTTCAAAGCATTGGCCCAACTTTCTGCTCCTATGAAAGTCAGTGGGAACCCTAACATAGAAACCGGGTTAGGCTGACACCCAGTGCTTCAAGTCCTGCCCTTTTGTTTCTAGAGTGTGATTAGTCATTCAGCTTCTAGGAAAGGCGGATGGGGGAGTTTGATTCTCCCCCCTGCTGCTGCTCAGCTGTTTTGATGTATGTTGGTTTTTACCTGATTCCTGAAATGAGCTGGGATTTACACTTGACATGGTCATGGGTTGCTTCAGTGTGCAACCCATGGGTTGCTTGGCTCCAGGCCTTCCACTGGTGTAGACTGGCATGGCTCCATTATCTTACAGTGCCTGATACGCATCCAGGAGTGAAGTATTTTTTACAGACTTTCCCTGATGTCTAGAATACGTACCCTGAACCAGCATGCCTGCAATAGCTGGGAGTTGGGAAATGAGTGATACAGGGGAGGCGCGAAAGAATCCCTGCAAAATATTGCACCTGGAACTGTCTAAAGCAGGGGTCTCAAACTCCCGGCCCGTGGGTCGGTCCAGCCAGAGGGATTGTGCATTTTGGCCCTGGACTCCCAACGGGGCTGGAGGAAGGCTGTCCATTGCCATCCCCCAACCACCGCCCCTTCCCACCATTGCCCTGTCCACTCCCCATGCAATCTCGTCCCCTGAGCACGTAGCTTTGGTGATCACTTGGGGGTGGAGGCATGGTACCACGTGGCAGCAGCTGTTGTATCTGTTATCCCAAAAAATATTCTCACTGGAGACCACCCAGGATTACACTAGTATGGGTTTATTTCCACTAGGTAAAACTAAAGATAAAGCAGCCACCAATGGTTTAAACTAAAGAAGATAGATCTCTCTCTCTCTCTCTCTCACCCACCCACTCACCCATTCATTCCTTCCCTCAGACACTCACACACTTACACAGACATATGGGTTGCAGAAGGAGCCAAGGCATGTGGATCCTGGAGGGTCTGTCTGCTCATCATGGCTGGGGAAGCTGGTCCGGAGGAAAGACACTGGAGAGGAGCAGGGAAAGGAAAAGGAGAGTCTCACATGCGCTCCTTCTCTTTATATAGTGTCTGAATGGCTCCTGTGACTCATTCACCTCGTCATCAGGGAGCATGCCCAGACTTCCTTTTATCCAGCAGGGAGCATGCCCAGACTGTGATGACTCATTGAAATGTGCTCCATTGTTCCCAGTCTTCTTCAAACACACTCTCACACTCTCTCCATTCACCCAGGGGAGAATGCAGCTTAGGAGAAGTTGCATCTTACAGTAAGTTTCTGAGTTACACAGATTACAAAGTTTGACAAAGAGCACAATGAGTTGCAGTTTAAAACCTTAGACCTTACAGTTTGGTGTCGTTTCAGAAAATCCATGTATATAAATCAAGTAAGCTCAGGCGGAGGCTTTTTTATGCAATAGTATCCCCCTCGTACTTTCCACAGTAGCAGGAGCCACAGGGGAAGTGGAGCAAGTGCACCCTTTTAGTGCCCTCTGCTTGCCCCATGGCTCCTGCCATCACAGGGAGTGGGGGAGGGAGACGCGGCTACATGCTCAAGGGATGGGTGCCATGGTGTGAGAGGGCGGGACAGTGGCAGGAAGGAGTGGGGCTTGAGGCTGGTAACAGACAGTCCTGTCTTCCCCCAGTCTGCCGGGAGTCTCAATCCGGATTGCACACTCACGCTGGCTGGGACTGGCTCAAGTGTCCAGAGTATGAGACCCCTGGTCTAAAGGTATGAGACACCAGATCATTCAGAGACTGACCTTGCCTGTCCTGGGCCCAGCCACATGACATGTTTCTACATTTAAAAAGGTTATCCCAGGACTGGGGTCAATATCTAGTTACTCCTTTAGCTACCGTTACGGCTTCCCTTTAAAAACAAACCAAAAAACCAAAACCAAAGCAAGTCAAATGCAGGCGAGTAGACTGTGAACCAAAACTAACCTCCACCCAGTAATCTCGCCAGTTACTAAACCCCCCTAAATAGACATCTTAGATGGAGGGCAGGGTGTTAGACATCTGTCAGCAACTATATCTCTAAATCTCACATGGTCATATCTTGTTCTCATGGGTGTGCCTTCCACCTGTTCTGCAGAGGCGCAATTAAAACAATAAAATTGGTTGTAGTTCACTTAGAAGAAGTTAGATCTTTCCCGTGAAACACCTGTAGATCA
Organism: Pelodiscus sinensis; assembly: GCF_052426305.1. NCBI lineage: Eukaryota > Metazoa > Chordata > Testudines > Trionychidae > Pelodiscus > Pelodiscus sinensis. Next base: position 6,820,578 of record NC_143057.1, read on the forward strand.
AAAGTAACCTTGGACGAAGGACAGTTAGGACACGCCTATAGTTTTGCTGCTGCTCTGCATTCTGTTTCCTTTATTGATTGCAGATTTCACACTTGGTACCTTATCTTCACTGACAGCAATCACGCCAGGCCCTGTTCTTACACCTCTCAATATTATGGCTGGTCCGCGTGAATTAGTTTTAACATTTCTGACCTCGTGCTGTGTGGTATTATGAGATGGTGTCCTTGGTATAGAATCCCATTTTATGCAGCTATAGTCCCAATACGTTTTCGTGTATTGTAGGTAGCTGGGTGCTTTGTGTTGGTTGTGCATTTAAAATTAATCTCTCAAGCTGTTATACCGTTTGGTTGTTTTGTATGGCTGGGCTATTTTTTTATTTTCTGTTTGAATGTCTCACAATTTTGTTTCAAAGCTAGTAAGTGAGCCATAGCACTTCAAACTCCTCTTTCAATAAGGTCTTGATTTTGCTATATATAAGTGCTTCTGAAAGCATGTCTGTTCTGAGAAACTCCTTACAGGGCCTGCGTATCCTATTATGCAAGTATTTTTGGAATTTCGCGGTCAACTTTCTGGAGTGTAGGTGTCGCCTTGCACAATGGCTTGTGTAATAGGATTTCCAAAATTTTGGTCTGTTTCTGCCTCAACCAGCGTCTATCAAATAGATATATTCATGAAACTGAAGAATTGCTAGCAATTTTTTTCAGTCTGTGGTTTGTTGTGTTGTAGTTAGTTCTCTGGATATGTTGTCCACTGAGTAATGACTTTCCAGGAAGGCTACTCGCAACCCCTGTGAGTTTGAATCAGTCAAGATCTTAGGCTCTTTCTAATCTCAGAAGAGTCCAGTTTTAACACTTCCATGAAAACTTTAAAGAAATTCCCAAAAGCTTTTTCTTTTCCTGATCATACCAGTGTTAGTCTGTACAAATTCAGAGATGAATTTGCTTAGATACGTTAGCCTGCTCCTTATTCTTGGGTCTTTCCATTTGTACAGTTGCCTTCATCTTTCTGGTTCTGATCAAACTCCATTTGTCACGGAATATGTACTTTACATTCACTCTTATCTGGCATTTGTTACTGTTCAATGTAATGTTCTTTCTTTGGCATGTTGCAGAATATTATGTGGTGCCTCTCGTGTTATTGTCTTCACTCCAGGTCAGTGGATCGTAAGCCCTTACATCCACCCCATTGTCATGCTAAATAATCGGAGTCATGAAGCTTTGGTACATCTCAGGATCTGATACAGTCCCAAAGGGATATCATTTAAACATACAGATATATATTCAAGGCTCGACAAACTATACAATCTACTCACCCATGGCGAGTAGATTTCAGCCACACGCCCGTTCATTCACGGCATGCACATGCGCAATGCAACTCTTGCGCATGCGCAGTACGGGGCTGGCGAGTGGTTTTCGCTGCCGTTTGTCAAGCCCTGTGTGTGTGTATGTATGTATATATGGGGAGTTGAAGATAGATCTTTGCAGTTTTTCTATTGTCAGACCTTCTGAAAGTCTTTGAAAGTTTTGAAGTCCTAGTTACAACCACCTCAGTTGTTCTCATGGAATATGTGAGATAACCTCTTTCACATCTTCGTGATCCATAACATTACTTAACTTCTTACTCTGAGTGGTCTGCCCTTTTCCATGGGCTTGCCAGGTGGTTGTATTTTGTATCTTAATGCTAAAGACACTTAATAGTTGTTGGTTTTAATTTTAGCACTTACTTTTTTGTGTATGCTTGCTATGATTATGTTGCACTGGGCTCTAATGTATATTTTCACATTTTCTATTTGTTTGTTTCCATTGTCGCAAACCCAATTTGGTCCAGAATCTTTACTAAGATTTCTCCTCCTCCCCCCACTCCCAAAGAACTGTTTCTGCATCTTTGTTATCAAAGTTTTGTCTTCCAGTTAATGTTCATACATATTTTACACGTGTTTTTGTTTTGCTTTTTGTGGTTTGGGTGTAGCCCATGCTTATTCAGTATGGTGCTTTGTTCTCTCTTCCAGATAAGAGCGCTACGTGCATGCATAACACCACAACCCTTGTGTTGGACAACTTTTGCTTTGCGTTCCAATTGCCTCCGCTCTTACTGCAAACAAATCTGGTCTCTGCAATTTGTTTATCCTTGGAGTCTCTCTCTATGGCTTGGAATGCACTTAGAATTGCAGGCACTTCTGTTCATTCGCTTCTGTTCTTTCCCTTCTTAAGGCTTTCCATAACGCAGTTTTCACTAGCCTTACAGATATCCCCTTTTCCTAGCATTTTCATGTTCATTTCTTGCAATAATCTTGCCTTGATCTGGTTATCACTTGCAGCACAAATAATTCACGCGACTTAGCTTTGTTACACGGTGACCAATGATCTTGCCTGGCAGCTGGTTTCATGTAAAGAAAATGTACCTTTTTCAAATTGCCTGGATCATCGTATTCATGAAGATTTTGGCTTGCATCTTGAAATGCCCTTCTGTTGTGCTTCTGGCCCTGCCACATGTAATAGTATGGAGGATTTTACCCTCTCCAGTTACTGTGAAAGGCCTCTTGCTTCCAAGAACATTTGGAAGTCGCATACCCTTGCTTCCAGCTCTCTTTCAGCATGAGAGATTCATTTCGCCAAAGATTGTTTTCTTCCAACACCATGCAACAAGGTTGTCCTGCACGGGAGTGCGGATAGGAAACTGGTCTTTATTGGCTAGCCTCAGTCATGTGACAAGGGGCCAGGGTTACCAAAAGGCAATATCTTTGTCATATGGCAGGTGTCACTATCCGTAGCCTCCAGTACCGACTGTTCCAACAGGAAAACTCAATAGCTGGTTTTCTTTGGAACCAGTCTTGCACCAGAGGAGTCAATGGGAGTTTTGCCATTGAATTCAGTAGGAGAAGGATGGGGCCCCATTGTTTCTTTTGTGAGCTGATGACTTGCCTGTATTTCGCTCACCCAGGTGAACATGCCTACAAATGCTCCTCCTGCTCATTTTCCACCATGACAATCAGCCAGCTGAAAGAGCACTCCTTGAAAGTGCACGGGAAAGCACTGACACTACCAAGACCCCGCATTGTCAGCCTTGTAGCCTCATTCGCCCAACACGCCTCCAAGAACCACACTCCAGCTGACGAAGTGGAGGACTCTAATGGTAAGAGGTGCCTCAGAGCAAGAACCTAACTGTCTAAAGTGCTGTGCGTGCGCGCATGCACACCAATATATATTAAGGCAACGGTCTGTCCCAGAAGGGGTTTCTTTGGTCGTTTTGTAAAGGCAAATCTGAAGTTGCTTCTAAAATGAAAATAAATTGGATGGAAGCTTTAGTATATGGTTTGTGGAAGGATCTCGCAAGATTCATGCTCCTCTAACTTGTCCAGCCATAACTGGTACATCAGGGTGTCTTCACGTCTTAGAAACGTCTTACGAGGGAGATGTTTAAAGACATATTTAGAGTCTCAACTCCCACTGAGAATCGGTGGGAACAGGATATCTCAGTCCCTTTCTGTGCCTTCCAAAAGCTCCTCCTAAAATCAGAGGGCTTTAGTGAGGTCCTACAACTAAGACTTAATCACCTTTATTCACATTTATGGGGTAAATATATTTCCCCCCCTCTTGCTGCGAAGCCCAAATGATTGGCTATACCAGGATGGAGGGTGAAGATGGTGAGTGAAGCCAAAAGGGGCATTGTTTTCCCATCCTCCCTCCCTTCCTCAAGGCCACTACAAGAGCAGTGTGCTGCTCCGGGGTCTGGAAATGTAGGTGAGTTGTGGTTGAATAGAGCAGGTGCAGAACTGGAGTATGGATGCTATAGATAACATGGATCCTAGCTAGCTTACAGGGAGCTAGTGCAGCCACAAGGTCAAACTCCATATCCCAGGCCAGCAAGGGTGTTGGCATGTAGGCAAGAAGCTATTCTGGTTCCTGGGTGAGCCATATGGACAAGGAAAAGGGATGCACAAGGAACTGGGCAGAAGTTCCAGCTCACTGTAGATCTTCCAAGGTTTTCTGGGATTTCCTCCAACCTGATTTTCCAAGGAAAAATTAGAAAGAGGGAAATATTTTTCCACATGTCCCACAGAATGTTCAATTGGTGGTTATTGTTGAAACCAAGTTTTATTTCTAATCACTTAGTGTGTTTTTTTTAAATGGGAGGAAGACTGAAAGAGGACTAAGCACAAAATGACTAAAATAGACACTAAATATTTCAAAGAAAATATTTACAGATGTGAACACCACAGAAATGTTCCCCAAAGGCTTTTTCCCCTTTGAAACCTTCTTTTTAATGAGACAGTTTTGACCAGCCCTATTTGGAGTCCTTCCTTTCATGGGGATGGTGTTTGGAACTGGGTAGTAAATACTTACTGACTGATCTACTTTAGTACCATGTTTGCTCCTATTAAGCTAGTCACACTAAGATATATCTGGCATGCATTATATTGCTTTTAAAAATAGTTCTCTGACTCTTCCCATTTCGAATTTCAGTTATCAATGGATCTACCAATCCGTTAGCCAGGTTCTACTCACAATAACGATATCGAGATATGTAGAGTCAGTATTATGGGCATGGGACGGATGATGCATTTGCTTTCTGTTGCTCACACTCAGAGCTCGAAGTCGTGATTACATGAGCCAGGCATGACTGGCAATTATCCTGTGGAGCCTCTTTTCAATATCGTAGCCTTTTTATTTTTAAAAAGGTGTATGTCTTATTTAAAGGGTTCTGGTTAAAAAAGTTTTAGGTGCACTGAAAAATGCCCATTATCATAGGAGGTGTTTGTTAACCAATCCAGATTTGTATTGTGACCAGAGGGAGTTTGTCCCAAAGTAGTTTAGTCGTCTTCAAATTAGACTAATAGTTTTAAATAATTTTGAAAATAATAAACACCACCTGCAGCTATTTAGAAGACCACAGATGAAGTAATAAGCATAAATGAAGACTCTCAGTATTGCTTGAAGAAGGAATGACACACTTTGAATAATCGTCTTGGTGATGAGGAGTTGGTGACGGACCAAATCAATGATCACTGTGCGTTTGATATGATTCGTTTTGGATTTTTAGAAGGGGCTGAATAGAGCTTCATGTAACTTAGGCCTGTAAGCTGCAGGTGATCCCTGGAATAGACAAAAAATTGGTCAGACTAATGGAAAGCAGGTTGCACAAGTGAGAGGCACTATTATTCCCACTGGGGGAAGTATTATGCAGAGTTCACACAATACACAGTTGTTGGACCTCTGCTGTTCTAACATATATAAATAACCTTCACCCGGGCTGGCTGTCATCTAGTTAATTTGCTGATGACACAAAATTGGATCAGGGTGAGTGGCAAACATGGAGACTGTATCAACTAAACTGGGACTTGTTTCATGAGCCAGTAGCTATTTGGCAACAAAGTGCAATTGAAAGCTTAGAAGTCAGGCCCAGTTACTATGCACATGCATTGAAGTGAGTGGAACAGAACCAGAACAGGATGGCTTGCAAGAGATATGGGAGTGGAAAACGTGGAACCTGTAAGAATAAATGAAAAGGGGCGTGAGGAGCAAATGCACATTTGAGGCAACGTTGCTGGAATAAAACGATTTGGTGACAAGTGCCCAGTAGAAATTTTGCCACCAGACCAGGCAGAATTTGTTTCCCAAGATGCCACCTTTAAAGCTCCAAAGGTGCTGGTCCATACATTACAAAGCATGACGGAATTTACATTTACATGACTTGTGTGTTTTAGCTTTGTTTTGGGAGCAATGAGCACAGTTTATGGGTTATGGTGTATGCTCAGGAGATGGGGAGTTCAGAATGAGAATAGACTTCTAGGTCACGTTTGGAGGTCCGGTCCTTGTTGGCTATATTGTCAGTAAAAAGAAGAAACATTCTGGCACTGGTAAAAATGCCCCAGGTAGGGTTGCCAGCTCTCCAGGACTGGCCTGGCATTTCTCAGAATTGGCATCAATCTCCTGGTGACTATGGAAAGCAATCCTGGAGATTTTAATAGGGTATTTTCCAAAAAATGACAATGTGTAACACTGGCAGGAAAAAATCTGGAATAGCTTCAGTCAGCATTAGCAACCCTAGGTCCAGGTCAGCTGTGAACAGTTGTTTGGAGGTCTGTGGTGAAATGAATTGGTGGACTCTTGTCAGTCAGACTAAAATCTGAACAGGCATAGTCTGGCCTGTCTTATCAGTTCTTGATGGGTGAGGGCCCTGCAGGTCAGCATAGAGCCTTCTTATTGAGACAACATAGGAAACTGATCTATGCCTGGTTTGTGGAAAGGGGACATCTACATGTGCACCATATTTCTGGTATAGAAGGTGGCTGTTGTCATGGTATCAGGTGCTCCCGAGATGGGAACCGATATAGTCCGTAAGCATCGAATTCTTTTCCCCCCAAGCTATTTATTTATTCAGAAGTTCTTACAGGTTTACAGATCTTTGCCATATAAATAGCAGAGACGAAACGATTATCATTACAGACGTAAGAACATAAGAATGGCCGTACTGGGTCAGACCAAAGGTCTGTCTAGCCCGGTAGCCTGTCTGCCGCCAGTGGCCAGCACCAGGTGCCCCAGAGAGGATGGACTGAAGACATGGAATATTTGTTTAGAAAAACAGTGTACAGCAGCGTGATCATCAGAATTCTCTGCTTAATGGGGCTTTACCTTGTTAGGAAGGATTTCCACTCCTCCCTAGTGTCAGTGATTTTATTAAATTGTGAATATGCACGTCGACCAAACTAGGCATGTTTGACTCATGCTCATATTTTTAAAAATGGACAGGAGCCACCACATTCATTAGAAAAACAAATATGAATAGCCTGTGTAAATATTGTACATTAGAGTCCAGTCTTGTGTATAGTATAATCACACATAGTAAGTTGTTCTAAACAATAATAATCCAGATAAAAGGCCAAATTCACTGCTGTAACTCGCTTGAGCTTCGGTGGAGCTACGCCTTTTCTTTCTGATGGTTTTGAATGAGAGAGTCTGGTTTTGTGTGGCCTTTAGGAACGGATAGCAATTGGCATGCTTGTGAAATTATGACATCACAAGAATAAAGAAGGCTCAAAAGTATGAAGCGTTTGAGAGTTTGGGTTTTTTGGTTTTGTGTTTTGTCTGACCATTCAAAACTCCATTTGGACAGGTTTCTTCAGACCTCTATTTCACTTTGAAGTCTAAAGGCTTGTCTATATTTAGCAGAGGATCGACGTGCCAATGATGGATCTACCAGGGTTCGATTTAGCAGGTCTAGTAAAGACCTGCTAAATCAAATGCTGAGGGCATCTCCATCAATTGCAGTAGTCCTTGTTGTCATGAGGAGTAAGGGAAGTCAACAGGAGAGTTTCTCCCATCAGCCTCTTGCTGTGGGGCCACCCCAGAAAATCAATGTAAGGTATGTCACCTCCAGTGACACAAATGTCGTAGCTGAAATTGCAGATCTTACATGGATTTTCCTCTGCCAGTGTAGAGCTGGTCTATGGACTAATTTGAAGAAAGGATCTGTTTGGTTCTGTCTCCGGTAAGACAACCCACACTTTGGGTATTACATGAGCACAAATATGTAACAGAGACACACCACTCTGGTGCAAAGCGGGGCTTTACAGCTGTGCAGTTTAATCCAGTAATATACAGAAATAAGTTATGCTGTGATGCTCATAAAAGTGCACATTTCCTTACTATAGGCAGGGCCTGAGTTATAGATTAATTGCCCCTTCTTTTCAGGTGAGAGGCCACATTGCACATGCTCTGAGGTCCTCCAGCAAAACCAGGTAAAACCACATTGGACTCTCCAGGTAGAGGCTATGCCACGCCCTACTCCATCTCTTTTAAAGGTGGGAGGAGGCATAAATCCTTCAATGTGCCAGCAAATAGTTACACCAGGCTAGGGATTAAGTGTTTGCAGGACTGAGCTCTTAAATCCTAGATGCCTTCATCCTCCCCAAGGGAAGCTTCTGAAACCCGTAAACGTGGAATTTAATCTTGAGGCGATCCAGTTAAAAGCTGGAATGTCTTCCATGCAGGTTCCAGTTCTAAACAAACACATTTAGACCCTGGAAGCACTGCTATTTCATTTTTTAAAAAGGAGAGAGATGGAGAAGTACATGAGTCAATCCGATAACATTTAAAGCACATAAAAAAAATACACAACACCTTAATGAATGGGTCGGCATTTTTATTATTACCCTCATGTACGCTGTGTTTAAAAACAGGGTGAACTTGGCTGCTCCCCCTTGCTCACCTTTTTTTTTTAATAGCCCTATTGGTTTTTGGTGGGACAGCAGAGAAAAGCACTCCTCTCTGTGAATAAGGTTGGCAGAATCTGGAGTTTTCTAAATAATGCACATTATGGCTACTACTGCCATAATTCAAAATAAGCATTTTTGACCCCACTGATGAGGAATCTGATCCAGGAAGCTGCACCAAGAATGTGGTGGGCTGTGTGTTTATAAACCATGAAGATCTAGGAAAAGTCGCTTTTTAATTCCATCTTATGCAATCTACCACTGTGGGAGAGCCTTTGCTTTTAGGTATTAGCCAGAGATATCCTTTGGAAAGCAATACAATGCAATTTACACATGCTCCTGCAACTCAGTGGCCATCCCCATCCCTCCCTGCGTGCCAAGAAAAATATTTGTCCGTCATAAATACAGGCACACATTACAGAACACATACAGAGTCAGTAATGTTCAAAACAGAAGCTTGTTTGAGTTTTACTTTATAGTAGGCATCAGTATGTTTCTACTTTTTTATAGTAGCAACTCAAAATACACCCTACACCCTAGTGTCCAGAAAAAAAAAGGGGAGGGGAATGGCATAAAAATACAATTCACTAAGCAGCAAAATTTGAGCTCATTGTCCAAAGCACCCAATCCCATGTATTCCAGCTCTTCCTGAACTTTGTCTCTAAATCTCTCACTCACAAAGCCAATCTTTTAATTTTCACTTTAGTCATTGCTCTAATTTTATTTTATTTTTTGCTAGTATCCACTAGTGCTTTCTGCATGTCACGCAATCTTTTTTTGTATTTGTTCCATTCTCAGTCTATTACATCACTAAGTTTCAGAAGACTGATACTCGGAGGGTGTTTCATAGGAACATTGTTGACATGGGAACATGGAAGTATCCTTTTCGCTGCATGGGCCTCCCCGTTTTTGAAAGTAAGCCTTTGAAGTCAGGAGTCCTTTCTCTGGCTTCTGTTTGATTGGGAAGGCAGAGAAGTAGTGAGGACAAAAGTACAAGTTCAAACAAAGCTTAAAACATAATTGCGTAAATTGCAAGGCAGATTGGATGTGCCATGGCACAAAATATCTTGGGTGATCCAAGAGCACGGTGTGATGAGCATGCTATTAATACAAGTGGCTGTCCCCATGTGCACACCCACAGTCACATTTGACAGGTATATCTGCACACTTGGTAACTTTTTGATTTCAGAGAAAGTGCAAGTCATAGATTCATAGATTCATAGACTTTAAGGTCAGAAGGGACCATTATGATCATCTAGTCTGACCCCCTGCACAGTGCAGGCCACAGAATCTCAACCACCCCTCTTAGAATACAGTTACTGCCTTGACACCGTAAGGGACTGTCAGTTGTTACTAACTTATGTTCAAGAGAGCACTCAAGCATATTGTGAACTGTACAGACACACAGTGGGTATATCTAGGAAAGTACTTACAGTGCATGAACTTAAGCCTATGCCTAATTCTTTGGTCAGGTCCCTGAGTTTGCTGGTTCAGTGTTTGCCATTTTTTTTCATTTTCTAAAATAACACACTTTTGGTTATGATTTAATACTCTCCTAAAATGTATCCTTTTTAAAGCAAAACACTTTGCATTTATTTAGACACACTCATAAAATGATTTGCTTAGGCTTTTTCTTTTTTGTCTTTGTCTTATTACAACTTATATATGTCCAGATAGACTTAAAACAACCCAACCAAACCAAACCTTTGAAGGCTAAAACTCAGTAGAAATATAAAAATATTTATTTTCTTAATGGTTACATGCAAAGTTCCTGTCTGCATCAAATGTTTACTACCAAGTCAGAAACCACTGAATATAGTGGTTTGGTGGCTTGATTAAAACTGACAGATCTTACCTATCGCTCTGATAAAGGGCTCTGTTCTAATGTAAAGCTCCTTTATCCATTTTTATATTTTATACCTATGAAAAATAGTGTGGCTAACGTTTTGCGTTACGATTCTGAAAGGAAGTTAGTTTGGAGACATAAACAAGTGTTTTTTCAGGGCGGCGACATGTGAAATTGTATTTGCAAACCTGAGGCGGCTGTGGGAAGGTGTTTTCCCAATAAAATTGGTTGAGGGTTTTTTCGAATTTTTAAAATTATTATTAAACTACTGCTCTGTGGTTCATTTTAAGATGTACTTACTGGCTTGACAGTGTTGTACAGATTTGTAAAGTACACAAGAGGGTGGCCTTTCCCAGGGGACAAAGTCCAACAAATGTGCTGAAAGGACTTGTCGTTGTCCCCTTGCAGAGAGTGAGCGAGCGAGAGAGAAGCTGAAGGGGAAAAAAGTAGTCAAAAGATATGGCGGATGACCGGGATTGCTTAAAAATAAAAACTTTGCTTTCACTGTCACTCCAGCCAACCAACCTGGAAATAGCTAAGGTCCCGTTTTCAGAATCACTCGGCATTGGTTTCACTTTGCTCCCCTGGAAACTAAGGAGAGTTTGCTGCCACACTCTGTCCTTCCGGTGTTTTACGATGGCCCAGGAAAAGTGCTGCTGGTGCTAGAATACCAATGAGCACAAAGTGTTTGTATCTCTTTGATCGACTGAGGTTGCAGGGAAAGAATGACTCTAGTACGGCATCCCCCTGTATTAGGGCTAGTGTTGCCATCTTTGTAGTATTTTAAAACCTCCCTTGCCCTGCCTCTTCCCCAAGGCTCCACCCCCTGTTTTTCCTCTTCCCACTCCACGCCTGAAAGCTCATTGCTTTGTCTGTCTTTTCCTCTTTCTCTCCCCTTCTGTTAGGGATGGGAGGGACTCTCCCGTGGATCTAGGGTGTGGAGCGTCAGCCGGCTGGCATGGGTAGGCCCAGCTCAGTAGGGGCTGACTCTACTGGTGCCTCTATCTACATTAACCAGACTGACGGTATCCAGTCGGTTGGGGGAGGGATAGTTCAGTGGTTTAAGCATTGGCCTGCTAAACCCAGGGTTGTGAGCTCAATCCTTGAGGGGGCTATGTAGGGATCTGGGGCAAATCTCTCAGGGATGGTACTTGGTGCTGCTGTGAGGGTAGGAACTGGACTCAATGACCTTTCAGGGATGGTATATGAGATGGTATATCTCCATATATTATATTATTGATCTGACCAGATGTTGTTAGGCCCCTTTTTGACTAGACTTTCAGGTTGAAAATCAGACACCTGCCCAACCTAGTTAGATCTCTCCATTACCGCTGCTCTTTACTGCTCCAGCACCTCCCTTCAGAGGATCTCAAAGAGTGTTGTGAAGGATGATCCAGGTGTAGGCCCATTTGATGTATGAAGACATAGGTGCACAGAGGTTAATATGTTTCACAGAGGTCAAGAGGTTTCTCACCTGGGTGCCTAAAGTTGGGTACCCACACACTTATATGGGCATCTGAATATGTAGTTTGATTCTGCAAGTGTCAGTGTGACTTGCAGCACTAGTGTTTGTAACTATGAATCAAAATGGCTTGGCTAAGGTTTCACAGCGAATCATGGCAAAGTTGGAATGGAGCCTGCATCTCCTGATACTCAGTTTTTTGACAGTAACCTTGTGAGAGGATCGTGGTGTGGATGGTCAGACCTAGTGATCCTAGCCGGGGTTGGATAACAGGAACCAAAGAGCTGGTGTTGGAATTAAGATTGCCCCAAGGAGCAAGACTAGAGTCTCAGGGTCTGGATTGATGCTAAAAGTAGAGCTGGAATCCATGTCAGGAGTCATGCTGAGGGTCAATTCAGTGTCAGGAACTGGGGAACAGTGCCGGGTGGACAAGCTGGAGTCATAGCCCGGTACTGCATGAGGACAAGGATTCACTGAGTTGCACTGATAACATCCTGTTTCCCTTTCAGTAGTGCCACCAGCGAAGCTGGAGGGGCTAGACATCCAACCAATCAGTGGGTTGGATACGAGGCCATTTGGTGGAACCGGACATCTGCTCCAATCAGGAGCTTTGTGGGCCAACATTCTGCCACTCCCCTTACATGCAGGTTCTGGAGAGCCATCAGGTGGCAGTTGTGGTCTGGGAACAGCTTGGGATGTGTGGGGCCAAACTGAAGACCCGTGATCCTTTGTACCTTGCCCAAGTATCCACTATTAATCTTGATATTCTCTGGAACAGGTTTACTCATAACAAGAGTTGCTAGACTGAATCGGGCTGGGTGTTCCTCCAGTCCAATACCAGAGGCTTCAGAGGAAGGTGCATTAAAAGCTTATTCCTTAACTGTGTATTGGCAGTCAAGGGATTGGGCATTCTTCTTAGAGTGCTTGCTCATGTCCACCTAAGTGGAATGGACATGAGCAATGCATCTCGAAGAACAGTTACAAAAGTTCTTTTTAACACCCAATAGTGAGAGGCTGTCTTAAACCTTGAAGCACGGGTCTTAAATTAGAAAATGCAGTTGAATGACTGCCATTTGTGTACAGATACTTGTACGTAAACACACACAGATCCAGAGCAAGGGAGAAACATTTAAACAATGTTTGATGCTGCTGCTAATTAAACAGGAAAGGAACTCAGAGCAGAATAAAATAAGTCTGAGATGGTTAAAAGTCCATAAAACACACCGCAACCCTTTACGGTCGGAAGCAGGAATCAACAGTAGATGGAAAATTTATACACATTAAGAAACTAACTATTAATCATGCCCAATTGTTGAATGCCAAATGTGTATCTCAGTAGACCTACCTAGTATCTAACCTCTCTGCTTTGCTATCTCCACCTGGTCTTAAGTGGTGCAATTAATCCCTTCATTTACCTCACTAGAGCTACCCCAGGAATGAAACTGGCTTGAGAGATGAGAAACAGAAATGGGCAACTTTTATTTTAAAATCTTTGGAGGTCGTGTGTGTATTGAGATCTGACATTTGAAATACAAATAAGTTTTGTTTATCTCTAGGTCCTGTGTTTAGACTAAGGAATGTTATCATTTGAATGGCAAACCAAACCCTGTAAGCACATGGTTGAAACCTGACCTAAGTACTGAATTGTTAAGCTGGGATATCCAGGTGGCAGTATACTCCCAGCCTGCTGCAGTGCCGATGCTTTAAGCAGCCGTCTCTGCCGAACCATAGGGGCTACGCACTCAGCCGGGTAATTCAGATACGTACAGTTATTCAGCATGCATCCTTCCTATCCAATGAGGACAATCACAGTGAAGAAAACACACTCACCACTAGAAGGTCTCTCGGGCCTGAAAAAATACCGAGAAGGGAGAATGTTGCATAAAAATAACGGGAGCTTTAAAGAATGGAATTGTACTTGCCCTTCAATAACAATAAACCTGGGTTCTTGAGGCAAAGTTCAAGAATAATAAGCTAAAAATGGAGCCAAGAAAAAAGGTTGGAGGAGAGCAGGGGATAAAGAAGCAAAAGGCATTAATGGCCAAAGATTGAATGGATACACAGTGTCCGCTCCTACCTGGAATTGATCCTTCCAAATCGGCACTTGGGTAGGGCAGCATAGGGACACAGTTTGTGCTGCTGGCCATGTTTACCTACTCTGTGGATAAATAGAGGCCTTGAATGCCAATGTTAATAGAAATTCCTGGCAGTATAGGAAACCTTAGAATAGGAGGGAATGGGGAGCTCTTTGGTTGCCCCCCTCCCTGCAGATAAAAATATAACATGGTTCAACTTCTTTCTCCAATGACTCTTCTGGACTGTACACAGTTCCCGTTGCTTGTAATTGATTTTATAGTGTATTGTTACCACTGTATACCTGGTCTTGTGCCCAGTGAAAAAAACAATTGGAGAACTCCCATAGACATAGCGGGGATCAGTAAGGGTCCCTCACTGCGTAAAATAGTGTTGCCTTCTTGATTCCTTTTCTTATTTTCCTCTCCTTAGACTAAGTGCGTGTCTTTTCTAAGTGATTTTGACACCAGCACAAAAAGTTATTCAAAATATCCCCCAAATATGCTTTGTTCTATTCCGGACTACCTGTATATCTAAATCCAAGGGGGAAAAGAGATTAAAACTTATGAAGGAACATGGATATACTCTCACCAGCCTTTTTATTTGAACAACTAAGATCCTGCAGTCTATGTATCTTTCTGGTTGTCCTCTGCTATACCTTCTATACAGCTATTATACTCCTTTTCAGTATTAAAAAAATGGCTAGGATGGATCAGATCATTCCAGATGCGGTCTTGATACATAACGCTGGAATAACTTCTTCCAGCGTGTATTCAGTACTCTCTTCTTTTGTAATGTATCCTCAAACTTCAGTTGTTGTTCTCTGCTGCCCAAAGCAGTGTCTTTTTTTCACCCATCCCCTCAGATCTTTCTCCTGCTTGTTTCTTGGCAGGGACTAAACACTGAGAGCTCGAGTCTCACCCCAGGACCACCTCCACTTGTTCTGACAGCCTGAAGAGCCCCTTTGTGTAAATGAGAAGTAAGCCCAGTGCATTCAATTAGAAATTGAAAATAAAATCTGGGTGTTTTCCACAAGCAGCCATTCTTCAAGTGCGTGCGGAATCCTTCTCAGTTTTGTCGCCCTCCTTTTCCTCCCCCACTGTGTTTCATCTTCACAATGTTTCACCCTCCCACGAGTTCCCGCTTCAGGTCAGCGATGTGCGGCGTCAAGTGAGCAAATGTGTGTTGTCTTAGTGATCTTTGTGGAACGCCACTTCCCACCTTCCCACTTCCCAGGCTGTTGCTGCTACACGAGTAGGCTGTCCTCTCTCCACTGCCGTAAGCTGGTCCTCGCGAGTCCCATTGAGTTTCCGTGGGATTGGAATTTTGAAACCACAAAGATTCTTTTTTAAAATCCCACCCTGACCTGCTTTTACTTGCTTAGTATCTGACATTGCATCCTGACTTGGTTTCTTTTATAGAGCAGAAATCATTTGCCTGTAGTTTTTCTTCCTCTTAAAAAAAAAATCTGGATCTTCCTAATTGCAATCTTTCCTTTGTGAATCTGTGCACAGTAAATCTAACAACATTCTAGGGGTTTCCCAGTTACAGTCTTTCCACTGTATCTTCAATGCTGATGTTGCTGTTCCAGTTCCGTATTGTCTTGGATTCTTTTTTGGTGTCCCATTTGCTTCTTGCTTGTCTAGGTCATCATCCCATTTTTGCCCAAGGAGGCTTTAAAATATATGTTGAAGTGTCCCAAACTTTCTTGTTTTCTTTAGTCAAAACTCTGGAGCTGGATAGGACCTTCTCCAACTCCTGATTTCTTATTTTATTTCATTCTTCACCCTCACCCATGCACAACAAGATCATCAATGACTCTAGTTTCTATGACAGTATGAATTTTACAGGGACATAATGTCTTTCGACAGTAATCTGTCCCTTACTAGTGTTCCTCATGTACTCAAAATCTATTGTGTCTCTTATGCAATGTTGTATACTCCCTCTCTGGCCTTGATTCTGCAAGCACTGAAGTAGGTGTTAAAAGCTAGACTGGTGTAGTCCCATTGACTTCAGTGTCTGAAAGACTGGGACACTCACTTGTATTTTTTATTTTTAGTTTCCTTGTGTAATCTTCCTACTGCTGCTCTGTGCCTGATATTTAAACATTTGCATTTGTATCTCTTATTCTAAACTAGTGTTTGCATGAATGGGTTTATGTCAAATGATAGTCCTTATATGTTAGGCTTTTGTTCGGAATTTCAACTTCATTGTCTTGGATTTTCAAATTTATCCTGGGATGAAAAACTTAATTTATTTCTTCTTCCTCCAAAAATATTCCGTTTTTCCTTTTCTTAAATAAAAACTAATTTTTATGCACATGCATTCATTTGCTAAACTTGAGAGTTTTCATTTTTGTCTAGCACTTCCTGCACCTTGAAATATTTTTTCCCTAGTATTTCTGTAGTTTTCCCACAATTCCGTGGTATATGGATGAAGCTGCTGTTTTCTCTATTGCGTCTCTTCCACTTGCTTATTTCAGATACGTTCATCTCCTTTGGAATAAATAAATCTTCTTGTATTATACTTATTGTTGATATATTGTGTTTATTGGAGGAGTTTTCCCATTCTCTTGAGTTATGGAATCATAGAATCTTAGGATTAGAAGAGACCTCAGTTGGTCATCAAGTCTAACCATCTGCTAAAAGCAGGACCAATCCCACCTAAATCATCCCAGCCAGGGTTTTGTCAGGCCAGGACTTTAAAACCTCAAGGGATGGAGATTCTACCTCCTCCCTAGGAAGTCCAGATGTTTCCCCGTAGATTCCTTACACCATAGTTTTTAACAAACTCTATAAACAGTCAATGCCATTCTGTGTGGCTGTACACATCAGGTATGATACCACAGCAGCCAGCCAGGTGTGGCCCTTTCCAATGTAAAAAGCAGGCATATGGTTGTCGTTCTGTGATGCTGGGTTCCCTTAACTGTGTTGGCTAATCTTACTCCTTAGTTTCTTAGGCCTGTTTAATAAGGCATCCAGTCTGCATTAGCCTAAGTATTGCTGAAATGCTCTCAGTGCACTTCTAGGCACTTTAGGCCAACTTTTGAAAAGTGCCCGAGTTCCCCTATTTAGGCTCCCAAGTGAGTTAGATGCTTTGGAACGGTTTATCCGTTGCCCATCACTGAGTCATTACTAAGCGTTTCTCAGCATGCAATGTTTAGGAAACGTGATAGGTGCGGTTGCACAAGCATAACTAACACAAGGCAGTGTTGAATATTCACACAGCAACTCTTCCCCATTCGACCTCCCAACTGGTACTGCATATCACTAGCTCTGACAATCACTTGGCCGTGTGTTTGTGAGCACACCAATTACATATAGAAGGGATTTTCATAAGCGATCTGTGCCTACCTAACTGTTCCCGTTGGAAGTCAAAAACAAAACTTTCGTTGATTTCATTGAGCCTAGAATTAGACCAAAGATGAGCATGTAGTTATCTGCTAGTCTTATGGCCCCTTTTGTGAAAATCTTACAGGTTACATTTCAAGTCAGCATATTTCTACAAATACCCATAGTTCTTCCGAATTTCAGTTACTACCAATTCTTCCTTTGTTGGCATGCTGTAGTCTGAACATTTTTTTTTGTCTCATAGTTAGTAAAAAGAAATCTTTTGGCATTATTTGACTATTTTTGTTGATTTGTTGCATGCCAATCTGATTTTGGGGCAGTTTCTGATATCTGTGTACAGAAATGTTCCATATTTTTAAATTTGTTGTGTTAGCCATTCTCATCGTCTGTGGTTTTTTTAATCACGTGCTGAGCTCTAATTCTTGGTTGTTTTTCCTTTTACGGATCTGCTAGGACCTCTCTCTTGGCTTTTTGTAGTCCATTATATAATATAATTTTCTAACTGCTCTCTGCCTGTTTGAATGTCTTTCTTATTCTTGCTTGGCTTGGATGCAAACTTCCTTTACTTTCTTCAAACCTGGATGACAGGACCCTCTGTCTGTTCTGCGCTGAGAGTGCAAATGCCTTTTGAGAGTTTGCCCAATCAAACTTTTCCTTTGGATACGGCAAAACACTGGGATGCAATTAGTATCATGTACTGTCAGTAGAGCCACCTGCCTATTTTCCTAGGATCCAGCTCTTTTTCCTCTCGCCTCTTGATTATTTAACATGTATAGTGTGGTAGTGCTTGGAAGCCAATGTTCCCTGTAAGCTGAGCACTTGGGCAACCACTCAGGAAAGAAACAGATGCCACCTAGCTGATTAGCAGAGTGCCCACAGCTGGCAGCATGTGTTTCTACTGGTGGTGCACATACAGGCATGCCTCAGTGCACATAATGGAATTTATTCCGCACACGGATGGAAAAAAATGGAATGAATTTGGTTGCAGGCCTCAATCATGTTGGGACTCTATTGGGCGCGGTGCTGTACAAACATCTAGAGAAAAAGTGTATCCCAAGTGTAACTCCAGGTGCTTTTATGCTCCCTCCCCGCAACATGTTCAAGTTCATCAGAGTAAAACAAATGCTTTTGATACTTTGAGCTGGGATGGGATTTATCTCTCTCTCACACAAATGTTTTGCTGATTGGGAGCTATACATTATTGCACTACACGTCCCCCCCCCCCCCCCCGTAACTTGGCTTCTACCCACACATAGTGCTTGCTGCACTATGCCCTATGAGCTGGATCTAAAGTCCACAAAATTCCATCCTGAGTCTTTCTGTTGACTTTAGTGGGCTTTGGATCAAGTCCTAAAGGTTTAGTCTAGAGCAGTGGTCTTCAAACTATTGCCCATGGACCGCATCCCAGGGTGTGCACGCTATCTGAGGGAGCCACGAAAGGTTGTCAGAATCAGAGAGCAGTGGTTTCAACCTGGGGTCCGTGAACCCTAGACTATGTTTAATATTCCAAAGGGGTCTGCACCTCCATTCAAAAATGTTTAGGGGCCCACAAATGAAAAAATGGTTGAAAATGACTGGTCTAGAGCTCATTGAAGTCAATGGAAAGACTCTGTTCCATTCTGTGGGCTTTTGGGCTGGGCCGTAAGTGTTCCTGTTAGACCCGTGTCTGTGAAAATTCCTTATTGTGGAGACCAGGACTTTAACAGGGTTCAAAAAAGAACTAGATAAATTCATGCAAGTTAGGTCCATCAATACTTATGAGCCAGGATGGGAGGGATGGTGTCCCTAGTGTCTATCAGAGGCTGGGAGTGGGTGACGGGAGGGATCACTTGATGATTCCCTGTTTCGTTCACTCCTCTGGGACACCTGGCATTGGTCACTGTGGGCAGACAGGACACTGGGCTGGATAGACCTTTGGTCTGACCCCGTGTGTCTGTTTTCCCATGAACTAGAATATTACCTAGCCTGGAAAACGGCTTCTCAGGAATCAATGGAAGCCACATGCATACATGAATCCCAGCTGTTTTCCTTTAGGAAGTGCCAAATCTTGCACAAGTCAAGGAATTTGAGAGTGTTAAAACGGTGGCAAAGAGGTGAAATACCCATACAGAGATATAGGCATATATCTTAATATTATTGAAACGAGAGTGTATAATCACAAACTACAGTGTTGTATGTGGCTAACTTATTTTCTATAAATATGGAACTGCTGATCAAGTGTAGAATATTTTCATCAAAAGACCTATAAGCCAAAAATAGAGAACAAATGAGCACAAATCCAAGCTGAATGAGGAACATTCACATACAAATTCATATTATGTTCCTTTTGGCTATTTCCCATGATAGGGAAGTTGATCTTTGGTTCACCTTTTTCCTCCTGTGGGTTTACAAGTGTGCCTTTTTATTTCTGCAGCTTTCATTGAGCAAATTCCATATAAATATGTAAACACTAGAGTTTAAGACTTCTCTCTTTTTTTATGAGACAGCTGGAGTAATATATAGTAGACCCAAGGGAGAAGGAAAATGTGTGAAATAAAATGTAATGGATCTTCCAAAAAAACAAACAAAACCCCAACCCTATTTCTAGTTAAAAGTTTAGCACGTTTACCAATGGGTAATGTTCAAAACACTGATGGGTGAAAATGTGGACCAGATTTTCAACATCTATAAATATGCCTAACCCTACTGGAGTGGATAAAGATACACCCATGTATTTCTGCTCAGGATCTTTCCCAGAATGCTAAGATGTAAGGAAAATTGCCAGTCTCCTTGTTGCTTAAGGAATGAATCAACAAGATTCTGTTCTGTGATTTACAGGAGGTCTGAACGGCATGCACGCACCTGCCTGCTGTGACATTAAAATTAGTAAAATGCCGGGCCCTTATGTGGGAGGCTGTGTCTAACTAGGACTTTGAGTCTTTAGAACCATTGGGTCACATAACCCAGACGTGGGTTGCTTCCCCCCGTTTGAAAGTTAGAAAATATAAAATGAACTGTTCTGACTTGCAGGCCGAAGGTGATACAAAGTAGCACGCTGCCTGCGTGCGCTCTCAGGATAGAAAAATGTAGGCGAGAACTGAATTCATTTTACTAGGATCCTTTATGCCTGTTCCTTTGTCCTCCCGCTACACCTGGTGATAAACCCAGGGAAGCCTGAGACCTTATGTAACTCTCTTCTCCCTGGCTTTTTTTTTTTTCTGGCCTTGTTTTATCATTTCTAAAGCGTGTATGCCCCTCCTTTTTGGCAGGGAGAATGAAAGAAAGCGTTGTACTCTTTTGAAGACAGGTGGGGAGATGTCCCCACAGTGAGGGCTATGCAGCGCTGCTTGCTTTTTGTTTATCTTTACTAATTGGTTAGAATGGATGGTATTAAGTTCCATCGAGTATGGATGCTAGAGAATTCCTACATAACCTGCCTCGGGGAATTATACTTTGGAAAATTAAGTCTCCTTCAAAGCAGGAGGTAGCTTGTACAGTGTGTATTCCCTCTCTCTCTCTTTCTTTCTCTCTCTCTCTCTTTTTTTTTAAAGCTTAAGAAAAGAGCCCTTTGTTTTCTTTTCAGGAAAGTTACACTGAAATTCATCTGTGCTGTATTCATCTGCCTTCATTCGTGCCATTCATGGGCAGCTGTCGGTTATATAGGACAAAGCTGATGAATTCCTAACCTCCACATTCAAAACAGTATATTGGGACAAGTTCAAGGCCTATTTTTTATGTGGGATCGGGGGGAGGAATACTAGTTTTCAGTTTGTGGTTTGAGATTTTGCCCTCTTCTCTCTTTCTCCTCCTACCCCTCTCCCCGTCACATTTATCTGTCATGATATTTTAATGGCATTTAAAATCTGTTTAGACTCCTTGATACTTGATGTATGATGTCAATGTTTTTGTCAGTATAGCCAAACTTCAAAAATATCTTTCAAGGAAACCTGATGGGAAATCTCATTAGTAGGATTTAGGATTAAATATTCTTTTAACATTCTCTCACTTTTAAACATCAGCCACTGAAAGATGTGTCTGATTTTTGTGTATTAAAATTAAAATAATTCCAAATACTAGGGTGTGACTAGCTAGCTATTGTAGTGAATGCTTCATACTGAAATACTTTGTTATAGCTCCAGTAATTTCAGGGGACACACTGTAAATGGTTTTTTTAAAAAAAAGGTTACTCCTAAGTATCAGGGATTAGATTCTCAGATGGTGTAAATTAGCCTAAATCAATGGGCACATGCTAGTTCACACCAACTGCAAATCTGTTTTGGATTATGTGTCATGTATAGAAGAATGTTTGCACTATATTAGCCTGCCCCTATTCCACAGTTTACAGATTTCTTGACACAAGCTCCGTTTGATACTGCCTTCTTTTTGAAGCCTTTTACTTGAAAATTAGATTAAATATATTTTCAGTACTTCATTGTAGAATATAAACTAGGTTTGAAAATATAGAGATGAACAAGTACCATTCTTCCTTCCACGCTGCTTCTGAAAGAAGTGTCTAAGAGTTTAATGATTCAGGGCTTGATCTCGTACCAAGCAAAGTAAATTGGACTTGGATCAGGTCCTTAAAACCTCAGATTCTCTGACCAACTGGTGTAATTTCCCTTCGCTTTCTTTCCAGATTCTTCGTACTCAGAACCTCCTGATGTTCAGCAACAGCTGAACCACTACCAGTCAGCCGCTCTGGCCAGAAACAACAACAACATTAGCCCTGTCCCCCTTTCTGGGGCTGCTGAGCAGAAAACGGAAGCCATTCTTAACTGTGAATTTTGTGAATTCTCCTCGGGTTACATTCAGAGCATTCGGCGTCACTATCGTGACAAACACGGAGGGAAGAAACTCTTCAAGTGCAAAGATTGTTCGTTTTATACAGGCTTTAAGTAAGTATCGTACAAAACCAGATAAACACAAACCACCTCTAACTCGTTAAAAAGACAAGCCCTCTGGTTCCTAAGATGATCAGCTGGAGCTTACGGGAAACATGGGAATGGATGATCCAGGAGAGATACCTAAGAACTGCTTTTGAGATCACACCAGGGCTAATCTAATCCTGCTTGGTATCTCTGACAGCATTCACTAGTGTCTGCCACAGAAGGAAGGTGCAAGAAGTCCTTGCAGTTAGTTGTTACAGAGTACCATGTCGACAGAGAATGATTTTTCCTGTCCATCAATGGTTAGAAGTTGGTTGATGCCTTGACCAGGTGGGTTTATGTCCCTTCCAAAAACTGTCGCGTGTGTTTTTGGAAGATGTTAGAAACCAGTGTGAGAAGAGAGGAAGGCAGATGTACTAGTGAAGTAACCGAGTTCCCACTGACCGGGTACAGGAATCTCCCAACCACAGAACTTTTAGAATATCCTCCACCTAGTTCAAACGACAGAAGTGAAACATGGCTAAAAGTGTGGGATGTCATATCTGAATAGTTCATCAAAGCAGTTAAACAACCCATAATAAAAGCTCAGGTATCTGCATGTGTTTCCACATTCTGATTGCTATTTTCTTAGTATTTTAGACTTTGGTTGATTGCTTATTTTTAATACTCCTTCCTCCACCAATCATACTGGACATAACAAAACTGTCTTAAATCAGGCTCTAATTAAATATGTTGACACAGAGGTTTGTGTTCCTTGATGCAGTATTTCTCAAGCATCTTGGAGGGTGGGAAGGGGGGAGAGTTAGGTTTTCCTCTTAGCAGTGTAGAAAGACCCATCCTTTATTATAGAGAATGAAACGCAAAACACCCACTGAAATCAATTAAAAGATTCCTATTGATATCAGTGACCTTTGGATCAGGCCCAAAGTCAGCAGAGTCTGCAGTTTTTCTAGGCTAGGTCTACACTGCAATGTTAAATCAGAAAACGAAACTCAATTTGCGGTACGCAAATTGTGTATCTTTTTCCGACTTACTTTCGAAAGAGGCTCTTTCGAAATTTGGCACATCTACATGGCACCAAATGTCAAAAGAAAGTGCTCTTTCAACACACCCCTTTTCCCTTGTAGGATGAGGTTTACAGGGATGGAAAAAGAGCACTTCCGCTTTTTGGAAAAAAATGTAGAAAAAACAGACGTATTCCTTGAACGTGCTGTTGCTTTTCTGGGATACCTCTGGTATCCCGAAAAAGCAACTCAGTCTAGACGTAGCTTTATTGTCAAGCCAAAGGGACTATAAATTCCTTAGTTAAGAATTAAGCAGTTTGGGGTATTTACAAACAGCACCACTCCTTAATCCAAAATTATTGAACCTCTCAAGTTTACAAAGGCCTCTTCCCCAACTGAGCTTCTAGCCACATAGGTATACTTGACTGTGCAGTGCATCTGTCTTTTATGTGTGCAGCTAACAGCATAATACATTTGGCTGTGCAAAGGTACTATGCATTAGTGGAGTTTTATCAGTCCTGCCTTTTCAAAACTTCATAACAGTTTTTAAAATATTTAAGGTTTCCCCCCCAAACATACTGCAAAACATTTACTGCCAACTGAAGTCTGTTTACACACCAAATCTGGAGCAATGCTGTTCTGCTGTTTCTGAGTTAGGCCCACCAAAAAAAAAAAAAAAGGCACTATTGCTGCTGTTAGACATTTATTGTGACTCCTGAACAGTTGAAGGGATTTTGCTCACGCTTTCCAAACATGGTTTGCCGTTGGCAGAGAGCAGGCATGGAAGATTTCAGCCCAAAGATCAGCAGTGTGACCAGGGTAACGACCGCAATAGAATATTTTGTCAGAGACCATGATGGCTATGTAAGAATATAGTCCTGCAAATACATGTGCTCATGTGTTACTCATAGGAACATTCCCACTGGACTGTCATGTGGCTTTACACACACACACACACACACACACACACACACTTGATCAAACTTATGCAACTTCATAACTGAACTTACTGTGGTTTCTTCCATGCAATGAGGCCAGCAGGGGCTGTTCTCCTACCAATACCTGCTACTCTTCTCATCCTGGAGGAGTACCAAAGTAGATGGGAGAGTGCTCAGAGATAGATTAATCATGTCTAAGCAGACCATGTCTAAGCAGACCTGATAAATCAACCTCTGGTGGATCAATCACTGCAGCATCGATCCACTATCTAGTGTACATAAACCCTAAGTGGCATCCATAACACTTTAGATAACACTTCTGTAATAGAGTCGACATATGTAAACCTACGAAATACTGATATTTGTCTCTTCTGCTTCTTACTTCATAGATCTGCGTTTACTATGCATGTGGAAGCTGGGCATTCAGTAGTTCCCGAGGAAGGACCCAAAGACCTACGCTGTCCTCTTTGCCTGTACCACACCAAATACAAACGTAACATGATTGACCATATCGTCCTGCACAGAGGTACGGACGTCACTTATTGGTATTTGTGTCTGATGAAGAAAACATTGAACAAAAAGCCTGTTTATTTCAGGCTCATGAAATGAAGTTTTCATTGGCGTGTGTGCATGGCAGCGCTCAGTAGTCTACACACCCTTGCACATACTTTTAGTGAGGCATTTTATTTCTTTGCTGTGAAGTACAAAGAATTAGACCAAAGTGGAAAGAGAGCAGGTTTGAAATTTCTGTTTAGAATTGCCACCAGACATGTTTACAACCATCTCTCTCTCTCTCTCTCTCTCTCTCTCACACTTACACTTTCTAATGAGCTCATTATCTTATCTCAGTTCCAATATCCTGTTAAAAGATGGGTGTATTCTATCTGCATTGTCAAAGGGCACCCCAGAAGCTCCCAAGAATGTCTATCTTCACCACATCTGTATCAACTATTCTTAGGAGCAAAAGAACTTTAAAGAACTGATTAAGGGATTGCCTTATTCTGAGCTTCCAAACCTGCGATTAATGGAATTGACATCTGTTTGGACTCTTTGGGTTGGGATTCCAGCTGACCGTTATGGTCTGTTGGCTGCCTAAATCCAACTCCATGTGCTGTGATGGCACCCTGCCTGTTTGCAGGGTAAGCAGAATTTCAGAGTATGATATGAATGCTGAGCAAATGTGGGTTTCACATGCCATCTTTTCCTGGAGGAGATACTTCTTGTGCAGCAGCACTGTCACACTGTCCACTACACTATATTCTGGGCTGCCTCCGGGTTCGAACATAAGAACGGCCATATTGGGTCAGACCAAAGGTCCATCTAGTCCAGTGACCTTGCTTGCTGACTGTGGCCAATGCCAGGTGCCCCAGAGGGAATGAACAGAACAAGTAATCATCAAGTGAGCCCAGCCTGTCACCCATTCCCAGCCTCTGACATACAGCAGCTAAGGACACCATTCCTTACCCATCCTGGCTAATAGCCATTGATGGACCTAACCTCTATGAATCTATCTAGTTCTTTTTTGAACTCTGTTAAAGTCCTGAGCGTCACAACATCATTTGGCAAGGAGTTCCACGGGTTGACTGCGCTGTGTATAGAAAAACTTCCTTTTGTTTGTTTTAAACCTGCTGCTTATTAAGGATCAAAACAATGAAGTTGATGGGTCTTCCCGTCTGTTGGAAAGACTGTATTGAAGGAACACCTAGAAAGTCCTAGGACTCACATAAGGCATGTGATACAGTGAGTGTTAAAGCTTGACAATTAATAGCAGTCAGTGCTGAGGAATGTGTTTATCGACACATCTGGGGCATTGATTGGGTCAAAGGAGTTCACGAGTCCTTGTAGGTATATAGTTGACATGAGTTGTCATTCCTTATTTGTGTTACCATAGCGCACACGGGGCCCAAGTGAAATCATTCTGGCTTCTGTTTGTGCCTGAGCCATGTGATTAGGCACCACTTTTAAAATGAGAATCAACAAGCATAGGTAAGAGGATGGGTTGTGGCATGCTGGTTGGAAACCTTCCACTCATGCAAGACTTCTGAGGAAAACTCTGAATGTTCAGTAACATGCACTGGTAGCACTTCTTATGTTCAATGCAGCGTGCAGATATTAGGCAGTTCCCCCACACAACACCCAGGAAGAAAGCAGATAACTCCTCTGTAAAACTGTGAGGCAGTTCCTTAGCGTCATGGCAGCTGCTTTGCACTGCTCCTGCTTTGGTGAGTCCTCAGGTGGAGCAGAGCTGCCCAAGAGGCAGCCGAGACTGAAGCATCTCTACTCAGCTGCCAGAACAGACTGGTTGCTTGATGAGGGAGGGAGAGCGCGAGCGTGCGTGTGTGTGTGTTAGCACATTTGCGCTCCTTGCTGTGCTGCACTTCTGTTTCCATTTTCCAACAAGCTCCAGAAGACAGAGCATCTTTCATCTCAGTTCTGATCTGGCCCTGTGAAAAGAGCCATCTGCTTTGACTTTTAGTTGTATCCCATTTATCGAGTGCTCCTGTCATAGATCCCTAGACAGACAAAATAGAAACCTGAAAGCAGAAAAAACCTGAAACGAACCTGAGAGTCACCACTGCTGAAAGAGCCCCACCCCGAAAGGGAGGGAAAATGCTTCCAAACTTAACCAAGTTCTTCTCCTCTCTCTGCACCCCCATCCTGCTGAGGCAACGCTTCATTTGTGACCTTTGTTGCAGAAAGGTGAATCTTACAGAAAGGCCCTTTTATACCATCCAGGCAATGCAAAGAGGCCTTAGGGCAAATGAGAATCAGGTCTGGGAAGAGTCTTAGGTGATGTCCTCTTTCGAGGGCCTATGGAGAGTGGCTCTTTCAGACACCCAGCATCCAAACTCTAAAGACCAGCCTGGTGAAAACCGGAATCCTCCATCCAAGTCCTTCCTGGTGAACATGTGACCACATCACCATGGT
This sequence comes from Pelodiscus sinensis, assembly GCF_052426305.1. Classification (NCBI taxonomy): domain Eukaryota; kingdom Metazoa; phylum Chordata; order Testudines; family Trionychidae; genus Pelodiscus; species Pelodiscus sinensis. The sequence continues at coordinate 6,847,256 of NC_143057.1, forward strand.
GTCTGATCCTAACGATGGCAGCGTTTGGAGAGGGCACTGAAATATCTTCACGCCTTGAGAGCTGAGCCTTTCTGGACAGGAGCGAGGCATGGAGCAGCTGCCCTGCTGCTGTCGGATCTGAAGCCATTCCGGAGACAAGACTTTGGTCTCAGGCTGTCTGTCCAAGCACAAATGCTGCCGGGGGGGCTGAGGGTGAATAAAGGGCACTGTGCATAAAACCAGTGGAGCTATGCTCATTTACACCAGCTGAGGATTTGGCCCAGTATTGATTTGCTCTCCCCCTCGTTGCATGCGTACAACCCAGTAGCACCACTTCTCGCTGGGACTTTCAGTGCTTTGCCACGTGGCACAGAGGGGTGAAAACACCCGACAAATATTGTTTCTGTCGAGATGTTGTCCAGAGGCTCCCATCGAAATGAAGGGCTGCTGATGACATAGGATGTAGCTGACCCTGACAGCACATCCCCCTCTCTTGAACTGCAGTTAATGGGTGGTGATAGAAGTTGAGACATCCTCTGGGCAAAAGCCATTCTGGGACAGAGTCTGGGATGACGTGTTACGGTCACGCAAGAAGTGTGTTTTCCATTGAAAGTTATGGGCATGGGATGATGTTGTTAGTCTGCCTCTGAGAGCCTTCTGCCATGTGTCACCTACTCGTCCGTGTGGTTTAGCTTCCATTTTATGGGCACAGAGGAGCAGGGTTTCGGTGCCCTTTTCTAGCCTGAAGGGGGAGGGAATTGACGGGACCAGAACCTGTTGCTCTTGGACTTCTTGTTCCTGGGAAAGCCCTTGGAAGTTCTGTCACTAGAATGAGGTCTGGTTCCCTACTCAGTCATTAGCCTTTAATTTAGCCCAGACGACGCTGGCTGTTCTCTGATGTGCTTTCCTATCCAGCACATGAAGAAAAGTGCTGATATTTTGCCAATACTGAAAGCAGCTTTAAAGCCACATGCCTTGGTTTCACAAGTCCAAATGCACAGAACTCGGAGGGAGCCTTCTAAAATAGCTTTTCTATGTCCCCTGAATGTCACAGCTTTACATCCTGTTACCTTGTGGCCTTCCCATCATCACCTTTTTTTTTTTCTCCTTCCCCTGTGAAGGGCCACGAGTTGACATTTTTACAGCTAGAACAACTGTCACTAGTGTACGAGCGAATCTTACTTGTTCCGAGCCTTTTAGCAAGAACAGCTTTGGGGGAAATGCCACTCTTTTGGGAGTAGTGTGAGGGGAAGGGAATGTTTGGGGGCATGTGAGGGGTTTTACAAAGATTCTTGAAGGAACGGTTCAGAATATTTGAATGAGTCCCAGAAAGATTGATTAATGGGCAGAAAGGGTACATGAAAATCTCAAAGGTGCATGATAAATGCATTTATTATATGGATGGCACCACTGTACATATGGGGTGTACGGGAAAGGTCAAGGTATTCTGTTTGTATATATAAATTACTAGGAAACCAGGCTTAATTTCATTTCTTCAAATGGGAGGCAAAAGACCCAATGTTTCCACTTGACCAAAGAAATTGATGCGTTGTCCAAGTCTGCCTCTTGCGTAGCAGAACACCATTGAAATCCATGCAGCTATACTAGTTTGTCAGCTGAGAATTGGGTCTGCTTCTTTCAAATAAGTTGTGAATGGTTTCCTGGGTGAGAAACATTGAGCTGTGTCCTAACCTGACATTCATACAGAAGGACAGTCTTCAAATTCCCGTGCCCTGGTTCAAAAAGGGCGGTTAAGTCATGAAGGCCTGTAGGGGACGTGATATGGGATGGGAGATTTCCCCTGTGTGCACACAATATTAACTGAACTGTAGTGGATGAAGGAACCAAATTTCAGGATTCTAGTTGAGCAGAAACATGGAAATTTCTTGCCGATCACTCTATTGTGAGAGTATGTGTGTGTGGTATACAATATACACAGCTGTCTCTGTGTGTAACATTAAAATTTAATGGACTATTTTTTCCCTATATATTTAAACTAAAAATCTGAAAGCTATATTAACACTCTCAGCAGGTTGGCATGAAAAACTGAACTGGTAGAATTGAGTGTTTGGATGGGAAGTGAAATGGGCGATAATCTCTAATCTTAAAGTCACAGTACAGCTAGAACCTCTCTAGTCCGGCACGCTCTGGTCCAGCAACATCTGCGGTCCGGCATGACTTTAGTTAGCTGATGTCCATTTTTCATGGGTGTGACCAAGTTTCCCGCAGTCCCATAAAGTTTGTTCACAACCCACCACGCCTGGCTCTCAGTGTTCTGTGCTGTGATTTAGCTCTAATTTACCCCAAATGTCTTCTAAGAGCCCAGTAAGCAGTGAGAGTGTTGGTAATGCTGCTAGACAATATTGACCTCCCTTGGTTCGACACATTCCCTGGGAGGCATCGGTCAGGACCCAAGGGTGCCAGACTAGAGAGGTTCAACCTATATTGGAAAGTTGATCATGTAGGAGCATCTAGCACAATGGGGGTGCTAGTCTGTGGCTAGAGTACTACAATAACATTTAAAGGCTCTTTCCTTCCTATGCTCAGCACAGCCACCATCCGAAAGCCTCACCATGCTGTAAAGTACGTCCTGCCCATCATCTCTAGGATTCTGCCAGCTGGACTTTTGGCTGCATCCTTTTGCTTTCTCCCATCTAATTAGTGATGGTGTTCCAAATGACCTCTGCACTCTATGCCTGGAAGAGGATTAGCCCTACCACCTTTGTGGAAGGAATGTAGTTGCTTTTCTTTGTGCCAGTCCAGGTTAGCTTCCCTCCCATATGCCGTCTTATCTATCCTCAAGAAAATATTGCAAACTGCTTGCTGGTAAACGGACGGTAGACATACACAGCAAATCTTGTTTCCCCGACAGGGCGGGGAAGGGAAAGGTTCTTGCTACAGTGCTTTTTTTTTTTTTTTTTTTTAATGAAAATGCTCTTCTCGTCACCATTTATCCCCACAGAAGAGCGAGTTGTTCCCATTGAAGTCTGCCGATCCAAACTGTCAAAATACTTGCAGGGAGTAGTTTTCCGCTGTGATAAGTGTACCTTCACCTGCTCCAGTGATGAGAGCTTACAGCAGCACATAGAGAAGCACAATGAACTGAAACCTTACAAATGCCAGCTCTGCTACTACGAGACCAAACACACGGAGGAGCTGGACACGCATCTCCGAGATGAGCATAAAGTAAGTTCTTAGCAGAATTTTCTTGGGGGACTGTGTACACATTGCAAGTGATGATTTGACTTTTAGAAAAGGTAAGTGATTCAAGATTTGGAAATGGCCCAAGGACAGAGTAATTCTTTTGTGAGATTACTATTTTCTAAAACCTTGTTTGCATTTCCCCTCCTGAATTTTGGGTACCCCTGCTGGGCCATTCAGATACATATTCAGGTAAATTCCAGGTATGTTGCGAATTTATGTTTGTAGAACATTGATATGCCCTTTTAAATTATTATTAATCAGTCATTAAAGCTGGGATCCAGTCTCGTAAAAGTTGTGAGATTCTCACAGTTAAGAACATAAGAATGGCCATACTGGGTCAAATCAAAGGTTCATCTAGCCCAGTATCCTATTTGCCAACAGTGGGCGATGCCAGATGTCCCAGAAGGAGTGAACACAACAAGTCATGCTCATATGATCCCTCCCCTGTCACCCATACAGAGGCTAAGAACACCATTTCTACCTGTCCTGGCTAATAGTCATTGATGGTCCTAATCTCCATGAATTTCTTGAACCCTGCTAAAGTCCAACCTCCTCTGGCAAGGAGTTCCACAGGTTGACTGTGTGCTGCGTGATGAAAAACTTCATTTTATTTATTTTAAACCTGCTACCTATGAATGTCATTTGGTGACCTCTAGTTCTTGTTATGGGAACAAGTAACTTTTCCTCATTCACGTTTTCCACACCAGTCATGATTTTATAGACCTCTATGTAACACATTTTGGTTTACGATTAAGGAAAAGATAACAAATATATCATGTGTACATCATGCTAAGTTAAGGATACATATATAAATATATTTTTGGTCAGGGTTTGTAAGAAGAGATAGCTACTTCCTTAACTCCTGTCAACAGGAGCTGAGCGGTTAAATACCCTGCTGGAAATGTTTTCTCACTACTTTTGCTAAACAAACCAAAAATGTCACCAACAACAGGCGCGTCAAAAGTCTCAGCAGAATCTGTCTGGCTTTCAAAATTATGCCACTGCATTTTTAAAAACTAGCTCTGTGAACTGCAAGGCATTTCTTTTCCGTTTGTCAGCTTGTTAATAATTGGCAAGTTTCTCTCCCTTTCTCGTTACTGCTGCTTTAGAAACTTTCTGTTTCTCCCCACTGCACATTTTTTAGCTCTGCTGCCATCCTGTTTCCCACCCCCAACCACAGCCTGGATCCTGGGCCAGGATTCCCAATTCCCCGTGACTTTGATTGGGTGCTTCATTGTGCAAAGATTTTACCCTTGTCCTTATGTATTTGCCTTGTGCCTGGACATAATATACATAACCCCAGAACAGTAAAAGCTTTGTTATACAGCATGTTGGGGGAATGCAGGGTGCCAGTTAGCCAAATACTCTGGTTAACTAAAGAGGAGACTCCGGAGTGAGACGGGGGCATAGTGTGGGAACAGGGGGTGCTGGCTCTGGGCTGGTGGTTCAGACTCCAGCCTGGGGCCAGAAATGTGGGGTTCAGTGTGCAGGCATGGACACTAGTATGGAATAGGGGGCTGGGTGTGGGAAGGAGTGAGGTGCCGTCTGGGTATGCGGGCGCTGGGATAAAACCAGGAATTAGGGGTTTGGGATGGAATAGAGGGCTGCAGGCTGGGGTCACAGGGTTCAGAGTGCCGGAAAGGGAGTGGGGTTTGGATTCAAGAAAGGAGTTTGGGTGCAGGAGAAGCTTCAAGGTTGGAGGGAGGGTGGGATGCGGGCTCTGAGAGGGAGTTTGGATTCAGGGAGAAGGATTGGGGGGCAAGAAGTGTTTTGGGGTGCCAGATCTGGGCAGCTCTCCACATGCGGTGACATGTCCCTGCTGTTCCTAGGCAGAGGCATGGCCAGGCAGCTCTATTCACTAGTGCCGCCCTCACAGCTCCCATTGGTCACGGTACCCGGCCAATCAGAGCTGCGGAACCAACAGTCAGAGAAGGGGTAACAGCACCCCATGGCCAATCCTCTGCCTAGGAGCAGCAGGGTCCTGTTGCTGCTTGGGGGGAACCACATGAAGCCAGGTAGGGGGTCAGCTGGCCACCACAGATCAGAAATTCTGGTTTATTGTGCTTGCATGGAGCTGGATAGCACAGCTCTTGCTTTGGTTCCATTGCACATGCTCTGTCTCACTTCTGGTATTCTCTGACAATGTTGCCATTTGCCTAGAGGAAAGCACCTCACTTGGTAAAAGTTTCTCAGCTGTAAAGTGACTTGTGCTTTACAAAAGCTTCAGAGGGGCAGCTGAGTTAATTTGCAACTGGAAAAACTTAAAAAACAACAAATCGTCCAGCAGCACCTTAAAGAGCAGCAAAACTTGTAGATGGTATCCTGAGCTTTCGTGAGCACAACCCACTTCTTCAGATGACTGGAATATTAAAAGTCCAGATCCAAAATAAATAGGGGCGCTGGGGTGGGAGGAGAAGTAAGGGAGAAAAATAGTGAATTAGAGTGTTCATGCTACATGAAGCAGATAGAGAAGGTGCAAATTGTACTTAAGTATCCATTGTGACCCTTAGCATAACGCTGGTGTTACTCTTCATGCTGTCGTTTCAAATCTGTCTGAATCAATAGTGGTGAGGTCATTTAAAAATCCCAGGGATGCTGTTCATTTAAACGGTATTAACCCAGTGTCCTGGTGGTGTTCTATCTTGGTGTTCTATCTATTCTGCGCCCCTGTTGTAATTCTCTGTGCCCCACTTCAGCTGCATTCGCAGGTTCTCCACTCCCCATTCTAAGCTGTTCCCGGCTCTTGCCGTGAACAGTGAAATAGCTGGCACATTTCACCTAAGGGGTAGCTGAATTTGACTGCTGGGTGAAGTGCTCCCTTTATAGTTTGTAAATCAGTTAGTAAAGCACTTAGCAACCCTTTGTAATGAAAATTAATCTGTTATTAATGAGTGAAAATGGACTCTCTCAGATGGCAGAGTGGAGAATAGTAAAGGAGCCCTCTCCCTGCCTTAAACTGAATGAATCATTCACAAAGGATTCTGCTTTTCTAGCGTGATGCTATATTAATATTATTCCACATAGGATTAGTAATCCCTTGGAATGATGAAGACTATAGAATGCTTGGGGGTTAATGGTGGTACCATTGTTGTTGTTATTGTTATGAATTATTATTATTATTATTATTTGCTATTTATTTTATTATTTATGTTTAATACCTACCCGTAGGGGGAAACCAAGGAAAATTCCTCAGCTGACAAGATTTTTGCAAGGCAAAGCATGAAGAAATGCTGTATTAAAAAAACTTGAGAAACAATTAGCTGGGTGTCTAATTGTCTTTGAAGGGAATGAATATGAACTTGACAGAGTGTTGGCAGAAATGGCCTCTGGCAAATTTTACTCATCAGCTATTACTCTGAAAAGAGAGGGCTTTTTTTTTTTTTTTTTTAAATAGACATGACTGTTAATCCATGTTTATATTGTTTCTTTTAAGGTGAGTCGTAATTTTGAGCTGGTTGGCCGGGTTAACTTGGATCAGCTGGAACAAATGAAAGGGAAAACGGAGAGCTCCAGCAGTGATGAGGAAGAAAAGGAAGAGGAGATGAGCCCCAAGACTGAAGAGAGAGGTCAGTATTGCTTCTTTTTCAGGTGGGGCATAGGAATGTCTCCAGCAGCCTCACAGAACAAGATTACCCATTGATTCCACAACAGATTTTTTCAGGAACCATGGATACATGGCAGCAAAGGCCCAATAGAAAAGAAGCGTATTGAGAAAAAGCGCCTAAGCAAGTGAAGTCTTTTGTACATGTGAGTAGACTGTTTTGGAGCACGCTAGTTCAGAGGGCTATGAAATTTGTATGTTGGTAATCCACTTGCAACATGGCTATTCCATGTTAATCCTTTGGGAGATCAAAGTTAGGGGAGAAACTTATTTTTGGACCACCATCGTTTTCTTCTCTTGATCTTCTTTAGCTTTTTGTCCTCTCCCCCCGCCCTTATGTGTGAACCCTTTTTAGGTTCAGACTGGCTGACAGCTGGGAAGCAAGAGTAGCAAAGTGCTCCATCTTGGAAGCACGTTACTATCCAGACCCCAGTTCAGCAACGTACTCATGCATATGCATGCGCCTAACTTTTACAATGTGAGTCCTCCTATTGGTTGCAGTCAGACAATTGACTTGCTTACAGATGGGCACTTGGTTAAGAATGTTGCTGAGACATCATGCGTCAATTTCAAATTATAAGGCCTGCGCAGGCATGGTAGTTCTGCCTGGTTCGGTTCTTGTTCCCCCAACTCCTGGCTTACCACACAAAGAAGAAAAAGCAAGCAGGGTTCTTTCATTTCAAATCTCAACACCTTCCCCCATTGGCTCTCTGCCAACACCTCCTGGCTACCTGAGTTTTTAACCCTTTGGTTACTGAACGCTGGGACATTCAGAAAAGGCCAGCACTCCTCCTATCCATCACATGGCTCCCCCAAATTCCAGATGGCGCCAGATAGGATAGTTCATACTGGCTGTGATTTCTTCCTGGAGGTTTAAGAAAGGGGTTGTTTCACATGGTGGTAGCAGCCTACCTCCCACTGTCAGGGAATCTGTAACCTTGGGGAGGTTTTTTTTGTTTTGGGGTTTTTTTTTTTAAGCAGAAGCCTATAGAAGCAAGGTATTTTCAAAGTGACACCAGGGCCCCCACCTTCTGCACTCAGATGGTATGTCTAGACTACATCCCTCTGTCACCAGAAGAATGTAAATTAGACATACCAAATTTGCTAATGAAGCGGGGATTTAAATCTCCCACACTTCATTAGCATAAAAATGGCCACCACTTTTTGGCCACGGAGCTTTGTTCCTAAGGGTGTGTCTACACTACTGGGTTTTTTGTTTTTCGAAAAAAAGTGAACTTTTTTCGAAAAAACTTCCCCTGCGTCTAGACTGCTACGGGATTCTTTCAAAATTAAATCGAAAGAACGCAGCGGTTTTTTTCACCCGCGGTAAACCTCATTTTACGAGGAAGAACGCCTTTTTTCGAAAGAGAGCATCCAGACTGAGTGCTCTCTTTCGAAAAAGTGGCTCGCTTTTTCAAAAGAAGTGGTTGCAGTTTAGACGCTGTCTTTCAAAAGTGGCTTGTAGTTTAGACGTAGCCTAATAGTCATGCCTATTAATGGGAATGACAAGTGTAAATCCCCCTCAGGCATTTGAACAAAGTAAGGTCTGTTGTCTGCACCTCCTCTGCACAGACCCAGAATAAATGTCCTGTTGGCTTACTTGTACCTTAGGTGCATTCTCTTGCTTCCCAAACTTCTTACCTTAAATAGGTGGCAGTCTGGCCCCAGTACAGAGCTGAGGTATTTAGAGGGATGCTTATGAACTTGTATCACACGCAGAAGTGTGTATGACCAGGCTTACAGGCCAGTGTAAACTGGCCTGGCACCACTGACTCTAGACTGATTCACATCCGCTGAGGATCTAACCCCATGAGTCTTAGCCAGACAACAAAGTGCTGCCTCTTATGAAATCTGAAGCCAGCTCCCCTTCAAGGAGAAAAGGATACAAGCTACGTTCCCTCCACAATGTGAACCGCTGACGAAGGTTGCCAACTTGTTGCACTGCGCATTTTTACGAAACATGCCGGCGGAGACGGGGCGTGCGCGTGGGGGTGATTTTGAGTTCACAACTTCAACATGGCTGGGCTACATTTTTTTTTTTTAAAGTGAAGCAACCAGGCGAGCAGAGATCAAAACGGAACAAAGCAAAATCCCTTTTCTTTCATTGTGTCATTGGGGAGGAGTCAGAAAGACATTCTGTTGATTTCTTGCTCAAGATAATCCCTGCTAAGGAATTAATGCCCTGAACAGATGGCGCTGCCTCATTTCCAGTGAAAAGAATCAACCGAGATAGTCCCTGCAATTATTTTTAATGGCTTGTGTGGCGATCTTCTTAATTTGTGAGCGAAGGTTTCATCTTTTGTTAAAGCTGCCTCCATTCACAAAGGGCTTAGTTTCCAAAGTGCTGAGTGTCCACAACCTCCCTTGACTTCAGTTGAAGTGGTAGGTTGCTTGGCACGTCTACAAATCAGGTCAGTGGCATTTTGAGTAAAAGCTTAGGATGGGAGGAGACTCCTACCCACTTAAATATCCCTGCAGAATAGTATTAAGCACCGCTTTGTACTTTGGGACTCATCTAGTGGGATCAGATGTCTACTGTAAGGAGAGCATAGCCTAAGATTTGCTTTGTGACTGGAAAACACATTTCGAGTTGTGTTTATTTGTGTCTTGGACAAGCTGTTTCCACATTAAGCTTCCCTTATAAAATTGGTTTTGAACTCTGAGGTAGGCAGACCTGTTGTCCTTCCACTGAAATGTGGAGATAGGAGGTGCTCCTGTGGGTAGCAAACTTCATCGCTTCATGTTTTGAGGGAGGAGCAGGCCTCTTCAGCTGCAAAGCGTGTGTGTGTTTGTTTGTGGTGCGAGGTTGAGCCCTGTTTTTCAAAAGCGTTTCCTTGCCTTCCTTTCTGAAGGAGAGCAGGAGGATGTGATTGTCACTGTCCCTTCTGGCTATAATGTTGATGGACCCGTGAATAATCTTTCTGTTCTTCTTTCCCAGATTCCATGATGTTTCCTGAGAGTGGTGCTCCTGAGAAGCGTTTTCCGTGTGAGTTTTGTGGGAGGTCATTTACAGAGGGCTCTGAGTGGGAACGGCACGTGCTGAGACACGGCATGTAAGTGTGTTTATAGGCTACTTTCTATCACATCCAAAGGCTAGAGTAGATCTTTGTTCCTCTCCCTCCCTTTCCTCCCTTCCCCCCCAAAAAAGAACTAGTGAAGGCAAACACAGGGAGGTCAACAAATAATCCTAGTAGGTGGCCACAGGGGTCATTGTATGAAATTGTCTTTTCTGTGTTAAAAAGAGGTCAAACCAGATTATTAAAATGGTCTCTTCTTGGCTTAACATTATGGAGCCAGAATTCCAGGGTGACTATGGTACTCGAAAAGGATTGGAACTAAAATCTTAGTCTGTCTTGGATAGGGAGTATCTAATAGTCAGACCCTCAGATGTGAGTGTTCCCTTGCAACTTCAAGACTGAATCAAATCCACCTGAACCTCTTTTTGAGATGTAGGCCAAGATGGAAGACCTTTAACTAGGATAGCTCATCTTCAGAAACTTCCACCATTTGGTCCAGAATCCTGTGTGGACATCTCCCAAGAATTCAGTACCATCTAATCCAAAGTTGAATCATAGGACCCGATTGGTCCCAAACCTGATCTCCGAATCCAAGGCCTGGAAGGTCAGATTAAGGCACACAATTCCAGCTATGTAAAATATGTACCTGGAGTTGATTTACCTTAAGCTGAGCTTGGTGCTATCTTCACAGTGGGACAGCGATGGGAGCAAACACTCTGGTCAGCTTCCCTTACTCCTCGCAATTGCAAGGAGTACTGGCACTGACCAGAAACATCAGCATTTGATTTAGCGGGTCTTAACTAGACCTACTAAATCAAATGCCAGAAGATCCATCTCCACCGTGGCAAGTGGAGACATGGCCTTAAAGTCTTCCTGATCTGAATACCTCTTGATTGACCTAATGAAGCTGGAAATTACTGTTGCCATTTACGAGCTCATAGGCCAGCATTGAAGGTATCTGCAAATCATTGTGGTCCTTCTACATGAGCTCCACTCAGGTTCCCTTTCTACTCTTTATATCGGAACAGTGATATTGAACTTACAGTAAATTATATGCACAAAAGGTTTGAATGCTTCAAGGAGAGGACCTCTCTCTAACAGTCCTACTCTGAGATAATAGGAAATATTTGTGTTGTACACTCATTGCTAACAGTCTTTTATTGCATAGGACAACAGTGCAGTCAGCTGTGGTGTTTGGTACTTTCACTTTACTTTGAGAATTTTTTGTCTAAAATCTCTTCAATGCTCCTTACCTGCTTCAGAATGGAGAGCTCTTGCACCATTGCTGACACTCAGAAGACACGTTGATTTAGTTTTTGTATATTGCTAGACTGATGACCTCTTGCGGGGGGGAGGGAGAGGAAGGGGAGAAGAATTACCATATTTCAGGTTCCCCAAAAGAGGATGCTGCTGGAGGGGGAGGAAGTTGGGAGGGATATTTGGGCGATGCTGAGGGGAGGTGTATGTACCAGGAGAGGTGCCTGGGGGTGCTGGAAGGGATATTTGGGGGGGTGCTCATAGGGCACTCATTGGAAACAGGAGGAAAATGTTTTTCACAATCATGGTTGTTGGGTGGCTGGTCCTTGTGGGACCCCTGTACCCCAAGGCTGGGAGCCAAGACCTGGGGCAGGTGGGATCCAGTGGCTGTGGCTGCAGGGGAATGGACCAGTTACTTGCAGGTGCAGGGATAGATTAATCGGGGCATTCTTGAACTGTGACAGCTACTCTGGAAAAAAACTTGGGCATTGCCTCTTATTTGAACAATCCACCTGGACAGAAAATGGAAGATGAGAAAAAGAGACCATGTCTCGTAGCCCCTGGATGTATGAAAACCCTACTTTTGGGAATTACAGATACTTCAGCTTTCTTACCCCTGATCTTGTCAATTTAGATAAGAGCCTCCATCCTACAGTGCTTCCAATTTGTGTTTGTACAGGATCTAGCACAGTGGGGCTTAACTTTCATTTGAATTGTACTGGATGTGCCGAGTTTAAAGAAAGCAGCTTGTTAGGCACTTGAATGGCTCAAAAGCCATTTGTCTTTTTAGATTGTTCCCTCTTCGGGGAAGAACTGTCTAAAAATGCACACGCCTAGCACACTTCGGGACCAGTTCTAATACAAATGATGAGCCCAAGGAATAAGGGTAAGTTGACCTTTCAGGGATGAAAAGGTCAGACATCAAATCTGGGGTTGTTTCTGCGCCTTATGTTCAGCAGCCCCTAATTTTATTTATTTTACTTTAAAATATTTTTACCCCGCCTGACCATTTAAAATATTCGAGGCTAACCCTACGTACAAAATATCCAACTCTATGGATACACAAAAATTAGTATTTCATTTCCCTCGCTTGACCTGTTGCAAGCCTTATAGACTGGTCTACACTACAGAGACAATGTCAAATTAAGACACACAACTCCAGCTATGTCAATAGGGTAGCTGGTGTCGACGTTCCTTAGGTTGAGGTATCACAATGTCCCTACTGCAGGGAGTCAGCAGGAGACGCTCTCCCATCGACTCCCCTTACTCTTTGTAATCAGGTAATTGAAGTATCGGCTCATGGTGGCTCTGGTGTGGAGCGCAATCAGCAGTCCATTTAGTGGGTCTTAACTAGATCTGCTAAATCAATCCGTGCAGCACCAATCTCTTGATAAGTGTAGACAAGGCTAATGTACCCTATTAGATGCTGGTGGTTTGGCTAACTGTAGTCTCTGGGTAATAGGTAAGGGAGGGCTTTGTTTTCTGTGGGTCCGATCGTAAAGTTCTCCACTTTCTGTTGCTCAAATTTCCAGGGCCCTGAATGAAAGTAAGCGTGGGACCAGTGAGGATGAACAGCTGAAGGAGAACACCGAGGAGAACGTTAAGGTACCGTCAGCAGAAGAAAAGGAAGGCAGTCAGGAAATGGTGGTGGACTTTTCCCACAAGAATGAAACTGCAGTCCTTGGTGTGGCTGCCGATAAATCTCTCCATGAGAACACAGAGGCCAAAAACGAATAAGCATTTGGTGTGATTTTAATTAACCTACTTGAACAGTGATGAAAGGGGTTGGGGGGGAGGGGGACTAAAGGAAGAAACAAAGCTGCTTTTAGGACTGAATGATCTATTTTCAAAGCACTGGTACCTGTGTGAGTGTGTGTATATTAAAGTTATTTAAATGATGGAATAAGTGGGCTCCATTACATCACTGCATCTTTTCTTCTGGATTTTTGACAATGGGAAGTTACATTCATCTTGGACTAAACGAAGCAACTTCCCGTGTTCCGACATTACACAATGTGCTTTGCAATGGAGACTTGGATTGTCTGAGATCGGAAGCGTCGTGAGCATGGAAGAAGGGGGGGGGGGGGCACAACTTTTTGGCGCACACATTTCCGTGCGTTTTTCTAGTTTTAATACATTACGCTTTTCAAGACTGAATGCAACTGCTTTAGAAAAGAAAAGAAAGGATTAAAAAACAAACTGCTTTGCTTAAAACAGTCACCTGTTTCTTAGTACCTCAAAATTAACCAAGGGAAATCTCTGCATTGTCAGTACTACCTGTTGTCGTTGTGGTTAAATGTAGAGAGACTGCTGGCTGAGATGGTGAATGGAGGAAGAAAAAAAAAAAAAGAAGTTTTAAAGAAAGGAAAACAAATTGTGCTTAAAATCCCATTGTGGGTTTTATTTCTTAAAATACTGTGATTTTTTTAATTATTTTAGTAAAAAAAAAAACAAAAAAAGAGAGAGAGAGAGAGAGAGACTTTAATTCCTAGATAACTGTTTGTGAATTGTCATCCTTTATTCCAGGTAAGCTGTTTGTTAGTATTCAACTATAATTTTAGGGTTTGATAGATTCATGTGACTGATTGTGCGGTTTTGTTTGCCACATGTTTGTTTTCTATCCGCCGGAGGTGTTACAAATACAGCACAATTAAGTTTCTCATGTAAAACAATTTCTTTTTCAAGGGGGAGGGGAAGGAGACGTGTTCTTGTGAACAACGTTTTTTTTAAGCATACGGAAATAACAAAGAAGTTTAACTTTTTTAAAAAAAAATTAAACTAAAGAACCAAACTTACGGCACAGCTATGCAGCGTGCGGACCCGCCACTTAGGTCCTCGTCACCATTCTGTTGCTTGTCAAATTAACATTGATCAGTCTCACACCAGTAACTTTTCGTTAAGATTGGCTGCCGTTTTCGTAGGTGGAGTGTGTTTTTTTTCTTTATTGTTTTCGTGCGGTGGGGCGGGGGGGGGGAGTTTTTGATAACACATGTTTTTGCAAAGGGGAGGGGTGAAATAGTTACATAACACAGAGTGTGAATCTAACTCGAGTCAAGATGGGACTTGCTATTTTCCCCCTCCCCCCTTCCTTAGCATGGTGGCAGCAGCACAGAAGAAATAGGAATCTACAGCCACGTGGAAGGATCCTGCACTCTTGAGTTAGCCTGAGTAAGGAGAACAGGATCCAGGCCCATGGTAATGTTCCGACTGTGAACAAAAGAGTTTCTTTCCCAAAAGTAGAAAGTACTTGACTGAAACCTAGTTTTAGAAATGCATGTGTCTTTGTTTTTTTGTTTTGGCGGGGAGGGCGGGAGGGGGATTGTATTGGGAGGGAGGGGAAAAGACAGGAAGCTGGTGAGAAGACAGCGTCCCACGGAGCGTCACATAAAATAGTTGGCAAAAGTGTTGCATTTGTGGAATACGTGCTAATTGAAAAGCATGGTGGTTTTGCTTTTAAGGATTCATCCTTTGCAGGCTTTCTTTGGAGGTGGGAGGGAGCATCATGTGGAAAACACAGCAGAGGGACAAGTATAAATACACATTTTGTGTCTGTGTTTTTGTTTTGTTTTGTTTTGAATTGGCCTCATTTCAAATGTATTTAAACAGTTCCATACCTGGATTGGGTGTTTGTAATGGTTACCAAAAATGAAAAAAGAAAAAAAATGAAATAAATGATTGTGACATGCTTTTATCACTACTTTATTTTTCAAATAACATGTAAATATTGTAATCCATTGGATTTTGTTTTGCTAACCTGTTAATAAAAATATGGGACCATTATCCTTTTAACAAGCCTAGAATGTCATATATTTCTTTTTTTTCTCTCTCTCCCTCCCCTCCCCCCCATGTATACCTGATATATTGTGGACACCACATTTTAGATGCATTATTATGAATTCTGTTAACTGTAATAATGACATAGAATTGAAAATAACATTTTTTTCATTGTTTAATTTATACAGAGGACTTTTTCAGAGTTTGACCGAAGGAAATAAATAGCAAAATGCTAACCCAGCGCCTCCAGTACTCACTATTTCCTGATTTTAAATGACTGCTTACTGATGGGGGAAAAGGGAGATTCTGAATTGTTGCACTGGTGGGGTTGGGTAGTTGGTTTTTTTTAAAGGCAATGAACATGAATAAAAAGGTTTTAAAAGCATGTGTGTGTGTAGTTCCATCGTAAGTACTTTCGAACGGTCTCCATTACTGATTTATCTGTCCCCTTCAATATCTGAAGGCCTCTCAGATACATAACTGACTTCGCTTTGCCCACTTCACCTTGGGCAAATACAGTTTGTGCACATTGTGGCTGGCTCTTTTACATTTGGATTTCTGCTGAGAATCTAACAAGGACTGTGTACGGGGGACTAAAAACTGAGCTGGATTTTTTTTTTCCTCAGCAACCATGAATTTTTTAATACATTGGAAATAAATGGTAAGTGTTTACTTTTTGATGGGTGTCCATGTGCTGGGCTGATACATATTGCCTTGAACTACAGAAAACAAAACAGCACCTCAAAGGATTTCTGCACCATCTTTCTTGGTGCTTTTCTCCACCTCTTATTATTTTCTTTGTCTATTGTACTGAAATACAACACGCTGCGTACTCTTATCTCTTCCATCGCTGAGCTAACCTGAATTTGTAAAAGTAATTGTTTCCCCAGTTGCCGAACACTAATAGCAGCAACATTGCTCGTGTATTTGAGAGAATGGGGAGCAAAGTCTAGTCTTGTATTACATGGATAGAAAGTTGCCGGTCTGTTAACATGGTGTAACTCCTTTCACTTTGGAGGCATGACCCATGGTTCATACTGCTGGAAAGGAGAAAAAATATGACCCCTTGAGCTTCTGTGTGAGTTCTGTGTTTGCACCGGAGAGCAGAGTGTTTCTCAGAGTTCAGCTATTTCAAGTGCCTAAATTGAATTCAAACTCCGTTTAGGAAACAGTGAGCCAAACCACTGTAGTAAAAAATGTGAAGTATGTGTGTTGGGGTGGAAGCAGAGGGAGGGAAAGGAAACGCATTGCTGTATAGTAAACTGAGTATTTAGTAGTATTGTTCTTCTGCCTTTCAGTACAGACAGAACATCCAAAAGGTCCTTCTTTCTTAACTTGGGGGTGACACACTGGTTTTCTGGAGAGCAGTCAGGCCCTCTGGGAGCTCACATCTGTGCCAGTCATCTGTCATGGATGCCATGGTTTTGAGGACAGGTTTCCTTTTCGCTTTGATTTTGTTCTTTTCGTTCTGGCAGTTCCAGTCCCTAATCCCTCCAACGTCCTGTTCTCACTGGTCTTGCACCATTGTAAATCCAAGTGACTTAACAGACAGCAGAGTGAAGGGAGATCATCTAGCCCAATGCAATTAAGCTCCTTCAGTCATTGTCTCTCTTTGTGCAGCCTTAGCTAAGGCCAGGTCTACACTAGGGACCAATGTTGAACGCAATTCCAGCTACATGAGTAGCATAGGTAGCATCAAGTACCATAAATCGAGTTAACATAGCATCTCCACTACGAGCGATTGACAGGAGAAACTCTCCCGTCGACTCCTCTTAAGCTTCTCGATCCCGTGGAGAATCAGAGTCGACAGGAGCATGATCAGCAGTTGATTTAGCGGGTCTTTACTAGACCCACTAAATTGATCCCTGGGGGATCAATTCTTGCAGCCCTGCTCTCCCGGTAAGTGTAGACAGGGCCTAAGGAAAGCCAGAGCCACATTACGTCATTCAGCCTAACCATGGAAAATTGGACATTTGGATCCCGCAATCAGTAGAAATCTTACATAGCTGTTTGGGCAAATTTTAAATACAAACTGAACTCTATATTGGCCCAGCCACAGAAATACTTTTACTCAGTCGTTGTGGGCTGATGCCATAGGCACTTCCACAGTTCGTGTGCATCAGGCCAACTGAAAGTGGCTGAGAGAGGATGTGTCAGAATAATATATTTCAAGAGGTTCAGCTAAGGCCTGCTGTGCCAAAGGTATGTCCTAGTCTGACGAAACAAAGCATTACCAAAATCCTGGTTTCCTAAGAACACATTTGGTTTTGTGGCAACGTTATTGCTGACCATACCCATTGCAGTTTGCACAGGGCTCTACACACCAGGCTACAATGCTCTAGGACAGTGATACTAAGACTACAGTTTACGAGTCACAAGGGGCTCTCGAATGTGTCTCCTGCAGCTCTAAAAAACTGATTTAATTATTAAACAATCTTAGTACAAGACCCTGATTGGTTAATATGTTATTAACCAGTTGTAGTTGATAAAATATTTGGCCAGTCATTTTGCTGTAAGAATTCTATTTTCCTAGTCATGCTATTTAAATATGAGTATGTAACGGGGCCGTGCATATCATGAGGTTTACTGACAATAGATGGGCCACAGCTGTCAGCAACTGGTACCCTGGGAAACTGAAACGACCACTCAGCCGACCTTCAAAGAGATGGGAAGATTTTAACATGAAAAGACATTGCCGCACATGGAGGAGGAAGGCCAGGATACGAGAAGAATGGAAAATGTGTTGTGATCGGTATAATCTCTACAAGAGCTAAAGGGCCGATCGATCAAGGTGATATAGCACTACAGTAAATGAAACAATGGAGTCACTCTACTGTGACTTCTTTGGGTAGTGCTGATCACTAACTTGGCTTCTGAATCATTGAGGCCTCAGTTTCACTGCTCTAAGGCATATTTGGATCTTTTCACCTCTCTCTTCCCATCTCTTCTCTCACTTAAGTGAGCTCTACACTAAAGGGGAAGGTTGAATTAAGAGATGTTAATTACATAGCTGGAGTCAACGTACCTTGATTCGAGTTTACCCACGATCCCCATAGCGGGAGGCCGATGGCAGCAAACGCTCCTGTCTGCTTCCCTTATTCCTGACAGGAGCAGGAGGACTAGCGCTGATGGGGGAACCCTCTTGAGTTCGATTTAGCAGGCCTTTAGTAGAACTCCGGAAGATAGATTGTGGCAGTGTTGTTCTTCCCAGTAGTGAAGACATGGCCTTTAGGCTGGTTGATCATCTGAAAAGTGGAAGTGGATTTAGCAGAATAATCAAAGGTAGCTGTCTTGGGAGGAAAAGAAAGGAGGGACACTTGAATCAACTTGGTTTTAGATTTAGATGCAGGTTCAGGCACATCTCACGCTTACTAGGTGGGTGTTCTGAGATGGGGATGTGGGATTGTCAATTTGTTGGTGGAAACTACGCATGCACATATCAAAATCTGGAATAGCTCAAGTAAAAGTATGAATTACGGTGAGGCCATGCCAGATAATTCATAGATTTAAAAGGGACCATTACTAGATTAGACATTATTAGACCCTTTAGTCTAATAGAGTTATTAGATTCTGTATATTACAGGCCATAGACTTACACCCAGTTACCCCTGCATGGAGCTGAATGACATGACTGAAGCATGCCTGCATTCAGCTATGTTCTTACCAACCAACACCCAATGCACATCAAACCTGCTGGCGTTCTCTTTGTGGAATTTCTGAACCAATCTTGAGCATGAATGTTTTCTCTGCAGGTTCATTTGCTTCATGGGTGGATGAGTAACGGTGAACATTTTAAAATCTGCCCATTCATTTCAAAGGGAGTCGATTCCTTGAATGGTGGGCTTGCCCAGGAGAGGTTAGTGAGAATAAACATTTTCATTTCCTTCACAACAAAACCTCTTGATTAGCTTTGTTATGAACCACACATCTTCCTCCCTCTCCCCTGCTACTCCAGATTTGTTTCAACAACTTGCCAAATGCATTGATATTTAAAATCTCACAATGATGTTTGTTTTTGCTTAGTCGGTGTGCGTACTTGGTACCGATGGAGTCATGTAGCATTTGGATCCCAAAAGCGCAGGAGTTTGCAGGTAAGTTTTTCAGAGCACCGTTGAGTATGAGATGTATTTTTCATTTTACATCCATTTGTTCCTGGAGTATGTGGGACTTGAGACTCTTAGTCCATCTAGCCTGGGTATCATTTATTCCCAAGAGCGGGGAAAGCCTCAGTGCTAGAGGCAAGGAATCCTGCAGAAGCGGGATAACCTAGACCATAATCATTAGTTGGATTTAAACCCTGGATTGTGAGGTTTTAGACGCATTCCAGTACACATTTCTTACCATTAATTATTCAATAGTTTTGCTATCTAGCCCCAATTCAAATCTCCCAACATTCATGGCCTCAATGGTGGAACATACCAGGAAAAAAAAGTGTCCTTTTTTTTTTTTTTTGCATTTTAGAAATACTTGCTCTTTTGTTCCCCGAAAAGAAAAATCTTCCTTTCACTCCGTTGCATCGTGTCTTACCTAGGCTATGCCTAGACTACATTATATTTTTGGAAGGGGATACACAAATTCTATGGGAATTTGCATATCTTCTTCCAATGTCACTTTTGAAAGCGGATCTTTTGAAATTGAAAGTAGTCTGGACGCCGGGTTTTTTGGGAGAAAAAAACCCCTTTTTCGGAAAAAAAAGTTCTACCTTTAAAAAATGAGGTTTATGTGGTTTTTTCCGAAAAGGGGGGTTTTCCCGAAAAACTGCGTCCAGACTACTTTCATTTTCAAAAGCGAGATCAGAAGAAGATATGCAAATTTCCACAGAATTTGCCTATCCTCTTTCAAAAACAGAACGTAGTTTAGACGTAGCCTAGTCTTCTGCAACTCTAGAAGTGATGAGGGGAGCAGGGAGGGGAATCTGCTCTGTTGACCACTCTGCAGCGCCTCCTAGGGGCTCTCCTGGGGCGTTCTCTCTGCCATTTGCACTGCCGCCCCCTCCTCTGCCCTCCCCTCCCTGTGGTTCCGCTCGCTCGCTCACTCACTCACTCAGGACTCTCATGTGCCTGGGGCTTCAGAGCTTTCCTCCTTAGGCCTTAGTGAAGTTCAAGGATACCCCCAAAGGGAGGTGAGGTCTGCTTCTGGACTGCATCCAGCCATCCCGGAATGGGCTTTCCCTAATGTGTCACTCCAGCAGTGGCCAGCAGGGGAACCTAGCCCCACCTTCTACACTGGGTTGCAGTCCAGAGACCTTCTGCCTATCTGCTCTGGGCTTTTACTCTCCCATCCCTCACTGCTCTTCCCTGGCCTACCTCTTGCCCTTTTCTTACTATTTCCTGCTCTTGCCCCTTGTATACAGGGGCACGACTGTCGATTTTCTACCTCCAGCCCATTAACCGCCTGCCTCTCTTTATAGACCCCACTCAGCTCCATTCCCAGCTGAACCCCGTCAGCAGTTTGGCCCTGGCATTCCTGGGTTTCCTCCAGATGCCGCCTAAGCCTCATTGGCCTAACTACCCTTTCTTTTCAGAAGACTGGATTTCACTGGAAGCTAGACCACACTACCAGGGTTTTATTGTGGAGCAGAACAAGTCAACTTGGGTGGTGAAAATGATTCCATGAAGGTGTTTCACTCTGGTCCTGCCTCTCTGCTCCAGAGGGCAGGGATTAACCAGGGTCCATGTTACTTTGACCCAGTCACAGCATGGGAAATTCCTTATCAAAATTTGTCTCCGCGAGGGCCTGCTTCCAAAGTTGTGAATCCACAGATCTCTATGCCCACACCCAGGAGCCAGAGGTACTCAGATGCACCAATCAAGTCCTGGGTGATGAATTTCACCCTGTCAGCAACAAACGCATAATTGCATTCCCTTTAACGGATTTCATTGACATTGCTACTTAAGCCGTTTAACATACGGGTTTCACAATTTAAGACTTCTTTCTGGAGGAATCTGGGCTATAACTCCATTTTATTTCTGTGTCACTGAACTTGAAAACAGACAGGAAAACAGTGTTCTCCCACCTTATTTATATAAAGTTGAGGGGCTTCCCTGGGTTGTGCTTGGAGAGGTTCTGCAGGAGAGCAAGTACTTGGGGGCTCGCGGAAAGGGGAAATCTAGAAATAACTGCTCTACATAAGCACATGGCACAAAGCCACATGGGCAAAATTAAGTGTGCCCAGGTCTAGGCGCAGATGATAACTGCAGACTCCGATTTGCAAATGGAAAGAATATTCTCAAAGGCCTGTCCCAGGGATGGCACCCGGGAGGGTAAATAAAAATGTGAGGTTCATCATTAAAAATAAAAAACTGCCAAACCCGATAGAAGTTAAATTCTACCACTTACTTAGAAGGAGAGAAAGATACAGCATGCGACTTTAGACAGTTGCTTAGGGCCAGAATTTCAAGGGCATTTAGGCACCTAAAGATGCAGCTTGACACTGAGCAGGGTTTTTCAAAAATGCTGGGACATCTATACCCGACTGATTTCCATAGGATTTCGGCTCCAGGGTGCTTTTGATAAGTCTCGTAGGTGTCTGTCTGCACCCTTAGGTGGCTAAACACCTGTACAGATCTGGCCCTTCGTCTCCGTGACCTGAACCTTCAAAGGTACATAATCGCTTAATCAAAATTAATGAGGGTTAGGTGATGAAATATATCAAGTGTGAAATGAGGGCCTCACCTTCTTTCTCCCCCTTTGCGGGCCATGCGTAAACGCTTTGGGACTGTCCTGTGCTCATGCTTAGTTCCTGCATCTGGCTGCTGCCATACAAAAGAGCTATAGGTTAGCATAGCGGAGTAGTGTTTGTTTGGGGGCATGGTAAGTATAAGCTGGATAGTGTGTGTGGGAAAGGCTGGAAAAATCACCTTTGTTTTCACACAGAAGGGAATGTTTGGGTGCACAATTAGCAGGTGCTTAGCTACCTGACTGGAGCTATAGAATCTTCTAGCTCTTCTTCTTGCTCCCAGACAGGCCAGAGTACGTCCACTCAGGGCCTCCAGACACAACTTACAACCTGGTGAGCAGGATTCCAGCTGTTTCCTGCCTAGAAGATAATCGATGCTCAGCCAGTATCATCAGCTTAGTGCCAGAATACGTCTCTCTCAGGGTAAGAAAATTACTCATCAGTGTGGCTCAGGGGAGGTAAACACGGCTATGTCATCCATAGAAAATTGGAGGAGCAATACTGCATTACATCTGGCCTCCCTCCGCAATGGCAAGTACTCTGTGACCAGGCAGTTAGTTAGTTCTGGAAAAGAGATGGTGAAATTTGGATTCTCCCACACATGGTGCCGGCTAAAACGAGATGCCGAGTTTCTCCGATCCAAATCATCCTATTCCACGTTAAAGAGTTCCACTCCAGACAGGCCCTTCGCAAACTGGTGAGTGAAATAGCAAGGGCGCCATTCCAGTGTGCCAGCATCCCAGTGATTTCTCCCTTTGCTTGCGTTGAGGGAGCGGCTTTGCTTTGTGCTCTCGGAAAGTAACAAGGAACGACATTTCACGGCACAGTCTTGTGCTGTGCAGGTGGTTTGTCTTGTTTGCCTCATAAGGAATGTATTGGGATCCAGCCATGTTGTTTACATTTTCCAGATGTCTGAGGTCATTGCTATTAGACATACATTTGCAGGGAAGGGTTTTTTGTTTTTCTTAGTGCGAGCTTTGTGAACCAGGGTCCCATGCTCATTTTTCAAACATTGTTGTAAGTTACAGTGGTTTCCAGGAAGAGTGATGCTCTGCCCTGATACAATGCTTTTCGTCTGCCGATCTCAAAGCACTTTACAAAAGGAGGCCAGCATTATGGCCTACCTTGTTCAGAGGGGGAAAATGAGCCATGTGAGCTGTTTCCAGTTCAATCCAGTGTCTTAAAACAAATCCGTTCTCCACCCCTCATTCCCTGATCAGAATATTAGGAAATCTTAGCAGTTACGGCAGCAGATCTATCGTGTCTGACCCATTTCCACTAGCGTAACTGTGATAATCCAGTGGGAGGGCCCTCGTATCTTTGAACTCAGAGATGTCTGAGCCAAGAATCCCAATCTGAACACATGGGGGACGTCTGGGACTGAACAGGGACCAGCCGACCTGTTGCGGGTGACACCAAAACCTTAGGGCTGAGTGTTCCTGAATTTTGGAAAAGTCTTAATCTTAAACAAAATGTTGTGGCTCAAATCTACTTCTACACTGAACTTCTCGATGCAGCTGTTCTATTGTTGACCTGCTTTCATTCTTAGAAAGTTTTCCAGTCATGGTTCACTGTCTACAAATGGTGAAGGATCTTGCTTCTTTCATGATGCTCGGTCAGTTTTTCGGCATAGTTTTAACTAGAGCACTTTGCATCCAAAGACAGTGTAGGACTTATAAAGAAAGTGGCTATATCAGAAGAAATTGCACTACTCCTGCATCACGGGACTTAGGCAATCTTACTGAAATGTGTTACATTCATGCCCTGGATTTTCCTGAAGATCTTGTAGAGGAAAATTTACACCAGTCAAAATTCTTGGGGTTTGAGTCTCATTTACGCCACTCCGACAGTATAAAGGCGCTTCAAAGAGTTTATAAATGTTACCTATCCCCCCCCCACACACTCCAAGGTCTCTTTGCACAGACAGGGTGATGTAAAGGGGCCTTAATATAGATCAAAGGTATTGGTGACTCCATGGGTACGTCTAGATTATGTGTCTCTGCTGCCAGAGGCATGTAAAATAGGCTACCCGACATAGTCAATGAAGCAAGGATTTAAATATCCCCGACTTCATTAAAATAAAAATGGTAGCCGCGCTGTGCCAGCTCAGCTGATCATTGGCACAGCACGTGAGTCAAGGTGTGGATCAGTCAACAAGCGAAGCCTTTGTCAACCGCTCCTGTAAACCTCGTTTCACAAAGCATAAGGGAGCGGTCAACAAAGGCTTCCCTTGTCGACCAATCCGCGTGTTGACTCGCACGCTGTGACGACACTCAGCTGAGTCGGCACAGCATGGTGGCTATTTTTATTTTAATGAAGCCGGGGATATTTAAATCTCCGCTTCATTGACTATGATGTCAGGTAGCCTATTTTACAGGCCTCTGTCGGCAGAGGCATGTAATCTAGACGTACCCCATATGTGATTTCAGCCCTCCCTTTTTAATTTCTACCTTTTTTTTGTATTAATGACAGGTGTTCTTCAGCTATGATGGCAGAAAAAGATCATTGTATCCTCCATCATATTTAGATCATGAAAATCTGATAAATCAAGTCCAAGGGGGAGGAAAAATTAATATTTGTATTACAGTAGCGCCTAGAAATTGGGTCCCCATTATGCCAGGTGCTGTACATATACATAGTAATAGAAAATCCCCCTCCCAAAAAACCTGATAATCTAAAGACCACACTGACCACAAATAGACAAACCCAAGCAAAGGAGAAAGGAAGTTTTCTTATCCCTGTACAAATGGGGAATTGAGGCAGAGGGGAGATTAAATGACTTTCCCGAGGCCATATAAGAAGTCACTGGCAGGACTGGGAAATAAATCTTCATCTACTGACTCCCAGTCAGGTGCCTTAACCACTAGGTCATCCTTACTGTCTTTATCAGAATAAATATATCCATATAATCCCAGAGAGTTGCAAAACCTATATAGGCTTGGTGTGTTGTGCCCTGTCCTACCTCTGGGTGCAATTGCTGGTAATAACGTATGAAGAACATAAGAATGGCCATACAGGAAACCCCCGAGATGCGACCACCCGAGTTGGGACCCCCCGCACTTACAACCATTGCTGTAAGTGCAGAAGGGGCCAAAACCCCCCGACTTACGTCCTTGGCCCGCATTTATGATGGCACACGACACCTAGCATAAATGAGGGTTCAAGTTACGATGCCCCCTCACTGCGGTGCTTCCCCAGGAACCGAGCGCATCGCAAGTGAGGGGCCAGCTGTACTAGGACAGATCCCAGGGTCTAGCTAGCTCAGTATCCTGTCTTCCAGCGGTGGCCGGTGCCTGAGGGAATGATCGGACCAGGACAATTCTGAGTGCTCCATCCCCCCGCTTCTAGTCCTGGCCTTTGGGACCCACTGTAGGCATGCCAGAGAGATGCTGGTTGACTAACTCCTCCAAACTTGGCGCTTCCCTTTGCCAAATCTTCATGATCTAGGATCCTCAACTGGTGCAACGATGTCAAAGGAGTGACACCAGTTTGTAACTGCTGAGGATCTAGGCCAGGGCTGGGGAATATTTTTTGGGTTGGGGGCCACTGACCCATAGAAAAATCAATTGGGGGCCACACACAAGTGAAAAGCCTCTCACTGTGGCATTTAGCTGAGAAGGAAAAAGACATTCCCCTCACACGAGGGGTGTTAAATATCGGTTAACTGAGTAGTCGATTAATCTCATGAATTCTTACTGGTTACTTGACTTTTCTATAGGCTCTGGGGGTGGGGCCAGTAGCCAGTGCGCTCCAGCTCCACTACTGCAGTGCCCCCTGCGCTGCTGCTTCTGATACAGAGGCAGCAGTGCAGGATGCCAGGCCGGAGCTGGTCCACGAGGGGAACCAGTTCCTCTCATGGACCGGCTGCTGCTGATATAGAGGCAGCAGTGCAGCGGGGAGTCGGGACTGAGCTGGGATGTCTGACCGCCTAGCTCCTAATACACTTTAAATGCAGCGTCACAGAAGAGAGAGGTTCTGGACCCACTGCAAGCCAGGACTGAGTCAGGCCGCTGGCCAGCCCACTAAAAAATGTACCCCGGGGGGCAGAGGGAAATGGGTGTATTCTATAGCATTAACTGATAAGCTTTTGCTTATTCGTTAATCGGCTACACTATTACATCCCTGCCTCACACACCAAAGCCTAGTAGAGTCTGTGTGCTCCTGCCCTGGGGTCGGGGGTGGCCCTGAGCCTTAGGGGCCAGATGCAGGCAAGTGTGGCCCCCTGGACTTAAGGTTCCCCACTTATGATCTAGGCCGCATGTGGGTTTTTGTCCCTTTATTAGGCCTTGCCTGCCTCCTCAGAGGCCTGTGCCTGCAGTGCGTCTTGATGGATCATCACACTGAACAATGCATCGCTGTAGCCTCCGAGGAAGGGAGTCAGAGCCTAGACTCACATTAAACGGTAACACCGAGCACCTGTTTGCTGTGAGCCCCTTGGCACCTTATGCTAGAGGCCCACTGACATGCTGACTAAAGAGCTCAACGTGTATTTCAGCAACAATGTGTGACTTCGTGCCTGCTCATTAAATGCTAATGAAATGTTTTCACATGCCATCCATGGGTTTATGGATTAATAAGCAATAAGTGTACAAGTTACACTTTTGAGGCGATTTAGAATTAATTGCAGGGTGGTGAGGTTTTTCTCCTTTTATATACCTATTAAACTTGCGTAACTGCTGTTTTTACAGTTGATTGGTGTTCACTTAACACACAGTAATTGCTCTTAAAGGCTTTTGTGAGTGCGTATTTGAGGCAATTTACAGTGTTAGCAATTTCCTGGTGGTATTCCTCAGAGGTATAGGAAAGCAAATCGCGTTCCGCTCGGGGATGCTCCTGAAGAGTGGCATCTCTTTCCCCTGTGGATTGTGTGCAGTGTGTTCAGCCAGTGGGATTCTGTCTTGAATGATGGCAAACACCATAGGGAGGCACTTGTTATTAGCAGTGAGGGATAACGTAGCAGGCCGCCCCGGCAGTAGCTAGGTGAGAACAGAGGATGCTGGGATATATCACTAGAAAACAAATCAGAAGGGACTATGGAAGAGGCTGTGGGGGCTAGTGGTTAGAATACTAGACTGGGGGAACAGGAGATGTGGCTGCCCTACAGCTTGATAGGGTCCTACTCTTGGCTGCCCTTTCAGGCCATTGTGCAATATAACTGATATGTTCAGAAAGGAACCTAAGCCTTGGACCTCCTCTTCCAAGAACCTCCTTTCTGGCCCTTCCTCTTCCAAAGGTCAGCTCCAACCTCTGGCTCTGGGAAAGGCTCTGAGGCTATGTCTACACTGCAGCTGTTCTTGCGCAAAAACTTGCCGGGTGTCTACACTGCACGCGTGTTCTTGTGCAAGTACATTTAGGCTGTGTCTACACTGGGCCACTTATTCCGGAAAAGCAGCCGCTTTTCCGGAATAACTTGCCAGCTGTCTACACTGGCCACTTGCTTTTCCGGAAAAGCAATGACGATCTACTGTAAAATTGTCAGTGTTTTTCCGGAAAAACTATGCTGCTCCTGTTCAGGCAAAAGTCCCTTTCCAGAAAAACTGTTCCGGAAAAGGACCAGTGTAGACAGCACAGATTTCTTTTCCGCAAAAAAGCCCCGATCGCGAAAACGACGATAGGGGCTTTTTTCCGGAAAAGCGCGTCTACATTGGCCACGGACGCTTTTCCAGAAAAGTGCTTTTCCGGAAAAGCATCCTGCCAATGTAGACGTACTTTTTCCGGAAATACTTATAACGGAAAACTGTTCCGTTTTAAGCATTTCCGGAAAAGGGTGCCAGTGTAGACGTAGCCTTACAGTGTCAGAAAACAGGGCTTCTTCCGGAAGAGTTATTCCTTGCCCCACGAGGAATAAGCCCTCTTGCACAAGAGCTCTTCCACAAGAAGGCAGTGTACACAGGCAACATGATTTTCTTGCACAAGAAACCCCCTATAGCTAAAATGGCCATCAGAGCTTTCTTGCACAAGAGAGTATCCACACTGCTATGGACGCTCTTGTGAAAAAGCATATGGCAGTGTGGACACGCTCTTGTGGAAGACCTTTTGAACAAGAATTCTTGCGCAAAACAGTTCTTGCACAAGAAACCTGCCGTGTAGACTTAGCCTGAGGCTACATCTACACTGGTGGGTTCTTGTGTAAGAACACGTCCACACTGCCAGGTGCTTTTGCGCAACAGCGCCCGTGGCAGTATGGAGGCTCTCTTGCACAAGAAAGCTCTGATGACCGTTTTAGCCATAGGGCTTTCTTGCGCAAGAGACCCCTGCCGTGTGTCCACACTGCCCTCTTGTGCAAGAGAGCTTACACTTGTTAGAAAAGAACGTAGCTCTTGCACAAGAAGCCCTCTCTTACCACGCTTTACTGTAAATCTTCTTGCGCAAGAGCGGGCGGGCAATGTGGATGCTCTGCGGAAGAACAGCCATTCTTGTGCAAGAACCCGCCAGTGTAGACACAGCCTGAGTGATAAAAAGAACCGGCACCAACACACGGAGGCATTCACAGACTTTAAGGTCAGAAGGGACCATTATGATCATCTAGTCTGACCCCCTGCACAGTGCAGGCCACAGAATCTCACCCACCTACTCCTACAATAATCAGCTCGCCTACATCTCAGATATTGAAGTCCTCAAATGATGGGTTTAAAAACCCCAAGATGCAGAGAATCCTCCAGCAAGTGAGCCGTGCCCCATGCTACAGAGGAAGGAGAAAAACATCCAGGGCCTCTGCCAA
Source organism: Pelodiscus sinensis (assembly GCF_052426305.1). Lineage (NCBI taxonomy): Eukaryota > Metazoa > Chordata > Testudines > Trionychidae > Pelodiscus > Pelodiscus sinensis. Next base: position 6,875,488 of record NC_143057.1, read on the forward strand.
TCTACCCTGGAGGAAAATTCCTTCTGGAACCCAATTATGGCAATCAGCTGAACCCTGAGCATGCGGGCAAGACTCATCAGCCAGACACCGGGGAGGGGAGGGGGGGGAAGTTCTCTATAGTAACTCCTATCATCCCACCATTGGTCTATTTACCACCAATAGTGAAAGGTCAATTAGTTGCCAATATCATGTTATCCCATCAAACCATTCTCTTCATAAACCCATCTAGCTTAATCTGGAAGCCAGATAGGTCTTTTGTCCCCACTACTTCCCTTGGAAGGCTGTTCCAGAACCTCACTCCTCTAATGGTTAGAAACATTCCTTGCTCAGTGTACCAGCCGGGAGACAGCACCGCGTTGTAGATGACCCGGCAGGGTTGCTGCCAATGCTTTCCAGCAGTGTGCACAAGACTAATTTGCACTGGGGAAAAATGAGAACCTGCTCTGAGGCAAGAGGGTCCGGGCACTCCTACCATGGGACTAGTTGCATGCACAGGGGTGTTCGCTTTTGTGCAAGGCGCCAAACTTGAAGAGGTAACGGAAAGACAGGAAGACAGAGAAGGCCTAGACATTTGAGGAAACAGAGGAACAGATACAAATTTTCACTCTGACCCTTTTCTTAGGATGCCCAATTCCAGGACTCCTAGAGCTCTAAAGAACTGAGTCTGTGTACACTATATTTCCTGGATATGCTGATATTTCCCTAGGCTATAAAATAGAGTTATATTTGCAGCAGAGTCCGGTTAACAAAGCGAGGATGTTTTCAGTCTAAGTGTTCACTGAAATGGTGTTGAATATGAGCTTAGGCCCTGAGCCTCCAAACATATAAATTCTTAACTTAATTCAGGTGCATAAAGTTCAGCACAGGTTTACATTTTTTGCAAGACCTGAGCATTATCTTTGTCTCTCTTTCATGGTACATTTCCATGGATGATTGGTCCACCCTTCAGACGCATTTCACCCAATGACCTAAAGGGAACTGCATCAGACCACGTACAAGTGCTCCATCTCTGACACATTGCCCATGTACAATGTGTCAATCCCTCCTTTCCAGCCTCAGTCCAACAATGCACTTGTGTACGTGCCTGACTTCAAACACGCTGACTAGAGCTTGCCTGTCGATGATACATTTCCACTTCAGTTCATCTGAGGAAGTGGGTTTTACCCACGAAAGTTCACGATTCTATATATTTTGGTTAGTTGCTTAAGACGCCACAGGATTACTTGTTTTTAAAATTACCAACCAATACAGCTAATCCTCTGAGATTCACCTACATCTGTGTACCACACAGAAATGGCACCTGGTTAGCTTCTATGCCTTTGGTCTCCTTTTCAGGGGACGCACACGCATCCGCATCCTGGCGAATGGTCTGGTGGTTAAAGGAATTCACTTACTACTTGGAAAACCTGAGTTTGAGTCCTTGCTCTCTCGCTGTATGGTTTTGGAGAAGCCTCCTACTCATCGGCCCTGCAGTCAGAGCTGTGATTGCAGCTCATGCAGGTAAACCCATACTCGCTTGAATATAGCCAACGTGGCTTTAAAAAAAAAATAGCAGTGAAAATGCTCCCAACTCGCACCATGGTCTGCCCTGCCTTGTCTTCTCTGTTCCTTTTAGCCATGCTGTAATCACAGCTCCTAGAGCAGCACAGCTCTACCCTCTGTCTCTCTGCACCTCGGTTCCCCATCTGTAAAATGGGATTAATAGCATAGCTGTCACTCCCAGGGTACTGTGGGGCTAAATATATTAAAGCAGTGGTCACCAACCAGTAGATCAGGATCTACTGGTAGATCTTGGAGCCTCAGACAGGTGATCCTGACTGGTTTGGCCACATAGTTATCAAGAGCCAGCACTTCAGCTGCTCCTCCTCCCACTGCTGCACATCTCTGGCCCTTTGCCTTGGAGCTGTTTCCCCAGAAGCCTCCTGATTGCTGGACTGGACAGGGCAGGGCAGGGCAGAGGATGGGTGCTGATGTCAAGGTGCTCCCTTCTCCCACCCTGTATCTTATCTCCACAGAGCAGAGAGAGGGCACGGCAGGAGTTGGGAGGGAGTTTGCCGGCTGCTTTGGAGAGTGGTGAGCCTGTGTTAGCCCCATTGCACCATCACTCAGGAGCCCCGAGGTAAGCAATGCCCAACTGGAGTCCACATCCTGAAACTCTAGCACAGTCATGAACTGCCTCCTATACCTCAAGCCCCTGCCCTAGCCCCCCTGCATCCAAACACCCTCCCAGAGCCTGACCTAGATCCCCCCCCCGCAACCCAACTGCCTGCCCCAAGTTCATCTCAGAGCTCCTCACACTCTAAATCCCTTAACCCAAGACCAGAACTTGTACCCCCAACCCTCTGCCCTAGCCTGGTGAAAGTGAGTGAGGATGGAGGAGGAGGTAGGGTGGAGTGAGGAGGGGTGGGCCTCGGAGAGAGGCAGGACAAGGAGCACAAAGGAGCTGGGGCAAGGGTATTCAGATTTGAAGTAGATCTTGGATTGCACTTAAATTCAAAAAGTGATTTAGTGCCGAAAAAGGTTGGAGACGACTGTATTAAAGACTGTGAGGTGCTCCGATAATATGGTAATAAGGGCCACATAGGTAGACAGACATATACTCTAAAGTACCCTCACCTTCCATCTATTGAAAAACAGAATATTTGGGGAGAGACAGGAAACTGATTGCTGCTTCTTTACTAACTAAGGGTATATCTACACCGCAACGTTATTTCGAAATAACTAGCACTATTCCAAAATAATGTAGTCTGCATCTACACACCAGGCAGTTATTTCAAAATAATGTCAAAATACAAGGAGTAAGGGAAGGCAGTGTTCTGTTTCGAAATAAGTGCTGGGTAGATGCGCCCAATTTCAAAAGAAGCTATTTCGAAATAAACTACGCAATTGACGGAGCTCAATTTGCGCCGTTGATTTCGAGCTGCGCCGTTGATTTTGAGTTACACCCTGCATATTTCTACGCTGCAGAGTTTTTGCGCAAAAACGGCTGCTTTGGCACAAAAACTCGTGGAGTGTCCACACTACAAGCACATTTTTGCGCAAGAAAAAGTACAGTAGATTATCAGCAGCTAGGGCTTTTTGCGCACGCGTTATTCCTCTTTCTACGTGGAATTAGCCTTTTTGCACAAGAGCTCGTGCAAAAAGGCGAGTGTGGATGGAGAACAGGGGTTTCTTGCGCAAGAAACCCGTATCGGAAACAGCACAGGTGCTCTGATGACCATTCTGTGAATGGCCATCAGAGCTTTCTTGTGGAAGGGTGGACGCCATGACCATGGCAGTGTGGATGCCCTCTTGCACAAGAACTTTCTGCAGAAGATCTCTCTTCTGCAAAAAGTTCTTGCGCAAGAAGCCTGCAGTGTAGACATGGCCTAAGAGTGCAGGCTGAATCATGTCTGTCATTGAAGTGACACCAATATCTGAAATCCGGTAGGTGAGGCGTAAGTAAAGAATGCTGCTTGAAATCTGTATGCCGGAAAGGTAGAGCACTTTGAGGATAAAGCAATTTTTGTTTCACAGCATTCCTTTTGTATCCTTCTGACAAGGCAGCATAAAAAACTTAACCCCCCGCTCCCATTGCTGCCTTAAAAGAAAACAGAGACGACCTATCTTTAGCATCAAATGAACAATGGGCATTCTTCCAGAAAGGAGAAAGAAAGAGTTGTGGAAGAAAGTGCAAAATGTTCTAACATCACATGAAATAAATATTTAAATGATAGGCATTTGGCTCATTGGCTTGCAGATGTCAGGGTAGCATCGACACCTCAGGTTTATATGAAACACTGGGTTGGCAAGGGAGGCGGGAGGCAAGGGAGCTACAAATCTCTTATCATAGCTTGGGATAGACAGAGATCCACTAACAACACATGCTTTTCATGTTCAAAACACTTTAGAAATAGTAACTAATTAATTGTCCTACTACAAGCTGGTATATTTCATCCTATCAAGCAGACATCACATGGCTGAAATTTTCAAAGTCAGGGTGGCGATGCTTCATATCGCTGGGGGAGAGGCCGAACCACAAGGTGTGAGCACCACTATTCTATCTAGCTAAGCGAAAGTCTCCACCTGTGGTGTGCTGGGGACTACATGTCTACCTCCCGTCCCAAAGACGCGCGGTTACTGTAGGTAAGCACTTCATTTTCAAGGCTTCCCAGGAGATATGGACACATCAATTCAAATAGGATTTGGGCCTCAAATCCTTGAGGCAGCTTTGAAAAGAAACTCTTGGGCTGATCCAGTTTGCACACTAGGAAGTCATAGGAAGCCACCTGGAACAATTGAAGCACGATAGAAAGTGGATACTACTCTACCTACAAGGTCAGATTCTCAAAAATCAGTGGAACTAAATAGCACCTGCTGAGAATCTGCTATTTAGCCAAGCCCACGAAAGTCTCTGATTTACTTTTAGTGGGCTTTGGCCTAGGGCTAGAGAGAAAATATTACAGACTGGATCGCTGCTCCGAGCTGCAGTGCACACTGGGTTGTATGTGGGGGGGAGTGGGAGACTAAGAGGTTTCTCCATTGAGTCCTCCACTTATTAATTCTGCTGCTGCACCATCGTGGCTAGCACAGGCCTGGAAGGCATCAATAGGCCAGTATGAATGAGTGGAGCAATACGCACCCTTGTCTTGCACAACTGCAATGAAAGCCTCCCTTTCAGAGTGCCGGTTGGACAATCCAGGCATGTAACTTGCTCACTGTGTAAAAAAGCCAGACAGACACTTTCTGGAGCTAATTTTCAAGAGGTTAGAGCAGGTTAATGGATGAGCTTGTTCTCAGTGTACTCAGGATAGATTTATTATTTTTGAAAAAATGACGGCTGGATTTTACATAATCCACTTCAGATGGGACAGGTGGGAGTCTGCCAGTTTCCTCCCCTGTTGAACAGGCATCCGCGATTAATAGCAGAGCCTAGGAGCCCAAACCGTGGGTAGCTCCACTTGATTAAAAAACAAAATCTCCCCCATCTGGGTCATGCCCCCAAGAACTCAGGTAACAAAGTACAACTCTGATGGATGTGTCACCGAACATCACTGTCTAGAATTTTTCCAAAGAGAGCAACGTCTCTAATAGCAGATGCTAGTGGTGCAGCCCCGAGACTGAGAGTTATTTGTGTCTTCAGGGTCTGATTTCCCATCAGTGTTTGTGCTTCTCTCTCTCATTGGTGCCGACCCATCTGACTGAACAGCCTGTAACTGGGAGCACAGGTGGTCTTGTGGTTAAGATTCTGCATTAATGTTCAGGAGAATGATCTGGTTCTGCTACCTGGTTCCTGTCTTACTTTGTGCAACTCACTTATTTTGGCTGTGTTTTGGGTTCCTCACCTGTACACTGAGAATTGGTCAACCTCTCTCCCTTTGGAGTTGTGAAGCTAAACGCATTAATTGGATGAGGTGCAAAGGGCTCTTTACCCGACTGGCTCAGTGATATTAGACCACATTACACAGCAGGGGTTTGGGTGGCTCTTCCATAGCAGGCTGTCATTGTGTGATGCCGAAAATACAATAAAATATGTTTAAAGGAGAAAGCCAAATAGCCTCCAAATATTTGTTTGAGTGGAAATGATCTTTTAGCTTTTACGTTTTGCAAAAATTGTTTCAGAAACTGAGGTTACTTTAAAGTGACTATTTAAAAACAGGGAATTGCTTTTTTTGATAGTGCAGTAGTTGTGGTAAGTGTTAGTGTAGTTCAGTCCTGAGCAGTTATTTTGGTTGCCAATAAAACCTCTGAAATTGACACTTGGGAGCAATTAATATTATCTAGTATTCCCTAGGGTTGGTAGAGCAAATAGCAAGAGAAAGTTCATTTTTGGCCAAAATGAACATAAACATGTGCAACGATGCTAACAGCACCTAACAAAACGACAAGTGAAAGAGTTTGCCTCTTGGCAAAACAACTTGATCTGAAAACCTTGTAAGAGTGTTTCAAACTAAACTTTGGGTGTGTCTAGACTACCTAGTTTTGTCAACAAAAGTGGACTTTTGTCGACAAAACTATACCAGCGTCTACACTACCGCTGAGTTCTGTCGACATAACGTCGACAGAACTCAGCAGTTTTGTCGACGCTGGTATACCTCATTTTACGAAGCATAACACCTTCTGTCGACAGAACTCTGTTGACAGAAGGTGTTATAGCCTGTAACACTGCGTCCAGACTACGGAGTTCTGTCGACAAAGCAGCTTGCTTTGTCGACAGAACTCAATGTGTCTGGACGCTCTTTGTCGACAGAAGTTTTGTCGACAGATACTGTCGACAAAACTTCTGTCGACAAAACGCGGTAGTCTAGACGTACCCTTTGTTTGGATTTGCTTGCGTTGACATTGCCCCTAAAAGTCCTTCTCTCTGAAAATTTCCCAGTGGCCCAGTTTTCCCATCAAAAATGTTCATTCTCCAGACTGAGACTTTCTGCAGAGAGGTGTCAGTTTCTCTGAAATTTCGGCTGTTTGATAAGATTATTTTAGGCAAGCTCAGAATTAATCACTTCAATATTTGCATTTCAAAATAGCTTTTTTTTTAATCTCATCTTTTATTCTAAACAAAAGTTCAGATTTTAGCTACGCAAAATATTTTTACCAACTTTAAACCACAGTATTTTGGAATTTTGCAGGAAATTCTGAATTTCTCTACTTCATTCTAATTCAGAATGAAAGCAGATTTCAAAATCATGGCAATTCCAGTGAAAGGGGTAGGCTGGTTTCCTCAGAGCTCAACCTGAAACCTTTATTCTAGTTACCACATTCAGACAGTGAAATAGAGCCAGCCACTTACTAAAAAAAACAACTAATGGTCTGTCTGGTAGCACTTTATAGACTAACAAAACATGTAGTTGGTCTCATGAGCTTTCATGGGCACAGCCCACTTCTTCAGATGACCAGAGGTATGAGTTTGGGATATGAAAACTCAAAATAAATAGGAGAGGGGAAGAGGAGGGGGGGAAAGAAAGAAAAAAGGGAAGGGGTGGGAGACAGCATCATTAAGTATCTGGTGTCTCCCACTCCTCTCCTATTTATTTCGAGTTTTCATATCCCAAACTCATAACTCCGGTCATCTGAAGAAGTGGGCTGTGTCCACGAAAGTTCATGATACCATCTACATGTTTTGTTAGTCTATAAAGTGCTACCAGACCATTTGTTGTTTTTTCTGTAACAGACTAACTCACTAAGTTACATCCCTTTTTACATGGATTTAGTTTAAATAGAGTAATCTTAACAAAATACTGGTGGAATGGAGCTAAACATTAGGCCCATAAATTGGGCCAGAGAGTCATCTGATGAAAATTGGACTAGGTTCATTAGTTTTTCATGGGGCCAAGTCAATGAAAAGCAACTGAAAATATGGTCCCTCATGTTTTATACAGGTATTAGCTTCATAACCCTTTTAAACATAGGCTTCCATTGATCTTTAATGAAGAGATTGTAGCCCATCTCTGGGGATGGGAGCAGTCTGAGCTCCCAGACTCGGTGTGAGCTGGAACGGAGCCGGGCTGCCTGGCCGCCTAGCTCCTACTACACTTTAAATGCAGAGCCTCGGCGGGGCTCCTGGACTCAGCGCAAGTCAGGACTGAGCCAGGCGACTGACCAGCCTGCTAAAAATGTTACTGGTGATGGGGGGAGGGGGGAGAAGGAAATGCGTGTAGTCTATAGTGTTAACCTTATAAGCTTTTGCTTATCAGTTAATCACCTACACTATTCCATCCCTAAAAGGCAGAAGACTGGATTGAGGAGATACTCTCACCTCTGAGCTGAAGGGGGCTTTGGGGAGGAATTTCATCTCCACAGAGATCAGGAGAAGTAAGCTTGGAAGAGGTGGGAAACAGCGACTGCTGTTTTAAACAGCTTTCTCCAGCGTGTGGAAGTGTGGCAAGCAGCCAGTTGACAAGATCCTGTTACAACAGCGGAAGCCAAGTAAAAAGCCATAGAGCGGGATGCTCTAAGGATTGCAGAAAAAGCAGAAGGGGTCATGTCAATGTTTTGGCAAGACCATGCTAAGATCCGCTTCTTACTTGCCAAGTTCCGAGGGGGCCACCAAGACTTCCTGGACATCTCAGGAACTTCAGCAAAAGTGAGAGTGAACTATTACCCATAGCATGTGCCAGTTTGTCTATCTGTCTGTCTTGGGACAATGAGCCACAGGTGAAGTCTGAGTTCCTGAGAGCTTTGCTGAGATCGGATGCCGCTTGTCAGAAACCACTTCCTGCTGTGCCGGGACACCTGGTTGCAACTTCCTACTTCAGCTAGTGCTTCAGTTTGTCAGAGAAGTGGTCATGTGTCTTTGAGGCATCAGGGTGTCTCGTTCCTAACATAGAAGACTTGTATAGTAAAACCTTTAACGCTGGAAAAGCAACACCACCGAAACAGGAGAAAGTGTCAAAGAAAAACAAAACCCATCGCGTTGTTTTGGAATCCTGGGGTCAGAGAGGAAGAGGTTTGTGTGAAGGGGTCCTATTGGCTTCTTTAATGGACTGATTGTGGGCAAAGGTCCCTTTCACCTACCATGAGTAGAGGACTCCCATGATGGCTTGGCATGAGCATCTAAAGCATCTTCAAGTTCTTGAAACTTCCCTAGGAAAGTAAGACCCAAATCTTCCGCTGGCCTAAATCAGCCTAATGTAACCTACACATCTATAGTGGTCGTGGTGTGCTATCCCGCGGAGGGGCACTTAGACCACTTACGGAGAGAGAGAGAAAATGTGTTGGCTCTATAGCCTCAGCTGAGAGCCAGCTGGCTTTTAGCTTGAGCTATAGAAACTCATGCATGCAGCTCCCAGTGTCTTAGGTTCCCTTCCACCTAGTGGTGTTACAAGGCCTTGAGGGATTTATGTCCATTTATGCCAACCGAAGATCTAGCCCAAAGACTCAGGATAACCATAGTTGTTCTGTAGGATAAATGGCTATGCAGCACTCCATGGGCAGATAGGCAGATTTCCAACTCTGGCATTCTGCCTGTTAAACACTTAGAAAATTCAATAATTGGGCCCTTGCCAAAATGACTCCCCGCCAGTCTTTTCAGCATCTTGTACGATATGCAGAAACCAGGACGTAAAAGCCAGTCTTAGTGTCTCTAAAGTCATGGTGGAGAACGGAGTTTTGTAAGTGTCACATACATTTGAGATTTGATACAAGCCACGGCTTCAAGTATCTGAAAACGCAAGCTGTGAGCTATTTTAGGAGTCCATCTCATACTCGGTTGCACAAGCAAAACTGTGCCACATTCTGCTTTTGCTGATGTGTGTGTAATTGTGCTGTGTGCTTGCACGTGAAATAGGACTGTTGTACGTAGGCCCCAATCCAGACTCTGGTTGAGCATTGCCTTTGGAGGTTGAACAATATTTGGCACAAAGGAATTCAACATGCTGAGGGATAAAGGCAGCACTCACATTATGTTCTGAATCCTGGATGGTACGCCAGCAGGAAACATACCCTAGTACAGGGGTGGCCAAGAGCTGCATGCGGCTCTTCAAAGAAAAAATTGCGGCTCCCGCACCTGCAGCTCTTAAAGGGGCAGTGTGTTTGTTTGAAAGAGACGTCCCGTGTAGACTTAAAAATGGCTGCCTTCGAAATGCCTGCTCTGCACTTAAGGGCAAAATGGTTTTTTCTTGCTCGGTGAAATGAGGTGGCCGGCCCTTTTTTTTTTTTTTTTGCTTGACTAAACGGCGGCCGCGGCTTTTTCCCCTTAGCTCTTTGTATTGTGTCCATCACTAGTTTGGCTCTTCATCTGTTACGATCTGTGATGTGTCCTACTGATGCACGGTCTCATCCTTTAAAATACGGCTCTGAAGAGTGACTGAAAAAGGGCATCATGAAGCTCCATGTTTGTGGTTTCTCAACTACTGTCTGATCAAATTGGCCCAGGCCACCAATTAAAAGCTGCTGCTTTTCCATCTGTCATTCCTTCCTGTTCATTAGCAGCAGAGCTCAGAGCCAAATCTGACTCAGTTACGCCTCTGCACCTCCAAGTCTTGAGAGATGGCTTTGCGTGGCCCTGGACCAACTTACCAAACTTCAAGGGGTTTGCACAAGCGTCAGTGATTGGAGCTCGGAGAACAACTGATGATGATGCATAAAAACCCACCAAATCCAGATGTGCACTGAGGCTGCTTATAGAGTGAGGGTCTACTTCACCGGCAGTGGGGTGGCAGATGAAGAGGGAGAGCAGATAGATCAGGCTCTGAAGTAACTACAAGAATCGTCTGCTGATTTTAATCAATGGAGGTCTGGTGACTACGATGGTGTTACACCAATTCACAGCAATTCAGAATCTAGCCAAATAGATTCTGACTACAAGAAAGGGTTTACGTCATTTCATACCGGCTTCATTTTTTTTCCCTCTGAAAGTAAAGTTCTTTATGTCTTCTGTTGTCTCTCCTTGATACAACGCTCTGGAATTATGGGGTGGCAATTTGGGACCCTAACAACGTTCTATGGGCAGGAGGGATTCCTGGTAGCTAGTAATGGCTTTCATTGTGTCCCAACGTCGATCAAAAAGGCAGCCCGCAAGGTATCATTGAAAAAGTAACAACCCACTGGAGCTAAATAGCATTGCGCAACACAGGTGTTAACACACTATATGGAGCTACGAATACATTTTAAAATCTGTATCTGAGTGAAGCCAGGCTGCCAGGCAGCGTGGCCCCCAGCCCCTCCCAGGGGCAGAGCAGCGCAGGCAGTTTTGGGAAGGCAAAGCCTTCCCTTGCTTACATTCCCCGCCGCTCGTGACAGAAGCCCTGAGCCCCGGCAGGTGCGCCCAGCTCTCGAACTGCTGTAAATTATTGTATGTACCTCGCTGGGTCAGTAAGTTTGGCCACCCCTGCTTGTAAAGCAAACCCATGCCGGGCTTACAGGGAAGGGCGCGTTTACCCCAGTTAGGTTCAGAGCGGGGCTGTTGTGCCTTAGGCAGGGTGCTGGGGGCCAGAGTTGCTAATCCAGTGGTGCACGGGACACAGGTCCTGAGGGTATAATCCGCATGCTTTGCTGCTGGTGTTCAGATGAGAGAACTAGAAGCAGCTGAGCATTTAAGGTACCCAGGGTTGCAGGGCAGGTGGCAACCTAACCCCTTAGTGGTCTGGATTGCACCCCAGAAAATGATCATAATAAATGCCAACTCTACTCTCCAAACCCGCACTCAGTTTCCTGTGGCAGGTGTTGCAGGTGAATCATGGCTTTTTGGGAGGTAGCCCAGAGCTGGGTGATAAGAGTTAAAAGTTTTGGCATCCATCCACTTTGCTAAGACCAGACACTTAACAAAGAGTGTCTCCGCCAGCTGTTCAATGCATTCGCTGACGTCAAGGACAGCAAATCCACTCCAACCCTTTGCTTGCCATTTGGGCAGTGCCCTGTTTTGACAATCAAATAAACGTTCTGATTCCGCTGGCGAAGGACGGGAGTGGAAAGCTGGCGGCTGATGAGGTTGCTCTTTGCCAAAACTTCAATGCTATCTTTGCCTTCGTGGCCATGGAAGAAGTTGAGGGGAGCACCCTAGAGAATGAGCTGCGTTTTCCTGGGGAAGAAGAGGGAGCAACATTTTGAAAGGATTTATTGTTGCCTCCGAGTGGCAAAGGCAATGAAAAAAAATGAAGGAAGCTTATGAAAGTGCCAGGCATGGAAAATTGTATCTCAGACATTGGAAGGAAGTAGTAAAAGGCAGGAAAACTTTTTGCTGAGAGCGCTCACTGAAGAGGGGAAAAGGAATTCTGGAGGCTCCGAAATGACAGATCTTTTACAAAAACATTGATAAGCAGCGAGATTAGGAAAAAGCATTCAAATATGATTTTCATGAGTGCAAAACTCAAGGTCTGTCTCTATCTGCATGCCTCCTTTGCATGTGTATTGATCACAGCTAACAGTTTTTCCATTGGGTAGTCCGCATACCCGGTTCTGCATACAAATACTCATTGCACATACAATGTCAGCAATTGCACGTGCAAAAAATTCAGGTAGGAGCCTTCAGAAAAGCATGACTGTGAATTGTTTGTGTTGTGCTGTAGTGTTCCCTGCATGCTGTGTGCTTGTGCGGCCACTCAGAAGATATTCAAATGCCGCCAGCTGGTTAATAGAGCACCCACAGCTAGGTTTTTGTGTTGACTGGTGCACATGCCTCAGTGCACATAGAAAAAATTATTCCACACCTGGATAGGAAAAATCCTCATATGGATGGAAAAGATTAGAGGGAACATTGCTGTGCAGTAAATCCCTTGTCAGAGAGGACACTGGATTTGTTACTGTTATTTTCATTTGTACTTAAGAATTCTGCTTGGATCCCCAGCTGAGATGAGGGCCACAGTGAGCTAGGCCCGGTACAAACACATAGTGACAGGGAGGCCCTGATCTAAAGCGTTTGGAGGGTTAGTAAACAGGGCAAAGGGCACGAGAGAGAATGATCACTCGCACGGTTTTGAGACCTTCTGGGTGAAGCAGAGCTAAATTCTGTGGCAAAAGTGGGACATTCCATGGGAATGTTAATTATTCTGTCAGCATGAAATGCCCTTCTTCCCCATCCACTTGCCCAGGTGAACGCAGCTGTCCCTCAAATTGCATTCAGTCAGGGGAGTCCTTCTGAGGAGGAATTTTTCCCTCTTCTGCTCCATGCATCCTACATAGCCACTCACATCCCAGATCTCAGCTCTCCCAGTGTAGAAGTTGTGTCTGGCTTGGAACAACCTTCCCTGCCGTCTTTTAGGCAGCTTCCACCTGGCCTCTCCCGTACTGTCAGTGGCAGTGAATGCATCAGGCAGCCCAGTTCATCAACAGGCCAGTGCGCACAATACAATACAGCCCAACTAAGTCCCCTTCCAGAGACAACTGAGAAGAGTCAGCAGCAGACAGGTGCCAGCAAGGCAGGGAGATAGAAAACAAAACGTCCATTTGCAACAAAATGGCTAATTCCACAGTGCACACGTGGAGAATTCTGTGGCATCATCGGGAGAAATGCTCCAGTTCCTCAGCCACAACAGTCGAGTCCACTATTCCTTGACTGGGGTGAAGGAGGCTGGTTACAAGGATCAGAGCAGTTCTCTGAGGCTTTCCATGGATTCTAGAAGCAACACCTAGCTACGGCTACACTATAGCCTTCTTCTGGAAAAGCGTATGCAAAGGAGGCGTGGTGTGGAATATCGCTGTGCTTCATTTGCATAATTAATTAGCAGCTGCTTTGGCGCAAAAGGCTTTTGTGCAAAAAGGAGCTGTGTAGACAGCTCATTTTTGTGCAAAAACCCCCTCTTGCGCAAGAGCCGTTCTTCCTGAAAAAAGGAGGAGGGGTTTGTGCAAAAACGGGCCATCTACACAGCAGCTGCTAATTAATTATGCAAATGAAGCAGTGATATTCCACACCACGCTTCATTTGCATAAGCTTTTCTGGAAGAAGGCTACAGTGTATCTGTAGCCTTAGTCTCTGTGCATTCAGTTCTCAGTGAATCCATGGTAAGATCATAGAATCAAAGAACCCTAGAACTGGAAGGAACCTCGAGAGGCCATCAAGTCCAGTCCCCTGCTTTCACAGCAGGATCAAGCACCTAGATCATCCCTGACAGACGCCTAGCCAACCTGCTCTTATATATCTCCAGAGATGGAGATTCCACAATCTCCCCAGCCAATTTATTCCAGTGTTTAACCACCCTGACAGCCAGGAACTTTTTCCTAATGTCCAACCTAAACCTCCCTTGCTGCAGTTTAAGCCCATTGCTTCTTGTCCTATCCTCAGAGGTCAAGGAGAACAATTTTTCTCCCTCCTCCTTGTGACACCCTTTTAGATACTTGAACTGCTCTCATGTCCCCCCTCAGTCTTCTAGACCCATTTTTTCAGTCTTTCCTCACAGGCCATGTTTTCTAAACCTTTAATTATGTTTGTTGCTCTTCTCTGGACCTTCTCCAATTTCTTCACATCTTTCCTGAACTGTGGTGCCCAGCACTGGACACAGTTCTCCAGTTGAGGCCTAATCAGGGCAGAGCAGAGCGGAAGAATGTCTCCCCTTGTGTCTTGCTCACCGCACTCCTGTTAATGCAGGTTTGCAAATGAGGCGAGTGCCTAGAGCACAACTCGTTGTTGAGGGATGGATTCTGCAGTCACAGAATGTGGGATGAATGGATTGTCGGCCTCAGCTGAGGGAACCAAGGCCCGGCTCGATTCAGGGCTCAATTTTTTCCCTTCTTGTGGCCATTTTGTGTTTCTCAGGCAGAGCCAAGTGTTCGTATCTGCTCCTAGCTAATCAGCAGAGCAGTCCAACTGCACAGAGCTGCTCTCAGCTTCACACCAGCTCTCTTCCCTCCCGACGTCCTCGGTATGTCAGAGATGCACAGGTATGTTCTGCCCCTCCCTCTGCTGGTCCTGAAAGACCAAAAGGCCCCTTGGCTACCAGCCAACTGGTGTGCATTAGAGCAACCCCATGAGTCATATCCGGACTTGAGTGCTGACTGCTCTGTAGTGTCCCCGTTAAGCATAAGAAACAGCTGCACGGGCACATGAGACAGCAAATCAAGGCCTTTTCTGATCATCATGGGAGCCGTCCAGATGCAAGTGGTGGAGGCCTCATCAAATCAGGCAGCGTGTGCTCACCCCAGTGCGCTAGCTGAAATGTTTCCTCTCTCTGGAGCGTGTAGCGACCATGCTGGCTGTGTTTGCCCACCCCGTCACTGCAGTTGGCAGTATGTCTCTAACTCCTTGGTGGAACGCTTTGGGGCACCCTGAGGATGAACGCTGCTATATGAAAATTAATTCTTCTCTGCATTCGTCCATTTTTGAAACGAGGTGGGTAAAGAGATGAGGTTTCCCGGGCTGATGAATGACTAATACAGCTTGATGTACAGAAGGGACAGGAAATGAGGTAAGGGGCCAAAAATAATCCTGGAAACTATAGCCTACAAGGAAGCCCAGTGTCATCCAGAAAATAAAAGGCCTACAGTGATGTGACATTAAGACCATCTGGACAGCATTTGGCAGCCGTCGAAAAGCAAACACAGTCTTGAGATGTCATTCCAAAAGCAAGGCGCACATATAAACGATGCTACTATCCAGTGAGGAAGATCATGTTTAGAAAACGCTGGGCAGTTCTGGTCTGCGTGGATGTTCCTGCGACCGAAGTGGTGCAGCCAGAGACCAGTTAAAAATGAGTCAGGATATTTTGGGAATATGACATTTGCAGAGGGATTAAGCAGCTCTGGCTTGTGTAAGTTTAGAATACAAGGAGCCTTGCCGGGGAATATGCCTGAGGTACAAAGGAGCTGGAATTGCAAGCAGTGCATTAATGCCAATCAGCTATGTAATCACAGAGCCGGAGCTCATCAGCAGAGGCTGTAAGGTCTAGCAAATAAAATCCTGTTGTTTATACAGCACTTAGCACAATGGAATTCTCATCCATGACGGAGGTACCTAGGCATTACCACACTGCAAATAAGTAAATTGAGAATATTATAGCCAGGCAGGAGGAACACGAAAGCTTTTAAATTCCCAATGAAGAAATATTATTCAGAGCATGGTGGAATCAGTGCTGTCCTTACCCATACGCAGTTGCGTAAAGCACCTGAAAATTTGGGGCACCACTGGGTCTTAATGTCCTCCAACCCACTTCTTTTTATCCCTGGTCTGTGGCTCTGCTTCTTCCAGTGAGGATCTAGTAACTTAAAAGTGACAAAGCCTGCCAGAGCTATTAGCAGCACAGTGAACCTGTGAAAGAGCCATTCAAGTGGTAATGAAGCCATTTGCCAACCTCAGGTATCAACTGTCACCGGAGTAGACTGTCACTGGAGTTTGATTTAATGGGTCTAGTAAAGACCTACTAAATCAAATACCGAGGATGCCCCTGTCGACGCCAGTACTCCTCGATTCACGAGTAAGGGAAGTCACCAGGAGCATTTTTTCCTCATCAACCTTCCACTGTGGAGATGGCACCGAGGGTTAAATTAAGGTACGGTGACGACAGCTACACAATTAACGTAGCTGGAGTGAGTATCTTAATTGGCCCTTCCAAGTTAAGTGTGGACAAGACCTATCAGATTTATTAGGATATAAATTTGTATGGGTAAAACCCACTTCATCAGATGAATTGGAGTGGAAGGTACAGAAGCAGGGGTGTATATATAAAGAAGAAGGTGCTTGAGTTAACTAATCTAATCCAGTCAGGGTGGAAGTGGGTCATTCACAGCATTTGGTGTGGAGATGTGGAGGGGAAATTGTGTTAACCACTTGAAATCCTTATTCAATCCTCAGCTGATAGCATTGAATTTGTAAATGAATCCTAATCCATCTGTTAGCCTCTAAGGTGCCACAGGACTCCGACTTGTTTTGGCAGATACAGACGAACACAGCCTGCCCCTTTGAGACCCATCACCAAGATGGGAGCCTCCTCTTGTACCTGAACCTCTTTGTGAGGATTTGTACAGCTAAGATGGCATCAATTGTTCACCTCCTCTCCATAAATTCCACATTGGCCCTTCTAAATGTCAATCACAAGGATTTCCACGCCATTCATCTGGCGTTTTCTCTTTCTTCAGGCGATTGTTGAATGGACTTATGAAACACTGGATTCTTTCTCTTTGCAATGATGTCAGCGCGATGCAGCCACTGGTACGGAATCCAGTCCATGTGCATTCTTGTTTTCCAGAGTGTCTCTGCAACCCCTTCCTCCTGCATGCAACCTATCATATTCATGTTCGGCTGATGCCTTCTCAGCTCCTTCCTCCGGTCCTCCTCATTCATCACGCGTCCCAAAAAACCACTCCAGACTTGATGAGTTGGTTCATCAGCCATTTGCAATCCACTGTGTTCTTTTCTAATCTAAATCGAAGTCTGACACCCTCAGGACCTGACCAATGCTGAACCAGAGAATTTGCTGAACCATGAGGTCGCTATTGTCTAGCAATATTACCAGCACTTCCATTGCTTACTGGGCTCTTATGAGACATTTAGGGGTAAGTTAGAGCTAAACAACAGCACAGAACACAGAGCCAGGACTGGTGGCTGTGAACAAACTTTATAGGACTGCAGGAATCTTGGCCACATCAATGATATGTGGACATCCGGCAACTAAAATCATGCTGGACCACGGATGTTGCTGGACCAGAGAATGCTGGACTAGAGAGGTTCAACCTGTACTCCTAAATTATCTCCATGGCATAAAGCTGGCCCAGCATCAGGAGAACCCCTTCCATGCCCCAGCCTGAGCTCTGTGTGCTGGTTCCTTGCCAACAGCTGAGGCTCTGGGCTGGGATCTTCCGAAGAACTGATGCTAAACAAACGTTCCTAACCTATAATTACCACAGATCGTGTGTTTTAGGGGCTTGAGCTGGGATTCTTTCCATTAGCCACAATCAGTTTTACATCAGGCCTTAATTTTCCATCCCCTCATCCAACAATTCTCCTAGAATTTTTTTCCTAGTGTTTGAAAGCTAATGTCATTTGCAGGGCAAACCTCATATTATGCAGGTTCCTGACCACTCTTTTTTTTTTTCTGAATTTGATCTTTCATGATATTCCCCTGCATATTGACTTGTATTCGTCCCCCTTTTCTGGCTTTATTCCTTTTGCTCTTCAGAGTTCATTTCAGGATCCACTTATCTTACTACCCACTTTGAAAGCCCATCCTTGTCTAAATTAACTCACGTGATGTTGCATCTAAACTCCGGGCACACAGGAATTGATCCACCACAGGGATACTATCCATCAGTTTTCAAACTGCCAAGGAATTCTCTGGCTGCTTTCTCTGGATTTGAGATGCAAGTTCTTAACCACTGTGCAGGGTCATCATAACTATCAGACCTACCAAGCCACGGTCGGGAGTAGGAGACAGATATTTTGAGGCTCAAGGCAATGGGGGGGAAGGGGGGAGAGGAGTGAGGGTTGTTCATTTCTGGGGAGGGGGGGGAGGAAGAAGGATGAGTTAGTGTGGTGGCTCGTGACAGGACAGCTACTCCACACTGGCCTAACAGGGCTGTGGAGGCTGGAGCTGTGGCAGATAGCAGCCAATTAGGGCCCAGCTGGGGCTATATAAATAAGGCCTGATGGACGGGAGGAAAAAGACACTCTTGCTCTAGCTGTGGGGCAGGAAGGACCTGGCTGCCAAGGAAGATGCGGAGGGTGCCTGACCCGCAGCAGGGCGGGGGAAAGGCAGACAGAGCTGGGGATCTCTGGCCAGGCAAACTCCCAGGCTGAGACCTTGCTCTCAAGGCTCAATGGTACTGGGGCTGCAGGGAGGCAGCCAGGACAGGAGAAGGCAGGAGGTCCATACCCCCTTGCCAATAATGAGTGGCCATTTCAGACAGCAGTTTGCCCCCAAGGCAGGGCTAGATGATGACAGGCAGTAGGTCACTAAGGCAAGGTGGGTCTAGGTGATTGGGGTCTGTGACAGGGTGTTGGCCCTGCACTGGCCCATCAGGAGTTTAGCCCCAGTTGAGGCTGTATTAGGTGGTTAGGGCCCAGCTGGGCGCTATATAAAAGCATGGGCAGCTGCTCCCAGAGGAGGCAGTGAGAGCCTGGCTGCTGAGGGGAGCAGGAAGCTCCCGGGAGCTAGGGCGAGGCCGGGGAGTCAAGGCCGGGCTAGCGGCGCTCTGGCCAAGCAAACCCCCAGACTGCAGGGCCTGACTAACGGCCTGCTGGAGAAACAACAACCCCCGGAAGTGGGGCTCAGAGACTGACTTGGGCACTGCCGGAGGGCAGTGTGTCGAAGAGGATGACGTGGCCTGGAAGAAAGAGGGGAAACACCACCTGAAGGAAGGTACCCTGCCAGCCGAAGGAGCTGATTCCGGAGACAGATGGCAGACCCCCGCTACGGTGGTGAGTGAACCCCTCACAGGGTCCTAATGCTGAGAAGGCTCTCTGAGGCTGAAGAGCTAATTCCCTGAGTGACCAGCAGGAGGTGCCGGGGCAGTCAGTCTTGGCCCACTACATAGCTCAGAGGCATAGTACAAAACTCCCAGCCCGGGGGGAAGGGAAGCAAAAGGTGGGTTTATGGCATTCTTGTGGCCCTTGCATCTCTGGGTGCTCCAGAGATAGAAACAGCTCCATGTCCAGCATAGACAATGAGAACAGGGAGGTGGCAGGAAGGGTTATCTAAAAATCTCATCTACATTAGAAAAAAAAAACTGTTCTGATTTAATCATTTTAGAAACTGGTTTAGTTAAAGGGGTGTTTTTTCCTGTCCCCACTGCCCCCCTCCCCACACTGTGTAGATATTGGTCTTGTTTTAAGAGTGCTTGGTGTTGGTTGGCTTAAGTTCAGAATTCCTCTCCAATTCTGATAGTAGCTCTGATTCTAAAAGCTGCTTGGAAATTTTTCAATAGTTTTTCATTCGAAAACACGGATTTACTGAAATGGACACATTCCCAAATTATGTGTGTGTGTGTCTGTGTGTGTGGAAATGGACACATTCCCAAATTTTGTGTGTGTGGGGGGGAGGGGGGAATGGACATTCCCAAATTATTCGTGTGTGTGTGTGTGTGTGTGTGTGTGTGTGTGTGTCTCCCCGTCCCTTTTTCCTCTCTGGGTTACTCAGGAGCAGGTCATTCACATGTGTGCCTGATGTTTTTAACATCAAAGAAGATCCCTAGTACCCCAGTGGTGATGTTGTTTAGCTGGGGTTTTCCTATGCACCCCCTGCTGCAGTCCCTTGCTCCTAAATAAATATACAATGGTGATGCCTCCACCTGGCTGGCCTTGTACACACTTAATAGTGTGCCTTGGGAGCCTCCAGGAAAAAAATTATTCCAGTAATAATCTGGATCTACCTCCAAGACAACAATTATAAATTATAATATAGATCTAATGGATTAAATTAGAATGAACACATCTTTACTTAATTTAAAGAAAGAGGGTTTAACAGATTAAAAGTGAACAAAATCAATTAAAGTGCACAGGAAGGAAACATCTCTCTGGCATTTGCACGGCCACCATGTCTCCCACCCCAAAGTGCGCACTCCTCTGGATTCAGAGTCCCAGACTCTTGCTTGCATGGGCACACTTGAAGGTCTGCAGCAGGAGTGGAGACAGCACTGATCACGTTCTGTGTGTGTTAGTCCAAGCTGAGCAGTCAGCTGCAAAAGCACTCTGCCACTGGAGCAGGTCCCACCAGATGCCAGCAGCTCTGGTTCATTGGGCTGGTGACTCTGCCTCTTTGCACCCAGTCAGTCTATTTTCTGTGCTCTGCCCCAGACAGCACTTTCCCCAAAAGCCTAGTTACTTAGTTACCTCCTGTGCAGGTTTACGTAGGCCCCTCTCACCCACAAGCACAGCCAGTCTCTCTCCTCTCTAGGGACAATCAACAGCCCTTCAAGCAGCCTCCTAGATCCAAACCCCGGCAGGCTCTCGGTAACACGCTCTAGCTGCAACACTAGCTCCTGGCCTGGAAAAAGCTCCCCACCAGCAGCCTGGCTCCTCTCTCCAAAGTGGAGACTCTCTCTCTCCATGCCTGGAAGACCCAACATCCCCTCCTTTTTCCTAAGGGCTCATGGGAGTTGTAGTCTCTAAGGCTAGATTGCAGCACAAAGGATCCTCCCAGTAAAAGTCAGAGGCTCCTTTAGTAAAGGGACTAATATATATATTTAGAGTTCCTTCATTTCTATTCATTGCCAGCAATTTTCTGCCATGCCAGTTCCAAGCCACAATTTGTAGGTTACATTTCCAATATGTTCGTTTATTTTAAATAAAACCTTGCTTTCCTGGGTTTGGTTGCACAGTTTGCAATCATGTGAAGTCCACAGAAAGAAAATGAATAAAAGGTGAGTTAGATTCATTAACCCCATGCAACGAAATGGAGAAAATTAGTTAAAGGTCGGTGATTAAAAAATAAGTTGTAGATATAATAATCCTTATCTAAAAATTATTGCAAATGGATTTTTATTATACCAGGCTAATTACGCAGAGGGATATGGATTATGATTGTCAGAAGGGTATTATTCCTAAAAGCAAAGACATCTCATTTTTAATGCACACAGCAAATGGTATAATGGCAATTTTAGAAGTGGATAATTATGGTACTAATTCATCATTTTTTCTAGAGGCAAGTCAAAGTGACTGAGTTCAGGCTCTACATCAGCCTTAAACACAAACCTAAGCATGTATGTATAAACCTGTTCTAGCTCTGAAGTCAAATGGGAACCTCTCCCTTATTGAGCAATGTAACCAGGTATGCCATTCTCTCCGGCCATGTCTACACTAGGAGATTATTTCTAATTTACTAAGTTCAACTTCTGGGCACCCAATTTTACAAATGTGAAGTTTTGTGCCCTTACTAAGGGGAAGAGCCGAATGCAGTCCGAGGCAATCCGAATGCGTCCATGCTAACGTTATTTTGGACTTACAAGTTCGGGAATAGTGTTATTCCTCATGAAAAGCAGGACTACAGAGTTTGAATTCTGCGGCCCCTTACTCCGGAATAATGGGCTTGGTAGTGTGGATGCATCACTTACAAAATCGATCTTGGGGGGTTTATTTTGGACTAAGACCCTAGTGTAGACCAGGCCTGAGTGAATTGCAACTCATCTGGCATTGTACAAAGAGAAACCTGCAAAAGTGGCAGCATTTAACTTTTATTTTGCAGGTTGACAGTGGTCCAAAATTTCCTATAATGTTCACCAAAGATTGCCTAGACTACCCAGGATTAGCCTTTATGCTCCCTGCTGTTCTTGTGAATTCCTTTGATTCCTGGATCCATTCTTACTGCAACTGGGAGGTTGGAGGGCTCGAATAAAGAGACAAGGTGATAATGGATGTGTCTGCATGTCCCACTAGCCCGAGGCACCTATTTATTACCGATTCTTTTGGCTGATGCTTTATTGGACTAAAAAAACCTACCAACGTTTGCAGACCTTGAACTAGTTTATAGTAGTTTAGATCTTGCTTTAAGCTATAGTCCTACATTATACCTGACTGTAATAATAGAATGCACTATGCGGAAGTAACAATCTATATGCTTGTCTTTGATTATTTTTTTGGTTCCATTGCTCATATACTTTTTTGTTGTTGACTGTGTTAACTACCTAGCACATCTTACAAAGAGGCAGGTCCCTTTAGATGTCATAGTAATTATCCCCTAGACAACAACAGAATCAAGCAAATAATGACTATATCATCCATGCTGTTGTGGACACAGCAGTGAAATGAGGAGACACACCTCCATGGAATTAAGCATTAGGCCACAACTTGTATTAAGCGTCAGCAAAGGGGAGGGTGCTACCTGTCTCCTACCCACGCTCTCCTAAACCAGGCATTTAACGGTTTCCAACAAAGCAGTTACAGGGCTCCTTACTGTACCACCCGTAACTTGCAGTAGGGTCTCCTCAGCCTGCTCCGTAGGACTCATCTCTTTATGGGTCTTGCCACCCTTCCCCCCAGTTGGGGACCGAGGAGTCGGGACTAACGCACGCAGATCACAAGATCTGACCTTTATTCCGCGAGCCTAAGACATGAACAAATCCCAGGCCTTTACCTCAGGGAATCCTTCCTATTGTCTGTTTTAGTCACACTGGAAACTGTTGCAATGAATTAGCAATTCCACCAAGTTCCTCAGTGATTCTGACTAGATTGAAGATGCCGGGAGGAAGGCAAAAAATTCCCTGGTATTCTGCCAGTTGGTCCATGAGAAAAAAAATCCTCACTGCCCCCTAAATGAGCAATTGCCTACGCCAGCAGCATCTGACAGGCTGGGTTCCTAGTCATAGTTTGAGGTGGGCAAGGGGAGGGAGGCTGCTGGAACAGAACTGAAAGTAACTCAACATGGCCTCCATGGCAGGTTAAATCCTGGGAATTGGCCTGTCAGCACCTCTCACCGCAGTGGGGACTGAGTAGGGGAAAAACGACTTGGTGTCCTTCCGCAAACGTCTGTCTCCGTAGTTGCTATGATTAGATACTGCCCCTCCCCTGCCCCGACTCCTTCTGGTTCCCTACTCATTGAGGCAGACGGGTGGCATTTGTTATTTGGGTCTGAGCTTGCTCCCGTTGAAGTGAAGAGTTACTACTTGAGAACAGGCTGGGGCAGATCTTAGGCACCCGACGAGCACAAAGCAGCTGGAAATTGCACGAACGATGCAGCCAGGGAATCCCACTCATGATTTTAGGCCAGAACACCTCGCTCTTTGCTGCTCATTCCCCAGCAGCGTGTGTGCAGGGAGAGGCAGCTCAGAACCCTCGAAGGGCAGGGTCAGAGTATTCAGTGCTCCGTTCAGTATTTTCCTTAGCATAGTTTAGAGCAGCCCCGAGGCTGTTTTAAGACCTGACCCAATACTCACTGAAGTCCAAGGTAAGATTGCCTTCGATGTCAGTGGGAATTGGATAAAGAAACTAAATCATGGGCTGCAAGCTGGGGTGCTAGCAATTTGCAGCGCCTCAGGGACAGACTGTGAGCCCCCTAGACTGGTGAGAAGGTCCCTTTGGATGAGTTTAGTGGGAGGTAAAATGTATCTTGGCCTCGGGGGGCCGACAGGCTGGGCCCCTGGGCAAGATGGGAGGGCAATCCCATGCTCCCGGAAGAGGTGGGGCTTTGGGCAGAAGGGGAGGGGCTGGAGCAGCCAGCCCTCAGCAGCACCCAGAGCACACTGCACTGTGCTCCATCGCCCATCAGCTAGCTCTTAGCACTGCCTGGTGGCAATTTAAAGGGCCCAGGGCACTGGCCACCATAGCAGTGGTGTCAGCAGGGAGTCACAGGCCCTTTTGAACCACCACACACCCCGGCCTCATCCTCCAGCTGCATGAAGGCATCCTGAGTTGCCATGCACTTTCCAAGCCCATTGGGGCCTGCACACAGATGGAGTCCCAAGTGTGGGTTGAATCAGAATTCCCCTCCCATTGCATGTTGACGGTCTATTCTATGTCAAAGCGTGGCTGGAGTTGAACTTTGACTACTGAAGTTAATCAAACTCAGAAACTCTGAAAACGTGCCAATTAATTACGGTTATTGATCTCATGGCCCATCTTTTCAGTTTTTTTTTTAATCGCTTAACACTATTACTAATTTTAGTACTTCCAGCAAACACCAACAGGTCAGCTACTGCAATGAAGAGCTGATGCCGATGACATTCTTTACATGTAGGCAGTTTAGAAGTTCATTATCCTGGTCACCTGTGTCTTACCTGTTTGCTTTTTTTAACGCTACAATTTTCAGTGTTAGCCTGAATCTGCAAAAGCGGCGAGGAGTCCTGTGGCACCTTATAGACTAACTGAAGTGTTGGAGCATAAGCTTTCGTGGGCAAAGACCGATTTTTTTTGCTAACTAAGCCAGTTCTTTACAAATGAAAATAGATATCTACTGTTACCACTAGAGGTCTATTCATCACTATAAATACAAAAGGAAGACCGGCTACACAAGTAGTTCATTGGTGGTGGTTTGTTGTGAAAATATTTGTATCGCAGTAATGGCCGAAGGCGCTACTCAAGATTGGGTCAGTGCTTGTGGCCATTTGGAGTTATGTTCCAGGGGTGCCAAAGTAATCCTCTTGATTTTTAAGGCATATGCAGTTTGGCCAGGTAGCCTGACACCAGAGCTACATCAGGATTGGTGTAGCTGTGTTGGTCCCAGAATATTAGACACACAAGCTGGGTGAAGCAATTTATTTTACTGGACCTACTTCTGTTGGTGAGAGACACAAGCTGTCCACCTTACACAAAGTGCTTCCTCAAGTCTGCAAAAGCTAATGAACGTATTGCAGCTGTGGAATCATTGTGCTGTCAAAGTGTTCAGCTTCAGGTTTGTCTTATTTTTCCTGTGGCAGCTCATTCAAGAGCATAGTGATTTCTGACTTCACTCACATAGTTGTTGTTGGGGCATTTAGGGTACATTTACAAAGCAGGGCTAAAGCCGGAATAAGCTACGCAACTTCAGCTACGTCAGTTGTGTAGCTGAAGTCGAAATAGCTTATTTTGGCTTTTGGCGCTGTCTACACAGCAGGAAGTCGAAGAACACTCTTCCTTTGACTTCCCTTACTCATAAAATGAGGGTTACAGGAGTCAGTAAGAAGTCCTTCAGTTTGTCATTATTTCAAAATGAAGGCCTGTAGAGTAGACATGCTCTTTATTTCACAATCACATCAGTTATCCCGAAATAATGCTGCTGTGTACATATACCCTGAAGGTGTGTCTAGACTACCTAGTTTTGTCGACAAAAGTCCACTTTTGTCGACAAAACTATATCAGCGTCTACACTACCGCTGAGTTCTGTCGACATAATGTCGACAGAACTCAGCGGTTTTGTCGACGCTGGTATACCTCATTTTACGACGCATAACACCTTCTGTCGACAGAACTCTGTCGACAGAAGGTGTTATTGCCTGTAACACTGCGTCCAGACTACGGAGTTCTGTCGACAAAGCAGCTTGCTTTGTCGACAGAACTCAATGTGTCTGGACGCTCTGTCAACGGAAGTTTTGTCGACAGTATCTGTCGACAAAACTTCCGTCGACAAAACGCGGTAGTCTAGACGTACCCTTAGTGCCCTGGCTGAGATGTACCACATGTATCAAAAATGTAACAAATATATATCACGGGCTTTTGTGGATAAAACCCACTTCATTACAGGAGTTGGAGTGGAACTCAGAATCCAGAGTTATGTATATTTCCACTACAACTCATCTGACAAAGTGGGTTTTACCCACTAAAGCTCATGATCTATTTGTTGGTCTTTAAGCTGCAACAAAACTGCTCATTGTTTTTAAAACTGCAGACTAACACGGCTGCCCCTCTGAGACTTGATAGTTATTTGGTTTCTAGCTCTCATCAGCTGAAGAGAAACGCTTGGAAAAAAAATGCTACTAGTGCATACTAACGGCTCAAGCCTGGATCCTCAATGGCACCTAACTCCCACCACAATCTTTGTGACTCTTGAAGTCAGGTGCCTAAATACTATTGAAGATCCAGGCCTCAGAAACCAGGAGCAAAATTAAAATGTCACTGATTTTTTTCAGCCAGGCTTGTGATATTTTTAGGAAGCCTCGGGTCCTGAGTTTTGATTGCTTAAGGATGGCAATGCTGAATTCACCTGTCAGGAATGTAAGGGCAGTGTTACATCAGAGCTCTGGAAAGTCACTTCTGGTGACTCTGTAGTAGCCTAGCGTTCTCCTGATTTCTCCCTGAACTGTTTTTGTGGGGCTGTAAAACCTTGGGAAAAACTCCTTGGTGTGAGAGCCTACTTTAGAAAAGTAGTCTGCCAAGCACATGCACGATTAACCCTTTGAGAACGATGGCTGCAAGAGTCGCATATTCCCCTCCCAAACATTCATTTGGCTAGCAGTCTGGAAAATGCCCATTTGGAAGGATTCACTAAAGACATTTTAAAAATGAAGGGAAAAGATTCTCAAAACCGCCTCCTCCCTTGATGCAGTATTATTACTAATCACGGTGAGTCAAGTCAAATATCCTTTTTATGTACAGGCAGTCCCCGGGTTACGTACAAGATAACAAACCTATAGTCCCTCTTAAGTTGAATCTGTATGTAAGTCGGAACTGGCGTCCAGATTCAGCCGCTGCTGAAACTGACCACCAGTTCTGACTTACATACAGAATCAACTTAAGAACCCCAAGCGTTCCCCAAGTCAGCTGCTGCTGAAACTGATCAGCGGCTGATTCCAGGAAGCCCGGGGCAGAGCAACTCTGCCTCGGGCTTCCTGTAGTCAGCGGTGGTCAGTTTCAGCAGCGGCTAAATCAGGACTCCTGGGGCAGAGCAGCTGGGGTGCTGCTGGGTTGCTCCAGTAGCGCCGCTCCTCAGCACTACTGGACCAACCCAGCAGCACCCCAGCTGCTCTGCCCCAGGAGTCCTGATTCAGCCACTGCTGAAACTGACCAGCAGCGGCTGAATCAGGACCAGAGCAGCTGGGGTGCTGCTGGATTGGACCAGTAGCGCCCAGAGCGGCGCTGCGGGACCAACCGGCAGCATCCCAGCTGCTCTGCCACAGGCGTCCGGAGAAAAGCCTAGTCTGCTGGGGGGGGGGGGGCATACTAGCTGCGCCCCCCCCACCCCAGCAGACCAGGAAGACGCGGGCGGCGGACCGAGACGCACCACGGTCCCGCCGCCTGGGTCCTCCGCGGCTTTGCTCCCAGTCTCCCTGGTCTGCTGGAGACCAGCAGACCAGGGAGATGGGGAGCAAAGTCTCTGAGGACGCCGGCAGCGGGACAGCCGCGGGGCATCTGGGCTGTCCCGCTGCCAGCTTCCCCCGCGGCTTTGCAAAGCCGCGGGGAAGCCGGCAGCGGGGCAGTCCAGGGGCACCTCTGGGGTCCAGGGGCACCCTCTGGGGCTTTGCTCTGCATCTTCCTGGTCTGCAGACCAGGGAGACGCAGAGAAAGCCCCAGAGTACACGGGCGGCAGGACCGCGAGGTCCCGCAGTCCGTGTACTCTGGGGCAGCCCCGTTCGTAACTGCGGATCCGACTTAAGTCGGATCCGCGTAAGTCGGGGACTGCCTGTATATAAAAATGGATAGGAGTGATGTTTGAGAACATGACCAAGTCAGAGGTGGGAAACCTCAGGAATAGGGCCTGGATGCAGTCCCTGGGTTGCCTGGATCTGCCCCCCAAGACTCAGACCCCACCCAACATTGGGAAGCCCATGCTCTCACTCCAGTCCCGCCACTGCCCCCACCATGGGGCTGAGGCACACACACACAAAAAAAAAAAATCTACTAAGTTGGCCCCACGGTGCCTGGCCACTGCTGCTGCAGCAGCAGCAACCAAAACCCTCACCCTCTCTGAACTGCCGCCAGAGCACCACTCCACACAGCTCTGAGGTGGTGCGGAGGGCTGGCTGCCTCTAGCTCCGCCCCTTCTACTTGAGGCTCCGCCCCTCCCATGGGCAGGGAGCTGAGCCCATCACATCTTGTCCCAAGGCTGTTGGTGGTTGTCGGCCCCGCTGTATGAATCGCTTGTTGGCAATTCTTTGAAGTTCTTTATAGTGGGCCACATTCCCTGATGTCATTCTCTGGTCATTACAGCACGTGGAAGAATTTGGCTGCTTTTTATATATGAAATTTGGTACCTCGTTGGTCCTGTTTTGAGTGTTCCTCAAGAATACTCACAGATCCTTCACGGGATGCTCTTGGGGCTGCTATATTATTTGCATGACAATAGCAGACAGAGGCATGAGTTGAAACCAGGCTACTTTTTTGTGGTACAAACACAACATAGGAGACAAGCTCTTCCCTTGGTAGCACTTGACAGGACTTTGAATTCCTGATCTACACCTGGTTCATTTCCCTTTCCCCTCCCCCCCCCCCATGCTAATGACACTGTGCAGTGATTAGCTGTGTTTTTAACCCACTGTCATTTCCACCCTGGAAAAATCAGGAAAGGTTTGCTACATGATAGCAATTATCTCCCAAGTGTGCTGGGGGGAAGAAATGAAATGTGATTATGCCATTTGTGAAAATACAGAGGAGAGATGCTTTAAGCAGCACTGATTATGGCTGAACTTACTTTGCTAATAGGCTGCTGAGTTAAGCAGGACTGTTACTATGACTATGGTAACCACAGAAATACAGAGGGAAACCTGATATGCAGGACACCTATAAAGGGGGCTGGTCAGGCCAGAGCAGCAGAAGAAATCAAACCCCCCTTCTTTTGAGACATTTTCTATGTTTATCTTCAGCCCACAAAGTGAAGGGCTCTCCCTCCATCCGTGTTTTTAAAGGTGGGAACCATGCTCTATTTCCCTTTTAGTCCGAGCTGGTTTGAATTTGAGTTAGTTGTGTTCTACGTTCTGGTTTCTAACTTGTTTTAATGAAGGCACAAATCGTAAACAGGAATTTAATACCTGAAACAGAGGAAGAGCAGCAAGCAAGTGTGCGTTTTCGAAATGCAACGTATCAGGTTGCACTGAGTTGTAATAGACATGTAACCCAAACCTGCTGCTGTCACGTTATTGGATTTTAAAGTGAGCCGAGAGATCACTGTTGCACCCACGGGTGGTGTTTACCCCAAATTCTGTACAAAGTGGGCCATGTGAGGTGCCAAATGAAAGCGTATGCTCTACTGCTTCTATGTATGCTACTCATGTGCTTGTATGATGTACGGGAAGTTATGAATATGGTCTCTGTACTTGTACTGTAAACGTTCTCTATCTGGGAAGGAGCATGGTCTCAAGTTGTAGTGGGAGAGGTCCAGGTTGGATATTAGGAAAAACTATTTCACTAGGAGGGTGGTGAAGCACTGGAATGGGTTACCTAGGGAGGTAGTGGAGTCTCCATCCCTAGAGGTGTGTAAGTCTCGGCTTGACAAAGCCCTGGCCGGGTTGATTTAGTTGGAATTGGTCTTGCCTAGAGCAGGGGGCTGGACTTGATGACACTCTGAGGTCTCTTCCAGCTCTAGGATTCATTGGGCCTGGACTGCCTATTGTGAGGAAGGATTGTTCGGTGAATGGTTGTGCTAGCTCGTGCTGCTTCATGGACGATGGCTCTCAGAGAGGCCAATACACACCTGAGGAATGCGTCTGGAAGCCTGCAGACTCGCCAGTACCGCATGGCTGCTTTCATGTGAGACACAGATAGGTCACTTGATGTGACCAGCTCTAGTTTGGGAGACACCAGGAATATAAAAATTCCAGGAGGGAGTCTCCATCTTGTCTTCAATCTTGCTCCTGATTCCAGTTGCAGCCTTTCTAGGGACAGAGAGCCGGGAAGGATTGCTGACCCATCCTGACACAGGATGTACACCAGAGGCTACATCTAGATTGCATCCCTTTTTCGTAAAAGGGATGCAAATTAGACGTATCGCAATTGCTAATGAAGCGGGGATTTAAATTTCCCCCGCTTCATTAGCATAAAAATGGCTGCACGGGATAAGGGATTTATTTTAAGGGATAAGGGATCTTTCGGAAAAGGCTTTATTTTCCGAAAGGTCCGTGCCTAGACTGGTGCTTTTTTCCGGCAAAGCTCTGTGCCGAAAAAGAGCGGCAGCCATTTTTATGCTAATGAAGCAGGGGAGATTTAAATCCCCGCTTTATTAGCAATTGCAATATGTCAAATTTGCATCCCTTTTACGAAAAAAGGATGCAATCTAGACGTAGCCCTGAGACTTTTAAGCTAGCGCTTTGTAATGTCTCTGGTAAGAGCCTGCATCAAGAACTTGGTGATGGATGTAATGTATTCTCCCTAATCTTACACTCAACTTTATTTTATTAATAAACCTTTAGATCCTAAATGATTGGCTCAGTGTGCTCTTGTGGGTAAGATCTAAAAAGTATAAATTGGCCTGAGACTGTGGCTGGTTCTTTGGGGACTATCTGTTCCAAATTAGTGAGAGCAGGTTTTATTACCTCTCACCTGTGTGTAAGGCCCAGGGATGGTTGTGGCACAGGGAGAGCTGGGGGGTAGAGGGAGGGGTTTTGCTCAAGGGGCTTCCTGCTGGGGGGGGGGGAGGGGGGTTTGCTCATGAGGCTTCAGATTGGCAACTGAAGCGCTCGGTGTGATTGGCTTGTGGCCTATTTGGGAAAGGTCACCAGTCAAGGGCTGTAAAGAGCCCTGGTTTTGAGCAATTCGCCCTGAGTTAACGCCCCCAGCGGTGCCCAGACCCGTCCCGGTCAGTCACAGTTGCCCGTTGTTCTTATTCAAGCAGAGCTCCCATGGCCAGCACTGGGAGAGATGCCCGAGCGAGAACTGTCCCCTGGTGTTACAGGTAAGTATGAAAATTAGTAGAGCACAAAGTTCTCCTTTCTCCTCCATTGTCCATCTTGCTTTGTCTTCCTCCATATGTGATTCTCCTGGTGACCACAGCCCAGCAATAAGGTCATCTCAAGTGGACAGCCACCACCACAGCCCTGGAGGCCAAAGTGGACTGTGATTTTTCCCACTCCTCTCAAGTCTTTTTTGGATATTACATATCAGAGTGGTTTGACTGTATTAGTAGTTGCTGGTTTTACTTGTGTGAGCAGCACCTGACTGGGAAGGAAAGGGTAAAAGCTAGAAATAAAATCATTCATTCTCCTAATTGTTATTTCAGTAGCACCAGTGGCCTGTCTCTAGTTCAAGGCCTCACTGTCTTAGGTGTAGTGTTCCGTGACCACCCAGGGCGGGAGCCACAAATGACACAGGTGTTGCAATACTCATGGTCTTTAGGAACATCCCTGCAGACCACACATCCTGAGGTAGGTGCCAAGGCTCCCTAAAGAACACATGGGAAGACAGAGGACCCTTAGAACTGGATCCCCAAAAGACAACGAGAGGTGACCATGTGCTATGCTCTGCCCCATTCTCAGGGTATATCTAGACTAGAGGCTTTTGTCGACAGAGGCTTTATCGACAGATACGGTTGACAAAGCTTCTGTCGACAAAGAGTGTCTAGACTATATCCAGTTCTGTCGACAAAGCAAGCCGCTTTGTCGACATGAGAGTGTAGATGCAAAGGACAGTGTAGATGCAATAACTCCTTTTGTCGACAGAACTCTGTCGACAAAAAGTGTTGTTCCCCGTAGAATGAGGTTTACCACCGTCAACAAAACTGCCGAGTTCTGTGAATGCTATGTCGACAGAACTTAGTGGTAGTATGGATGCAGGTATAGTTTTGTCGACAAAAGTCCACTTTTCCTCGACAAAACCCTGCAGTCTAGAGACACCCTCAGAGACAGGCCTTGAACTCCGCTAGTGTGCCGTGAATGGGAAATCCGCCGTAGGCTCAGGCGCCTGTGTAGGTTCTTGCAGGAGTGAGTTATGTGCCTGCCTCATTCTGGGTAAAGTGATGGGAGGAGGAGATGGCAGCACTCGACTTTTAGCCTTGCAGTTGACATTCACTTGGGATGGTGAAGAACCAGGTTCAGTTCCCCTGTCCACCAACAGAGGAGCAAGGGTCACCGGAAAGTGGTCTGACCGGGGGATTATGGGATATTCTGACATGAGGCACTCCCTCAATCTCTGCCATGAAGCTGTTCCACGCTGGATGAATAATGCTTGGGCCACAGAGCCAGAGTGCAAGAATGATTTTACATTGCAGCGGTTAGGGAGCGCATATTGCAAATTGTATGGCAAG
This sequence comes from Pelodiscus sinensis, assembly GCF_052426305.1. Classification (NCBI taxonomy): domain Eukaryota; kingdom Metazoa; phylum Chordata; order Testudines; family Trionychidae; genus Pelodiscus; species Pelodiscus sinensis. The sequence goes on from NC_143057.1 coordinate 6,907,404, forward strand.
TCTCTGTCATAGGTGAAGACAACTGGGCTATCACTTGGTTCCAAGACTTTCAGGAGCATAGAGTCCAATACTGGGTATGACCATCCTTCCACAGAGACAGAGAAGGAAAATATGCTCAGAGAAGACTCTTGGGAAGTGTATGTATGTTTGTGCACATCGCTTCTTTTGCTTTTGAACTTGTGATAGGAGCCAATACTAAAATGTAGGGAAAGATACCCCCTCCTTCCAAAAGTGTGCTGTTCCAAAGAGTTCAACGTCGGCAAGTGTTTCTAGGGCTCCAAGTAGGAACTCTTCTGTATTCTGATGTGGATCTAGCAAACGTTTTCCTTTGGAAGTGTGGTGTCACTCTCCTCAGAGATTAACTGTAGATGGTTTGATTGATATATCTAAGGCCTATGCTGACTTCAGCAAAGCGGCAGGCTGAGATACAGGAAAGGGGAAGAAATACTATTCCTCACATGAGTATGTTGCCAAACTGCCAACTTCCAGTACAGGGTAAAAAGCAGTGCTGGATGTATCTATTGGAGCAGGTACCTGCTCAACTTTCTTTCACAGCTCTTAAATACACTGGGCCGGATTCTTGCCACCTTCGTTTTTTCCAGCTCCACTGAAAACGAAGTGCACAAGCTATGGTTATGAGTGACCCTTCTAACATTTCATTCATACAGAGTCTTTTCAGAACCATGAATAAGAAGCAGCGTACTTTTCCCCTGGGTACATCAAAGCAATATCGTTAACCTTCATCTTCTCCATATTCAAATGCAGGCCTTGTGCGTCCAATTAAGCACAGCTGACAACGTCAGGTCTGCATTGAAATGCAAGACAATCTCCGATCAGGTGAGCAAGAACAAAAACAGCTTTGAAGAAGCCTGTTTGATAGTGCCCCATAGGTAAAAGAAAAGCAGAGTTCTGCATTCTCCTGGAAACTGGAACGAGCAACCAGCATTCATTCTATTAAATCCTAATTTAATGCCAGACTTGGAACCTTCAGCTCTTCAAAACTCAGGCATCAGGAACCGGCACGATCATATGATTGGGCTAGAAATAAAGAGAGTTACAAAAACAACAGAGGATGGTTTTTGCTTGTTTTCGGGATTCATGTTTTGAAGCTTCTCTCTGTAACTGGGAGAGCTCTAAGCTTACATTTTAAAATGAAAGCTGAGCTCCTCCCAGTCACATGCTTCCAGGAGTAGGGGCTTTAAGACAGACAATGGAATGTTGTGAGGCTTGCAATAAACTCACAGGAGTTAATACTGACTAGTGTGCTCGTACATACATCTAAGGAAGCAGATTCTCAGAGGTATAAACGGGAATAGCTCCATTGCCCTGCATACCAAGCTGGGAGGGGTTGCAAGTGCTTTGGAGGATAGGGTCATAATTCAAAATGATCTGGACACACTAGAGAAATGGTCTGCGGTAAATAGGATGAAGTTTAATAAGGACAAATGCAAAGTACTCCACTTAGGAAGGAACAATCACAGTTTCACACATGTGGAATGGGAAGTGATTGTCAAGGAAGGAGTACTGCAGAAAAGAGTTAGGGGTCATAGTGGACCACAAGCTAAATGAGAGTCAGGTGTCACACTGTTGCAAAAATCCCATGATTCTGGGATGCACTAACAGAAGTGTTGTGAGCAAGACACGAGGAGTAATTCTTCTGCTCTATTCTGCACTGAGTAGGCCTCACCTGGAGTATTGTGCCCAGAACTAGACACCGCATTTCAAGAAAGAGTTGGAGAAGGTCCAGAGAAGAGCAACCAAAAATGATGAAAGATCTAGAAAACGTGAGTCATGAGGGAAGACTGAAAGAATTGAGCTTCTTTAGTTTAGAAAAGAGAAGATGGAGAGGGGACATGAGAGCAGTTTTCAAGTACCTAAAAGGATGCTACAAGTAGGAAAGAGAAAAATTGTTCTCCTTGGCCTCTGATGATAGGTCAGGAAGAAATGGGCTTAAATTGTAGCAAGGGTGATTAAACATTGGAATAAATTACCTAGGGAGGTTGTGGAATCGCCATCACTGGAGATATTTAAGAGCAGGTTAGACAAACATCTATCAGGGATGAATTCTAGATCGTGCTTGGTCCTGCCATAAGGGCAGGGGACTGAACTTCATGATCTCTCGAGGCCCCTTCCAGTTTTAGTAGTGTATGATTCTATCCAAATGGGCCTTGTTCTCCTTTATATTAACAGCTATTTGTATCCCACTGGCAATATACACAGGCCTTACTATAAAAAGGAATTGCACCAAGCGGAAACCCTGGCCCTGTTGAAAACTCCCATTGATTTCACCAGGGTTTGACTTTCACACTAAAGGCTTGTCCACCCTGTGTCAATTACGTAGGGGTGTGACTTGCAGAGCGCAAAGTGTCACAGTCAAACTGCCCCATGGGAACACTGATGGCATGAACGTCCTACTTCATAGAACACTAGAACTGGAAGGGACCTCGAGAGGTCACAGAGTCCAGTCCCCTGCCCTCACTGTAGGACCCAGCACCATCTAGACCATCCCTGGTAGATATCTATCTAACCTACTCTTAAATATCTCCAGAGATGAAGATTCCACAACCTCCCTGGGGAGGGGCGGCCCAACTAGGCAGTTGCCTAGGGTGCCGCCGCCCCGGGCATCCGATGATTACGTCACGGGGCGCCGGGCTGCCCTGTGATGAAGTCACGGCCATTGACGGCCGTGCAAGCGGGGGGGCTGATCGTGCCTTCTGCCTGGGGCGCCAGCTGCCACAGCCGGCCTCGGGCTGCTCCTGTCCCTAGGCAATTTATTCCAGTGTTTCGCCACCCTGACAGTTAGGAAGTTTTTCCTAATGTCCAACCTAAACCTCCTTTGCTGCAGTTTAAGCCCATGGCTTCTTGTCTAAACATAACAATCTCCATACCTAGTTTGCATTAATGGAATCTCAGGACACTGATACACACACACACACAGCATAAACAGTTTGTGTGTGTGTGTGTACGTACACACACAGCATATGGAAGAGTTTGGCTGTTCTGAAAGTATCACACTCCTTTTGAGCCTCTAAGAACAATCACATATACTAGAATAAGTTTCATACACGAGAATACATTGCATGCACATCTGTCTGAAATTCACACCAAGGAAGAAAACACTGGTTTCATTTTCCTCTCTCACTTGGTCTCCCTATTACAGTTATTTAAAATCTTTGCTTAGGCAGCTTTCTTTGTTCTGACATTAAGGATGAAATGTGTCAGTTCCTTGCCTGCAACTCAGAAGAGATTTTTAACTCTGATCCTGAAGAGTCCTGCAAAACTACTAATGAAGGAAGGATTGAGTTGCTAGACACACACTCTCTCTCAGCAGTTGCTGCCGCCACCTACAGAACAGATTGGGAGTCTGCTAAGACTACATTTTTCCACCAAATTCTGCTCTCATTTACATTTGTGAAATCGGAGCCGGAAGAATTCTCCAGCATACCGCACAGACGCGGCAGTACTCTTCGTGTAGGATTCCAACCAGAACAGTTCTTAGGACAGAAAAGGGTTGATTCACCCAAAATACTGCTTTTCTATCCTCCCTTCTGATCACCTGTTTAACTCCCCTTGCAAATCCATCCATCCTTGTCATAGAATCAGAACTGGAAGAGACCTCAGAAGGTCATCAAGTCCAACCCCCTGCTCTAGGCAGGACCAATTCCAACTAAATCAACCCAGCCAGGGCTTTGTCAAGCCGAGACTTAAACACCTCTAGGGATGGAGACTCATTAAGGTGTCTGATTGCAATCACATGCAGTATTTTGCACCCTGTACCATATGTTTATTATCTTTAACAGGCATACATTTTGCAGAACGCAGTCCCACTTTTAAAACCAAATATAATCAGACCATTGTACGATAATTATTTCTTCTTTATATTGCAACAATGCCTCTAAGGCAGCGATGGGCAACTTAAGCTAGTGAGTGGGCTGCATGAGTGGCATACCTAGAATTCGCAGGGTGCGCCAACGAATCATAGCAGCACTTTGATTGGCTGCAGAGGGAGTGCACTGCTCTCACAGTCACTGTTGTGTGCAATCAGCACGCACCTCACTGCCCCTACGTTTGCTTTAAGTGAGCATCAGCTTAGCAATATCCACAGGAAAAAAGCTACCTGGACGAAACAGCAGAATCTAGCAACTGAAAGCAAAGCATCCTGGGTCACACACAGAACCCCCCCTTTTGGTGGCAGGTTGCCCACCGCTGGCCTAAGGGGTGGTCATCAGGGACCAGTATGTTTATATTGTCTACATCTATATCAAAAAAGGCAGACCCCTCTCCCACACTTACAGCAAAAAGTTGTGGGCTTTCATAGAAAACCTAGAAACAAAAACAAAAAAGCCAACTTTTTCAATTCTGGGGGGCTGAAAACAAACTGGCTTAGACTTAAAACTTTCAGGTACAGGCAGTCCCCGGGTTACGTACAAGATAGGGACTGTAGGTTTGTTCTTAAGTTGAATTTGTAAGTAAGTCGGAACTGGTACATATTGTAGGGGAAACTCTAGCCAAACATTTCTCCAGAGCTCAGTTTTATTCTCCCACACCTCACTTCCCTCAGTCCTTTATTCTCAAGCTGAGGTGTCTGCTGAGAAAAGCCGCTTCGCGTCTCCCTGGTCTGCTGGGAGGGGCGGTGCTAGCTTCGCGTCTCCCTGGTCTGCTGGGGGGAAGCAGCTAGTGCGGGGTTGCCTCACCCCGTTTGTAAGTAGGGATCTGATGTAAGTCGGATCCATGTAACCCGGGGACTGCCTGTATTGGCAAATGAAAAGCCAAAACGTTTTGATTTTAAAAACTGCAGTTTTTGACTGACACCATCTCCTGCCCCGGAAAAAATATCAGTTTTCAGATTTAACAAAACTGAGCGTGTTTTGATCAAAAACTTATCTTTTGTGACATATTCAGTTTTGGAAGAAAACCTATTATTTTGCCAAAAAGCTTCTAACTAGTTCTAGCATTGCTGCTGAGTGAAGGCTTCATTAGTAGCTTGGTAAATAGTACAATAAAAAGGGGCGGGACAGTGAATAAAAACCACACCCAGTTTGCAGAGAGAGAGGAAATTCAGTGGTTAGTGCACGAGCCTTGAGTGACGTGGATGCAAATCTCTGCTCTGCCAAGACTTGACAGGTGACCTTGGGTAAGTCACTTAGCCCCTTTGTGCTAGGGTTGCCAGATGGTTTCAACAAAAATACCAGACACACTTGACATTACAGCACAATCTACATTACATCTTATTTAGAAAACTGGACATTTTCTCATTTATATTTTCTCAATTTGTTTCTCCAAACAGAAAGCTCCAATACTGGGCTGTCCGGTTCAAAACCGGACACTTGGCAATCTGTGCCTAACTGTAAAATGGGAATAATAGTTGTTTACCCTGGCTGGCTTAGCCCTGGGCCCCTGACATGTGCTCAGGCCTGGAAGTAAAGATCTAGCGGCTCCTTTCAACCCACAGGGCCTGAGGGCAGGGCAGGCAGTAATGCAAATGCAGTTCCGGAGTCAGTACAGAAGAGGCCCTAGGTCAGGGCGGGGCAGCAAACAAGCACAGTTGCCCAGGCACCAGTGGGTAGGGGGAGACTGCCACTTGGTATATGGGGGCTCTCCCTGCTATACTGCATCCCAGCCCAGGGCTCTAGCAGTGGCAGCCCTGGGGTCAGCAGGGAACCAGCTTGCAACACACTGACACGCTCTAAAGTGTTGTTAGGTCAGCCTGACAATCGCCGGCTTCCCCTGGGCCACTGCCTAACGCCCACTCAGCATCTACCTGGCTCCAGGTCGGCCGCTGGTTCTCGGGGTCATGGTACTTCTGCACCCTGGGGCAGGGTAAGGAAGGGCTCCTCTTCAGAGCACGGGCCTGGCCGTCTGGGCCAGTCCTCAACCTCTGCCAGCTCCTAGGGCCCTCCTGGCTTAGGAGCTCTACTTCCTCCAACAACTGGGTCCTTACTGAGCTCCTGGGCTGGGCTTTTATGCTCCCTGCCCCGCCCGTTGGCCTCTGGGGAGTTAAAGGGGCAGGACCCAGCTCCGCCCACTCGTGCTCGGAAAGGGGTTCTTTCCCCTCGAGGTCAGTGAGCCCCCCTCTCCCTCCCCACTCACTACAAGCTGTAACAGCACAGAGGGGTTCTGAGGAGACATACATGAGTAGTATGTGAGGTGCTAACATGCTGTGGGAATAGGAGCCGTACAACGTACTTAGCACTAGGTGATGTTTTGAATCCTAGAGTGCATTTTCCATTAATTGTTATTGTGCCGTCTGGGCGTGGGCGAGGCACGTTTGAGAACACAAAGACAGACAGGCCTGGGCAGGAAAGAGTTCATTGTCTAACGTTGGAGGCAAAGTGTGGAGCTGAGAGGAGCCAACAGCAGAAGCAAGGTTATCTTTATCTCACTCCTTGAAGAGCTTGCAGGTGTGAGGCTTAAGGAAGGATTTGCAAGCATTAACTAGTTAATGGGGAAGTATTATCTCCCTTGCACAGGAATTGTATGTCAAAGACAGGACAATCAGCATGTGTTTTTACAGCAATGATGTATCTGCTGGTGAAGACAGATGTCCGAAGTTTTCATCACCGTTTTCAGAATTCTATTATAAAACTTCCTGACTCTTAAAAATACCTTAGAACTACATACTTGAGACCTAGTCTGCACGCACCTGCAGCAGTGGTGGTTGTGATACATATGTGTGTGAGACACAAAATTCTGAATGTTTTGTTGTGGGCTAAATAAAATGTTCCATTACAGATTTGGCCCTATACCTTTTTTTCCCTAATTGAAAAAAAATTAAATTTTGAAACAAAGTGGTTTCAAAAAACAAACACGCACGCACTTCTTTTTTGTTCCAACGAAGAGTCTGGTGGCACTTTAAAGACTAACATTTATTAGGGTATCAGGGCATAAGCTTTTGTGAGCTACAATTCACTTCATCAGATGCTGAAGAAGAAAAAAAGGATACAAAGATGGGACTGTGACATCACTGCTAAGTAAATCAGAGGGGTTGTGGCTTATTTCCAACAGAGGTGAGAAGGCAAGAGCATCTGACTGGGAAATTACCTATTGTAATGTGAGAACCACTCCATGTGTCTATTTAATACTTGGTTTAGGGTACCAGATTTGCATATGAATTCCAGCTTAGCAGTTTCCTGGTGCAGCCTGGTTTTGACTTTTTTTTTTTTGGGGAGGGGGGCCTGAGAATGGCAATTTGCAAGTCCAAAACGGTGACCCCAGGGAGGCTAAAATGCTCCCCCACTGGGCTTTTGTTCATTGCCATTCTTAATGACTGATTTGTGACCATTTCTTCTTTTGCATAGAGACTGTTGGGTCTGTCGTGATATGCATGGCAGAGGAGCATTGCTGGCACGTGATGGCATATATCACATTGGTGCGTGTGTACGTGAATGAGCCCCTGATGGCAGGGCTGATGTGGTTAGCTCCTGTGGTGTTGCTAGGGTAGATGTGTGAACAGAGCTGGCGATGGGGCTTGATGCAGGGATACGTTCCTATGTTAGCATTTCTGTTGGGGGGGGTGTAGCTGGTGGTGAGGATTTGTTCCAGGTTGGGGGGCTGCCTGTAAGCGAAGACAGGCCTGCCTCCCAAGTTCTGAGAGAGCAAGTGATGGTCATGTAGGCTAGATAGATTGTAGGTCCCTGATGACAATCATAGAATCATAGAATAATAGGACTGGAGGGACCTCGAGAGGTCATCGAGTCCAGCCCCCCGCCCTCAAGGCAGGACCAAGCTGTCTACACCATCCCTGACAGATGTCTATCTAACCTCTTAAATATCTCCAGAGAGGGAGATTCCACCACCTCCCTTGGCAATTTATTCCAATATTTGACACCCTGACAGTTAGGAATTTTTTCCTAATGTCCAATCTAAACCTCCCCTGCTGCACTTTAAGCCCATTACTCCTTGTCCTGTCCTCAGAAACCAAGAGGAACAAATTTTCTCCTTCCTCCTTGTGACACCCTTTTAGATATTTGAAAACCGCTATCATGTCCCCCCTTAATCTTCTTTTTTCCAAACTAAACAAGCCCAGTTCATGAAGCCTGGCTTCATAGGTCATGTTCTCTAAACCTTTAATCATTCTTGTCGCTCTTCTCTGTACCCTTTCCAATTTCTCCACATCTTTCTTGAAATGTGGCGCCCAGAACTGGACACGGTACTCCAGCTGAGGCCTAACTAGTGCAGAGTAGAGCGGCAGAATGACTTCACGAGTTTTGCTTACAACACACCTGTTGATACAACCTAGAATCATATTTGCTTTTTTTGCAACAGCATCACACTGTTGACTCATATTCAACTTGTGGTCCACTATGACCCCTAGATCCCTTTCCGCCATGCTCCTTCCTAGACAGTCGCTTCCCATCTTGTATGTATGGAACTGATTGTTCCTTCCTAAGTGGAGCACTTTGCATTTCTCTTTATTAAACCTCATCCTGTTTACCTCCGACCATTTCTCTAACTTTCTAAGGTCATTTTGAATTATGTCCCTATGCATTGCATTGTGTCCCTAACTCATCTGCAGCCTTTACCTACCAATAGCCACTGGTCCACATAGTGAAAGTTATGGTACTTTGGTCCTGTCTAGACTAAGGCTGTGTCTCCACTTATACTTGAATGACAAAAGTTTTGTCATTTGCAGGTGCTTAGAAAAATGCCTCTCTGCTCCCGGGAGTGACAGACTTTTGCCACGACAAGTGAAAGTGTGAAACGCTTTGGCGGCAGGCGCACTCTCTTGCTGACAAAGTGCAACCCCCTGACAGGGAGTGGAAGTATTGGGTCAGCAAAAGTGCAGAAAAACAGCGTTCACACACAGTGACTTTTAGTGACACGGCAGTGCCTTGCTGCTAAAAGCTGTGTAGTAGAGACCTACCCTGCGACACAAAGGCTACGTCTAGACTGGCATGATTTTCCGCAGCTGCTTTTAACGGAAAAGTTTTCCGTTAAAAGCATTTGCGGAAAAGAGCGTCTAGATTAGCCCGGATGCTTTTCCGCAAAAGCACTTTTTGCAGAAAAGCATCCGTGCCAATCTAGACGCGGTTTTGCGCAAGAAAGCCCCGATCGCCATTTTCGCCATCGGGGCTTTTTTGCGCAAAACAATACCGCGTTGTCTACACTGGCCCTCTTGCGCAAAAGCATTTGTGCAAGAGGGCTTTTGCCCGAACGGGAGCAGCATAGTATTTCCGCAAGAACACTGACAACCTTACATGAGATCGTCAGTGTTCTTGCAGAAATTCAAGCGGCCAGTGTAGACAGCTGGCAAGCTTTTCCGCAAAAGTAGCTGCTTTTGCAGAAAAACTTCCCAGTCTAGACGCAGCCAAAGGGTTGTCATTTGCCTATATTAACGAACGCATTTTGTAAAGTCCAGTGTAGACAAAGCCCTGAGTCAATATTGCCAATCCCAGGTTTTCAAAAAAAAAAAAATAAATCATGTGGCAGTCTTAAAAATATTTTTTTTAAATAAAGATACTAACTTTGGGGATACAAGACCGAGTCAGACCAAAAGTCCATCTAGCCAGTATCCTGTCTGCCAACAGTGGCTAATGCCAGGTGTCCCAGAGGAAATGAACAGAGAATCATCCAATGATTTTCTCCCCCATAACCCATTCCCAGCTTCTGACAAACAAAGGCGAGGGACACCATTCCTGCTCATCCTGGCTAATACATTGGCTATCTAGTTCCTGAGTCTCATCACAATTATGATGAGTCATGAGTCTCGTGCTATTTGCTGTTTTCTTTATAGCCCCACCTCCTGGAGCCATGTGACTATGTGAGACTTTCATGAGCCCTAAAGGTTGGAGACGATGATGGAGCCTTTGGGAGGTGGCAGAACCATGGCCTGAGTTGACAATGGAGAAGGTGATGTGATAGGGAAGGTGATGGTAGCTCTCCAGGTTGTTCTAGGAGGAATGGTGAGAGTATATGAAAATATAGATGTACATTTCCTCTCTATCGTGTGCAGTTGGGGTGTTTGTGACAGTGCTAAATGTATTCATAAATTATTGTTGTATATTGACAAGAGTCCCTACCGGGTGAGTCTTGCAAGATTCCCAGCCATAGAATAATGTTAATACTGGGCCTGATCCTGGGACAAAGGACCTGTCAACCCTCAAAGAGGTGCCTGGAAATGTATGAGTTAGCTGTGCATAATTATATAATCTAAAGATCAGGCAGCATAGCCCGCATGGCTGTGGAGAAAGGTTTGAACTGAAACCCCAGTGCGTCCTACAGGCTCAGAAAGCAAATAAAAAGAACCCCAAAGCTATTATTTTACATCTCAACTTTCAAAATGACCCCATAACCTTCTCTTTGTGAAGCTTAGCAGAGCCAAACTCATGGTTTTTGAAGAGCCTGACTCATGATGTTTAAACCTTTGGGACTGGCACTACTGTAAAACTGAGCTGAAAGTGTCAGATTCACTGCTTTTTAAGGTCAGCCACTAGATTTTATTTACAGTGGGGTAACACCCTTAGCACTTGAGGCAGGTGCAAGAAACTCACAGCGTCTTGCCCTAGTGCTGTTTTTCCTCAAACTGTGCTCCGCGGAGCCCCAGGGCTCTGAGACACATCTCCAGGGGCTCCGCGAGGTTGACCAACTGGAAACATCGATAGGTACAACACATACAATCAGTGGACCGCTGGGGCTCTGTGTAAATTTTTACACACGTAAAGGGCTCCGGCGCCCAACAAGTTTGAGAACTGCTGCCCTAGTGGAAGGTTTCCAAAAGTTAAATGATCTATTAAAATATATTTCAAAATAATGGGTGTTATTCCAGGATCTCTGTAACCATTGTTCCATGAGAGCTCAGGGGCTTGTCAGAATAGCGCTTTACTTCCAAATTACCTAGAAATAAGCAGCACACTCTCAGAGTAAGCCCCCCCTTGTGTAACTTTTTCCTTAATATTTTGGGTGCCCTAAAATCACTTTAGAGTGATTCTTCTCCGACAGAGGATCATTAATGACTTCAGCCTACAGAGAGATCTCAAAGAAATCAGAGTCACGTGTCCCTTATTTATTTTTTTTTAACATGGACAAAAATGTCTCACAAAGAAAGGAGGACCTAAAAAAGGAGCTGCTGCTCTGATTCTATTTACAAGGAACAAAAGCCGCTATGTTGGTGCGACAGTCTACAGTGCGGGAGTGCCAGATTCATCTAGAAGGTATTGTTCCTGTATTTTTCTATACCCATTATTCGCTAACCTAGTTTGTTTAATTGAAGGGAACGGTTTGCTCTGATTATATACAGCCAGACACAGTGGAGAATGTGATTGCTAACAGAATAGGTTTCTCCTTGTGGGGAAAAAGAAGTGACAACTTAACCCCCCCATCTTTTATTCTCCGTTTGACAAAGTTTCCCTTTAAGCTCTCGCTACCTACTTTGATGCTGTGCGGAGACCCCTTTTTCAAACTGACTTCAAAGCTACTGCTTTGACAACTTGTAATAACATGGTACTTTGAATGGAGCTGAAGTATGTGATCCAGTGTACAGGCAGTAGATGTCATGGGGAAGGGATCCTGTGCTGTCATCGGGCCAGGAGATTTCGAATCAGGTTTGGGAGAGTAATGCCAAAAGGTTATGCGTGTTTACACTAGTCACATCTGCAGTCTCTACCAACGCCATGGCCCCACTGTGCTAGGAAAATGTGTAGTAAAAGACAGACCCTACGAAAGAGCTTATAGATAAGCAAGACATAGGCCAGGTCTGCACTAGACCTAGAAGGTCGGCTTACGGTACACAACGCAGGATACATAGAATCCATTTGGCATTGGAAAAGGTTCAGAAGGGACAACAAAAATGATAAGGGGTTTGGAATGGGTCCCATATGAAGAGAGATTAAAAAGACTTATGACCAGAAGTCATAAGGCCGGCCCTGGTGAAATGTGTCCCCCAGCGTCACACAGCAGGTCAGTGGCAGAGCTGAAGAGAGCGTCCAGGTTTCCCAGACCTTGTACCATGCCCCATCCTCTGTGCCACATTGCCCCGTGGAAACCCTGGCCCCCATTTTTCACCCACCCCCACTTGAAATCAGGAGTAACACCGCGGAAGTGAGCAGAAAGTGGGAGCCCACGGATTGACAAGGAGCAGGTGACAGTTTTGCGGGGCCCCGGGCAGCATAATTCCGCGGGGCCCCCCTTTGCCACCGCACATGCACGGGGTTTTCTGAAACGCGGGACCTGGGGCGGCCGCCCCGTTCGCCCTGCCCTATATTCGCCCCTGACAAGGAGACTCGTCAGTCTTGCCTGGATGGAAATCCAGAGCCACTCTCCAGCAGCAACAAAGATGCAGTTTTATAAAAAGGACATGATAGGTGTGGGGGGCGTTGTAACTACATACAATTGAGTCAAGATCTGTTGAGCCAACCTTCCCCCCGCAAGGGCTATGAAGCAGCTCTAAGCAATATGCCCCCATGATGGGTCCCAAGATACAGTTCATGGGACATGCTGACTCATTGCCCTTAGTTGGAGCCACTTGGCAGACAGCTCTCCCAACAGCTCCTAGACCTGGCCCTTCGGGGGCGGGGAGGGGCTGGCTTGCAGAAAAGCCATAAGCCATCTCTTCCAAGTGGCGCTACCTCATTGCTCAATGATGGCCACCATCCGGGACTCCCAACCTACCCGAAAGAGCCTGATGCCTCTTAAGGTGGCTCAGGAGAATCACATGGAGAGAAAGAAAAAGAGAGAGAGAGAGAGAGAGAGAGAGAGAGATCGCTGAAAGGTCAGACTATAAGCAGAGAGGTGGGCCAGACCCGAGACTGACGTATGCGGATGCAGCTCCATGGCGTGGCTTTGGAAAAAGCTCAGAGAAGGGCAACAAAAGTGGGGTGAGGGGTATGGAATGGGTCCCGTATGAAGAGAGATTAAAAAGACTGGGACATTTCAACTTAGAAAAGAGGAGGCTGATGGGGGATAGGACAGAGGTCTATAAAACCATGACTGGCTACATGGGGAGGAGTGCAGAGGGCCATAAATTCTAGGGATGGCCCCAACGGTTTCCAGGAGAGGCCATGAAATCCCCTTCTTTGGAGGCTTTTAAGGACAGTTAGACAAAACACCTGTCTGGGATGGTCTAGGTTTAGTTGGCCCAAGCTGCTGGGCCACCTCTCCAGGTCTCCTCCAGTCCTACCTTTTACCCTCCTTCCCCCCACTCCGCTCACCACACAGGTGGTGGGAGCCAGAGCAGCCCAAAAGTGGCCAACTATGCACGGTTCCTCAGTGGTGATGGGAAGCACAGCGCCCTGCCCCACGGCACCCTGCTTCCTGCTGTCATAGAGAAGTGAGGGGCTAAGTGGGCAGAGCTTGGGGAAGGGGTGGAGCAGGGGGCGGGGCCTATGGCAGTGGAGTTGATGTGAAAATGTGGATGTTAAAGGCAGGAGAAACTGGTGAAAAGTCATTAATGGGACACATCTAGCTCAGGTCATTAGCGTCATTGATGCAGGCCCCTGCAATCAACAGGTACTTCTTTTGCTGTTATTTCTCTCTCTTGGTTTCTGTTATTTCCATTCCAACTCATCTGAGGAAGGGGGTTTTACCCATGGAACAGGGCTGCTCATTTTTAAAGTTACAAACTAACCCAGCTCCCCCTTCAAGACCATGTTATACAGGTAAGAGTAGATGCTTCCACTGGTCGCGTCTGGTCTTGGAATCTATGAAGGGAAGAGAATCTTAAGCGCCAGTGAGAATCTGGCAGATTTGGCCAAAGACTCAGCTCGGACTTGTAAAATCCATGCTGTTCAGTTCCAAGTTTGCCTTCAGTAGACAGACAGTTGTGCCAAATAGTGGGAGCGTTTAGAAAGCTGAAGAAATACTCTTTAAGCATTAGGCTGGCATTGTGTGGGAACTAAGACTACTGGGGTTGAAATGTTATTCTGTCAAGTCAGTATATTAGGCAATCCTTCTCAACCCATGTAGCTTTAAACTGATGGGACCTGACAATCGCATTTGAGTTCACTGACTCATTTAAAGCACCTAAGTGGTTTAGGAGCCTATATCTCATTGAAAGGCAATGAGATTTTGGCCCAAAGTCTTAAAGGTATTTAAGCACTTAGCCCCATTGAATGGGAGTTAGACACCAAACACCTTTGAAGATCTTGGCCTTAAGCATTCTTGAAACCGCTACTCATCGGGTGTTACTGCGGTGATCAAATTATAGACTCAACTGATTTTTTCACTGTGATCAAACAGCTACTTTTCATCAAAATATGGTTAGGAATATTTTGACGCTTTAATATATAATTGTTCAGACTTTCCTCAGGAAAAGGCAGACACAAGAAGTTTAATTTCTGAGACCAAGCTCTGCCTGTCTGCCTTCAGGGAAACATGAAAGCTGGGACTTCAAACAACAAATTTACGATGTTTGTCACAGGCTCCCTGCTCCGCAGCCCTTTAGAGATGATCTTGAACTGACAAGCTCCTAAGTTAATGCTCCCCAAGATTCAGATGATGTGGTAGTTTGTGGAGTAGGAGTCAACCATGCCCCCCCCCAAAAAAAACACCTCCAAAAAACCCTACAAACCTGTATGAGAAGCATGAACCCTGGAGTAGTGAATTGACTGAAAATTACTGAATGCAGGGTTGGGTGAGAGGATCAGGGACACTTCAAAACCTTTCCAGTATAAGAGCTGTCAAAACATTGTTTAATTCTAATTCTGAATTGCCGTGTTCAGGCCTTTTCTTCCAAGGTGCTGTACAATGCAGGCTCATATCCCACTGGACAGATCTGCAAAGGATGCTCACCTAAAGCCACACAGAATTCCAACTGGGGTGGCGGATTGGTTATATTATAGTAGGTCTCAATCCTGCCAAGATTTAGGCACACACTTAACTTTAACCACATGAATAGTTATAGGACTACTCCTATGTTTAAAAGTCTCAGAGGAGTAACTGTTTTAGTCTGTACCTTTAAAGTGCCACACTCTGCTTTTTTAGAGACTAACAAATATATATAGTATCATAAGCTTTCGTAGGCAAAACCTGTTTCCTCAGATGAGGGGAACAAAGACATGAACTGAAAGGGCTGTTAGCTTTTGATGTCATCTGAGTGTTGACTATAAGTATGGGACTTGTATACTTATAGTCACACTCAGATGACATCAAAAGCTAACAGCCCATTCAATTAGCCTAATTAGCACTTGCACTACAATTAGCCTAATTAACACTTGCACTACAATTGACAGATTTTTTTCCTCCCCCTCTCCCATCTTTTTCTGTTATAAATTGGGAGGTTCCCCCCTTTTTCTCCACACTCATCTGAGGTGGTGGGTTTTGCCGACAAAAGCTCATGATACAAGATATATTTGTTATCTCTAAGGTGCTTCTAAGGTTCTCACATATTTAAAGTGAGTCCAAGAGGAATGATTGGATTACCCTAGAAAGTGATGTCAACCTCTCTGCATCCCTTCGGGGTGTGAAAATCCACATGTAGTTAAGTAGACCTAAGTCTGAGTGTAGATAGCATGGGGGATCAATGGGGGGGGGGGGGGGAGATCAATGGAAAAGTCTCCACAGTGGCATGTCAGAGGTGGATTTACGATAGCGAGAGGACCCCTTTTGTTGCTGTAGTGCCTGCACAATGGCACTGTAGTTGCAGCTTGCACCTGTGCTGCTCTAGCATTTCTAGTATAGACATGATCTAAGTCTTTGCAGCATTTGTCCATTAGACAATAAATTAGTATGTACTATGCCATGCCTCTCAAGGGCTGTGTCTAGACTGGCCAGTTTTTCCGGAAAATCAGCCGCTTTTGCGGAAAAACTTGCCAGCTGTCTACACTGGCCGCTTGAATTTCCGCAAAAGCACTGACTTCCTACTGTAAGAAATCAGTGCTTTTTGCAGAAATACTATGCTGCTCCCGTTCGGGCAAAAGTCCCTCTTGCGCAAAACTTTTGCACAAAAGGGCCAGTGTAGACAGCTGAAATGTGTTTTGCGCAAAAGCGCGTCAAGATTGGCACGGATGCTTTGCCGCAAAAGCACTTTTTGCGGAAAAGCGTCCGTGGCCAATCTAGACGCTCTTTTCTGAAAAATGCTTTTAACGAAAAGTTTTCCGTTAAAAGCATTTCCAGAAAATCATGCCAGTCTAGACATAGCCAAGGCGTTTGTACAACACCTGGTACAATGGGTGCCTCTAGAGGCTACTCATTGTAACTACTACTATTATTACCAATATTATGATTTGGGATAGAGTTGTTTGCACATAGCTGGGGGGGAAAAACATCCATTGTTCAATTGCCTGAAAGACATAACATTGGGAGAGGGAGAAAGCAATTTAGAAATTGCTAATGAGGCAATTTTTGCCCAAATCAGAGTTGTTCCCAATCCAATCAAGAGAGTTCATGTCTGGCCTTCCATTTGCTTAGAAATGGACAACCTCATGTATCACTAAGAGCTCTTAATCTAATCTGTTCCATAGCAATTCTTGCAATTGCAAGGCAGAGCCAGTAACTGGAAGAGAGTAATTGGGATATGCTGGAAAGAGCGAACCAAACAGTTTTGTTTTATTTAGTTTTACAGCAGGTGAATATTTACAGCAGGTGAATATTTTTATGGGAAAAACGTTTGCTATTTCTCACATCATGTTTTCCCTATGCTTTTATTTGCAAATCTCATTACACCACATGCAAAAATACAGCATGTGTTTGTGCCTCATTGTGCAAATCAAAGCACCAAACCCTGGCACTTTTCAAAGACCTTACCAAATTTTTTGTGGTTTTATTATATGTTGGAGAGAAAATACAGAAAAAAATACAGAGCTTGATTCTCTGTTTTAGTCTCCATTGGAATCAATGTAGTTATACTGGTATAAAGTGATGTTAGGTCAAGTCATGGGCATAAAAGTCTGTGTTTTATGCTCAGTTTCTCACTCCCAGAATGCTTTATTCACTACTTCTGCACACAAAAACATCCTGCAGTCACACTTTCAAGTGCAACTTTGTTTTAGTTGCATCAAGGGGAAAATAAATCGAATGATCAAACATCCAGAGAAAAGAATCAGAGGAACACTCAACACCAATGTCCATGCTGCCAATTTGTGTAATTTGGACTCTTTCCAAAAAGGGAGCAAGATGCATTTTTGTTTATATTTTCTTTGTAAAAGAAAGAAAGCTGCCAAAATACATAAGGAGGGAGGATTCGAGCTAGTCATTTTTTATTAGTTCTCCAGCTGGAATGTTGTCAGCCAAAGTTTCATGCTAGAGTCCCATGGAATTTCCCTTTCAAATCCTGGTTTCTGGAGCTCTACCCTGAATTGCGAAACTACTCTTGAACCAGAAATCCATATCTAGGAACCAGCTTCTGTGCCCAATTAGTGCCGCTTACAAACTGGTGGCTGCCTTTGGAAATGCTGTTTAACATAGTAGGCTCTTCTGTCTATCTAGGTTAAGATGACTTGTCAGTAGTGGATGTTCAAAAGCACAATTACAAGGTGCCATTGGTAGGTGACTTCCCACAAAAGCAATAGGAGAGATTGACCCTGGATATCAATGGCTACCCGCACAAAATCACCACAATTACTTGCCAAGGCTGGACAATGGCCACACACACACACATTTCTATCTTCTTGGAGCCTGGGATGGTGTTGCAGCTGTTGTCCTCTAAAGAGATAAAGCTATCTCCGGCAGCTACTCACCAAACCTCAGATACACTCATCCAGGAACCTACCTCTGCCACAAACCCCCTTGCCAATTCTGTCCACACGTGTAGACAAGTAGCACCATCACAGGACCTACCCACCTAAGCCACAACATCAGGGGCTCAGACAACTGCACATCATCTAATATGATCTATGCCATCAAGTGCCAGCAATGCCCCTCTGCCGTGTATATTGGCCAAACCGCACAGTCTCTACAACAAAGGATAAATGGACACAAATCAGACATCCAAAATGGTAACACACAAACCTATGTGGGAACATTTTAACCTGCCTGATCACTTAGGGCACATCTACACAGCAGGGCTAAACTCAAAATAAGCTATACATCCTGAGCTATGCTAATTGCGTAGCTTAAGTAAAAAAGTGTATTTCGGCTTTTGGTGCCATGTGCACAGCAGTAACTTCAAGATAGAGCACGATTTCCCTTACTCCTCATACAATGAGGGTTACAGGACTCAGAGTAAGAAGTCCTGCAGCTCAACAGTATTTCGACATTATGTCATAATAACTGCTTGTGTGTAGACACAGACTATGGGTATGTCTACACTACAGCGTTATTTCGAAATATCCAATTTCAGAATAACGCGTCTACACACCAAATGCATTTCAAAATAGCTTTTTGCTATTTTGAAATAACACGTCCATACTGATTGGACGCTGAATCGCATTTAAGGCCAGCCAGAACTGGCTCTGGCAGGACTTCAGGTCAGAAGTTACCTTGTGGCCAGTGTGGCCAGCAGGGCACCCTGGGAAGGGCTAGAGGCCCCCTATTTTGAAATAAGCATCTACACAACCCTTATTTCAAAATAGCAATTTTGAAACTGGCGCTATTACTCGTGGAATGAGGTTTACCCATTTCGAAATAAGCCCTCCGCTATTTCGAATTAATTTCGAAATACTTTCCTAGCGTCTACACAGGCCAACTGCTATTTCGAAATAACGGCTGTAATTTCAAAATAACTTTGTAGTGTAGACATACCCTACATTATTTCGGAATAAAGCCAGTCCTTCCGCAATAACGCTGCTGTGTAGACATAGCTTTACTCCCCGATTTAAAAGTAGCCATTCTTCTACCAGGGAATTTCACTAATCAATTACAGAAAGAGCCTGCAGAACTAATGAAAAGTCCTGTGGCACCTTATAGACTAACAGATGTATTAGAGCATAAGCTTTTGTGGGCAAAGACCCACTTTGTCAGATGCATCATGACAAAGTGAGTCTTTGCCCATGAAAGCTTATGCTCCAATAAATCTGTTAGTCTATAAATTGCCACAGGACATATTTTTCTTTATGCAGATTCAGACTAACATGGCTTCTGATACTTATCTGCAGAACTGGATTTTATCCACAGAGTTGACACCGTTACCCTGGGCCTGAACAAAGACATTAAGTGGTCGGCACATTACAAAGCCAATTTCTCCTGCCATTACCATCTCCATTTCCACATCAAAAGCTATGCATGGGTCACATTCAGCCCTCCTCATGAACAGGGGACCCACAATTTATTTCCACTTCAATTCCTCTGATGAAGTGGGTTTTGCCCATCAAAGCTCATGATTCTGTACAATTTGGTTAGTCTAAGGGTACAGCTAGACTACATGGCTCCATCGACGGAGCCATGTAGATGAGTGTACTTGAAAAAGGGAAATGAAGCAGCAATAGTAATCCCACTGAGTTCAAGGAGGCCATTGTGAATGGAAGGGTTACAGTCTGAATACGGCCCACCAATATGCACGTCTGCACGCCACCGATTTAGCAGGATCTAGCCTCATTTTCTATTCAACATGAGAACAGGTGGCAGCACCTGGCCCTTAGAGTGTGAGTGTGTGTGTGAGTGTGTGTGTGTAAACAGCACTTTGTGTTGTGGGTGTTATCATAGTACCTATGAATAACAATCATGCCTTCTTTCAAAACATACCGATTGGAACTTAGCAGTTCATAATTATTCAGCCACTTTATAAAATGGATTTTAATCCATTAAATCATAGCACCAGCATGGAAATGCTGGAGGGCACTTTCACATTGTGTTATTTACTCAAACCATGCACATAGTGCCTGTGGGTACATCTACACTAGCCCCCTAGATTGATCTAGGGAGGCTAATGAGGGTGACGGGAATTGCAACTCAAGCACGAGATTTAAATATCCTGGGCTTGATTTGCATGTTCCTGGCCGGTCGCCATTTTAGAAATTGACTAGCCCGAAGTAACTGCCCATGTCTACACGTGGCAGTGAAACAGGATTCCGGAATAAAGCCCCTAAATCGAATTAGGTGGTAAACCTCATTCCACGAGGAATACCACCTAATTTGATTTAGGGCTTTATTCCGCAATCCCATTTCACTGCAGCATGTAGACGCGGGCAGTTACTTCAGGCTAGTAAATTTCTAAAATGGCGACCGACTGGAAATATGCAAATCAAGCCCAGGATATTTAAATCCCGTGCTTGATTTGCAATTCCCGTCACCCTCATTAGCCTCCCTAGATCAATCTAGGAGGCTAGTGCATACCCTCAAACTGTAACAGTCCATCACATCACTGCCGACATTGGATATGCATAACCACCACCACCCAGATTTGAACCTACAACCTCTGAATCTTAGCTCAAGCTGTAGAGGCTCCTACGCTATAACAGTTTCTCTCAACCACTGGTATGAGTACCCTTAGGGTCACTTGAGACACATCTGGGGAGTACGTCTGAAAGTTGAAGAAAATGGAATTTCTGTTTAAGTTTTATAGCACTATTATTTTTGTACTTTTTACACCCAAAAAATTTCATTGCCTGCTACAATTAAGTTGTTTAAACAAATGTGTTGCAATGGTAGAAAAAGAAGTGTGTGTCTGAAAACTAAGTATCTGTGGTACTTTTTTTTTTGGGGGGGGGGGGAGAATTTTATAAGAAAAGGTTGAGAAACACTAACCTATAAAGCTCCTGGCTCTCAGCTTAGCCTGTAAAGCTACCTGGTTCTTATCTCTTGCTGTAAGTGGTCTAAGTGCCACTCTGTGGGACAGTGAACCACACCCACTAGAAGCGTGGGTTACATTTGCACAATGAGTCAGTGCATTCAACGTTCTCATGCAAAATTTCAGTTTTAAAAGCCAAAAAACCCCCACATCTGGGCTTTAATAGCTCTGAATGATCAATTAATTCTTTTTTTGCTGTTGTTAACATCTGCCAACTAAAGCCAAACAAATCTGGAGTATTAGGGATTATTTTTCATTTGGTAATTTAAAAGTACTTCCATGATTAATTACAATTATTTATTTTAAAGCTTGGCTGCGCAAGAAATTATCCTGAATAGGGATGTTTTCCTGACTTGGGGGCTTAAGAGATTAGAGTAGGTGAACCACTTCTCTTACAGGTTGTACCTTTTTTCATAACATGTCTCTTCTTTAGGTATTTAGCCGAGCATACTGAGGTGCTTTTCCTTTTGAAGTGTTCCCCTGTAGTCTTATCTAGGTCTCAGGATAGGTGCTGTGCTGATGTAACCTACACACCTGCTGGGTGTGGTGCTTTCCCATCTAGTGGCACTGAGCCCACATACAAAGAGAAGAATTCATCTGTTATGCAGCCTTAGATCAGAGCTAGCTGGCTTTTGGCTCATGGTCTAGGCTCCTGAGAGCTTGGGCTCAATTCTGCCTGTTGAGGATACATTGACACACTCCAGGATTCTGCATTTGGCTTCAAAAATATCATGTTGTTAATGTCCTCCCATTGCGGAGTGCTCCAGTGAGGAAGGGATGTTCTCTCCAAAGGAACTGGAAGGGGGCCTGGCTGGATGAGGCTGCAGAATGATTTGCCAGAGTCTGAACGCTGCTTCTCTAATGAGCTGAGTCGCAGGAACAAAGAGCTAGTCAGCTGGTTTTCAGAGCCAAGAGGTTCACGTGGGCCATGGACCTGAACCAGAGTGCTGCATGTGAACCACCATCCTGGATTTTGACCAGTGCAAGCCACGTACCAGCAGCGATGAGAGAAATCTGTGATTTCATTGAGAAATATTAAAATGAAAGCAGGCAAGCTGGAGATCCTAGAATCCAAAAGAGTAAAAAGCAGGAACGGCTGGCGTCTCTCCAAGGTAAATTACAATTAGTGACTGAAAGCGGAGACAATAAAAGCTGACAAAAGCAAACTGTGGGAGCTTTGGCCCGCCTTCCAGGAGGAGAAAGCTGGGAATGTTAGCAAAACTGGCTTCAAATCTCACCTCAGCCTGACCCTTCCTGCTGCTTCACAGCCCCTAATAATAGAGGGGGAGTCAAAGCCAGACTCTGCTAACAAACTCAGCATGCTCTTCTGCAAGGAGGAGAGAGAGAGAGAGAGGGAGAGCATTAGGAGATTAGAGTGGGGCCTGTAGGTGAACCTATTTATATTCCAGTAGCAGCTAAAAGCCTCCCCTGCAATCCATGCCCCACTGGACTGGATGCTATATAAACATCTAGGAAGAGAGTCCTGGCCCCCAAGAGTGGGCCATTTGACTAGCCCAATCATAGAGAAGCTGTGTTGTTTTGTTTCCAAACTATGGCAAGAGTTTTCTTTAAGAACAGAGCCTCCCAAAACAGATTGCCTCATCCCACCACCAGCTCCTCCAGAAGTGGACACCTGTGAGGATTTCGAACTGCACTGAATTGCTCAGTCACGTCAACATTCAGCAAAAACGCTAACTACCCATTTTTGTTGTGGTTTTTTTTTTAAATTGTATTTTACACTTTCAATGTGATCTTCACTGGAGGGAAAGCCCAGAGCACTGATAGCAAAATCAATCTGAAGTGTTAAAGCTTTAAGAAGTGTATTTTCCAGAATATGCTATTTCTCCTCGCCTCGCCAAGGAGGAAGACGGAGGACAGCGCTGTGATGTGGCAAGACACCTCCTCTGTCTCAGCACTTCCTCCCCTCTGCTCTGTCGATAGGGACCTGAAGTAAGTCAGCCCCACTCTAGATGGTGTTTGTTTTCCCCCTTGGGGTTTATTTCCCAAGATTTTCCAAATAGGCCTCAGGAGTGCCCCTTTGCTCAAATGAAACCAGTTCCCAACACAAAGCAAAGGGGAATACTTTTTCTAACTGCCACTCTGAGAGGGAATGGTTGTGTCATTGACTCCGGGATGGCACGCCTTTCCCTTAAGCAGGCAGACAGCTCCGTAGCTTCCGCTAGATCAGGGCTACTCAAGTTTGGAAGCTCTGGGGGCCACAATGATACTCACAGCACGTGCCGAGGGCCACAACTTAAGTATGGTTGCATGTACATGCAAATAGCTTTTCACACTGATGGGCATGAATACAAAGACTACCACCACAACATTCAGGCCCCATTTAAGTCAGTTCTGCCGATAGTAATTCAATGCGATATTTACCCAATTTCCACCCACATGACAGCACTTTTAATGAGCAATGACAGTCCAGGAATTTAACTACTAACATGCATATCAACAGAAGACCATTATATTGACTACTTTTTTGTTTTGGCTCCCACCTGTTGGCTGCATGTTGTACCTGCGTAAAGCCAAACCGCACCACAGGCCGCAAACAAACGGGTGGCCCGTGGGCCACATGTTTGAGTAGCCCTGTCCTAGACTAACAGCCTTCTACTCTGCAGCAGCCTGCCATTGACCCTGAAACAATTTCTCTCTCCTCGTCTCTCATCAAAAGAGTCTCAGGCAACCCCGTCATTGGACTCAGGTACTCCTAGCTAACTTGAGGTAACCCCTTTCCACTGTCTAGGACAAAGGGCTGTTATTCTAGGACTACTCCACCAGCCTTCGCTACTCCCTTACAGCTGCCCAGCCTGATTCAGTCACAATGAATATAATGAACTCACATAGAGAAAGGAATTTTATTCATGTTTGACCTAGTACAGTAAAACTCCAATAGTCCGGCACTCCTGATAGTCTGGCATCAAAATGGCAAGAGCCTAGTGAGTGAGCTTCGGCAAAAAATGAGTCACAAGGTAACAGCGGCAGCAGCTGAACTGAGCAAAAAAGGTAAAAAAGGCTTAAAAAACTAATATATTATAGTATACTGTATACAGTATGTATAATGAGGGTTAAGAATACTTTATATACAGTATATAATGTATACAGTGTGTGTGTGTGTATATAAGCATCTTATAGTACCTCCTGATAGTCCGGCATATTTGATAATCCGGCACCGTCTAGGTCCCATAGGTTCTGGATTATCAGAAATCTACTGTATATGGTTGCTAGCAGAGTGATAATTTACTGCTTGCATTTTAGCAAGTGAGTTGGAATGAAATATTCCTGGCATAACTTTTACATTTTAGAGAACTGAGATTCCACAATTAAATACTTGGATTACAATCCAAGGTGTAATAGAGAAATCCCCCAATAATGATAAAGGTTTAAAATCTAAAACCACCAACAGTTTTTGAATGAACAAACTCCATGCCACAGATTTGGAATTTGTCAGTGAAGCAGAGGAAGACAGAAAGCAATTCCAACACAAGAGGCTGGGTACCATCACTCAGTCTTTGAAGAGAGATGATCTGGCCTTCAAAAGACCATGACATTGATTGCTTTGCACCTAGTGAATGTGCAGCTAGGAAGTACAAGTGCCCAACGTTTGTCAGATCTTGACTAACTTGACTCGGGATCGCCAGGTGGAAAATAGGTAGCTGCCACAACAGCTGTCTGGGGGTGCAGTGGGCAAAGGCCAATGCTGAATTTATCTGGCTGTAAATGCTGAAATTCACTTGTCCAAGCAGCCCCATTCATATTTACAGGTGGCAGCACAGTGGTGCAGGCAGACGAGCCTGCCCAGAGAGCAAGCAAGATGTGGAGAAAGAAGAAATGTGAGAGTTAAAAAGAAATGTTTTGAACCCGCTTGGCTTCTGCTATGCATCCCATGTTGCACAGTGAAAGTATCTCAGCATGCACATTGCCTCGCAGCAAAGCAAAGGATCGAGGGTTACTCTGAGAATACCATATACAGGTATGTGAACGGAAAGAGGACACAGCTAACACTTGTACAAGTTGTGTTGCGAGTTAAATGATGTGCTTCAAATAAATCCAATTTAACCCTCTGTTTCTCATGCCTCTGCTCCCCACCATAGACAAGCCCTTTTCAGATGCATGCTAGGAAATAAATTACCATAGGCGTTCTCATGACATTTACCAGATTTTAGGACATAGCCAAACCACCTATATAGTCTGCCAAATGGATTATATGGTGGCTCTGTTAATTACCAGTATAACAATTACAAATTCCTGTCTTATAACAAGGCACAGAGCTTTGCATCAAATACAGTAAATGCATGAGATGTCTAGGGCTGTTGCAAACTGGAGATATTTCTAGGCAGGTATTTTTATGAGTTTAGGACTAATAATTAAGCTATTAGTATAAGGGATTGTTGGTATTGAAATTCATATTCACATATCATGGATGATAGGAATGTTATACAGAGCTGAAGAGTAACTGAATTTAACATGAGCATATATTAGTGAGGATTTAACTAGGATAACTTAGAATAGCCATGGAATTCTAAACATTAGGAGTTAGGATTTTATAATGAGCCCCAGAAGTACTGTGAAATTAGAATCAAACTGGGTAATAACACCGTCCTGTGTTTGGAGGCAGGATGACGGAAGACACAGCTCATGCTGGGATGGGGAAGGAATCTAGGGTGTGGTTATGTAAAGCCAATTCAGCCAGGGCTGATGGAGGATGGAATGGAATGTGATGTAACTAATTTGGGCTGTTGTGGGGTCACAAATCATGCTACCCGTAAATGTAGGAACTGTAAAAATATGACACCAGTGCTTGCAGGAGAGACGCCATCATTGTAAGAGGTCTCAGATAAACAAGCCTCCCCTTTCCAGAGTTGAGTGAACTGAGTTGGGGGGGGGGGGGGGGGAGGAAGGGATTGAGCTGGCTTCATGCCTGCCAGGTCTGAGCTGTAAGACTGGTTCAGCCTGCTTCTTTCCCCCTTGTTTTAAGGCTAGACCTAAAGCAGACTATCAGGAGTCTTTTTTGCTAGTCCAGTGGAAGCTGGAATCTTTTGCTACCCTAGGTGGCGGCTAAAGAGTTGAAATCACTAATAGCCAAAGTCACTGGTTTTTCCTGGAGCCAAACCCACTGCAGCTAGCAAGATTGATGGTGGGAGCAACCAGCAGGTAGTCGGTAGGCACGGTGGTAGGCAGCTGGTAGGAGTGGTGGCAGGTGGCCAATGGAGTGGGTGGAGGGAACTACCGGAGGGTGGCCAGTAGGAGCAGCGGCAGGTGGCCAGCAGAACAGCTGGCAGGAATGACCGGTGGGCGGCAGCAGGTGGCACAAGCAGACCACAGGAGCAGCACAAAGGTGGCAGGGCCTCAGGCTCAACAAGTGGAGTCATCAGGGTGATGTGTCAGGGTCTGCACTGACTGGACAGAGCTGTAAGTGAGGCATGTGAAGTAGGGTACGGAGAAAGTTTGGGTAAGTGAATGGAATCCTTACATTGTTGGACTAGTAAGCCTGAGAGACACAGGACATTGCTCAATCCATTTGAGCTGGGATGGTGTCTCGTGGGGGGTTAGGAGCTATGTTTGTGGTATTTTTCTGAGCTAATGCCATGTGACTTCTCTCCCTCTTTCATTAAAAGTCTCTTTTCTACACTCAGACTCCGTGCTTGCCCGTGGGGAAGCATTGCCTCTCAGAGGCACCCAGAGGTGTGTGAATTTCCCAGGCTACTGGGTGGTGGCTCAAGCCGGTTGTGTGAGAGATGGATGAAAAGGGACCCCTAGATATTGAACCCAGCCCTGGCTGCCACTGGCACTACGTGGCAGAAGGGTTACATGGAATTTAAGATGAGCATATATTAGTGAGGCTTTAACTAGGCTAATGCTTAGAATAGCCATAGGGGTTCTCTAGACTGCATCCCTTTTCCGTAAAAGGGATGCAGATTAGACACATCGCAATTGCAAATGAAGCAAAGATTTAAATCCCCCCTGCTTCCTTTGCATAAACATGGCTGCCGCTTTTCTGGCTCGGAGCTTTGGTGGAAAAAAGCGCCAGTCTAGACCGGGATCTTTTGGAAAATTAAGGGATCTTTTGGAAAAGGCTTTTTTTCCAAAAGATCCCTTATTCCTGTTATTCCTTATTTTAACAGGAATAAGGGATCTTTCGGAAAAGGCTTTATTTTCCAAAAGATCCCCGTCTAGACTGGTGCTTTTTTCTGGCAAAGCTCCGAGCCGGAAAAAAGTGGCAGCCATGTTTATGCAAATGAAGCAGGGGGGATTTAAATCCTTGCTTCATTTGCAATTGCGATGTGTCTAATCTGCATCCCTTTTACGGAAAAGGGATGCAGTCTAGAGACAGCCTAGGAATTAGGATTTTATAATGAGCCCCAGCAGTACTGTGAAATTAGAATCAAACTGGGTAACACCACCATCCTGTGTTTGAAGGTGGGATGGCGGAAGACTCAGGAATAAACTCTAAATCCCATGTGAGCTGGTGTACCCTCACGACAGCACCTCCTTTGGTCAGGCGGGGCATTGCGCAAACTTTGCTCAATGTGACCAATAAGAAGCACCTTTTGCCTGAGGCCTGGCCTATGTTAGAAAATTAGGTTGATAGAACTACATTGCTCAGTGGTGTGAAAATCCACCTCTCGTGTGGTGCATTTAAACCATCCTGACTGTGGATGCAGACCACCTCTCGGGGAAGTGGAGTACCCATGCTTACGGGAGACGCTTTCCTGTCGGTGTAGGTAGTGCCTTTGCAGAAGCTCTACATCGGCACAGCAGAGACACAGCCCAAGTCTCTATGGCAGGTCCCTTCTGGGCTATGAAGGATGATAGTGTCAGCCTGCCTGGGTGTTCGGGTTTCCCCTTCCACTTGGCGAGGTCAGCTAGCCCTGGTGCTCAGGGGGGGTCTGGAAACCCCTTCAAGTTCTCAAGGCTCTCAGGAGTAGGGAGGGGAACTCAAGCCCACCTATGCTACTGTTAACAGCTCCTGCTACTGAGCCACACAGGCAGAACCAGGCCTGAACAACAACTACTTCTCTACCTGGCATTCCTTAATGCCCCTCTTGGTTTCTCCAGCCTGTAGAGCCAGTCATCCCTTCTCTACGTGCTGTCTCTTGGAGGCTTTAGCTTGCTGGCAGGAGTGTCCTTGTCCAGCCTGCTTAGTCCTCTGGCAGCCGCCTGGGCCCCTCTGCTTCTCAGCTCTTTTATAGCTGCTGTGAACTTGCCTGTCAGCATTGGGCAGCAATTCCTGCATTAACCCTTTGGTTGTCAGTCACAGGCTGGCATGAGGTAGGTACTCCCCATGAGACTCCACGATTAATGAAACTTCCAGAAAATACCATCTAATTTATGAAAGATTATGGGAAAGCCTGTTGTCACTTGTTAAATGTTCCAGAAGGAATGAATAGAAAACAAAACTAAAGGACACAATTCTGTCTGTAGCATACATTTTATTGGACAACGCCCAATGAGACAAAGAATTCCAGGAAAGTGACTCTACATTGGGGGCGGGGAAAAAAAAAAAACAAAAAAAAAAACACACACACACACACACACACACACACACACACACACACACACACTTTTCTGAACCATCACTGCCACCTGCTGGGTGGGTAAAAGGAGTGCAATGGCACCTCACCTCTAATCTGAAGTTGGGTCATTCCCAAGGTTTGTGATGAGAGTGACACCCTTCCCCCGCAATCCCCTCCCCTCCCCAAGAGACTGAGCTTTCTGAAGGATGAAACTCAGTGCCACTGAACAGAAGAATGATGCACAGACAAAGAAGTGACACCATGGTTAGAGTAGGACCACAAGGTCTAAAGATCAACAGCTCCTAAGGGTGGAGTCATCCTGATGTGACAGTCTACACTACAGCCTTATTTCAAAGTAACTCAGGTGATTACAAAATAGCAAGGTGGGCATCCACACAGCAAGCCCGTTGTTTGGAACAACGGCGCGAAGGGGCGGCAGCCCAGGCGCGCCTGGGATGCCCCGCCGCCAGCTTCCCCCGAGGCTTTCAAAGCCGCGGAGGGGCTCCGGAGGGAGGGGGGGGAGCAGCCCAGGCGCTCCTTGCGGCTTTGCTCCCGGTGCCTCTGGTCTGCTGGGGACCATCTCCAGCAGACCAGGGACACCGGGAGCAAAGGAGGCGGAGGGGCACTGGGGTACAAGATGAAACCCTATCTTTTAATTAAAAAGATAGGGGGTCGTCTTATACGCCCAGTCGCCCTATACGCCAGAAAATACGGTATTTCAAAACAGGCTTCTTAGTCCGGAATAATAAACTCATTTCACAAGGAATAATGCCTATTTTGAAACTGCTGTTTTGAAACAGTGGTAGTGTGAACGCTGTACTGCTGCTATTTAGAAATAGCTCTTCCCCAGGGCCATTCAAAGTACATACTTCCAGTGCTTCCTGGGACTCTAAATCAAGGTAGCGCATCCACAGTAGAAGAGCCTGCCTTGGACTAATTTCAAGGCTTCCCTGTAGTGTGGATGTGTGATTTTGAAATAGTTATGGATGTTATTATTCCGAAGTAACATTTCAAAATACCCTTGTAATGTAGGCATACCTTCAGAAAAGAAGTATTCCTTCATTTGATTCTTGTCTCCCAATGGGTAATGGTTTTCTTTCATTAGGAGTCCATCCTGGAAGCTGGGTGCAAAATCTTAACCATAAACTCACCTTGGGAAATAGAGGAACATTTCCTGCAGATTTGCAACATCAACAAAAAACCACCAGCCCATGAGAAGATTTCAAAGGCATCTGACTAAAGGATGAAACTATCAATCTGTTTAAAGAGGACTGGAAAAAAAACCAATATTTTATCAAAGATTCCACTGGGAATTCCTATACTTGGGAAGAAGACAGCACTTTTGACTGAAAGAGGGAATATACTGGTTTCCCAAATAACTGAACAAATTGGAATTTAGATGTTTGTTTCATAAGTCCAGACTGTTGTGTTGGCAGCAATCAACTTTCGGGGATGTATACAACTGCTAACACTTCTGTCACTCCGGTCATTTGCAGAAGTGGGCTGTGCCCACGAAAGCTCATACCACCATCTGCACGTTTTGTTAGTCTTTAAGGTGCTACCAGACTATTTGTTGTTTAAGTTTATCCTGTACAGGCTAACTTGGCTACCCCCTGAAGCTTCTTAAAGGTAAGTACTGCTAAGATCTTACTGGCATTGTGATACTTTTTGCTTCAGAGATTTGTTATATTTAATTTAAATAGAAAATTGTTTGGTGACTTAGTTCAGGTTCATTTTAATTTACATGTGATTATATGGTACTATTAAGTATAGTTGGTGTAAATGATGCTTGAGTGTTAACCTCCCTCAAAGAAGACCTTTTCAGTGTGACTGGTGTTCTAAGTAACCACTGTTGCTAAGTTTCAGAGGGGTAGCCATGTTAATCTGTAACTGGAAAAGCTTGAAAACCAACAAATAGTCTTGCTAATTCTCATTGCTTGTAGAAGTTCACACTCTGGGAAAGGGTACTGGCTGTGAAAAGTACGGTCTTGCCAGCTGCAATCAGGAAAAAGGAATTGGAGCTGGCGGAACAAATCCAGGTTGAAGTGGCATATAGGAACAGCCTCCTTAGCCAGGCCTGACCCACATTTTGGCACCTGAGGTGGGGAGCTCAAATGACACCCCCATGCCCCCTCACTTGGGCCAAACCTTTGAAAAGTCTCAATTCTGCCTGCTTCCTGTTCTAGTCCTCTTGTGGTACTGCTCTGCTACCTACCCCAATAGAGGAGACTAACAGCAGCAGGCAATTTTCTACACTCTGGGTCCTAGAGGTTCCCCCACCCCCCCACAGCACCTGAGGCGGCTGCCTCAGTGCACCTCATGGTAAGACCAGCCCTGTCCTTAGCTAGGGGCTACAGAACGGCTGGCAGAAAGGAAGTCAGGTGAAAGGAAAGGGAGGAGCCAGGGAATTTAGAGGTTGTGCTCCCTGTCTGGCTGCAGAAGCTAGCAGTCCCGGAGGCTGTAAGCCAGATGTTGTCTGTAGCTACAGGGTGAAGAGCATCGAAGCAGAAGTCTCTGGCTGGTTTGTGGATGCAGAAGCAGCCGAAGAGGGGGCCTGCTCATGTCCTGTTACACTCCCATTATTCTAGTTCTGTAGAGAGGATTAATCCAAGGGCCATTGTTCCAATTTTATTGTAGGGGCTAGGATTTAGCTATTTGATGTTTAAGCCTTTTTACAGGATACCTTGTGTTGTGCCATTTAATTCCTTTTCTTTCCTCATACTGTGCAACGTATGGGCGTGCTCTTTACGGGCTGACGTTTTGTTTGGTAAATGCTGTATCATGTCTTTGATTGAAATAAAAGCAATTGCTTATGAAAGTAGAGTCAAATCTGAGACATGAATTACCGATGACTGTTTGAGACTGTCCTAGAGAGCGGCTCCCACGTTCCACTGATGTGCTTTTCTTGAGCCAGTCATATGAGAAACAATTAGTTAATAGTTCCCTCCTGATGGATAGCCTCCCAGTTTTCATAGTTGGGTGTGTTTTCCTTTTTGGTCATTTTAAAATCAACTGGTGGTCAACGCTCCCTCTAATTTTTTTCCATCCATGTGTGGAAGAAGTGTTATCATCTGCACCAAAGCATGTGCACCACAAGTAGAAATATACACTGCTGGCTGTGGGTGCGCTGCTAGTCAGCTGTGTGGCATTCGAGTGACTGCCCAAGCACACAGCTTCTAGGGAACACTGCTAGTGGTCAAGACCTCCTTTCATCCCCACAGGGAGGAGAGGGGAAAGCTGCAGCGTGAAGTAGTTGGCTTTAAGTTTTAGGACTTTTCAGCTTGGAAAAGAGGAGACTAAGGGGGATATGATCGAGGTCTATAAAATCAAGAGTGGTGTAGAGAAAGGGAATAAGGAAAAGTTATTTACTTGTTCCCATAATATAAGAACTAGGAGCCACCAAATCAAATTAATGGTCATCAGGTTTAAAACAAATAAGAGGAAGTTTTCACACAGCGCAGTCAACCTGTGGAACTCCTTGCCTGAGGAGGTGGGGAAGGCTAGGACTATAACAGGGTTTAAAGGAGAACGAGATAAATTCAGAGGTTAAGTCCATCCATAGCTATTAGCCAGGATCGGTAAGGAATGGTGTCCCCAGCCTCTGTTTGTCAGAGGGTGGAGATGGATGGCAGGAGAAAGAGAGAGATCACTTGATCATTACCTGTTCGATTCATTCCCTCTGGGGTACCTGGTATTGGCCACTGTTGGCAGAAAGGATACTGGGCTGGACAGACCTTTGGTCTGACCCAGTATGGCCATTCTTATGTTCTTACTTGGCTTTTGAATGACTGCACCTGGATTAGAATCCAGGTCTATACTTGCAGCCTGATGCCCTAACCACTGAATCACACTGCCTCAGACTGTGCTGCTAGCCCCACAAGCAGTGAGGCATAAAGGAAAACCATCACTAGACCGATGGACTTACTGGCTGCCTGAAACTTGTGCTCATCATAGCCAGCCAACTAAACACATACAACCCTCTGCTCAATAGCTGAGCTGGGGAAGATTCGAGAACTAGAAGGGAATGAGCCTATAAGCTGGAAACAGAGGTCTGGTCTATACTACAGATTAGGCAGATGCAAGTTTCCCCTGCATAGCCCTATTGTATGAATGGGTCCATACCCAAATTTGTCTCCAGCTGGTGTAAGCAGCCTGTTACAATAATACAGAGAGGCATCTGTCAGGAAGGGGGTTCACATGAAGAGAAGAGCAGCTGGTGACGAATGGAGGATGGGTGGGCAGTGCCAGGAAACGGAAATAGATGGAGCCAGACAGTTCCATTGACTATGCTTTGCCGAGATCATGAGGCATAATGTAAGTTTTTGCCATTATTCTCCAGTTGTGCTGGCTGTAGAAAGAGGGTAGGAACTTGGATGCAACTCTGTCCCATAGAGAGCTTGATGGTCACCACGGCCTGAAAGTTAGGACTGCTTTATTTAAGGTACTTGAGCAGTTAGAGGATCTACAGCCATGAGCAGTCGTCTGAGAAGTCCAGAGGAACCACACGCTCCAGCTGTCAGACTACCCATGTTCTCGGAGAGCATTATATTCTAGCAGCTGTATCGCTGGACGACAGTGGCACCGACTAAGAATCATGTGACCAAACCCCCTGAGCATACACTGCTGTTCTCCTTTGTTTTACAGGCCTTACAAGCAAACTGTTGAAAAGCCTGCACTCCTAAATATGAACGCCAGGGCCCTAACTTTAAATGCCCACTTGGCTGTTTGCAAAGAGCAGTGCAATTTAATTTGAACTGTATGATGATAGAATGATAAGTCTTTCAGATAATGTGCTGCTCATAAATCATATGCTGTTCTAACTCTCTCATAGTAGGCCAAATAAAGGGTGTTTTCTAGGGTTGCCAGATACTTTAAAAAAAACCAAACATGCCAGGGAAAAATGTCTGGTAAACTCAGAAAATACCAGACCGAGGACGCAAATGACTGTCTGGGCCAATACTGGACACCTGGCAACACTAGTTTTTCCTCCAAGTTAATCCTGCAGGGTTTGGCTCAGTTTTAGGATACTTATTAATATGGCAGGCATGCTTGGCATTAATGTTCCCGATTCATCACAGCCAATAGCAGAGATACGTTCCTTCTCAGTTCTTTGCAAGGTAGTCAGCAGAATATCCCGCAATTGCCTAGTCCAGTGGCTCCCAGCCTTTGAGCACTCAGACCCCTTTTCAAACTATTAAAAGTTCATGGACCTGCCCTCGCAATGATCCATTTTTGCTAGCTGCCCAACTAAACCCTTCCCGCCACTCCAACAGCTTTTGAACCGTTAGAGTGAGATGATGTATTAAAAAAGGTAAAAAGTGACTGACCTGTTTATAAGCTGACTCCAGAGTACTAGTCACAGCCTGTCAGCTTCGGCGTGGGCTGGTGCATGAGAGGCATGCACGGGATGCAAGCATTTTCCCCTTGCTCCCTTAGCGTCCAGGGAACAGGATCAAAATCTGGAGAGCAGCAGCCAGGTGCGCCGAGTCACGGCTTGCTTTTGATCCCATTGCCTGGATGGTAAGGGAGCGAGGGGAAGTGCTTGCATCCCATGCATGCCTCTCACACTAGCCAGGTGTGAGAGGCATGTACAACCTACAAGCACTTTCCCCACAATCCCTTAGCTTCCAGAGAACAGGATCAAAATCAAGGTGTGTCCCAGTGCACACAGCTGCTGCCCCTGCTCTCCCCCCCCCCCCCCCCCTCCATGCTTCAGGGGGCGAGGGGGAGAAGAAAAGTAAGGATCCTCACTTTTAAAAAACTTTCCACAGACTCCCTGCAGTACCCACGTGGACCCCAGGGGTCTGTGGACCCCAGGTTGGAAACCACAGGCTTAGATTTTGGAAGACCCTTGATGGCGACACTGTCTCATCTCACCAGTGGCACTTGGCTACACTAAATTGGTCGCACACCCTCTGTGCTTCTCATGACCATCATGGTCCTCAGGGTTGCCATGGAGACATTCATATATATATGGCCTTTATAGCTTGAGGTGGTAAAGTGCTTTGCTTAAAGTCACTTGGATTTTTAATGCCTGAGCCTGGATTAGAACCCAGGTCTATACTGGAAGTAGTAATCAGGACACCAGATTGGGAGTAGAGACACAGGAATAAAGGCAAAATAATGCCCAGATGGGGTGTAAATACGACAGATGGGGAAGAGTCAACCATCAAACAATTGCACCTTGGTGATTACACTGCTAATCACTGTCCAAACTCAAAAACTATTTTTGCTCCTTCCCCTCATATCACTTGTTTAATCAAAGGCTTTGATTAAACAAGCAACTATTACAGGAATCAGAGATGTTCTAGATTTATTGTATGGGTTCCCCTCCCCCCCCCCCACACAGAATCTCTTGTCATGTTGAATTCAACCGCCTGGACCTGTTAAAAATAACTAATCTTTATGCATAAAAGCCTTGCCAAGAATAATCCCTGTGACCAATCGACATTCTCCCGTGGGCATGCCTAATGAGAGGATGAGCTCCCAGAACTGTCAGTCATTGAGCAGGACAAGCTTGGCACGTTATCTGCACTTAAAAACATTTGGGGATGTCCGCAGTGTGGGGACCAGTTACAAACTCCCAGCTGCTTGTTCTTGGCAAGCTTTGCTGCCAGAAGTGCCAGGGACATGGATGGAGATGACTTGAGGAGAGACTTGTGGCCAAATGATAATATAACATACAATCAGACTTACCCAGTGTCATCCAGGTCCTTCAGGCAGGGGACTGGCAGTGTGTGAAGTACAGGAGACAGGCAGGGCATTGGGAATGTGGAGGGTGGGGTGCAGGAGGTTGGGTGAGAGTTAAGGTTGAGGGGGTCTCATTGGTCACAGGCCTTCTCTCCTCTTCCTCCCCCCCCCCCCCCCCGCAGCCCCTTACCCAGGCCACCAGGGGCCCCTTTTCTCCCCCAGCCACCAAAACCCTCTTTTCTTCCTCCAGTCCTGCCCACCAGTTTCCAGGGGTCTTTTTTCTTCCACTTCCACATGCTGCAGCTGAGTGCCAGGAGAGGGGGGAAAAGGGTTTGGTGTGGGGGGGGAACTACTTATCAGTGTGTTGGCAGGTAAGATGACAAAGCTCCAGTCCTGTCGATCACTCCCTTGGCGGCATGGTCACCTATAGCGGACACTCTTCAGGATAGCTCTCCCCTACGGGCTCGGTACCCCCACTGGCCACTCTCATATCAGGGCCCTCCAAATAGCAACCCCTCCCTATGCATGTTATGGGAAACAGTCCTTTCCCGGGGCTTCCTGTTGTCCTGGCACAACCAAACCCTGCCCTTGCTTTAAGTTAGGAGAAGAGAAAGCTGCATCCCAAATTTTGTGGCCCTAGCTCTTGCCATTTAGGAGAAGTTCTTGACCAAACAGATTTGCAGACAGACACACCCTAATATATATCTATATCGTAACAGGTTGACTCACTTTCAGCACGGCTTCCTCCCTCAGGGTGGCTTTTGGGGAAGTAGCTGGCTGCTCCGACACGCCCTCTTTGGGTGTGGTGGTGTCCTCCGGAAGTGACCACTCCGATCTTGGTCTGTGCCCCCTTCCAGGGGGGAAAGAGTCATTGTTCTTCCTTCCAGGGTCCTCCCTAGTACCCCCAGTTCTTCTCAGGAACACCCAGCTCCCTCCAGGAACACAGTTTCTCAGCACCCTCCAGGCCTCAGTGGCCCACTGCCTGTCCCTCTAGCCCTGTCTCAGAGCAGACTGCAGTCTCTCCCAGCCATTCCTCTCTGGCCAAAGGCATGCCTCTGCCTGCCCAATTGCCTCCTGCAGCCCTGCCTTGTGGTCTTATGGCCTGGGGCTTCCCTGGCTCCAACTCCCCCAGACTGCTGCAGCTGCCTCCTTGCAGCCCTGGGCCTCAGGCCGAGTAGCCTGCATTTGCTAGGCCAAAGTCTCTCTCAGTGCAGGCAGGCAGGTCTTTCTTCTCCTTCCAGGAGCTGCTCTTATAGTCTCCAGCTGGGCCCTCCTTATTTGCCTCAGCTGGGCTTCCCCCTGACTCCAGGTCTCAGCCCCTTAAAGGGCCAGTGCAGGGCAATACCCTGCACCAATATCTAATATATCTCCCTATCTATAGATATAGATATATAGACAAAGGGCTAACTTCTAGAGAGACTTCCCCGGTTAATTTACTTTTTTAAATTAATATTTAGCTAACTAGAAATTACAGTATGTCCGAATTTTGACAGGTAATTATAAAAGCAAAGGGATTTGCAGCGACCGTTCCTACATCAAACTGGATCTACTGATGACAGGACAGTTGCTCCTGATTCACATTTGCATCTTGGTGTTGGAGACGTGCCTGTGACTTTCCCCCATTTGGGGTGTGAACATGCAAGTGTTTCCACTCAAGTAATTTCACTTGTATAAGTCGCACCATTGCCCTCAAGGAGACTCTTCAAAGCGAATCAAGAGTGTGAAGGATCGAACCCTTTGCAATTATTTGTCAAATTTTGAAGCATCCACGGTTAAAGGGAATAGCAAATGTTATCTGGACCAGCAAAAATAATAGCAGATCTATATCTAGGGTGCATCTACACAGCATCCTTACCTCGAAATAAGCCACACAATTTGCGCGACATTAATTGCATAGCTTATTTCGATCTTATTTTGAAATTTGGTGCTGTCTACGCTATTCCAAAACGTCCCTTATCATGCGTGCAATGAGGTTTACAGGGACGTCGGAATAGCGAGCCCTTCCTTCTTTATCTTATATTTCGATCTAATGGGCTTGCTCTTAAGACTCGGAATAGCTATTTTGGGATACGGGAGGTATCCCGAAATAGTTCTGCAGTGTAGACATAGCCCTACTGTCCTTGTTTTGATTTGTAAGCTCAGGCATGAAATGATACAAGAGTGTCTGTGCACATCCCTACAGGCAATAAATACACTTCTAGTCCCAAATATCTCTTCTCCCCTTTTACTTTTAGCTAGGCCGACCTTGTGGAATAATTGCCAGTTTAACAACACTTGTGCCTTCATTCGGGAGGGTTGAGAGATTCTCCCCTCCCTCTCCGAACCAAAGGAAATTTTATTTTTAAATGGGAGTTTCAATGTGCCTTAAAGATCAGGCCTGACAACACTGACAGCTTTCGTTCAATCAAAAGGAAAGAATATCTGATTACTGAAAGATGAATGCAGCGGTGAGTATCCAAAATTAGACTGCAAATTGACAAATAGAAAGAACTGATTGCCATTCACACGGGAAAGGAATTACTACTTCACCTATTCTGGAGCTGTGTTCGCAGCCGGTGTCCGTGATGTTAGTGTAATGCACTGGTCACCGACCAGTAGATCTGGATCAGCTGGTAGATCTTGGAGTCTTTGACAGGTGATCCAGACAGGTTTGGCTGGGAGGCTGTCAAGTGCCGGCGCTTCATCTGCCCCTTTCAGCACTGCCGTGCTGCTTCTGCCCTCTGCCTTGGAGGTGCCTCCTATCTCAGGAGCCTCTTGCTTGCTGTGCAGGCCACAGGAAGAAGAGGAGGGGGTGCTGATATCAGGCTGCCCTTCCCCTCACCCTGTACCCCATCTCCACAGAGCAGAGGGGGGCAGGAAAGGAGAGTTTGCTGGCTGCTTTAGGGAGGGGTGCAGGGCCAGAGCAGGGGTGAACCTGCCTTAGCTCCCTGCACCACCACCCCGAAGTCGCCTGTGGTAAGCGGTTCCCACCTGGAGCCTGCATTCCGAACCCCAGCCCCAGTCCTGAATCCCTCCTGCACCCAAACCTCTTCCCTGCCCCTTGAGCCCCCTCCTGCACCTCAACTCCTTGCCCCAGGCTCAGCTCAGAGCCCCTACCACATTCCAAATCCTTTAGCCCAAGATCCGAGTCAGCCTAATAAAAGTGAGTGAGGATGGGGGAGCGAGGCGTCAGAGAAGGGGCAGGAAGGAGGCGGGGCAAGGCTGTTTGGGTTGGAGGTGGATCCTGGATTGCAGTTAAATTCAAAAAGTGATCTCATGCTTTAAAAGCTTGGAGCCCACGGGCGTAACTCATTCCAGAAAGGTCCATTGCAATACGGTAGTGATGGAGGTAACACCGCCATGGAAATCAGAGCTTATAAGCAAGGCTTGCATGGTATAGGCCATTTAATATCGTCACCCATTGAAAATGTCACCGCAGTGGAAGAGGGGGAGCCCCTGGCCCAACACACGTAGCACTTGCTGCAACCAGTGCCCACTTCATCTCCATCGTCAAATGAAAATCACTATTCTCCAAACACATTTACGCTCTTGCAACTATCTGCAGCTCCCTGTGAGTGTATCCATCTGCCAGGGGATCTGAGAGCAGGAGTCACTGTTATTACTACTATGCACTCCTGCCCAAGCGATTTTCCATCTTTTCAGCTAAGTGCCCTGTATTCTAGTTTTGGTGTGTTCCCCTTCAACTCTGCAATTAACAGTTTCACTTTGTAATAGTGAAGACATGAAAACAAACACCTCTAGGTAGATGATTTGATTTTAAGCTGAAGATTGTCAGGTCAGCTACTGACGTGTCTTGGATAGTGCGGTGGGGGAGAGGAGAACATGAGGCGAACTGATGGCGACATTAAGTTGGACTGACTGCATCACGGTCAGCAAATATTTAGAAAGATCAGACCCTTTGAACAATAGATAATAATCACTGTGGTCATTTAGGTTGGCCATCCAGACCTTAACGCAGAGTAGTGAAATCTTAGATTTAAATCTCACGCTCACCCAAAGCAATTATTGTTCCAACGGTTGGGAAATGAAAAGAGAAGAAAAGAAACACATTCCACAACAGAAAATACCCTCAGAAGGACCAAACACAGTGGCCGCACCCCGATTCACTAGCTCCTGGGCCGCAGAAAGGGCACAGAGGTGGGGGTGCCACATCTCCAACGGAAAACATTGGCAAGTGGCCGGCTTTATGGAGATGAGGAGGTTGGGCATGGATTGGAGGATTGCCGTTGATGTGATCATCTGGTTTCTGGCCTGTAGAGATGCATGAGTTCCAAACGTTGCAATGGAGAAGGTGGAAGCAGATAGTAGAGTTGCCCCAGGGTTTTGACTAATCCACTATGGGAGGATTATGCTTTTTTCACCCCCTATTCCTCATTGCAAGCCCAAATAACGGGTTTTAATAATTTAATCCTGGGGGGGAACCTAAAGCCTGGGGGCTGGATATGGCCCCCAGCTTGCTTAGATCTGGTCCTAGAGGCTCAGGGCTCCTCCCCAATATTGGGGAGCCCGTGCTGGCTCTCCAGCCCCACCACCATCACCCTGTGGGGCTGGAGCACACACAATCTACTAGCCTGGGGCCCCTTAGGCTCTGGTGTAAAGGGAACGTGGGGAGTGTCTTTCTCCTCCTCAGTCAGGGGTCCTGTCAGTGATGGTTTAATTTTCTTTTCCTTTTTGCTTCTCACTTATGTGCAGTCCCCAAACCAATTTTTCTATGGGTCAGTGGCCCCCGACCCACAAGAAGTTTCCCAGTCCTGATTTAATCCTAAGAAATAAAATGCCTTTGGACTCAACTGAGAAAATCTGAATGCAATTATCTCTTTTATTGGACCAACTTCTGTTGGGGAGAGAGACAAGCTTTTGAACAACACAGGACTCATCTTCAGGCCTGGGAAACTAGCTTTGGACTTGATTCTCATTACGTGGTTGCCATTTTCCGCTGCCAGTGTAAAGGGGCCTTAAACATAAGAACATAAGAACGGCCGTACTGCGTCAGACCAAAGGTCCATCCAGCCCAGTAGCCTGTCTGCCGACAGTGGCCAGCACCAGGTGCTCCAGAGGGGGTGGACCGAAGACAATGATCAAGCAATTCCTCTCGTGCCATCCGTTTCCAGCCTCTGACAGACAGAGGCCAGGGACATCATCCCTCTCCCTGGCTAATACCCTTTTATGGACCTAACCTCCATGATTTATCTAGCTTAAAGTGGGCATTAGTTTTATTTAAGCCGCCTTACAGTCTCCTCTGTGGTGCTGGAGAGGTGCAAAACAGCTTCCGCATGAATGAGAGTTAGATCCTGTATTTGGTAGGAGTTGTTTGCAATGTATAAATTGCAGCCATACACACATTATAAAGAGGATTGTTTACGTTTACCTGGTTCTATTTGATTTCAGTGGCAAAGATTGGTGCCACTGATGGAATGCGAACTAGTTGCTACAAAACATCTACAGTTGTAGTGACCTATTAATTACAAAGCAGCTAGCTTTGCACATAGAAAGCAGCATTTAAGGAGGTCTGATTGCTTTTCATTCAAACATTGCTAAGTGAAATGAAATACAATTAAAGGTTTTATCTGGAAAAATAAATTAGACACAGTACCACATAGCAGTAGTGCAAGAGGGTAAATAATGTTTTAACT
Source organism: Pelodiscus sinensis (assembly GCF_052426305.1). Classification (NCBI taxonomy): domain Eukaryota; kingdom Metazoa; phylum Chordata; order Testudines; family Trionychidae; genus Pelodiscus; species Pelodiscus sinensis. Next base: position 6,947,843 of record NC_143057.1, read on the forward strand.
TGTAAACAGCCAGTGTAAAAATATCAAGTGATATTTGATGTGGTTGAACTTGATATGCTTGCCAACCCTCCCAGTTTTGGCAGGAGTCTCCTGGAATCAGGCTTCATGTCCCCCAGGCTAATGCAGCCAGTCTGGGAGAATTTAAACCGCTTAAAGTTTGATGATGCATTGGGCTAAGGCAGGTTCCAGAAGTGACTGGCACATCCTTGTGGCCCCTAGTGCAGTGTTTCCCAAATGATGTTCCTCCCAGTGTTCCGCAAAATGAAAATAAGGATTTTGTGAGAAAATTCCATGATAATAACATTTTATGATTTTAAGAAAAATAATTAATATTTAAGCATTTATGAATTGTATCGAAAACAATTTTCATTTGCGTTCGATTCAAACAGCCAACTAATACAAAAATGTAAAGAAGTTTCTCTGATTACATTTTGGGTCGGCTTATGTCAAGAATATTCAGCTTTATCAAGACGTGCAATTTGTCAGTGGTTACCCTTCGCCAGCACATACTTGTGCGAAACTGGGTTCTTGAATTACGCAACAAAACCGAAATACAGAAATCGACTGAATGCCGTGCCAGATATGCGAATCCAACTTTCCAGTATTAAACCAAATATAAAAAGAATTTGCCAAGAAAAGAAGAAAAACAACTCTTCACATTGAAAACTGCCAATATAATGCATATTAGTTTTTGAGCTCTATTTTTTGTACACATTAAATGTGATTTTTGTTTTTAAATATGTGCAATTAAACTAAATGTTGATCTCATTACCTTGTTTAGCATTTGTTTATTATTATCCTTATTTGTGGTCTACCTTTTCAGCTCCATATATAAGACTATTAGGGGTTCCGCAAAATTCTTTAAAGTTTAAAAGTGTTCTGTGACCAAATAAAATTGAGAAACACTGGCCTAGTGGGAGGGTAGAGGGTCTTTGTGTGCTGCCTCGGCTCTAAACGATTCTGCAGCTCCTATTGGCTGGGAACTGCGGCCAATAAGAGTTGCAGGGATGGTGCCTGCAGGTCGGGGCAAGGTGTGGAGCCATCTGGTCCCCTAACCCAAGACATGCCAGCTGTTTCTGCAAGCGGTGCAGTGCCAAGGCAGGCAGGAAACCTGCCTTAGCCCTGCTGCATCATCACCTGGGAACTGCCAGAGGTACACACCACACAGTCAGTGCTTGCACCCCCTCATCTCCTGCACCCCAATTTTTTGTCCTACTTCTGAGCCCCCTCAATCCAGCATCCCACACTCCCTCCTCCATTCTGAGCATCCTCCTGCACCCAAACTTCCTCCAAAGCCAGCACCCCAATCTCCTGTCCTAGGCTTATTCCAGAGCCCCCACCCAAATTCTGAACCTTTCAGCCACATCCTAGAGCCTGCATCCCACCCCCGTTTCCCAACCCAGTGAAAGTGAGGGTGAGGGAGAGTGAACAAAGGGTGGGGGGTGGAGAGAGCAGGGATGGGGCCTCGGAGAAGGGATGAGGAAGGGGACTTGGCAAGGGTATTGGGTTTGTGTGTTTACATGCTTGGCAATTCTAGCTTGAACATCTCTATCTTTTTGGAATGATCCTTAATGCAATGCAACCAGGTTATTCTCTGCTGCCAAGAATCCTGGATTCCTATGCGCTAGAGTCAGCAGTTTCTTTGGCTTCCTGATAAAAGCGTGTGTCAGAGCCCAAGGTGCAGTGGCTGCAGAAAGCAACACCACATACACATTCATTCTCATGACAAGGCTCCTCCTCAGTTTCCCTTGGGCTGCAGAGAAATCTAGCAGTTTCTGATCCTCAGTGCTGCTTGAGAAACCTTGCAACATTATGACAGACATCCACTAGACTCCTCCAAGCTTACCATGCTAATGGTGATAATGATCCAAATATTTTACTTGTTCACTACAAAGATCTACTCACTCTGCAGAAAGAGGGTGGGTAGGACTTGGCAAGGCATCCTGGGATAAGAAGGATGAGGCTTTTTGTTATTTATATTATAATAGTAGTATAGCAGCTTGAATGTTCATAGATGTTGACATCTAAATGTTAAACGATATTTAATGGGGATTTCATCTTTGTCTGTGTACGAGAGAGGCAAGGTGGGTGAGGTAATATATTTTATTAGAACAACTTCTGTTGGTGAGAGAGACGAGCTTTCAAGCTCTTCCCCAGGCCTGGGAAATGTAAAGCTGATAGCAGTTAATCCACCTCCCTGAGAGGCAGTAGCTATGCTGATAGGAGAAGCTCTCCCACCAACATAGTGCTGCCTACATAGAGTCAGGCAGTTAAAACTACGGTGCTTAGGTGTGTGAATTTGTGTCACTCCTGAGCAACATAGGCCTGTGGTATAGACCCGTCTTAGTCTTAGATCCAACATACAAGGTGAAGTGGCCTGTTAACGTCCCTATATGTAGTCCTAGGATAAAAAAGGGTGGAGTTAATGAGTTACAGAGACAGATACAGGCATCTTTAAGCTCCACAGATTTTTTTTAAATCAAAATATGGCGAACAGGTCCCCTCCATGCCTAATGCTCGTTCCAAACTTCCATGTGCTCAGGCTCCTTTGTATTATGTTGTATAACACTCTACAGAGGTAGCAGCCAGGCAGGGACCATGGATACCAGCTCTTCTCCCGTCTCAACTGCTCTTCATTCATGCCCAATCCTAGACCCCCACCCCAATCTGCCCCTTTCCTCCTCCATCCTAGCTCCTTCCAACAGCCCCTTCCCTTGCAACCACAATCCCGCCTCCCCACCCGCGCAGCCCCTTTCCAGCCCATCAACCCCTTCCCGCTCCCAGCAGCCAAGCCCTAACCCAGCTCCTCAGCAGACTCACCCCCACCCAATCCCATTCCCTAAACTCAGCTCCCAACAGCCCCATCCCCAATCCCAGCTCCCCAAGCACCCCCTTTCCAGCCCGAGTCCCTTCCCTCCCTAAGCAGCCGAAACCCACAATCCCGACCGTGCCCCCAGCAGCCCTTCCCATCCCCCCAACTCCTCCCCCTTCCCAGCTACCACCCTACCCCAATCCCAGCCCCCTGTCTCCCTCTAATCCCCAACCCCTTCCCCAATCCCAGCTCCCCCAACTCCTCTCCCTTCCCACCCCAACCCCCTACAACTCCTCCTCCGATCTGCAACCCCTCCCCCAATCCCAGCCCCCATCTCCCCATAATCCCCAACCCCTCCCCCAATCCCAGCCCCCCCCCATCTCCGCATAATCCCCTCCCCTCCCCCAATCCCAGCCCCCATCTCCCCATAATCCCCTCCCCTCCCCCAATCCCAGCCCCCATCTCCGCATAATCCCCTCCCCCAATCCCAGCCCCCCATCTGCCCATAATCCCCTCCCCTCCCCCAATCCCAGCCCCCATCTGCCCATAATCCCCAACCCCTCCCCAATCCCAGCCCCCCATCTCCCCATAATCCCCTCCCCTCCCCCAATCCCAGCCCCCATCTCCCCATAATCTCCCCTCCCCTCCCCCAATCCCAGCCCCCATCTCCACATAATCCCCAACCCCTCCCCCAATCCCAGCCCCCCATCTCCCCATAATCCCCTCCCCTCCCCCAATCCCAGCCCCCCATCTCCGCATAATCCCCTCCCCTCCCCCAATCCCAGCCCCCATCTCCCCATAATCCCCTCCCCTCCCCCAATCCCAGCCCCCATCTCCCCATAATCCCCTCCCCTCCCCCAATCCCAGCCCCCCATCTGCCCATAATCCCCTCCCCTCCCCCAATCCCAGCCCCCATCTCCCCATAATCCCCTCCCCTCCCCCAATCCCAGCCCCCCATCTCCCCATAATCCCCTCCCCTCCCCCAATCCCAGCCCCCCATCTCCTCATAATCCCCTCCCCTCCCCCAATCCCAGCCCCCCATCTGCCCATAATCCCCTCCCCTCCCCCAATCCCAGCCCCCATCTCCCCATAATCCCCTCCCCTCCCCCAATCCCAGCCCCCCATCTCCCCATAATCCCCCCCTCCCCTCCCCCAATCCCAGCCCCCCATCTCCCCATAATCCCCTCCCCTCCCCCAATCCCAGCCCCCCATCTGCCCATAATCCCCTCCCCTCCCCCAATCCCAGCCCCCATCTCCCCATAATCCCCTCCCCTCCCCAATCCCAGCCCCCATCTCCCCATAATCCCCTCCCCCCTCCCCCAATCCCAGCCCCCATCTCCCCATAATCCCCTCCCCTCCCCCAATCCCAGCCCCCATCTCCCCATAATCCCCTCCCCTCCCCCAATCCCAGCCCATCTCCCCATAATCCCCTCCCCTCCCCCAATCCCAGCCCCCATCTCCCCATAATCCCCTCCCCCCCCCCTCCCCCAATCCCAGCCCCCCCATCTGCCCATAATCCCCTCCCCTCCCCCAATCCCAGCCCCCCATCTCCCCATAATCCCCTCCCCTCCCCAATCCCAGCCCCCATCTCCCCATAATCCCCTCCCCTCCCCAATCCCAGCCCCCATCTCCCCATAATCCCCTCCCCTCCCCCAATCCCAGCCCCCCCCCCAACCCCCTCTCCCCATAATCCCCTCCCCTCCCCCAATCCCAGCCCCCCATCTGCCCATAATCCCCTCCCCTCCCCCAATCCCAGCCCCCATCTCCCCATAATCCCCTCCCCTTCCCCAATCCCAGCCCCCCATCTCCCCATAATCCCCTCCCCTCCCCCAATCCCAGCCCCCCATCTGCCCATAATCCCCTCCCCTCCCCCAATCCCAGCCCCCCATCTCCCCATAATCCCCTCCCCTCCCCCAATCCCAGCCCCCATCTCCCCATAATCCCCTCCCCTCCCCCAATCCCAGCCCCCCATCTGCCCATAATCCCCTCCCCTCCCCCAATCCCAGCCCCCCATCTCCCCATAATCCCCTCCCCTCCCCAATCCCAGCCCCCATCTCCCCATAATCCCCTCCCCTCCCCCAATCCCAGCCCCCCATCTCCCCATAATCCCCTCCCCTCCCCCAATCCCAGCCCCCCATCTGCCCATAATCCCCTCCCCCTCCCCCAATCCCAGCCCCCCATCTCCCCATAATCCCCTCCCCTCCCCCAATCCCAGCCCCCATCTCCCCATAATCCCCTCCCCTCCCCCAATTCCAGCCCCCCATCTGCCCATAATCCCCTCCCCTCCCCAATCCCAGCCCCCCATCTCCCCATAATCCCCTCCCCTCCCCCAATCCCAGCCCCCCATCTGCCCCCCCCATAATCCCCTCCCCTCCCCAATCCCAGCCCCCCCATCTCCCCATAATCCCCTCCCCCTCCCCCAATCCCAGCCCCCCATCTGCCCATAATCCCCTCCCCTCCCCAATCCCAGCCCCCCATCTCCCCATAATCCCCAACCCCTCCCCCAATCCCAGCCCTTCCATCTCCCCATAATCCCCAACCCCTCCCCCAATCCCAGCCCCCCATCTCCCCATAATCCCCTCCCCTCCCCCAATCCCAGCCCCCATCTGCCCATAATCCCCAACCCCTCCCCCAATCCCAGCCCCCCATCTCCCCATCCCCAATCCCCTCCCCCCCCCCTCCCCCAATCCCAGCCCCCATCTCCCCATAATCCCCAACCCCTCCCCCAATCCCAGCCCCCCATCTCCCCATAATCCCATCCCCTCCCCCAATCCCAGCCCCCATCTCCCCATAATCCCCTCCCCTCCCCCAATTCCAGCCCCCCATCTGCCCATAATCCCCTCCCCTCCCCAATCCCAGCCCCCCATCTCCCCATAATCCCCTCCCCTCCCCCAATCCCAGCCCCCCATCTGCCCATAATCCCCTCCCCTCCCCTCCCCCAATCCCAGCCCCCCCATCCCCCTCCCCCCCCATCTCCCCAATCCCCTCCCCCCCCATCCCCCAATCCCCTCCCCCCCAGCCCCCCTCCCCCCCCATCTGCCCTTCCATAATCCCCTCCCCTCCCCAACCCCTCCCCCAGCCCCCCCCCCATCTCCCCATAATCCCCAACCCCCCCCCCCCCATCCCCCAATCCCCCAGCCCTTCCCCATCTCCCCCCATAATCCCCAACCCCTCCCCCAATCCCAGCCCCCCCCCCATCTCCCCATAATCCCCTCCCCTCCCCCAATCCCAGCCCCCCATCTGCCCATAATCCCCAACCCCTCCCCCAATCCCAGCCCCCCCCAACCCCTCCCCTCCCCATCCCCAATCCCCTCCCCTCCCCCAATCCCAGCCCCCCATCTGCCCATAATCCCCAACCCCTCCCCCAATCCCAGCCCCCCATCTCCCCATAATCCCATCCCCTCCCCCAATCCCAGCCCCCATCTCCCCATAATCCCCTCCCCTCCCCCAATTCCAGCCCCCCTCCCCCCCCATCTGCCCATAATCCCCTCCCCCCCTCCCCAATCCCAGCCCCCCATCTCCCCATAATCCCCTCCCCTCCCCCAATCCCAGCCCCCATCTGCCCATAATCCCCTCCCCTCCCCCAATCCCAGCCCCCCATCTGCCCATAATCCCCTCCCCTCCCCCAATCCCAGCCCCCCATCTGCCCATAATCCCCTCCCCTCCCCAATCCCAGCCCCCCATCTCCCCATAATCCCCAACCCCTCCCCCAATCCCAGCCCTTCCATCTCCCCATAATCCCCAACCCCTCCCCCAATCCCAGCCCCCATCTCCCCATAATCCCCAACCCCTCCCCCAATCCCAGCCCCCATCTCCCCATAATCCCCTCCCCTCCCCCAATCCCAGCCCCCATCTCCCCATAATCCCCAACCCCCCCTACTCTTCCCCCTCCCCCCCCGCAACCGACCCCCCAGCAGCCCCCACTCCCAACGCCTCCCTATCCCCCCGCCCACTCCCCAAATCCCAGCCCCACAACCGAACCCCTCCCCCCCCCATTCCCACTTCCCCCTTCGCTCCTCCCCCGCCCGCGCCGAATTCCGCCCCGCACATGCGCCCCAGGCCGCCGGCCTCCCGCGCGTGCGCAGGGGGAGCGTGTCCCTGCGCCTCCCCGCTCCCTCCTGGTGTCTTGTGCAGGGGGCTGCGGAGGCGAGTCATGATGGCGGCGGCCAGGCCGTGAGGCGCGCGAGAGCTGCCTCCGCCCGCCCGCACGCGCGCCCCCGCCCCCCTCCCGCGCGCCCAGCCGAGCGAGCGGCGCCCCCCCCCTCCCCCGCGCGCCGGGGCCGAGGCAGCGCGAGCGGGTCCGGGAGGCGCAGGCCGCGAGCGCGGGGCGGCCGGGCCGGGCCCCGGGGCGCGGCCTCGCCATGCAGATCACCCTGAAAACCCTGCAGCAGCAGACCTTCCGCATCGACATCGACCCCGAGCACACGGTGCGCCCGCCCGGCGGGGGGGGAGGGGTAAGGGGGTGAGGGAGGGAGGGAGGGAGGGGGCTGGGGTAAGGGGGGTGAGCATGGGGGCGTGAGGGAGGGGGCTGGGGAAGGGGGTTGAGCATGGGGGGGTGAGGGAGGGGGCTGGGGTAAGGGGGTTGAGCATGGGGGGGTGAGGGAGGGGGCTGGGGTAAGGGGGTTGAGCATGGGGGGGTGAGGGAGGGGGCTGGGGTAAGGGGGTTGAGCATGGGGGGGTGAGGGAGGGGGCTGGGGTAAGGGGGTTGAGCATGGGGGTGAGGGAGGGGGCTGGGGTAAGGGGGTTGAGCATGGGGGGTGGGGAGGGGGCTGGGGTGGGGGGGGGGGCTGGGGTAAGGGGGTGAGGGAGGGGGCTGGGGTAAGGGGGTTGGGCGTGGGGGAGTGAGGGAGGGGGTTGAGCATGGAGGGTGAGGGAGGGGGCTGGGGTAAGAGGGGGTTAGGTTGAGGAAGGGGTTGGGTAAGGGGGATTAGGGTGAGGGAGGGGGTTGAGCATGGGGGGTGAGGGAGGGGGCTGGGGTAAGAGGGGTTTAGGGTGAAGAAGGGGTTGGGGTAAGGGGGGTGAGGGAGGAGGTTGGGGTAAGGGGGTTGGGCATGGGGGAGTGAGGGAGGGGGGTTGGGCGTGGGGAAGTGAGGGAGGGGGTTGAGCATGGAGGGTGAGGGAGGGGGCTGGGGTAAGAGGGGGTTAGGTTGAGGAAGGGGTTGGGTAAGAGGGGATTAGGGTGAGGGAGGGGGTTGGGGTAAGGGGGTTGAGCATGGGGGGTGAGGGAGGGGGCTGGGGTAAGAGGGGTTTAGGGTGAAGAAGGGGTTGGGGTAAGGGGGTTGGGCATGGGGGGTGAGGGAGGAGGTTGGGTTAAGAGGGGTTAGGGTAAGGAAGGCGTTGGGGTAAGGGGGTTGGGCATGGGGGGGTGAGGAAGGGGGTTGGGTATGAGGGGAAGGGGGGGAGGTTAGCTGCAGCCCCAGCTTGTGTGTGGTGGTGACGACCCTTTCTGCAGGGCTTGGGTATCTGTGGGTGGCATTGGGGTGACTAGAGCACTTCTGCTGGGTGAGGCTGCCTGCGTTGGGAGGCTCAGGAAGGGGCCTGTGTATGTCTGTGGGGTTGGTGAATGCGTGGAGACTATTGGCTGCTCAGGGGTGCAGGTTATTGTGTCTACTTCTCTTCTGTGAAGGGAGTATTTTGGGAGTGGTTACTGGTTCTGCTGGGTGTGAATGGAGATACACAAGCTTCTGCTACAGGAGGCGGGGTGTGTGTTGGGGTGTGTCTGATTTTACTAGCCTTTTTGACATTAGTTGTAGTGACTGCTCTTTAGTGGGGGTGTGTAAGTGGGGTAAATCTACTGACTACTCTAGTGAGTGCTTCTCTGCAAGATGCTGGGGGACAGATGTTATTGCAAAGTCCAGTTCATATGGGAATAGTGTGTGTGACTAAGAGGAAGATTAGGTACTTAGTGCACTTCCAAAATTGGAGGGGGACTAGGTGCCCTTTCAAAGAGGAGTGTGGATGCAGCCTTTTGGAGCTAGTTTCCCCGTGTTATACCAATCCTGATGCCATCTAACACCCCATTTGGATTGTAGTGGATCTTTTCCAGTCCTTGCCCATTAGGACTGAGCAATGAAACCATGACTCTGCCTTACTATTTCCCTAGGCCTGATTGTTTAAACACCCTCCCCCCAAAGTAAAAGAAAAAATGGAGTGTTGTGAAGGGTGGCTGCAGCCAGCTCACAAGGGTGATTGGGTCTAGACAAGTTGGCTGAGGGAGAATGTCTAATTTAAATGTACACAGTAGAGTCCTTCATAAGCTTAAAACACTAGCCTTTATAATTAATCCCTACACGGAGAGCTGCCTTCTCTTTTTATTCCCTTTCTCCCCTGCTCATCATATTGAGTGATTTGGAGCAACTCTGAGGTCCTAGGAAACCTCTGCAAGGAGCAGATTAGGGGAGTAGGTTTGCCAGCTAGACAAGCTGTGTGTGCATTTGAGACTATAGAAGTACAGTATTGGCTAGGTGTTGGAGGATGGGGAAGAAGAATGGTTTCTTCAGTTGCTAAATATTGGATCACTGTAGAGATGTAACTGAGCAAAGAACTTCCTCTAGTAAATTAGGGGTTTTGCATACATACAATGATGGAGTAAATTATGGCTGACTATGCAAATATTTTTGGGCATATTGTGTCTCATGAAACTATGATGTTGGTAACTGCAGCAATAAGATTGGCATATTAAACTAGCAAATTCAGGAAAAAATTGTGGGAAAAGTATGCTAAACATTAAAACAGCTTGATGATACAGTTGTAATGCCAACTTTATAAAAAGCATGCTCATGAGACCTATGTTAAAAACTAAAATCAGTTTAAATTACCAAATCCTTTAAAACAGTCTGTTAATTTAGTTTTCAAAGCAGTTTTATTGGTTGCATATTAACTATAAAGGACCCTTTTCAAAATTAGACCGAAAGGAAAGTGTACTAGGGCCTAAACCAAATGTTAGACTTACGTTTTGTTGAATCAAAATGTGTTAACTCCTGGGAGTTTATGAAACATTACATGTAGTCAATTCAGTATTTCCAAGTGCTCAACGCTAAAGGTAAGTTTCATTATTTGGCGCACTGCCCTATACTGAGACATGGCCAAAAGTATCTAAGATAGGCCCAGGAAACTTGTGCTTTAAATCTCCTACTATTCTAGAAATTTCTGGTCACTTTTTAAACTTTCTTTTGTAAGTCAAGCTTAAAAGAACAAGCAAACAAAAACTGATGTTGAGTGCAAAATAAGAAACATTACATATTGTCACTAGAAGTAGGCAACCATCAAAAGTAAGGAAAATATTTAAGTATACTTTCTACTGAGGATCTAGAACAACATACTTCATTTTTGTTTTGTATTAAAACAACCACAAAAATTATGTAACAATTTCAGCATTTTGCAGGAACTACTGACAATATTATCCATGTCAAAGCAAAGGTTCTCATAACCAAGTGATTTAATGTTGTTTCTATGGTCTCGAGTTAGATATTGGTGTGTTTTTGTTCTTTAAGACTTCGCGTGGTCTCAACTTGCACTTTCGAATTACTAGACTTGAAGCAGGGAACTGTCTTGTATCCATGGAAGTACACTTATGAATTTATCAGATAGAAACTGGAAAACATCTAATCAGCTACAATACTTGAGTTAAGAAAGTTCTGGGTGGAGAAGTTCTGTATTGTCTGAGTTGGGGGAAAATACTTGCCACACTTTATACTGGCCTCTGAATTTTGGGCAGTACATTTTTGGAACAAATGTGCAGAGATCATATTTACACCTCTTTATGGAAAATTGTTTTGCCAGTTGGAGCAATCTTAGTGTTTTAAGGTTTGCTGCCTGAATACTTATAATGCATTCTGGCTGGTTCAGGACAGACAAAATCATTTGTTTATGTAGTAGTGCTCCTGTTTACTGCCAATATTTGATTGCAATGGTGAATGCATTCTTGAGGACTACCTGAAACTTTTGCAGTACTGTCTAGTAAAGGAGCTCTTACTTGTGGCTGAAAGGCAGTCATGACAATCCAAAGTTGTAGACTTGGAAAGGTTTTATGTTGTTGGGAATAGGGATGTCAGTGAGTAGTCGACTAGATGATTAACCGATAAACTGGGGATTATCGGTTAATCTTCCCAACTACATGTATTCCCCTCCCAAAAAGGCCGTTCTCCCCCCCCCCCGCACCAGCTCAGGGGTGTTGCCTGCCTCCCTCCCCATGCTGTTACCTCTATCAGAAGCAGCAGCTTGTGGAGAGATGGGGGGGAGGAAACAGGGGAGGCTGCTCTGCATCCTGTGGAGCAGCCTCTCTCCGCAGCGAGCCTCAGCTTGCCGCAGGTAGAGGCTGCTTAATGGCAGCAGCCCCTGTCCACAGGGATCCCAGCTTGCTGCACACAGAGGCTATTCCATATCCTGCTGAATAGCCTCTGTGGGACACTTGGACCCCCCCATAGACACGGTGCTACTCCCAACTTGCACTGCAGCGTGAGGAGCTGATAGAGGCAGCAGCGCAGAGTGGCAGGGGGCTCCCTGGGACTGGACCTGAAGTGTACTGACTGCCACCCCTGCGGACTATTGAATAGTTGTGTAACTGCAAAGATTTTGTGCGGGTACACGACTCTTTGGTTACCTGATATCTAATGTCCCTAGTTGGGAATGCCAGGATCGGGGGTGGGGAACCTTTTTTGGCTAGGGGGCCGCTAACCTGCAGAAAAATGGAACAGAGGCTACACAAGTGAGAAGCCCCCCCGCCCCAAGCCGCGAAGTGCACGCACACAAAACCCCTTGATGAGAGATTCTTTTTTGTTTAGTACTTCAGTGTGATGACCGAGTTTGCTTTTCTTTGCTGGGGTTCTGGGGCTTGCTCGGCCGCAGCTTCCCCTTCCCTTTACCCAGCATCCCGCACTGGAAAGGGTCTCTGGGGTTTGCCCAGCTGTGGCCATCTCATCCTCCCTTTTCCCAGCATCCATGCTAGGAAGAGATTTGGGGGCTGCCTCAGCTGGGGCCTCCCCTTCCCTCCCACTCGTTCAGGTGGCTCTCCTTCCCTCCTGCCCACCACCTTACCTGATTTTAGGAAGTGTTGCTGGCAGCATCTGGGTGGGGCTGGATACTGCAGGAAGCAGCTGCCTGGCGTGGCTCTTTGCTGCAAGCACCCCAGGCAGGAAAGGGCCTCCTGCTGTTTCCCTGTGCCACCTGGGCACCTGGAGTGATTCTGTGCAGCAAGCACTCGGCAGGGAAGGGGATTCTGTTGTTTCCCTGCTGCTGCCCGGTGCAGCTGTTGGTGGTGAGCGCTGAAGCAAGGAAGGGACTCTGGCACTTGCTGTGCTTCTGCCTGTCTGCCAGGTGTGGCTGCCCCCTCTGGCCACCTCACTAGCACATGCTTTCACCTTCATGCAGGACAAGAAGCTGTAAGTGTTTGTCCTGGTGCTGCAGGTGAAGCTGGGGTGAGGTCAGCGTTGTGCCTCCTCTGAACCCCCAGTGGGCTGTCTTGAATTGTCTTTGGCTCCCGAGCCATAGATTCCCTACTCCTGGCCTAGACCAAGGTGTAGTGGATGTAGCCCAGGAATAGCATGTTTCTAAATATACAGCAGTGTTGGGCAAAATGTTCTTAAGCTTCCCTAATGTGTTGAATACCAGCCTCAATAATTAACCTTGTTATGTTTAACTTACGTTTTACTTTGCCGTTGAATTAAATCTCTCATTCCAAGCTGAGAGAGATGCCAAAAATGTCATTTTTCTTACAACAGGATCTAGTTAACATTGCCTGTGTTCTTCTGTGCAAGCACTTTTCTGGGAATGCCTCTGTTTTGAGAAATGCCTTTTTAAAAAAAGTTGCAGAAGCTATTTTAAAAAACAATGTGCGCACAAAATTTAATTTTAGCAATAGAATGTAAATATAACTAATATGTGTACACATCAAAAACCCCTCTTCAATAACATATCTGAGGTGATAACATGCAACTTTAGCCTCTCAAATTTTAGCATTACGACATCTGCTTGAGAAGTGGGTTCTAACAAAGAAGGAATCCGGGACAAGAAGCAGGTTCCACTGAAGTTATAATGGGAGGAGGAAGGGAAAAACAGCAGGATAGTGTTTGTTGTGTGCAGGTCTTCATTGAGTCAACATCTATAGTGCTCTCTCTTTTGGAGAGTGGTAGGAAGAATCATTCTACTCAAGCAGGGAAGGTAAGGGATACTTTGAGGGATAGGGGAGTAAGGCAGCAGTTTTACAGTGAAACATGGGTAAAAATGTCAGAGCAGCACAGAGTAAGTAAAATCTGACAAATCAGATGTTGTATCTGATGATCATCAGTATATATTATGGGGGGGAACTTAACTCGGGCTCTGTTCTGAGGACACTTGGTAAGGTAAAATCTGTGAATCAGATAATGATACTAATTCATATAATCTTTTGGGTGGTTGAAACTTTACAAGTAGATTTATATACAAGTTTGAGACAGATTGCCTCCATCTGCTTCAAATCTATTCAGTATTTCAGAAGCTTTTTTGAAGACCGTTTAAGAACAGTTAATGAAGTGTGAAGACCACAGCTCTTAAAAGCACACTCCTACCCTAACTGAAGTCAGTGGCAATTTTGCCATTGGAATGGACAGGAGTGGCTTTAAGTCCTACAGTCTTGATTTTTGAGGCAGGTAGAATTTTGCTAACTTTATTCTTGAATAAGTGAGCAGGTCTACAATACAAGTACTACAGTGACACAGATGCAGGAGCATCACCGTCATGCAGGGATGTGAACGTTAGCTGATAAGCATCACCCTTAACGGTGATGCTTACTTGCAGGGCTTGACAAAGCATTGAATCTACTCGCCCGTGGCAAGTAGATTTCAGCCGGGCGCCCCGTTTGTTTCTGGCACACGCATGTGCAATATGGGTCTTGCACATGCGCAGTGCGGGGCTGGCGAGTGGCTTTCGCCGCCATTCATCAGTCCCTGCTTGCTTGGATACTGGATAACCCGCTTCCAGTACCGGGCGGGATCCTGCTAAGTTGGTTAACCGTTAGGCTAACCTAACATTTAACCGATTAAATGGGATTTTACGTCCCTACTAGACTCTTGGGGTACGTCTACACAACAGGGCTAAACGTGAAATAAGCTATGCAGCTTGAGCTATGCTAACTGCGTAGCTTAAGTCAAAATAAGCAGTTAAGTCTACACAGCAGTTATTTCAAAACAGAGCAGTCTTCCCCCCAACTTCCCTTACTCCTCATACATTGAGGGTTACAGGAGTCAGAGTAAGAAGCCCTTTATTTTGAAATAATGGGCTTGCTGTGTAGACATGCACTACTGCTGTGTGGACAGAGCCTTAATGACAGCAGGAGTTAGCTAGGTTGATTTAAATTTTAGGTCAAGCCTAAGGTTTGGAAGTGTCCCTGTTCTTCCATTCATCTACCGTATTTTCCGGCATATAGGGCGACTGGGCGTATAAGACGACCCCCTATCTTTTTAATTAAAAGATAGGGTTTCATCTTATACCCCAGCGCCCTTCCGCCTCCTTTGCTCCCGGTGTCCCTGGTCTGCTGGAGATGGTCCCCAGCAGACCAGAGGCACCGGGAGCAAAGCCGCCAGGAGCGCCTGGGCTCCCCCCCGCCGGAGCCCCTCCGCGGCTTTGAAAGCCTCGGGGGAAGCCGGCGGCTGGGCATCCCAGGCGCGCATGGGCTGCCCGCCCGCCGGAGCCCCTCCGCGGCTTTGAAAGCCTCGGGGGAAGCCGGCGGGGGGGCATCCCAGGCGCGCATGGGCTGCCCGCCCGCCGGAGCCCCTCCGCGGCTTTCAAAGCCGCGGAGGGGCTCCGGCGGGCGGGCAGCCCATGCGCGCCTGGGATGCCCCGCCGCCGGCTTCCCCCAAGGCTTTCAAAGCCGCGGAGGGGCTCCGGCGGCGGGGCATCCGGCGTACAAGACGACCCCCGATTTTTGGGGGATGTTTTTTAACTTCAGAGGTCGTCTTGTACGCCGGAATATACGGTATGTTAACTTGTCACTAGCTCTTTTCTGAATATTGTCACCACCTTGCAGTGCTATAGGCTGGGTCTATGCTGGGGCGAAAGTTGACCTAAGATATGCAACTGAAGCTACCTGAATAGCATAGCTGGAGTTGGCGAACTTTAGGTCAAATTTCCATGGTATCCCCACTATAGGAGATTTATGGGAGAAACTCTCTCGTTGACTTCCCTTACACCTCTCATCTGGATTTCAAGAGTGGGTAGAAGGAAAAGCAGCTGGTGTGTACGGGCAGGAAGAAAAAGCGAAAGATCAGCCTCCTTCAAACACATTAAACTGTCAGGCCTAAAAGTGGGCACAAAAATTAAAATGCTGGATTCTCTATAATGTAGAGTTGCCATCTCTTCTTTCTTAGACTTGTATCACCTGCTTCGCAAGCCAAACCTTTTCTCACAACTTTCTAGTAGCAAGAAAGATCCCTTTGTTTAGGTATAGATATGGATCTAAAAATTGAACTTCTGTGAGGAACAGTCGAAAGGCATTCTTCTTTCTGAACACCTGTTTTTGTCCTTTCTGGCCATCTCTATCCCACAGATGTGGTTCATTCACAAATGACTTTTTTAGCGTGTTATCAGAAACACAAGAATCATCTACCTGCAATGGGACTACCGTATTTTCCGGCGTATAGGGCGACTGGGTGTATAAGACGACCCCCTATCTTTTTAATTAAAAGATAGGGTTTCATCTTATACCCCAGCGCCCCTCCGCCTCCTTTGCTCCCGGTGTCCCTGGTCTGCTGGAGATGGTCCCCAGCAGACCAGAGGCACCGGGAGCAAAGCCGCCAGGAGCGCCTTAGCTGCCCCCCCCCCCCCCCCGCCGGAGCCCCTCCGCGGCTTTGAAAGCCTCGGGGGAAGCCGGCGGCGGGGCATCCCAGGCGCGCATGGGCTGCCCCCCCGCCGGAGCCCCTCCGCGGCTTTGAAAGCCTCGGGGGAAGCCGGCGGGGGGGCATCCCAGGCGCGCATGGGCTGCCCCCCCGCCGGAGCCCCTCCGCGGCTTTGAAAGCCTCGGGGGAAGCCGGCGGCGGGGCATCCCAGGCGCGCATGGGCTGCCCCCCCGCCGGAGCCCCTCCGCGGCTTTGAAAGCCTCGGGGGAAGCCGGCGGGGGGGCATCCCAGGCGCGCATGGGCTGCCCCCCCGCCGGAGCCCCTCCGCGGCTTTGAAAGCCTCGGGGGAAGCCGGCGGGGGGGCAGCCCATGCGCGCCTGGGATGCCCCCCCGCCGGCTTCCCCCGAGGCTTTCAAAGCCGCGGAGGGGCTCCGGCGGGGGCGCAGCCCATGCGCGCCTGGGATGCCCCGCCGCCGGCTTCCCCCGAGGCTTTCAAAGCCGCGGAGGGGCTCCGGCGGGGGGGCAGCACATGCGCGCCTGGGATGCCCCCCCGCCGGCTTCCCCCGAGGCTTTCAAAGCCGCGGAGGGGCTCCGGCGGGGGCGCAGCCCATGCGCGCCTGGGATGCCCCGCCGCCGGCTTCCCCCGAGGCTTTCAAAGCCGCGGAGGGGCTCCGGCGGCGGGGCATCCGGCGTACAAGACGACCCCCGATTTTTGGGGGATGTTTTTTAACATCAGAGGTCGTCTTGTACGCCGGAATATACGGTAATGTTTTTCCTCCAAAGCACCAGTCTCTTTCTAGGCAAGAAGGTGTGCTTACATGTCCTTCATCTCTGATGTCTTTTATCACTTTTCAGTGGCATGTGGCCACTGAAAAGTCATGTGGCATCCCTTTTCCCTTCTAAGGGATGGTTGCATTGTTCCTGTAACTGCTACTGCATGAATCCCCAGTATTTCAGATATAACAAACAATTTTGTAGGTCCACATTGTGATGTATCTATATAATATTAGTTAGTTCAAACTGGCATTTCATGCCAGTGGAAATGGTATGAACCCACAATCCCAGGCTCTGCTGGGATTCTCTTAATGAAGATTTATGGAATACAATATATTTATATTAAATGCCACAAAACGCTGAGAAGGATTAGAAAACCAAAGACACCTGGATTATATCCTTCCCTAGCCTGAGAACTCACTGTGGTTGTAAGACTGGAAGCAAATAGAATTTCCAAAGCAAGATCTCTCTCCCGCCTCCCCCCCCCCCCCAAAAAAAAAAAAGTTTGCCCACACATCTTCATTTGGAGGAAACCATGATAAATTATAAAGCAAAAAATTATACTAAATGTTGATTCTAAGAGCACAGAATTTTGAAGCTACTATTTTTGCAATCGTCCATTGATCATCAAGATAGGGATGTAAAATCTGGTGTAATTGGTTAACTGGCTGCAAGTGAAGTTTAACCTGTTAACGGTGACAGGAGGCATGCTATGGCTGGGCTCTGCAGGCAGGTTGCTTCTCCAGTCTGCCCTAACAGCCTTTG
The DNA here is from genome assembly GCF_052426305.1 of Pelodiscus sinensis. Classification (NCBI taxonomy): domain Eukaryota; kingdom Metazoa; phylum Chordata; order Testudines; family Trionychidae; genus Pelodiscus; species Pelodiscus sinensis. The sequence goes on from NC_143057.1 coordinate 6,965,003, forward strand.
TCCACAGTTGGCTCTGTGGGGCTGGAACAGCCCCCTTCCGATGGTAAACAGGGAGCTGCTCCAGCCCCCACTGGTTAACCTTTCACATCCCTACACATAACTCTTCTCTAACCTTATGTGCTTACACCTCTATTAATTTTTGTATTCCTACTTTAATTGTAGTAATAGAACTTTAAACAAAATCCAAAATGGATAGTTTATTTTGTGTTGTATTCCTTTCAATGATCACACCTTTCTTTGGATGAAGTTCAGAGCACCAGCAGTCAACTATCTAAGGGTATGTCTACACTACAAAGTTAGTTCGAACTAACGGACGTTAGTTCGAACTAACTTTAATAGGTGCTACACTAGCGCTCCGCTAGTTCGAATTTGAATCGAACTAGCGGAGCGCTTAGTTCGAACTAGGTAAACCTCATTTTACGAGGACTAACGCCTAGTTCGAACTAGCTAGTTCGAACTAAGGGCTGTGTAGCCCTTTAGTTCGAACTAGTGGGAGGCTAGCCCTCCCCAGGTTTCCCTGGTGGCCACTCTGGCCAACACCAGGGAAACTCTATGCCCCCCTCCCGGCCCCGGACCCCTTAAAGGGGCACGGGCTGGCTACGGTGCCCGTGCCAGGTGCAAGCCTGCCAGCACCCAGCCAGCAGACCCTGCACCTGGCACGGCACAGAGCCACCCACCCGATGCCCCCCAGCCCACCCCCTCTTGCCGGGACCAGGCTGGCGGCTCCCGGGAGCTTGCCCTGGACCGCAAGAGGCGGGCACCTTCCTGGGCTAGTGCGGACATCGTGGACCTGGTCCACGATCTCCGCACTAGGCACAGGAAAGTGGCTGTCTAGGGCAGGAGAGCTGCCAGCCTGGCCACCCAGGAGCAGGTGTGCATGAAAATCAAGGGGGTCCACTGAGACCCCCGACACTGAGCCCTGAGCTTACAATGGCCGTACTGGGTCAGACCAAAGGTCCATCTAGCCCAGTAGCCTGTCTGCCAACAGCGGCCAACCCTAGGGACCCTGGAGGGGATGGACCGAAGACAATGACCAAGCCATTTGTCTCGTGCCATCCCTCTCCAGCCTTCCGCAAACTTTGGGCAGGGACACCACTCCTACCCTCTGGCTAATAGGACTCCATGGACCCAACCTCCATCACTTGATCTCACTTCCCTTTCAACTCTGTTCCAGTTCTAGCCTTCACAGCCTCCTGCAGCAAGGAGTTCCACAGGTTGACTATTTGCTTTGTCAAGAACAACTTTCTCTTACTAGTTTGAAGCCTGCTACCCATTCCTTTCCTTTGGTGTCCTCTAGTCCTTCTTTATGGGAACTCATGAAGAACTTTTCTGAATGCACCCTCTCCACCCAACCCCTGCTTTTAGAGACCTCTATCCTGTCCCCCCTCCGTCTCCTCTTTTCTAAGCTGAACAGTCCCAGTCTCTGTAGCCTCTCTTCATCTGGGACCTGTTCCCAACCCCTGATCATGTTAGTTGCCCTCCCCTCTCCCAGCCTTTCTCTTCCCCTCTCCCACCTCCTTTTCCCAGTCTCCCCCAGTTTTTTTCAATAAAGACAGAGTCAATGTTGGAAGAAACGTTATCTTTATTTTGTACATCAATAAGAAGAGGGGCTAGGGAAGGGCAAGTGGAAGCAGGTGAGGGAGGAATGGGGTACGAGCCCCCGATGGGGAGGACTGGGCTGGCTCTGCGGGCTTCTGGGGGTGGAAGCTCTCCTGCAGCCCCCCAATTACTCCCTCTCCCCAGATGGCAGCCTGCGGCAAGTGCAGCCGGGCTGATGGCCGAGTGGTGTGATGTGCCCAGTGTGGGCACTCAGGGCACTCCAAGCCAGAACTTCTTTGCAAGCGGGACACCCCTTAGAACTGTGTGTCCGGGGTGGGGGTCGGGACCCTTTAAGCGCAGCCCTCGGCTAGCCTGAGACAGCATCTCCATGCTCTAAGTCCTCCTTTTATGCCCTGCCGGCACTGCTTCCGGCCATCCTTAAGCCCTGTTCAGAGTCCACTCAATGTGGACTTACTAGTTCGAACTAGCAAAACGCTAGTTCGAACTAGTTTTTAGTTCTAGACGCGTTAGTTCGAACTAGCTTAGTTCGAATTAACTAATTCGAACTAAGTTAGTTCGAACTAGCGCTGTAGTGTAGACGTACCCAAGCTTACTTTTCTATACACTTATGTGGGCTGTGTGTTAACAAATACAATAATATTCAATGAATATTTGTTTGCAGAAAAGTCCAGGTAATTGTAGAATATGATTATGGTTTCCATTGCTGTAGTAATTCATGAGGATTTTAAACAGTTGCTACTTAAAGTTAGATATTTATGAATCCGCAGGTCTAAGTAATTTGCATCCCAGAGTTTAGAAAAGCTGGCAGAAGAGTTTGATGAACCCTTAGCAAAAATTAAGAATAAGGTGGAAATCTTGGGAATGTAGATCAGTGCTTTGGAAAATTTACTATAACTTCTTATGATAGGTCCAAACTATCTACCCATATGCACGCAAGGTCTAGCAATTATAAATCCAATTGGATTTCTCCTTTTTCTTCTGTCTTGCTGTGCCATTCCTCCCAAAACTTCCAAGTATTGGGAAGGCAAATAAAAATTCCTGGCAAAATTCTGTCTTGTGTGTCACCTATCACAGATGTCTGAGATACCAAGTCTGTCCCTGCTTTTCTACTGGAAGAAGAAATCTTACACTTGTCTTAGTCTTGACTGCTGGGCTGATAAACCTCTCTTTTTGGAGGGGCCATTTCTCTTTTTAACAGCTCCACTGCTTGTCCTTACTGCTCAGAGCTTTTTCGAGACCGCAGCAGAGTGATGTTGATGTGACTCTTGCTTGTGCGTCTTCATTCCTGTACATAGGGTTTTTCAAAATGAGAATAGAAACTTAAATGTTAGTCTTTCCTTGGTGCTGCTTGAGAAATCTTGGGACAACAGTATTACTGGAGCTGCCTCTCTGCAAACTGGGGGAAGAACTGTGTAAATTTGGTACACGTACAAAAGTATAGCTCCACAGAGAAAAGCCTATAAGCGTTTAAAAAGTGCTTTAATTCTGAAGAAAAGGAGTTTAGTTAATCCCCTCCCCTCTTTGCTGCCATATGCTTAGGGCCCTACCAAATTCACGGGTGTGAAAACTGTATCATGTACTTTGAAATCTGGTCATTCCCCTGATACCTGGTCCCTTGTGTGTTTTTTCTTGTACTTTACGGATTTAACGGGGGAATAACAGAATTTACTTGATCTAGCAGCACTAATATGGGCTGACTTTCAACAGTCAGTATATGGTATCATCGTGCTTGAGAACCAAAAAGTGAGCACTAGTTTGTATTCAAAGGTGAATATGAAAAAAGTGTAAAATGTTTTGGTTTAAATATTTTGTGAACAACCTACCGAACTTATAAGATGGTTGAAAACTTTATATGCTTTGATGAATCCGCTATTCATGTACTTAACAATCCATTTGAACTTAAAGCTGCTGCTGCATTTGTCAACTTGGTGGGTACGTGACCAGTATTCATCACTAAATTTAGCCTGTTGGTTGGATCCTTAGCTTGCCTGAACCAGGTATTAATGGGGCATGTGATGCAAATGCTCATCCATCCACTCCCCCTGCTGTAGTAACTGGATCAGAAGGTGGTAGAAAAAACTAACCAAATGCTCAAGCAAATGGAATTAAATAAAACCAACATCCCTTTGGTTATTACAAAGGTTAAATATTTAAAAGTGGTGATTACTTCAGTGCAGTCTATGAGCTCCACTTAAGAGTTAGTCAGACAGGCCATTAATGTGATGCTTGTCCACAGTGGGTATCTTGCAGTGGTTTAATTGCAGTAGGTAGCAACTCAGTGTAATCGGTCTCTTTTTGAATATACATGGTTTCCTGGGATTCTCGTTGAACTCCATAGTAGAAGTAGAAAATGCACTTTTAAAATCAGTAGTTGACTTATTTACCAAGGATCCATCCTGGAAAGCTCCTGATACTGAATGAGTGCTAATTGTGACAAGGAACATGACCGTTCCCACCAGATTAAACCTTTTGCTTTTAATATGTCAAAGTGATGTTACAAGAAACAAGGGGCCAGTATTTATTTGAGACCTGTGAACAATTTGATGTCACTTTATTTCTGCACAGTCATTACCAAAACTCTGAGACTGGTGACAGTTCAGTTTAAATCAGAGGGTTGGTTAGTGAGAAGCTTATTTTAAGCTTCTAAAGTGGTGTTCTAAGTAGGGGAGAGCAAAAAAATCTATTCAAGCAGTTGTTGCAGACATAGTCTGCAGAGCCATTTGTTACTCTGTATTGTCCCTCACCAGTTGAAAAAAGAAATCCCTGCAGGTGAAAGGTTTCAGCTGAAAGGTGACTTAAAGTTTGGGGGTGGGGCGGAAGAACTGTTCATGGACTCCCAAATTTGTGTTTCACAGCTTGATTATTACTGCACTTTACTGAAACCTGACTAGCTAACTGAACTTTGAAATTTGGTTTGTAAATACTGCTCATTTGGCATGTGCCCAACTACTTTACACATTTTTTTTAAATAAGCTTGCTTTGTAGGTAGGCATCTAAGATTTTATTGGATCCTAATGATACAGTGCTTCCCCCTAAAAAATCAGTGTCTATTTTCTCTGCCTAGACTGACACTTCTGTCACTACTATTTTTAGGCATCTACTGGGTGTAGCGTTTGTACGCTGATGCCTGTAAATCCTTCACATCCTCCACATGAGGGAATTGTGAATCGTGTGGATTTTAGGGTGTTCAAAATCTATGCTTGATTTGTCTGTATGGTATAGGCTTTTGTTTGAAAAGAATGAGTTCCCAGCTGTCAAATACCAAGAGAGCCATCACAAGCAAAAAATACCTGCCCACTAGCTTTGTATTCAGCCAAACAATATATAGAAAAGAACTTGGCTTTATCACCTTCATTAAGCTTTCTGTTATGGGTACAGCCCAATGGGACTATTTAAATGCCAAACTGAGTTAAGCATCAGCAATTTCTCTTATGAAGTTTAGTTTTATTTGTAATGCCATGTTTAAGGTTTTAGAGAGAAAGCTACAATGCAAAAGGTGAAGTGGTAATGTGATAATTTTGTATTATAAATTGAATTTTAAAGAAAAACAAGAATAAAAAGGACATGCTTACTGAGAGTTATTGTAGGGTTGCTTTAGGAGCCTTAACTCTTGCATTTTCTGACTTTCAAGTTTGCAATAAGAGCATTTTTACCTTATATAAACATTCAGTTTATTCAGAGTGTCTTGGTCTTCATACTGTGTAGGTGCAGGTAATAAGGGAGGGAGGAATTTAAAGCGGAGAATACTTTGCTTACTTTATAGCTAGGCTGGGGTCCCCAACGTGGTGCCTGAGGGTGCCGTGGTGCCTGAGGGTGCCATGGCGCCCGCCGGAGCATTTATGTGCGCCCACCTGGCCTGAGCCATTCTTGCGCCCAGCGCATGCGTGGGTGACCAGTGCCTGCCCTCCACCCCAGGCGCACAGCACCCCCAAAAGGTCAGGGACCACTGAGCTAGGCCATTAGAGTGGAGGAAAAACCCACCAGGCCCTAACAAAGAACTAGATTTGTTGCAGACAGAGTGATACGTGGGTGAGGCACTTCTTCTAAAAGCATCAGCATGTAGTTTTTCGGAATGTTTACATTTGCTGATAGTATAGGAATTCTTCCAATTACTTCATCCCCAGTTGGGAACTTGAAGGATTCAAGGACTATTACACATTATATGTTCTACCTTAATTAGTGGTATATGTGAGAGGCAGCACCTCTGTCTGCATGACTCTGCTGGGCTAATCATGAGAGCTATCAGCTGTGGAGGCCAATAGAAACCTTGCTACAGTCCCTCTAAAATTTTGTAGCTGAATGAAACCAGGTAGCTATGAAATAACTTGTGTAAAACCTGCCCCAATGCTTAAGTTAGTTTGACATAGCTACTGAGGATGTCAAATTTAACAATCGAATTAGGGATGTAAAGGACTAGCCAACTATCCGATATGCAAATGCTTTTTGGATAGTCGACTAGTTGTTCCCCCTCCCCCGCCTCTATCAGATGGAGGCAGCAAGGAGGGGGAGAAGATGGGGTACTTAAAAGTGGCAGCGCTGCATAAAGCCTGGGGTCAGCTGCTCCTCGTGGCATTTCAAAGCGGCAGCATGGAGCCCAGGATCAGCTGGGGACTTCCCAGACCACCTTCTCCTCCTCCCTCCCAGACTCTTTGTGGCATTTCAAAGAGGCAGCGCCACGTGGAATGCAGGATCAGCTGGGGGCTGGCCCTGGGCTCCAGGGCGTGCCAGCTTTGAAATGTACAAGAGGAAGTGTAGCATGGAGCCAGCGGCCAGCCCCGGAGTCTTGTGCATTTCAAAACAGAAGCACCCGAGTGGAACCCGGAGTCAGCGGTGCTCCATGCACATTTCAAAGGTGGAACATGGAAGTGCTTATCGACTAGTTAATGAAAATTCCATCGACTACTCAACTAGCAAATTAATCGCTATTTAACATCCCTAAATCCAATAGTCGATGTAATTTGCATTTGATAAGGATGCCTCCAACTCTGAAGTGTAGCAAGAGCCCTACATTTCAAAGGTGGAAGCACCGGAAGCATGGCCAGTGGGGGACTCAAGCAGTTCCCCACTGGCCTTGTGCGCCCTGCTTTTAAATGTACAAGAGTGCTGGGAAGGCTCTTGTACATTTCAGGAGCAAAGCAGGGGAGCTTGCAGGACTCTTGCTACATTGGTAGCTGTACGCAACTGCTAGATTAGGTGTTGTCAAGCTTTGGTGCCTTTGAAAAGGGGTTATGTAGAATGCTTACTCTGCAGGCTGGATGTTTTCCTGGTTGGTAGTGTGCTTTGAGAAGAATGGTTGTAAAGATATGGATGTTTCTTTAGTTGCTCTGCTTGCTTTTCAAATGTGCCGATCAGTTTAAGTGTTCGGTTCTCTCCTAATCTGGTGGTGCTGCTCAGCAATTGGTTTGTGTCATAGCTACTCAAAGATTTAACTTGGTAGCTCTTAGTGAAACCTGAGTTGCTTCATGTTTTTGAGATCAAATGGCTTAATATAAAATTGAGTCATAAGTAAAAACAAACATGATTGATTCTATAATGACAGCCATGACACATGTCTAGTGTTACTCATATGCCTTCTTCAGGCGAGGATTGCCTTGGCTGGATAGCCCAAAAGACCAGAGGAGTTTACAGTTGCAGAACCTAATTATAGCTGGAATGTCTTGAAATAGAATTCAGTTATTTTAGTAGCTGAAGTCTGTTGGTATCTGAACTGAAATACATGTTGTGTGAGAGGTAACAGAGTTGGTAACAGCAGAAAACTCCTCATTCTGGTTTTTTTTTTCCTCAGGGAAACAACCACTTCAGTTTAAAATGATTGTTTCTTTAGGGTGTGATTGGGATCCTTTAAGTTTAGCAAATAAATGTTGGCTGGTCTGGAACTGGCCAAGTTGGGAGGTCCCAGTAAGAGCTCCCCCACCTTAGCTGTCCTATGCCCACCAACTTTTAACTGGTTAAGCAATATAATTTTAATCATTTACCCAGTTAACTATTTTGATCGATATTTACATCCCTCATTTGAGTATTGCATAGAATGGTAATACATTCAGCTGGCAAATAGTTTCTCTTAATTTATGACTACATTTGACCTTGTGCATCCACTTTGATATCTGGGGAGTTGCACAAACATGACTAAAGATAATCTGGACCACAATATCAAAAATTGATGCATCTTGTTTTTAAACTGATGGAAAACTGTAGGCTTGTCTACACAGGAATGTTCAGGAAGATTAAGCCAAATTCAAGGGTGTGAATTTGAAGTGGATTAGTTAAATTTGGATGAACTTTTTTTTCTAGGTATCTTGGCCTTAAGTTTTTCTGAAATTACAGTTCGACTGTTATTATATTGTAATTAAATGTTTCTTACAGCTTTTCTCAAATTACCATCAACTTGTTGTAAACTAATTGTGGAACACTTTAATTTTATATCTTATGGCTCAGTCTAGTCAAAAAATATCAGTGACCCTGGTGTAGAAGAGTGTATTTTGGCCTTGCATCCTATGTGGTTTTGTTGTTTCCATTTTTTTTTAACACCGCCTTTTTGAACTCAGTGTTCCTTATTCAAGTCATTAGAGCTACTTTCCTGCTAAAATTTCAGCCATCGATTGCTCTTATCGGTGAGAATAGCTAGTATATTGATCTAGGTTTTTTCAGCATTTGCACTATTATTGTTAACTTTTGTCACTCGGGGGCGTGAAAAAAATACCCTCCTGGATGGCACAAGTTTTCGCAATGAAAAGTGCTGCAGTGGACAGGGCTTCATTAGCAGGAGCTGCTCTTCCCTCTGCCAGTGAGTGCCCATCATGGGGGTAGTTCTGTTTTATCTCCGGGAGACTAAGAGCAGCTATACTGCGCATCTTACAACAGCTTCATCGTTGTACGCACAGTTAGGGATGTAAATCTCATTTAAAATTATATATGATGATAGTCCCCCCAAATGGGTGGCCAACCAGTTAGAGATAAAGAGCCAAAATAGCGATGGATAGAGTGCAAAGAGCCACGTATAGTAGATTTCCAATAATCCAGCACCTTTGGGACCCAGGGGGTGCTGGATTATCGGATATGCTGGAGTATCAGGAGGTACTCCGGTGAGGGTGAGGGGGCGGGGGCTGTGATGGGTCTGCCAGGACCCGCACTGCGACTGGCGGGGGGAGGGGAGGCGGCGACAGCAGGGAATGGTGTGGCAAGGGGCGAACCCTCCACTGTTTTGTAGGGAGGCGAGGGAAGGCCTGCGCAGCCGCCAGCGACAGGCCAGCTGCGGTTGCAAGCGGCAGTGGCGGACTTGGGGAAGTGGCTGAGCAGAGCAGCTGGCGTGCTGCCGGGTTGGTTCCGCTGTGCAGGGCTTCCTCCGCCTCCCTGCAAAACGGTGGAGGGTTCGCCTCACGCTGCGCCGATCCCGCCCCCCCAGCTAGACGTAGTGCTGGTCCCAGCAGACCCGTCACAGGGGTATAATCACCTTCCCCTGTCCTCTCTTTCCCTTTCCCAGCCCGTGAGCACACATGGGGCTCATAGAAACTCCAATTGTCCGGCTGGCTGGAGCACTTCTGTCACCAACTGGAACCCGGACTGTCAGGATTGCCGGACAATTGGAGTTTTACTGTATTATATATTTATTTTTTAGATAGATATAGTACACAAAGTATAGTGATAAAAATAACATTACAGGACATTTCAGACAAAAACCAATACAAAAGTTTCTAGTCACTTAAAAAATCCATGGTCAGTCCATAGCTCTTCAGAGAACTTGATAAGGAACAAACATCAAAGTTTAAAAAAAAAAAAACCTTAAAAAATACAATAATATTCTCACACTTAAAATAATAAAAAAAAAGCTCCCCATCATGTATTTTACATTTAACACTACTGCTTTATTATGTCCTGTGCGGTTTTTTAAATTAAACCGAACTGAGAAGTAAATTAGCACAATTTGAAGTGCTTGTGTGACTCCAGCTTGTTGATCTCTAGTATGGTTTCCTCATTTTTTGCTTATGAAGATTATGGCTTTTTTTTAAAGTTCTAAACTTTCAGGTCTGTCCCAGACTGCAAATATAAGAGGTTCAAAAACAAGAAGGGAGAGACTCCTATCTCAGAATAATTGCTTCAGCCTGGCAAACAATAGCCTCTGAATTTTCTTTAAAGAAACACAATGTAAACCAGGTACATGCTGATTCTTTTTTTTGCACTGGAATTTAAATATGACATCTGTGTTGGCTGCCTTATTTTGCATCCATGAAGACTTTGAGTTTAAGGAGCTTCAGACTCCACCAATCTAACCCAATCCCCCTCCTTTCCTCCAGAGCCAGACACCCCCAGCTTCCTCACCCTCCCCGCCACTTGAACCCAATGCTTGAGTCCTGGAGCCATCGTCACACACTTCTTCCTCCAGGCGCTGCGGTGCGTGTGCAGAGAGGCCAGCTATAAGCAATCTGGGCTCGCAGCTCAGAAGAAGAACCGCATTTCTTTAACCAAATAGCCGCATACAGTTAGAGCTGCGGGTTGGCCACCCCTGCCCTAAAACTTTATCAAACTTACAGATGACATTTACAGATTTTTTGTTTGTTTGTGGTAACATGATACAGACCAAGTTCATGTTTTCAAAACAAGGTGAATGACCTTCAGCCTCTAGTTGTAATCTAGGAAGAATTCACGTCTGAATATTGATAGTTTTATAGACTCCATGTAAAGCCTCTTTGGAGCAAACATTGGATAAAACTGGCATTTTATTTAAAGTAAATATAAAAGATAATGCAGCTTGTCAGAAAGTCAGTAGCATTGCAGGAAAAATTCAAAGGGGAATAGAGAGCCATTTATAAACAAAGAAAATCCTGTTCATGCTAAAGCCATGTAGAAGTCATAGAGTTGTAACATATCCAAAGCCAAGAGTCTAACTAGATTTCCCAATAGAAATACAACTGTTTAGCTTGGGAGGTTGGTATGAGAAAGCTTCTGGTAGGTCTCAGGGCAGCATGTCTAATGGCAATATCAGCACTAAGGATGTTAAGGACTAATGGACTATCCGATAAGCATTTAGTCTGTCAACTAGTCGATTTCCCTGCTCTCCTCTTGCTGCCTCTGAGATAGAGGCAGCAAAGGGAGAGGAAAGGGGTACTTCAAAGTGGCAGCACTGCACTGCTGAGCCGGGGACATTTCAAAGGGGGCAGACAGGGAACCCGGGGTCAGCTGGGGACTCCTCAGCTGATCCAGGGCTCGGCACAGCATTTCCGCAGAACCTGGGGTCAGATGAGAAGTCCCCTGCTGACCCCAGGCTCCATGGCTTTGAAATGTGCGAGCGCCCATACTACATTTCAAAGCTGGCACCCGTGTGCAGCCCAGAGTCAGCGGGACTTCCCACTGGGCCAGGGCTGCATGCGGAGTTCCACATTCCTCCTTTGAAATGTACAAGAGCCCCAGCGTGGGCTCTTGTACATTTCAAAGGAGGAATGCGGAAGTACCTATCAATTAGTTGATGGAATTTCCATCGACTACACGACTAGTCAGTTAACCGCAATTTAACATCCTTAATCAGCACATTCATCTCTCCAGCAGCTGGAGAAAGAGGAAGATGTGGCTTCTCATTTGAGGTTTCCCTTGAATAATGGGCTCTCGTTTCTGTGCCCTGCATGGAGAAGCTGATGGAAACAAATTAAAATTAAAATGCATAAAGTGCCATGGAAAAAAGAGGAATCAAATCAAATGGAGGAGGGGGAAGGACAGTGAAGACTAGAAGAGAGGGAGAAGGAAGAGCTACATAACAAAGTGATGGCAGGAAAGATGTAAGAAAGTATAGGGGAAAACGGGTTTCACCAGAAATAACTTGACAGCTTTTGTGAATATCTAAGTCGATGACTGTATCACATATTGAATAACAAAGGGTATGTCTACACTACAGCGCTAGTTCGAACTAACTTAGTTCGATTTAGTTAATTCGAACTAAGCTAGTTCGAACTAACGCATCTAGAAGTAAAAACTAGTTCGAACTAGCGTTTTGCTAGTTCGAACTAGCAAGTCCACATTGAGTGGACTCTGAACAGGGCTTAAGGATGGCCGGAAGCAGTGCCGGCAGGGCATAAAAGGAGGACTTAGAGCATGGAGATGCTGTCTCAGGCTAGCCGAGGGCTGCGCTTAAAGGGTCCCGACCCCCACCCCGGACACACAGTTCTAAGGGGTGCCCCGCTTGCAACGAAGTTCTGGCTTGGAGTGCCCTGAGTGCCCACACTGGGCACATCACACCACTCGGCCATCAGCCCGGCTGCACTTGCCGCAGGCTGCCATCTGGGGAGAGGGAGTAATTGGGGGGCTGCAGGAGAGCTTCCACCCCCAGAAGCCCGCAGAGCCAGCCCAGTCCTCCCCATCGGGGGCTCGTACCCCATTCCTCCCTCACCTCCTTCCACTTACCCTTCCTTAGCCCCCCTTTTTATTGATGTACAAAATAAAGATAACGTTTCTTCCAACATTGACTCTGTCTTTATTGAAAAAAAACTGGGGGAGACTGGGAAAAGGAGGTGGGAGAGGGGAAGAGAAAGGCTGGGAGAGGGGAGGGCAACTAACATGATCAGGGGTTGGGAACAGGTCCCAGATGAAGAAAGGCTACAGAGACTGGGACTGTTCAGCTTAGAAAAGAGGAGACGGAGGGGGGACAGGATAGAGGTCTCTAAAAGCAGGGGTTGGGTGGAGAGGGTGCATTCAGAAAAGTTCTTCCTGAGTTCCCATAAAGAAGGACTAGAGGACACCAAAGGAAAGGAATGGGTAGCAGGCTTCAAACTAGTAAGAGAAAGTTGTTCTTCTTCACAAAGCAAATAGTATACCTGTGGAACTCCTTGCTGCAGGAGGCTGTGAAGGCTAGAACTAGAACAGAGTTTAAAGGGAAGTGAGATAAAGTCATGGAGGTTGGGTCCATGGAGTCCTATTAGCCAGAGGGTAGGAGTGGTGTCCCTGCCCAAAGTTTGTGGAAGGCTGGAGAGGGATGGCACGAGACAAATGGCTTGGTCATTGTCTTCGGTCCATCCCCTCCAGGGTCCCTAGGGTTGGCCGCTGTTGGCAGACAGGCTACTGGGCTAGATGGACCTTTGGTCTGACCCAGGATGGCCATTGTAAGCTCAGGGCTCAGGGTCGGGGGTCTCAGTGGACCCCCTTGATTTTCATGCACACCTGGTCCTGGGTGGCCAGGCTGGCAGCTCTCCTGCCCTAGACGGCCACTTTCCTGTGCCTAGTGCGGAGATCGTGGACGAGGTCCACGATGTCCGCACTAGCCCAGGAAGGTGCCCGCCTCTTGCGGTCCAGGGCAAGCTCCCGGGAGCCGCCAGCCTGGTCCCGGCAAGAGGGGGTGGGCTGGGGGGCATCGGGTGGGTGGCTCTGTGCCGTGCCAGGTGCAGGGTCTGCTAGCTGGGTGCTGGCAGGCTTGCACCTGGCACGGGCACCGTAGCCAGCCCGTGCCCCTTTAAGGGGTCCGGGGCCGGGAGGGGGGCATAGAGTTTCCCTGGTGTTGGCCAGAGTGGCCACCAGGGAAACCTGGGGAGGGCTAGCCTCCCACTAGTTCGAACTAAAGGGCTACACAGCCCTTAGTTCGAACTAGCTAGTTCGAACTAGGCGTTAGTCCTCGTAAAATGAGGTTTACCTAGTTCGAACTAAGCGCTCCGCTAGTTCGATTCAAATTCGAACTAGCGGAGCGCTAGTGTAGCACCTATTAAAGTTAGTTCGAACTAACGTCCGTTAGTTCGAACTAACTTTGTAGTGTAGACATACCCATAGTGCATGTCTGTTACAGGGCTACTCTTAATAGTAAGCTGCATTTTAAAATGAAATGCTATTGATAATGTAGCAGCTACATAGGACACAAGTAGTGTTGACTTAAGTTTGGGTATTAGGATACAAGTATTTTTTGCCTTAGATAATAAAATGCGTTTGACTTGTAAATCTGCTTTTCTCTAACCAGAATTTTATATGCTTTAGGTGAAGGCGCTGAAAGAGAAGATTGAATCAGAAAAGGGGAAAGATGCTTTCCCAGTAGCTGGCCAAAAACTAATTTATGCAGGTAATCGTTTCAGATCTAATCTTTACTTCAGAAGATTTCAAACTTGCTGCCTTTATTGGCCAAACATTTGGCCATTCAAACCCAGCATCCACATTTCACCCGTGGTGGTCAAATGACCAAACCATTTAGGGTTCAAGTCTACCTTCAACTCCCAGGTGGAATCTCCGGAGTGAGAGAGACTGTTCTAGTCATGTCCTCAGTGGCCCAGACTTCTTGTGCCACAGGCCAGGAAAATAGCCTGTTAACTGCACCTGAGGCCACATATTGTGTTAAGTCCCACTGATGTGGCCATGAGATCAGTTGTAAAAGTGCATATGTATGTTAGTCCCAGCCCTCCTTCAAGACTTGCTGTCACTGCAGGAAACCTGACTGTTAGAACTGATGGTATTAGTCAGATTTATAGTAAAATAGTATTCTCTAATCTTCTTTAGTGATGCTATAACTGAGACTACTTTTACAGAATATTTATGTAGCATAAAGAAATTTTAAACCAAACTGGGATATAAGTGACCTTAAATATACTTAACCGTCTTCTGATTGATAACAAAAGGTGCTAATCAACAGCGGTGGCACAAAGTAGAAAGGTTCTACTGGTTTTTGTCTGTACCCTAATATTTTTTGCAAGACCGGATGAAAGAAGGATTAAACCTGTTTCGCATAAGGCCAGTGTTTGTCTGCTAAGCCTAAATTGGGAACGTTGCAGAATCACAAGCTTGCCTCCTGCAGATGCATTTATGCTGATCGGCTGCTGGCTCTGAAAAGCAATCAAAGTACCAATAAGGCAGGAAGGATAGAAAGCATGGAGTGTGTTGAATTTTTTTTCTTAAGCATGGTAGGCAAATTTAAATTTTGATTGAACCTACTATACATTGAAGTCGTCTAGAGTTTAACAAGATCAGATTTGAGAGAGGCTGAACAAAAACCTTTTTTTAGATGCCCATCCTAATTTAAATATAATGGAGCATATTTGATACTGTTGGTGTTGTCAGGATAGCCAGAAATGGCTTCAGATAACTTGTGCCATAGAAGGCCACAGCAGGAAATGTTGTTTGGGAATTCTGTAGCCAGAGCTTAGGGATAAAACATTCTTCTTTTGCTTATGCGTAAAGCTACGTTTGAGGTACTTCTTGGTACTGTTGGCACTAATAGAATATTCAGATAGTCTAACAAACTGTTAAATGACTTCTCAATAACTTTCATATTGAACTTGCTAGGTAAAATCCTTAATGATGATACGGCTCTTAAGGAATACAAAATCGATGAGAAGAACTTTGTGGTGGTTATGGTGACAAAAGTAAGTTGTTGGAATTTTCTCATCAAAATCACATCCACTTGGTAAAAAGTTAATACAGTGGTTCTGATCATTACACAGGTAAGTGTGTAGCGACAGAACCACTAAAGTCTGTTTAAATTCTCAGTTCTGTTGTTCATGTGTTGTGTGTAGAGGAAATTGTTGGACCTTTGTTCTTTATCTATGTCACTGTGCATAAATATTGTATCAAGTAGTAATGAACACTATTAGAATGCAAAAAATACATTGTTTCCCGGGTGATAAGTGTGGTCTGAATTAACCTTTTCTTACAATCCCTTCATGTGTTATTCTGCCTACTTAGATTACATTCTTGTGCTCCTGTTCATGAGTTCATTTCTCAATAAGGAAGACCAGTATTAAATCCTCATGCTTAGGACTTCTGAAGTTTTCAGTGCCTGGCTTTCAGAACTCATGGTTGTGATTCTTTGTATTAACTTGAATAGTTTAAACCAGCAGAGGAAAAAATGTAATTTTTTTTTTCAAGGAAGTGATGCTGTGCATTTTGACAAATTATGGGTACCATAAATGGGGACTTGATACTGAATGTAAATTAAGTTTTACGTGTCCCGAGCAATGAGTGGCAAAGGAGAGAATTGTAGAAATCAACATGTGTTTGTAATAGCAGACCTGTCACAATTATTAACTAATTTATATTGAAGGCACTGAATGATTTCTATGGACTTCAGTGGTAACTACATAACTAAAATGTTCTGCAGTGTTTTAAAGATGTTTCTCTTAGTATCTAGGCAGATTGATAGTAGGTTAAGGAAGGGCAGGGTGAGTGAGTGCAGAAGTCAAGTGGGAGGTGCAAGACTCAAGGGAGGAGGCTGGGAGGGGTGTGTGTGTGTGTCAAGGCGGGGGGGCTTACCAGTGCTGCCCGTGGCAGCAAGAATGGTGCTGCTCTGGTGGCATCTTCTCCCAGGGGAGCTGAGGCTGCGCACCCGTGCGAGCATCCTCTTCCCCCTTCCTTCCCCCCCTTGTGGCCAGCAGGCTATCTAGGGAGGGGCCAGACTCCAGAAGCTGCCGCCCCCTCCTACAATGCCTCCTGCAGGCTGTTGAGGTGGGGCCTCCCTGAGTGTGCAGGTTGTCTGGGCAGGGAGCCAGGCTCTGGGGGCTGCTCCTTCCTCTTCCCCTGTGGCTTGCAGGCTTTCCACAGGTGGGGTGGTAGGCTCTGGGAGCTGCCACCCCTCCAGTGACATCCCCCTACTGCCTAAAGGCTCTCCATTCTGGGGAACAAGCTCCAGGTTTGGTGCAGAGGGACTTCTTAGCAGGTCTGGAGGCAGGCAAGATGGCAGATCCCTAGCTCTGCTGGCTGCTCTCTTGGTGCTGCAGTTGCTCCCAGTGGCCACGCTCAGTATCATGTTCTTCCTGTTTCTGCCCTCTCACTTTCCATTTAATGGAAAACAGCCCCATTCCTGGCACTTCATGTTTTCAAGGCACAAGCGAATCCGACCTTGCTTTAAGTTAGGGTAAGAGGAAGCAGCATGCAAAATAGGGATGTTAAATGTAGGTTAATTGAATAGTCGAATAACCTCATGAATTTGTAATAGTCGGTTAGTCGACTATTCTATAGTCCCGGGAGAACCAGCCCCCTGCCACTCTGCGTTATTGCCTCTGTATCAGAGGCAGCAGTGCAGGGTGCCAGGTGGAAGCTGCTCCGTGAGGGGAGCCAGTTTAAAAACCAGCTCCCCTCACTGATTGACTATTTCTTGCCCTGTGCTGTTGCCTCTGATAAAGGCGCCATCTTAATTCTGTTTCATTGTTTTTGTAGCCCAAAGCAGCAGCTGCTCCAACACCATCACCAGCTACGACGCAGCAATCAAATGCTACCACTACTACTGTTAGCTCTACTACAACAGCTACTGCACCTGCACCAGCTCCTCTACCAGTCCCTGCTCCTGCTCCTGCTCCCGCTCCGGCCCCAGTCCCAGCCCCCGCCCCAAGTCCTACCCCCACCACTCCAACACCAGCTGCAGTGGCTTCTGAACCTGAACCTGTAAGTGCCACTAAAGAAGAGAAACCAGCAGAGAAGCCAGTTGAGGCAACAGCTGCTCTTAGCCCAATATCAACTGACAGGTATGAATGGGCCACTTAGAAATAGGTGAAACCATTCCATGTCAGATTGGCCATTATTCTTTACTTTATTTAAATTAAATCTGTCACTAAAGTGAGAGTGAAAAGATGGCCAACTTTTTTCTCCTTTGCAATAGATTTTATATGGCTGACTGGCTGGTGTGAAGCTTTGTAGAGTGCATGACACTTTCTCAGGGAAAGGATGATCTTGTGATTGAATCCCTGCCTTGTGGGTTTGAGAAACCCAGGTTCTGTTTCCAGCTTTGTCACGGGCTTCTCTGACCTTGGCCGTGTCACAAAGTTATTGTGACTGTTTTCCCATCTAAGCTTTCCTGTGGCATCGTGATTCATAGTTGTGATTCATAGTGAATTAATGTCTGAAAAGCCCTTTGGGACTTAAATGGTTTGCCCACCAGAAGCTCAAAATCATGTTTTGAAACATCTTAGTCAGATGCACTAGATGTCATTGTTGATTAAATTCTTACCCTGACCAGAATCTCATTTAGTTTCTGGAAAGAATAATTTTATAAGGAATCTATTGTTGTTGTTACCTTTACTGAACAGATTCCCTAAGATTCTGACTAAGCTTACCAAAGTGTTACTGAGTTGCAACTTACCACTATTAGAAAATATCTGTACCAGAAGTAATCCTTTGCCAAGGTTTGTAGGAATTTAGGTGGGTTGTTACAAATGACCTTCAATATGTATGTCCTGGGGAGTTGAGAGGTTGAGAGCCTCTTGTCTAGGTTTTTATTTGCCCTCCCTATTCGTTTTGAAGATGGTAGTTAGCCAGTACCTCCAACACACAAAAGGATATGAAGAGGTATAGTTCTTGGTTATGAATGACTTCCTATACTGATAGAGACGAGTAAAACGTGGATACTCATGCAAGTGAGTTATCCTTTGTTAAATACTTTTTCTTTTGGAATGTAACCATTAAAATCCACCCAAGCAATGGCATGAGCTGGTGGGGGACCAGGTGAGTCAAAGATGGCGCAAGCTGGTGGGTGAGAAAAGGCAGATGACCACAAGTAAAACTTGAGGCTGAATATGAAGTAAGTCTTGGTTTAAACACCCACATCTAAGTTAGAGATAGGAAGTATGTAGTAACGAAAATGGAATTTTTTCTTTTTAAAATCTTGTCAGACTCTGACAGGGGGCTTTACCATAAACCCACTTGCTCAAGCTGTTTCTTAAATAACTGTCCTCTGGAGTATGGATGTGGATTTCCCTGGTGTTGGCAAGTAAAAACAGATCTCCCTTCACTCTTTAGCATTTCTAGCTCAGAGTAATCTTGTTGGTGTCTAATGATAGCGTGGTAGTCTTTACAGAACACTACTTTTATATGTTAAAGAAATCACATCCATCTTTACCATGGCTTCTGAATGGCTGCCTTTTTATAAGTGGATTCAGACAAACTGTGGGAGCAGGGTATTCTTCCATCACAGGAGTGGATAAAATTTGCTCAGTTGTCCTTCAAAAGGAAATACAGAGATTTTGCTCTGCAGTGGCCTGACTAGTCTGCCACTGAAGTCAATAACACTTTTATTGTTGACTTCTGTAGTTTATGTAGATCCCCCTCCTACACTTTTTCGCAGCCCTAAAGGCAATGTTAAGGCAAGCAGGTGTCAGCCCTTGAATGGATAAACAGTATTCCAAATATAGATATCTTTTGATAAGTCAGCAAGAGTAAGGGTTAAAAACAGTAGCATTTAATGCACAGAAAGATGTAAAGTCTGGCTTCATACCAGATTTTAGACCTCCGTAACTCCTTTAGGAATTGACATAGTTACAGCTGCTACTTCTACAAGTTTGGAACGGGTAATTGATATTTGAGATCTCATTTTGTCTTGCAGTACCTCAGGTGATATGTCTCGGTCAAACCTTTTTGAGGATGCTACAAGTGCACTTGGTAAATATTTATCTAAATGTTATAGCTTGCACCTAAACCTTGTTTCACTGCTACTGAAACGGTGGGTTAACAGAACTTGTTTGCATTCTCTCTTCTACTACATCTTTTATCCTCCAAATTATAATCAAAGTGGTGTGCCAAAGAACAGAAGTAGATGTGGTAAAATCAACCGCATATAAGCATTCTTCTTGCTTTTAGTACAGAAGGTGTTTCAACTTGCGAACAAAGAAGGGAAAACAAACTTATAACAACAGCCCTTCTGTTTTTTTCCAGATTTTTGTATGTTGTCTTTACCAGTGATTCAATTTGAAATGGCTTAGATGGAATGCTGTTTGATGTGTTTTGTTTTATATTGTGGCAAGCAAACACAATCAATGGGGTACATCCCTTCTTCTCACTTGCACATTCAGCCATTATGTTTGTATAATTGAAACAGCTGCTCCAACTTTGGCAGTTCTATGTAGAATGTGCACCCAGTGAGTTTAGGGTCACTAGTCTGAATGCAGATCTGGTCACGCATGGTCTCTGCGGGAGTTGTCTCTAGATACGGTGCAGTGTGAAGTGAATTGCTGGTTTTAATTTATAGCGCATGCAGTGCTGTTAATCCATAATTCACAAAACTCTTCATAAAGGTGAGTGGGCATAGATTCACTTTTTTAAAAAAAATGTGAAGACTGACTCAAAAAGGGGAAGACTTGCCCAAGATCATGCATCTCAGTCGCAGAGATGGATTTAAAACCCAGGTATCCTGACTCTGTCTGGTCTTTAACCTGGCCTTTGGACCATATTACATCCCAGAGAGGATTTTATGGAAGTTACTTTAGTTGGTTCAGTAAATGATTATTTTCTATGGAAAGCACCATCTCCACTTAAATAAACCTGCTACTCCCTCATCGTGTGCTACAAGGATGGTTGGATGGATGGAAAATCTATCAGTGTTTCTTTCTCAGTGTGAAAGTTAGCTGACTGCTTGCTCCCCCCCTCCCCCCCCACTGGATGGGTGCAAGTTTCATTTCAGGTTAGAATATCAATAACTCAATGCCAACAAGGTGCTGATGGATTGTCAAGACAAAAATGTGGATCTTAGAGTGCCAGTCACAAGCCTGCTTTATTGCTACTTATGAATGACCTAGAGAAATCAAATTTGAATGACAGTTTGCTGTTGGCTATAGATGCATAAATTGTCAGTATTCAGATTAGCCTATGCTTACTGCAGTAGGCTCGAATAAATTGAGCCTGATCTCTCCCAGATTTTTCTTTTGTTTCCCCATTCATCTGGTGGTCTAGTTTACATGTAAATAACATCTGTGGTCACAAAAGGCAGAGGGAAAAAAAGTGAGTGGTTTAGTGTGGTTAGGGACCAGAAAAGTGAGGGTCCTTTTCACTTGCACTATGGAGCATGTTTTTGATAGTCCTTTTGTTTGTGTTTTGCAGTACGAGTGAACAGTTCATGTATCAGTAGAAACAATGGCTGATCTTGTAGGTAAAAATTGCACTCTACTGGTTTGCTGCCACTTTCTCAAAACACAAACTGGTTACTGTACAAGTATGCATTCTAAGAAGTTTCTTTTTGGAAGGTTGAGGAGAGGCAATGGCTAATTACTTATTGCAGATGTACACAAAACCACAGTAACACATGCATTCAGTCTTTTAAATGTAGGCCAAATATATTGGCCTTGTATGGACAGTTTTATTTCAAAGTTAACTGATGTTTAGTTCAACACTGAATTGATATTACTAATGCCATCAGGACTGCAAATCTATACTTGGTGTATCACAATAAGCCAGTGGTTCTTATGTATGTTATTTTCACTGACCCTCTTCAGTTCATTGTCGACATACACTCTGGCTACGTCTAGACTGGCATGACTTTCCGCAAATGCTGTTAATGGAAAAACTTTTCCATTAAAAGCATTTGCGGAAAAGAGTGTCTAGATTGGCACGGACGCTTTTCTGCAAAACACTGTTTGCGGAAAAGCGTCCGTGCCAATCTAGATGCGGTTTTGCGCAAGAAAGCTCCAATCACCATTTTCGCCATCGGGGCTTTTTTGCGCCAAACAGTTTTTAGCTATCTACACCGGCCCTCTTGCGCAAAAACATTTCTGGAAAAGGGCTTTTGCCCGAACGGGAACGTCAAAGCATTTGTGCAAGAAGCACTGATTTCGGACAGTAGAAAGTCAGTGCTTTTGCGCAAAATCAAGTGGCCAGTGTAGACAGCTGGCAAGTGTTTGAGCAAAAGCAGCTGCTTTTGCGGAAAAACTTGCCAGTCTAGACGCAGCTTCTGTGTAGATAATAATAAAGGGTAAGCCTAGGGTTGCTGGGACTCCAGTCTGTTGATTCATCTCGGAACCCTGAGCATGAGCTTCTACATTGCATTTTAACTCTAGGTTTAAGAGTTTTTTGCCCAGTGCTCAAACCTGGGGCTCTGGTATCTACACTGCTGTGCTCAATACAAAACTTGAACATACTGGAAAATGAACAGAATTTGGCAAGTTTAGGGTGTCTTTCCTTCATTTCCTGTTGCGTGAATGTCTCCATAGTGGCATTTCTCAATTGAAGTCTGCCTGCATCCATGTACTGCTTTTACAACTGTGCTATTTTTGCCCCTGTAGTGACAGGTCAGTCTTATGAGAATATGGTGACTGAGATCATGTCAATGGGCTATGAGCGAGAGCAAGTAATTGCAGCATTGAGAGCCAGCTTCAACAATCCTGATAGAGCAGTGGAATATCTTCTAATGGTGAGCTATTTTTATCTACTTTTTTTTCTTTTAACTTTCTCCCCATCTTTTGAGGAGAATTAATCTTTAAATGACTTGATTACCTGTAAGATGACTAAAAGTCCACAGCAGCTTTAAGTAGAGAGGCTGGCAGGTTGAGAAGTGGATTTTCAAGAGCCTACTGCTTTAAGGGCAGTACTGATGTCTAGATTTTGTGATTGCCGTATTTTGTACTCATTTGGCTGTGTATGGAAGGAGCATCTAAAGTTTGAAGCTGAAGTGATGTGGTTTAATTACCTATAACCTAACTCAATAGGATCCTGCCAGGATCAGTTAACTAAAAATGGTTCTTTTTCTTATTGTGATCTTTGAAGGGTAATAGTGTCTGGATTTTTTGGATTAGCAGCTATAGTATCACAGAACAGACTTGGTTCTTAAAGCTGTTGATTCACCCTTGGTACAAATCTTACTCTAGAACAACGCCTACTCAACATGTGGCCTACGTGGGTGGGAGCCAAAAACAAAAAAGTAGTCAGTATACTGGTCCTCTGCTGATACGCGTTTTAGTAGTTAGACAGTTCCTGGACTGTCGTTCATTAAAAGTGCTGTCATATGGGTGGAAATCGGGAAATATTGCATTTTATTAATATCCGCAGAACTGATTTAAATGGAGCCTGTGTATTGTGTTGTGGTTTTTTTGCCTTAATTTTTGTATTTATGTCTGTCTGTGTGAAAGTAGCTACTTGCATATATATTTGCATGTATATGCAACCACACTTAAGTTCCGACTCTCGGCATGTGCTGTGAGTATCATTGTGGGCCCCCGGGGCTTCCAAAGTTGAGTAGCTCCACTTTAGAACTTAGAGCATACCAACTATGCATAATCTGAATGTAGGGTCTGGGCTTCAGTGTTTTTCTTTAACTAGTATTTTAAATTGGAGAGAAGTTGATTGATCAATCTGCTGAACAAGATACAACCTGTGCATGGTAATGTTGACTTTAAAAATGCAGTGTGCTTCTGTTTGCTTGCGAGGACCTGGAAAATGGCTACAAATCCAAGTGACTCTTGCGTTACTTCATGTGTAAAAAAATCTTCCTCATTCCATTTTTGTTCTGGATTACAAGCAGCTCTGGAAACTTAGTAGAAAAATGGGTATGAAAGCTCAGTTGGACCGATGCTTATTGAATGCAGATTTCCGGAGTCTCTAGTTTTGGCTAGGGATATAAAATCCCGTTTCATTGGTTAACCAGTTAAACACTGTAGTTAAACCTGCCCTGAATCTGCCCAGCTGCCGATTAAGCTGATTTCTACTGTATTAATGGATATGGAGAACACTATTGACTTTTCAGATGATCCCCCCTGAAAAGTCTTATCTCAGGACGAAAGGTACCAAGTTTTAAATCCTTTCCTTATTTAGAAAACCTGTTATACCTTTTTAACAAAAAAATTTGTCACTCTCCCCTGAGGATTCTTTCCAGTTTATCTATGTTTTTCTTAAACTGTGGTACCAAAACTAAGACAACTACTATGTTTTACATACAATGTCCTTGTTAGCAAACCCCAAAATACTAGTCTTTTAACCAACTCCATCATTGAACATAACTCAATTTGTGATCCACTATCACCCACAGACCTTTTTCTGCATTACTACCACCTAGCCATTTATTCCTTATTTTGTATTTGTGCATTTGGGGTTTTTTTTTCTTCCTAAGGTGGTGTATTTGATTTCAGACCAATTCTTCAATTTGTCAAGGTAGTTTTGAATTTTAACTTTGTCCTCAAATACTTGCAACACCTTCCAACTTGGTGTTATGTGCACATTTTATTAGCATACTGTCCACTCCATTTTCTGAATCACTAGTGAAAATGTTTAATAATACACAGACTCGAGACAGCCCCCTCTTGGATCCCACTAGATGTCTTTCCAGTTTGATGCCAAAGTATTGCCAATTGATTCTTTTGATTAATTTTTCAACCAGTTGTGAACCCGGCAATATAATCTAAATCATGTTTCCCTAGATTGTTTGATGTTTGTATTAAAAGCCTTACTAAAATTAAAATGTCATTTCTCTTCTTCCCATCTCCCCTTCCCCCATTTAGTAGGCCAGTAACTCCTGTCAAAGGAGGAAAATAGACTTGGTTTGCCATGATTTGTTCTTGATAAATTCATGTGGGCTTTTATTTTCTAGATGCTTACAAATCAACGATGAACTTTGTTCCCTGACTTTCCAGCTATCAATTAGGCTGAGGGCTATAGTTCAGCTATAATTTCCAAGTTCTTAAGATAGATGCTGTTTTC
The DNA here is from genome assembly GCF_052426305.1 of Pelodiscus sinensis. Taxonomy (NCBI): domain Eukaryota; kingdom Metazoa; phylum Chordata; order Testudines; family Trionychidae; genus Pelodiscus; species Pelodiscus sinensis. The sequence continues at coordinate 6,988,904 of NC_143057.1, forward strand.
CCTTCCCCAGTCCTCTTGTAAATTCTCCATCTTCCAGGAGTTCTTAAAGAACTGGCTGAAGCAATCTTGGAACCATTGGTACTCTACCGTGAATCTGAGTAGGCCCTGCTGCTTTGAGTACATCTAACTTACTGAATGTTTTCTGACCGACCTGCCCTTTCCCTTTGGTGGTTTGTATTCCTCTTTCCTTGTTGTAAATATTAATTGTGGTAAACATTTGGTCACAATCAACCCTTTTTTAGAGGAGACTGAAGCAAAATAGGCATTAAAAACCTCCTTCTGCTTTGTTGTCATCGGTGGTTAACTCTCCTTCCTTGCGAAGCAGTGGACCTAGCGTTTACCTTAAAAGCAAGAGAGGATTTATAGAACCTCATCTTGCCTCTTTATCTCTTGCTAGTTGCAACTCCTTTTGTGCCTTTTTTTGCCTTTCTGATTGTCCCAACATGTTTGTGCTATTCTTTTATGCTCACCTGTAGCAGTTTGTCCATGTTTCCTTTTTTTGTAGGGTTCCTTTTTGGTCGAGTCATTAAATAACTCCTAATGCAGCCATATTGGCCTCTTACCATTCTTCCTGTTTTGCTTTGAATCAGAACAGTTTGCGGTTGTGTCTTCACTTTTGTTTCTTTGTGAAATGGACAGCTCCCTTGAATTTCCAAACCTTTAGGTTTTCTTCCTGAGAGACCCTATCTAAAAACACAGACAAATTCAATTGGTAAAATCCATTGTCCTGATTCAGCTACATACTCCTTTCCTTAGTCATGAAACGGTCAGTTTCATGATCCACTTTTAGTCCGATTGCCTTTTGCTGTTGGATTCACATCTGATTCCCCCATTAGTCAGAGCCAAGTGTAAAAATGAGTGCTCTAAGGTTATTTCTTCCCACTTCTGAAACTAGACATTATTTCGAATATGTTCCAAGAACTGCTCAACCAACATAAAAGTATTGAGGGGAGCATAAGGAAACTAGATCTGTACCTCTGACAGTCCATTGTAATTCAGACATGATATTTAAGGGTCTTTCAGCCTGGGCGACTTCTGAATTCTCAAGTGCTGTAGGCAAGAGTACTCTTAACCATCAGCAGCTGGCAAGGAGTGCAGTCTCTCCTTTTGGGATTTGGCCTTTATGGCGATGCTGTATTGCTCACCTCTGTTAAAGTCCTACAATAAAGCACTTATCATGCAAAGGACATGCTATTCTGAGTTAACTGCTAGAAAACTTCCTGGTACCGTTGGAGATGTTGAGTTTTAGTAAAGCGCTAAATCGTGGAGACCACGGAAACTGAAAAGTGCTATGTTGAATGATTTGGAGGTGTTTGTTGGCAATAATGTGTACACATTTGTAGCGTGTTTGCTTTATATGTGCAATGAAAATGTTGAGTCTTGTTTCTAGGGCCAAACAAGTGCAGTGAAGCCATTATCTTTTCTGTCTTCCCGTGAAAATGCTGTAACTGGTAACATTATCCCTGGGTTTAGGGTATACCTGGAGATAGAGAGAGTCAAGCTGTGGCTGATCCCCCTCAGGCGGCAAGCACTGGTGCTACTCAATCTTCAGCGGTGGCGGCGGCAGCGGCGGCAGCGGCAGCAGCAACTACAACCACGACTACTAGTTCTCCAGGAGGTAAGGTGGCCTTTCGTTTAAGGGCAGCTTTTGAGACAGGCAGCCTGTACTAGGCGTTTTAAGCACTGGGCTTGCGCTCATGAGGCTATTCTAAGTGAGAGACAAAAGCTCAGGGGAACTTGTGTTTTCCGGGTGGGTAGATCTATAACATCGCGGGGCGATTGTTGTTCAGATTCCCAGATGCCACTCTTGGGTTTATGCCAATATCTGACCCAATATCTTTGGATTCGTTTCTGAGTTCACAGAGAGAGACAGTGCTTCATATTCCCCCCAACCTCACCCTTCTTATTGCCTACAATTGAGAGTGATGTTAGCATCTCACTTTAAAACTTCCTCCCTTACAGCCACCGAGCGTTTCGTTTTTGCGTTCCCTACTGAGAGGCCACCGGCAATTTTGAAACGTACTAATCAAAGCTCTTTGGGCACAGACTGCCTTTCTGTTCCATGTTTGTGCAGTGCCTAGCCCTGGGGGAGGAAGGAGAGGGCTGGCCCACAGCTAGTGTAACATCATCAGGATTCTCAAACTCAAAATGTGGTAAACTCAGCAGATGGTCTAGGAGAGTCTCCCCTCTCTTGCCACCACAGCAGTGGTACATGGAAAAGCAAAGTCAAATGTTTCCTGGTATTTTTTTTATGCAGTAAATGTCCTGTCAGTGCAACTCACTTTTCAGTCTTCATCACCGTCTGTTCCTTTTTATGGTCCCCTTCCCACCTGTTCTGTTTCCCACTCCATGCATCTTACCTGACCCTTGGTTTCTTTGATGTGTCTTTCTAACTAGTGATTCCAGCTTTTCCTCCTCTTATGTAGTGTCCAACCCTAAAGGCACTAGGCTGGCTTCACTATTTCTGGCTTCTCTGTGCCTCCAGCTGCTTTGCAAAGGCCTGTAGAAACAGCTGAGGGAAACACAGCCAGCATCACGTGTCCACACAGCTCTTAATCAGCTGCTATCAAATGCTGGGTGGGCTGTCTGTTTCAGCTGTGCTGTACATAGATCAGGCTTTGGCTAAGCCTTTGAGGGTATGTGGGAAGAGGACCCGTTCATGAATAATATCAGACCCCCTCAAATATGCTACCTCACAGCAGCAGGAAGCTTTGAACATGGTAGCTAAAGAGGTGGGTCCCCTGCAGAAAACTCCAAAGGATTGAAATTTGCCTTAACAGGAGCATTTAACAAGCACTCCTGGTGTTTATTAAATGCACGGTGGTTGCTAAGTTACACTACACAGTGTAAAGCTTCAAATGTTAGTTTGCAAAGGAGCCCCGATCGTTTCTTCTGCACAGATTTGAAAAGTTGGAGGTGGTGTTGGGAGCCACCAGAGAGTGCACATGCATTGTTGGGAGGCTGGCAAAAGAGCAGCAACGCTTGTGTAGGCAGTTGGCACTCCCAAAATGAAATCTAATGTGAGGAGGTGGAGGGTGTCAGTAAGTGTCAACCCATGCTGTTGCTAGCCTTCATCTTTCAGTGAATACTAAAAACAACTAAATTGCTGTGTATTTTTGTCAGTATAATGACAAGCTTGCTTTAACTTCACCTCTGTCTGTACCAGAATAAAACTACACCCGTGTTGCATATTATGAAGACTTGTGTTGCTGCTTTGCATTTTTTTCAGATGTGGACATTTGGGGGAGTCTTGTCCTAGCATTATGGTTCAGACCCCAATTTTTGACCTTCCCTAGGTTAGCAGGAACATCTTTTTCCCTCAGTATGTTGAATCATCCTGCTCTTTATCTAAAGGCAAAATAAAAAGCTGCATGCTTGTTAAAACTGTTATAAATTACGTAGACTGGAAAACCACCCTTGAAAGGTATGCTCTGTTCTTTAAAAGGTTAGATGATAATCTTCATTCGAGGTGATACAGTCTCATTGCTGTTGATGGATAGTTTGAAAGGGAGCTCTTTCTGAAAGTTAATCTGTGAAGAGTATGGGGAAAAAGCTTCTAAAAAGCTGACTTTGTACCAGTAAACGCTGCTCCCAAGGAGGCCGAACGTTTGCCAGCTTTTACTTGATCTCAGCAATTCAGTTGCAGCAGTCTTCAGATTGAATCCCTGGCCACAGTTTCTTGAGCAAACACTGAAAGACCTCCTTGCAACCATATAATTCTCCTGAGGTGCCATACCCTAGTGGTTAGAGCAATAAAGATGGAGCCTTTGGTTTCATTCCCCGCTCAACCTCTGGACTTGGTGTAGGTTCTTGACACCACTTAACATCTTAGAACATTGGAGCCACCTGCTGTAAAGCCACAAGAACCTTAGAACGCCTAGGTCTTGCTTGATCCCTTTTGTGTTGTAGTTTACTTCTTAAAACAGAGCCGAGTGAAATGCTAGTCTCCAACCCATCGTAAGCCTTGACTCACCAAGGCCTGCTTTTCTTTTTTTAAAGTTACGCTCTCAATTCTTGTGCAATACCAGTTGACATTCTCTTAAGCTAAAGTTCTCTGTATAAAGCCACAGAACAGGAGCAGTGTGGTTATTAGTGAGGCAAGCTTTGCTCCCCATTCACTAGGGCACCTCCTCTCTCCGAGAGGGGCCACTTTCATGGGTAAGAAGTCCTGCTGCCATGCCATCTCCTTCCATTGAGCCTGCCCATTTGAACATTGTACACTTCAAAGATGGGAGTAACCTTGGAAGGACTTTTACATTGAGGCTAACGTAGAAGTTTGTCTGCATATGCTGTCTATTACTTTGAATGTCCTGAAGTTTCAGAGTTGGAGGGTAATGGACAGTTTTTCCTTCTAATATAGAGATTAGAGATAGAGATTAGAGATAGAGATTAGAGATAGAGATATATATATTGTCAATCTAATTTTATAGAAGCCCATCTAGTAACTTTTTCTTAAATGTATAACTCTTTGCATTTCAGGACACCCACTTGAATTTTTACGAAATCAACCTCAGTTCCAGCAGATGAGACAAATTATTCAGCAGAATCCTAATCTGCTGCCAGCTTTGTTACAGCAGATAGGACGGGAAAACCCTCAGCTACTACAGGTGACTTAAGCACCATGGGATAATATGAATGGACCTGTCAAGGGTGCTTTAATGCATCAAGAATCTTAGTTTTAATGCATCTTAGTTTGGGAGTGTGAAACAGTTCTATGACTGTCAAGTACTGGGATGGAGGCTTTCCTTCTGTTCCCCACCCAACTGGGCGACAGATCTTCAGTACTAGATCCTATTTAGGCAGTAGTTTGATGCTGAGTCAGTACCATTAAATGCTTAAGCTATACTTGCAAATTCTCCTTAGTTTTCATTTTCTTTGAATGTAACCTCTCTCCACGTCTTTTCCTGATCAAAGTCCAAGTGGGTGGGAAGGAACAAGTCAGAAGCTTTTTTTATTGAGACTGAACTGAATTAGGATCAAATGTTAACCATAGAAGGTAGGTCTTGCTAGAGTAAATTCTGGGACACGCTAAGCTTCCTCCATGGCACACTGCAAATGCTGCTGTCTCTTTGGCCACAGGGAATAATGGAAAAACAGCCTTAGTTCTTGTACAGAACGCATGTCACTTACTCCCTTTATGGGATGCATAGTGTTCTACCATTTCAACACATTTGTTTAAACAACTTAATTGTAGCAGGGCAGGCGATGAAATTTTTGGGTGTAAAAAGTACAAAAATAATAAAGCGCTGTAAAACGTAAAACAAAAATTCAGTTTTCTCCAAATTTCAGTTGTTGACGTACCCCCCAGACGTCTCTCGAGTACCCCTAAGGGTACTCGTACCACTGGTTGAGAATCACTGTTCTAGACCAGAGGTGGGCAATAAAAAGATGGTGGTTCACCAGGGTTAGACCTTGATGGGCCGCTGCTGCTATCTTTACCTGTACCCCCCACAGGTATGGGCGATTGCAGCTCCCATTGGCCGGGAACGGAGATCCGCAGCCAACAGGAGCCATGATCCCTGTACCTGGGGAGATGCAGGTAAATATGGCAGTGTAGGGGCCCGCCAGGAGCTTAGCATGGCCAACCCGATCCAGCCTGGGAGTCGGTATTTGTCCACCCCTGCTCTAGACCATAAAGCTTACAGCAGCTAGAAACTTTTAGGTGCCATTTGGCAGGACTGAGCATGCTTTATTTCAGTGTATTGCTTCCTTTTGTTCTCCCATGCCCCGCAGCAAATCAGCCAACACCAGGAGCATTTTATTCAGATGTTAAATGAGCCAGTTCAAGAGTCTGGTGGCCCAGGAGGAGGTGGAGGCAGTGGAGTAGCAGAAGCTGGAAGTGGTCAGATGAACTACATTCAAGTTACACCTCAGGAGAAAGAAGCTATCGAGAGGGTGAGCCTTCCTTTTGTGGGTTTGAAACACTAACATGAGCCCGGCTGTCTCTTTTGCTCCGTGGATTAGGCATTGTGCAGGTTAAAACATGCACCAAGGATGTGCGTGCAGTTCATATCTTACTACTATGAATCATAATTTTCTGGTGTGAGGTTTGAAAGCTTGGCCTGCTGGAAGTCATGTTATGGCTGTAAGGCCCTTGCTTCCCTGCCTCCCCTGCCTTTTTAGAAGAGGCCTGTAAAATGCCATGTTTTTGCAATCACAGCACTGCGGTTGGAAGAGACTGAAGTTCCACTGGGCACATGCATAACTGAATTTGAAGCCTTAGAGTCCTATTTAGGACTTTTTGTAAGAGCTTTTTGCAAACGCTTCAGATTCTGATGTCACATATAAGTGGCTTTGGTAATGTGAGGGGGGGTCCTTTTTTTGTATCTTAAAATTGATTCCTAACTTCTTTAGACTGGCTTTCATGGGAAGTAGACTAAAGTTACTGCTTAGCCCGGTTATTTGACTGTGTTTTACTCTGTCAGTTGCTAAAAATACCAGCATAAATATATATCAGTCTGCAAGCCATGGAAATCTAACCCAGTGAATGCATTCAATTCCACTTCCTGGGCTGGTGATAGGTACACACGTTCCAAATTTCTGCACAAAATGAAGCGTGAGCGGTTGCAACTAAAACTTGTAGACTAGACCTGAGGTGGCATGATTGCGTGGACTGCAAACGTAGCTGTGGAGTCGTGCAGTACAGGCCCTCCCCGAGTTGGAAACATCCGACTTGTGAAGTTCTGCACATGCACACCGAAGCTTGACTGCAGCCTCGCAGGGGAGCAGGCAAGAGGTACAGGGGGCGGTGAGCGGCGTGAGCTCTGGCAAGAAGACTCTGGAGGAACTAGGGCTGTCGTGTAGCTGGCAGCTGGATAGACGCGGTGGTTTCCTCTTCAAAGTGCTTCGTGTCTCCAGCCGCTGGCTGCACGGCCGTACCCTGCTCCTTTGGAGTCCTCCAGCCCACGCTCGCGCCACTTGCTGCCTCCTAATTGGAGGAGTGGGCAGCCGAGGGATACCCACAGGTCCCCTTCAAAATCTCCACTTAGCTCCTCAGCCTCCTGTAATGAAAGCTGTTTTTCTTCAAGCACCAGCGTTCAAGGTTAAATCAAACAACTTTCTACAATTTTTCATTGCAAATACACAGCATTTCAGCTGTGCAGTTCTTTTCTAACCAAGTGTTTTTTATAATAGTTGGGAAAAAAATGGAAAATTTCATATTTCATTGAAGTTTTGAATTCTTCCAACAGAGCTCCCTGATTCTGCAGCAACTTTTAAAATAACCATGGAGAGGGAGGATTGTTCTTCCTGGGTCGATATAGAAAATTGGTCTAAAATAGCTTATTTTCCTTATGAACCCTGCATCGTATGACTCTTGTCTTCAAATGTTGTTTCTTTAACCTACTGTTTTTCTTCTGAATTCATTTTTATACTCTTGGTGGCCAGGAACAGCGAACTACAGCCACTGAGGGGAATGGGGAGGGTGCCTGCAGATGGTCAGCATAAACAAAACGTTTCACATCTTGCCAGCAAATTACCTTGATGGGCCATGTGCCAAAGGTTGCCAATCCCTGCTCTAGATTTAATTAGGGATTGATGTCCTCTCTTAGCCTGAGACACTCGGTGCTCTTAATTAAGAGCTGGTCTGGTATTGATTTTGAATATGTGCAAGTTGCATGTACTCTGAGGTTTTGACAAACAGATTCCTTCACCTCACTGTTTTTGCAGTTAGCTAAAATGAAGTCTTAAACTCTTACCCACCCAAGCCTAAGCTGTCTTCACGGCACTTGCCCGCTCACTCGGTTAAAATCAAGCACACTCTTTTTGCTATAGTCAGGTTTCCTAGTGTCATTGAATTCTAGACCCTCTTAGCAACAAGTACAGCTTGTAGCAAAAAGCGGCTGTACTATTCCTATTTAAAATGTGCTTTGTGATGAATTAATTTTGACCACAGCAATGCAGCCTATAGATGCTCTTTCCTGGTGCTGCAAACGGGTACCTGTTTGCTTCTACTGCTGTAAGACGTTACGAGTGATGTGACTTCATGTACTCAGTGAGACTAACATAGAACCACTTTTTAAATGAGAACTTAAATTGAGGTTACTACGAGATCTTAATTCAATTACAAATCTCCAGTAAATAAGGGCTCGGAAGGGAAACCTAAATGCAGTCACAATGTTTATTTGAACAAATGCTTAAATGTTGAAATCCTAACATAGTAAACCTTCAGAGAGGCTTAAAGTACTTTAGAAGTGGTGTTTCTAAATGCATATCTCTCTTCTTTAGTTAAAGGCATTAGGATTTCCTGAAGGACTTGTGATACAAGCATATTTTGCTTGCGAGAAGAATGAAAACTTGGCTGCCAACTTTCTTCTACAACAGAACTTCGATGAAGATTGAAAGGGAGAGACTTTTTTATCTTGCGCTTCACACCAGTGCATTACACTAACTTTGTTCACTGGATTATTTGGGCTCATATCCACAATACTTGGTGTATGGTATGGTGGGGAGGGAGAAGAAAACATAGGAAACAAAGCAAGGATAAATAAAGCATGTCTGCTTTAAATTGGCAGATGCAGCAAATCACACAGTGTAAAATACTATACAACCAAAAATCAGCTTTTGCAGGTATTTAGTTTCTTCTATAAACTGTAGGTTAACTTTTTTCTAGGTTTTCACTTTTACCGTACTAATTCCAGAAACTTAGTGTAATGCCCTGCTTCATGTTTCTTTTTACTTAACATTGGTATTGGAAAATAGCTTTTGCTACCTAGAATCTACAGTCTGTATTTCATGGCAACACTGGATAATGGCTTTGTGAACTCTAAAAGAATTGAGCAACTGTAAACATAAATGCCAAAATATAGGTGGTTATTTTGCTGCTTCAGATATATTAAATTTAGTGCAAGAAGCCCGTTATTCCGTGTTAAATGCTGGATTTAAAAAAAGAATGCCTTCAAATGAAATCTCATTACTGTTATGTTAAAATTTGTTGATCATTGAATTAGACTCCCTTCTAACGTGATTTGAGAAGCTGAACACTTACTTACAGGCAAACTTACTTTCTTGTTTACGTCTTTTCTTTTTTGGGGTAAAATTATATCTAATTACTGTTTACTTCAATGTTATGTTGCAGTAAAGATTTAAAAAAAAAAAACAACCATTGCATGTTTGGTTTTGATGTATCACTTTGTCAATTGAGCCCTTTTTTTGGTTACCAAATGTAAACTTCACTGCTCTCCATCGTAGTGAATATTATTTATTAACAAGTCAGAGCCCATCTTACTTCATTTATTAAAGTTGGTTCACCAGTTCAGCTGGAAGTATTTCAAAACCAGGTGTCGAATGTTTGTAATACTTTCGCTTTATTTTGTCTTCATCTTCTATGAGAACGTAGGACCACTTTTGGCATTGTATTGCTCTTGAAAGGATTGTAATATTCCAGGAACTTATCTTCAGGAAGGACATTGCGTCTATAAATGCTGTGTGGGGGAATTCAGAACCTGAGAATTAGGTGAACAATCAAGTGATTGCATCCCAAAAGATTATGCACACCTACTTTACCTTCTATTAAAAGTAAGCTCTAATTGTAGAGTTCTGAGTCTTATTTCTTGGTGCCCCGTTGTCAGTTACTTTGTATGTGGAATGGCTAATTCTGTGAGCCTTCCTGTTCAGTATATGTTGGCTTGGCAGACAACTTTACCTCTGCTGCAGTGCTCAGGAGGCAAATTAATTTTGCTTTCTCCTAAAAGTCTTTTGTTTGGGAAGTGCTGTACATGGGCTGAAGATACAAGCTCAAAATGCAGTACTTTTAATACTCCAGTTGGCTTCTTGTTTCCTATGGCATCATTTATTTTCACACAACTTTTTGGTCACAAAGCAACTATGCTTTCACTCTCTAAACTATGTTTAACCTTAGAGATGAATAAGGATGAACAGAGCAGTCTTTTAATAGCACCGGTCTCACCAGAGAAGGGATTTTTGTGTATGGAGTATGGAGTCAGTGTGGCGACTGGTCTTACTGTTCACTATCTAAAATGAATCGCATCTAAAATGAAAGTAGGATGGGGTGGTGGGAAGTATAAAAGACAGTGAAAGCTCTGTTATCCAGACTGCTGGCGAGTGGTCAGGGTGATTTGCAGGTTAACCAAATATTCTGGAAAACAGTTATACTTGGAAACTTGGTATTCCATCGGTAAAGAATTAGAATACAATAAAATAGTACACAAGGGCTCACCAATTCAGTAGTAGTGCTGCACTGCAATGTGGTTCGTTTTTGGAAGCACTTGCATGTACATGGATACAATTTTCTGTACAGTAGGTTGGCGTTACATATTGCTATGAGCAGCTCATGGCAGACACTGAAACAATGCTGGACATAATTTAATCTTTCTTTGATTCAGAAGGAACTTCAGGGTCTTGCATTTGTCATTTCCAGCACCAGTTATCACTAGATGCAAAGGGTTATAGGCGATTTGGTCTGTAATGACCCAGACACACACCCTGGAAGCTGCCTTTTTTTGAATAAATCCCTGATGTCCACTTGCTTGTCTTGTGCATAGGAGTAGAGCAAAGGATGTTCAATTGCATAACGTGCTCGGGTGGTATACACAATAGCCTCTGTACTTCGGGTGCCCCTAGAACACCTGTGGTATGGACTCTGGCATGTGGAAGTGGTTCTGTCTGCAGCCGTCCGCCTCCTGCTGGGGGAACGGCAGCACAGCAATGCGTTCTGTCAGAGGCTTTTCCCTGCTGCTCCCATAGCGGAAGATGGTGGTGCATTGGCGCAACGGGGGACAGAGCGCCAGGTAAATGCTTTACCTCCATCCCCATCACTCCCTCCCTGGCCCAGAAGAGTCTTTAATCTGGCAAACCCTGTTTTCCAGGGTTGCTGGATTAAAGAGGCAGTAGAGCAGGCTGACTTCCCCGTGTTCAGTGCTGCTCCTGCTCTTCTGCTTTTCAGTGAGGTTGCTAAGAGCTGAGCAGGCACTGACATGGCTTGGAGCAAGGGATTGGTGGGGGGGCAGGGAAGACTAGAGTTGGAAGCTGGAGGGAGGATGGGAATGGGGGTGGGTAGGTGGAGAGGGGGAAGCTAGGAGATAGCGGTAGTGTAGAGCGAAGGAGGGGAAACGGGACACAAGGGCAGGCTCGAGTGGGCAGGGCAGAGGCTGTCCAGCTTGGAGAGGTCAGGGAGCAAGAGACAGAAGGCTCTGGTTGCAAGTGTGCATGCCCCTTGAGCTGGATTGAACCCAGGCTGCCTCTGTCTCACCTTTCCTCAGCAGTCAGTAGCCCTTACTCGCAAAGCGAGTGTCTCCTTTTCATCCAGGGGCTGGCCCTCCACAGAAGGGACAACCTATTACTGCTGCACGTGGGGGAAATGGGGATGCTGCAGCACCCCCAGGTCTTCTTCCCAGCCCTGCACCTCTGCTGCCTTGGGCCCTGCTGGGCCTCCACTCACCTCTAGCTGTGACCCCAGCCTCTGCTGCCTTATCCCTGCCCATCCCCCTCCCTCCCTCCAGCCCTGCTCCAGAAGGCGGTGAAGAACGTGGGCAGGGGTAAGGGGAGTGCAGCTCAGTACTCCATTCCCAAAACTGCCAGCTCTGCTGAGTCCTGCGATCCCTGCGCTCCCTTAGCTCAAATGGCAGAGTCTCCGTGGGAGTGCGAAGGCTGAAAACCCGCTGATGAGACACCCGTTAAAAGGGGCATTTCCTAACTGTTGAGTGCTTGATTTGGCAGCCTTCCGGTTCTACTGACGTGTGTTGTGTGCAACTTATACAGAGGGCCGTCCTAAGTTCTCTCAAACGCTGATATTGCCACGAAATGAGACCGACTGCATGGCAATAAAGCCTGGTGCTAAGCAGCCCCTTGCTCGTTTAGCAGGCCCATGGAAAATAATGCAACTAAACTCCCAGGGAATACAGAATGACCTCTCCCCTCTGCTGCTGTCAGTGCAAATTGGATTGATTCCTATTTGTAGAATAATGTACCGGTGCAAGGAAAGGTGGTAGAATCCGGGCCACGAATGATCTAGCAATTCTTCCGCCGCATAGCTAACTGTTTTGCTGTAGGGGTCTAGCAAAACTTGGATAACCTACTCAGCTGGGAATGGGATACTGTTCCGAACTGGAGTGCTAGAGCCTTTGTTCTAAAATGCTCTCCATTCTCCTTAACCTAAAACTTAGGGTTTTAGTTTGTTTCTTCGCTCTCTCCGTGCGTTTTCCACAACCTCGCCACCTCTGATCTCCCTGTGACATCAGCCACCTATGTGACAGAAAGCGTGCATATTTTCCATTGAAAACTTTTGGACAGAGGTCCTCTTTTCCCTGAAGTATTTTGTGCGTGCAAAGTTTTTCTCGATGAAACAAACGTTTGGTTTTTGATGGGGTTCTCTGACAACATGGGGGAAAAAAGAAAGGAAGGGGGCTGGGGAGGAGCGGAGGGATGTGAAGAAAAAATCAGGTTAAATGAAAAATTCCACATTTGGTAAACCCCTGGAATGAAACGGTCTAAAATGTTTACTGTTTTTGACCAGCTAAGTTATTTAATGGTCTCTTCCTCCCTATACTTAGAGCATTCCCCCCTCCCCCCCATGTCTACCTGATGTAGGAAATGAGTGGAGACCCTTTATGAAGTCTTACAATGCTAGAAGGAGTCACAGAGCAGGTTGAAAAATTTGTCAATTTTGATAAGACGTTTGGGTTTTTCACTAAAATTGTATCTGCTTTCTGGGAAAAACTGTCCTGAGAATCAAAGTATTTCAATTCAGATACTCTGCGGTGGCATCTCATGTTCCTTTCTCCTCCAGCAGCCAGATTTTGTTTCTGGGACTGCTTTGTAGCCTGGGGTCTCCCAGATGCACTCCCTCCCCTCATGAAGGTGCATCATGGGACGTGCAGTACAACCAGCAAATGTGCATAACTGCTGCGAGGTGGATTTGAACCTGGGACCTCCCATGATGCACTCCCTCCCTTCATGATGGTCCATCATGGGACATAAAGTACAAGCAGAGAGTATGTGTAATCACCACTAGGTGGACTTGATCCTGGGACCTCCAGAGTTTTAGTAGAGGAACTTTTATAGCTTGAGCTATCAAGCTGCTGGCTCTCAGCTCAGGCTGTAAAGCTCCCTTGTTCTTATCTTTGCTGTAAGTGGTGTAAGTGCCACTACATGGTGTGTGGGTTACATGTGCTCTATACAGCAGCCTGTGGTCACCAGCCACCTATATAACTCCTATAAAGCACTGCAGGGCCATTTCTAGATCAAAATATTTCATTGTTTCTTTGCTGAAAACTGAACATTTTCAAGGGGAAGCGAGGAATTCTGGCCAGCTCTGCTTGTAACAGTGACCCTATTCAAGCTAAGTCAAGTCCAGAGATCTTCATCGTGCGCAACCTGATCTCTCCCCCGCCAGTCCCATGCCCATCTTTTCCCTAGTTCGTTAAGATCTGACTTTGAGTGGCGTTATCTCCCACAGCGCTTGCTGCCTTCACTCAGACGGGCAGATGCTCTACCTTTTTGAAAAGCAGGCCAAAAGCCCATAACTTGAGAGAGAGTGTATGGACATGATAGATACCTTAGGGATCGGGCAGCAAGCAACAGTCTGTCTTTAACCGGTAGGCCCGTTTTTTGGTAAAGTTCTGTAACATTGAAGTAGTGGGTCCTGCCCCTTTAAGGATATGCTGAATTGCATTCTTTTTAACACCATCAGCATTCTTGGCAATTAATCTTTGTTACATGGAAAATGACAGCATGGAAAGGAATTTCATTTGGAAGCTTCTAAGAGAGCATTAAAGAAACAAAACATTAGCTGACAATCTCCTATTAATTAAGAGCAGGCTGGGGGAGGAGGGGAAATCCAAGTGTTGGAATGAAAGACAAAGTCAAAAGGAACTAGAAGCGGCAATTAAACAGTGAAACGTGCCTCTCTAATGTGTCTTAGTTCAAAGGACTTCACTCACTGGAGTCCTGCCATCCACACATACGTAGGGACCATACTAAATTGCATTAACAGACCAGGGCATTAGCTTCTTTCCTACCTCTTCTAGCACTTTTCATGAGTTCATCTCAAAAGCCCAGATAGTCAGAGGTATTTTAGTTCCTATCTTCCCTTGGGCATAAGCATTTTACAAAGAAAGTCAGTGTATTTTCTCTTACTGAAGGGGAAACTGAGGCAGGAGACGGCTGTGACTTGGCCTTGGGGGTCACTGAACAAGCCAGTTGCAGACGCAGGAATTGAACGTAGCTCTTCAGAGGGCCCATGCTGCTTTTTCACACGTGGACTCGCTGTAGTTGCTTCATGAATGTGATGTGCTCATGAACCAGGGGGGAGGTTCCATCCAGGACTGGGGTGCCCCTGAGGCAAACTTCTCATGAAGCTGTGGCCTACCTGAAGGAAAAGTCTGAGATCCTGCAGTGGACAAGAAGAAATGATGGATTTGCATCTCTCCCCCCCCCCCTTTTTTTAAGCTCCCTTCAAAGTACCGTTCCACACTATAGCAAACACTGCAGCTGATGATGGTCCTGACCATTATTCTAGGATATTGTTGGTGATGTTTAAGACTGTAGGAGGAAACACCCCTCTGCAGGTGTATTTGGTGTAGTCAGAATGTTGCCCAAGAGTGTAATTGTGACACGGCAGGGCACAATGCCTTCCCGGTGCTTCTCCTGGGGCAGTGCCGCTTGGCCTGAGGCTTTGGGCTTTATCATTCAGTCTGGCCTTGAAAGAATCAGGATGGAGATTTTCAAAGGGATAAATCGCAGTTAAGCGGCCCCACTCCCATTGGTTCTGTGGGAACTGGATACTTACCTGCCATTTGGGCCTTTTTGAAATTCTCCCCCTCAGCACGCTTTAGCCTGTGTCTATAGCTGGGATCCTTCACCCAGCCCTATATGGAGAATCTCCAGAGCTGCTGTTGTTTGCATTACCTCAGCCCCTAGTTGTGGACTGTGAACCGGGGCTGTACAAACCAAGGACAAATAGCCAGTCCCTGCTCTGAGCATTTACAACGTACGCGCGGGAATGTGGGAAGGGCACAGTTAACGAGTTACTAGAGTTAGAGCAGCGTATCCCACCGCTGGCTTCTGAGTGGTGTGGAGGCATCTGGTGCTGGCAAATGCAGACAGGATACTGGACAAGGTGGAGCCTCTTTCTTACAGAATTGGCAAGATGGACACATTAGCTGAAATAAAATGTCCGGGTGTTATGATTTAGAACAAACATCAGCTCTCTGACTGAGAACCGAACCCGTTTCCCTCATGTACCATTTGTTAGTATATCGACAATTAACTGGTTCCTCACAAGCTGACCGGCTTGGAGCTACCTCTATCCACCATCTTTCTGCCAGGTCATGGGACATGCTGTATTTGGTGTTGTCTACCCAAGGTTGCTACTTTTCCAGAGCTCCCCGCTTGACTTCTGAATCACCTGATGTGATTTTTTTTGAAGTGTTTGCTAGCGTGATCCAGCGCCTTTCAAGTGACAGCACGGAATGACCTGGGGAGTGTAATTACATGTTCCACTTTTCCAGATCGCGTATTAACTTCTCCAGAGCTTTTCCTTCGCACACCATGCAACCTCTGTCTTCCAACTGCTCCAAGGTTCTTCGCGATGGAATGCGGGATGCTGTAAGCGTTCCAGGCGCTCTTGATTTTTTTTCCGGATTCTCCTGGGATTGTGAGAAAAATAAACACGGAAAAACAGAGAGACTTGGGAGATTCCACTGCTCAGGGTTCACGCAGCTGCCCTGAGTGCAAACACTTCAGAGCGTGGAGACAGCATCTCATGTACACGACGATCCCTTTACACCACTGTAAAGAGTCCTGCTACTTACATGTTCAAGGCATCTTTTGAGAGATGTAAAGGGGCCCTTGTATATATCTCGCCTCATATATATGCACATAAGAAGCCACTAATTTTCCTTTCAGAAGCCAGTGAAAGTTGCTGAAAGGACAAGGTCTGGCCCTCAGCTGGCATAAATGGAAGTAATGCAACAGCTTGCAGCAGAACTGTTATTTCATACCAGTTTCGGGCCTCTCTCTAAAACCTTCACTTGAATTGTGTGGCCGCAAATTTTCAGGGAGGAAAAACAAACCGGACAAAAGCTTGGATAAATAGATGGCATTATAGGGTTGATTTTAAAAATTAGACATGCACATTATGTGGCTAATTTGCGCATTGAATTACAGTGATCTGTACATGCAAATGGAGCAATTAGGCATGCAAATGAGCCGGCTACACATGTAAGGGGGTCATTTGTCTCTGCAGTTAGTGGGTTTTGTGTATGTAATCATGATAACTGCATATTTAAATTAGGGCTTTGATCCTGCCAGTACTCATGCATGTTGCTTATTTGTGCTTGTGAGCAGGCTGGCTAACTTCAGAGAGCTTACTCACCTCTGCAGCATTGAGCGGGAGCATGTTTTGCTGGATCAGAGTCGCAGACTGTAATTGTCGGTGCCTACTTTGGAAAAACAGGCCTGAATTCATGAGAAATGACCTGCATGTTCCACATGTAAAATTGCATCACCTGCTAATAAACACCCTTTCTTGTCAGTTTATTATAAACTTTAGTATGGGACATTTCCTGGGATTAATAAAGGGTTGGAGTTAATAGTTTTTGGCTGCATCTTCCGGACAGTATGTCCTTCCAACCAGTCATAAGTCATGGATATTTAAGCTGCAAAGACATACTTAATTCATCCGGGCTTTCGTCTAGTGCCGGATTGTTCTTTCTAATACGGTGCCTGGCACTTGGTGTAGTCTCCATGTAAAAGTTCCAATTTCTTCTTCGAGGGCTTGCCCATATCCATGCCAAAGTAGGTACCGCCGCTGGAAAGTTTTCCCCTCCGTGGTATTCATTGGGTGAACACAGGTGCCTGCTAGAGTTGTGCACTCCTAACACCAGCATAAAAAGTCCCATCATCCTGCGGCCCTCTTCCAATTCTGTCTCGTCGCCTGTACCGGCCGTTAGACTGTCACCTTGTCCATGTGTTTTCCACAAGTACTCCTCGCGATGGGGCTTGATTCTTATTCTTTCTCTTTGTTTGTAGTAGCGAAACTTCAGTTAAGTAGGTCAGGTAGATGAATGAACCCTACTCAGACGGATTAGACTCAGCAGGATTGGAGGAGGGGACTGGATCTTTTGTGGTCCACATGGCCTGAGGTTTCTGGCGCTATACTTGTGTGGAGGGTGACGGACTTACAGTCAGGGAGCCGTTCGTTGTTTCATGTCTGATATGTGCCTGTGAGGGATTGTTCTGTCACCCTCACAGCCTTAAGAAGCTGAGGAAAGACGTGTGGGGCTTTTTTTTTAATGGAGGTTGCTGCTTTTTTTTATTGTCATCTCAGCAGTTGTTGGTATGGGCTTTTTAATTGCATAGCCGAGGGATGACAGAGCTAAAGCAACCTCAGTGGTTAGGACCTGATGAAACTTACAAGTGGTACGTGACGCCACTGGTTTCAAGATGGCTTGGGCCATCCTGATTCAAGGAAGAAGGGGATGTTGGCAGTTGTGGTGTTGGCAGGAAATTGGATCATTGGTGGGACAGGGTGCGTGTGAAAGCTACGTCAATGGGGGCATGCAGGCTGCAGTTTTCTGACCATTGCTTGGTCTAAGTTCAGCTCGGGGAGAATGCTTACTGGAGATGAAATACTCGTTCGCATAATAATGCAGCAGCAATTAGAAAGTTTAAAGGCATCTTTCTGGCACGAGAAACACATCTCCCATGTGGATTGGTGGGAACTGAGCGAGAGGAGTTTGGTGACTTCTTCATGTACCTTTTCAGGATGTCTGTGTGCATCTGATGACAAGCATAAGGCAGCATTGCAGAGCTGTTGGAGAGCTTTGCAGTCAACTGCAAATTGGGGAACACAGAATGAATGGTGTTAGAGCAGGGGTGGGCAATAATTTTTGCAAGGGGGCCACTTAATGAATTTTGGTAGGTGATCATGGGCTGGCTCCACCCCCAGAAGGGGCGGGGCTTGGGTGGAAGGGGCAAGGCTGGGGGACTAGCCTCCACCAGAGTTGTCTGGGGCTGGAAGCTTTGAAATAAAAACAGAGCAAAGGGCTCACCACTCTGTCCGTACTGCTACTGCAGGCAGCTGGGTTGCTATGGCTGTTTAAAAGGCTCACAGCTCCGGTCCCATCCATGGCTGGGAGCCTGGAGCCATTTAAATAGATTCTGAGCTGAAATTCAGTGGCTCGGGCAGCAGCATAAAGATACCAGTCAGATGCAGCTGGCGGGCCAGCCCTGTGTTAGAGGATGCTAAGAAGCACACAGGTCAGCACTGAAAGGGAAAGCTGGAGGTAGCTACATTTGCAAAGGACTTTAGGACAAAAGGTGGGATATCTGCCTCTGATATATTTGCAAGGTGTAAGGAAAAGACATTGCAGCGGGATTATGAGACCCTAGTATGGACTAGGACCACAGGGACTTGGCTGGGCTGTTGAGCGTAGTTCAGGAATATGATAGTGAAGGCTTTCAGGGACAAGTCACCCTTCCCTCCTAGCAGCAGCAGCTGCAGTTTTTGGTTCATCCAGCACTGGCAGATGAGGAGCAGGACTTGCTTGCGATGAGGTCGCTAGAGGAAATGGAGGTTTGTGCAACTAGCTTATCACTGAGGGAAGGAAATTCCCTGGGGCAAACGGCTTGACGGCCGCGTTTCCTGAGAGGTTGGCAGATCCTGTCTCTTTGGGGCTCTCCTGCTTCTTCAGTGATCCCTTGACTAGAGGGAGATTTGTGAGAGCTGAGGGCCGGCGATGAATTGCCCTTGGGCATACAGATTACAAAATTTGGCTTCCATCCTAGTCAAGATATGGAGGGAAATAACAGGGAGATAACTGTCTCCCAGTCCATGTCATGCACGTACAGGACTGGCACACTGTTTGCAGGAAATATTTGCAGTGGGGTGAATCGGGAGGGTTGTGTGTTGGCGTTGGGCCAAACCTTTGGAACGTGTCTTACTTAGGGTTGACCTTGCTCTGGTATTCCTCCACCATTCATTAACAGGCAGCCACTTGTGTAGGTTCATGCAGTACACATAAGCGGGTGGAGAGGGAGGCTATGCAGAAATGTTCTGAGGTAAGATAAGGTCGCTGGAATCCGTTGATGTTTTGTTTTTCTGGGGTGACTTACTTGCAGTCAGTGTACAGTAACGGGGGCTTGCTGGGCTTAAATGCACAGATGGAAAGAGAGGAAATTCACTCTGTCCATGAAGATTTTCACAGGCGTATATCTGGCCTGCACAAAAGATAGGGACATGTTTGTTGACTTCCACTGCAACCAGAGTGGTGATTAACATGAAGATCGAGGCTTTGGGGGCGGGCCTTCTGGGGGCACTCTTTTGCTCTTTAAGAAGAGTTGCAGATTCTGGTGAGCCTTCCCTCCCCCTGCCCTGCTCCAGGGTTATAAATCTTTTGGGACTCTGCTTTGGCTGAGTTGAATGGGGAGAAGCAGTTTGTCTCCTGTCAAGTTAAAGTCATGAGGGTGAAGAAATGGAGCCTGACAATGGCAGAACGGGTGGTGTAAATTAAAATCTGACCGGTATACAGGCAGTCCCCGGGTTACATGGATCCGACTTACATCGAATCCCTACTTACAAACGGGGTGAGGCAACCCCGCACTAGCTGCTTCCCCCCAGCAGATCAGGGAGATGCGAAGCTAGCAACCCCCCCCCAGCAGACCAGAGAGACGCAAAGCGAGCCCTCCCCCTTCCCCAGCAGACCAGGGAGACATGGAGCGGCTTTTCTCAGCAGACACCTCAGCTTGAGAATAAAGGACTGAGGGAAGTGAGGTGTGGGAGAATAAAACTGAGCTCTGGAGAAATGTTTGTAGAGTTTCCCCTACATATGTACCAGTTCCGACTTACATACAAATTCAACTTAAGACAAACCTACAGTCCCTATCTTGTACGTAACCCGGGGACTGCCTGTACTTGCCACGTAATACACAAGGGTATCATCACCCTGGAAAACTGTGGGTCAAATTGGCGGTAACCTCAAAGGAAACACGTCCGAGGCAAAGACCGTCCCCAGGAAATCAGAGGAGACTAAGAAACACTTTTTACCACATTTGGAATTTTTTTGGCTTCAGAACTGGAAGTTCTTCGAGTGTTTGCTCGTGTCCATTCAACATAGGTATGTGTGCTTGCCACATGCTCTGATGCCAGAAGTTTTTCCCTAAGCAGACCCCGTCTGGGTCCCCAGCACCCTCTGGAGTGGCGCGTGTATGTCCCGCTATCTAGGACACTCCCCTTCCTCCTCCATTCCTTCTTACCACCAGCGATGGCGCTTGGAACAGCGTGCTCCGGCTTTAGCTGTGTCAAGCGTTCCCTAGCCCTATTGTTTTGTAAATAGTTCTATCACTGTCGACCCTCCTGAAGCAGCTCACTACCACACCCAGGACTGCTGCAAAGGTGTGTCTGCAGACCATGGGGCAGTCTGCACATGGGTCGTACCCCTAGCCAGGCTCATGAGGCCCCTTCAACTGTGGCGGGCGTCAGTGTACGCACCAGCCAAGCGCTCTCTCGAAAGGGTGGTCATGGTTCCATCTCATGTGGTAAGGGCCCTGGAATGGTGGACAATGATTGAAACCTCTATGTCTTACCTCAGTGTTGTTAATTCGCCTGTGGCGTCCGATCAGTTCCGCCCCTCTGGGAAGTTGTTTGGTGTACTTTGAGTTCAAGGAGGCAGCCGAAAGTTATTCAGTTTACATGAGACAATTTACTCCTGCTGCGACGGCCTTGTTGGAATTACTCCAGGGCTGAGACGGAAATGCTTCCGTTGACTTAACTGAGTCCGTGGTGTAATGCGCCAAGACAGAAGGGCTATCTTAAGAGGCTGATGATGTAAGAAGGCTTAACTTGGGAATATCGTTGAACTCGGGGAGACTTGTTTCTTCTCAGTTACATCTCTGTAATTATGGCTACGCCCATGGCCTTCAAATGGAGGATCTGTGCGCCTGCATAAAACCGCAAACCAGCTGTGTTTTCTATAGTGAGGGACGAGAGGAGGGATTAGGGGACAGGAGTGCTTTCTGTTCCCTGGTACTAATGTGCTGTGTGAAAGTTGATGAAGTGACAGTCCGATATTAGCACTGTATCACAACTATCTCCGGCACCTGTCGTCTGGCTGTAGAAACTCGTTACACACAGGACGGGTCAGACTCTGGCTGGAGCAGGGGTCGGTGGTACCAGTGTATCCTGTCTCTAGCAGCTGTTTCCGAAGAAGATACAAGAACCCCTGCAGCAGGTTGTGATCAGATAACCTACTCCCAGGAAACGTCTGATCCCTTGATGCTCGAGAGTTTATAAACCTTCTAAAATTCATAAGAGTAAGGACTAAAAAATATTGCAACGCCCGATATTCCTGTTATCCAACTGTGTAAAGTCTGGCTTTTAAAAAGCCCTGCTAAGCTCTTAGCTTTCATGTTGCAGCGTATAATGAGTCCATTATGGCTTCGGTCCTGCTATCCAACACATTAATTTGAGTTGGCTTCTCTCCGTTTGATCTATCTTGCCCAAAATATCTTGCCATTGCTTTGGGACAGTACCTTTGTCTATTCATGTGCAACGTTCCGAGCACCACTCTTCACCCTTCAGGAATAACTCAGCGTTGGAAGCAAGGGGAGGCATTTCGACGGTGGTCGGGGAATATTTGCTAGTGCTAGTAACTGGGAGCGTTATCTGAAGCGTGTCGGCTGATTGGTCTCAGGCAGGAGAGCTGGAATCGTGCTCCTGTGACCATCCAAAAGCTGGAAGGCAATTAAATGCTGAGTCTCTCACATGCTGCTTGTAAATCTAACACCAGCTTATCCCCGTTCCCAAAAATAAACCACCAGAGTGCTAATCTGAATGCGCTTAGGTCTCTAAATAGAGAAATTAGAATTAGGTCATATGCAGGCATTACCACATTGCTATGATGGTAGCATCTAGACTAGAGGGTCTGCCAAGATTAGGGCATTGTGCTAAGTGCCGTACAAACACACTGTAAGAAAAAGGCTCCGCTTCAGGTAGCTCACATGATACATAATTAACCTTTCGGACTCTGCTACAAGCTGCCGTTGAGGACTAGAATTTAGTAAAATTCATATACGCTTGCCACTCCTATAGATAACAAGACACCCACAGTTTCATCAATGGTGATTATAAAAATACCCCAAACCCTATGGAAACGTGGCAGGGATGTAAACTATCATGCTGGTTGTTGGGAGTTTGGAAGAAGCCGTCTCTATGCGTAAGTTATTTCATAATTCACCATGTGAGGTGGAAACCACTGGGGGAGAGAAGCTAGGTGCATGGGCGGTGGGTAACGTAGGCAAAGGAAGGCACAGCAGCCTCCGACCCTCATCTGGGGTTGGACAAGGCTTAACTGGGGTGGGGGAAGGTTGCGAAGGGGCATGGTCTTGAGGGAAGGAGTGGGGCTTTGGGAAGAATGGGCAGGACTTCGGCTGCCATCCCCAGCTCGGCCTTCACCTGCCGCCTATGGCTGACCTATGCTTCTTCAGTCTTTTTTTTTTCTCTCCCTCCTCTCCCCCTCCCCCAGTGTGGTCTCTGCCTTAGCCTCACATCGGTAAAACTGGTCACAGAAACACTTGCCTCTGGAACCCACATGCCTACCGGGTGTGGTTCACTGTCTCATGTGGTGGCACTTAGACCCCTTACAGCCAGAGATAAGAATGAATGAGCTCCAGCAGCGTAAGCCACCTAGCGGTAGGATGGCTTGCAGCGACAGCATGGCTTTTCCCTTAGCAGGAGAAGCAGGTGATGGCTTAAGGCCTTAGCTTGGAACACAGGAGAGCTGAGTGTGACGCCAGCTTGGCCAAAGGTTTTCTGTTGGGGCTTAGACTAGTCCCCGACAATGGGATTTTCTAAAGCAGTTGCCACTGAAATCAAGTAAGTCATTGGCTTTTGAGGGCTCAGAGTTAGGCCTTTGAAACAGCTCCCTTAATCTACCTGGCCCTCCAGTCCCAGCTATAAAAGGGGACTGACCGTCCTTGGTTTCCTCTTCCGTTCTGTCTCAGATCTATTGAGGCCCAAGTTCAGAAAGGCACTCCTCCACCAGTCCCGGCTTAAGCATGTATAAGTCCCATTGAAACCCATTGATTGTAAGCACATGCCTAAGTAAAGCATGCGTAGGGCTTCTGTTCTGGGGGGCGTATGACTTTGGGGGGATTTGGTTTTTAGCAGTTTTTTAATTTTATAAAGATATCCAAAAACCTGGGGATTTGGGGTGGGTGGGTTTCTCTTTGTCCTGTATTAAACAATGCCTGTTATTCACGGCAGCTAGTGTATAGAGTAATGAGTAATCTCTTTGTGATGTGCCCTTTAATGTAGTCCAGGTACAACCATTGTGAAGTAAAGTGCACCTGTGGGCAATTAATGTGTAGACAAACTCACACATCCAAGTACCCAGTTCTAAGGGTTGCCCAGTGTGGGTCAGATAAACACCACTTTGTGTGTGATCAGTGTTTATTGTGTGAAACCTGTAAGCCACAAGCTCTACGCATGTACTTGAGTGTTGGTCTGCCTGTGGATGCCATACGTATGTACCTAGGCTCAAATGCCAAGAAGCGCTTTTGTGTCTGGGGCAGGAGCTGTCTCTTGCTGTATGTATGTACAGCTCCTGGCGCACTGGGACCCTGAGTTTGGTTGAGGCCTCTCACTGCTGGGATAATACAAACAGTCAATAATAGCACTGCTGAATTTGGGGACAGATGGCTACTGAAAAGCATGTCTCTACGTGTTTTGCTAGCCTATCATTTGATCTTTTTTAAGTTTCTCCTGTACAGACTAACTCGGCTGCCCCTGGAAGCTTCAAATACAACCGTATCGCATGGTGGCTGCAGAGAGGTTAAAAGACGAGCAATGACGGTAAATGAAAATTCTTCTGTCAGAAAATGTCAGTGATGGCCCTCCTCAACCCTCCCCCTCTTCCCGCTCCCTTCAGTTTCGTTTTGAAGCCAGCTTGGCTATAAAGCTCAGTGCGAGGCCGATGAAAACTGAGGCTGGGTTAAGCTATGGGTAGGGGCTGCGGAAAAGGAATGGTCTGTGAGGATTTTCTCATCAAGTTCATTCTTCCAGAAGGTCCAGTGTGTTCCCCGGTCCTGTGAATAGGCTCTAGGCCTGAGCCTCACCAACCCCCTGGGTTCCCAGAGCTTTCTGGGAAGCCAAGACTCGATGGCTTCCCTGTGCTTTGTCGATGGCCTTACCCTTTGTGTTCCCCTCAGTCCAGGACAGCAAACCCCCTCCTGGCAGCAGCCGCTCTAGTCGAATATGCCGGAAGAAGTGAGCTCGGTGGAAAAGATAATAAAGGCCCAGGCCTGAGCTCCTTGGGGACAAAGGAGAACAAGCTGGACTAAAGAGTGCCGGATGTGGGAGGTTCAACCTATACTAATTAATCAGAATGAGAATGAGAATGGAATAGTGACCAATAGCTGGTTTGCACTGATCAGTATTTGCCGTTTCTCTGTTCATTTACATTCATGACTTGAACATACACTTGTTTCTGCACGCGTTTTATTCTCCGCCTCGTGCTGATGAAACAAGTCTGGCAGTCCCTGCAGTATTATGATCCTGGGCTCCCATGAAAATGTGCACTATTTAATCATGGAGCTGGTTTTCACATTTATACGTGCTTAATTGCCAAGTTCAGCTAAGTGTTAACAAGACACCTGATCTGTTGTGTTTGCCGGGTATTGAATAGCCTGTTGAGATCTGTTACGACTCAGCGGCCCAATGTACCAACAGAGAGGAGTTTGGTGCCAAATCAAATATGGATCTTGTCTGCATTAAAAATGAGGCGTTCTGCTTTATACGGGATCTCTGGAGGCGGTTTGGCCAAATGCCAAATCAACATTTTGCAAAGCCTATGGGAAAAAAAAAGCCATTTCATCAAATTCAGAGTGTTTTGCCTTAGCTTTAGGGAGTCATTGTGGGCAAGAGACTAAGGTACTGGCTGGGGATTAGGTGAGGCTATCACTTCACCTGTTTTTCCTCCCACCCTTTGTGCCCCTTGTCTGTTTCATTGGCAGCTGTTTGAGGCAGGGGCTTTGTATGTGTGGAATCGGCAAGCTGTTTGAGGCAGGAGCTTTGTATGTGTGGAATCGACAAGCTGTTTGAGGCAAGGGCTTTGTATCTGTGGAGTCGGCAAGTTGTTTGAGGCAGGGGCTTTGTATCTGTGGAATCAGCAAGCTGTTTGAGGCAAGGCCTTTGTATGTGTGGAGTCGGCAAGCTGTTTGAGGCAAGGGCTTTGTATGTGTGGAGTCGGCAAGCTGTTTGAGGCAAGGGCTTTGTATCTGTGGACTCCCAATCTACGCTGAGTCTTGTAGGTGCTACCGTAATTATTATAATTATGCCCCATGCATCTCCCTGGATAAAACAATAGTGCACCAATTCTGTACACTCGGGGGCGGCCCTTGACTAGCTGCCAGCAACTGGCGCCTTAGGCGAACCATGCAATCAATGCCCCCACCTCCAAACCCCTTGATATTGAGCCACCATTTGGTGCCCCATTTAACTTGGCACCCTAGATGACCGCCTAGTTCGCCTATATGGACGGGCCACTTCTGTGTACACTCAATGCTGTGTAACTACAATAGTGTCCAGACAGGGAATGTTCCCCCTTGGTCACACTTGGCTTTTTGTGCCCTTGCAGGGCGACCGATATGTTCAGTTTGTGTATCCTTGTGTTTGCCTGTTTTCTTACAACACACACAGAACAGGACACCAGAGCCCTGGAGCTGAAAGACTTTATGGCAGCACAGTTGAAAATAGTCTGAGGCACATGTCTCTACTTGCCAAAGCCCAGGCTTGGGACACAGTGTGACACACACGGACCCCAAAGGTCTCTGGTGCAGGGGCTGTCACAAACACATCGGCTGTGGGCTAAGCTGCAGCTTTTAAACAGGCCCATCAATGTGCCAGACCTGCCAAAGAAACCTACTTGCCCGCAAGGCAAGGCCGCGCAATGTTAACGCCTCCTAGGTTCCAGCCTTCCTGCTGTTCGCTGTGGGTGCTTCCTGGGGAAGCCAACTGAGAGAGACTCCTAAGCAAAGTCTGTCACCCTCTCCAGACCTCAGTGTAGCTCAGCAATGCACTGACAGTGAGACCGGCCAGCTCCTTCAAAGCAGAGCAGGATTTCTGAGTCAATGGGAATACAGCTCCGGGAAGGCTTTCACTGACCACAGAGAAGCCGTATTGACCAACGTGTGAACTCCCGTAAGCCATGGCCCTGTGGGAGCCAATTTTTTCCCCCGGGTTCTGTCCCTTTGGCTGTCCATCTCAGGGGACCGCTTCCTGGGTATCGGTGAACCTGGCTGTGAACAGAGAGACCCGCCACCTTTTGGTCCTGAAGTCACATGTTCGGCCTGCTGGAGCCAGCCGCTGTGAGGGGGCAGCCTTAGGTGTTCCCAATGTCCTCCTGGATCTGCCATGGAGCAAGGTAGGACGGCTCTCTCACGTCTTGAAGACTCCCTCATGCCCATCCCGGCAAACACCTCCTGTCTCCTGGAACAAGTTAACTCTTTGCCACCCCCTGCAGAGCAAAACCAAGTCGAAGGAATCGCTGCTGCATACAGTGCTCACAAAAATATTACAGCCAAGTCCCATTTTTGTCTCGGGGGCATTCCCCCCCATCCCCTCAGAGGTGACAGCCCTTCTTCTAGCCTCTCTCAGCACCAGAATAAAACACTCTTATTCAGTAAGGACACGGGGCCGCCAAGGTTGTGTGGCAGAGTGGGAACTTTGGCTTGGAAAGGCAAAGGTAGTGAGACGCCAAACGCCCATTGATTTCAACAGGCTTTTGGGGCTCATTCCCAGCCCTGCCATCACGCGGCAGTGGACAGGAGCACACTGAACCGCAGTGCTCATGCCAGAGACACCCCCGCAAACGTCCTCGCTGCTTTCTAAACGCAGCTCTCGCCCATCCCCCCCATAACTGTTTTTAATGGCCTGCGTTTGTTTCAGCCTCGGCGGCCATATGGTACGCACAATGCCCCATTAAACATACATTTACTGGCTTTCATCAGTCTGTGTCACAGCTTCAGCAGTTGTTTAATGTCGGTTTCTGTGTGTGACCAAAGGTTTACGATGGGCATTAAAATATGTTACATACAGCACAAGACAAAAATTTCCTCATAAATTTGGGGGAAATAAAAAGCTAATGATACCTTTAGTCAGGGCCGTGAGGCTGCGCTTTGTTCTCAGTTTGGCTGCAGTCTAGAGAGACTGAAGTCTCTTTCAACTTTAAGTGGTGTGTTCTGCACATTTCCAAGAGGAGAGTGGATTTTATTTAAAAAAGCGGGAGGAAGGCCGACTTTCCAGTCATGGGCTCTTCTGTGTATGTGCGCGATGAAAGAGAGGAGGCAAATGAGGCAGGAGCCACTTATTCTTCAGGAACAGAAACTGCTGCCAATAAACACAGTGGAGAAAGTGAGGCCTGGTCTATACTAGACCCAGAAGGTTGGGTTAAGGTAAATAACATAGCTGGAGTCGACATACCGTAAGCTGAGCTTGGTGCCATCTTCACAGTGGGAGGTTGACGGCAGCAAATGCTCCTGTTAGTTTCCCTTATTCCTTGTGACTGCAGGGGGCACCCTCAGCATTTGATTTAGCAGGTCTTTACAAGACCCACTGAATCAAACTCCAGAAGATCGATCTCCAGAATGGTAAGTATAGACGTGGCCTGAGTCTATATATCAATGCAAGTGAGAGGATGACTAAGAACATCCGCTCCCATGGCTCGTGGGGCAGGGAGGTCTAGGTGGACATTCAGTCCAGGTGTACACTAATAATTAGGTGCTGTGTGCTTGCTTGCCATCTCCTCCAGTGCATGTGTGTAAGGAATAGGAAGGCTTTAGGCTTCACCCCATACTTGCTGACCCACACACAGTTTGTCAGCAGCAAGGGCCTGCCCAGGAGTGGAGCCCTACTAAATTCACTGTCCATTTCGGTCCATTTCACAGACATAGGATTATAAAAATCATAAGTTGCATCATGTCAGTGACTGAAATCAGAAATTTCCCAGTGTTGTAATAATAAAGGAGACTGGCGTTACTCAAATTGGGGGTCCTGGCCCGAAAAGTTGTGGCAGGTTGCAAGGTTCCAGTGGGAGGTCATAGAATCCTAGAACTGGAAGAGACCTCAGGAGTCATCAAGTCCAGCCCCCTGCTCTATGCAGGACCAATCCCAACTCAATCAACCCAGCCTGGTCTTTGTCAAGCCGAGGCTTAAAAACCTTTAAGGATGGAGATTCCACCACCTCCCTAGGAAACCCATCCCAGTGCTTCACCACCCTCCTAAAGAAATAGCCTTTCCTAATATCCAACCTAGGTCTCCCCCACTGTAACTTGAGACCATTGCTCCTTGTTCTGCCATCCATCACTACTGAGAACAGCCTCTCTCCATCCTCTTTGGAACCTCCCTTCAGGAAGTTGAAGGCTGCTATCAAATCCCCCCTCACTCTTCGCTTCTGAAGACTAAACAGACACAAATCCTTTAGTCTCTCCTCATAGGTCATGCACTCCAGCCCCCTAATCGTTTTGGTTGCCCTCCTTTGGATCCTCTCCAATGCGTCCACA
The DNA here is from genome assembly GCF_052426305.1 of Pelodiscus sinensis. NCBI lineage: Eukaryota > Metazoa > Chordata > Testudines > Trionychidae > Pelodiscus > Pelodiscus sinensis. The sequence goes on from NC_143057.1 coordinate 7,017,419, forward strand.
TCCTTTCTATAGTGGGGGCCCAGAACTGGACACAGTACTCCAGTTGTGTCCTCATCAGAGCTAAATAGGGGAATAATCACTTCTCTAGATCTGCTGTCAATGCTCTTTCTATTAGTGAGTCTTCTAGTGTTTATTCAATATCTTTTTAAGGACTGTCCTTCAGCTGTAGCTTCATAGGTGTCCAGATATAATTTCATAGCTTTTTAAAACCATCCCGGACCATTATGAGCATCTCCAATGTGACCTCCGGCATAATGCTGATATGAGGGGTGTCTTATAAAAACCTGGGATAAACAAATAGCATTCCTTACGCCTCTGGGGAGCAAGGAAAATCCGAGCTGCCTCGACGTTAAGGCTCTGATGCTCAGAGGAGTTTAGGATCCTGTATTGTACTGAAATCAGAGGACATTAGGAGCCTACATAACTTTGAAGATCCGGATCTAAGTGAATGTCTTGCTAGCATGAGGATTATGTTCTTGGTCTGGCCAGAACAATAATCTAACCATGGAAATCGTCTCTGGCTTTAATTTCTGGGATAGCCGTGATGACGAGAAGCTGGTGTTTCATATAACTCAGTACCTCTGTTTTATTGACTAAACAATGCTTTCTACAGAATTGTTGCCCTTGTGGTTTATTAAGAATAATCTCTCCGAGGAGTGCTCTGTACGCCATATGGGTCAATATTAACAATAATTTTTTTTTAGAAAAACCTTTACCCAGCTTTTATTTTTCAGTGGGAAAAAACCTTCTTTCTTTTAAGTGGCACAGTCATTATAAATGTTGTACTATGTATCTGAATATGCTTCTGTCACGTTAGTCATCGATCCACATGAAACAATAGGAAAAATGACACAGATTGGCCGTTTCAACAGAACTCTTATTCCTCCAGGGGGCACTGCAGTATAGATTTTGAAGTAATAGAAGTAAATGGTTCACTTTTAACTTCCATGTGCATTCTAGCTTATTTCTATATTAACATACAATTAGGCTGGGAAAACAAAGCTGTTTGGCAATACTGCACCAGTACAGGTCTTTTTTTGGCCTACAGACATTAACTCCTAGAAGGTCGAAAGAGGCAATTGTTGCGTGTGGGGAAAAGAAAAAAAGTTCACTGCAGATTTCATGGGTGGGTGATAATTTGGTTACCACCAGCATACCTTTGGCAGGTGCCTGCTGGACAGCTGGTTGTAAATGAACAGCTATATTTTTAAAGATACACCAACTGAGAAAAGTAGGAAATCTAATTCTGCTTCCATCTCAATCAACTTTCATTTAGATATGAATGATGTTTTGCTAATGGACTAAAATTATTGTTCTACTGATGTTTTTATAAAGCAATCATTGCTCACACAGATGACATGCACAAAAGCATGGTGGATTCCCCCTTTCAGCAATGACTAGTGGTTTTGCATGGCCCAATTTTGGGCTGCTGGTCTTGATGTACCTAAAAGGCGGCTTTATTTTCTGAAAGGACCATTGCATGCCTTTGCAAATCTGATCCTTTTAATGTGTCTCGTGCCGAGCACTAAATACCAAGGCTCCTTAGTTGCTTATGAAAATCTTAGTCTATTGTAAGTTGAAATTTAGTTCCTAATATGCACAGATGGGCATTCATATTTTGTTACTATTTTCCCAGCACTAGAAAGGTTTCAATGAAAGGATAATCTAATGTCGCTTTGTCACTTTGATCAAAAGAAAACACACACACATAAACACGGGAAAAAAATTGGTTCAGCTTAGCTTTCCAGATACACTGGAACTGAAACATACTACCAACCGCATGTTGGTAAGCAAATACATTGATCCAATGTGAGAATAAACTTAAAGTTGGCCTGCCCAGATCCTCAAAGAGATTTAAAATTCTGCCCTCTCATTGAAATCAATAGGAGGTAGATGCCTAAATACATCTTAGGATGTGGCCTGTAGTCACATAGCCAAGTTTTGTAACTAAGGAGACCTGGCAGTGATGAAAAATAGTTTTAAAAATGCATCATGCTTAGGCCGAAAGGCCACTGGGTGGGAACCCCAGCTCTCCTCTCACCCCGATGGCTTTGCTCTTGCTGGACGATCAAGGGTCCATCAAAGAAATAGATTCAGAGGGGAGACAATATTGACAACAACTGCTCAAGAAGCAATGAATTAAAAATGACATCGCTGTCTGAGCCATTTCAAGTATCACCCATGAGATCTTCCTGCCAAGAGACGTAATCAGAGACAGATAAACTGGTTCCAAAAACATGGGGAACTACCGCACCCAACCTCTTCGCCCGTTCCTAGAACTGATCTCAAGTTACATGCTTTGCAAGGCTCTGAAATATTTGTTTCTTATTTATATTAGGATAGTGCTGAGAGGAACCAACCAAGAACTGGGTCCCCATTGTGACCCATACAGTCTTTCCCTGAAGAGCTTATGTTCTGATGGCCTCATTTTTCAAACTTTCTGCACACCCAGTAATTCCCCTTTACTTTTATGGTGCTCCGTGTATCTGGAAACCAGGCTACTCATTTTGGTGGTTCAAGGTGGTTAGAATAGCCTTTAGACAACCAATCTGAGCTCCTAACTCGCTCTGCCTCCCATTTATATTGCTGCTTATGTTAAAGAGATCTAAAAGGTCTGCATCCAGTCAAGCCAGGATTCCCTTGGCAGCCATATGGTTGTCTTCTGCCATGTCTTGCTAAGTCCCAGCATTGGGTCATTCTGAGGATCTGGCAGCAGAGGCTGCTGTAATTTAGAAAGGCCCCTGGAGAGATCTAAGGCCTTGTCTACACTTACCAGGAGATCAGCGTTGCAGGGATCAAATCCCTCAGAGGTTGATTTAGTGGGTCTAGTAAAGACCCACTAAATCGACCACTGATCATGAGCTTGTTGACTTCAGTACTCCACTAGCTGGAGAAACATACGGGGAGTCGACGGGAGACTTTCTCCCATCGATCCGCTGCAACGGAGATGCTGTGGTAACTCAATCTAAGGTAAGTCGACTCCAGCTATGCTAGTCATGTAGCTGGAGTTGTGTACCTTAGTTCAACGTTGCCCCAGTGTAGACCTGGCCTAACTTTTCTGCTGGGAGTCTCACCAGCCCCCAGAACAACGCAGGGTCATTAAGGTATAAGGATGGCTTATACCAGATTAGCCCCCACCTGCCCTTCTCTGGGCTACAAGTTGTGTTCTGTTTCTTACAGCTGTAGCAGAGTCTCTCACGCCTTGCTGGTTTGTGTCGAGACTGAACTTGGGATGTCAGTGCAGACCCTTATCTGAAAGTGAATTTCAAGTTCACATGTAGCTGTGATCGTGTTGTGTACGTTGCACATGCATATCTGAGCTGTCATGCTTTACTAGCATAAGTACTTGCAAACAAGTCATTCCCCTTCCCCCACTATCCTGCTTGAATATTAGCCAGTAAAATTTCAAATTGCACAACAAACGAAAACGGGTGCAAATGTCAACTTGCAATTTTTCAGATTTTACATGCAAACCTGCAATTCGCAAGTGGTGCTCTCCATGGTAAGTTATGTAAGCTAGCCGCTCAAGAAACAGAAGCGGTACTATGTAACGAGTGCATGTCAAATCTGGATTCTTCACAATTCACATAAGAGCTCCAGCCCAAACCTCTTTCAGTAAAGAAATTCACAAATAATTTGAAATCATCAATTCATATAAAAATTTGGCAGACAGTTTCTGGACACTTCATCAAGAGAAAAAGAGGTAAATTTGTTAAATGATTAGTTTCAAGCTAGTCTCCTGGCTCCAGTCTTGGCTTGAAGTTATTTTACCACAGCTATTTATACTGTATGCACTGCTACTTACTTTGCTGCAGATCATCATGTAAGTGAAACCAATTTGTTCAAATTGCCTAGAAAACCAACAATGATCACTTACCAGTCAAAGGGATGAAATTTAGGAACTGCTGACATCTCACTTGCCTTTCTTTCTCGTAAACATTCACATCATGGAAGCTCATTTAACTGAGGCCAGGCCTACACAGGCGGAGAACATCAATGCAAGATATATAACCTCTCATCCATTTTCTGGGGCAGCATGAAGCCGATGGGAGAAACTCTCTCGTTAACTTCTCTTATTCCTCAGGACAACAAGGAGTACCGCAGTCAATGGGGGAACCCTCAGCATTCGATTTACCAGGACTTTGCTAGACCCACTAAATTGAACCCTGGAAGATCCATCGCTCGAATGTTGAACCTCTGGTAAGTGGAGACAAGGCCTGAATTGCTTTTTACCTCCTCTGTGAGCATTTTCACTCTCTCCACAGAAAAAATAACAAACAGCTTCAGTTTTCTCCTTTCGTCAGTAAATATTCAACCTACTACAGGTTGAACCTCTCTGGTCCAGGACTCTCTGGTCCGGCAATATCCATGGCCCAGCAGAGAGCCCTGGGAGCTGGGAACAGGGGTCAGCTGATGGCAGAGGGACTGACGGAGCAGAGACGAGCTGGTCCAGGGGCCTGGTGCCCAAGAGCTCAGCTGTCAGGCCAGGAGCAGAGTCTGGTTGTCAGCCCTGAAGAAGGGAGCCCAATGGCCAGGGCTGGTAGTGGAGTCCAGTGGCTGGTGCCAGCAGCAGGGCTGATGGCCAGAAGGGGACCCTGGCCAGGAAGCTAGTGTTCTCTCCCCCGGGAGAGCCCTGACCTCCCTGGACTGGCAAATTCCCTTGTTCGGGACTGGTCAGATCTTCAAGGATGCCGGATCAGGGAGGTCCAACCTGCATAGAGAATAAGTGTCCTTGTTATGGCTTTCTTAGGACTGAGCAGTAAGTGAGGGGACTGGGTTGTGTGTGCCCTTAGTTTTAATGCTGACTGTAAGAGCTGGTCAACATTAGGAATTTACATTAGCAAAGTCACTTGTCTCAGGCGTGTGAAAAATCTGCACTCTTGAGAGCCATCACCATGCTTGCGTAGACAGTGCCAGGTTCATGGAAGAATTCCTGAGGCCTAGCTCCTGCTATTCAGGACACAGGAGTCAAGCCAGAGGGAGGGCAGGCACTAGGGGGCAGCAACACTCCACCCCCAGTACACCTCTGTGGGTGGTGGTAATTAGTGATGTCGGCAGAAGCCGTGCTTCTGCTGACGTATTGCAGTCCACACCAGTGCTTCTGTTGGTGTAACTTATATTGCTCAGGAAAGTGGACTATTCACAGCTGTGAGTCACGTACATTATGCCGACATAAGCTGTAGCGTTGACATAGCCTGAATCACTACAGCATTCCAGGTGCGGCACTGGAGCTGTAGCATTCTAAGTGTAGACATACCCTAAGGCTAAATCTATAGTTACTGCACCAGAGACCAATCTTCTGGTGTTCGATTTAGTGGGTCTGGTAAGGACCCACTGAATCAAACACTGAGGGTTGCCCTGGTTGCCACCAGTATTCCTTGATTCCTGAGGAATAAGGGAAGTTGACAGGAGTGTTTGCTCCTGTTGACCTCCTACTGTGGAGACAGCATCAAGCTCCACTAAAGGTATGTCACCTCATTATTTACATAGCTGGAATTGTGTACTTTAAGCTGACCTTATGAGTGCAGTATAGACCTGGCCTAAGGCCATGTCTTCACTATGGGGAAGATCAATGCTGCTGCGCTTGATCTTCCGGAGTTTGATTTAGCAGGTCTAGTAAAGACCCGCTAAATCAAACTCAGAGGGTGCCCCCTTTGGGGCCGCTACTCCTGCTCCTGCAAGGGGGCAGGGAAGCTGACAGGAGCATTTGCTCCCATCTCTCTCCCATTGTGGGGACAGTGGGGAAACTCAAATCAAGGTACGCCAACTGTAGCTATCTAATTAATGTAGCTGGAGTTGCATATAATAATTGGACCTTTCCCATTAGTGTAGACCTGACCTAAGAATAAGTGCATATACACTTTAGATTTAAAGGGCCTGATTTTTCACTTATACCTTTGCCTTGGCCTCTGAGTATCATATACGTTGTCAGAGTGGTATATACAACCTTTAGTATAAATGAGAATCAGGCCCTATTATCAATCACCTCAAACAATTCTCAAAAACATGAAAGACAATTTAAAAAAGAAAAGAAAAGAAAAACAGAGAAACCATTTTGGCTTGTGGCAGCTGGAACGTAACTAATCAAATTACTAAACAAAACTGAGACAGTACATTACAGACTTCTTGTTGAGCTGAAAAACATGCGCCTAAAGAGAATGAGCAAGCTCTTGTACTATCAAAACATGCTTGCGTATCACACGTGTAGCTCCAAGAGATCTGGGTAAATGCCTATTCAATATAGATCCCCCCCTTCAACTATCAGTATGTTTCCTTGTTTGTACTTGTCAAGGGTTGCCGCAACATACAAATGTTGTGTTGAACAAATATGGTGCCTCTTTGCCAACAGGAATATCCTGTTTAGGGGAAGCTTTCTTTTACAAGGTGCCAGCTAACCAAACACTGTGTTGCCATATCAGGAGACTCTACAGATAATCAAAAGCGATTTCTAGCAATGCCGCATTTTAATATCAAAAGAGCCCCCAGTTTTGAAACACAAGTAGGGGGGCACATTTTCTAAACCTGCTTCTGGTTGTTGTATTCACCCTAGTCATGCGAGGGGCAAAATCTTTCTTATCCCTTAAGCACTGGCAACTTAAACAGCATCTGTATGCTGCAGAAAGGTGACACCTTGGAAGAGCAAATGAATGTGGTATCAGCCGGATGTCTTTTTATAAACACAGGTTGGTTTTTGCAGGAAAGCGGCTCAAGTCACTGGCTAGGAAAAGCAGGCTGGCCTCGACACACAGTTCCTATGCAAACACGCTAACCGTCTAAATAGGCAAATCAGGGAGGGAGCAAGGCAGTGTAGCATACCCCTAGGAAGCTAAACTCCGAGGCCATGTCTACACCAGGAAATTATTTTGAAATTACTTAAGAATGCCCAATTTTACAAATTTGAACTTGCGTGTCCTCACTACGAGGAAGCAGCGAATGTTATCTCCGTGAATATACATGCGCTACCTCAGATTCATAGTCCCAGGAAGCACTCTAAGGAGCTGCGGGAGGCCTCCCAGAGGCCAATTAGTTCGAATTAGCGGCACTGGAGCATCCACGCTAACGTTATTTTGAATTTACAAGTTTGGGAATCGCCTTATGCCTGATGAAAAGCAGGAGTCCAGAGGTTGAATTCCGCGGCCCCTTATTCTGGAATAGCAGGCTTGGTAGTGTGGCTGCATCACTTACTCATTCGAACGTGGGCGGTTATTTCAGACTTAGGTCCTAGTGTAGACTAGGGCTGAGAGATTATGATGGGGCTCCGGCGAGATGCTTATATGCATGTACCGGTTGAAGAACGGTACCCGTCCTGCTGAAATCATTGGATGAAATCTTGGCTCTGCCGAAGTCATCGGCAAAACTCCCACGGGGTCTCAAGTGAGTAAGGGGAGACAGGCCTCGGCCCCACTCATGAATCTATCAACCCCACTTACCAGATGCCCTCACCCATGCGCATGACCAGCAGGAGGGAAAACGCCAACGGAAGCCGTATGTGGCTATGCTAGCCTCCCCCAATGCGTGAGAGCCGATGAAGTAGGCCAGAGTTGGGCCTAGCCCAACCACAGGGGGCAGCGGCCATTAGCTGTGCAGGATGAGTGCTGCGCCCAACCCTCTGCTGTAAGTCCAGAGCCATTTGTCCAGCTGGGCTTGTCTCCCCTCAGCACTGGGCTGCAACAGAGCCGGGCCTAGCTCTGGGGGATGAAGCCACTGCTGGCTCGGGGCCTTCTCCTTGAGCTCTGGCTGACAGGCCATATCCCGCCTCGCACAGCGTTTGGCCTCGCGGCTAAGAACGCCATTTATCTCCTTGGACACGCGCCTTCGTTCCCGGGGTTGAGCGGCTGTGGAGTAACCCTGGCAATGTTTGTATCAGGCCTCGACGTTTACCCAGCAGGAAGAGAACGGGGACCACCAGACTCATCACAGAGGCTGTCCCAGGGGCACTAACAGGGCCAAAGGGCCATTGGGCAGCCCCCTGTAAGTCTGACCCCGTCGTCCTTTTGGAGTGCTGGTGGGAAGGGCCCTTTCCCTTGTGCCTTGCCCTGCTAGGCTTGGTAGTACGGCCGGGCGCCCCTCCTCTCAAAAGCAAAAACAGTCCCCGCTCTTCTGCAGAGCTGTAGCCAGTATTTACACACGTGAATCCCGGGCAGCCTTGCTCTCCAACCGCCTGTGGGTAGCCACCCCAAACGATATTTTCACCCACTGCCTGCGGGGTGTGGCCCAGGATTTCACCCCTCTCCCCCGGCTAATCCTGTGCTTTGCTGAAGAGGCATCAAAATCACCAACAGGTTCCCCCTCCGCGAGCCGGAGGCTCTGCGGCTGCTCCCTCCTCCTCCCTCTGGCATTTGCTGTACTGCCGTTGAGTTAAACTAAACGGAACCCTCAACCTCCCTGGGTTCATCTGAAAGGGTCTCTGCAAAGGAGTCTCTCCCTGCCCAAAGCTCCTGCCCGGCCAGTTATGTTGTGTGCTTACGAAAGCAAAACGTTGGCCAGTCCCCTGCAGGCACTACGCTGCATGGCAGCTGTTAGTCCTCAGGGGGGCACTGCACAACAATTCATCCTTGGCTGAGCGCACACCACTGCACCCTTTAAAACTGGAGCGGCGTAGCTCTTTAGTGCGAACACCCAGCTCAGTCTCCTTTACTGTGGGGGTCACTTTTTATTGCTCTCTCTGCCTGAAATCTTAAAGTGCATGTTACCCCCACTGTTTCCGCCCACACACGGCCCCAGGTCTGGACTACAACTCAATCCGAGATGGACTGAGCTCCATTGCTCAGGGCTGTGGAAAACATTGCACTGCTCAGCGAGATGAATAAACACTATCAATGGGGAACCCCCCTTCTGGCGATAGAACGAGTAGCCACACCACAGTGATGCAACTGCAGGGACCGGACTGTCGTGCAGGGATAGTGCCAAGTCATGTCTGATTCCATCTCTGTCAGCCTGTGCTCATCAGGTGGGTGCCTCCTTTTCAGGGCTGTGCCACCAATAGTCAACATGATTGCGAATAGATTTGCAGGAGGGCAACCATGGTGGATCATGTCTGGCTGGTAATCTAATTAAGGGAATAAAAAGCTGGGCTAGCAAAGACCATCCAAATGCCCCGCTCACAAATATCAGCTCATATTCCTTCTAAACCCAGGCAGCTGTGGACACACACACACACACACACACACACACACACACACACAGCTTTCTAATCTGTTCACGTTCATTACACACACACACACACACACACACACACACACACACTCACAGCTTTCTAATCTGTTCACGTTCATTACACACACACACACACAGCTCTAATTGTTCATGTTCATTACACACACACACACACAGCTCTCTAATCTGTTCATGTTCATTACACACACACACACACAGAGCTCTCTAATCTGTTCATGTTCATTACACACACACACACACAGCTTTCTAATCTGTTCACGTTCATTACACACACACACACACACAGCTCTAATTGTTCATGTTCATTACACACACACACACACAGCTCTCTAATCTGTTCATGTTCATTACACACACACACACACACACACACACACTCACAGCTTTCTAATCTGTTCACGTTCATTACACACACACACACACACACACAGCTCTAATTGTTCATGTTCATTACACACACACACACAGCTCTCTAATCTGTTCATGTTCATTACACACACACACACACACACACACAGCTCTCTAATCTGTTCATGTTCATTACACACACACACACAGCTCTCTAATCTGTTCACGTTCATTACACACACAGAGCTTTCTAATCTGTTCATGTTCATTAAAGGCCTTATTAAAAGGTTGGTGGAGTTCTATTTCAATTACACTAATAATACCTTTTTGCCCATTCAACCGGCATGACTCAATATTATTTTCTGTATGTAAGTGCTGGTGTAAGAAGGAAAGGAGAAGCCTCACAAAACCCCCCTGTCTGTTATTTTTTGGGGGTCGATTATGCTTATAAATCCATATGTTGCTTTTCACAGTCAGCTGGCTGGCACAATGGTTTGTCTGTAAGTTGGGACCAGGGGTACTCAGACCTTCATGCTTCAGGGGAACCAAATAAGCAATCCCCAGGCCCACTGACAGAGGAGGGGGCAAAGGACGAAGTTGTCCCAGCATCTGGCGATTCAAAGGGGCCCAGGATTCCCAGCTGTTGCTACTGTGTGTATATGGGGGAAAGGAGTTCTCAGGCTCCTCCCATTGTGCCTGAGGCCCCGCCCCTTCTGGGAGCATGGCGCTGCCCCTGCACATCTTGCCCAGAGGCCCGTGGAAGCTGTCAGCTCCCTTGGTGCTCACCATTCCCCCCAAAAGCCACAACCATGAGCATTCACTGTTTCTTTGCTATTAACCAGTTGTAGTTGATAAAATAATGCCTGAGCAGTCATGTTGCTGTGAGACTAATATATAATAGCCAGAGGAAAAGCATCCCGATTGGCTACTAGCTTAGAATGGTGAATAATTACGTCACCTAGTGGTTTAATATCATGCGCGGCTACTAGTGTCAGGGGATGCATTGAAGAGCAGCTTGAACTGAGACTCAGGCTAAGTATCACTGGCATGTTGGGCCTTCTACAAAGCCCAATTCTCTTCTCGGAGCCGTTGGCAAGCAGGGAGGGCGGTGCACCTGGCTACCCTGATTGAGCACGAGATCGAAACCCCTGGCTTCGTGAGGATTTGCACAAAGAGCTCTTCGATCACACAAATGCGTGCCCAGAAGGAATGCAAGCGCGCCGCACACTTTTCCAGCTGGACTAAGGAATTTGGTGGCTTCCGTTTTGAGGGCGCCCCGTTTGACACTTTCCAAGGGGCCTTTTTTCAGAGGCCGGGCAGGTGCTTGCAACTGTCTGAAAATCCGGACCTTTTAAGGCAGGTTAAACTGGGCACCTGCACATCACACAAAACCTTAGCTTTGCTATGAGCAAGTGTGGATAGGGCAGCATTCCATCTTTCTCCAATGCACATCACATACCAGCCTTGAAAAATAAAACTCAGGGCCACCATGGGAGTCAATTTCCAAACACCCATGGATAGCAACAGCCTCAGCATTGGGCCAGACATTATGGGAGATGGGGGCAGGCCCGCTGAAGGGGGAAACAAAGGAGGCACTTGCCTGGCCCTGCCCCTTCCTCCAATGCCACGCCCCTTTGGGAGTGCAGAACCCAGCCCCCTACTTTGGCCAGTGGTTTGGCAACTGTCAGCTCCCGTGGGGATGGGGAGGAGCATGAGTGTGTGTGTGTGTGTGTGAAATGCTAAGTAGACTAAAAATATTTTTTTCCTCCCAAATAAATGTGAAATGAACTGTGATGCCACACACGCAAGCGATACCAGCAAACAGTTAATCGCAGGGAGTACATTCCTTGCAAAAGGAGTGCTTGCTTTTGCCCCTCTTGCCAAGAATGTATGTATTTTGCATAGATTTAATTACATGCTGTGAGCAAGGCGAGGAGGATCGCCCAGACACTATGGTGATGAATGCCATAGAAATGCCTGTATATAAATAAATACACAGCACAGCACCAGACGTTGTCGATGTATGAACAGCACTAATAATCACGGCTTGGCATGGCCTCCAGGGTCCCTCCTCAAGGAGACACATAAGCGCTCAGAGCAGGGATTTCAGCCACTGGCAGAGTGCGGTGTTGTCAACCTCACGGTTCACAAGTCATATGCTACTGTCCCTCCCACTCCCCAATAATGACATTGGCTTTTAAAATACAAACCTCTCTGGTCTGGCAAGGTCTGGGAAGCAATGGAAGTGTGGGTAAGGCTGCTGGACAATTTTGATCACCCCCTGGTCTGGTAAATTCTCTGGTTCAGCACTGGTCAGGGCTTGAGGGTACCGCACGAGAGAGATTCAACCTGGACTATAGTTTCTCATAGGCACATTCTATTGTGCCAGGACTGCTCCCCTCCTGTTTTGCCCCCAGTTCCCACCCATTTTCTGCCTAATTCCACCCCATCACACCTGCTCTGTCTCTTCCAACCCCCTATTTCCCCCGAGCATGCTCCCCCCCACCCCCGCCGCCTCCTTCTTTCTTCCCCTGCATGTGATGGAAAAGCTGAGCCGTGGCAGGCAGGAGGCACTGGAACGGAGGGGGAAGCATTGGGAGGTTGCTGGTGGCTGTTCAGTGGCACACCCTCAGAGAAAGCACCAATGCATTTTCATCCTTTTCAATCAAGCAGTCTTCTAGCCTCTGAGCCCTTAGAGCCCCATGCTAAAGATTGTCAAGCGGCTTGTTCTGAGCATGGAGGCTAGCAACACAGTTTTAAAGTAAATGAAAGCTGAGACGTGTCACTCAATCACATGACTCCAGGAGCTGGGACTCGAAGAAAAACACTGTCCCAAGACTCCTGATAAAATTATGAATTGGTTGGCCTGACAACGTGAGAGGGCAGATGTGGGTTATTCCACTGCCTCGCATCATGGAGTCTTATTGTGCTGCCGTTTTCTGAATAGCACCTGATTATGGGTTGGCACGGTGCAATTCTGCCAGAGGCTGAAACCCAGTATAGATAGGACCACATTAGGGGATTCTTATTGGGGCAAACACTGCACTAGTGCAGGTCTGCATGAGCGTGGCTTAGTGTAACTACATTTACCAGACTTTTACCCCGGGCTGACTGACACAAACCCCGCATCTAGACGTGCTGAACGGGTGCAAGAGGGAAGTGTTTCAATGTGATTTTTCCTGGCAAATTTCCTTAATGCAGACAAGCCTTTGGGTTGAATCTGAGCTCACCCTACTGCAAGGCTCACTAGTACGCAACTGCACCCTGGTGTGATTCCATATTTATGACTGTGTATAGGCAGCATATCAGAGAGAAAAAGGCTGGAACGGCAACAAAGCAGCAAATACACTGAACGAGTCGATAATCTGATTTCACTCAGACCTACTTAGTTTTTTATTTGTTTATTAAGAGGAATTAAAATCAGAACAACTGTCAGTGTGTTATTGCTGTCTCATTTTTTAATCAACTTTGACTGTACAGCCGCTGCTAAAAATGTCGTCCCAGCTTTTTCAGTCCCCGTCTTTGAAAAAAAAGTTCATGTTCAAGTCAACAGAATGCACCCATGGTAACTTGTACCTCACTAATGTTGAACATACTGTTTCAAATTACTGTTCCAAGTAACCGTGTTGGATCATTGTTCATCATTACTCCTGTCTTGGAAAAGAAAGACGGGAATCCTGTATGTAACGTCACTGCCTTTAGCCTAGTAGACGTGACTTTTTAATGCCATTTCTTTTGTTCACAAAGCCAAAGCACAAATCATTAAAGTGCCTTTCTTGGCTTACAGCAAATTTAACTATCTAGTTGTATAAAGCACAGCTCTGAAAAACAGAGGGTTTTTTTCTGTTTTCTGTTCATTTTCTTCTCAAGGAGTTGCATCTTTGGACAGTCACTATTTTTAATAACTAACTATGGCAGAACAATGGACGTAAACTCTGGCATCTTGTTTTAGTAAAGGGTAAAATGCTGGGCAAAGCTGGGAACAGAAATTGTCAGCTGTGCACAGTTCTCTGAATAATTTTCCCTGACTACCATCCTATCGTACTCCATCACCTGGCCCCTGCAGCTTCCTCTTCCTGCTCCCATACACACACAGCTTCCAAATTTGGATCTGGAAGCTTCAGAATTTAGATTTTTCAAACTCAATCGATTGTTCTGAGAGTTTGGACTTGCTCCACATGGCTCATTGGCTCAGTCCCAAATCAGCATAATTCATTTCAGAAAAGGACTTTACCTGGGACCACCGTAATGGGTACGTCTAGCCTGCAGAGTTTTTCTGGGATACCTGGAAAAGCTCTGCCATGTCCAAGGAATGTGTCTGCTTTTCCGAAAAAAAATTCAGAAAAGCAGACGTGTTTTTTCGGCATCCTTGTAAACCTCATTCTACGAGGAAGGGATGTTCTGAAAGAGGCTTTTTTCTCCAACATTTGGCCCAGGATAGATGGGCCAAGTGTTGGAAAAGCCCCTTTCAGAAGAAAAGTGGGAAAAGATATGCATATTGCGGTTTGCAATTTGTGTATCTTTTTCTGATAGAACTTTGTAGGCTAGACACAGCCAATATGGTTTTCTAATGATGTAATCAAATAGCCAGGTAAATATTCAATCACTTATTTAAACCACGTAGACTATATTGCTTGACAAATTGTAAGGATCATTTTGTGTAGCTGGCAAATTAATGGTTCTAGTCAATAATTCAGTATTTTACAATGCCTGATGAACCTAAATAAAGGGTTATACGATATAATTTTCAAACACTTCTGTCTTGGAATTCGTTATTAATCTGTGTACAGTCATAGAATTTTGAACCAATAGCAATTAATATGTGCCCTTTTAAAAAGGTCTGGCAATTTCAAAACTCAAGATAAAGCATTTGTAAAATGCCTTCTAAAATGTACATTATCCCAAATCCTGCTGGACTTATCCATGAGAGCAGGATGCAGCGGCAGCCACATCAGTAAAAATGATGTTTATGTGTACAAACTTTTGAGATGTGGATTCTATCCAAATCAACTTAAAAATAATCAGAGTCGACTTCTTCTAATCCTGGCGCTAAAACAGAAAAAAAATGGAATCATTTAGAGAAGATAGATTGGGACCGTCTATCCATCCATAATACAATAAAAAAGGGAGGACATTCAATGAAGCAGAAAGGTGCCAAATTAAACTTTGATTTTTTAATCTAAACATAGCACAAGATTAACATGCGGAACTCATTGCCACTGGATATATTGGGAGCCAGAAGTTTAGCAGGGTTTCAAAGGAGATCAAATATTTGTTGGACAAAGGAACTACCCAGAATGATAATAGTAAATATTATAAAATAAACAAGAATTTTGGAAACGATATAAATCTTCAAATTTCAGCACCTCAGTGAACCTTCAATTCCTGGGAAATTGGAAGGAAACTTTCTCGGGGGGAGGGAGGAGGGGAGATTACCCCAGAATTATCTATCACTGCTTGGGCTCGTCTACACTGGCCCCTTTTCCGGAAGGGGCATGTTAATTTCAGCTATCGTAGTAGGGAAATCTGCGGGGGATTTAAATATCCCCCCGCGACATTTAAATAAAAATGTCCGCCGCTTTTTCCAGCTTTTAGAAAAGCCGGAAAAGAGCGTCTACACTGGCCCCGATCCTCCGGAAAAAGCGCCCTTTTCCGGAGGCTCTTATTCCTACTTCAAAGGGCGCTTTTTCCGGAGGATCGGGGCCAGTGTAGACGCTCTTTTCCGGCTTTTCTAAAAGCCGGAAAAAAGCGGCGGACATTTTTATTTAAATGCCGCGGGGGATATTTAAATCCCTCGCAGATTTCCCTACTACGATAGCTGAAATTAACATGCCCCTTCCGGAAAAGGGGCCAGTGTAGACGTAGCCCTTGAGTAGCTGTGGTTTTCATCCAACAGCCATTAAAGTCAACTGGGGATCTGTGTTGTCCTTTAAAGCAGCTGAGAGGTGCCACTGTCAAAGACAAGAGTAGTGAACTACATGGCTGATCTGTATTCTTATGTTCCAAAACAGAAGAGTTAAAAGGAAGCCCAATTATCTGAACTATAACTACCAATTAGGCAGCTTCTTTGCATACAAAGCTTCTTTAGTCGGTTTTACATTACCTATGTGGGAGCTTTGTCAAAGCAAATGTTAGTGAAAAGTGTTTACCAAAGGCAAGGTAGTTAAACATCACATTGTGATAGAGATCAATAGCATATGGCAATACTGTGGAAAGGCAGCTGTGAACACCCAGGCATGAACAATGATTGAGAAGACTCTCTTTGCTACGCAGGGGAGCAAACTTTTTGATATTGCACTCTACAATAAATTATTTCTTAGCTGGTCCTTCCAGCTAGTCTTTACTGAGCAGTGGAAACGTCTGCTCTTAACATATGCAAATGCAGGGATTTAGATTGGCTGAGAGAACTGTCCACTCCAGTGCAAGGAGAATATGGAATTTTTTAAAACTTTTGACAGGCAATGATCACCGATTCAATATGTTAGGAGCATAAGTCTGGTATAAAATCTTGACAGTTTAGAAACTAACCCCCCGTTACACTTCTTTACTCAATGCAAACATGCAGCATAATAGTTTAGCAATTTATTAACATACAATATCAATTCAACCAGACTGGGAACATAAAGGGGATGCATTACATAAGGCTAGATGAAATCATGCTTTTCACCAGATGCAAATTTGAGACCCAGGCATCAAACAAGAGAGACCTGCTAATCCCTTCACAAAGCCTCACATTGCAAATCAGACTCATACGTCAAGGCAGCTTTGACTAACAAAGTCTATAACGTCTTCAGAGGGGTAGCCATAACAGGAAAAACTTAAAAAACTTAAAAAACAACAAATAGTCCAGTAACACTTTAAAGACTAATAAAATGAGCTTTCATGAGCACAACCCACTTCTTCAGATGACAGGAGTGCTGGAAGTCCAGATTCAAGAAAAAATAAGGACAGGAGAGGGTGGGGAATGGAAGGGGAAGAGAAGGAAAAAAAATTGAAGGGGAGGAAGAAAAAAAGACAGTGAGTAGATAAGCTTCAGAGGGATAGTTGAGTGATTCTGTAACAGGAAAAATTTTAAAAACAGTAATTAGTCTAGTAACATCTCAAAGGCTAAATAGTTAAAAGAGGCTGATAAGAACCATTAGTTAGCACTTGGAAAGGAAGATGACCAACAGACATCTATAATATGGGGCTTACTGGGGCAAAACCTCCCTCGGTGTTTCCACAAGCACCAATGGTAGGAGTTAAATCCTAGACCCATTTAAGTCAAGAGCCCAACTCCCTCTGATACTAGGTTTTTACTGTGGGTCCCTGTGGGCCTGATCTGAAGTCAATGGTAGTCTTTCCAATGAGTAAGAGATCAGATATTAAGACCTACTCCTGCTCATGCTAAGGACAATGGCAAAACTCCTAGGCTACGTCTAGATTGGCATGATTTTCCGCAGCTGCTTTTAACGGAAAAGTTTTCCGTTAAAAGCATTTGCGGAAAAGAGCGTCTAGATTGGCACAGATGCTTTTCCGCAAAAGCACTTGTTGCGGAAAAGCATCCGTGCCAATCTAGATGCGGTTTTGCGCAAGAAAGCCCCGATTGCCATTTTTGCCATTGGGGCTTTTTTGCACAAAACAAATCTGAGCTGTTTACACTGGCCCTTTTGCACAAAAGCTTTTGCGCAAAAGGACTTTTGCCCGAACGGGAGCAGCATAGTGTTTCCGCAAGAAGCACTGATTTCTTACATGAGATCGTCAGTGTTCTTGCGGAAATTCAAGCGGCCAGTGTAGACAGCTGGCAAGTTTTTTTGCGGAAAAACTTGCCAGTCAAGACAGAGCCCTATTGACTGTACCGAGTGCAGGATGAGCCATCAAGTGATACATAATTAATTTCAAGTAGATGCCACCATTTCTGGTGGCAGAGAGCTTAAATATCAACCCACCTATCTTATCAGTCCCAAACTGTGGTGGAGGTTGCTTTGAAGAGCGGCCTGATACCTGTTTGCTGTGATTGTTCAAGTGCTGCAATCAGCCAATAAGAAGACATGGCGTCGTTTTGGTTGAAGAAGGTGGGTGTCTTCATAGCCCAGAACTTGACAGACAAGATTTAGCAAGACATGGCTTGCACCACGTAAATAAGCCGACTGTACCCAAAACAAAATTATGCAAACCTGTTTCAAGTTGCAGCTAGACAGCTGCGTGGCGAAGGCGGTGAGAACCCGCCTCTGAAGCGGCGACAAGTGCAGCAGAGACACGAGCTTCTCATTTGCACTTGACTTGATTAGGAACCATTCACATTGTGAACCTCAGCACAGAATCCTGTACAAGTTCTACTATGGGGAAAATCAGAGGAACGGCTAGGGGGCAATTTGTATAGGAAGGGTGTTGAGCCAGGAAACCCTGTAGGGGATGGAAATTACTTCAAGGCAGGGGATGCAGCCGCATCCACGAGCCAGGGAGGGTATCACCACCGAAAATCTACCTCCTGGGGTACATCTGCTGTGATCAGCTACTAGTCTTCTGGACCACTTACTCCAAACATAGAGGGGACATTAGTAAAACAAGGTTGTCCCCTCCTCCCCTTTGCAATAAGCATGATTCATACATAGGTTTTCTGTTTGCAACTCAGAAAACGTTTATCCAAAGTATAGGGAGAACAAAAGCACTGGAAACAGCACACGCTGCATGCATACCCCAGAAAATACCTCTGCAGTTAGCTTCTAGGGCCTTGACTATAATAAATTTTCCCGCTATAATCCCCCATGAGAGTGAATGAGATCTCAATCTTAAACCTCAAGTCCCACTTTCCCCTCCCCATCTAGGCACTGCAAAGGAGGAAATGTTCCCAGATGAAGCCAAGCCTTGAAAGTCCCCAGATCAAAGGATCATTCAGTTTTGTGGGTGTTTCGCACCCCCCAAGGCTGTCTCAGACAGAGGCTCATAGTGCTTGGACTTTCTGGAGAGCACCCCAGCAAAAGTTACCATGGTACAATGCATTCGAGTTCCCTTGTTGTGCAACAGCAGCTGCAGCGATGCAGAACAAGGAGAGGTAAGGCCCCTCACGAATATAATTTACCTCAAGTTATTTGCCTGTTTTAGCCTCTTTATCTGAAATTCCTGTTAAAGGCATAAATGCATAAGTACATGTTCTTGATCCCATTGTTGCCAGTAGGAGCTTTCTTCCTTACACCATTAAAAGGAACCCCTCCAAGGGCTTAGATACACTTATAGGAATGTGAGGTAAATGTAGTCAATGGATCCTTGAAACACTAGGTCTACATCTAGACTGCAAGCTCTTTCAAAAGAGGCTTTTGAAAAAAGATACTTTTGAAAAAGCCTCTTTCAAAAAAGAGCGTCTAGACTACAACCAGTACTTTTCGAAAAAGCGGTTTGTTTTATCAAATGAACCCAGGCAGTCTGGATGCTCTCTTTTGAAAAAGCAGAGTTTGCATTACATAGCGCCTTTTTTCGAAAGAGCACTTTCGAAAAGAGGCGTTCCTTGTAAAACGAGGTTTTCCACAGTCGAAAAAACTGCCGCGTTCTTTCGATTTACTTTCGAAAGAACACAGCAGCAGTCTAGACACAGGGGAAGTTTATTTTGAAAAAAGGCCACTTTTTTTCGAAAAAACCCTGTAGGCTAGACACACCCTAGAGGTGATAATCTACAGTTCTCTCTGCCCTCACCTTCTTAAAGCAAAGGCGGAAGAGATTCGTTGGATGATTTTAATTAGTCTCAGAGTTGACTGACTTTAGTGGAAACAGAATTTGGTCCCAAGAGGACTAGTAAATCCACTAAGGGCACATCTATAGTGCAGGGCAGAAGTCAAATTAAGATGCAATAGCTGAAGTTATGTGTAGCTGAAGTTGAACTAGCGCCAAAAGCCTAATTAAGCTGTCTACACTGCAAGAAGTCGAAGGAAGAACACTCTTCCTTTGACTTCCCTTACTCCTTGTGAAATGAGGGGAGTGAGAAGTCCTCCAGCTCAACGTTATTTTGAAATAACAGTGTGCGTCTACACAGAAAGCCATGTTATTTCAGAATAACATCAATTATTCCGAAACAGGGTACGTCTACACAGCAGCATTAAGAATGACACTCTTGTTAGAGTAAGGCTAAATTTATATGGGCACTTTATAGCGCTGTAACTTTCTGGCCCAGGAATGTGCAAGCTGAATCACTGTAAAGCTCCAGTGTGAACCAGGCTATCATGCCGTGAACTACTCCCATCATGGAGGTGGTTTACATGGAGCGCCAGGAGAGCTCTCTCCCATCATGTATGCCATAGCCATGCTTTTAGTTTAAAGCGCTGCAACGGCTGCGCTTTACACTTTTAAGCGTAGCCAAAGCCTAAGGAAGCGTGAATGGGAAGAGCTGGAAGCACTCACACTGGATTACAAGTAATGAAGTAGTTTGAAGTCGTCAAATTTCCACACTGAACTCCATAACAGAGACACACACACAGGATGCACGAGAAATAATGCTGTCTATCGCCTTGAATAGATTCGTATGCAAATGACACTTCTGAACACATGGCACCTTTAAGACACACACACATGCCATCTTGCCATCTTCACACCCCAAACGGACGTACAGGGAACACTTAGGGCAATGGGCTGCAAGGATTGATAGGAGCTGTATTGGTATTTGACTATGCACAATTTTTACTTGGGTGCTTTCTCTAGGCATTTATAAGAATTGCCTTGACTGAATGGTAGCTATGGGGTACTCAGCTCCCGTCAGAAAAAAAAAAGGCCAATTTTTAAGATGCCTACATTTAAGGTGCCTAACCACATAAGTACCCTGTTTACAGCCTTAGAGATGTACATTGAAGAGGAGACTAAATACGATTTATTTCCAAGGTACTGTACAGTAAAATTATTTGGAGCTTTTAGCATAGCCCTTATGTGAGGTATTTATTGTAGGCCTGATTATTCCTCCAGATCCCTTTGTGTTCTCAGTGAAATGCACCTTCAGGCAGGAAGGTGGCTAACTCCGCATGCTATTTTGAGCTACACCTGTCTATCAAAATACAACTGGCAGAATTGCTAGTTCAGTATTTCCCTGGAGCTCTCCAAAATAAACAACCTCCCCCCAAAAAACCCCAACAAACCCCCCCAAAAACCAAGGATGAGAAGCACAGGCTGTGTCACATCCAGCGAAAACTTGCGAGTTGGCAGCATCCCCAGACATATACGCAGTACTGTTTTGGAGCAGTTTAAAAAGGTATTTAAGAATATTTCAGTGAGCAGCTTTCATTTGCATTTAGCTTTTGAGAGAAAGTCATAATAGATGCGAGAAGCAGGGCCCTATAGGGAAAATGTTTGCATGGGGGAGGGAGAGAACAAAGCCCCATTTTTGGAATGTTATTTTTTGAGCAACTATAAAGTTCAAAGCAAAGGAAAAATAAAGTTCACTTTAAGAACTCCGTGTCTCCAAATGATAGGGCACCTTTACTATTTTTATGAAGTGCATAGACTTTTTCAAGAAAGTGTTCATAACATTCAAAACACTTAAGACTTATCTATGAATGTTTTCCTGGAGTTTGATTTTGAGAGCGACTGAAGGTAGATGTACTTGATTCAGAAGTGGAACATTCTGATTCACAGTCAAGTTATCTGTACATCCATGTTATCTACAGAGTTGCAAGAGGCTACATTGGTAAGTGCACATGAACAATGCAGGAACACTTCCCAGGTTCATACATGTTGAACAGTTTGACATTTGATAATCCCCCCACGGCAGCATGAATATTTGAGATCAGAAACAATTACTATGTTAAGTATTTTAAACTTTAAAAATCCTGCAGACCAAAATGCAACTCCAAGCTTTAGTTTACCTTGGTCTATTTGGTAATTTGCAAATCAAAGAGGACACACTCGTCCTTTCACTGCCCTTTTACCTGTAAGCCAAATCAGTCCAGGCACCTTTCAATTGAACAAGAATGCACATAATCAATAAAGTACAGACTTAGTAAAAGATGTGAGCAGTCACACAAAGAAAGAACACCTCCAAATGTGAAATCCAATAGCATTCTTGAGACAGACTGGAAAGAAAAAAAACCAAGTTGATATTACTAGTTTAGACAAACTACAAAATATAAACTGACATTAACACTAATACAGATTGAACCTCTCTAGTCCGGCACCCTCGGGACCTGACTGGGGCTGAACCAGAGAATTTGCTGAACCACAGGAGGTCAATATTGTCTAGCAGCATTACCAACACTTCCACTACTTCCTGGGCTCTTAAAAGGTAAATTAGAGCTAAATAACAGCACAGAACACTGAGCGCCGAGACTGATGGCTGTAAACAAACTGTATGAGACTATAGGCAACTTGACCACACCCATGGTAAGTGAACATCCTGCTAACTAAAATCATGCCGGATCACGGATGTTGCCAGACCAGAGAATGCCAGACTAGAGAGGTTCAGCCTGTACTTATTTTCCATGTCCTACTTTATACCTAAATTACATTTTAAAACCAGAGTAAGACATTGTTTCTTCTTTTTGCAGAAAGTCCCAATTTTGGGCCTGGTCTTGCCAACACCGATCACAAGTGCGTCTTATTGTTATGTATTTATATGGCACCAACCACAAAGGGGGCCTTCGCCCTGCAATAAAAATAGCTTATTCATGCAACTAGTTCTATTTACTGCAATAGCAGTGAAAAAGGGATGTTAAAGTATTTTCAGGGTTAAGCACTTTAGTTGTAACCACTGACCTTGTAGATTCTGAAGTGGAGTTTAATATTAATGCCTAGCATTCACAGCTCATTGAGTTCAGTGCAGAAGAATCAATATGGCTTAACTGAGCTTTTGGGAACTGACTTGAGCCATGCACACCTGTGTTCCCTGAACACTCAAAGTTCTCAAATCATGAGTTTTCCATGCATGTGAAATTACACTACTCCATGTAATGCCAAAAAACTACATACACAATGCCCCAAGTTTATTACTAACATATGGCTGATTTTTCAGCAGTATGAAAAAGTTAGCATACCAGCTTCTCTACATAACTTTACAGGAACAGAAGCTGAAATAAACTGTAAAAATCGCAGATCAGGTATTCATATGGGTGTTGCACTCAAGACATAAATACTATGTATTTGCTCAGTACCAAAACACGGAAAGACATCTGGTAGCTGAAGATTAAGGGGTTTTGATTGTAATCCACCAATCTGAGACACTTTAGTTGGTTATGCTCTAACCATGAGTAATTCAAAGAACCATAGTTTAAAACTGAGACGTGTGCTTCCCATGTGCAGAGGAGAGAGGTGAACAAGGACTCGATATTCAGAACAAGCAGTTTTCAGTGCATTTTTTTTAAGACAAAGCTTCATAATGGTACTGGAAATGCATGAGCCTAATCTTGTGGTCTGGCCCTATACACTTTTGTACAAGTAAGGTATTGCAGCACGGAGCCATTCATGCACATTTAAAAGCAAGGTGTCTTTAGACACAAATGCATAGAAGAAAAAAAGTGGAAAAGCCATTCAGATAAAATATTATAGGTTTATTTAAAACTTATTTTCAACTTGAATATGCAAAATACAAACTCCAACAAAATGTTCATTTTTACTTCGTAGTTTACAAATATACAAAATAGAAGTTTGTTTAAATTTATATTACATATTTATTATGTAAAGAACTATATAGAAAACATTTGTTCTGCTTAAGGCATATTTGGGAATAAACCATTGTACAATTTATTGCACATCGAAACCACAGTGCATTATAGACTGTCTGCATAAATTTTTTTCTTAAGAAAAAAGAAAAGAAATAAATCAGGTTTAATTACCTGACTTAGGTCATAATCGTAGATCGGAAGACAAAAGTATTTCCTTGTCAGATATGCAGCAGTTTGAGAACTTTGGCTTCCTGTTTTTGGTACCTTTAGAACCAACAGTCACTAAGCACCATGAAATAGGCTTTTAAACATAATTCTGTACCTGAATTTCTTCCTCCTCTTTTAACATAATAATGGCTTTTAGAAGGAAAAAAAAGACAAGATGACTTTTACATCTCATATTGCATTGAAACAAGATTTAAGGGAATGTAAATCTCCCCTCCCCACCCGACAAGCAGTCTATTTAACCCTGATATCCTTGACTTCCAGTCACTCCTTGGCATTTTGTAGTCCAGAAATATTCAAGTTGGATTTAGAAATGGAATGATAGAAGATCCAGTCATTGACCCCAATGTTTTTCTTTAATTTATAATTAAAAAAAAAAAGAAGAAGAAGAAGAGTTCCAACATTTGCATTTGATTATTTCCACTCTTTGGAAGACTTCACCATGATTCCTTGTAGTGCTTTAACTGGGCTCCTCCCTCTTGTGGAAGACAGTCTGTGCTGTGAATACTGAATCTCTTATGGCAGTACGGGAAAGATCCACTACTTCTGATTAAAAGTGCCTCTTCATATGTAAGGCTAGGTGATCTGACCTGGAAAATGCTCTGTCACATCTCTGACACTGGAAAGGGCGGTGGCCCGTGTGTTTCCTGTAGTGACGGGTAAGTTCATCAGAGCGGGCAAATTTCCATCCACAGCCCTCCCAGTCACAGTGGTATGGTTTTTCTCCTTAAAAAAACCAAAAACAAACCACATCAATTAAGTACATGTTTCTCTGCAGACATGTACGTTAGTATGTTCCAGTACGTTTAACATTCCAGCCTTCTAGTAACATCTTCCTTCAATGTTTAATTTACATTTGGTAACTTATGGAAAAATTAATGTTTTTGTTAAAGAAAATAAGATATAAAAGTTACTGGAAAAAGCCTTATTGATATCTATCAACAAAAATGCTAAAATCAGACAAAGGGCAAAGAATCTATTCTTTGCATGACAGTATGATTATATGGCTCATTTTATTGAAACCTTTTAACTACTACACTCACAATTTCCAGACTTTCATGCAGGAATTTAGAATACAAAGCTCAAATAACAGTATCCTGAATATATATATATATATATATGCGCATTTTGCTATTTGAGGACAGTGTTAAACAAATTTCTACCAGAAACTGCTCAGATGAAATGGATTTAGATGATAGATTTCAGGAATAAAGAACCTGCTGGAAACTTCGTAATAGCAATGTTAAGAAATTAGAGGGCTCAGTCCCATGGCCTTTTAAAGCAAAGCTCATATTGACTTCAGTGGGAATTTTAAAGATTATAGACTCAGCACATTAGCAATCTGGAAAGCATCCACCAACTCTGAAAACACCAGGAAAAAAAAACCCCAACCTTTTAACCATTTATCTCTGGAGAAAATGACATTAGCTGGGACTTGATAAGCACCATAGCTCACACTCTAAACTCTGAGACATCCCTTGGTTCTTCCCTACCTCCCCAGCTCGCAAAATACATTTCAATTCAATTCCTACTGCTGTATCTCATTCAGGGATTCTGAATAATTCAATTCAAATCTACGTGATATGCTGCTTTTAGAGCATGTCTAAAGTAACAATTATTTAACAGAAACACTTTCACCAATTCCACTACAGCAGTAAAGGCTCATTAGTGGCCACATTAAACCAGACCTTTGAGATCAAGCTCAAATATGAATGTTAATGGATTGATTATTTTACTTCAATTCCTATGGTAGTCGAAGAACCTTAAACTAGATTTCTCGCAGTGCTAATTAATCAGAAAAATAACTTAAAAGGAGACTAACAATCTTGTCATCGACACGGAATTATAACAATATTCTGGGAGTATCTCGTTTCCCTCGCAAGCAACTGCACTATATCTTTCATTGATTTCACTGGAATGGGCATGTCCCTAGCCACGTTAATAGACTCTCTGGAGTTGGAAGTGAAAACCAGGGGAAACGTTTTAAGTCAGGAGAAAAGGAAGTAGAATCTAAAGAGATGCCTGCACACAGACTCCGGTCACATAGCTGCACCAGTGCTATCTAGATCAACACAATTCAGCTCAACTTCCATCTACCTGCCAATTAATTAGCCGTATAGCAATAGACATGCAAACAAACCCTGTGACTACCCGGACACCCAGCATGGGTGAGCCATTTTGTGCTGTGAAATAACCTCCAATCCAGTAGGTAAACCATAAATCACCTGGGTTTTAAAACTGTGTTAAAAAGCGAGATTATATCCCTTCCCCCCCCCCCCCCCAACACATCCATTTGGACAAAAAGTTGGAGGATACACCCTTACCTCCCTAATAAGACCCCAGAAAGGGATTCCTCTCTTTCCCACCCTTTGCTAAGACTTAGCTGGCCATGCCATCAAAGCCTGCCTGAATGGGCCTTACCCGTGTGGGTCCTAAGATGTGCCTTGAGATGAGAGCTTTTGGTGTAGGTTTTCCCACAGCCGGCATAGTCGCAGGTGTGCGTGGCGGTCCTTTTCCTGGGCCACGACCGGCGTCCCCTCTTTGGCTTGGTTTCTTCAGGCAGGCAGCTCCCCGGTGGCATCAGCTCTAAAGGTGAAGAGGGCGGAGTCAGCATCATCCCCCCTGCTAGTAAGGGAGGCTGGAGTAAGGGGTCCCCCGACCCACTGAGATACCGAGACTGACCTTGATACTGTAGTGCACTAGGCGGGAGCTGCTCGGGCAGGAAAGGAGGGTAGTTTGGAGCAGGGTGGTAGCCGGGGGGCAGCTGCAGGTGACTGAGCCCCTGGGCGGAAGGATGGCAGTCCCTGCTGTTCAGCATCTCCTCTGGCGCCAAGGAAGGGTTAGTCCTAGAGGGCAGCGGCCTCCCCAAGGGGAACTCGTGCTGTGGCGTGGCGATGGTGCACGAGGGAGGCGCCTCCTGCTTGATTTTGGGGCACCCCCTGGGCAGGGAGCCGTAGGGGGCCCCGGGGCTGTCCGTGCAGGCGGGCGAGGCGGACGGGTTGTTCTTGCCTCCCCCGACGTGGTTATAGTCCCCCACGTTCACCGTGGCCTTGACAACGAATTTCCCGTGCAGGCTGCCCAGCGGCGGCGGCGGCTGCTGCATGTAGACCGGGTCCAAGTCCGGCCGCATCAGCTCGGCCACGAAGCCCCCCGACGGCGACACGTCGGTGATGTCGGCCAGGTTGAAGGGGGCGGCCGGGGCGGGCTCCCGGGCGCCGCCGTACAGGAGGCCGGTCTCCCCCCGGGGCAGCGGGTAGGGGAAGGGGCCAGCGGTGGCCGGGGGGCAGGCGCTGGCTGGGGGCGAGGCGGCCGACACCACGACGGCCGCGGCGGCCGCCGACTCCTGGTGGATGAGCGAGTTGGAGAGGATGAAGTCGAAGTCCAGCAGCTCGTGGAGCTCGTCCGTCTCCCGGCGGGCCATGAGCGGCGGGCCGCCCGCGGGGCTCTCCAGCTCGGCCGGCAGCTCGTAGGGCCGCCCCGTCACGGGCGGGAGCCGCTTGAGCTGGGACAGCTCCTCCCTCCAGCGCTGCGGGCAGGAACAGACACGCACCGATCAGCACCGCCGGGCAGCACCCCCAGCCACTGCACGGGCCCCCCCCCAGCCACTGCACGGGCCCCCCCCCAGTCATTGCACGGCCCCCCAGCCACTGCACGGCCCCCCCCAGTCATTGCACGGGCCCCCCCCAGCCACTGCACGGCCCCCCCAGCCACTGCACGGGCCCCCCCCCAGTCATTGCACGGCCCCCCCAGCCACTGCACGGCCCCCCCAGCCACTGCACGGGCCCCCCCCAGCCACTGCACGGGCCCCCCCCCCAGCCACTGCACGGGCCCCCACGCGTCACCCCCCTCGCGAGACCCCCCCACTCCCAGCAGGGTCACAGCACGGCTCGGACACGCGAGTGGGGCCACCCCACGATTAGGCAACTCCAGCGTGGGGGGGGGGGGGGCGGATCGGTGCCTGCCCGAGAGCAGGGGGCGCCCCGGCGAGGCGCGTCTCCTCCACCCGCAGCCGCTGCCCCGCTCCCCGCGCGGCGGGCAGGGCGTGCAGCTGGCCCGTCCCCGCGGCCACGCGCCGTGCCCGGCACTTGCACCACAGCGGCGCCCGTGCACGGGGCGTGCAAAGGGGGCTACTCACATTGCTGGCCCCGGCCTGCCGCAGGGCTTTCTCCCGGCCCGGGCCGGCGGCGAAGGTGGCGATGGAGGGGAGCAGCGTGCCGCTGAGCGCCATGTCAAACTCGCCGGGGGGCTGCCTGGGAGGGGGGAAGAGAAGCGGACAGCGGTGAGGGGCGCGGAGCGGCGGGGCGCAGCCCGCCCGGGCACGGGGGGGGGGGGGAGCGAGGCGGCAGCAACGCACCTCATGAAGTGGGTCCAGCTCCGGGAGCGGCGTCAACGGCGGGTGTCGGGGGAGCAAAACAGGGAAGAAAAAAAAAAGTGGCGCCCCCAAAAAACCAGAGCCACGCAGCCGCTGCAAGGCCGGGATCCGTCAACGGCAGCGGGGGGCCGGGCTGCCCCCCCCCGGCGACCCCCGGCTAGCAGCGGTCCCGCCGCGGCTCAGCAGCAGCAGCCGCCGCCGCCGCCCGGCAGCAGGAGCAGCGCGGCAGCAGCAGCAGCAGCAGCAGGCGCGAGGCGGCGCGAGACGGTTCCCGGGGATTCCCTGCTCGCGCCGCTGCCATGGGGGATCCGCGGGAGGGGGGAGGAGGGGAGGGTTGCAGGAGCCGCCGCCGCCGTGTCCTCGCGGGCGGGGGGAGGGTGGGGTGAGCTCGCGCCCCAGAGCGCTGGGCACTCGCGCCGTTCGGAACTGTCACGGCGCGCGGCCCGGCCGCCCCACTTATAACTTCATCCTCCCGCGGGCTCCCCGCCCCCCGCCCCACCCGCGCGCGGCTCCCTCCTGCCGCCCGGCTCCGCCCCCTCCCCGTCGCCGCGGCAACCAGGAAAACAAACGGACTGGGAACACGTGGGGGAGTGGAAGGGGAGGGGGGGGGAGGAGGGGGAAGGGATGGGCCGTGACGCAAGCAAAGCAGCTGGCTGGCAGCGCGCGGCGTTGACGCCAGCAAGGAGGTGTCCGCCAGGCAGCGGCTGCCCCGGGGGCCAGCGCCGCGGGCCTCGCGCACCTGGCAGGGGAGGGGCTGGGGGGGAGGATGTGGGAGGGGGCAGGGTGAAGGGGGTGCAAGGAGAAGGGTGCAGGGAGGAAGGGAAACTGGGTGGGGGGGATGCAGGGGAAGCAAAAGGGGTGGGGGGATGCAGGGAAGGGATGAAGGGAAAAGGGGTGGGGGGATGCAGGGGAGGGCAGAAGGGGCAGGGAGGGGGAGGGATGAAGGGAAAAGGGGTGGGGGGATGCAGGGAAGGGATGAAGGGAGGGGTGGGGGGATGCAGGGGAAGGGGGCAGGGAGGGGGAGGGATGAAGGGAAAAGGGGTGGGGGGGATGCAGGGGAGGGCAGAAGGGGCAGGGAGGGGGAGGGATGAAGGGAAAAGGGGTGGGGGGATGCAGGGGAGGGCAGAAGGGGCAGGGAGGGGGAGGGATGAAGGGAAAAGGGGTGGGGGGATGCAGGGAAGGGATGAAGGGAAAAGGGGTGGGGGGATGCAGGGGAGGGCAGAAGGGGCAGGGAGGGGGAGGGATGAAGGGAAAAGGGGTGGGGGGATGCAGGGGAGGGCAGAAGGGGCAGGGAGGGGGAGGGATGAAGGGAAAAGGGGTGGGGGGATGCAGGGGAGGGCAGAAGGGGCAGGGAGGGGGAGGGATGAAGGGAAAAGGGGTGGGGGGATGCAGGGGAGGGCAGAAGGGGCAGGGAGGGGGAGGGATGAAGGGAAAAGGGGTGGGGGGATGCAGGGGAGGGCAGAAGGGGCAGGGAGGGGGAGGGATGAAGGGAAAAGGGGTGGGGGGATGCAGGGGAGGGCAGAAGGGGCAGGGAGGGGGAGGGATGAAGGGAAAAGGGGTGGGGGGATGCAGGGGAGGGCAGAAGGGGCAGGGAGGGGGAGGGATGAAGGGAAAAGAGGTGGGGGGTGCAGGGGAGGGCAGAAGGGGCAGGGAGGGGGAGGGATGAAGGGAAAAGGGGGGGGGGGTGCAGGGGAGGGCAGAAGGGGCAGGGAGGGGGAGGGATGAAGGGAAAAGGGGTGGGGGGATGCAGGGGAGGGCAGAAGGGGCAGGGAGGGGGAGGGATGTAAGGAAGTGGGGGAGGGAGAGAGATCCCAATGATAGCAAATTTAGACACCATCAATGTACACCTGTTACCGGTCAAGCGGGAGATCTGGGAGTTACTATGGATAGTTCTCTGAAAACATCCCCTCAGTGCGCAGTCACAGTCAAACAAACAAAGAAGTTTGGGTTTCTATAAGAAAGGGGGCAGATAAGGTGCGCAATACCATATTGCCTCTGTATAAATCCATGTTATGCCTGAGTACTGTGTGCAGATGTGGTCACCTCATCTCACAAAATGATATATTGGGAAAGATGCAGAAAAGGGCAACAAAAATGATTAGGGGTGTGAAACAGCTGCCATATGAGGAAGACTGGGACTTTTCAGCTTAGAAAAGAAAGGAGAAAAGGGGGTATGATTGAGGTCTATAAAATCATAACGGGTGTAGAGACAGGAGATAAGGAAGTGCTATTTACACAAGAGCTAGGAGTCACTACATGAAATTAATGGACAGCAGGTTTAAAACAAACAAAAGGAAGTTTTTCTTCACACAACACACTGTCAACATGTGGAACGCCTTGCCATACAATACTGTGATGTTGAAAACTATAACAGTGTTCCAAAGAGAACTAGATACATTCATGGAGGACAGGTCCATCAATAGCTATTTGCTGGAATGGGCGAGGATGGTGTCTCTAGCCTCTGTTTGCCAGAGGTCACCTGGCGATAGGTCACCTGTTCATTTTGTGTTTGTAGAAAATAGGTGATGATGAGTGCCCATAAACATTTGGATTTATAACAATAATATAAATACTGTGATATAGTCCAATCCCTTTGCTTTTCATGATTCTGCAATCATAGAAATGGCACTGGAATTTACTTTTGCCTTCAGAATTCTTTCCCCTGCAGATCATCACAAAAATTGTAGAAAGGGCAGTGGAACGAACACATAAAAGTGATTCTATGCACAACTATAGAGTGTTTTCCCCCCTACTTCTCTGGAATTTGGCATTCTACAGTGCTTAATATGGGCAGATGTTTGATTACAATAGACATTTTGCAGACCCTATAAAAAAGTCTGCCTTCACAGAATCTTCTCATCATTTGTACAGAAAATTAAACAGAAGTGTGGCAGTATTTTGGAGTTTTGTATTCGTTCTTCTCCAGGAAACAATTTTGCTACTTTTATAATGCCAGATAGTTACAATACTGTTGTAAAAATATTGATGATTGGCACCAGCAGTCCTAGAAAAGAAAATGGGTGAGATTTTCAGAAGAGAGTATCTGAGTCTCGTTAACTTTTAATGGGACTGGCATGGTTAAGTCATGCAGATTTTAGTATCTCATCCAGCATGGAAAATAGAGCTTGACCTTTGTATGATTTAGGTGACTTCTGGTAATATTTTAGTATTTCCCAAACAGCAATTATCAAATGGTAAATTAGAGCATACTATAGCATAACTAGTGCTAAATTATGAAACACATAGTTTCAAAACTTGCAGCATTTTATGCAGTATGTAGCTATTTGTTTGTTCTAACATCCACACTCTTTTTTTGGCAGACTATTCTCAAACCTTGTAACCTTGTATGACTCTTGCATAAACAAAGTTGTAACTTCTTGAAGAGTTGTACTGCTCTTTGTGTTACAGAGGAAAATCTTGTTTTCAGATGCGGATTCTTAAAATGAGGAGGGTTTGTCAATCCCGTAAATCACGTTCTTTCAAGGCTGGGTCAGATATTCAAACAAGGTTATGAACCTCCTTACTTGTACAGTCATAATTCTAAAACAGGTTGATCAAGAGGCGATACATCCCTGCCCTGTATAATTTATAAACATGAAGCTGAGTAACCTTTGATGACTAAATTAAATTCTAAAATGACAATAAAAAGCTTACCTTTATTTTAGCAAACTGGTATTACAAGTTTCATGATAGAAATGTTAATTATTAATATCTGTGGCGCTAGAAAATGGATTTTTCTTTGCACACTGTCCATTTCTTGGCAGAGGATGTGTTGAAAACTATCAGTATAAAAAGGATTAATGTGGAGACAGGAAGAATAATGAAGCATTAAGGATGTCATCTAAATATTTCACATCGAGAGGTACATGTCTACTTAGAATACTAGCTCCAGGATCAGTGGCCTCTGTTGTTTAGCGACTCTGATTCTTTAGATTCTTATGAAAACTTATTTATGTTCATGGCTCAGGGTTCTCTCTCTACCTGTCATGTTAGATTTTTTTCATCCATGTTTTAAAAGAATTTACAGAAACCCTTCCTCCGCCCTCCCCCCATAATATAGTCTGCAAGGAAAAGTTCATGAGATTAAATACTCAGTGTGGGTTTTTCCCATGTGGAGCAGTGAAATGATCATATTTGTTTTTTAAATCATATTTCTGTATCCGTTAATTTTTATTTCTAAACCATTCCATAAATTCCCATATTTAAATATAATTTGAAATTCAG
Source organism: Pelodiscus sinensis (assembly GCF_052426305.1). Classification (NCBI taxonomy): domain Eukaryota; kingdom Metazoa; phylum Chordata; order Testudines; family Trionychidae; genus Pelodiscus; species Pelodiscus sinensis. Next base: position 7,049,378 of record NC_143057.1, read on the forward strand.
AGTCACTCCAAGCAAAATTTAGAATCAACCCTTTATTAGAAGTACAGCATCAAGAACGCTTCCTCTCCCGTTGATGAAGTCTGTGGCAAAACTCTGTGGATTTCAGGAGCAGCAGGACTGGGCCCAGAAATAGAGCAGTTTGAAATAAAAATAGATTCTCTGACCCATTTTAAATTTGCTGCAAAATAAATCCCCCCGCCTCACCAAGGTTAAATTTTTAAGCAATGTGTCCACACTATTCCTTATTCTGGAATAAGGGGCTGCAGAATTCAAACTCTGTCCTCATGCTTTTCATGAGGAATAATGCTATTCTTGAACTTGTAAGTCTGAAATAATGATAGAGTGGATGCTCCGGTGCTGCTAATTCAAACTAATTGGCCTCTGGGAGGCCTCCTGCAGATCCCCAGTGTGCTTCCTGGGGCTCTGAGTCTAAGGTAGTGCATCCACATTAGGATCACATTTGATCTTTCCCTGTAGTGAGGACACACAAGTTTGAATTTGTACAATCAGATGCCCAGAATTCAAACTTAGTTCAAAATAATCTCCTAGTGTAGATAAGGTCTAAGAGTTCAAGTTTCAAAAGGACTCATTACTGGCCTAAAGCTGCCGTTGACATCAATTTTGAAAATGCCGTCCCTAAAGTCTAAGGGTGGATTTTCCACGAATTAAAACAAATTAAAAAAATTTTTTTTAAAGAATGTCAGCCTGCAGTGTTTGCAACCTAATGAGAACTTGAAACAAAGTTGTCTAGAAACACAATGATTTCATTGTCTAATGCAAAAGAGAAACACAAAAAATTAAACAAGTAGCGTAATTAGTCACAGGTAAGGTGAATGTTTTCAGTTCTTCTGCTTCTAATAATCCAAGTTACTAGTCATTACGGAAGGAAAGAAATTTGTTGGAGGACCCATTCTTGCTCTGAATGAATCAATCAATGGACTGCTTCCCATTGACTTCTGTGGAACAGAATCGAGCACACAAGGAGGCAGCTGGAGGAGGGACATGGCTGGCCTAGGTTTACATAAGGACAAGTGGCTTTTGGGATCATACACCCTACAGAGCCAGCATGAAATGAGCTATACAGAAGCAAAGGCAGAGGAAGAGATTTAAGAACACATGAAAGCTCTGGGACCCAAGCTCCTTGTCTCCTGAATACCTTACACGGGATCATTACATGTTGAAGTGGAGGAGAGGATAGCTAGAGTTATAGGTTGCATATGGGGAAATCTGGGTTTGGATTTGTCTATTGCGTTTTATGGTTACTGTGTATTTTGTTCCTGTTCTCTTTATAAAGTGCTGCTGAATTTGTATAGTGTCCCTTCTTTATTTGATTCCAGGGATTTATGATATTGCCGAGTAGCTACTATATATTTGAGAGAGTTTGTCTGTCTGTTGTTTGTCTGTTTATTCGAGAACTCCTAAACAGTAAGAGCTAGGACTGCCAAATTCGGTATATCATAACTCAAATCCAGGTCAGGGTTTGGATGTGCCTGGAATGGAATTGCTTCTCATAACACCATACAGAAATTGGGTTGCCAGGTGTCCGGTATTGACCCAGACAGTCCGGTATTTTCACCTCCTGTCAGGTAAAAGAATTCTGAAAATACTGGACACCTAAAAGCTATGTCTCGACTGGCATGATTTTCCGGAAATGCTTTTAATGGAGAAGTTTTCCGTTAAAAGCATTTTCGGAAGAGAGCGTCTAGATTGGCACAGACACTTTTCCACAAAAGCACTTTTTGCAGAAAAGTGTCCGTGGCCAATCTAGACGCGCTTTTCCACAAAAAAGCCCCGATCGCCATTTTCGCGATCGGGGCTTTTTTGCAGAAAACAAATCTCAGCTGTCTACATTGGCCCTTTTGCGCAAAAGTTTTGCGCAAAAGGATTTTTGCCTGAACGGGAGCAGCATAGTATTTCCGCTAGAACACTGACAATCTTACATGAGATCATCAGTGCTTTTGCGGAAATTCAAGCGGCCAGTGTAGACAGCTGGCAAGTTTTTCCGGAAAAGCGGCTGATTTTCCGGAAAAACTGGCCAGTCTAGACACAGCCAAAATGTCTAGTATTTTCTGATTTTTTCCCGGCCAGGAGGCGAAAATACTGGGTGTTTACTTGGTTCTGCAGGGGAACTGTCTGGCCTGGTGCAGGAAGACAAGAGTAGACGGCCGCTGGCAGCCTGTTAGGACCAAAAAGCCTCAAAGGCATTTCTTAAAGGGGCCATGCTGTTTTTTTTTTTTTTTTTTTTTTTTTTTTGGCTCAGCAGCTTTGGTCTCCCCTTTCCTCAACAGAATTTTTTCCCGATGGATTTTTTTTTAGGGTGGAGGGTGTTCGGTATTTTTGGTTAAACCATCTGGCAACCCTATACAGAAAAGAGGCAGATGCACCAGGCAGGTAAAAAAGGATGGCTGGGGGCATGCCTCTCTAAATCCGGGATTGGTTTAGCCCCAGACTACTCCCACCCTTATGACACCCTTTAAGGAGGTGGGGTAGGAGTGTGTGGGGGAGGGGAGAAGAGGGGTGAAGCTCCCCTATGTCCAGATTTGAATGAGGATGTTACTGGCTGTTCCCCTTTGTCATTATTAGGGAGTGAGGGGAAAGTGCAAAAACTTAATTGAGTGAAGGACCCAAGCAATGCCAGGTAAATGTGCTAGTGAAATATAATTAAAGGGTCACATTTTCAAACGATCCTCCTCTGTTCATTCATGTCGAAGTTTTCATGCCAATGGAAGCATGTGCATGTTTCAGGCACTAGCAGATGGATGCACAGGGGGTGTATTCAGAATTACAGCCACGGGCGTGCATTTGTTAGGGCTCACAAAGGATATGTCTACACTGCATGGGTATTTTGGGATACCAGAGGTATCTTGAAATAGCTACCCCACGTCTTAACAATCCGCCTGTTATTTCAAAATATTTTTAAAATAATGGGCACATGATTTCAGCATCCTGGTAACCCTCATCCCCTGAGGGTTAAGCGATGTCTCGAATAGCACGTTATTTCGAAATTTGGTGCTGTGTAGATGCGCCAAAATTTGAAATAGCCTGTTTCGAAATTCAATTGAAATAAGATATGCAATTTGCATAGTGCAAATTGCATATCTTATTTCAAGTGTGGGGTACTGTGTAGATGCACCCAGATCTTTGCACGTGTTTAAATTAAAACATGCCAGAGTCGAAGTCAGGTCATCTTAAAACACGGTTACACTAAAATTGGCCGTAATCTGGATCTGGGAGCTCTACTTAGTCCTGAGCTGTTTCAATTGAAGAATGCTTGGTCATTTTAATAATTGCAAACCCCTCTAGAGAGCCCCTTGTAATGGCAGGAGTCTTGTAGGTGATGTATGTGATGCTGAGGATGCCAGAAAAATTCCAAGATATCATATGTAATTGAGCAATTCAGGCTTCATGGAATTGTACCACAGATCGCAGATCCAGCAAATTACTGTTCTTAAAGGGGTACCCACAACTTACAAACCAGAAAACACTGCATCTCCTATTGTTAACAGCCACGAAGGTTGCTGTCGCAGAAAGGGATTAAAAGAAACAAAAATACTATGTTTGTCACTTGTTTTGATTTCTTTGCCCGGTGCATTTGACAGGTCTTTGTGTGAGCGTGCCTGCCCTTCCCTCTGCCTCCAAAAAACGTGCCAAACAGTTTGCTGATAGCAGAACTGCAACTGAAAAGGTGGCAGGCAGGAGTAGGCACAAATAGAAAAGGGATGTGGAGCTGCTCTTTGTACCTCACAATGTCTGTGGTCACAGGCCCTTCCTAATTTTGGGGGAGGGGGGGAACAGAAGAGGTAATCTGTTGAAAATGGAACCAGTGTTGTCTGATTGGGAGGGCTGGACTCTTGGCACTGATTTTTCCTAATGATTGTGAGTTATTTACAGCTGCCTCGCTGGCCGTGGTGGGCTGACAAACCACAACCAGAAGCCCTTTGATTTTTGGGGAAGGCCCCAGATCACTTTGCAGTGGGAGTGGGCAGCAGCACTCGGGCTCTCGAAGATGCACTAGGACCGCCACAGGTCCCTCTGCTGAGCATCCAGCCTGACATCTGAGCACAAAGAGGGGCAGAGGAATAGGCGAGGCAATGGGGTATGTGGTGGACTCAGGGAGGAGAACAATGGACCATGGGTGCCAAGTCTGTATAATTTTTGGTGTGCCTGGAACAGGCCCAAGTGGATCTATCCCTTGGATGGATCAGGGCAGCTAACTGGGGCTCCGTGCTTTTGGGGCAACGGGTTCCAGTGTGGGCTGGGGGGCTAGCAGGGGGCCTGGTGCCAGCAGTAGCGAGCAACCCTGTTCCAGCCTGCCCCGGTTTCCCACCCCGCTGGCTCCCAGTGTCACTGGGGGAGGGTCGGAAGCTAGAAAGAGGTGGGGGGGGGGGAAGCTTGGAATGAGGGCAGGGCAGGCGTAGGAAAAGTTGGGGTGGGGGCTTGAGGGAAGGGGTGGCATGTGAGTAGGGCAGAGGCAGAGCAAGGGTGGGGAGAGGCAGGACAGGACAGAGCAAGGGCGGAAAGAGGTGTGGGGGGAGTTTGGGGGAAGGGGAGGAATGAGGGCAGGGCGGGGCAGAGCAATGTCAGGAAGGGGGGGGCAGAGGCTTGGGAGAAGTAGTGGAGTGGGGGGCTGGGCAGAGCTGAGTGGGGTGGACCAGGGCCAGTCACTCACTATTTCCAACATTAGGCTGCCCACCGACCTCCCCATGCTGCCCTGGACCTCCCCCAAATACAAGCCCCCCGCCCAACTTAATCTTAAATCAGTGCAAATTATTGCTTTAAGTCCCCACACCCAACCTGGGCTGCGTCCCATTCACCAGACGGGCCTGGCTGATCACACTTTTCCTACTCTGCCTGTTTGGCTCAGTCTTGACAGTTTTATTTTGTTCGGTGCCAGGGATGTTTTCAAGTCACACAGTTTGTACTGATTAAATCATTTGAGAAAACAAACAAAGCAGCCAGCTCGCTGCCCCAGCACAGTGCAGTGCGTGAATTTACATGAAGAGAACAGAAAGAGGAAACAATGAAGTTCTTTCCAGTTTTAAAACAGGAGCCCACTAAATTAAACCTGTGTGAATTAGGCAGAGGCATAAAAAATACTTACGCCAACAGCCCTACTCCTCTCAGCTACCCCTCCCCATCATTGTCCTCACGTTTCTCTTCATGAGCTTTTATGGATAAACGGATCTGATTGGCTGATTGACACAAAATGTTCTAAGTGAATCACGACACTGTGGATCAATGACCGTGTGGGGAAACATTTGTTACTTAATTGCACCAGCATCCAGCAGAGAAAATTATTAGCTATACACGCCGATCATTTGAAAAGAAACAAAGTTATGGTGCTAGAACATCGAGAGAGGATCAATGCCTTCTGCTTTGGAAATACATTTCATAATTCAACATTTGTTTCAGAAATGCTTCAGTAGTGGAAGACCATTATCCTAAGATAACATTCTCCAGCAGGGACATAATTTCCTAATTAGAGCAACATGGAAACGACGACGTTGGGAGGCTTGACATAGATCCTGCATACCGATTCCTTGATATTATCGCTAACGATGAATTTTGATATGATGGGGGGAAACCATGGCCTAATTGACGTTTATGGTATTTTTGCCACTGACTATTATGGAGCCAATTTCTCCCAGGATGCCTAGTCAACAGGACACTCGAGAATGCAAATCCCGTTCACCAGAAATGCTCCTGGAAAAATCAGGCCTTGCACCAAGAATCAGGCATACTTTTGACAGTAATTTCTATTAAATAAATTCACCCTCACGTGGGCATTGTGTCAATAAATTCATTAACGTGTGTGAAGCATTCTGATAATATGAGTGTCCTAGAAACACCCATGAGGAAATTAATAATTTTGTCTTCAGAGTGGGTTTGAAGAGCGTGTAGTAAATAAAACCCCGGGGTCACACATTGGGGAAAAAAAGACATTGGATAACTGCTGCGTCAGCGAACACTGTTCCTCATGTGCACCAAAAGAAATAGGGTTTTTTGAAAACAATCGTGTGTGATCATGTAATTATAGATGGTAGCATGGTGCACGTGCACAGTGAGACCAAATTAAGGTGGCACGACGGTTTCATTTTTGCAATGCAACATTGACAAAGGATGAACTTTTGAGTACTTTCAAATATAGTTTTTAACCATAGGTTTTGATGTGTGAAATACATATAGTGGGTTTGTAGAGCTCTATATAGCTGATCTTTAAACCATGTATTAATCTGTTGCTATATTTTTTTAAAATAGTATTGTATCAGTTACCTCTCGCATCTTCGTAGCACATATCATTACAAGGACATACCCACTAAGACTTCACTCACATCAGTTAATAATTTCAGAAGCCAATCAGACTCCCATGAGCAAACAAAACACTCATTGTCAGCTGAATCTGTGACTTTATCCTTAGACTGAATCCAGATTGCCCAAGAATGCCTCCATAGATAAATTCTTCTGCATTCTGTGACAATCTATTGTGTTGCACAATGTGTCAACTTCTCAGGACGTCGCCACGTGTCACAAAATTGTCAGCTCCTGTATTTTGGTCAAGAAGTCGGCGTGAATGGTTAAAGTTTTACTAGGACTGAAAAACTTCAAAGTGTATTTATCATTGGACAACGGCCCTGTCTTAACACCACGGCTTTGCGCCTGGGATGTATTCAGTGTTGTATCTATGAGCTTCTTTGACAAAAATAAGTTAGTATTACTTTTTATGTCTGTTAGCATTGCAGAGCTAACACCACTGTGGGAGAGAGAGGGTATTTTTTTTTCAATCCTCTGCATCATCTGCAGAATGGTTTAAATTCCTATCATGGAAACTTTACTGGTGATGCACAATCCAGAAAGAGTGCTAATTTGAAGTCTAGGAAACCTGTCCAAGACCTGGTTTTAAACCTAAGAATTAAGATGAACTAGCTTTCACTGTAGACATAGGTATGCATACTGCTGTAGCACGTGTAGAGATATCCTTAGAGATTAAGGAGCTTAATGTATTAACAAAGAGGATGTTAAGAGGTGACTTGATCACAGTCTAAATCCCTACAAAAGGAAATTTCTGATAGTAGAGAAGTCTTTAATCTAGCAGACAAAGGGCTAATAACATCCAATAGCTGGAACCTAAAGCTAGGCACATTCTAGCTAGAAACAAGACATTTTGAACAGGGAGACAATTGGAACAATTGACTACTGGGTGGGGTGTCTTTAAAGCAAGGTGGTGGTGGTGGGGGGTGTCTTTCTGAAATTGCTGCTGTAGCTGAAACAGAAGTTATGGGCTCACTGACCTGCTTGGTTCATGTTTCTGGTCAGTGGTAGGCAGGAGGTCGGTTTGAACGTTCATAACACTCCCTTCTGGCCTTAAACTCTATGAATTTAAACTGCCAGGTTCAAGGCTGAGCCTGCAGGCAGAACTTGCTTTAATTGATTCAAAAGATGGAGTTTGCAGCCAGAGCTGGGAAAAAAAAAAAAAAAAAAAAAAAAAGGACTTTTTTGCTTTGTGCCCATTTCAAAAAGCCAAAACAACACCAAAAAAAGTTTCAGGCTGGACCGAAACCATTTTATTTCTGAAAATGTTGGCATGTTGAAAAAAAGTCAAAAATGGTGTTTCAAGTCGAATGAAACATTTTGTTTCAACATCAAACACTAATGATTTTGAATAAAAAAATACATTGAAAGGAAATTTCAAGATGAAAAGTTGTTTCACATGGAAAAAATCAGTATGTTTTTCTTTTAAGCTAGCCAAATGATCAAGTTTTGATTTTTTCAGTTTTATAAACAAAATATTAGATGACATCACTAGGTATTTTGAAATATTTTGGTGCCATCCAATCCACATTTTTCACTGAAAAAAAGGTGTATAAAAATTTCACCCAGTTCTAGTCTGAGTACTGGAAGACTTTCAGAATCTAGTAAATGTTGTTCTTAATTAATTCCAATTTTTCTGTCATTCATTTCAAAGTCTCCTGAAAACAGTTATCAAGGCCAGACATGTGCCAGTATCAGAGCCCTGCTGAGGCAAAAGCTCTGGAAACTTATAGTTTCAATGGTTTACAATGGTCAAAAAAGAAATTCAAATGCTTAGTGTTGGACGACAGAAATGTTTGCCAGTGTAGTCACGTCCATGAGGGGTGTGATTTTTTTTCACCATTTTCAAACTGGCAAAAGCCCTAGTGTTGACGTAATTATACTGGGTTGGATGTTCTTTTAGGGAGATAGCTTATTTTGCTGGAGGAATCAGTAAAAGGGACTAATACTGGCATAGCTCATTGCTTAGAACAGTCATGCAGCCGACCTATCCTAGTAGAGATAGACTGGAATAAAAGTGTTTTTTCCTGGTATACTGGTATGGCAAAATATACCAGAAAACCTTTATACCAAAATATACCAAATATACCAAAACACTGAAGCAAGTTTTTTAGGATCCTGTGTGTCAGATGTACCAGAAGAACGGCCATTATGGGTCAGACCAATAGTCCATCTGCTCCAGTAGTACCTTCTGACCATGGTTTCAGTGGCCAGGTGTTTCAGATGGCACGAACAGAACAGAACAATCATTGAATGACCCACCCCTTGCTGTCCCCTCCCATCTTCTGCCAGTCAGAGGTTTAGGGACTCTCAGAGCATGGGGCTGTATTCCTGACCATGTTGGCCAATCACCATTAATGGATCTACCTGTTTGAGACAGAAGAAAATCGTTTGCTGAACAGGCAAGTAGTTCTTTGATGGAGATGGTAGGAATGGCTTGCACAGTGAGCACAGGGCACTTTGGTAATGTGGGTATCTATACTGTAATAATACTATTAACCTTTAGCCAATTTACATGCAGCAGATGCAAGAGTGAAGTACGTAAAGAGGTACGCTGTATCATAAGCATTGGTATGAGAGTCAACCTCTTTCTGGGAGGCTTGGGGAAAAGAGACAGCTTTGCAGCATAGCACATCAGCAGTCAAGTCCCCATGTTGACTCGTGACTCATGATCATCTCCAGGTCAATAGACAGATGGAGTAAGCCCAGCACTATGACTTCACTGCAACATCGAGCCGCATGCGAGAGGAGAATCTTACTCAGACCCCCATGCTCCGGCAATAGCTGAGGAAAGAGTGGAAAATGACTTCAGACAAGCTTTGTACGACTGTTTTCTTTTGCCACCCCCATTTGTCCTTCTGTGGAAGTCCCCTCTGAACGTCATACCTCAAAGGTCTCAGTGTGCAATCTTTTAATGGGGCTCAAAATGGCATCGCTGGGACTTAGAATCTTAGAACCATAGAACACTAGAACTGGAAGGGACCTCGAGAGGTCATCAAGTCCAGTCCTCTGCCCTCACGGCAGGACCAAGCACCGTCTAGACCAGGGGTCTCCAAACTTTTCAGCCCGAGGGCCGCATTAACTATCAAACAGCAATTCGGGGGCCGACTACACACTTGAGGTCCAAATAAAAAACAATCAAAACATGGATGTTGTTTTTAATTATTTATTTAATATTATTTTATTCAGTTATTATTTAATAACACATTGATACACTACACATGAACACCTGTATTAGTGTGAATGGTGAAATTGTTTCCTGGATGCCAAAATAGCAGACATTTCTGGCTTTGCGAATCCGTTTCTCCCGGAAGGGGGGGGGGCTTTTCCCCCTGCTCTCCCCTTCCTCTGCACGCTGTCCTCCCCTCCTGCTTGCCACCGCTCACTCCTTCCCCCCCCCTGGGCGGAAGGGGTCACCTTTTTAAAGTTCCCGCCGGGGTTCACGTTCCCCCGCACGTCGCCGGGCGGGCGTTACCACCACCGTTCATCCTGCCCCCTGATTGGCCGGCTGCCCTGTCAGTCTGGGCGGGGGAACGCCGCCCGTGCTAACCCCCGCCCCCTGCGCCGTTTGCCGCCGCGCGGCCGCTTGTCAGCAGAGCGGCCCGCTTCTCCTGCCCCGGCGCGGCGTGAGTACACGCCGCACACCCCTGACAGGGCCCCCCCCCGCGGCAAGAAGGGCCCGTTCGGCGGCGCCCCAGGGACGGTCTCCACGGGCCGGATGAGAGGGCCTCGCGGGCCGCATCCGGCCCGCGGGCCGTAGTTTGGAGACCCCTGGTCTAGACCATCCCTGACAGGTGTCTGTCTAACCTGCTCTTCAATATCTCCAGTGATGGAGATTCCACAACCTCCCTAGGCAATTTATTCCAGTGTTTAACCATCCTGACAGTGAGGCAGTTTTTCCTAATGTCCAACTTAAACCTCTCTTTCTGCAAACTTCTGTAAAGAGACACAACTCCATTTAAGTCAGCAGAGCTGCAGTGATTTGCCTTAGCTGAGGACTTGGCTCCTGGCTTGGCAATGGCTTCTATGGCACTATTATTTTTCTGCCAGGGAAAAAAAACAAGAGAGGAGAAAGAGAAGAGCAGTTGCTTCTCTCCTGTGTCCCTCTCCCTAGTTGCATTGGCTGTTGCTCCTCTCCATGGACCCCACTGCAAATCCTCCCTCTGTTTAAAATGTGTGTGAAACCATCAGATCATCATTTTTGTTTCCACAACTGCCTTGTCAGGGAAGTGAGCCATTTAAAAGTGCTCATGTCTATATTGATGGGTAAGGCTGTTGCCTTTGCTTGCCCAGACTAATATGGAAACAAAAGCATTGGTTCTGTTTAGGCCCCACATAATTATTTCTTAGCACTTATTGGTCACAAAGTGATGAGTGTTTAAAATGTTTAAAAAAGGACTTTACTCCTTAATTTTCAAAGAATTCCATAAGAACATAAGAATGGCCAGACTGGGTCAGACCAAAGGTCCATCTAGCCCAGTATCCTGTCTGCCCAAAGTGGCCAATACCAGGTGCCCCAGAGGGAGTGAACAGAACAGGGAATAATCAAGTAATCCCTCTCCTGTCACCCATTCCCAACCTCTGGCAAACAGGAACACCATGCCTACCCATCTTGATGGACCTATCCTCCGTGAATGTATTTAGTTATTTTAGGAACCCTGTTAAATTCCTGGTCTTCACAACATCCTCTAGCAAGGAGTTCCACAGGTTGACTGTATGCCGCATAAAGAAAACTTCCTTTTGTTTGCTTTAAACTTGCCACACATTACTTTCATTTGGTGACCCCTAGTTGGTGACCCCATGGATTGTAATGCCTTAAATTCCATTTAAGTCTCAGGGCTAGATCCTTAACTGGTGGAAGGCACCATAGCTCCATTGACTCCAGTGTGGTTTTGGTGGCTAAATCTTCATATGACTGAAAATGGCTAAGCTGGCTTAGAGAGAGAGTATGGTCTGGAAGACTGGTTATAGGGGTAGGCACCAGGAGGGCTTGAGTGTTAAACACAGCTCCACTGCTGACTCAGTATGTGCCTTCTGAAAAGCTCCTTTCAGTCTCTGTGTGCTCAGCTATTAATACTTATCCATCTACCTCACAGGAGGGGTTCTCACTGTAATTAGAAAGCACCATCATGCTCTGTCAATGTGAACTCTTACCAACGCAGGATCTACTCTGCTACAGTGTAACTACAGGTAAGTGGAAGACACAATGCTTTGATACTACTCCAGAATTCAGGCACGTGCATATTTTGAATTTTGTGGCTCACTCATTAGAAAGAGAAGAGCAAATTTGAAATGTGTGGAGTTGAACTCTCCCAAAGTAGAGGAGTATTTTGACCCGGGCTTTTTGCTCGCTTCTGGATCTAACTAAAACCTTTGAAAATCAAGTCACACATTTCAATTACCCAGAAGTGCCCTCTGATAATTACCATCTCTCGCTTGGAATTTCTTGTCTATGAGAGAGCAGCTGATGAAAACTCAAGACCCATGCTTTTCAGTTCCCAGACTCCTGGTGCTGGTTATCTTAATGGTACGCACAGGAAAGGTTCAAGTCTCATACCCAGTATTTCAGAGAGCATGATCACCTCTCTTGCTTTGGCTAGGATTTTCAAAGGAGCCCGAATCTTTTTCTGTCTATCCACCGTTTCCATGTTGCGCTCATCTCTTTGGTAACTAAGAATTTTATACATTTTAAAACATATTGTTTAAGTTTCTTTTCTCCTCCCATCATATATTTTTCACTTACAATGAGGATGAGGATGAAGATAGAATCATAGAATCGTAGGGCGGGAAGAGACCTCAGGACGTCATCAAGTCTAATTCACTGCCCAAAGCAGGACCAACCCCAACTAAATCATCTCAGCCAGGCCTTTGTCAAGCTGGGACTTAAAACCTCTAGGGATGGAGATTCCACCCCCTCCCTAGAAAACCCATCCCAGTGCTTCACCACCCGCCTAGGGAAATAGTTTTTCCTGATATCCAACCTAGACCTCCCCCACTGCAACAGGAAACCACTGCTCCTTGTTCTGCCATCTGTCACTACTGAGAACAGCCTCCCTCCATCCTCTTTGGAACCTCCCTTCAGGAAGTTGAAGGCGGCTATTAAATCCCCCCTCACGCTTCTCTTCTGCAGACTAAACAAACCCAGATCCCTCATCTTCTCCTCATAGGTCATGTGCTCCAGCCCCCTAATTTTTTTGGTTGCCCTCCACTGGACCCTCTCCAATGTGTCCACATCCTTTCTATAGTGGAGGCTCCAGAACTGGACACAATACTCCAGATGTGGCCTCATTAGAGCCAAATAAAGGGGAATAATCACTTCCCTAGATCTGCTGGCAGTGCTCTTCCTAATGCACCCTAAGATGGCGATGATGACTGGAAAGCTTTGTCAAATGCACGAGGAAGGATGGTTCATGGCTTGCAGACTTTAGACTGGGAGGCAGGAGATTTGGAGTCAGTTCTTGGCTCTGCTAACGATTTCCTATGTCACCCTGAGCAAGTCATTGAATTTCTCTGTATGTGGTTCCCCAGCTGTAAAATGAGGCTAATAATCCTTCCTATGCCTGTCTGGGTTATGATGAGTCATCTTGCATGGCTCACTCATCTTGCATTGCTGCCCAGGGACTCTGGGGAATGAAAGTCACCCCTTGCTATGGGGAGTCTATCTTGAGCGTAGTTGTAGCTGTTTTGGGGGATGGAGAAGAGCATCTCTAAGGAGCTGCTACATCCCATCCATCATGCAAGGGTCAGAATGGAAAAAATGTGCATTGCTACTCTTCCAAGCTACATCCATTCAATACGTTTCATCCATGTGATTCTCCACAATGAGCAATTGCTCATAGGAGATTGTCCAGATGTTTAAAATATAGTCATGTTGCCACTTGTCTCCACTGGACTTCCCCACTCTGGGGCTTGAATATGTCCCTGGGGGATTGGATCCTTCTTGTCTGGGGGGAGATACAAGAAGCGGCATCTCCCAAACGTTACCCCTTGTGGTATCAAGGGAGACATCTCTCACAATGACCTGTGCAGATTTATGACCCTCCTTCTCTTTCCTCTCCAAAGGCGTGGGATAGTTAACAAGGTGGCAGAAGTCTAAAGAATCATCTGCTGGCCTCGGGGGGTATGTCTACACTACCCCGCTAGTTCGAACTAGCGGGGTAATGTATGCATACCGAACTTGCTAATGAAGCCTGGGATTTGAATTTCCCGGGCTTCATTAGCATAAAGCCGGCGCCGCCATTTTTAAAAGCCGGCTAGTGCGAACCCCGTGCCGCACGGCTACACGCGGCACGGGCTAGATAGTTCGAACTACGTAGCCATTCTGAACTATCTGTACTCCTCGTGGAACGTAGCCGCGCGGCACGGGGTTCGCACTAGCCGGCTTTTAAAAATGGCGGCGCCGGCTTTATGCTAATGAAGCCCGGGAAATTCAAATCCCGGGCTTCATTAGCAAGTTCGGTATGCATACATTACCCCGCTAGTTCGAACTAGCGGGGTAGTGTAGACATACCCTGAGTTAATAATCCCTTAGGGCAATTCATCCCTCTCTCAAGGCTGGTCTACAGTACCCCGGGAGATCGACCTCAGTTACGCAACTTCAGGTCCATGAATAACGTAGCTGAAGGCGACGTACTTAGATCTGTTTACCGCATTGTCTTCACCACAGACACGAGCCTGTCTCGCGTCAACTCCCCTTGTGCGTCTCATTGAGGTGGAGTTCTGGGGTCACTGAGAGAATGATCGGCAGTTGATGTATTGTGTCTATAGTAGACCCAATAAATTGATCCCCTCTGGGTCGATTGCTGCCCTGTTCATCTGGCCCCTAGTGAAGAGGAATTATTGTCCCAGGCTCTCGACAGCTTCATCTTTCCATTGCTTATGCCTGGTCCCCATTTTTGAGGTTTGCTTCCTAATCCAAACTCTGGTGGCTGTTCACTGAAGCTGAACTCCCAGTGTAGATGAGGTCTCAGCATTTTTTTTTTTTTTATGTCAGGAGAGTACGTGAATTGCTGAATGCAGAGCTAACCAGCATGCCAGAGCCAGCGTGATAATTTGTGGGGCCCTGTTTTGAATGGGGCACTGTGGCCTGGGCCTCTGGCGGCTGCACACAGGGCCCGAGGCTCCAGCTCTGGCCACGTGGGGCTGTGGTGGCTGCACGCCCAGTGCTGTGAAAAGCTGGCAGCACAAGGGCCGGGCAACAACCGTCACCCCTAGCACCCAAGGCGTCCTCCTTTTCTCCCTTGGGCTGGGAGCTCCGCTGGGCAGGAGGCCCACTGCTACCATGCGCAGCCCGCAGCTTTGGGATACACCTCAGGAAGGGTGTGCCACCCAGGCAAGCGGGGCCAATAATAAACCATGGATCTACATAGGGGAACCGAGTGCACATGCCTCACGCCGGCCCTGCAGCATGGAGTGAACGTGTTTTATTGCACAATCCTATTTACTGTCCATGGAAGTGGATTAAGGTTTGCTTCACACTGTAAAAAACACAGGGTAGGATCATCAAACATGTCTAAGGGAGCGAGGGGCCTAAATGCCATCAAAAATCAATGGGACGGAGCACGTAAGTACCTTCAGGACTTTTTGAAAAAAAAACCCAAAAACCCAAACAACCCAGCTATGCAATGCACTCTTCTGCTATTACTGCACACATCCAGCTAAAGTGGAGCATTTAGCAGTTTATCCAAAAACATTACTGCCTACAGTGTCTTTAAAGAAGTGAATCACCCTCTAAAAAGCCTAAAATAAACGGTTTGGCTGTGAGGAAAGATAAAATACCTAAATTATGCAGATAAGCAGCATATTTGCAGAGTAGCAGAGGCATTATGAGAGCAAACAGGATTATGTGGAACTAGACCGAAAGAGAGTTAACTTCCTGGCCAAAGTTACGCAACTGGGGAAAAGAAAAAACCACCCGAACTAATGAAGCCTGGGGGACAAAATGTCCTAGAAGAAATTCTATGCAACACAAAAGAATGCAACATACGAACCAGGAAGAACAGCATAGATTCAACAGTTTTTGAATGCCTCCATGCAACAATTTTTCAATTAGTTGTAAGGCTCTACATGTGAAACAGACACCAGATTTCATGAGACTTGACTGGCTGCCTCACTAGCAATTATTCAAATCGCTTAGCAAGCATTTGTTTCCAAACACTCGAACATTCTACTTGAGGTAAACCAAACAAACTATGGGCCGAAACAGTCTTTTGGAGTGCTTAGATCTAGAGCCAAGCATCACGTCTGGCCTCTATTTTGCTATCGGGGATGGGAAATCCTGAAACGGCACATCCTCGAACAATTGGGACAATTTAACTCGAGAGCTGGATCTGTATTTTGTGAGGCGGGTTCATCTCTAATTATGACAGAAACAGGCTTAAAATGAACATAGCGACAGGAAAGTGAATGGGTTTATTGAGAGAAAAATGTCTGGAATTAAAAAAAAATCAAATATTTCCACCTATAGATCATTGCATTCAGTAATGCAGCTCACAGTTAAAATTACATTTGCTGTACTTAATTACGTGTGTCTGTAAATTCAGTCTCACATTCAAGCACAAAGCATAAACTACAGTTGTCTGACAACATTATATCGCTCTCTAAAGAGAACGGCAAAGAAAAAATTGCCAATTCCTTGGCACGATTGAGACAATTCTGTTGAACACAGATCTATCCCTGTCCATTGGTTTGTAGGACAAACTATCCTGCATTTACTTCAAGAGTAATGCCATAGCATCACAATATGACAACACCGCAGCTTTGTTTTGTGACATTGTGTTGATGTGTGATGAGGTTGCTTCATGACTTAATGACACAGTGTCATCATGCATAGTTGTGATGTTATAATGTGAAGTTCCTGACTATTGCTACTGGATTATTGTATACCTCTGAACAAACACTGGTGGGAACTCTGTCTCCAAGGGCATATTTCATCCTTGGACAGGGTACAAGAGAGGCTATGCAACAGGTTTACTATAATTACGGAATATTTTTCCACCGCTCTTTTGAGAATGGTTATTGATCTTTATTCTGGGAAATATTATTTGGTTGATTAAATACAGCAGGTCTCAACTGCTGGACTTTCTTCCTTTTAAGGCCCATGGGGTGGGGTTAATTGAAGATAGTTGATTGGTCTAAGGCCTTTAAATGGGCCGGTGCCTTCTTATAACCTTATTGTAGATTTCTTAAACACCACCACGACTACTACTAATGATCCAATTTTACTAACTTCATATACCTAACTTGTCTGAAACATTATTTTACTGACTTATCTCTTTCTTGGAGCAAATATCAAGAGAGAGGGACCGACAAGCCCTAACCAATATCAAGGCCTAACTGTGCATGGTGTTATATAAACACACAATTCCTACCCTGAAGAGTAACACACAGATGTGATAGATACAAGGTGGGAAGAGATTAGAGAAACACAAAGAAGTGAAGTGACTTGCCGGTGTGAAATCTAGGTCTTCCCAAATCCCAGAGCAATGCTCTGCGTATGAGGCCACAACGGGTCTTCCAGCGGCTCAAAAATGCCTCTGAACAACTAACTAGGCTCAGTATTTGCTTCTGAAATGGAGGAAGAAGGGGAAGTTGAAACTGATTTGAGAATGATTCTGAAGAACACAATAGACACCAGCTGAGCAAAAGGCTAAATAATTTGCTCATCTTTAACCGCACCTATGTGTCAGGTCATTGTTGAATGGAATTCGAGAACAAATGTTACGGAGGAAAGGATTGGCTTATAGAAAGAAATAGCTCTTTGAAGAACCTTCCCTACCTGGGAAATTGGTATGGAGAGTCACAATGCTCAAGAACTCCAGGCTGTAGAATTTATTCACTCAATTCCCGAATTCTGGGCTACTGGGACTGTGATGGATAGGAGGAGTGCTGGCCAGCACCCGGAGCTATTCCAGAAAAGCAATGCCGTGTTCAAGGAATATGTTAGCCTTTTTGGAAAAATTTTCGAAAAAGCGGATGTGCTCTTTCAACATCTTTGTACACCTCATTTTATGAGGAAGAAGGGATGTGTCGAAAGAGGATTTTTTTCCAAAATGTGGCGCCGTGTAGACATGCCAAATTTCGGAAAAACGTCCTTTGACGGTAAAGCGGAAAATTGTGTACCTTTTTCTGATTTAACTCTTTGCAGTGTAGACTTAGCCAGAGTGGGGAACAGCCCAGGCAGAGGGCAACTCTTATTTTTCTAGTTTGCCAGTTCTAAAGAGGTAGTTTATCCCCTGATGACACTGAACCTATAACCAGAGCTACCCAGAAGGACCGTTGTGCTCCCAGGAAGTCCTATGAATGGTGCTCCACCAGGGGAGTAGGAATTATAGGCTCAGGGCTGCTCTATCTATCATAGAGTTCCCACTGGTCAGGCCAGAAATGATAAGAAATAGAGCATTTTTGGTGACATTCTTGAATTTTGCTGCTTAAAAATTGCTTTAAAAATGGCCAGAAAAGGGTAAAAATAAATGTTGGTTGAAAATAATGAAACATATTTTTTCCAAGGTTCCTCTACAAGCCTGTGAGTTTCTTGGATAAGGATTGACACATTTCTTTGACAAACCTAGTGAAGCTTTTGATTTAAATCAAAGCTAAAGGTCTCCAGATGGATAGTAATTGTGAAAGAGAGCACGTTCCAAGAAATTAAGGGTTCTACTTGCAAATAAAAGATAAACATCAGTGGGTGTTTTAATGATTACAAAAGTGCACAAAAGGTTTGGTTACACAAACCTAGGCTTTTTTTCATACTGGAACACTTCAGTTCCGAATGATTGTATAACCTCCTTAGCTAATGTTTGCTCTTATGTTCACGGGTGGCACAGAAAACTTCTACAACTCTCTCAACGACCACAACGTTTTGTCCTAGATTTGTCATTAGGTTTTTTTTTAAGCTATCTGCCAACATATTTCTATCACCCTCTCCATGTGCTATCACCCACTATCTGAGGATCTCCTATGTAGTCATGGCTTTATCTTTACACCAGCCTGGTGAAAAAGGGAAGTATTATTTCCCCTTATTCTTTATAGAAGATGCACCGAGGCGATGAGAAATTACATGATCTGCCCTAGGTTACAGAAAAAAATCTGTGGCAAAGCCAGAAATGGAACTCATCATCTGAGCTCCTCTTCAGTATCATGACCACAAAGCTTGCCTACTTGTCTGTTTTTTCCCCTTACAGCTTGGTAGGTATTTCTCTCCCATATATTTTTCTCACCTACCACTGTTATTTCACTGTTTCTGATTGTTGTCCTGTTAATCCTATTTCTCTTGATCACACCATGGCTGGCCCTTCAGAGGTGGGGAAGCTAACACTTCAGAGTCGAATTCAACCCTCGACTTGTTTGGATCCCGCCCCTGGGGCTCAGGCCTCCCCCCCAGCATTGGGGATCCTGTGCTGAAGCTCCAGACCCACTGCCATCCCCCTGTGGGACTGAAGAATGCTAAATCTGCTAGGCCAGGCCCCCTACCCCGAGGCTCTGGTGTGTGAGGGAAATATGGGGAATGTCTTTCTGCTTCTCAGTCAGGGGCCACGTCGTGAGGATTTGGGGTTTTTTCCCTTCTCAGTCAGGGGCTTTTCACTTGTGTGCAGCCCCCGACTGATTTTCTGTGTGTCAGTGGCCCCCACCCCAAAAAAGGTTCCCCATCCCTGGATTAAAATAAGACCAGTGCCCCTGGGCCAAGTAGTGCTCCCAGTTAATTAATGGGGTGGGGCTGTACATTGGTTAAAAAGGGCCCAATGGCATTTCTGTGAGGACAGAGTGGGTCTTCTGTAGCAATCTGTGAGGAAGGGTGTTACGGATGGATAAGAAGATACAACTGGAAAGTTATGGGGCTTTCTGGGAGTGAGAAAGCAAGCCAGGCCTTGTAATGAGTCAAGCAGCAGTGAACATTGTTCGTTCTTCTCTCTCTCTTATTCTTTTGTCCTTTTTGCTTCTTTCCTTTTTTTTGTTGCTGTTTGAACTCTCTCTTCCACTGGTCAAGCCAGACTGCTTCCCCCAAAGGCAGATTCCTGCAAAGTCTTCCAATGTGGTCACAGCGACAGGCTTTGGCCTCTTCATAAGAGGAGTTCTTTTTGAAACTGCTATTGGAGTCACTTTTTGGAAGCCAAATGTCAATGTTTTGCGAATGTAAAGGAGTGCTTTTGCTGTAACTTCTTGTGGTTCAGATTCAGAAACTCAGTCAAGCACGCGTTGTCTACCCGTATTCAGAAAAGCCCTCGAGCAAGGGCTTAACATTAAGTATGTTTGTTAGTCCTACTGACTTCACTGGAAATTAAATATGTGCGTGGAAATCAGATTATTTTCCCCATCCCCATAGCAGAGCTTTGTGTAGCTCAAAAGCTGATGGCGAGAACTTGGTACAGTAAAAGATATTACCTCACCCGCCTTGTCTCCTTAATCTTAAGTATGCACTTTATGGGTTTTGCTGAATTGGGACATGTTTCTGAGTCAGGGCCTGTACTTGTAAAAGGGCCCTTATGCCCTATATATAACAGATATTTCTTCACAGATTCAGTCATTGTTTGTAAGGCCAGGTCTACACTAGACCTTGCAGCTCGGCTTAAGGAAGGCATGTCCAAAGTCCGGCCCGCGGGCCAATTGCGGCCCGTGTTCCGGTTTAATACGGCCCCACAGGTAATTTGGCAATATCTATCTTTTATGGCCCCCAACGAATCCATATGTATTGAGATGAATACATTGTAAAATCTCAGTTAATGTCAGTTGGTCTAAATCAGTTATAAATATTTTGGACACAACATGTATACTTGGTGTTATGTTCCTGTTCATATTTTTTGAACTTAAAAGTTGACAGACAACCTTTATTACCAATAATATGTAATGTACTTTACAATGTTCCTGACATATATTTCAGCTTCCTGGATTTTTTTTTCATCTGGCCTTCAGATATGAAAGGCAGAGTGATTTAACACCTGTTTAGATTTGTCATCCATGTGACGAAATGAAAAGTATGCCGTTTGCAATAAACTTTGCATAAAATAGTTAATTTGCGTTTAATTTTAATGGTTCAAAGAATGTCAGGCAAAATGGTCGGCCCTCATGCCTGTTCACTTCATAAAATCTGGCCCTCTTTGAAAAAAGTTTGGGCACCCCTGGCTTAAGGTATGCAACTCCAGCTACTTAGAATATGTATCTGGAGTCAGCTTATGTTAAATCAAGCTTGGCAGCATCCCCACAGTAGGAAGACAATGGGAGCAAACACTCCAGTTGGCTTTCCTTACTCTTTGCAAAAGGAGGAGTACTGGCCACCAGCGGGGGCACCCTCTGAGTTTGATTTAGGGAGTTTTAACTAGACTCACTAAATCGAACTCTGAAAGATTGATCACAGCATTGGCGATCTTCCTTTTAGTGTAAACAAAGCCTAAGGGACTGTTATCAACATCTACCGTAAAATCTCAAATATAATGCACACCGATGTATAATGCGCACCCTGACTTTTGAATTTTATCATAATGAAAAAATCGATATAATATGCACCCCAACTATTAATTTACTTACTTTTTTGAAAGTCTATATGATTGCTAGTCCATGGGAATAAAATTCAACTTCACATCCGGTGTCCATGTTTATAACTTATTTTCATAAATATCAGCAATTAATTAACTATAAAATATTTCATACAAGTGAGACATAAATTTCATATTATTTATTGTTTTAAAATCTTTTAAAGCATTCTAGGAATCTTGCCATTTCAGTTGATTTTGATTTCATGTTTACTGCTGTCTTAGTGTGGCGTCGGCATAGTGGAGGTTTGTCATCTTCTGACACGGAACTGCCACAATAAACTTTAAACAATAACTCCTATATATAACGCGCACCCCGACTTTGATCCAAAAACACTCCAAAAAAAAGTACGCATTATATTCGAGATTTTACAGTAGTCTGATCTCCTGCATTACACAGGCTATGAAACCTTAGTTTATCATTATTGGATGTGTAACCATTATTGGAGGGAAAATTAGCTTTATTATTGCTATTATTTTCTACAACCCCCACATCCTGATTTGTCAACTTTTTCAAATCTCAAACACAGACTTGGGCTGGAATTTAAAGAAATTCCAAAGGGGTTAGGTGCCATAGTGCCAAGTGCCCAACTCCGTTACGCATATTTGAAGATCCTGGCCTAGGTTCTTATCTTGCTGATGCACGTTGCTCTATTTTCAACAGTTATGATGCATGGCGAGTTCTTATGTGGCAATTAAGCCATCTCCAGCAGTCTCTCTGAAGAACAGTGATTGTTCCACACATCCTTATTTACAGGGGGCCTTATACAAAGTCCCCAGAAGTCAACAAAAATCTCCCCATTGCCTTCAACTGAAAGATTCTCATTGTCTTCAGTAGGCTTTTGGTCAGGCCCACAGGTTGAAATGGGACTACTGCCTCTGACATGACTCACATGAGCACGGGATCGCAGAAGCAGGGCCCTCCCCGTTCTGAAAGGATGTAGACGTTTTCTGCAGAACAGAGTGCATGGACGGAAGAGAGGCTAGCCCATCCCCCACCCCTGCTGCCGAAAACAAAATAGCATGAGGAGGGAGAGGGTTTGGACTCCTGACAGCAAAGCCACGCCCCAAACTGGACTATTCTGCAACCGTTAGCTAAAGTACAACTGGTCAATGCAAACCAGGCAAGAAAGGGAAGCATCTTAGGCGTTTGTGCACAAAGCAAAATGCACTAGATTGGGATGAGGCCTCGCCCGGCTGTGCAGAAGAGGAAAGACTTTTACTCCCGCCACTCCAGATGGGTTATCTGCATCCAGAATATAGATCCTGCGTGGAACAGGTCGAGTGACCACTGCTACTCCCACCCTGGGCAGGTTGGTGTGGCGGGTGGTGGTAGTGAGACTGGGATTACGCAGATTCATGGCTCTGCCTCTCTAGGCACCAGAGTGGTCCGAGTTTGTGGGAGGATGTAAACGGCACTTTTTGCAGGCTGCTGTAAATAATGTCTCACCCCTGACATAGCACAAGAGGGTGTCACCACATGAAATGAATAGGTAGCAGGTTTAAACCAAACAACAGGAAGTTTTTCTTCATGCAGCTCACAGTCAACCTGTGGAACTCCTTGCCAGAGGATATTGTGGAGACCAGGACTTTAATAGGGTTTAAAGAAGAGCTAGGTAAATTCATGGAGGTTAGGTCCATCAATTTTTATTAGCCAGGATGGATAGGAATGATGTCCCTAGCCTCTGTTTGCCAGAGGTTGGGAATGGGTGACAGGAAAGGGATCACTTGATGATTCCCTGTTTGTCCACCACCTCTGGAGTACCTGTCATTGGCCACTGTCGGCAGACAGGATACTGGGCTAGATGGATCTTTGGTCTGACCTAGTGTGGCCATTCTTATGTGTCTGGCTGTCCACAAGCACAAAGTAGCCTTTTTATTTTTTTATTTTGCTGACTATGCCAGGAATATATTATAGGAAAACACCTAGATCTTCAGCTGGTTAAAATAGCTGCAAGATGTTCAATACAGAATCTGGCTCCTATTGATCTGTATATTAGTGCTACAAGTCTTTTCATTGTGGGTAAGGATTTCTTTGTAGGTTTTCCAAGGGTTAGGGACTATGGAGCTGAGAGAAAACAAACAGATTTTTCATTTGATCCTGTGCCAATTTTTCGCTGCTGTCTCGTGTTTAGAAAACCTCTGACCACCTCGTTTTGCAAGTGCGGTGAGCCAACCGAGTGTGTGTACTTGTCCTTCCCGCTCCTTTGCAGAGCGCTTGCTACTGACAGAGGCTTTGCTGCCTGCATTTTCGACTCTTGGCTGTGAACCTCTCGCTCAACAATATCCGAGTGCTTGGCAAGAGAGCCCGTGCGCGTTCCAGAAGCCACTGACACAGTCTTCGGTACACTGGTTAAAAATTGGTGGTAAGAATGGGCGTGTCAGGGTGATGGATGAGCAAACTTCAAAGTATTTGGTGGTGGAGGCTCAGTTGAACCCTTTGGGGCTAAACAGAGTTTTGGGCAAAGAACAACTTACAAAGCAAGATGTGATGATAACAAAGCCACAAGCTCTCTGTCTGTAGCGCAGGAGAAAAAGGGAATGTAATGTGACTGTAACATCCGGAGGCTTCAGCAGAACACAATTCCATAGCAGGAGACAATCCCTGCTCTGAAGAATTAATAATCTGAATAGACAACTTTTGCATTTGGATTTGCAAATGACTGAAAAAGCTTCTTAGCTGGTTACCACACTACAAAGGCAATGTTCCCTCGCTTGATAGTCACGTCTCCACACCAAATGCTGTGAAGGAGCCACTTCAACCCTGACTTGATTAGCCTCCTTTCATAATATATATACCCTGTTGAGGGGCGCTCCCCCCTCAGCTTTGAGGCCGCCTGTCCGGGCTCTATGACCTGCCCCTAGGGTATGCACGAGCCTTGTGGCCCAATCCAAACCCACCCTTCTCCCATGTTAAGCTACATACGTCCATTAAGGCCTAGCTCCAAAGTGCATGTCCCCCTATCCAGGCATATACAGTCCTTGTGGCCTCGTCACAAAGTTCAGGTCCCTCTATCAGGGTCTATACGGCCCTTGCGGCCTCGTCACAAAGTTCAGGTCCCTCTATCAGGGTCTATACGGCCCTTGCGGCCTTGTCACAAAGTTCAGGTCCCTCTATCAGGGTCTATACGGCCCTTGCGGCCTCGTCACAAAGTTCAGGTCCCTCTATCAGGGTCTATACGGCCCTTGCGGCCTCGTCACAAAGTTCAGGTCCCTCTATCAGGGTCTATACGGCCCTTGCGGCCTCGTCACAAAGTTCAGGTCCCTCCATCAGGGTCTATACGGCCCTTGCGGCCTCGTCACAAAGTTCAGGTCCCTCTATCAGGGTCTATACGGCCCTTGCGGCCTCGTCACAAAGTTCAGGTCCCTCCATCAGGGTCTATACGGCCCTTGCGGCCTCGTCACAAAGTTCAGGTCCCTCCATCAGGGTCTATACGGCCCTTGTGGTCTCGTCACAAGAAAAGCCCCTCCCAGCCCAGAGCCCTTTAGGTAGAGACTCCTGCCCGCTCCTGCCCGCTCGGCGGGGAATCCGGCCGCTACACGCCGAGCCGCTCTTTTAGTCCTGTGCCCTGGGCTGATTCCTACCACCCCCTGGTTCCCCTGTAGCCTGCTGGCCTCCCGGACCCATCCTTGTCAGGGCTGCAGCTGTGGCTGCGGGTGCTCCTGTCTCCCAGGCGGTGGCGGCAGCTGGTCCTGTTCTGGGATCAGTTGCGGGTGATGGCTCGGCTATCAGCTGCTGCAGAAACAGCGGCCTGACCTCCACCTTCCCCGTCTGCCCCCTGCACTGCCGGGCTCGCTCTGCTTTTATACTCGGGCTCTGGCTGAAAAGGCCCCGCCCATCCAGCCCTGCTCTGCTGGGAGCATGCCCAGCAGGGCTGGATGGGCGGAGCCTTTTCAGCCAGCTGGGCCTGGGCTACTTCCCACCCTTCAGTGCAGGGCCTGTCCGTCCCGTCACATACCCCCTGCCTCTGTAACTTCCATTCCAGTGCATCTGATGAAGTGGGTTTTACCCACGAAAGTTTATGTCCGAATAAGTCTGTTGGTCTGTAAGGTGACACAGGACTCCTCATTTTTTTACAGCTGCCTCTTTTACAGTAAGCTTGTTAAAGTAACATTGGTGTCTGAAACAACATTGTTTGGACAGGAAGGCCAGCTAAAATCTTTAGGTTCCTAGTGTCTGTCTGGGTATCCACACACATGTGCATGCTCTTTCTTGATTTCTCTCTATCACATGCACACATTCCATCGCAAACTGGCGATGTCGTCCTTCAGTGTCGAGGCCTGCCAAATCTGTCAGCTCCATTTCCCCGAAGACGGGTGGGATACGCCTGTGAGAAGCAGTCGGGGATGGTGCTTCTCCTCCCTCGGGCTGGGGTGTCTGATGCCATGTCTGGTCAAATGCGTCAGATGGTGAGAGAGAGACTGAAAGAGAAATCTGGGTGGGGGAAGTGGAAAATGCAAGGCTTAGCCCCGGGAGCACAGAGGGGGTTGGTTTAAATTAAAACAAGTTGAAAAAGAGCATTTAGTTGTCTACAAGTCCCGTGGCAACTGCCGTGTGAAGTGAATTTTAAGGTGGCTTAGCAGCATCCCCCGTGCACTGTGGAAACCTTAGGATCAGAAGCAACCTGGGAACCTTTACTATCTGGCTGGAGTAAATCTCTATTTGTTATGAGGACAAATACAAGCAGGATCCGCTTAGGCTCAGAATCTGCAAGCCCCCTAATTTAAGGAGCAATCACAGAGGCATAGAAATGTAGGGCTGGAAAGAACAGTGTCTTCCTGATGGGGTCTCACTCCCTTGACCAGAGGATGAACACCACTCTCTCTCTTTCGATCCACTCCAGCTCCTTGGACTAGGATGGAGGAGTCCTGACACTGCCACCAACCTACTCTGTAGCCCTGGGCAAGTCACTCGCCTGCTTTGTGCTTTCATTTCCTCTTCTAGTTTTTGGCTTCTCTGTTTAGCCTGCAAGCTCTCTGGCTCAGGGACTGTCTCTTACTCTGTATCTCTGCAGTATCTAGCACCATGGGTCCTTGCTTTCACCTGGGACCTTTGCATGCTAGCACCATAAAAGCATAAGAATAATGCAGGTTGCAAATCTCCTACAATTGCTAATAGCCTTTTGCAGATAACCATGCATGCCATTTTACAACATTGACTGTAATTACTACAAGAGCGTGCCAAGAGGTTTTGTATGGGGATGTAAATCCTGTGTCAGAAGCAAAAGCCATTCTTTATACCCATAGCAGGGAGTTTTATTTAGTAATGAAGGCCTTGCGTTACACAACGACCTCAGTCCACAAGTGGGACTTGCCTGGCTTTGAGAAGGACATAAATTCATCCTTATACATCAGACCATCAGCTAGAGACTGGCCAGATTTCTGTGCCCCTCTGTCCTCCCCCACTTCCTCCTGTGCCATAGCTGGGGGGGTGGGTAGCCTGAAGGTTGTGTTAATAAGTTCCTCTGCATTGGTGGAGACCTCAGACGTCCTTGTGGACCAGCTTTAAGACCAAATTTTGCTGCAAAATGACCTTACAGGAGATTGAAGACAAGGTCTCTGGAAATTCCCGAGGAACAAGTCAATATCTTTCTGGACATCACATTTCAGGAACAATGTGGAGAAATTGGAGAAGGTCCAGAGAAGAGCAACAGAAATGATTAAAGGTCTAGAAAACCTGACCTGTGAGGGAAGACTGGAAGAATTAGGTTGGCCTAATTTGGAAAAGAGAAGACTGAGAGGGGTCGTAATAGCAGCTTTCAAGTATCTAAAAGGAGGTTGCAAGGAGGAGGGAGAAAAATTGTTCTCCTTAACCTTTGAGGATAGGACAAGAAGCAATGGGCTTAAATTTCAGCAAGGAGGTTTAGGTTGGACATTAGGAAAAACTTCCTGTCAGGGTGGTTAAACACTGGAATAAATTGCCTGGGGAGATTGTAGAATCTCCATCTCTGGAAATATTTAAGCACAGGTTAGATAGACACCTATCAAGGATGATTTAAATGGTGCTTGGTTCTGCCGTGAGGGCAGGGGACTGGTCTTGATCTCTTGAGGTCCCTTCCAGTTCTAGTGTTCTACGATTCTGTGAAAATTATTGACCCTAGTTCAGCCAATCAACATTCTCTTTCATAGCACAACAGTGCACTGCTATTGCGCAATACCCATAACCATATAGACGGTCCTTTTCCGTCAGACGCTACAGTGCCCAGGGCGTCAGAGACGCTACAGTGCCCAGGGTGGCTGCTGCAACGGGGAGGCTTTTGGGGACTAGGAAGCGTCATTTCTGATTAGTTCTCTGCTCAAAGCAAGTGCTAAATTGAGCCGATAAGTCACATAACAGCCGCTGAAAAAACAGTCCCACTTGAAAAAAATATCTTCAGCCCACGTGTGCTTGCCAAGGGGACAACAGATCAAGACCAAAAGTCCACTGAAATCACTGGGAAACTTTCCATTGACGTCAATGATTTTTGGATCAAACCTCAGCTCGGGAAATTGTTAGACCCAACGACAGGGCGTTAATGTTACCGTACTGAATTCCTGATACACACCACCTGTAAAGGGGTCTACTAACATCTATCTGTCCTAGCCTCAAACTAGGACAAATCAAGGGGGCTCAGTTTTGTTTCATGGACTAGCCTTTAGCAGTGGGATTCTAATGAGTTGAGCCACCTCAGAATACAACAGAAAAAGTTCATTTCTATAGTTTTAGAAAAATTGCTCTTACAAGTTCTCTCTTCTTTGGAAGGTGAATCTGTAAAAAGGTGGATATTGCATCAGGGGAGTCTCCACAGGGCCCTGGGCAAGGTGGGGAGGAGGGTGGTTCCATACTCCCAGAAGGGGCGGGGTCAAGCACAGAAGGGGAGGGGCCGGTGGCAACCAGCCTTCTACGCCATCTGGAGTGTACCACGCTGGACCACAGGCAGCCTTCAGCACTGCCCAGAGCATGGTGCACCCCTCCCCTCCAGCCCTTGGTGTGCTCCAGCAGTGATTTAAAGGGCCTTGGGCTTCAGCCATCACTGTTGCTACTGTGGCCACAGATGGAGCACCAGGTGCCTTTGAATCACCTAGCCTTGGGCCAAATGCTCCCTTTTGGAGGGCCTGCAGTGGATCCAGTATGCTCAGCTTATACACATGTCTAGCTGCCAGCCCTGCAAATTCAGTTTAGTCCTGTTTTGACAAGGTCACCCACCAACATGGTCTCAGGGCTCTTGCCTTCTTGCCATGTTTTTATCAAAGTAACCAGAGCCCAAAATGCCATGAGAAGAAATCCATAGGAATGTCCCTTAATTCTCTTGGTGTTCAGTGCCATGCAAGTCCCGATCTACATTGGAACAGAATAGACACGAGAGCTGAATTCCCACGAATCTAGGTCTCTTTTTCTCTATCAAGCTTTATATCAGGGTTGTGGAAGGCTGAAGGAGACCTGATCCGGGGGGCCTCCTTTGAAAACTTTTGTGATCATATTTGCCAGGATGTGCCTGCCTCTTCTCACCACTTGGGTGAAGCCCGTGGAGATCCCCTCTGATTTCCGCTTTTCCTTTATTAATCAAAATGCCTTGATGACCTTGAAGGCATGATCTCAAACATTTACAAAATAGAGATAGAGAAGGTGCAATTGTTCTTAAGTACCCATTGTTTGGTTGGTTAAGTCATTAGGCTGTGGAAGGTAGTGTGCTAGCCAGGTGATGTCTTTATTCATACCTTTGTGATGGGTCCCAAACTTGTGACATTCCAATGCTTTATAGTTGGGGATTCATAGACCATTCCAGCACTTGCTAACAGAGTTACTCCAAAGGTACTAAAAAGCTAGGCTGACCCAGCTATGACACTCCAGTGGGTGAAAAATCCACACCCATGAGTGGCATAGGTAAGCAAGAGGGATGGAAGAATTCTAGGCAGCGCTAGAGCGAGGGAAGAATTCTTCTGTTAACCTAGCTACGACTTTTCGGGAGGTGGCTTTACCGTGGCGATGGCACAGCCTCTTGCGTCGCTGGAGGGAACGGCTACACAAGCACTGCAGTAGTGCAACGGCAGTGTTGCAATTGTGACGAAGCCTTATACAGTCACTAGAGCTGACTTACTGCAGACCGTTGCTGGACTGATTGCTGAAAGGGCAGGTCTGACAGCTTCCTTACTCTTCTGGGACAGATCCAATCAGGCCCACTGGCAGAGGGGGCAAAGAAGGCAACCGTCCTGGGTTCCCCTACTACCGCCACCACAACTTCAATGGCAGCCCTTTCAATTGCTGCCAGAATCCCAGGTGGTGCATTCCACGTGGTGCTAAGGACTCGCTAGGGGGCAGTGTGTGGATCTGAGAGCTGGCTGCCCCTTGCCCCGCCCCTTCCACTCAAGGCCCCACCCCTTCAAGAATGTAGCGCTGCCCCCTGCTTGTCTTGCCCAGGGCACAGCAATGCTATTCCCATCCCGGTTGACAAAGCTGAGAATCCTGGCCAACGTAGCCAGAACTATCATTGTTGTACCACCTGCACGAAGTATGTGCAAAGCAGCTGCTAAGCAGTTGCACTCACGCTGCACAGATGTAGTGGACAGTTTACACCAGCAACCAGGAAGGGGGCTATCTGAGGAGACTGACACTGAAAACTAGCGTGGTGGAAATCCAGCCCTACTTGGGTGCCGCTGGTGGTGGCAGGGATGCTAAAAATCACACTGCCACAGCCAGCAGCAGATGCCAAGCAGAAGTCCAAACTTGAAGCACTGTTCTAGGTACAACATGTACTTTTAAATACACAAAACTAGGATCAAGCAAGAGCACAAGCCTGTGCTTGCGTCCCTTCCTTGCACGAACATCCGATTTGAGCCAACGGAAGTTTTGTGGTGGCGAAGTTGTCAGAATCACACTCTGGACATTGAAATTACTCCCTGGGAATTCACAATAAAAATGGCTTTAATGATGATGCAGGCTCTGATTCCCATGTATTAAAACCCACATGGTTGATCTGAAATATTTCTTAAAAAAATTTCTCTATGGCATGGATGATCTAGTTTGTTATTAGAAGGCTGCACATGGTTACGGGACAGCTGACGTAGACGGGAAATAAGGCAACAGATACATCCCTTTTTGAAACCTTCCTCTCTCCCTCCCGTGCCCCCAAAAAACTTCCATTGAAACAAATAAGACCACATTAGTCAAATTTTGGGTCTCAACTTCATTTCAAGGATTTTAACACACGCACCTTATTTTGAGACCCATTTTATATTAACGGTACACTTAGGAATAGTTTATAACAGTCTAATAAATGAATAACGTAGGTATGAAACAGATGTGAGTAGTATGTATTATTGATGGTTATAAAGTTATTAGGAGAAATTATTATAGTTGGCTATAATTGTAAGCCTTAGTAATTAACATATTGACCTGTTGGACTTTAACAATATAGACGGATTAACTACTCAGTACAAAACAATCAGTAATTTTTATTATCTTCTAATAAATATAAAGTGTGACCAATGTATGCCAGAGTGTATTGGTAGTTCAGGAACTGTATGGCACATAGGACCATGCAATGTGCATAAATCTTTGCAATACTGTTCAATTTGTATCAAGAGAAAGAAGGGGAATCACTATGAAATGAGAGGGACCCAAAGCTACATTCCAATCTGGATTCCAATTTCAAATGTTCCAACGTTCTGGGGTAGTTAAGGGTCTCCGTCCATTATAAAGTTAGTAAACAATTTCAAAATGTGGGTTTCGAGTTTTATATGCTCTCCAGGTTTGGGGGATTTTGGATTGGGGGTTGTGTTAAATCCATCTTTCATAGTAATCCATCTGAGCGTTTGGCTTAGCTCCTTAGGACTCCTCTTTGGAAACAAGGGACATTCCCACTTTGACTGATCTCAACCAAATGAGTGACAATAGAGTGAATTCTCTTTTATACCAGCTAGATTTTCAGTGGAAGTTTGAGCACTGAACAGTCTGACAAGCCAACACTGTGAATCTTTATGAGAGTCCCAGATGAAAGGTTCACATGGGGATTGGAGTGTACCCAAAGGGAGCACGTGTGCACATTTTGGTGTAACTGACATTTCAGACCGTATTTTCATACAGTCCAGGGTCCTGACTGGTTGATGTAAAACATTGTAATTCTGTCAAAGTCTGTAAAAGTGAACCATTTTATACCCGCAGGGCACTGGGGCCAGAGTACATGAGTTGTCAGATAATTTGGGAATTGGAAAAAGGTACAGAGAAAGGTAAAAATTATGAGGGTACGGAATAGCTTCCCTGTGAGAAGAGATTAAAAAGACTAGGATTTTCCAACTTGGCAGTGTCATGAAAGTAAATAAGGAAGTGCTATTTACTCCTTCACATCACACAAGAGCCGGGGGATACCCAATGAAATTATTACACAGCTTGTTTAAAATAAGCAAAAGGAAATACTTCTCCATGCAATGGAGGGTCAACCTGTGGAACTCCTTGCCAGAGGATATTGTAAAGGCCAAAACTACAAGGGGGAGGGATAAAAAAAGAACTAGTTAAGTTCATGGACAATGGGTCCATTAATGGCTATTAACCAGGATAGGCAGCGATGCGACCACATGTGTCCCTACCCTCTATTACCAGAAGCTGGGGATGGATGACAGGGGACGTATCACTTGGTAATTGCCCTGTTCTGTTCATTCTCTCTGAAGCACTGGGAAAGTCAGGATACTAGATCATTGGTCTGATGCGGTATGGCCATTTTTATGGGTCTGCATTTGTAGTCTAAAGCCACATATTTGTGACTTCTGGTCAACTGTGAGACCTCTGAGGTCCAGTTATGTGTACATTTTCAATTGCACACTGACGCTGACTGCAAGTCTGACTTTGTGTGTGCCATCTTTTGATGCCACTGGCCACGAAGAGCCCTGAACTACAGGGTGAACACGTGGCACGATGGAAATCAAAAGGAGTTTTTCCATTAACCTCAATGAAGCCAGGATTTCACCCCAGGGGTTTCTCTCTGGATTTTGCCTGTCAGAAGTAGATTCGTGGTTTCTCCATTTTGGGGGCATCACATCTGGGGCTTGCATCTGTGGAGCATGTATGGCAGGAGAAGGCTGATTGCTTATCCATGGTTGTCCTAGATTTAGATCAATCCTGAGCTTGAGAGAGCAGACGGGAGGAGAAATTCACATTAAACTGCCCTGATCTTGGGTCTGTGCAAACTCTGCTTGCCAGGTACAAATACAGACCCAGACCCAGTTCAAAAATCCCGTTGACTTTAGTCTAATTTAGGGGTGGGGAACCTCAGGCTTGGGGGTTTGATGTGGTCCCTGGCTTGCCTGGTTCTGGCCCCCCGAGGCTCAGGGGTCCCTTCGCATTGGGGGGCCCAAGGTGGCACTCCAGCCCCCCTGCTACCCACCCACAGGGCTGGAGCACACAAAATCTACTAGCCTGGACCCCTTCCCCCAGGCCCTGGTGCATGAGGGGAATGTGCGGCGTGTCTTTTTCTTTCTCAGTCAGGGGCTTCTCACTTGTGTGTGGCCCCCGACTGATTTTTCTGTGGGTCAGCGGCCCCCAACCCAAAAAAGCTTCCCTCCCCTAAAGTGTTCAGGTTGTTCAGGTATGGGCCACAAGGACTTGTCTGTATTGGGAAAATTGAAGCAGTTTAATTAAAATGATATCAGTCCAATCCAGAATTTAGCTTAGTTTGATAATTTACTGACACAAGATAAGACATTAAACAAGGGTTAAAGTGGTCTAAGTACATCTACATGGGGTTTACACAGGTTTAATGATATTGATTCCAGTTAAACCAGTGTAACTTTTCTAATGCCTAAATCCTTCGCATTCCACAATGATGGCCTTCCATGGGTAACTTAACTTGGCTGAATGTTTTAAACCTCTGTAGGTAACCACATACTGTTCATAATCTATACGACAGATTAAAGACCTACTACAATGATGATTTAAACAATGATGTTCTTTTTAAGTTTAGTTACAGGGTGGGAATAAAGTATCCAAAATTACAAAAAACATTTCTCTTTCTCCCTCTAAAATAAATGACCAGACAAAAACATCCTTAAGGATACTGAATATATTTACTGAGCTCGCCTATATTTTGTTAGGGCGTCTTGGTTGCATTAGTGGAGTCATGGAAAGGAACAGCTTAGATTCTACATCATGATGGGTCGTTGGGCCACTGATCCCCAGTTCTCACCTTTTGGGGAGAAGTCTGAATTCAAGTCAGGGGAGATGGTTGTTCTAGACTGTAAAGGCTCTGACCTCACCCATTGTGTCAGAAACTAATAAAACCTGGGAGCAAAATGTCTGTGTAAATAACACACACTAGCGCCTGCCTGAAAAGATTCAGGTAGGATAATATCATGCTGGAAATGCTAACAAAGATGGATTCCAATCCTCAGAGCTGGAAGGAAGCTCAGGGGGTCAGATTCACCAGCTTGGAGAGCTTTGCAGAGTTCCTCAGTGGCAGAAAGGCTGTCAGAGAAAGAGGTCACAGTGGGGAAGGAGAAGTTCATAGAAGTGCTGAGGCAGGCCTAAAAATGACCCAGAGCAGTGTGGCCAGGAAACGGGTGTAGCCAGGATTGTAGGAGAGTTTGCAGGTTTAACACAGCCTCACCTGAAGTGTCCACTGCCTTCGCTTCTACAGAGCCATTTTCAAAGGTAAACATGGACAGAAATCAATACTAAAACAATTAACACACATAATCTATTCACTTCAGAGCTGCAAGTCTCATGTAGATTATGGCTTAGTTAGCAGCATTATATCTTCCAGTACCACACATCCACCTGTGGAACTCCTTGCCAGAGGAAATTGTGAAGACTAGGACTTTAAGAGCATTCAAAAAGAACTAGATAAATTCATGGAGGTTAGCTCCATCAATACTTATTAGCCAGAATGAGTAGGAAAGGTGTCCCTTGACTCTGTCAGAGGCTGGAAATGGACAACAGGAGAAGGATCGCTTGGTTACCTGTTCTGTTCACTCCTTCTGGGGCACCTGGTGTTGGACACTGTTGGAAGACAGGATACTGGGCTAGATGGACCTTTGGTCTGACCCAGTTTTGCCATTCTGATGTTCTTATGAGTCCCTGGATCAGTAGAGGCTCAAATGAATCCCTAACACAGCTTTCTAATGTCCAGCACTCTGGGTCCAACTATCGAACAAACCAGCTCCGCCCCCCCCCCCCCCCCGCATTTCATGAACTGAGAATATCCCAGGCCATGGCTCCATTTTGGTAGTTTAGCATCAATGTTGTCCCAAAGCTTTCGCAAATCAGAGTGAAGACATGTTTTTCGCCCCTACTCCCATGCTTACATGCTGAACCATGCTGGCCTGCCAGAAAGGGAAGTCACTGTTCATTTCCCTAGACAAGAAATGAAAACCAGAACTGACAATCTTGGCTATTATTGTTGTTAGGAACAAGAGGATACATTTCCCCGGGAAATTTGCATGAAAGCACCGTGCCATGCTATGAACAGCCATAAATCCCTTACGTCACTGTGAGCTGGTACATTTCAAATCAGGATACGCTGGCAGGTCCATTTAATAGCTTGAAGGCTCATGCCAAGAGTTGTTAAACTTTGCCCTCTTCTCAACAGCCATGGTATCAGCTAGTCCATACTGGCCTAATTGCTTCTGGCTGCAATAAACTGTTACGAGGAGCTAAAATTAGGCAACATGGGCTGGATTCTTCCCTACCTTGTTCTTCATTTAGACCAGAGGGAAAGCAAAAGTGAACTGGGTGTTAAACACGATCGTTCTGGTCTTCTAGGGTTTTACACCCTTTCTGCACTGGGGTAAATGCCACCTCAAGGTGAAAGATAATGGAGAAGCAGAACCCCTATGTGTAAGGCCTTTTACAACATCCAGCACACAACTTGCTGGGAATTAGAACTGGATAAGTTCCCACTTTACTTAATGTATAGGGGTTGGTTCCATTTTTAGCTTCCCCTCCAGCCCCCCTCACACTTTCAGTTCTCATCCCAGGACCCGTAATACGATACGCTCTTCAAAGAGGATTCAGTTCAACAGAGTCAAGACGCACATCGGTCGACAAGGGAAGCCTTTGTTGACCGCTCCCTTATGCCTTGTGAACCAAGGTTTACAGGAGCGGTCGACAAAGGCATTCCGTGTCGACCAATCCACGTCTTGACTGCCGCGCTGTGCCGGATCAGCTGAGCCGGCACAGCACAGTGGCCATTTTAATTTTAATGGAGAGGGCGATATTTAAATCCCCGCTTCATTGACTATGTCAGGTAGTCTAATTTACATGCCTCTGTTGGCAGAGGCATGTAGTCTAGACATACCCATCCTGAAGAGCTGTCTATACCACTAACTACAAAAATGCGGTCCCTGCCTCCAAAGATCTACAAAATGGAAGGCAACACGTGGGTATGACAGAAAGTGGAGGCACTACACCAGTGACAGTCTTGGCTTACTTGTCTGGCAGCTTTGCCACAGAACATCGGCTTCTCACGGTATTAAGTGACCTGGAAGCTATTGGGTGAAATGCAGCTCACCTTCCACAGGAATCAGGCCACAGAGGTCAATAGGATCACACAGGGTGTGAGTTGACACAGAACTTGGCCTTGTCTAATTCCTGCTGTTTTTTATTGCAGGCTAAGGGTTGGATTGCAGCAGGATGTTCTGTGAGTGCACAGGAAGTGATGTGTAAAGGGAACGATTTGTTGAGCCTTCTTCTGGATGGCCGTAGAAGCTAGTATATCTTTCTGAATACCAGGGATAATAAGAAAGTTTGCTCCTCCAATACAGGCCGGTGGCCTAGAGACACTATTTAGCTTTAAAGCAACTAGACTTCTTCACTGAACATTTTTCAAGGCCAGATGATTCAGTGTTGGCCAACGTGCAGCATGAAACCCTCCGGGAACCTGTGGAACTCCTTGCCGGAGGATGTTGTGAAGAGAAGAACTTTAACGGGGTTCAAAAAAGAACTAGATACATTCATGAAGGTTCGGTCCATCAATAGCAATTAGCCAGGATGGATAGGGTTGGTGTTCCTAGCCTCTGTTTGTCAGAGGCTGGCAATGGATGAGGGAACACTCGATGCTTTTCTATTCTGTTCACTCCCTCTGGGGAACCTGGTATTGGCCACTGTCAGAAGACAGGACACTGGGCTAGGTGGACCTTTGGTCTGACCCAGTCTGGCCATGCTTATGTTCTGTGTGTGGCCCATGAGACATTTTCTTTACATTGCCCTTGCACAGGACGGCCAGATTTCGCTGGTTTCCATCTGCGTAGTTTTTTCCCTACCGCTATTCCTAAAGTGACACGGATTTAAAGCAAGGGCAGGTGCAGCGAGCTGCACACTGATTGTGCACCACAGTCACGGTCAGAGCCGTGCGCTCTCTCTGCAGCCAATCAAAGCGCCGCTACGATTCCATCGGCACCCCCCACGACTTCTCGGCTCACAAGCGCCGTTCGCACAACGACCCTGTCCATGGAAACCCTCTTGGAGACAACAGTCTTGTGTCCCACTGAGAGGAGGGATGGCCACTTGTGAGCCTACTGACTAGCCTAGTTGCCCGTTGCTGCTCTGATTCACATTCCTACACCGTTAGCCATATGAGTAGTCCCAGACACATAACTGGGACAATTTTTGAGAGTAACTGCTCCCCTATGTGAGTAAGATGTCCATAATCCAGCCCCATCTTAGCTCCTATGTCGTTATCGAGTAGATTCACTGGCACTAAGCTGCCTTGGGTTTTTGTATCAATTCCCACTCATTGGAATGGAGAATTTTATACCCACTTCACAGTCCTTTTACGGTGTGAGAGTTGGCCTTGCCATGAATCACGGAATCGTAGAACACTAAAACTGGAAGGGACCTTGAGAGGTCATCGAGTCCAGTTCCCCGCCCTCATGGCAGCACTAAGCACCATCTCGATCATCCTTGGCAGGTGTCTATCCAACCTGCTCTTAAATATCTCCAGAGATGGAGATTCCACAACCTCCTTAGGCAATTTATTCCAGTGTTTCACCCCCCTGACAGGTAGACAGTTTTTCCTAATGTCCAATCTAAATCTCCCTTGCTGCAGTTTAAGCTTCTTGTTCTATTATCAGAGGCCAAGGAGAACAATTTTTCTTCTTCTTTGTAACACTTTTTTAGGTACTTGAAAACTACTATCATGTCCCCCCTCAGTCTTCTCTTGTCTAAACTAAACAAGCCCAATTCTTTCAGTCTTTCCTCATAGCTCATGTTTTCTTCATTTTTGTTGCTCTTTTTTGGGCCTTCTCCAAATCTTTCTTGAAATGCAGTGCCCAGAACTGGGCACAATACTTCAACTGAGGCCTAATCAGCACAGAGTAGAGCGGAAGAATGACTTCTCCTGTCTTGCTCACAACACTCCTATTAATACCTCCTAGAATCATGTTTGCTTTTTTTTGCAGCAGTGTCACACTGACTCATATGTAGCTTGTGGTCCTCTAGATTCCTTTCTGCAGTGCTCCTTCCTAGACAGTCGCTTCCCATGAATGAGGAGCAAGCCCTCTGTCTTGTAAAGAGCCACACCCGCTAGCAGAAAGGCCAGGCCTGATTCAAGAGAGAAAGCGGAGCTGAGTTTTGGACAGATGAAAGCAGGGATTCAACCACTTTTGTTATACCAAAAGACTCCAGTGTATCTTCCCTACCAGTATGGTTCCTGCTCTGTGAGAACAGAACAAACTTTCTGAACACTGCCAGATAAAGCAGTAAGTTAGTTTATGAATTAAAATTAAGTTAAAAACAGACCCTGCAGGGAAGTGGGGACTCCGTTTCAGATCTTTTTTTGAGAGGAACACAAACTCTTTACACTTTTCATGCAGTTCAGAGCCATTGATATTTTATGCCTGGGCTACATTTGAAGAAATTCGTTAATAAGTTACCTGAATTACAAATCATCATCATGTTAAATTGTTTATTAGATAGATTGCAGACAGGGTCAGGTCAACAACTCAGCTATCATCCAGCTATGCAAAAACCAGCAGAGATTTGAATCTTGAGTACATCTGGTGCAACATGTCGTTTTTGAAAAGAAATACAAATAATACTGACAGGCAAGAGTACACGTTTTTATATATCTCTGAACTAAAATTATAGTTATTGGCATGGAGTCAATCTTTTTATAGTACTGAATGACCCAAGGAATTGCCCTTTTTCCCCTCATATCAAAGTTAGCAATTGAAATTAGTCATTTAAAAGTCTGTTCTGAATTCCCTTTTACACTTCATTTAGTTTAGTTCAGCTTAAGTATTTTCCCTTTTGGGTAATACTCAAGCAAATGCTTTAGTGGCACTTCCCGGTGCTGTTCGAACACTGTGCTCTTTTACAATAGGTTACACCGTCGTACGGGCCATGAACGAGTGAGTCTAAACACTTTAATGAAAATGTTTGAGCAAAGCAGTTCTGAGAGAATGTGTGTTGTGTGAATGACCTCACTTGGTTTTAAAAAAATCTGCTTCCCAAATGTATCCTGTTCATGAGCCGAAACGATTTCAAGTGAGAGTGAATCTAAACCCAAAGTGCTTTAGAGGACCCTTCAGACTTACGTTACATTTTAAGAAAATTACTCATTTTGCTGTACCTGACAGAAGCACAAGGAACAGAATTTATCGACACGAAGAGATGATTCAGACTGACTAGCTAATGTAAATGTCATTAATTCCCTAGAATAGCTCTGCACATACCAAACTACAACTGCAACACCCATTAAAAATCCATCCACTTGTATTATTTTTCCATTTTTAAATAGCACTACCTTCCTTCGGTGTGGGGCGTTTGTTGGGTCAGTAGTAAGCGAGGGTTGTCAATTTTCTAACACCCCAGCCTCGCCCCTTTTCAAGGCTATGTCCCCTGCCTAGCCCCTACCCCAAGGACCTCCCTCCCTGGTGGCTTGCTTTTCTCCACCCTCACTCCTTTTCACTGGGCTGGCACAGGGTGCTGGACGAGGTGAAGGTGCGGGATGGGGGTGTAGGCTCTGGGATGGGGTCAGAAATGAGGATTTCAGGGTACAGGAGGGGACTCCAGGTTAGGGCAGAGAGTTGGGGTGCTGGGGGGGGGCTCTGTTTGGGGGTGTGGGCTCTGGGGTGGGGTTAAGGATGAGGGGCTTAGGATTCAGGAGGGGGCTCTGGATTTTGGGGGGCAGGGCTCAGACAGAGGATTGGGGCTCTAGCTTACTTTGGGCAGTTACTTTGGCCAGCTCCCAGTCAGTCAGGTGGCACGGAGGGGCTAAGGCAGGCTTTCTGTCCCAGAAGCAGCCAGAAGAGCAAGGCCTAATGGTTGGAGGAGGAGCCAGGAGCTCTGAAAGGAATCTGAGGGTCAGAACCGGAGTGGAGCACTCATTGAAAATTAGACCTCAGCGGTGGGTGCTGAGGTGGTGGGCACTTGAAATTCTGGCCCAGCTCTCTCTGGGACATCTCCCACACTGGCCAAGCCGCATCGTTCAAGAGGAAGTGATGTGCGCCAATGTGATATTTGCTTCTTCGGCCATGGCCTTCAGAAGAAGCGTCTTGTCGCATGACCTAAAGGCAGATGACTCAAGCTTGACCCTTGCTGGAAGTGTACCCCACTTCTAGCCACTAGGTTTTGCCCTGGAGCGGCTACATTGCTCTCAGACTGCTCCAGGCCCTTTCCATTCAGAGCGAGAGGCTTAGAATTGTTTAATCCGTCGAGCAAACAGCGTCAAGTGCCCTATTCATTTGGATGAGGCTTCACTCACAATTATACAGCCACAAAATATCTGTCCGTGTAATGAAACAGAGCACTGCCGTCTGTAAGAGCAAAGACAGAGAGAGGTTGGCCCCCCCCGGAGAGGAAAACAAACAACAGGCTTCATCCCAGAGGCTGAATTTTCTATAGGAACACAAATAGCTTGCCGATTATCATAAGGTGGATATGTTTTCAGGTATCTCTTCTGCCAGCAAAACCGGGGAGGAGTCTTGGCAGAGCTCCTGACTTAAAACGACCTCATAAGCTAAGCCCGGACTATAAGGCTATGTCTACATTGCACATTCTTGTGCAAGAAGATATGCAAATGAGGTGTGGAGATGAATATTGCCACATCTCATTTGCATACCTAATGAGCTGCCATTTTGCGCAACGGACTTTTGCACAAGAAGGTGCTGTCTACACTGCTCCTTCTTTCGCAAAACCCCCCTTGTGCAAGAGCCATTCTGCTGCTTATTTTCAGGCAGTGTAGACTGCCCCTTCTTGCGCAAAAGCCCCTTGCGCAAAATGGTGGCTCATTAGGCATGCAAATGAGATGCGGCAATATTCATCGCCACACCTCATTTGCATATCGTCTTGCACAAGAATGCACAATGTAGATGTAGCCTAAGACTCTCCAGTCGGTGGCGGTTCCTGAGGTAAATCCGTGAACCAGATTCTGAGAGACACAAAGAAGGAAAATGACACTGAAAATCTTGTTGCTTCCTCTTCTTCATCACATCGTTTGTTGTCCTTTTAGAGATGCTGTTTGGGCCAGCGTAGGCGAAGGAGTAACAGAGTTAACCTAATGCCAATAGGTAGAATTGAACCGGGTATCTCCGGAGCTTAATGCAGAAGCCTCTACTGCATGGCTACGTCTAGACTGGCATGATTTTCCGCAAATGTTTTTAACGGAAAAGTTTTCCGTTAAAAGCATTTGCGGAAAAGAGCGTCTAGATTGGCACGGATGCTTTTCCGCAAAAACACTTTTTGCGGAAAAGCGTCCATGCCAATCTAGACGTGCTTTTGTGCAAAAAAGCCCCGACTGCCATTTTTGCAATTGGGGCTTTTTTGCGCAAAACAAATCCGAGCTGTCTACACTGGCCCTTTTGCGCAAAAGCTTTGCGCAAAAGGACTTTTGCCTGAATGGGAGCAGCATAGTATTTCCGCAAGAAGCACTGATTTCAGACAGTAGGAAGTCAGTTTTCTTGCAGAAATTCAAGCGGCCAGTGTAGACACCTGGCAAGTTTTTCCACAAAAGCAGCTGCTTTTGCGGAAAAACTTGCCAGTCTAGACACAGCCCATGAGCTAAAAGCCAGCTGTCTCTCAGATAAGGCTGTAGAGCAAACTTGTTTTTGCTCACGCTCTGTAAGGGGGTCTCAGTGCCACTATATGGGACAGTGAATTGTGCCCCTAGCTGTGTGGGTTATACCAACAGCTCCACAGGCTGTATTTTAGAGAGCTGAGAAGCTGGTCTCAGTCTCCCTTACTGGTGCTGAGGAAGCCCGTCATGGTAGACAGTGTGGCAGCAGGGCAGTGTCCAGATGCCCCAGTTAGGGCTAACGTGCTCTGAGTAGTCTGGGCAGCACAAGGAGAGGAAGGATGGTGCAATGGTTAGTGCGCTAGCCTTGTGGGTCAGTTCTCTGCCCAGAGACAGTGTCATAAGCCAGCGGTAATTTCATGGAAGCCCGTGGAATCCCCCAGCTGTAAAGCTGTGATTAAAAGACTGGCGGACTGAGCTGGTGTGGACAGCAGAACTGCCTTCACGGTGGTGAGAGCGAGACCCCAGCGGCCACACGCCCGGCTGATGTGAATCCGGGTAATTCTACCAGATGCTTTGGTGCCATGGCGACCGCGAATGACTGATGGGTCCTATCCAGCCTGGATGGCTGTATGTTTGCAAACAGCCTCGTGGGGCTGGAGGCCAAAGACTTGTCCTTTCATCCCGTCTTCACAGCTGCTGGATGAATGACAGGAGGATATCGGCAAAGGCAGCTCCCTGGGGCTCGTTCAGAGTGGGGACAGATCAAGCGTTTGTAGTCTCAATCTCATGGTTCGTGATCGCAGTCCTGGGGCTTTCTAGTGCTCTTGCCACCACATTGGGTGTGTTCCCAGCTGGCTCGTGGGACAGCGTATGTCTTGGCTCTGGAGGTTTCTTTAATTAGCATTAGAAGCTATTACTGCAAATGGCATTAACTTTTCCCTCTCTTGCCACTGCCTTTACATGGCATCTAGGTTCATCACACGCATAAAAAGGCAGTTTACGAAGTGAGGCAAGTAAATAAACTTGCCCTTGACAGCTCCGCTAACGACAGCAGTGCTGTAATAGCAGCAATAGAATTACCCGGTGATCACTGCGTATAGAGGCAATTACAGGCCCTGATCCTGCACAGAGCTCTGCATAGACAGGCCTATGTACCTGCACACAGCCCTGGTAAAACCAAGAGCCCAGATCCTCACCCGGTGTACATTTGCATCTCTGACGTCTCCACAGGCGGCCCCATATTTCGGCTTTCCATCAGGGTGAAGGCAGACGGAATGCATTACAGGATGGGGCCCCCTGTGGATCGGGCTCATCTCCTCCTTTTTCCTCCCTTTTGATCTGTTTGAAACGCACCTTCCTTGGGTTTATTTTCCCCCTCGCTTGCATGTTGAATTTCTGTTCCGCGCCAGGAAGAGAGGAGTGAAACAATCAGAGCAAGAGGGTGGAGGGGGAGAAGACTTTCCCCCGTTGCTGGCAGCACTTTCTCTGCTGTCTGCAAAGCCTCCCAAAAAAATGAATATTCCTGACCCAAACTGGAAAAAAATCTATCTTGGGCCTTGATTTTTTTAAAAGCTGAATTGTATTTTCTTAACAACCTGTTGTTTCCTATCCCCATGTACATTCTTACGTTTCAAGGGAGCCTCACCCCTTCCTTTATGCTGCATATTTTCCATTTTAAGATTTCCTGTTTGAGCTAAAGGGCAAAGATCTTTTAAATATCAGCACGAAACTGGGATTACTCTCTGTGTGCGAAAGGTAGATTCCAGCTCTTGGTTCTGCCTGTGGCACCTCCCTTTATCGGGGGAGGACCTGAGTCCCAAGTTCATTGTCTTCACCCTCCAGCTGAGTTGTTAGGCTAAAGTCCTGACTTTCCGTGCAGCCAGGTAGGAGACAGCAAAATAATCTGCGTCTCTACTCTGTAGCCATTAGGTTATAACAGCTGGCAGCAAACTCACAGACTTCTGTCTCTTGGGAGTTTCCCCTCTTTGCTATCTTCTTGGTTTTTTTCTTCTACCTGACAGGTACAAATGCCTCTGTCAGAGTATGAGCAATGGGAAGGGATGGAACTGAAGAGTTGTGTGTGTGGCTGATTTTGCATGTGTGATTGTGTGTGTGTGTGTGTGCAGACCAGCTGCAACAATAAAATATTAATCCATGCTTCAGTGATCACATAAGCCCCTTGCCAACAAAACCCTTAAGCGCATGCTTAGCTTTAAGCACAGGAGTATTATTATTTAGCATTCAGTCAGACCTCCTCCCTGTTGTGGTGGCCGCTGCAATACATAGCAAGTGACAGTCCCTGAGCTATTAATGGGACTACTCACATGCTTAGAGTTGTAAGTGCTTTGCTAGATAAGGGCCATATACACTCTACTGAGTTCAGTGGCTTGGATTTCCCTGGAGTGACACCCACGTAAAAGTGGAGTATCTTAGAATATCAATATTTCTACTTAGCTAATCACAGGACAAAATAGGATGGAAACTCATGCCACACACCTTGGTTCTGCCTACACAGCCCACATTTTTGTAGCACTTTAAAGACTAACAAGTTGATGGTTTATTAGGTGATGAGCTTTCGTGGGCCAGATCCACTGGCCCACGAAAGCTCATCATCTAATAAACCATCTTTGTTAGTCTTTAAAGTGCTGCATAGTCCTGTCTTTTGTTTCAGCAAGACCAGACTAACACGGCTGCATCTCTATCAATATTTTTGTAGAGTGCAAAGTGAGCTGGTAAAACTTATTACAGGATGCCAATACACTAAGTCACCTTTGGAGTATACCTAAGCTCCTAGTAGACTGAGAAGCCTGTAGTACCCAAGTTTCACACTAGATAGTGACAT
This sequence comes from Pelodiscus sinensis, assembly GCF_052426305.1. Lineage (NCBI taxonomy): Eukaryota > Metazoa > Chordata > Testudines > Trionychidae > Pelodiscus > Pelodiscus sinensis. The sequence goes on from NC_143057.1 coordinate 7,092,976, forward strand.
GCAGGTACCTAGTGGCAGGGCAAAAAGGAAAGATCTCGACAGTAGGACCTACTAATACAGTGACGTATGGAAGGTAGTGGGCTTAACTATTCTTTGCCATAAGATCCCTTCATGCCATCCTGGCAATAGAGAGAGATTTTAGTGTGAATGAGAATAAGGCCCCACAAACCCAATCCAGGTGTTCTGACTCTCCTTGTGTCTACATGCTAGACTCTTCAAATCAAATTTAGGAAGATCAATCGCTATCATGATGATCTTCCCTTTAGTGTAGACAAGGCCTAAAGGATACACTGTAGCTGAGCCAGGAGACACGATGTGTTGGATGCAGGAATCAGTAGTCAAATTGACCAGTCTTATGGAAGAAGCCAGACTAGGTCTTTATGATGGTCCCTTCCATCCCTGCAGTCCATGGGTTAGATTCCGGCTTCACAGGCATCAATGACAAATCTCCCAGTGTCTTCTCTGAGGCCAGGACTTCACCCTGGCTGTGTGCACATTCCAAGCGGCACACAGATGTGCGGCAGGACATGAGCTAATGCACCAGGCTGCGGAGCCCTGCCCCATGTAAGCAATCCTGTTGAAACCAGCAGGACTAGCTGGTGGGCTGGTTTTACTCCGGGAGTTGGACTTTATTCCACACACAGTCCCACTGATGTTGGTGGGGCTACTTGTGCAGCAAGGTGCTAGTCCATATGGCGATACCTGGCCCCGCTCAGTTCTGTGTAAGCACGCTCCAATGGGGCGACAGACTCCATCCTCTGGCTGGAAGAATTCTAGCTCTCCTGGGTATTCCTACAGATGGGCAAACACAGGCCTAAGCAACATTTACAAGGACACTGACAGCTTAAGGCAGTTTGATATTGGCAAATGTCTGAAGCACCCATTTTCTGACATGTACTCCTTTGTCCTCTTTTTTCTGGGGGGGGGGGGGGGGTGGGAAGATCCTTTATGTTTTTAATAAAGGGGTTTCCTGCTCCCCTATTGGCAATTTATAGGTCCTTTTCAATTAGTACGTTTCAGACTCTTTAGCTCAGGACAGATGAGAAACAGTGAAACTGATTAGCCCCAAAGTGCTCCCAGATGCACTAAGCAAACAAGCCGACAGACAGAAAATAGAGACTATTCCCACTAAGAACATTTACCCCTTCTTCAGTGCTGTTCATCAGCAGACCTCAAACTACTTCATGGTCTTTTACTGAGCCTCACAACACCCTGATGAGGCAGGGGAATGCCTGTTGGCCCAGTTTTTCCCAGGTGTGGAACTGAAGGACAGGGCTAAGTAATCCGCCAAGGGTCACACAAGAAGCGGGTGGCAAAACCAGAGAATGGAAGTCAAGTCTCCTAAGGGCTAAACCAGGGTCCTAACCACTAGCCCATCCTTCCTCTCACTGAGACCCCTTCACTCTCCCTCCCTTCAAGTGGTCCATGACTCTTCAAGGCAGCTTTGCACAGGCCCAGAATTCTGCCCATATTTTACCACTGCTTCCTATTTCCAGAATGGTGTAAGCAGGAAAAAAGAATCAGGCTTGGCAGCAACAAACCAATGGCTCAGAAATAAGATTTTTCACATGGGTGGCATGTGGTCAAGCACCGTAACACACTAGCTGCCATTGTAAAGCCAAGATAAATTGAGTGTTATGGCTTGAATTCCTATAATCTACGGCCATAAAGAGCTTTAGAAGAGACAGCAGGCTCCCTTTATGCTGAGCATGCAGAAGGAAACAGATATGACAGGGTGAAATAAACTCCTCTATAGACGCTAGGGAAGTGATAGGGCACACCAATTGATAATTGATTTTCATTTATGGCCCAGGGCTATCGAGGCTTGCTGATAAGATAATTGTTTTCCTCTGAGTCACTGTCATCGATCTGCGTTTACAAATTTACATGATTAAGTGGCGAGGGAATCTCGTGTTATCTTCATTTTGTTTATGGGCTTCTCTCCAGCGTGTTTACTTCTGTTTTGTCTGTGCCCAGAGTACAGTTGGCCTGGAAGGTCTGGGTAGTGCATGGCTGACAGGCGTCCCTTATCAGGGATGTGCTCGGCTTTGGCACCGATCTCATTTTTCCGGATGTGGCTCCAGCCTTACGGAGACACACCAAGACTTCGGCTGCCATCTCACTAGGAGCTTTAAAGAGGTTTTAGAGGAAGCAGAACGATGGTCCGAGGAGGGAAAGGGCGACAAATTTCATTTGTCTGTCTCCTCCCACACCCCCACTGGGATTGGCCTTTGTGTGACAGTCATGGCTAGAGACTCAATCGGAGACAGGGGTCTCGTGTGCTAGGTGCTGTACATTCCCTGCCTGGAAAAAGATTACAGCCTAAATGGACAAGCAAGGGAGACAGGGAGCTTTACCGTGGTGCCCTTGAGAGATGAAATGCTTTTCCTAAGAGCACACAGGAAAGTCTGTAGCAGAGCATGGAACTGAACTCACTTCTCCAAAGTCCTGGCCCACTGCTTCACAATAAAGCCATCCTTTTATCGTCATTATCAAAAATAGAGCGCTCCCACTTTATATGAAGATTTGTGAATGGTTAATACATCGTTAATGGCTGTGACAAGCATATCATAGAGAGGAGAACATTGCACTGGAGATGGTTATGAGCCATAGTTATAAGCAATCTTTTGACCTATTGGACTCTAACAATTGAGAAACTATTTATTAGTGGGTTCTTAATATAAACTGTGACCAGTAAAAGTGTTCTGGCATTGCTTCCATCCTCAGCCTTTTGGTGATGTGAACGTGTCATTTGCATGTCCCTGAGAACAATGAGGAGTGTAACAGTCATTCAGATAAAGGGTCTGGCCTGGCAGATTAAATTTGCTCGTACATCCAAGGAATATCTTGTCTAGGGTTGGGTTTTTTTTTATGCTGATGATTCCATTTGTTTTGGTTGGAAGCTGTCCTTTTAACAAGCCTTAGCCTTCATGCTGTAGCTGGTTGAGTTTGGAAGAGACCTTTGGGTCGGCTCGGCTTGGGAGCACCCCTCTGGCAAGTGCCCAGTAAATACAACAGCTGGTATTCCAGCATGGCACAGCACATACCCCACCTAATGCCGTACACAAGAGAAAGGGAGTTTTCAGTGATTGATATCCTGTGATAAGCTGGTTTTCTGCATAATACTCCCCCATGTAAAACTCCCCCATGTAAAACTCACCATCACGTATACAGCAAATTGCTCCTTGCTTTCCTATGGGCAGTTCCAACATTTGCTTCCCCTTCTGTGACCTCCAGGTACCAATCTGAAGGTGCCAGACTATGACACAGACAGGAAGTCTGCCAATGGGCAAATCAGTGGGTGTGTCTGCCAGTACCAGGGGCTGGGGAAAGCAGGGAGGATATTGGTGGACTGGCCTAGATTCTGAGCATGCCTGTTGTCCTCCCACTGCATCAGTGTTTCCATTGGGCTACCATGTGCCATCTCACTCCCTTCAGAGGCTAGTGTCCCAGGAGGTGCATCTTTCCCTCTGCGTATTTTGTTTTACATGGGAGGGGCGATGTCTTTGGCAGATCCAATCAGCGAAAGTCCATTTCCTCACTGGGCCTGGGTAGCACCTTTTTGCCCCAGCCTGCTTTGCGGTGTCATTTGGCTGGGAGGCAAATGGCATAGGTCCACCTTCAACTCAGTAAGAAATGCAAACCCCTCTGAGGTAAATTTACTGTCAGAAACTGAATCCCCTGGGAACAGGGGAGCTGACAGAATTGCTGGGACCTTGGGCAAGGTGGGGGTGGGGCAGCTCCACGATTCTGGAAGGGGCGGGGCCTATGGGGAAGGGGTGGGGCCTTGCCACAATTCTGGAAGGGGCGGGGCCTAGGGAAGAAGGGGCGGGGCTGGAGGCAGCAAGCCCTTAGTAATGCCTGGACCGCACTGTGCCTATCCTCTGCCCAGCCAGTCCTCAGTACCACCTGGATCACACTTCCTGGGGCTCCAGCGGCAATTTAAAGGGCTTGGTTCTCCGGACGCTGCTCCTGCTGCACTAGCAGCAGCAGCAGTTGGGAACCTGGGGCCCTTTTAAACCCCCAGGCTCTGGGGCAGTTTCTCCCTTTGCTCTTGTTTCCCTGTCGACAGACCTGCTTGGGAATCAGAGTCTGCCAAGGCCTTCTCTCCCTCTAGTATGTGGAGCCAAACTTCAACAATTTGCTTGGAACTTTTTTTTAACACAAATATTTGCACCCAGATCTGGCATTCCATCTGATCTTATTCCACCTTTTCTGTATACACAAGTCTCAGTTTTATTATCTAAAAACACTAGATCATTTCTTCTTGGGACTCAATCTCCCTTTGGAAAAACCCTCCCTCAGCTTTTGTATTTCTGGATTCTGCATCCAAGTAGATGTCTTTTCAACCTAACACAAACCTGAAGACAGAAAGGGATGTTTATAAAAGGTAAGTCATTCTGAAGCTGGATGAAAAAACAAAAATAGAAGACTACAGAGAAGAATAGAAGCCTAGAGAGTTTGTGGAATCTCTGTTCCTGGAGATATTTAAGAGTAGGTTGGAAAGACATTTATCAGGGATGATGTAGATGATGCTTGGTCCTGCCATGAGGTCAGGGGACTGGATCTGATGACCTCTCAAGGTCCCTTCCAGTTCTATGGTTCTATGTCCATCGCTCATCTACGGGCATTGTTAGGTGGATGGTGTCTAAAAAGCTTCCTTCTTCCCTGTGGCAAACATGGGAACAGATTCTTACCTAGATCAATTTTACCAAGACAAAATCTTTCATTGCTAGAACTGGTCAAAAATATTTGATGAACCTTTTCCTCAGTGACAACTTCCATTTTGTCGACCCAAAGTGTTTTATGAGAATACTTTGGTTTAGATGACATTTTCAGATCCAGGGTATATGTGTCAGAATCATACAACCATAGAATACTAGGACTGGAAGGGACCTCGAGAGGTCATCGAGTCCAGTCCCCTGCCCTCATGGCAGGACCCAGTACTGTCTAGACCATCCCTGAGAGACATTTATCTAACCTATTCTTAAATATCTCCAGAGATGGAGATTCCACAACCTCCCTGGGAAATGTATTCCAGTGTTTAACCATCCTGAAAGTTACGAACTTTTTCCTAATGTCCAACCTAAACCTCCCTTGCTGCAGTTTAAGCCCATTGCTTCTTGTTCTAGCCTCAGAGGCCAGGAAGAACAAGTTTTCTCCCTCCTCCTTGGGACACCCTTTTAGATACCTGAAAACTGCTATCATGTCCCCCCTCAATCTTCTCTTTTCCAAGCTAAACAAGCCCAATTCTTTCAGTCTTCTTTCATTGGTCATGTTCTCTAGACTTTTAATCATTCTTGTTGCTCAGTGTACCAGGGCACTCATCCCAGCGAGGGAAGACACCAGAGCAAATCCTTGTTTCCCTTGCCAAAAATTTTTCCATTCCTGATCACTCTGAATCAGGCAGAAAAGGGACTGAAACCTCGATCTCCCAGATATAACGACCGGGTAATTCTTGGGGCTCATGTTTTCCCTCCCTCAGGTTTGGTTTTCTCACCAACTTTTGGAAAGATCTCAGTTTCATGCTAACATGGAATGAAACCCAACTCTGAAGCATTTTTTTCCACGAAACCGCCCTATTCATTACTCCCAGTTCACACCGGGAGAATCAGCCCCCCACACATGTGCAGCGCACGCGAGGGCCCCTGTGATCAGAGAAATACAAGTTCTGAGGGCACATTGCACCACCCCAAACAGGACCATAGCCGAAGTTCCTTGAATTTGCCTCTCAAAGAAGACTTGGTGCTGGACTTGGTGAACCAAGAGGTTCTCATCTGTGTAACCAGGGGTGTTGTATGGTACCTAGTAGCTGCCAGATTCACCCTTTGTCCCTGTCACTAGTGGGTTCCTGAAATAATGCAGCAAAATAGATGTTGGTGTATTTACCTCAGTGGTCGTCTGCAGTCGGAACTCATCATGTCTTCACCAAGTGTCAGGCATGGAAAGCTAGATTTAGCTGTCTGTGCTGCACTTGAGGCAGGGGGAGAGGGGAGAAGAAGGAATTACTGTGCTCATGTGTGTCTCCTCAACCACCCCCTCCTTCCTGCCCCAACAGATCTCCACAACAACCACGTCTGTCAGAACAAGGCCACTCCTCACGCCACGGTGACTCCATTGTTACAGCCACGGGTCCAAGCCTCCCATCCTGAGATCTTCAGGCCAGAAGGGGCAACTTTGCACATCTACTTCCCAGACCTGTCAACTGGTGGCAGGTGCCCAGGTCCCTTTGAGGACCCAGGTTCTAGTCTGATCTCCACAATTTCAGCCACTGATTCCCGGAGGAAGCCCCTTTAGAAAGGACCTTTCTAAAAGGCTTGGTTTAAAGCAGGAGGGGGGGGGGAACCTTTTCTTGTGTGGGGCTGCTGACCCACAGAAAAATCAGTTGGGGGCCGCCCAAAAGGGAGTGGCCAAAAAAAAAAATCACCTCACAGATGTGGCCCCTGACTGAGAAGCATAAAGACACTCCCCACATCCCCCTCACACAGCAGAGCCTAGGGGAGCTCGGGCTAGTAGATTTTGTGGGGGGGGAAAAACCTCAAGTCAGCACTTGACCGCACCAGCTGAGCAGAAGGGGAGTGGCAGGGCCTGGAGCCGCTTCCTTCCTGCACCAGGCAGAGCCCGTGGATTGGATCTGGCTCTGTCTTGCCTGACTCCAGCTCGCGAAGTTCGGGGGTCTTCCAACCACAGTGGGAAGCTGGCGCTGGTGCTCCAGCCCTGCAGGGGAAGCTGTGGGCGGGGGCCATGGGACTGGGGTGCCAGCATGGGCTCCCCAATGATGGGGGGAGCCCTGAGCCTCGGGGACCGGATCCAGGCAAGCCGGGGGGGATCTGGCCCCGAATCTTAGGTTCCCCGCCCCTGATTTAAGGACGTGAAGAGATAGAGAGTCTGCCAATGAAACAGATTGAGATTCTTAAGCCCCCCTAAGGCAGGATTTCTGAGACTCAGATCCCACACTAGGGTAAGAGAAAACCCATCAAGCAACACAAGACAGGTACTATCGTGGTAGCTGCCTTGCTTGGCAGGTCCCCCTATGGAGTAGTTTGAGCCACGTATTTTATGTCTCCTGCTTTGGTCATGTCCCACTCTCTGTTTCAAAGCTTTCTCACTTCTCTTTTCTGTGGCCTCACCCTCTGATTCATCTAGAGATAGATTCATTGGAAGGTCTGAAAGCTGCACTGTCCTTTCACTACTACACACACACACACACACACACACAGAGCCCTGCCCCCAATCTCTTAGACCAACGATTGCCTCACGGGTATCCAAAATAAAGTTTACTCACATGGTGGAAAATTGTGAAACTCGGCCCTTTTGGTTTGAAAAGGCTCAGCAGCATGACTTTATAACGGGATTCTGCCATGCCTTGCAGCTGGCCACTTCCATCTGCAAAAGGGCTCAAGCCCAGAGATTGTTATTATGGCCTCTCTTATTTCCCCCAATGCAAGAGCTGCAGAACCAGCTGAAATTCCCAGCTGCTGTTATAACCACCCCCAAGTGGATTTGAACATGGACCCTCTGAAGCAGAGTATAGGAGTCTCTGCCCTCTGAGCAAAAAACCCAGCCCATGCTGTAGAGGTGTCTTGATCTTAACAGTTACTGTGGTCTAGGTACCACTTGCATTGCTCAGTAACCACACTAGGGGTGTGTCTAAACTACATGGCTCCGTCGATGAAGCCATGTAGATTTGGCTGATCTTTAAATTTAAATTTAGGTTGATTTAAATTTAAATGGCTGCCGTGCTCTGCCGACCAGCTGATGATCAGCTGTTTGTCGGCAGATCGGGGCAGTCTGGACGCGCCACGGTCGACAAGGAAGCCTTTGTCGACCGGCGCAGGTAAATCTGGTTTCACGAGGCATACCTGTGCTGGTTGACAAAGGCTTCCTTATTGACCGTGGCGCATCCAGACTGCCCCGATCTGTCGACAAACAGCTGATCATCAGCTGGTCGGCAGAGCGCGGCAGCCATTTAAATTTAAATGAAGCCGCGATTATTTAAATCGCGGCTTCATTTCCCTCTGCCGATCAGCCTAATCGACATGGCTCCATAGGTGTGTGGATTACATAGTGAAATAATGAGGATCTCCAATTTGATCTAAGATGCTCTGAAAATCTGAGCTGGGTGGTGTCTCTCTTAATTGGATGGCAGAAAGGAAGCCATTTATGTCTACTGTTTGCCCCCCTCTTTCTCTGCTCTGATCTACACAAGGACTTTATTTTGAAATAACCCCCCTTATTTATAAACGATGCGTCCACACTACTAAGCCTGTTGTTTTGAAATAAGGGGCCGCCGAATTCGAAATCTGTACTCCTGCTTTTCAACAATGAGTTACGCTAATTCCAAAAGAGTTATTTTGAAATAGTGTTAGTGTGGATGCTCCAGTGCTGCTATTTTGAAATAACTATTTCCCAGAGTAATTTGAACTAAGTCCGAGGTAGCACGTTCCCAATAACAGCACCTGCCACAAACTAATTTCAATGCTTCCTCATAGGACATGTTAGTTCGATTTTGTTAAATTGGGAGTTATTAAGTCAAATTTACTAATTTCAAAATTGTTTCCTAGTGTAGATATGGTCTCTCTCTCACACACACATGCATGAGGGCTTTGGCTTTTTATTTAGCTTATTTAAAATGCACAACATGCTCTAGTTTTGTCATTCTGCTCCTAATTGAACTGGGCATATGCTTATGTGGTATCTGGCAGAGCAGGAAATTAGCATACAAGCATATTAAGTTAAACTCAGTGTAAATAAAATGAAAAGCCACCTAACTGAGGAGGATGGAGGAGCCCATTGAACACTGGCTTATCCAGCTACAGACCCTGCGAGCTGATTCATTCTCAGACCTCACTAGGTGTAAATTAATTCTATCTGGGTCTAACCGTTCCAGCTAAGAAACCATCGGGCCTCTCTCTCTTTGACCTACACTGGTGTGAAATTTGGAGTAGCTCTCCTCAAGTCAGTTAAGTTGAACGGTGGCAAAGCCAGTGGAAATGAGAATAACGCCCCTTATGTTATTATTTTCAGAATCATAGTAGAAGACTTACTGTGCTAAGTGCTGCACAGATCCATAGTAAGAGGCGGTCTAAATCAGAAGTGGGCTTACAAACAAAATTAAACCCAGCAACTTCTCCAAACACAGGAAAGAAAACAAAACCCCGAACCACCCCAGCCACAAATCCCAACCCGCGCTGTACCTCTCCTTCCCTAAAAGCTGAGGCGAAGAGATAGGTCCGGCAGAGTACAAGGAAGGTCACCAGAATGAGGAAACACCCTGCTCATGTTTCCTTCTCTCGGAAGCTGACAATGCTTCAGCACCTCTGCTCTTGAGGGAGAAGAGCTCTCTCAAACAGACCCTGAGTGACGCTTTACCCCTATGGCCCCCAGCCCTGCTGCGTCAATGCACAGTGCAATCTTTAATGTATTTATCCTCACAGTGCCCACATTTTTTCCAGACAGGGAACTGACAAACAGTGACTTGCCAGAAGTCACACAGGAAGTCTGTGGCTTAGGAGGGACTTGACCCTACATGTCCCAGGCTTGCACCCTAACCACTGGGCCACGCTTCCTCTGTCCTTAGACAACAGTCGGCTAGCTGCAAAGCGTTCAATAAAAGAGGCCCCTGCCTATCGCTGTTGTGCAGTGCAGGGATGTTTTCAGTGCTGGCACTGAGCACCTTCATTAAGAGCAGAGCTGGTTTAAATGTCCTCTGTTTCCATTTTTTGACTAAAAAGCCGCACCACCAGCTTAGGCATTTTCATGAGCTCACTCACCTCAGATGAGAGAGTATTGATTTCTTCCTCCCAAGCATTAGAAAATACATAGCTAACTAGAAAACCAGCTGGCCCATCATTAGCGTACATTACAGTAAGTTCCCCACTCCAAATCTAATCGGGGGAATTTTTTCCGGCTGATGCTTTATGAGCCTAAAAAGGCAGATTTGGGTCAAATGAAACATTTTGCAAACTCATGTCAATGTCTCCAAGTTGACAAAATCCAAACAGAAAATTCCCCCTCCCAAATGTCAAAATGTTTTGTTTCTACGTTTTCAAAATGACTTTTTTGTTTTCAGTCTGATGTCAAGTTTGTTGAAAAAAAATGGTTAAAAGACTTTGAAAAGGAATCTTTACCCCTTTTGGGTTAAACTAGGTGTGTGATTTCATAGAATCATAGAGCTGGAAGAGAGCTCAGGAGGTCATCAAGTCCAGCCCCCTGCCCAAAGCAGGACTAATCCCAAATGATCCCAATTTTTTTCACTCCTATTTTTCAGTATGACCACCCAGCTGAAAAATCAGTTGCATGCACAGCAGTAATCAGAGCCTGTTGTACTAGAGGCTGCATATACACATTCTGAGAGACTGTTCCTATCCCCAAAGAAATGACATAGACAAAATATAGAAAGAAGAACAGGAGTAGAGATTTGCCCAAGATTATTCAATAAGTCAGGGTATGTCTAGACTGCAGGCTTTTGTTGACAGAGGCTTTTTAAACAGATACTGTAAACAAAGAGCGTCTAGACTACAGCCAGTTCTGTAGACAAAGGAATCCGCTTTGTCGACATGAGAGTGTAGACGCAAAGGACAGTGTAGATACAATAATGCCTTCTCTCGACAGAATTCTGTCGACAAAAGGCGTTATTCCTCATAGAATGAGGTTAACTGCCATCGACAAAACTGCCGAGTTCTGTTGACGTTATGTCGGCAGAACTCGGCGGTAGTGTAGATGCAGGTATAGTTTTGTTGACAAAAGTCCACTTTTGTCGACAAAACCCTGTAGTCTATACATACCCTCAGAGGCAGGAATAGGAAAAGCAATTCCATCTCCTGACTCGTGGTCCAATGCAGTATTCGTTAGATCATGCAGCCTCTCAAATACAAAAAGTCTGTGAGAGGAAGAAACTTCTTCCCAAGTCATACTAAAGTTCAAAAACATAAAAAATTGTGTCGGACAATCTGGATCAGAGAACTGGTGCTTTGTAGTTGGCTATCCGGGTTGCACAGTTTTTGTCTATAACGGCCCAGTAAATGCTCCCACCAAAGAGTTTACTTAAGTTTTATTTATCCAATTCAGAACAAGATGCATCTGCTCCACAGAGCGTTTTAGTCGCCTGGAGGGTTTTGATGGTTGGTGGGCGTGGGCTGAAGCATTTGGGGAGTCTGGTTTTTGTGGCCAGCTGTTGGCCATTGTAAGTATTTAAAGTTTTTGTACATGTGCTCATACATGTTTGACTGCACGGCATCAATCAGTCTATCAGTAAGTGCATGGTAATAAGGCAATCGAGGAAGATATTTCAGATCAATTACTGCAGGGGGAAAGTTACCCATCCTTCAGCGTGGTGTCTTAGATCAGAAGTGCCTTATGACCGGCTAGAAATACACTGCTCATCGGGCCTCCTTGTTTTGTCATAGCAGCGTTACAGCCTAACAAACAGGATTGTCCGTGTTCCTTTATAAACAGAACCTTAATTAAAAGTGTGACCAAACTGGTGTCCAAAAATCTTTGTGGGATTGTGGGTGGGGATAAAGGGCTTTTGGTGGGGAAGTGGGGGACAGGGAGAAGGGGTTAATTCATAATTGCAGTGCATGAAAGTGAACAAAAAGAACAAAAGAAACCCCATTCAAAGACCATAGAGATCAAGGGAAACATTTCCATTGACTTCAATAAGCTTTGGATCAGGTCTCTGGAAAATGTGTGTGGATGTGTTACAAATTGTATTGATTTAAAGAGTGGACTATAAGAAGCAGTAAGTCCACTCTCCAGAGTCATAGGGTATGTCTACACTACCCCCCTAGTTCGAACTAGGGGGGGTAATGTAGTCATACGGAGTTGCAAATGAAGCCCGGGATTTGAATTTCCCTGGCTTCATTTGCATGAAGCCGGCCTGCGCCATTTTTAAATGTCGGCTAGTTCGGACCCCGAGCCCGCGGCTACATGCGGCACGAACTAGGTAGTTCGGATTAGGAAGCCCGGGAAATTCAAATCCCGGGCTTCATTTGCAACTCCGTATGACTACATTACCCCCTCTAGTTCGAACTAGGGGGGTAGTGTAGACATACCCATAGGTTTTGAGACCAGAAGGGACTCTTAGACCATCTCTGACCTCCTGCAGAACATGGCCCTTAGAACTTCATCCAGTTACTCCTTCATTAAGCACAGGCCTGTTCTACACTAGGGGGTAATTTCAAATTAAGATACACAACTCGATGACATACCTTAATTTAAACTTTGGCACATTCCCACAGTGGGAGGTTGACAGGAGAAATGCTCCCATCGACTTCCCTTACTCCTCATGAGGAGTAGGAGTTCCGGCATCGATGGGGGCAACCTTGGTGTTTGATTTAGTGGGTCCTTACTAGACCCGCTAAATTGAACACCAGAAGATTGATCTCCAGAGCATCGATCTGCAGGTAAGTGTAGATGTGGCTTTGATAATTTACCATGTCTTGTTTCTCCAAGTATTTTAAGCATAACAGCATAATACATAACAACAAGCATATTACATAATAATATGTAACAATTTAGTTTGGAGGCCACTGAGCATATGTTGGGTCTAATTGCCAAAGGATTTTCAGCATGCTTTACTCAGAGTCCACATTTACTCTGGAGACCTTTTGAGTGAAAAAGACGTCATCTTTTAAAGAGCTGTTTACACTGTGGACTATAATGATGCAGCCAGAAGAGCTTTTTTAGCTTGCCACATAAATACACTCAAGGCACATGTGCATAGTAGACCCAAATGGCTCCATGACTGTCACGAAAATTTTGGAAATGACTTGGAAAAATGCTTGCCTAAAACACTGTGATAATTCCAGAGACTCTATGAAGAATCTATGACACTTTTGCAAATTATAAATACATTATAAATTGTCTTCAAAATCAGGAGATTAAAATACATTGGAAAAAGACACGCTGTGCTATTTTGATATGTCTTCTGCTTTCTCACCCTTTGGGGATAACGTATGTAAGCTTTTCTGTGCTGCAAAGTTAGGCTAGTGGTAAGAACGGAAAGCAAAGAGCCTCATGCAGTGACATGTGTAGCGGGTTCACTCACTTTTCGCACGGCTTCTCACTTTTTTGCTCAGATGACTCCCTCAGGGTGGCCCGAAGTCACCCGCCTCTCCGACACCAACGCGCCCCCTTTGGGTGAGGTGCTCTCTTCAGGTCACTTCCCTCCGGCAGTGACCACTCCGCTGTTCGTCCACGCCCCTTTTCAGGGGAGTGTCACTGTTCTTCCGGTACTCCCAGGGTCCTCCCTACTCCCGGGGACCCTTAGCTCTTCCTAGGAGCACTGAGCTCCTTCCTGGAACACCCAATTCCCTTCTGCACCTCTGCCTTTGTGCCTTTTGGCCTAGGGCTTCCCAGGCTCAAGCGCCCCCAGCCTACCGCAGCTGCCTCCGTGCGAGCCACGGCTGCCTCCCTGCAGCCCGGCCTTTTAGGGCTGCCTCCGTGCAAGCCCCTGCCCTTATAGAATCATAGAATAATAGGACTGGAAGGGACCTCGAGAGGTCATCGAGTCCAGCCCCCCGCCCTCAAGGCAGGACCAAGCTCCGTCTACACCATCCCTGACAGATGTCTATCTAACCTGTTCTTAAATATCTCCAGAGAGGGAGATTCCACCACCTCCCTTGGCAATTTATTCCAATATTTGACCACCCTGACAGTTAGGAATTTTTTCCTAATGTCCAATCTAAACCTCCCCTGCTGCACTTTAAGCCCATTACTTAATGGCTTCATGACTGCCTCCATGCAGCACGGGGCCTCAGGCCGGGTAGTCTGGGTTCGCTGGGCCCAAAGCCTGTGGCCCTGTGGTGGCAGACTGGCAGAACCCTCTCCTCCTCCCAGGAGCTGCTCTTATATGCTCCAGCTGGGTCCTCCTTAATTGCCCTCAGCTGGGCTTCCCCCTGACTCCAGGTCTCCCGGCCCCTTAAAGGGCCAGTGCAGGGCAACACACTGCCACACATGATTCCAAGGGCAGGGGCCTTAAGAAATACAAATTGTATTGATTTAAAGAGTGGAATATAAGAAGCAGTAAGTCCACTCTCCAGAGTCATAGGTTTTGAGACCAGAAGGGACCCTTACACCATCTCTGACCTCCTGGTGATAAAATCACTGACGTTGGCAGCACTTCTGATCTATGAAGAAAAACTCGAAACGAAACTGAAAGGAAAACAGTGGGCGCACCGTCCCAGTCACGATGGGTAAGAGGTCTGCAGGGCACGTCAAAAGTAACAGCTGACAAAAAGACTCAAGGATGAAGCTCAGCCTTTTACTTTCTGATGCCCTGCTCTTAACTCCTCGGTTCATGGCCAGTTACAGTAGCACACACAATAATTACACTCTGGTCTTTGGGTCTTGTTACACTTCTGGGGCAGATTGCAGGTTCCCATCTGATGTAAATCACCACCAGTGAAGTTAGTGGCATTATGTCTATTTATATTAGCTACAGACGTAGGCCACTGGGTATTGATTTTCCTTGATTTTGTCATTTTTAAATTAAAACTACAACCCGATAAATACCTCCAAAATATCCTGCAAAAATCTGCTCTCACACAAACAGACTTCAAATCTGTTTGTAGCACTTGTGCGTTTGCTCGTGCCAGGTGCCTTAGTAAATAATCCTTATTAGCTGCTCATCCAATTGTCAGGAAAATCAAAGAAAATCTGCCTGTCGACTGGAAGGGTCCTGGATCCAGCCCTGGAAAGGAATTTTCAGGAGGGGCAAATATGGACCCTGAATATAGACGATTTGTGCATTTTACAAATACTCTCTAGTTTTCTTTCGTTATGTAAATTAGCAAGTCCGAGGACAGAAACAACATCATGTGACTTCACATCATCATCTCCCGCATCCCACGCTGAGACTTTTATGATCATGCCTTGGGAGATTTTGTGAGATGCTAATATCCTTAGCAATAAAGAGTTGAGCGAAGGGCGGGAGGATGGAATTGTGACCATACAAACAGAATTGTGTCTATACAAAATGTGGGTACAAACCTTCCAGGAGACATCAGCAATTTTATTATGTACATAAAAAGGGGGGTTGACTGTAATAGCATTTCTGAAGCACGCAAGGAACAGCCACAGTATTGTAAACAGATCTGTCTGTTACTGTCAAAGCTTTCCAAATATTGGCTGCCGAGGTTTAAACATCTAAGGACTAAGTATCCAATTTTCTTATATTGGCAATGATTTCTTTAAGCTTTTGAGGGTCAAATTCTGTCACCTTCGCACCCACTGTGTATTGTTAGTTACAAGAGTGCTTCTTATGCATGTGGTCCCATTGGTTTCACAGGGCCCTTATCGAGTTACAGATTAAATTTAAAACGATGTAGCTGGCTTATAGAAAAAATCTGAGCATCTCGGATGGAAATGTTTTCTTGCAGACAAGTTAGATGGGAGTTTGCTTTTGCTGGTCTAAGAATGTAGGCATGTGTACTCTGCGATGGAAGGGGTAATAGCATCTTGGGTAGGTACTCCTGCAGCTAGCTTTCATCTAGCTAGCATGGCTAAAATTAGCAGTGAAGATACACGGGCTTCAGTGTGGGGACAGTCAACTCAGCTACATACTCAGAGCTGGAAATGGGCTTGTGGAGCCTGTACTGAAGCCCGTTGTGGCATCTTCCCTGTTCTTTTTTGCTGTGCTAGCTGGTTTTAAAGCGAGCCTGACTATGCAATCACACCCCTGGCTGTAGAGTAGGAATGCTCTGGGTCACAAACTTGCAGGTAAAGGTTGAAGCTCTCTAGTCCTGACACTGTTGGGACCTGGCTGGTGCCAAACCAGAGAATTTTCTGAAGTACGGGAGGTCCATATTGTCTAGCTACATTATGAACACTTCCCCTGCTTACTGGGCTCTTAGAAGACATGTAGGGGTAAGTTAGAGCTAAATAACAGCACAGAACACTGAGAGCCAGGACTGGTGAGCAAACAAACTTTATGGGACCATGGGAAACTTAGCGACACCCATGCTAAGTGGACATCGGACTAACTAAAATCATGCCGGACCACGGATGTTGCTGGACCAGAGAGTGCCGGACTAGAGAGGTTCAACCTATACATGTTATTTCTGTGATGATGAGGGACAAAGATACATGCAGCAATAAAACATGAGCATAAGGAAATATCCCCCTTTTGGCTTATCAATAGCTCACTTCTACTATGCTTCATTTTTTCTCCCCGGAGAAGACTAATGCCCATGCTTAATTTTGCACAGTGATTAGTCCTGTAGACATCAGTGCCATGACTTACAGGGTGCACTGGTTGACAGGGATGACTTAGCTGTCAGGCACTGATCCTGTGCAAAGCAGCAGACATGTTTAACTCACAGTGTGGCGT
Source organism: Pelodiscus sinensis (assembly GCF_052426305.1). NCBI lineage: Eukaryota > Metazoa > Chordata > Testudines > Trionychidae > Pelodiscus > Pelodiscus sinensis. Next base: position 7,109,309 of record NC_143057.1, read on the forward strand.
TGCACTCTCAAGGCAATGCTTTGAGTGGTGGAACTCAGCCCTTTACAGGCAAACTGGTACTAGTCCTTTACAGCTTGTATTTGATTGCTGTATTCTCCTTAATAATAGGACAAGAAGCAATGGGCTTAAATTGCAGCAATGGAGGTTAAGTTGGACATTAGGAAAAACTTCCTAACTGTCAGGGTGGTTAAACACTGGAATAAATTGCCTAGGGAGGTTGTGGGACCTCCAGCACTGGAGATATTTAAGAGCAGGTTAGATAGATATTTAGCAGGGATGATCTAGATGGTCCCTAGTCCTGTCATGAGGGCAGGGGACTGGACTCATGACTTCCCAAAGTCCCTTCCAGTTCTAGTGTTCTATGATTCGATGGCAATCCAGTTGCCCATGCTGACTTCAGTATGAATTTCACTTGATTTAGAAGCACAAGATCAGCGCCTTGTTCAGGACCCTTGTGTAGTTCTAAGCACTGAAATGGGTGAACCTAGCTTCTGTCTCCCGCACATGGACTTTTTGGAGGAGCTAATTGTTGTCAGTGATGCCAGGAAGCATTTGGGGTGAAGAAGCAGGTTTTCAAAAAGCCCAATAAGGAAACTGATTTGCGATCATGTAGGTGCCAGTTCTGAAAAGATTTAAACACCTGCAATCTCTTTGGTCACATGGCTCCTTGATTTCAAGGTGGCTACTCATGTGCATAAAGTTACAGGAGAGATTTTTAAAAGGGATCAGCCTGGGAAGTCAATGCTTGTCCAATTGAGAAATACTTTTGAAAATGCCAAGCTAAGTATTTGCAGAACTTGACCTAATTAATGCTTTGGAACCCCATCTGACTCATGAACCACCAAAACCGTTCTTTGGCTCGAGCAGAGGGTGAAAACGACGTTAGTGGTTCCAAAATCATCGGTCCCAGAACTATTGTCAAAGCAGTTCAATGCATACACATTATTGTGCTTATCCGACTGGGGTGTGATTCTTTTTTATTGAAGCCAGTGGTTTCTTTGCAGCTGGTTTCAACACGAGAAGGATTAATTCTTGAATCAACACTGATCTACAGCTACAGCTGATACGAGCAATGAAAACATAGGCTGAAATTTTTCAAATTCAAATTAGATGTACCATTCCCATTAATGTCAAGGAGTTGTGCATTCACATCTCCTACATAGCTTTAAAGCCCCCTTTATAGGCTCTGCCACGGTTTTCTTACTTCTTCAGGAGAGCAACTTTCAGGAAAACAATGTAATTTTTTTTTAAATGACACATTCAGTCCAGAGTCAATTGCGGGGGTTCTACACTTCTGTCTCAAGTTCTGTATGTATTAAATGAGTCGGCTGCATATAAAGTTTGTTTGGAAGCCTAAGCCGTGCTACGTTACGATACACACACACACACACACACACACACACACACACACACACAAACAATGCCAATTCCTGTCCTCAGGATCCTTTGTTCTAGTTTAGATGCTCCAAGAGGGCACAGGAGATCTGTCAGACAAGGCTGGGAACACAAACTCTCCCCCACCCCCATGCCTTCTCCTCTAATAACTGAGGGAGTGTGGGGCCAGCAGGAATCTCAGTGGGAACACATTGAAGACATTAACATGTGATCCGTTTTGTATTGTTCTTAAGCTAGACCGCAACTTACGAGGCTGTTTTAATAAACGTCTGGTCAGGGTCCAATCAAAAACTGCCAAAAAGGGAGTAGGAAAGCATGTTTCCCACACAACCTACTCCCTCCCAATGTTGCTGGAAATGAGGCCTAGCCAATGTCTTTTACCCCCTACTTACCTCCATCTATAGCGATCCATCACTACAGCAGTGATATTCCCAGACATTTGCCAGCCCAAGCTATCCTTGGGGCCAACTAAAAACATCCTGTTGAATTGGGATGTTACACAGCCGGGTATATGTGGTGTAACTTGTCCTAGTTGCAGTGAATTCAGTGGAGCGGTGACAACAAATGCCACTCCGTTGTCTGTAGATTTATTTTATTTATGGTAACTGTTGGAACTGCCCTTCAGGGTCTAGGATGACCAGTGCCGCACATTTCTCCTCTTTCTTGCCTCTGTTTTAACCTCTTCCTGTTTTCTCCTCCATGACAAGATCTTCAAGTTCAACCAGACCTGCATCAGAGGGGCACTTGGGTTTAATTAGCTGCCACTAGCCGTGAGAAGGAGTGACTGAAAACTTGGAAAAGGACGAACATGAAGAGTATCGAAAATAACAAATAACAGAACGGGCAGGTCTGCCTGGATAGTTGGCAGGAATGAAGAGATCCAAGAAAGATAGGGCAGTTATGTTAGTTAGGAACAGAATTCCTCATTCTTCCAGGCTTGCCAGCTGCTAAGTATCTGTGGCTAGAAAGGATATTCCCCATTGCATAACTATACATTTCTGAGCTTCTTGCACCTTACCGTGAAGCATGTGGTTTTGTGCACTGGACCAGACGGACCACAGCTCTAGATAATTCATTATTATTGATACTACAATAGCAGCCAGTGGTCCCAAAGGAGCCTCCCATTGTAAAAGGCATACTGAAGGCATGTATAGCAAGAGAAATTCCCCACCCCAAGGAGTCCACAGTCTAAAGAGATAAGACACAAAAATGGCAGGAAGAGGGAACAAAAAGGTGAAGTGATATGACCAAGGCCACATCAAAGATTAGTTGCAGAGCAAGGAGTAAAATAAAAAGTGTCCTGAGCCAGACCTATTTTATCAGTCCACACTTCTTCTCTAAAACAAATTGCTATGGCCGTAAATAGATGATAGAAATGGGTTTAACTTGTGAACCTCAGATCTAGATAGACAGCCCCGTTATTCCACCATATGCAAAGTTTGTTTTGCTGGGGATTTGTGCATCTGGAACAAATCCAGTGTTTGGCAGGGTCGGGAAGAATACATATAGAGGTTTTTGTTTGTGCCTCTCTTTGGAAGCTAACAGGGATCGGAGAGAAATTAATGCGGTCATGCCAATTTCACAGAATCAATGTGGCTATGTATACACTGCAGCGTTATTTTGGGTATTCCAAAACAGCTATTACCTGCCTTTTGAGCATGCCCGTTATTTCGAAATATAACAGGCTTGCTATTCCAATGTCCCTGTAAACCTCATTCCATGAGGAGTAAGGAACATTTCGGAATGGTGGTTAACTTCGAAATAAATGCTGTGTAGACAGTGCCAAATTTCGAAATAAACTATTTAGAAACAACATCGAAATAAGATACGCAATTTGTGTAGCTCAAATTGTGTATCTTATTTCGACGTACAGGCTTTGTGTATTAAAAAAGGTGCAATTGTAGAACCGAGCAGAAAAAGGATCAATTTGAAATGGTCAGTCCGATGCAGCTTTCTTCAGGAATTGTAAGTGGCCTCTAGCCTGAAAAGCCTGGTGTGCATTAGTGCGGTGTGAACCTCCAAACTAGCTTGGTTTTGTGTGACAACCGGGCTTGGCATCCAGGGCACTGTTTAATTAAATAATTTCATTTCAAATGATTCCCTGTGTTCATGTGAGCAAAGCTTGGCTATCCAAACCCTGCTCAGCTTGAGCTCACGGGTATCCAATCGCTGGATATATCCCCCCAACATCTGACTCCAATGCACACGTCATTAGGAGCTTTATGCTGCTGTTTTCTGATGAGTCAGCCAGCCTTGGGGAAGCTGGGTAGCTCCTTGTGTCGAGGGGGCTTTGACGTGCACGCTAAGCTAGGAAAACCTGAAATCAGGCCGTACGGCACATTGGACATGGCCCCCTGTTTATCCAGCTCCTCCCCTTAGCTCTGTGAAAGTTCCTGGAGCTTCTTGAACTTTCAAATAATGAGGGTTCCATTGTGTTACTTCATTAATTCTGAAAGAGGGAAAAATGCGGAGTCCCGTTTGTCCTTCCCATCTTCTCCACTGCTCAGAGCTGTTAGGGAGGAATGGAAAGGATCAGTCCCAATCCTGCAGCTTTAGATTTAGGGCTTGTCAATGCGGCAAGTTAACGCACGGCCCTTTGAGATGGAAATCCCAACCCTCCCGCCTGCTCTGCGCTAACTGTCCCTGTGTAGGCTGCTGGTGCACCGTAAAATTTCCCTATGTGCCCTGCTGCAGCCATTTGTACAGATGTCATGCCTGAGTATAGTGAAGCAGCATTGAATGGGGAGGGATGGTGGGGTCTAATAGTTAGAGCATTGGTTTGAGCGACAGGTGGACTGGATTGAGTTCCCCGCTCTCCTAGAGCATTTCTTTGGGACATTAGTCAAGTCATTTAATCTTCCCTGTGCCCCAGTTTCCTATCTGTAAAGGAAGGCTATATCCCAATATCATGGGGGGTCTTGTGAAGATTAAAATCCATTTCATTAATGATTGTGAGGTGCTCAGATACGATGATAATTATGGCGCTGTAAGTACCCAGACAGAAGTTAAGTCTACACTAGACCTGGGAGCTTGGTTTAAGGTCAAGACTCCAGCTACGTAGAATACGTAGGTAGAGTCAGCTTACTTAAAGCCGAGCTTTGTGGTTTCCCCATAGCAGGAGGCCGATGGGAGCAAATGCTCTGGTCAGCTTCCCTAACTCCTCACAAAAAGAGGAATACCGGACACCAGTAAGGGTGCCATCTGAGTTTGATTTAGTGAGTCTTAACTAGACTCGCTAAATCAAACTCTGGAAGATCAATCATAGCAACATCGATCTTTCTTTTAGCATAGACAAGGCCAGAGGTATTAGGCCTGTGTGTGCATACATCCTTGCAGGATTGTCTCCTAAGTCATAGTCTAATATGACCAGTTTTCTTGTTTCCTGTCATATGGTAACAGGAGAGAAATTAATTTTATAGATAAGTGGATAATGATTGTACACAACAACAAATGGCCAAAATCACCCCCCCAAAAAAAACACCCCAAAACCCGGTGTAGCACCTGCAACTACTTTCAAGTCTTTTTTTCCCCTTTTGTCCCTTTAAATAAATGCATGTAACTGGCTACATAATAAAAGAGTCTGTGTTTCTTCCACATATTTGGAGTGAACTCCTCCACGCTGGATTTCAGTTTCATTGCGTTCAGCCTCACTTGAGTCCAGAGATACAACTTCAGGGTGAATCAAAGGTGGTGTTTTAGGGAGAGATGGGTAATATTTAACAGAACTCTATAGGGGGAAAAGTCTCACTTTCTCTCTTTTGTCCCAAATCTCTGTTGATTTTACTTTGCAGGTGGTGGTGGTAGAGGTGGGGTTTATACCAGGAGTCTCAATCTTTTCCTTTCTGAGCCCCCCCAACCAATATGCTGTTAAAACTCCAAAACCCACCAGTGCCACAACTGGTTTTCTGCATATACAAGCCAGGGCTGACATGAGAAGGCAACAGTTGGCAACTGCCCGGGGCCCCACGGCATAGGGGTCCCCTCAAAGCTATGTTGATCAGGCCTTGGCTTCTGGGACCTGGGCTTTAGCCCTATACGGTGGGGCTTTGGCTTTCTGCCAGGGACCCCAGCAAGACTGACATTGGTTCTGCTTGGCGGTCCCCCTGAAACCTCGGGGGCCCCGGAGCGCCAGTTGAGAACTGTTGGTTCATACAAAATATTGCTTGAGACTAGAGAAACATAGTATGTACAATTCACCAGTTCAGGAAGTGGCCTCTGAGCCTCTTGAATTTTACTGAGCAATTCCCGGCACTTGGCACCAAAGCGGGACCTTTCGGTGTTTCTGACCCGTCTGGAATGTGAAATCACCTCAGCATTTAAGAAATTGTGGCTGAGACTGTGAATCCCATTCTCCAACTTCTCACTGGGGCCACTTGAGCAAGTGGTTCAACCTTCCATCCTTGTTCCGTTACTCGGATCCAGCATTCGACCGTATTCTAGATACACATGCAGTATGGCTCCAATTTTCAGAAGACCTCAGGACGGGGCTTTCAAGAACTCGGCATCTGCATGTAGAGCCAGATTTCAAATGCACCCTCAACCTTTTCATTTTGAGGCCGAAGTGGGAGCTCTCTTGAAAACGTTGACCCTACGTGCCTCTTGGTTTTCGTTAGATCAGAAAGTTATATCTGAAAGCGCGTAACGATGAACGGCCCTGAACCAAAATGGAGGAGCCAGACACTCCAGTGGAGGGCAGATTCAGGTCTGGAAACATACTTTGTAGCTGGCCTCAGGGTCTGTCGGTAGGTGGAACAAAATTTGGACGTGATTTCAATACCCTACATTAATAGAAGAGTTACCCCAAGCATAAGGTGCTGGAGTTGCTGCTGCACCCACCTGGCTTGAAGTGGTTTGGTCCACAAACTGGTGTATAGTATAAAGGAAAATTTGGGGGGATGCAGCATGGCCTGGGCCATCTCCCTTGGTGTGGGGGAGCGGGAGGAGAGAGCTCTGTACCCAGTTCTGTTCTGGTCCCGCTCCTAGCCATGGCTCCACTGAAGCCCCTTCCTCAGCCCCACCTTCTGCCTTGGCCCTAGCTTCACTCCCAGCCCCACCTCCAGTCTTGGCCCCACAGTCTTGGTCTGAGCCACAGATCCACCCTCAGTTGTGGGCCCCGCCTCAGCCCCCTTACCTCTGTCCACACCCTCCCCCACAACTGCGGGCCCCCCTCCTGGGCTGGGGCTGACAGGGGGAAGGGAGTTGGTGCGACCATGAAAAGTCTGAGGCCCACTGGTTTGCTCTTTGGTTTAATGGCACCCAGCAACCCCTACTCTACCAGCCCCCCGGCTCCAAATCCAAACGGTTCACTGTGGGCTTCTCGCTTGTAGTGAGCATTCTCGCTCTGAGGGGACTGCCGGGGACAGGGGATGAAGGAGACGTCTCTTGACCCAGCTCTTCGACAGCTAGTGGGGGCGTCTTGATGCCGATGCTTTCCTTCTTGCACTTACAGTCGTGCCTAGAGGGCCTAAATCAGGGGTGGGGGACCTAAGGCCCGGGGGCCGGATGCGGCACCTGGTTTGACCAGCTCGGGCTCCTGACACGTGGGGCTCCCTTTCAGCATTGGGGAGCCCACGCTGGCTCTCCAGTCCCCCTATAGTCTTGCCATGGGGGTGGGACACACAAAATCTACTAGGCTGGGCCTCCCGAGGGGCTGATGGGCAAAGGGAAAGGGGGAGCGTCTTTCTCTTTCTCAGTTGGGGGCCTCATCTGTGAGGGAGTTTTTTTTTGCTCCTCACTTGCGTGGGGCCCCTGACTGATTTTTCTGTGGGTCAGCAGCTCCCGTGACCCAAAAAATGTTCCTCACCCCGGGCCTAAATGAAACTGAGGCACCGCTGTGTTCAGCCTCGTACAGCCACATAATAAGAGCCAGTCCCTGCCCTCAAAGAGTTACAGTCTAAACCGGCAAGGCAGACAAGTAACAGGAAGGTGAAGTGACTTGCCCACAATCCCATAGCAGGTCAAAGGAAGAGCAGGAAACAGAGCCTCGCCTCATGCCCTCGCCGCTAGATCATTCTCCTTCCCGCTCCACCCAGTATTTTTTTTAAATCTAGTTGAACCCCTGTTCTGCTGCACAGGTCTGGCGGGAGCCACAACAGCCTCCCACCCTCCCCGGTCTGGTAAAACGCTGCTTTGCAGAGCTCTCCCTCAGTGAATCGACTCAGAAGGAAAGCAAGTTAAAAAAGAGCCTCTATTCAGTGATTCGGCGCGCTCGCCTGCAGGACGGGAGTGTTGATTCCCACACAAGAAACACACTGTACTCTGCCGAGCTGCCGAAAAGGTGCTAACAGGAAACATCGCTGTGCCTTTCGCGCTGTGGAGAGCTCACGGCAATCCCTCCAGCGTCCGGCCCAGAAATATTTTTGGATCGGCTTCCGTGCTAACACAAAGCCTCCCTGAATCAAAGCTGTAGGGTATAGCTCCCTCTGGATCCTGTCCCCGGATCCATCCCGCTGCCTGGAAAGAGCCGTAACATGCACCAAATAATCCCTAACCTCTTTAAAATTCCTTTCCCCGGTTTAGCTAGAATCAATTAGAAAAAAAGCAAACTCTATTCCCCTGGTATTCTTGACTTTCTCTCCCTCCCCTCTCCCCCGGGGCCTAACTGTTTCACTGTTGCTGTCAGCCACATCTGAGACACTTCACAGTTGCATCATAGACAGCCCATTAGTCTGGTGTGTGCGCCCAGCGCTGGACGGAGCCGAGGCTGTGCGAGGAACTGACCAGGCTCGCTCTGCGTGTGCTGGGATTCCACAGCTGCCTTTAAATATGCTGGTTATTTTTATCCTCCTACGTAATGCTGTGATCCCACCAGTGGCAGAAGCAACAGCTACACAATGTTTCCTTTTAGTCGGGAAGGGAAATGGCAGGAGGCCAGGCTTCCTGATCACATGATGTTGAAGTCAATAAAAAAAAAAAAATTAGGGAAAAAAAAACCCCTCCCTCCCTCTCCTTTTATTTTCTTTTGTAACAGTTCGGTCCAGCTTAACTCTCGGCACTAAGCATGGCTAAGGGAAAGCAGCCTGGCGGGATACGGGCCAGAAAGGCATCAGGGGAGAAGAAAAAAAAACAAAAACTCATAAGCATAAGATGGCTGCAGTAATTGGCATTGCTGGAAAAAAAAAAAAGCACTAAGGAAGTGTGAGGGTTGTACGAAACATCAGCAGACAAGAACCGGGGTGATGTCAGACAGCCTTCCAGGATTAGAAACCCTTAAAAGCTCCTGCGCTCGGAGCTGCCCGGCAAAAAAAGAAGCAAGATGCTTTCTTGGTGGAAGGAAGCAAGAAAGAGGGAGCCTGGGGGGTTTGATTTTAGAAAAGCAGGGCAGTGAACGCCTGCTCGAGGGTGGGGATGGGGTGGACAAACCCTTTCTAGACCTCAGATTATAGTGTGGGAGAGTGAACCTGTTACTTATTGTGCTCGTCTAAAAATCTCTCTCGTTAAACAGTAACGTGTGTGTGTATGCCGAGGATGTGTAGGTGATGGATTTATATCAGCTCAAGACGGTCCAGATCAAGGGTGGGGAACCTTTTTTGGGGGGTCGGGGGCCGCTGACCCTCAGAAAAATCTGTCGGGGGCCGCAAATAAGTGAGAAGTAAGAAAAAAAAACAACCAAAAAACTAAAACAAACCCTCACTGACGTGGCCCCTGACTGAGTAGGAGAAAGACACCCTCCACGTTCCCCGCACTCGCCAGAGCCTAGGGGAGCAGGGCCTACTCGATTTTGTGTGCTCCAGGCCCGTGGGGAGGTGGCGGGACAGGAGCGGCCTGAGGCGGGCGGCGGCAGCTGGTGCCCCAGGCGGAACGCGTGATCGGCGCCCCCTCCTGCGCAGCCGTCAATGGGGTGACGTCATCATCGGGCGCCATTGAAGACGGCGCCCTAGGTGATGGCCAAGTCAGCCTATAGTCACGGGCCGCCCCTGGGTGGGGAGGAGGAAGCTCCCTAATGCTGGGGGGGGGAAGTGAGCCTCGGGGGCTGGATCCAGGCAAGCCAGGGGCCGGGCCCCCGGGCCTGAGGTTCCCTCTCCTGGTCTAGATGGTGCTTGGTCTTGCCATGAGGACAGGGGACTGGACTTGATGACCTCTTGAGCATGGAGCATATGACTTAGCCCCGCTTTACCACTCCTTGGCTTTTAAAGCCCCTTAACATAAGTTCCTGAAACAACTCAACGGCCCACTGAGGCCAACCCAGCGGTGCTGAAACAATGTGTAGAGCTGGGAGTCATTGAGCCAAGCTGCAGACCCTGTATAGAATGGAAACTACTTCAAGCCAAGGGGTTCTGCAGCCTTCCCCCTCTCCCTCATCTCTAGTTCCAGCACCTCTGGGGCAAGCAGGATTATGTCCTCTCATTTCACAGCTGGAGAAAAGGAGGCAGAGAAGTTTAGGGCCAGTTTCTCCCCCAGGCTAGTGTAAAAGTGACACCTCCGCTTTCTAGCACCAGCAGTGGCTGCACAGAGAGGTGCCCTTTACTGTCCACTTACATAGGAGCAGCATGTGTCTGACTAGTGCTTAGGGCTGAGAGCGGTTCCTATGCTAGCCTCTGGGAGAGGCTGGACATATGGCTTCAGTTGCTGCCCATGTCTGCTTCGGCTGGTTGGAAAGCTGACTCCCTGTCGAATATTCCCTCTAATCTTTGCCATCCACGTGTGGAATGAATTTTGTTATGTGCACCGAGGCATGTGCACCACCAGGAGAAACACAAACCGAGCTGTAGGCGCTCTGCGAATCAGCTGGGCAGCATCTGAATCTCTCCTGAGCGGCCACACAGGGAACACTGGACCTTTCCCTTGGAGAATGATGGCGAAATTCCATCTTGCTGCTTGGGCAGACAGAAGAAGTCCCCGTGAGGGCAGCACAGGGGAGGATCTCACCAGAAACTGACTTGTCCCAGTCTGGAGTGAAACAGCATGAGAGCAGGCCTGGGACTCGAGCTGCGGCCTTCTGGTTCACTGCTCAGGGCATAATTTCTGGATCCAAATCATCGATGCAGCAATAATGCTTGGCCCAAACTGCCAACAGGTTCAGCCGCTCAGACATGTGATGGGACCCCATTGTGTGGGCGCGCTGTAAAGTCAGAGGAACCCCACACACTCCAGCACGGTCCCTTTGGCTTTACTCCACAGCAGGGTGCCACCCTGTCACGTCACACCAGTGAGGGAAAAGGCCTCACTTCAGCAAACCAAAATCAACCAAGACTGGGGTGGCAGGACTAAGATGGGGGTGGGTGGGAGAATGGAGAAGGACCTCCACCCACTACCCATGTTCGGCTTCCAAGCTCCACCTACCACCCATATTTGGCTTCCAATCTCCACCTACCACCCCTATTCTACCCATTACTCATATTTGGATTCCAAGCTCCACCTACCACCCATATTTGGCTTCCAAGCTCCACCCACCACCCATATTTGGATTCTAAGCTCCACCCACCACCCATATTTGGTTTCTAAGCTCCTCCCACCACCCATATTTGGATTCCAAGCTCCACCCACCACTGATATTTAGTTTCCAAGTTCCACCTATCACCTGCATTTAGTTCTCAGCCCCAGAATTCCCTTGCACGAGGTCAAAACAGCCAGAGTGCTTCCTGCTCTTGCTCATGGTAGGAGCAGGCAGGCGGCAGTTTCCACACAAATTCCACATACATTGAATTTATTTATATTCTGGTCACTATTACTGGGGGATTCGGCGACATTCACATTTTGGACCAGACCCTGTAGACCATTTAGGACCATCTTGAAGGAGGCTGGTGTTTCTAAGAGCTTTCTAAACAAACATTGCTATTATACTGGGAATAAAGTTCATCATGACACAGCTAGCCAACAGCCATGCGCACTGTAACCAGACTACTAGACGGGAAGAGTCATCCAGTTGATGATTTTTTAAATGCTATTGGCTGGTCATGATGATGGTATTGTGAGATTAATTAACAGAGGGTTTTATAGATGGGTTTTTTTAAACTATTGTTTAAATGTAAGTAGTCCTTCAAATGTCAAAAACAGCAAATAAATTATTAAAAATGTTGTACTATAAATATCACCTACTATTTCAGGCACTGACAGCGCTTTGCGAGCATGAATGAATGCTTGTAATGTACTCGCAGCGGTTCTAATTTACATTAAACACGAAAGCAATTGCCACATGGAGACAAGATGCTTATCATAACAGGCCTGGCGAGGGACGTTTTCTTGGCATCGTTGTACAAACCCCGGGATCGAGACACAGTACTGGCGTAACAGTGTCATTAAAAAACATAGACAATGCTAATACCAGCTATCTATTTCCATGCGGTATTCCCCTACTTCTCCCGCCAAGGGTTGCGTTCGTTTTCTTAGCCATAGGGACCCCCAAATTTTTTCCAAGTCACTTCGCTGCAAAATACAACCCTCTCCCGTCCTGTCAGTATAATGCCAAAGAGGTGACATTGCCTTGCACTGAGGTTTTCCAAGACGTGAATCGCTCTGCACAAAGACAGCACCAAGGAGCCCTGCGATACAATTCCCAGTCACGTGTGAATTTCTGGAGCTGCAATGCAAGCAGCCAGTTTTGGCCCGTGCCGTGGGCCCTCCTGAAAGCATGAAACTGCAGCGTGCTACATGGCACACCACTTAGGGCCTTATCCAAAGCCCACGGAAGACAGCTGACTTGCAAGGATTTTGGGATCCAGGCCCACATGGTGCTGCACACACCCCAAAGGCGTTTTCCATGAGGGAGAAGGATTCTTTCCTTGCTTTTTTGTCATGCGTTATCCAAGCAGCATCTCTGGAAATGACTTCAGCCTTCTGAAAAGCCATTCTCTCTGGCTTTCTAAACAATGTCTTGATTTTTGCCAAAGGGAAAGGGAAAGAGACTCTTTTAAGCAGCAGACTCCCCTTTTGTTACGTGCCATATAAATCTCGACTTAACCTAAGTCAGCCCTTCCGGACACACCGACAGCAATGTCCCCGACACTGATGAATGGAGCTAATTGTCAACAGACGCTTCCTGGCTCACTTTTTAACTCATTTTCAAATTAAGACTCAACGCACCGAGCGGAGGGAACACACTGGGCTGCAGTCCTGACAACGGCACATCAGCTGTGCATCCCCAGAACTTCTCCCTGGAGGTGGTATCTGACCATTTGTAGGAGCCCTCTGCAGCACAGCCGGGACAAGGCACAACTAGACCCTGCCAAACACGGGGGAAATTCAGAGTCAATGTCACGCTGAGCTGAGTTTATTTATGCAGTGCACGGGACTGGCTCATATCTCAATCTTTCATCACCCTGCCAGAGAACAGTAATTCTTTAACAGCAAAACAATGGAAAAAATTAGGAGCCAGCTCAAAGAGAGGGAGGTCTTTTCTGATGCAGATTGAGTTCCCTGCATGATAATCATTGCTTATTTCTGTAGAAAGCCTCCACACTCCCCCGTTCTTATTTAAGAGTTCAGGCTCTTTTGTCACTCTGGGATTTGGACCCAGGAGTGTCAAATGCTGAGAGGCACATCAATGGTTTTACGCATGCTATATATTCTATAGGGCTATGTCTACCCTGGCATGATTTTCCGGAAATGCTTTTAACAGAAAAGTTTTCCGTTAAAAACATTTTTGGAAAAGCCCGTCTAGATTGGCAGGATGCTTTTCCGCAAAAACACTTTTTTGTGGAAAAGCGTCCGTGGCCAATCTAGACGTGCTTTTCCGCAAAAAAGCCCCGATCGCCATTTTCGCGATCGGGGCTTTTTTTGCGGAAAACAAATCTGAGCTGTCTACACTGGCCCTTTTGCGCAAAAGTTTTTCGGAAAAAGACTTTTGCCCAAACGGGAGCAGCATAGTATTTCCGCAAAAGCACTGACAATCTTACATGAGATCGTCAGTGCTTTTGTGGAAATTCAAGCGGCCAGTGTAGACAGCTGGCAAGTTTTTCCGCAAAAGCAGATGATTTTGTGGATAAACTTGCCAGTCTAGACACAGCCTAGGTGTTCTTGCCTCTCTACCTGTTGGGTCATTAGAACCTCTGAATGGAACATGGCCACTGGGTCTCCTGCCAAGGCAGGAGTAGATATGCCAGCTCCTTAGGAGCCTTCGGGACAAGGGGTGTTAGACACACCGCTCATTGCTGAGCCCGCATGCAAGGCGACTCCAGAAAACAATGTATTGGCTGAGGATAGAGTCATAGAACCATAGAACACTAGAACGGGAAGGGGCCTCGAGAGGTCATTGAGTCTAGTCCCCTGCCCTAACGGCAGGACCAAGCACCATCTAGACCATCCCTGACAAGTGTCTGTCCAACCTACTCTTGAATATCTCCAGTGCTGGAGATTCCACCACCTCCCTAGGCAACTTATTCCAGTGTTTAACCACCTGACAGGAAGTTTTTCCTAATGTCCAGCCTAACCCTGCCTTGCTGCAATTTAAGCCCATTGCTTCTTGTCCTGTCATAAGAAGGGCCAGACTGGGTCAGACCAAAGGTCCATCTAGCCCAGTGTCCTGTCTGCCGACAGTGGCCCATGCCAAGATGCTCCAGAGGGAGCGAACAAAACAGGTCATCATCATGACCCCTCTCCTGTCATCCATTTCCGTCACTCTCCTTCAGAAGTTAAGGGGAACCATTTTTCTCCCTCCCCCTTGTAACAAACTGTTATGTACATGGGTGGTGAGAACTATGGGCCCATGGTTCCCGGGTGCCAAGAATATTCCTGGCCTGGGGCTTGGCTCCACCAAAGTTAAGGGCCGGGTCTCTCCCCTGTTTCTGCCTGCAGCCCTGTGTGCTCTCCCCCATTGTGTCTTCCCAGCCTGCCTGCTGCCGCCAGGTGATTTAAAATGGCCTGGAGGCCGCCACTCCTGGCAGCCAGTGGGACTAGAGCAGCTTCTGGCCACTCGCTCTGGGTGGCTGCCGGCATGAGCACCTCTGCAGTCCCCGGGGGTGTCTGTGTCTCTGTGCACTGCCCCTCTCTGAGAGCCCCTGCAGACAATGGGAGCTGGGGGGGGGGGGCAGTGCCTGTGGGAAGAAGTGTGAAGAGACTCCCCTCACCTCCCCATGGCTAGGAGCTGCTGCCAGAGGGGGGTGTCCCAGGTAAATGCACCCCTCCTGCACTCCCCTTCTCCCACACTCCCTTCCACCCCCTGCTGTCCCCTCAGAGATTCCAGCTCTCCTCCACCCTCACACTCCCTCCCAGAGTCGGCACCCCTCACCCTCTCCTGCACCCACCCCAGCCCAAAGCCTGCCCTCAGCACCCAATCTCCATCCCACAGCCCATACCCCACACCCCTTCTACATCCACATAACCTGCCAGAGCCAAACTCCTCCCGCTCCTGCACCCACACTCACTCCCAGAGCCTGCCCTCACCCAAACACACTCCCAGAGCCCATACTCCTCCTCCCCCACCCAAATTCTCTTCCAGAGTCTTAGGCAGGTAGGAAAGGGGGAATGATTTTGTGTGTGAGGGCGTGTGTGTGTGTGTGTGTGTGTGTGTGTGTGTGTGTAAGATCCAGGCTCTGAGTGTTTATGGGCACCACCAAGTTTCTGCAAACCTACCCCGATCATGTTCCATCTTAGACGTCTCTTTTCCAGACTAAACAAAGTCAGTTTTTTCAATCTTCCCTCAGGTTTTCTAGACCTTTCATCACTTTTGTTGATCTTCTCTGGACTTTTTCCAGTTTGCCCACATCTGTCCTGAAATGTGGCACCCAGAACTGGACACAATACTCCAGTTGAGGCCTAATCTGTAGAGCGGAAGAACGACTTCTCGTGTCTTGCTCACAGTACTCCAGCTAATGCATCCCAGAACGATGTGCAATAGCGTTATGCTGTGGACTCATATTTAGCTTGAGATCCATGTTGACCCACAGATCCCTTTCTATAGTACGAGGCCGTTGTTTCTCATTTTGTATGTGGGGAAAAGGATTGTTCCTGCCTCCGTGGAGGACTTTGCACTTGTGCTTATTGAAGTTCATCCCATTTTCTTCAGACCATTTGTCCGGTTTGCCCAGCTCGTTTGGATTTTTAATCCTGTCCTCCAAAGCACTTGCAACCCCTCCCAGCTTGGTGTCACCCGCAAACCTTATGAGTGTGCTCTGTATGCCATTATCGAAATCCTCGATGCACCTACTCCATCAGCTTGACATGTTTAAATCGTTACGTCTTCATGCCACACGGCAGTTCCTTGCCAGCTGCTATAACTCAGTTTCATGTGGAACAAAGCCTATTTACACCAGATTTACACTGGGCCAAAGTCTGCTGTCAGAGAGGGGTTGCTTTGGCATAAGAGAGAGGACTGGCAGGGCATGCGTGTGGAGTGTGACGGTGTGTGTACAAGATGGCACCGCAGTGGTCCCTCAGATGGAAATTTGACAGAATGTCGTTTGGGGACCGAACATGGAACATTCTTAGAATCAGATGTTCCCTCAAAACAGCCTATTACCATATATTAAAAAGACAACTTGTTTACTCTTCCCAACTGAATACTTTAATAGCTAGTCTCAGCTCCTGCAGGTTGAATCAAGCTTTACAAATGATCGGGGTCTGATCTGACCTTTCAGTAAGCGAGACTCTGTAAGCTTCCCCAGTCACAAGAGCCAGTCCTGGAGCAATACCAGCCCCCCACATTCCAAAATCACAAGTCATGAGATTGTCTTAAAAACAAGCTCTCATAAAATCAATACAGTGAGGGCTGTTTGGATTGGCCTTCTGGGTTTGGAGCTTTTGGGTGTGCTACAGTCTCCTTTTCGGGCTTTTCTCTGCAAGTGCGAGGGCTGGGGATTTACTAGAAAAGGGAGGGGAATTAAAGGCAAAAAGAAAGCTGAGGTGATCGCATAATTGCTTATCTGCAGGAGCTGGGACTTTAAATCAAATAACGACTCCTGGTAAGGTTACACCAGTGGATTGTTTTTATCATGATATTTACCCACAGCAAGAATGAGATTTTGCAATGCCCGTGAAAGAAGAAACAACTCAAAGGCCAGATTCCGTAGGCATTACTCATGGGCAAATCCCTTTCGATTTCATTGAGAATTGCCTGCCTCTGAAGCAGCAGGCTTTGGCCTGAGGAGATCACTGAAACGCTCTTTCAGACAAATGTAAAGCATTTGAAGGTGAATGCAACACTGAAGAGTGAACCATGTACGGGGGCAATGCACAGATGGGGCCGGATCCACGCCTGCTGCAAATTGGCCCAGCCGTATGGATTTTGACAGAGCTGAAGGTTGGGCCCTGAATGTTTGAACACAATATGTCAAACTTATATGCACACTACTTATATCGGTGTTTCTTAAACTTTTTAAGACAGAGGGAACACCAAACAATAATTTTTTTTAATGAGGAACACCAAGGATTTTTTGTTGAGCAAAGGGTTGGGGCGAAAGTTATTGACCAAAAAAAAAAAAAAAGGTTTCCTACCCCTTTAAGGGCAGCCACTTTAAACTCTGTTGTTCAAACACTAACTTATATGGTCCCCATTATGGCAGCATTACAATCTTGAATGTATCTATTCTTACAAGGCCCCTGGGAGGTAGGCAAATAGGAACTGAGACTTAAGGATACATCTACACTGCAAGCTTATTTCAGAAAAAGCTATTCCAGAAGATATTTTCCAGAATAGCTTATTTTGAAATAGAGTGTCCACACTACAGGGAAGCCTAACAATTAGGCCGAGGCAGGCTCCCTTAATGTGAATGCGCTATCTCGATTTAGAGCCCCAGGAGACACTGGGGAGGAATCACTTCGAATGGCCCTGGCGAGGGGCTATTTCGACATAGCAGCAGTGGAGTGTCCACACACCCTCTCTTCCGAAAGGGCTTTTTCAGAAGAGGTGTTATTCCTTGTGGAATGAGGTTTACAACGTTGGAAAAAGCCGTCCGTTATTTCTATTTTCTTTCAAAATCACGCAATTGCTCTGTGGACGCTAATATTGTTTTTCCAGAATAAAGGTGCAGTGTAGTTGCACCCGAAGAGAGCAAGGGTTAGATACACAAAGACTTTAGGCACCTCAGGCCAAAATTTAGATCCTCAAAAACCCCTGCAGGTGCCTAAATTCTGCAGGCATCTACATTTTCACTAGTCAGGATCCCAAAGTGCTACATTTCTGTCCGTGTGCACATGCAGAGCTGTCCAAATCTTGCTGCCTAACTCATGACTAAGCCCTCAGGAGCCTCAAGGTAGGTGTTTTCTGGCCTATTTTGCCTCTGGGATCCCGATTCAGTGGGCATGTTCAGAGGCCACTGACTGAGTTGTGTCGTGCGCAAAACACAATCACCCCCTGTAACACAACAGCCCCGTGGTTACAGCGTGCATGCAGGTAAACCTTTGTGGGTCTAGCCTAGAAGCATGGGGAAGAGCGGGAAATTGAACGCATGTCTCCTAAGTGCAAAGCTGGTGGAGTAATTGGTAACCAGCCTTCCACTCTCCCTAAAGGACCATGCAAAGCATTGATTTCCCTGGAGTTACCTCAGTCTCGCAGCTGAATGAGGCGATGGTGATCAGGCTCACAGGAATACAGGGCCAGTGCAAAGACCACTGGTGTCAGGACTGGTTTCAGCAGGAGGAAGGGGGCATGCTGAAGGCAAGGAGCAAGAGTGAAGGAGCTGCCCCTCCAACACCGAAAGGCTCATGCAGACCATGCTCCAGTAGCATAAGCAGCTAATGCCAAAGCCAGCATAGACTCACCCCAAGCATCCAGGGGTCACAAGCAATTCTCTGCTGACCCTCCCCCTCCCTCTTCCCTGAGCTGAGCAGAGCTCAGATGCGGGGCAGAATCTGTCCCAATTTCAGCAAATTAAAACCCCTCCCCTCCATCGGGAGAAGTCAGTGAGCAGCGGGCGCGCCCCTAGAATAACCCACTGAAGCCGTTGTGCGAGAGGGCCATCGGGGAGAAGAAAAGGGGCTAATTCCGGGCAATGGAAATGAAACCGGTGCCTTGGTTAGCTCTCAGCCCATCTGCAGGAACAGCTGCGTGGGTTACACAACCTGGTTCTGTTACCAGATAACTGACTCACCCACCACAGCTAGACGTGAGGGCAAACGTAGCCCTTGTGCCGGGAGCTAGATTTGTTCATTCTGAACTTCTTCTGGCCATTTTCTGGCGGGCTGCAGCCAGCCACAGTGGGGAGCTTAACAACGGGGCCCTGAGAAGAGCAGCTTGTAACAACGGCCAGGGCTAGGTATGAGTCCCCCTCGCAAGCAGCAAGCAAACTCTCTTCCACGTGGCTATTCATGCACGGTTATTTCTCTCCATTGTAGTCAACCGAAGATTCTGAGAACAAAGTTATAAATAGCCTCAAAGAATCATTTCCTCTTGGAGAAAGGTTTCCGGCAGGGTATGAAGAATTACTAGTTATTTTCTCCAGTTTCGAGACCTTACTTGATTAATTAAATATATTTTAAAAATACTCTTTTCCCTCACCAATGCCCATCTAACTGCATGTTCTAATCCCACTGCGGACCTCTTTAGTACAGGGGCTAGATACTCAACCGGTGTAAATCGATGATGCCCTGTGACTACCCAGATCTGCACCAGCTGGGGAGATGGCTCTACATATTTGAAATGCAAAGGGACGGTTCTTGTCTCTGTAAGCTGCAGAATCTCCCTCCCCTCCCGCCCCCCTGCCGCCTCAGCCCTGTTCCTGAACCCCAATCCCACATGAAATCAAGCCTCATCCATGCGTCTGAGGCTGTCGCTCTTGTGAACGGCCGACTCTGGAGGATTGCGTGGTGGCAGGGGCACCAGGCCTGACCCAAAGGCCAGGGAGCTAAAGGGGAACTGTCTCTGGACTTGGGATCAGGCCAAGGCTGCGTTTGTAGAAATCAAGGCCCAGCAGGTTTATTGTTGGCAAGTGGGGCCTGGCCGCTCCAGATGAAACCTGACCCCCGTAGGGTGACCAGAGACCTGGTGGAGGGGCTGGAGGTTTCCCAGGCCAGAGGGGTGAATGTGTGTACAGCTCCAGCAGAGAGAAAGAGGCTGCTGTGTCAATGCTTTGAATAGCGGCCCTGTGGCCCTTCCTCTCCTCTAGTGCCCCCAAATCCCTCCCAGCCATTGTTTGCCTTGGGCCTCTGTCATTCAGACAGTGCTCCCGTCCTGCTCCAGCAGCAAAGGGCAGCCACGAATAGCGGGTGAGCCGCCTGAGCGGCCCTCCTTCACCTCAATGGGCCGCAGCCACCCACAATCCACTGGGGTTCCACCCGCAGCCTGCATGTCCTTTGGCTGCCCCCCATCTCCCATGGGCCTCTTGCACACAGGGGCACCGGGGCCCCACACTTCCTACTCCTCTCTGTCCCGTCCAGGGCTGGAACGATGCAAATCCACTGTTCGTGGCCGTTCAAGCTCTGGGAGAGCGGGGGATGGAGTGTGAATCGGTAGATTCATGGTGCTCCGAAAGTGCTGGGAGGGCAGGGAAGGAGTAGGCAGTGCGGGGCTCCAGGGCATGAGAGGAACGTGGGGGAAGGGGAAGAGCAGATGGCCCAGGGGCTGCAGGCGGAGCCCCAGTGGCCCGCATGTGGACCGTAGACCGGAGGTTGCCTCCTACTCTCTACAGAATCCCCTTCACTGTGAGGTGAATAGTTTGGGCCAAGAACTCTGGGGCCTGGGTGGAACCACTGCCTTCCCGACGACCTTCCCCTCGGCCACGGAGGCCTGCAGTGCGCCAGGTCTGGTTGTCAACCCCCGAGCTCTTCTGTGCTCTGACTGGGCAGCAGGAGCGTCGTGTCAGAGCTCCAGACCGGTCTGGCGAGCGCTGTGTGGCGTAACCTTCCTCTCTCGTTGGGCACGGAACAGGCAGCTGGGGTCCCCGTGGGTCTGCCTGGGGCAGTATTTACCTGTGGCAGCACATGGTGGAGCTGCCACAGTGGACTCCTTTTGAGCCAGGCCTGCACTACCGCCACGCCTGGGGCAAAGGGGCACTGTGCAGCCATTCCCATAGCTCTAGAGTTAGCTTTCCCCACAAGGAAAACAGAGGTGGTGTTATAGTCACAGGACGGCAGGAACCGGAGATGGAGGCATGGGCTTTTAGTGTCAATACCACCTGCGTTGGCCCTCTTAAAGATGCCCTCCCACTTTTTGCAGAAAAAGGTAGGTATGCTCAACCTACCATTCTAGTTAAACTCTCTCTCAGGTCATCACTGTTCCCCGTAAGCTGTGTGCTTGTGTGGCCGTACTGGAGAAATTCAAATGCCACCCAGATAATTAGCAGATGGGTTTAGCCCAGTTGTGTTTCAGTTGGTGGTGCGCATTCGCACGTGTATTAGTACGCATATAATTTATTCCACGCATGGATGGAAAAGATTGGCACATAGATGGAAAAGTTTAGAGTGAACATTGCAGGAAATTACGTTGTCTCTATTCAAATGTCTCTTGTGATTTCAGAATATGTCTGCACTGCAGCTGGGAGTCTGCACCCAAACAGAGACTCGGAGGGTCAGGTGACCTATACTTGGGCAGCTAACGCAGGCTGTAACAACTACACTGCTATTTTTAGGGCAAATAGTTTTAGCTCAGTGCTAGCATAAGGCTGTGTACCTGAACAGGGAGGAACATTCCCAGTTGCAGTAGAGACCTACCCGCGAGTGGATGCAAGCACTCGTTTTCACTTCCCATTTTGAAGTGTTGTGTAACGTTTCCTTGTTAAAACACTCATTGTACTTTGTCCCAGAGGTGACTGTTTTTTCATACTGAATAATGCAGTGTGGTCCCTGTAGATTGTTTGGGGTCACCTCGTGGAATCTATAACGCACTTTCAGATGCTTTGTGATGAAAATTCTACCCGAGTCCTTATTATGTACGCCGCCACTTTCCTTGATCTCCCATTCATTGCGTGCGCAGGGGGAAAGACTATGGAGATTTGAACCCAGATCTCTACTTACTAAGGCAGTGGCAATGGCATTCTCTTGGGGAAGTATGCCTCCTTCCTTGATATCAAACTAATCTTGGACAAAGCAGCTGGGGTTCAAACCTAATCACATTAAAATCCCCTTTCCTACCTTCCAAGATCCTTGGGTTCTGGAGAAGAGCCCCAAAGCGAGGGATGTGCTACCGAGATTAACTAGGAAGATTCAGTTCTCTCTGTGGCAATGAGAAAGAGCAGTTGCTTCCTAAAAGAAAGCAGATATTGAAAGGTGAAGTAAGCACTGGCAATGATATTTAGAGGAAGCATGCATGAGAAGGAAGATAAACTGTAATTAGGATGGTAGGAACTATTTTCCAAGGTCTCTGTCTTGCACCTAGTGAAGTGAATAGGAACATTGTTAGCTGCAAGATTGGTCTTAAAGTCCCGATTGCACAAACACGAGGCATTTCATAACGATATGTATGTGAACGGTTCCACTAACAAAGTTAAGCACATACATGCGTGTTAGCATGACCAGGGTCTTAACGATTTGCCACACAAGAACTTTCATCTGCCTAGGTTATGGCCAGAGCTGTTGGCATATTTTACGTGCAGTCATTTATTGGATGAATTCCACTCTCTTCTTCTGTCCACCAATGGTGTGCAGGCTGATTGTGAGATTCCATTCAAAACCAGCTGCAGTGTTCTTCACGCGGCCTGCCATTCATTTGGGAATAGTTCCTTGTAGGCGTTTGTAATTCCTACTATGTGGCTTAATTATGGCATGGTTGATTGGGTGGTTTATGCAAACACCCAACGAAGGCCAAACTGTGAACTGGATATTGTGCAGCGGGAGAAATCACTCAAAACTCACTTTCAGCCACGTTGAAATTGATGTTTCCCCAGTACGTCAACACAACGGAAATTTGGAGAAAACCGGATTTTTGTTTTACAGCTCTTTATTATTTTTTACTTTTTACACCCAAAAATGTCATTGCCCTCCCGACTACGATTAAGTTGTTTAAACAAATGTGCTGCAATGCTAGAAAAAAATGTGTGTGTCTGAAAACTGTAGGTACTGGGGGTACTTATAATTTTTTTAAAAAAGGGTACTTTATAAAAAAAAGGTTGAAAAACACGGTTACAGAGGGATAGAAGGACATCAGCAAATGATATTACCCATAGTTTCAAATCATGGTTATAAGCAACTTCTTGGCTTGCTGGACTTTAACATTGATGAACCATGCATTAAAACATCTAGGATTCACTCACAAACCTTTTATAGGCAGTGTGACCGTTTGTACCATCATTGCTTGTGGCTTCAATTCAGGAAGATTATTAGGAAAGCCAAGACTTTGAAACTGCCATTCGAATGCGAACAAATAGTCTTCTCGATTTTTCCCCTTCATTGGCTCAGTGTTGGTTATTACAATGGAAACCACAGTGGGTGAGTGTTACTATAATTATAGGAGCAGGGCCCTTTAAATCAACACCATATTGCTGTGCTGTGTGCTCTGGGGTGGCTGTGAGCGCTTCCTGGGGGGCGGGGGGGGGCATGGTGCGCTCTGGGCAGCACTGAGGACTGGCTGTCTCCAGCCCCGCCCCTTCTTTCTGAGGCCCCGCCCTTTCTGGGAGCATAGAGTCTGCCCTGCACCTTACCCAGGGACCAAGCTACAGCTGGTGGAGGGAGCAATGCCTTCCCTGGGTCTTAGTGCTCAACCTTTCCCCTTCTTCTTATCCCTATTCTGACCATTCCTACGGGCGCTCACAGCTGGTGAGTCTTCCCCCGAGGAATGAATCTATTAACTTCAAAGTGAAAAGCCTTCCAGCTTGCCAGACCTCTTAGCGTAACGTTGAACCTAGGAAAGATCCTTTAAGTGGCAATGAAGCCATTTAACAGGTCTATATGGTCAGTTTCTGAATTTACCAACAAAAACAGTTGTGCCTTCTTGTCATATGTCCACAGGACCTTGGTGTAAAATTTGCTTGAAATGTTTCATTAGTTTGTTGCTAAGGATTATAAAATCACATCTCTAATATCACGACACACTCCTTGCATAGATTTTTAGAGGCACCTTCTGAGGTTTCAGTTTTAGCCCTAAATGCTTGGATCTTCAGACGTACCATTTTTAAATAAATTCTTCAAAAGATCTCCTGACCTAAAAACACGTTTTAATTTTAAGCGCTATGGTACAAAAACTTGCTTCCTATGTCTTCCTGTCCTTCCCTACTCTCTTTTCATTTCCCCATTGGTAAGAGCTAGGATCACCAAATGAGATATGTGACTTACTCTTATCATAAGACACAGCAAGGTAAGGATTTAGATGTGCCAAGACAATAGGATGGGCTTAAAGGACCAACATCCCTTTTCTTCCAGATAGCTGGACAAATCAGTTTCCCTTCTTGTTTTACTTCTGACTATTTGATTAACTGGTTTTAAGAGAACCCTCCACCAAAATCAGTATCTTAATAAAATATACAATCTTTTGTTATGCCTAAACTCTTTGGAAACATATTTTTAACAAAAACATATGGTGAAATTTCATAAACATGCCTATCGTTATGGAGATCACAAAAATAAATTAGTGTTCCCTTTTTCTAAAAGCAATGGGCTTGGTTATGAACACATAAACTATTCTGACTGATTAATTTTAAATAATGCCTTTGTTTCAGCATGTTAAATATGTGATGTTCTGGAATGATTACTTTATGAAGGCTTATGAGTATAAAATATAAAAATCAGCTTAGAAAGACTGATTAAGAAAATGTAAAACAGAGAAGAGCTGCATCATGGATTCCATAATATTTAATGTTGTATTCAGCAGGACAGCTGACTTTCCCTTACCACAAGGTTTTTGCAAATAAATCTCCTGCAAACTTCAGGGTATATATAAAAAAAACCCCGATAACTGCCATTTTTAATTCCCAAATGCATTAGGTATCTCCTTGCATATCCAGTATTCCTGGCATGCAGCGGAAAACATGCTCCATTTTCTTGAGAAAGAAATTTTAGAAGAGTGTTCTTTTTCAAATGCCATTTGTTACCTTTGGATTCAGGAATTTGGTTAGAATGACTGAGTAGAGAGGGGGAGGAAAGAGAAGGGAGGAATAGCAAGGAGGGGCGGGGCTTGAACAGAGCGGGAGCCGGAGTGGGCGGAGCAGGGGGAGTATTGGCAGGGCTACAGGCCGGGGATCTTGCCTCTCCAAGCAGAAGCTTCACCCACCACCTTGGGGAAGAGAATGGGAGTCTCTAGGCCTGATTTGGGTACCTGTGAGTATTCGGAGTATCCCTTCTTGAGAGGCTGTAGTGGTGTAACCCAAGACAGCAGAGTGACTGTGAACCGACAGCATGTAACTGAGATCAGAATCTGTCCCTGTGGGTTGAAATCAGTGGGAAGAGAGTTGATTTTGGCATTGCCTTGTCTTGCATAGGGGTAAGTCTCAGAGTAGGGAGCAGTGCAAACCAAGAAGTCACAAGGACAGACATTGCTCCTGGCCAAGAATAGGCAAGGGGTGTGAAGAGGTCAAAATGAAAACCAGCTTCTAACTTAGCAAAGTGTTTGCAGGCAGGGCTGTACTCGAGCCAGCTGCCTCTGGTAGCAATTTGTCATCTCATCTACATAGCTCCTCTCAATCTGGTAATCTGACACCTGCTCTTAAAAAGA
Organism: Pelodiscus sinensis; assembly: GCF_052426305.1. Classification (NCBI taxonomy): domain Eukaryota; kingdom Metazoa; phylum Chordata; order Testudines; family Trionychidae; genus Pelodiscus; species Pelodiscus sinensis. The sequence continues at coordinate 7,134,156 of NC_143057.1, forward strand.
GGAACCATTATTTGATCTCTCCATGGTACATGTTGAACCGCTCCAGTCTGGCACTCTCTGGTCCCGCAACATCCGTGGTCCAGCATGATTTCAGTTCTCTGGATGTCCACTTATCTCAACGACTTGATTACCTGCATCCTGCTTCAAAGACCTTTTCAGACCACACTTCAAAGAGAATCCTCTGAACTGTCATTCATGCTCAAATTCGACACTTTACACTTAAGTTTAAACAAAGACATTAATTATCTCACCCATTACAAAGATAGCTTCCCCAGTTAACACCTCTAATATCATTAGCTCACAGACATTTACCTCCCCCCCATCCTCCTTCTGTTCTGAAATGTGATTTGTCCTTTTCATATGTGTTCATTTTTTTAATTATACCCTTTGGTATATATGATTGTGACAATTTTCTTCCACAATTCGATCTGAGGAAGTGAGTCTGGCCCATGAAAGCTCATCACCTAATAAACCATCTTGTTAGTCTTTAAAGTGCTACATAGTCCTGTTTTTTGTTCCAGCTACACCAGACTAACACGGCTACATTTCTATCACTTATCAGGGGTGTTTCCTGCAGGCCAATAAAATGTGTTTTCAGCCCCCAGTCCCGGCTCTCCATGTTCTGTGCTGTTCTTTGGCTCTAATTTACCCCTCAATGTCTTTAACTGCCCACTAAGCAGTGGAAATGCTGGTAATATTGCTAGACAATATTGACCTCCCATGGTTCAGCAAATTCTCTAGTTTGGCTCCGATCAGGTCCCGAGGGTGCTGGAATAGAGAGGTTCAACCTGTACTTACATATCTATGGATCCCCCTGTCATCACTGTATCCAAGGGCCATGCAATCTTGAATGTATTTATCCTCATAACTTCCCCGGGGGGGGGGGGGGGGGGGGCGGAGAGGGGTTGTGCTAATACCCCCATCTTACCAGCCATGGTTACCACTGACTGATTCAGGAAAGCAAACACGTGGGCTGTGTCTAGACTGGCAAATTTTTCCGGAAAATCAGCCGCTTTTCCGGAAAAACTTGCCAGCTGTCTACACTGGCCGCTTGAATTTCCGCAAAAGCACTGACGATCTCCTGTAAGATCGTCAGTGCTTTTCCAGAAATACTATGCTGCTCCCGTTCGCGCAAAAGTCTTTTTCCGAAAGACTTTTGCGCAAAAGGGCCAGTGTAGACAGCACAGTACTGTTTTCTGCAAAAAAGCCCCGATCACGAAAATGGCAATCGGGGCTTTTTTGCGGAAAAGCGCGTCTAGATTGGCCACGGACACTTTTCCACAAAAAGTGCTTTTGCGGAAAAGCGTCCTGCCAATCTAGATGTTCTTTTCCGAAAATGCTTTTAACGGAAAACTTTTCCGTTAAAAGCATTTCCGGAAAATCATGCCAGTGTAGATGTAGCCGTGTTGTATTGCGTCCCAGAACAGGAAGACAGTCTGACTGAAAGCCAAAGGCTAAGAACTTGCTTTTGACCTCTAAGAAGATGAAACCCTGAAGTTGAAACAGTAGGTGATGAAACAGTTTTTGATGAAACCTGAGATCAGGGATCCAACCCCTTTAGGAGCTGTACGAACACATAGCAAAAGACAGCTGCTGCCCCAGTGGATCCACAGGCTAAAGAGCTACAACAGGGAATTGCCCACGGTAGCAGAACAGGTCCATAGCAGAACGGAGACTACTCTGGTCTCCTAAGAGCGAAGCTTGCAGCTTAGTTCTTTAACCATTCTGCCCTCAAAACCACGTCTGCCGTTCTCAGATGCAGCTTTTCCTTGGCTTCTGTTCCTGGGCATCTCCTCCTCCTCCTCTCTGCATAAAATCAAACAAGATACAATGCTACTGAAGGTAAAGAGCATGTTGCATAACATAAATAGCAGACAACGTGCTTTTCTTGGCATTTGCATCACAGGCACATATTACAAAACATGCAAATACTTGGGGGGGGGGGGGGGGATGAATTCCATACGAATGGATGGAAACAAATGAGGAAGATGAGCAGGGACGAGTCGAATGGATTGGCTGACTGAGGCTCTGACTTGGGAAGCCTTTGGTAAGGTATTTCAACCGCAAAAGAACAAAACTACAATGGAAACGATGGCTGTTCTGGAAAAGAGAGGGGTCTGGATTGGAGGGGAGGAGCAGTGTTTATCTGGTGGCTACAAGGGGCTAGTTTCTTTCTCAGTTTTCTGGGGCTCTCCAAAACCTCATAAAAGGAATTAACAATGTTTCCCCCAGGCCGTAGGCCTGGCCCAGACTTGTTCCCCTCCCCCCACCAGCACATACATGTACACCCACGGATTTCATATATATGTAAATCCATTTTGATCTGCAGAATTAGGCTCAACCCTGGAATTCAGTCTGCCCAAGTACGGAATCCCAGAGGAGTCAGTGGGATGAGGCACAGCCCTTTTTGCTAGCAGATCACATTGCAGGGCCGGCATTTAAGACTGATGATCTTTGTGAGATTATTTACGTGTCAGGTCTGGTCTAATTCCGGCCTCTGTAACCTCTGTCCCACATGATTTCATTATCTTCAGAGGCAGAGGGGAGCAAAATCCTCCTTATTGTTAGAAGATTTTCTCTCCTGTAATTTCTGTGAATTTCCCTTCTGACCTGACTAGAACAGGAAGTGAAAAAAAATAATAATGGGAGGTAGGCAGTGGTGGGGTTGCCTTTCTTTTTCACACCTCCAAAATAGGATGGTTTTGGGATTTGCTTCTGGAGAGGGATAAGGTTCAAGAGAATTTTATTTCATGCAGTCCAATTTGCCTCTCCCTACTTGGACTTCCCTTGAATATTTGGCAGCTAGCATAGCAATTCATTGAGTTAAGAAGAGAAATCCTGTTGTCCTGGGTTAGAAGGATTTGGACCCTGATTGCTTCTTGTCTCATGTCAAACAGGGCCACAAGATGGGGCAGTGACTAGAACAGAGGGCTGCAAATAGGCCACCCTCAGTGCTTTGGATGTGACTCATTATGAAACTTTGGGCAGTTCAGCTAAGCCGTATTTTCCATTCACTTTAATGAACTTTGGCTATGAATCTTGTAGCTAGACCCGGCCAAACTTTTCCACGAGTTGACATTCAGAGGAAATTTTTCAAAGTTTTGAATTTTAACCAAAAAGAGGAACGCGATTGCATGCCTTTTTTTAAATTTTGTGAATGCTTCCCTCAATATGCCGACCTGCTCCAGCTGTTTGTATGGCTCACAGTTACCCCATCTGGGAGAGGAGCGTCACCTATCTCCTAACGTGGTTGTTGCGAAGCAAAGGGCAGTGCATCAAAAAGGCTTTGAGACCCGCCGAGAGAAACTGCTGCAAAAGTGTAAGTTATTATCCCCCTGTTATAGATGCAAAAATTCAGGCATGGGGAGAGTAAATCATAGGAGCAGAATTCCTGTGAAGGAATGAAGGACAGAACCCAACCCAAATTCCTTACCTCTATCTCTGACATTACTGCTTCCCAGTTGTTCCTGCTCTTGTACAATGTTTTGATTCAAGATTTGTTTTTAGGGCTAGTGAGGGAGAGACACAGAGGATGCAGCTTTTACTGCCTGGGGCTAAAAGATAGGTCAGTAAGACTGTGGGGGTGGAGCCAATGCGCTGACAGCCTATGGAGGGCCGATAGAATGTTGTGCACACCTGTAGCTCCAAGTGGCCGGTTATGCCAGCACAACGCACTGGTCTAAGAAGGGGACTGGAGTAGCATGGTCATCCCTAGTGCACTCATGGGTAGGGGGAAGGAGGTCTCCTCCTTACACCCCTCTCCCGCACCAGTACCAGCTCTAATTTGTCCCCTACTGCCTGGTGCTTTTTCTCCCAGCTGTCATCTCTCTATTTCTGAACAACTTCCCTTCACTGTCCAATGCTCCCTGCCAGCAAGCGTGCTGGGCCATTGCACCCGGCTGTGTTCAGTGCTCGCACTACAGAGCTGTCACCTTCTTTTGCCGTGGGCGCCGTGCTATGCGGCATCACAAAAAGCAAATGACCCGGCGCTGAGCTGAGTGCATGGCCGATGGCTGCTTGTTATCGTCATGTGCTGCTTCTGGGACGTGCTCGGTTCCTGTCTCATTTCATGCTGAATCATGCAGCCCTGCAGCCACAGTCCTGCCTTTTAGCCAGCGGGAGGAGCAGCCCCTAGTTCTGCATGACTGGCGATTTGCAGCTGGACCAACGCGTCCCCGCAGGCCCCAAACCCCACGTCGTGGCTACAAACCAAGACGAAACGTTCGCAAGCTGGGCAGTGAGGGTATGTCTACACTACCACCCTAGTTCGAAGTAGGGTGGTAATGTAGGCTTTCCTTGCCGACTGATCTCCATCTTAACTGCCAGTTTGTGCCGACAAACAGCTGAGCCGGCACAATGTGGCGGCCATTTTTATTCTAATGAAGCGGGAGATACTTAAATCCCCGCTTCATTGACTATGTCGGTATGTCTAATTTACATGCTTCTGGCGACAGAGGCATGTAGTCTAGACATACCCTTAGAGTCATAGACTCAGAATCAGACCTGGAAGAGACATCAGGCGGTCATCTAGTCCAGCCCCTGCCCACAGCAGGACCAACCCCAACTCAATCATCCCAGCCAGGGCTTTGGAAAGCCAGGACTTAAAAACCTCTAGGGATGGAGATTCCACCACCTCCCTGGGGAACCCATCCCAGTGCTTCCCCACCCTCCTAGGGAAATAGTTTTTCCTAATATCCAACCTAAAGGTATGGCTACCCTGCCGCTTTTTTTTTTTTTTTTTTTTTTTAAAGCTAGGCAAAATGCTCTCCGCATTTTGTGTAGCTTTTTTCGATCCTTTTGTCGGAAGAGGCTTTTCCAACATTTGGCCTGTGTAGACCAGGCCAAATGTTGGAGAAAACCCCTCTTTCGGAAGCCCCCTTATTCCTTGTGGAATGAGGAATAAGGGGGCTTCCAAAAGAGTGCATTTGCGCTTCCGGAAAAAAAAGCGGAAGAGAAAATGCATCCATAGACATGGAAGAGTTTTTCCGGGATAGCTCCGGAAAAACTCTTGTAGTTTAGCCGTACCTTAAACCTCCCACACTGCAACGTGAGACCATTGCTCCTCAGTCTGTCATCTGTCACTATGGAGAACAGTCTCTCTCCACCCTCTTTGGTAGTTGAAGGCTGCTATCAAATCCCCCCTTACTCCTCTCTTCTGCAGACTAAATAAACCCCAAATTCCTCAGCCGCTCCTTGTAGGTCATGTGCTCCAGCCCCCTAATCATTTTGGTTGCCCTCTGCTGGACCCTCTCCAATGTGTCCACATCCTTTCTGTAATGGGGGCCCCAGAATTGGATGCAATACTCCAGATGTGGCCTTATCAGTGTCGAGTGAAGGGGAATAATAACTTCTCTGGATCTGCTGGCAATGCTCCTTCTAATGCACCCTAATATGCCATTAGCCTTCATGGCTACAAGGGCACCCTGTTTCCTCATAGCCAGCTTCTCATCCGATGTAATCCCCAGGTCCTTTTCTGCCGAACTTCTACCTAGCCACTCAGTCCCCAGCCTGTAACAATGCTTGGGATTCTTCCATCCCAAGGGCAGGAGTCCATATTAGTCCTGGAGGCACCTTAATATGCCATTAGCCTTCTTGGCTACAAGGGCACTCTTGTAGCATGCTTGTGTCATTCAGTTGGATATTTCCACCGTGAACTCCAGACTGTGTGATCACATCTAGTCTTTGGGAAATTTTTATTCAGACTGTATGCAGGTGAAACTCCTGCTCAACTCAGTGGGCGTTTAGCCCGAGGCAGAACTCAGAAATGACAACTGATTTTGGCCCATCACCAAGCCATGGGTTCTAATTCTGCCCACACAAACGGGTTTGACGCAGGAGTGACGGATGAAGTCAATTACCGGTGGATTAAGTCCATTATCCTGTTTGCTTGAATCTGCAAAAACAACGAGGAGTCCCGTCACAAATTGATTAAGGCATATGTTTTTGTGGGCAAAGACCCACTTGGTCAGATGCACAATGTACACAATGCACGCATCTGAGAAAGTGGGTCTTTGCCCACAAAAGCTGATGCCCAAATCAATGTGAGTCTTTAAGGTGACCCAGGTGTTGATGATGTTAACAGAACGAGTCCGTGGAGAAGTCCTGATCCTGAGGAGATTGCAATCCAAGGGCAGGATTCTGCCCTTACTGTAGTCCCTTAGGGCTGTGAGCAATCCCATTGAGGTCAAAGTCCCTACTCCCAAAGCAAGATGAGTAAGGGCAGCAGACTCTCTCCTTACGTGCGACAAGGCAGGATGACGGGGAAGAGCTGGTGGGCGTGTGGATTACAGATGATGAGAAATAGGTAGGAGGGACGGTTTGAGGAGGTGGATTGCTGCTGCATGCGCAAGGTGCAGCCTGACTCTTCAGAAAAGGAAACGCAATTCTCACCTGCTCAGTGAAATCCAGTCTCTTCCCATCAGCCAGGGAAAGGCTCAACCTCCCTGAAAGTGAGACTGGGGGATTTGGAGAAGTAACTCAGCTGATTTCAAACTGCCTTTGCCATGCAATGGAGCAGCAGTATCCAACCCAGGCTCATGCCAACATCACGGATCATGTGTCATGTAAAAAGCTCAAGGAGAGTGGGAGTCCCCTGTCTTCTTTGTTCTAGACTTTCTAGCATTTCTACTTCCAGCAGGCTCTGCAGGTAGGCATTTGATCAAAACAAATGCAGTTAGCAAAATTAATGTTGTTAGCCTTTAAAGATAACTCTTAAAAGGAATAAAATTAACAGTATGAAACAGAAGAACGGCCATACTGGGTCAGACCAAAGGTCCATCCATCTAGCCTAGTATCCTGTCTTCAAACAGTGGCTAGTGCCAGGTGCTCCAGAGGGAGTGAACAGAACAGGTAATCATTATGTGATCCCTCCCCTGTCATCCATTTCCAGCTTCTGACCAACAGAGGGTAGGGACACCATTCCTGCTCATCCTGGCTAATAGCCACTGATGGACCTAACCTCCATGAATGTATCTAGTTCTTTTTTGAACTCTGTTAAAGTCCTAGTCTTCACCACGTCATCTAGCAAGGAGTTCCACAGGTTGTGCCCTGTGTGAAGAAAAACTTCCCTTTGTTTGTTTTAAACCTGTTACCTATTCATTTCATTTGGGCTGTGTCTAAACTACATCCCTTTTTCGGTAAAGAGATGTAAATTAGGCACGTTGATATTGCAAATGAAGCTGGGATTTAAATATCCCAAGCTTCATTTGCATAATGGTGGATGCCGCTTTTTTTTTGAAATGAGGCTTTTTAGAAAAAAAACCTGGCAGTTTAGATGGGGCATTTTCAACAGAAATGCCCTGTTTTGAAAGATCCTGTACTCCTCATTTTTTGAGGAGTACAAGATCTTTCAAAAATGAGGAGTACAGGATCTTTTGAAATGAGGCATTTCTGTTGAAAATGCCCCGTCTAAACTGCCGGGGTTTTTTTCGAAAAAGCCCCATTTCGAAAAGAAGTGGCAGCTGCCATTATGCAAATGAAGCACGGGATATTTAAATCCTTGCTTCATTAGCAATTTTGATGTGCCTAATCTACATCTGTCTGTCAACAGAGAGGTGTAGTCTAGACAGAGAGATGTAGTCAAGACACACCCCCAGAGGCTAGATAATGGTGGTGTCTAAGTGTATTCATGTTGTGTGTTCTCACAATGTTATGTGCAATTGGCACACATCTCTGTTCATGTACCATACGGATGTCACTTTTGTAATACCAGCAGAAAAAAATGATGCAAACTGAAGACTGCTTGAGGGGAGTTGATGCAAACTTGACGCAAATGATGCAAACTTGAAGATTGCTTGAGTTACAGATGTGCACAGAGTGAGTGTTAAATGCCTCTACAGGTTGAACCTCTCTTGTCTGGCACTCTCTGGTCCAGCAACATCCATGATCTGGTATGGCTTTACCTAGCCAGATGTCCATGTAACATGGGTTTGGCCAAGTTTTCTGTGGTCCCATAAAGTTTGTTTACAGCCACCAGTCGTGGCTCTCTATGTTCTGTGCTGTTATTTAGCTCTAATTTACCCCTACATGTCTTCTCAGAACCCAGTAAGCAGCGGAAGCGTGGGTAATGGCGCTAGACAATATTGATCTTTCATGGTTTGGCAAATTCTCTGGTTCGGCACTGGTTGGGTCCCCAGGGTGCTGGAGTAGAGAAATGCAATCCATAGCTTTATAGCCACTTTGCAGAGATGTTAAGGGTTACACAAGGTATAAGGAAGTGGTAAATCAGGCCTAATTGCTTGAGTGGAATGACACCCAAGGCCTGGTCAACATTTTAATGGAATTACCAAGTTACATCACTCTGGGTGGGGAAAAAAGTTGCCCACTGAACACAAGCAGGTCATCCTAACCCCCACTATTAAAACAGTTAGATCTTCTGTCAACCCAGTTGCCTCTGCAAAAGGCAGTAGATTAGCTACGTTAATGGAAAACCCCCTTGGTTCGCTGAAGGAAGCATTTACACTGCTACAGAAGCACAGTTGCAGCGCTCTGTCTGTGCTGCTCTGGATCGGCTAGCGTAGACATAGCCTGACATTCTCCAGTGCCTTGCAAGGGGACGGAAGTTACGATGCAGCTGTAACAGGAGTGAGGTATTCGCTGTCCACACCGTAGTGCATGGAAAATAGTGACTCGGTCTCCTTCCTCAGCTCTTGCCGATACAATCCAAGGGGCGATTTTGAAAGCTCTGTGTTACAAATGTAAGACAGGTTAAAAAAAATAAATCTTCCCATTGACTTGAGTGAGACTTTTGCCTTAACTTAAAACTGTAGCATCAGAGCCGAGAATGTCTTTTGTGGAAGCCCGTTCACAATTAGTGGGAAAATCATCTTTTCCTGCTCCCCCTCAAAAAATGCTACAAAAAATGAGTGTGTGCTCATTTTCATATACATTTTCAGTGGAAAATTTCAGTTTTTGGGACCCCCCACAAAAAGGTTCAGTTTCCCGATGAACAAAAATGTAAATGCAGCAGACACTATCCATGAAAATGCTGGTTTACTGAAACACACAATTTTCCCTCGAAAAAACATTTTGATGGAAAGCTGCAAGCCATTAACTCCCTCCCCCCTTTTTTTGGCAGGCAAGTGAGAGACGAACAAATGAAGCAGATGAGAGCAAGTGCTATTTACCCATGCAAAGGAATGCGCACCTGAAACTTCCATTACAGTTTGTGAGCCTAATTTTTGCTTTCCTAGAAGTCAACCACAGAACTTTCATGGCCTTTCAAGAGTGGGTTAAGTCAACGGGGACATGATAACACTGTACGAGGCGGTATAGGTCAAGGAAAAGGTCATGTGAGGAGACAGCCTGCACCCAAGAGGAAAACAAATTCACCACACAGGTTTTTGTTGAGTGAGTGAAATAATGAGCCAGGCTGTGTGTGCCCTGCTCTATGCTTGGCAAATTGTATCGTGTAACTTTTTTTCTTCTTTTCGAGAGGCTATAAATCACGCAGGAAAAAATGTCTTAAAACAACAAGAAAACAAGCCAATCTAGATTGAGACTTGCAATTAGATTGTTTGCATAATGAAGAAGTGGGTTAGAAATCATGCCAGGGGATTATAGTTTAGAAATTCCCAGAAACATGTATCTACACATCTACAAAGCCCTCCTGCCTTCCTCAGAGATCAGGCTGTCTTGGAGAGGGGGAACCGAGGCCAGTGAGTGGGCCGCACGAGTGGCCTTTTTTCACCTCAGCGGGCCACAAGATTGTTGTAACCAAGACGGTCTCCTGAGATAGGACCGTTTTGTGCTTCGTGTATACAATGTGTGGGCGGTGCCGATGGAACCGTAGCAGTGTTTTGATTGGATGCATAGGAAGCTCCCGGCTCTCTCAGCGTTGTGTGAAGTCAGCATGTACCTCATGTCACGTGCCCTGGCTTTAAGTGCCTGTCTCGTTTGTAATCCCAGTGGAGGGGAAAAACACGCGGATGAAAACCAGCAGAACCTAGCAATACCGTGCGTTGGCAAAGGTAAACGAAATGGCTCATGCAGGCCTGCCAACGGAGGGAGACAAAGAGAACAACTGTCCTGGGGCCTGGTGTTTCAAAGGGGCCTGGAGCTCCTGGCCACCATCAAAGCGCCTTTGGGTGCCTCTTGCAGCTTTGAAGGCTGGAGGGGAAGGGCCACGCCATGCTCTGGGAAGCATTAAGGGCTGACCGCCCACAGCCCCGCCCCTTCCACCTGAGGCCCCGCCCCTTCCACCTCAGGCTCCCACCCCTTCCACCTGAGGCCCTGCCCCTTCCACCTGAGGCTCCCACCCCTTCCAGGAACACAGAGCCAGGCCCCCTCCCTCTTGCCCCCAGTCCTAGGGTGGCTGTCAATCCTGCTGGTTTTGTGGACCACACATAGAAATCCTATGGGCCGTATGTGGCCCTCACACTGTGCTGGATGGATTCTTCTAGCCCTACTTAATGGCCTTTAGGAATGTTCTAGTAGCTTTAAACCCAACATCTGCTCAGATTAATCTCAGTGTCCCAGGTTATCTTTTATCCTGGGCCTGCTCCCACTCCCTGTAAAGTCCGTTGGGGTTTCATATCGACTTTGGGTGCATCTACGCGGCACCCTAAACTCAAAATAAGATACACAATTTGCATAGTGCAAATTGCATTGCTTATTCCGAATCTATGTCAAAATAGCTCATTTTGAAATTTGATGCATCTTCACAGCACCAAATTTCAAACAAACATGCTATATTGAGCCATCCCTTATCCCTCGTGCAACGAGGTTTACCAGGATGGAGAAATAGAGCTCCCATTATTTCGAAAAATATTTTGAAATAACGGATGGCTTGTGTAGATGTAGGGTAGGTATTTCGGGATACCTCTGGTATCCCAAAACAGCAGTGCAATGTAGATATACCCTTTAATGGCAGCAAGGTTAAACTCAAGGTCTTTCCCCATTATTCTGTTATCTTAGGTAACGTTCTGCAAATGTCATAGACTTTAATCTCAAGAGTTTCACTAAAGGCTAGAAATTCTGGATGCCCATTTGAGGCACCTAAAAACCACCTGATTTTTAGAGGCCAGGTGCTTAGCACTTTCTGTACATTAGGGTCTCCCTCTTCCCATTCAGGTGTCAAAAACAGCACAATGCAATAGCGAGGTGCTCAAAAAAATCACTAGTCACTATAAAGTTTTGACCCAAAGGTAGCAATGTGGCTGGTTAGTCTAACCAAACTGACAAAAAAACCAAAACCAACCTTCTCCCCAGAGATTCCCCCAAACACAGCCAATTTTTCCTGCTTTTGGACCACCGGTTATTACGGCTAATAAAACATCTATCATTTAAACTGAAGCAAGGGAGGTTTAGGTTGGACATTAAGAAAAACTTCCTGCCTGTCAGGGTGGTTAAACACTGGAATAAATTGCCTAGGGAGGTTGTGGAATCTCCATCACTGGAGATATTTAAGAGCAAGTTAGATAGACATCTGTCAGGGATGATCTAGATGGTGCTTGGTACAGCCGTGAGGGTAGGGGACTGAACTCGATGACCTCTCGAGGTCCCTTCCAGTTCTAGTGTTCTATGATTCTATGATTGCTGAAGTCACGTATGCTGCTGGCTGTACCACAACACACATAACCCCTCTTCCTCCTGTAGCCCTGTATCATTTAACAGGAAACCAGGAAGCAGAAAGGACAAATAGAAGCTAGTACATGTGTGCCTGGGTGTATGAGTTGGGGTGATATGCCTGCTTCACAGATGAACTGCCAAACTATGGGGCTGTTACATTTTTTTCGTCATGAAAATCTCATGAAATGTCTTTTGTCAGAACATAAGAACATAAGAACGGCCGTACTGGGTCAGACCAAAGGTCCATCGAGCCTAGTAGTCTGTCTGCCGACAGTGGCCAGCGCCAAGTGCCCCGGAAGGGATGGACTGAAGAGAATGATCAAGCAATTTGTCTCGTGCCATCCTTCTCCAGCCTCTGACAAACAGAGGCCAGGGACACCATTCCAGCCCCTGGCTAATAGCCTTTGATGAACCTAACCTCCATGAATTTATCTAGCTTCTCTTTAAACTCTGTTATAGTTCTAGCCTTCTCAGCCTCCTCTGGCAAGGAGTTCCACAGGTTGACTATGTGCAGTGTGAAGAAGAACTTTCACTTCTTAGTTTTAAACCTGCTACCCATTAATTTCATTTGGTGTCCTCTAGTCCTTATATTATGGGAACTAATGAATAACTTTTCTTTATTCACCCTCTCTCATCACTCATGATTTTATATACCTCTATCATATCCCCCCTCAGTCTCCTCTTTTCCAAACTGAAAAGTTCCAGTCACTTTAGCCTCTCTTCATATGGGACCTGTTCCAAGACCCCTAATCATTTTAGTTGCCCTTTTCTGAACCCTTTCCAAGGCCAAAATATCTTTTTGAGGTGAGGAGACCACATCTGTACATAGTACTCAAGATGTGGGCATACTATAGTTTTATACAGGGGCAATAAGATATTCTGTGTCTTATTTTCTATCCCTTTCTTAATAATTCCTAGCATCCTATTTGCCTTTTTGACCGCTGCAGCACACTGTGTGGACGTTTTCAGAGAACTATCCTCGAGAACTCCAAGATCTCTTTCCTGATTTGTCGTAGCCAAATTAGCCCCCATCATACCATACGTATAGTTGGGGTTATTTTTTCCTCAACTATACATATAGTATGAGATCTGAGGAATGCATTGCTCCTATATGCCTATGACCAGCAATCCAGAAACTATGTTATTCAGCAACCATCCTACAGTAGTACCTGAAGCAGGAAGGAAAAAAAATGTGTCTTGTGTTCATAAACACGGAAGTAAAGGCGATGTGTTTATAGAGTGCCATGGGTTTATTTGTCTGTTCAGGCACTCCCAATATGTGGGTTACTGTCTGATTGCAAGTTTTAACTAATAAAGTACATTATCTTACATTCAAATAGCATCTCTCATCCTACTGGGTCCCTGAACCCACCCACCGCACAGTTTGACAAACTGGGCAAAATCCCATTCATTGAGGTCATAGGAAGAGCTCACACCATTAACCGGTGAAATCCAGCCATTTCTAAGATGCAACATGGCAGCTCTTAATATTTGACAGCTCCACTACCAGTTTGAGGCTAGAAGTTTGAGGCTAGAAGCGAAGATCATTAGTTATGACAATGCCTGTCGGCATTCTAAAATCATGCATTAACAGATGGGGGACTACCCTGAGGAGCTTACAGCCTGAATGGCCAAAGGCAAAAGGCAAAAAAGATGAGGTGACTTGGCCAGTGTCGAGCAAGCAAACAGCACAATAGGTGTATTGAGTTCCAATCCTGAACTCTAACCACTAGACCACACCACTTCCCCATAGTAAGTGAGGGTACGTCTAGACTACAGGCTTCTTTTTAAAGAAGCATTTTGAAAGAATCTTTAGAAAAAGTTTCTTTCAAAAGCGAGCGTCTAGACAGGCCCAGCTTTTTTTGAAAAAGCGATCCGCTTTTTCAAAAGAGAGCACCCAGGCAATCTGGATGCTCTCTTTCGAAAAAGCTCTGTTTGTGTTCAAGAATGCCTTTTTTTGGAAAAAGCTCTTTCAAAAAAAGGCATTCTTCCTCGTAAAATGAGGTTTAGCACTGTCAAAAGCCCCTCTGCATTCTTTCAATTTAATTTCAAAAGAACGCGGCAGCAGTCTAGATGCAGGTGAAGTTTTTTTCAAAAAAAGACCACTTTTGTCGACAAAACCCTGTAGTCTAGATACACCCTCAGACTATGTCTAGACTGCAGGGTTTTTTCGAAAAAAGTGGACTTTTGTCAACAAAACTATACCTGTGTCTACACTACCACCGAGTTCTGTCGACATAACGTGGACAGAACTCGGCAGTTTTGTTAACGGTGGCAAACCTCATTCTACAAGGAATAACGCCTTTTGTCGACAGAGTTCTGTGGACAGAAGACGTTATTGCATCTACACTGTCCTTTGCGTCTACACTCTCATGTCAACAAAGCACCTTGCTTTGTCAACAGAACTGGATGTAGTCTAGATGCTCTTTGTTGACAGAAGCTTTGTCGACAGTATCTATCGACAAAGCCTCTGTGGACAAAAGCCTGTAGTCTAGACGTACCCTGAATGTGAAACTGTTAGTGAATTGAATAGACAAAGACGAACTCTGTTGAACTTTTTCTTCTTTACTTGTGGAAACTATGCAGCAATTACGTGGATGTGTGGGGAACGTAGGGGCAGGCTCTCTGATGGGGTGAGGGGCCACCACCGCTGGGCCCTGTGATTCAAAAGGCTTTGTGGTTCCCAGCCGCTGCTGCTGCTAATGCAGTAACCATGACGTCCAATGCCCCAAGCCCTTTAAATTGCTGCCAGAGCCCCTGGTGGAATGGTCCAGGCAGAGCTGAAGCATCCTACGTGGCCTCAGCCCCGCCCCTTCCACCTAAGGCCACGCCCCTTCCACCTGAGGCCACGCCCCTTCCATGAGCATGGAGCCAGGGCCTCCCGCAGCTTGCTCGGGGGCCCAGCAATTCTGTTGTCCTCCTCCCCCTCCCACAGAGGGATGTGAGTGCGTGTCAGCTTTTCCAGACGAGACACCTAAGTAGGAATCCAAACCCCACATTTCACTTGTCGACGCGAGCAGAGCTCTGACCCTAAACTGCTGTAAATGGCAGTAGCTCTGTGGAAGTCACACCAGATGAGCGCCTCGCTCTACCCCTGAAAATGCCCATTCTTGCAGCATAAAAGCAGGGTGTCTCCTTAAGGTGACTGTCTGAACAGAGACTTCAGGGACCCTGGTGCTACAAAGAGACCCACTTTGGAGAGAAGGGTGGGTTGAATTAACAGGCTTTACTACCAAAGAGGTTCAAGGCAGCGAGATGGAGAACCTAGTAGGATGCATTTCTGTTATCAAGCACCTCAATTCTCCCCTTCTCTCTCCTTTCACAGGGCCAACCAGCTGCATTGCAAAAGAAAATGAGAGTCTCCCAAAAAGGACGAGTGTGGATAGCCCAAATTTTTCCATCAATTTTTTTCGGGGTGGTGGTGAAAGAAAATTGGGATTTTGACCATATGATTCACCACCTTCCCCTTGGAACTTGTCTGCTTTCCTTGAAAGCACTCCAATTTTTCATTGGAACAACTGGAAGTGAGAAATTGAAAATCTGGAGCAAAGCAAAGGCGCTTAGCTTGGCTTGATGCTCTGGCATAATAGCCTTCACTCGCATTTTCATCTGCCACACACATTATTATGTGTCCCTTCTTGCCTTGCAGTGGGAGCTGGTGCTGCTGTCTGTTTCTTGCACAGCTAGACCTCAAGGGAATGAGGTGCTCCCTCTATAGCTTATGAAAACAGTCCAACCTTTTCTCATTGGTTCAGGAGCAGGACAGATAAAGGCATGCCTCCCCCATAATCTCCCAGGGCCTACTTTCTTATACACGGGCTGTGCAGTAGGAGCCTGATCCAAAGAAATTTGAAGTCAATGGGTGGTAATCCATTCCCCCTGCAGCCTTAGAATCAATCCCCAGAGAGGAATTTGCTACAGTCCCCCCCTTTCAAGATCTGTGCACTTCAGACTATCAATCGGCACTGCCCCATAATCTAAATTCAATGGGATTATTTTTACATAAAGAGAGAAAACCATAGGCAACTGCATTCCACTTGGACCTGGGCTGTCAAGTCAGCTGTTTCACGGAGCAGTCGGGGGAAGAGACTTGTGTTAAGACGTCAATTATTAAAACTCCACTGGTGTGCCGTAAAAGCTTATTACATGCTGTCTGGAAAGGATAAATGTTACCTGGCTGCATAGACCTGAGAAAAATAATGATGGAGCTAGAAAAATCAATAGAAAAATGCTTGAAAGGCTGTTCTGTTCTTGTTCTGGGAAAATGGTAAAGAAAGTCTTTCTGGAAATGGCTTTGAAAAGATGGGAACCGTACAGACAGACTCGGGGGAGGGGAGAGAGGAAGACCCCACCCAAACACTTTTCTTCTCTTCAATCTGACTATAAAGAAGATGGAAAAAAGGAGTGGGAGGGGTAATACCAGAGAGGGATGAAGAGACTTGTTGATGGCTACACAGGAGTTCAGTGCCTGGGAACAGAACTCAGAGCCAAATGTAGGTCCCTATATACTCCAGGCCTAATTTGGACCCAGTTTGCATCCTGTTCAGCTCTGTTCATGTCAGTGACAGCATATGGTCTGTTTATGCCTCTTCAGTTTGGATTGTATGGCGTAGCACATGCACCAGGGTGTTTTCCACCTTCTCTTTTTCAATCGTAAAGTTTACAGTCTCCAGAACACTCCCTGTGTTTATTGTTTATGAGCAAATCCTTGAGCCTCACACTTGGAGAGGGGAGATAATTGAAACGGGCTGTTTCTTTGGTGTCAATAACGAGTGCCGCTTTATTGGACGTTGTGCCGTTCCATGCAAGAGCACTTCAAAGGGCAGAGAAGAAGAGACGAGCAGAGCAGCACAAAGGAGGACCGGAGGCCACCTTGTGAGAACGGGTCACGGCGGGAAAGGAAGAGCATTCTTAGCACAAGCCTTGCAGTCATAGGAGGGAACAACATGAATAAAGGACACGGAGCAGAGAGAGACATTACGTTTAAAGCAGAGCCAGCAAAGCAGGCTGTGCAGGTGTTTCCAAGGCAAAGAACAATGGCGCGCTCTCTTTAGGCTGTGAGCCAAGCAGATGGATCAGTCAGAAGTCATTCACAGGATGATGTTCTTACTTGCAAACAGAAGGCCTGAGCAAAGGGGTATCCGCCTTCCTCATCATAAGCAGCATATGGGCTCCCCTGCCAATGCTCATCCAGTCCCTAGGCTGGAACGGAGCTGGGGTTCCTGTATGCCTTCCATGATTGTGGAAGTTCATGAAGTTAGGGACAACGCCACCTGCCTTCCCCGGATCTACCGCTAGGTAGTCATGCTTACCTGCAGCCTCCCTGCACTAAGCTATGGGCCCACTCCCCCGATTTTGGCCGGCTTGGACAGTTTTCCCATTGGTTTCTCTGGACTGTGGGTCAGGCCATATCTAGAGGTGCTTCTGAGGGACAAATCAGCTTGCTACCCTAGTGCCTTGCATGGAGATTGTGGTGTGCTTTCCTGCCCAGCCATCCTAACGCTGCATGCCTGATGGACATTTCTGCTGTGCGAGGACCTTCAGGGAGTGGCTAGGCTTGCTGGCCAGACCCAAGCAAGCTCTACCTGTGTTAGCATGCTAAAAACAGCAGCGTGGACTTTGCTGGCCTATGCTACCACCCAAGTACCAACCGCCCAACACCCTGGACCCACACTTGGGTAGCCAACCCAGGCTGCAATGTCCACGCTGTGCTTTTTCAGCCGACACACTCACAGTCTCTGACTATCCTCGGTTAACTTCACGCTCAAGGAGTCACTCCATCGTGGCTCAGTTACCACAGACTAGCAAGCGCCCAGATTAGTGAGAGAACATTATTAGTCTGAGTATTGATGGCAGGGGAGCCGACAGGATTGCCCTGCAACGTGGGGCATGAGCAGGAAGAGGTGGGGCCTTAGGTGGAAGGAATGGGGTTAGGGCCCCCCGCTCTCCACTGGCCCTAAGAGCTGGCTGGAATAGAGAGATTTGAAAGGATCCGGAGCTCTGGCAGTCAGGAATCCTGGGCCATTTAGAATCAGCAGAGAAATTGCCCCCGTTCCGCCCCCGTCGACGGGTCTGATTGGTGGAACCTCATGGGGCACAGTCTTGGGTGCAGAATTAGAAGCCAGCTTGGAACCTGAGGTTCCTTTTCTGATGGCAAGTTCTTTATTTTTGTTGACATGGGGTGGGGAGGGTGGGGGGCTCTTTTACTAAGAGCAGAAGACAGTCCTACTGCAGGCCTTCTCCTAGGGCCTGTATTTAGTCAAAACAAAAAACAGGACAATGTAGCACTTTAAAGACTAACAAGATGGTTTATTAGGTGATGAGCTTTCGTGGGCCAGACCCACTGCCTCAGATCAAATAGTGGAAGAAAATTGTCACAACCATATATATGTCTGGCCCACGAAAGCTCATCACCTAATAAACCATCTTGTTAGTCTTTATAGTGCTACATAGTCCTGTTTTTTGTTTCAGCTACACCAGACTAACACGGCTACATTTCTACCTGTATTTAGTCAGGCAGTAATATTAATGGAAGGTACAGGACAGGGTCTGGGAACAGGTAAATTTCCCACCTGCTCAGAATGTTCTTGGTACAATCTAAGTTCTCACGCTTTCCCAGGAGACTGGACCCCATCCAAACCTTATTGAACTCAATGAAACACACTTCCCCTGACTTCAGTGAGCTTTGGATCAAGCCCCAAATGAACATGGCCATGGAAAGTCCAGTCCAAATCTGATCCCTAGATTTGGCTGTTCCCAGGCGTCTTAGCTTAGAGCCGCGTAACTGATTCCCTGAGTTCTTTTTGCCTCGCACCCAAGACCCCTTGGCCAGACTGGGATCCTTCATTCCCTCCTCTTGGAGGCCTCTTCTTCCAGGCTTACCATTGCTGAGAAAGTCGTCTTCAGCCAGCATCCCTGGGGAAGATCCATGAAACTCTTGGTGTCCAGTGTCAACCCTGGCCCAACACGAGGGATGGGCTAGCACAGCGGATTTCAAACTTTTTTTCTCGTGACTCAGTTGAAGAAAGTTGTCGATGCTGTTGGGATACAGGAGGGGGCTCTGGCTTTGCAGCGGGGGCAGGGCTGGGGCAGGAGGGGCTTCTCTTGAGCAGCTTCCGGTCAGCAGTGGAGCAGGGGGGGCTAAGGCAGCTTCCCGCTTCTCCTGGTGCTGCAGAGCATGCTGCCCCCGGAAGCAGCCGGCAACAGGTTCCCAGCCAATGGGAGTGTGGAGCTAGAGCTCGGGGCAGGGGCAGTGCACGGAGCCCCCTCCCCCTAGGAGCTGGGCCTGTTGCTGACTCTTTCTGGGGTGCAGCACAGTCTGCAGTTCCAGGACAGGTAGGGAGCTGCCTTAGCACCTCCACTGGTCACCTGACCCCCCCGTCCACAATGAGCTCCCGGGCCTGACATTCCACCCCCCCAGGTGCTGGGGTATGATCAGTTGTTTGAATACCACTGCTGAAGCACATCATATCTCCCTAAGAGGTCACCCCAAAACCTCCCATGGACATAATGGGCTTTGCAACAGGCCCCCCCCCCCCAGAAGAAAATTCACAGCGACTAGTGAAAAAAAAATCAAGATTGGCACCAGTCATCATAATGCCAGGAGGATAAGGAGAACTGGATTGAAATGTAGAGCAAAATGTCTCCGCATCCTTAAAGTGTGCTTGGGCTGAACCTTTTAAAATCCAGTCTTTTCCGGGACCTTTCTTATAACCCAGCCCTTCAGTGAAAGGTGGTTTATAGCACATGTTTTCTGCTTACCTGAGATTTATTCCAAATACACACATGCTAGAGCCAAAATTGGTCTGCTCATACCAGTTATATCATGTTGCTATCCTAAGGGTTAACGATTGCCCGGTTCAGTGCTTCTTTCCCCGCTGAATTCATATTCCTCCCAGTGCCTGGCTGTGATAAAAAGGCAGGATCCTTTCCTAACAAAACTCCCATAAATCAAAGCCGTTTCTACCTGAGATCTTGGCAAATGCGGGTGTAAATTCATCTCTCAAATGAACAAATCTTGAGATTTACTGCTGAATCCCCGCTGGCCATGTTAATTGTTCAATGTTGTGAAATGCAGCCGCTGTAAGCTAGCGGGATCTGATCCAGAGCCCCTGTGAGTCAACAGGAATCTTCCCATCAGTGTAATGAAAAATATGGAGTGGGACCATATGCACAGAGTGTGAATCAGCCGTCAGGGTGGCTTGTGAGTTTGGTTTCTTGGGCACTGATACTGCTAGCCCACTTGTTGCTGTGTGTGTTTCTAAAGCGTTACATCAGTAACAAAAGGTACAGGGGATGTACCATCATCGTCATTAAATTAAATTAAATTAAATTAATTTCTTTAGGAGTATTCATTTTTTACTCAGAAAATCCGGCGCGATGTTGTTTTGAACAAGTGTTTCCCAAAAGCATGTCCCAAGTGGATCATAAAAAACCAGCAAAGTCTACACTGTACTGACAAGACTAATCAGTCCCTGATGTTGAGCTATTGCGGTCCAAAGGCAAAGTTTATGCAAAGAACACGACCTAATCAAAAGAACTTTGTAATTTTAGGGCTAGATCCTGTCTGATGTAAACTGGCATCGTGCAAAGCAATGGAGCTATGCTGAGGATCTAACTCCTGCTCTGATCTCTAGTTAAAAGAAAACCATTCAGACCTAAAATTCTCTTTTAAATAAGCACATCGACTTTTCACTTGAGAAAATGATCAGGTTTTAAAGATTTTCTGTCCTTCACAAGCCTACGAATGTGTGGAAATGTTGCCAACCGTCCGCTCTTCCTGGTGCAATATTTCTACCTGCTTCTAACGATCATTATTGATATTTTATCAGAATGAGTTTTGAGCTGCAGTTGAAACACTGGCCAGATTTTCAGGTAAAATACTATGGCTCTCCTGAGGTGAATGGGAAAAGACCAGTTTGCATCAGCTGGTTGTTTTGTTGCTATCATTATGGGACAGATTAGCTGGTATGCTTTAAGTCACCGCTTGTGTGGTGCATAGCTCCTGGAAACCTTGCTGTAGCAGGCAGTGACTTTGCATTGCCAGAGGGGTACAAAGGAACTACTTCATACCCAAGTATCTAGCCCAGTGGTGGGCAACCTAAAGCTGGAGGGTCACATGCAGCCCAGCAGGGTTCTATGTGTGGCCCACCAGGCATTTTCTTTACCGTTGCTCACACACAAGGATGACAGAGTCCATAGGTTTCCGTCCATGTTGTTTTTTTCCTACCAGTATTACTAAAGTGGCAATCACGTAAAGCGAGGGCATATGACGTGACATGCATGCCGATTGCCCACAGCATTGACTGTACGAGCCCTCTGCATCCAATTGCTATGTTTCAATCGGCACTCTGTGCAAATTCTAGGGATGCAAACACAGTTAGCAAAACAACCCTATTCCAGGAGATTCTCTTGGTTGCCAGATGCTTTCAACAAAAATCCCGAACATGGCAAAACTTGGTTGAGGAAAAAAAAAGGGAGACCAAAGTTGTTGAGCAAAAAAAAAAAAAAAAAAAAGTCACTGCACCTTTAAATGGCTTCTTACTCCCCTACCCAAGCCAGACGGAGCAAGGGAAAACTGTCCCCTCTGGGCTTCTGTTTGAGGGAAACAGACATTTAACATGTCTGGCATTTTCTGGGTTTTTTTACTGGATGTGGGACCCGAATACCAAATTGTCAGGGCGAAAACCGGACACCTGGCAACCCTAGTTGCGACTGTCTTGCGGCCACTGAGATGAAGGAGGACCACTCATGTGACCCACTCACTTGCTTACGTGGCCCATCACTGGTCTAGCCTAAGGTCTTCTGATGTAAAAAACGTTGAGGAGAAGTTACTGAAATGCTTCATTTCACTAAGGTTGAAATATTCCATTTTGAACACTACATTATTGAAGTTGAAATGGAATGTGTCAATCAGATCAAAACAAAAATCAGAAAATAAAAAAAAAATCAGAGGTTTCTACTTTTTATCCTGATTTAGGCTAAAACAAGAAAAAAAAAATGCTGAAGTCTTGGCATTTCCCTCAGAATGGAAATTAATTTTTTGGACCAGCTCTAATTATAAGCAGGCAAACCTCACTCTTGATTGACATAAGAGATAAATACTGGCAGATCGCATTGAGCTCTTTAGTTAGGGTTCAGTGCAAATTTGCTTGAGAAGGGAGTAAAGGGACTTGCTTTCTAGCCTTTGAATAATAAATTTTGATGTTCACCAAATCATGAAGTCAGTATGTCTTGCAACACATATATCAAGGACAGATTTTTTTTTAAGAGCATAGGTCCAAATTCCTTGTGCACGAATACGCATGGAATTATATGCCCACATTTTTATGGGTAGCCAGATACCTTACTAGACTTTCGTGTGTCATTCAATTTTGGCCTCTAAATGTGGTACTTTTATGTGCAAATACAGATAACATAGCTTATGTTGTATGTGTATTTCACATTTCTCTAACAACATCATCAACCACAACAGGACCTATCTTCAATTGCAGTAGATAGGAATCTTATGTCATGAATTTCACACCTGGATTCATTTTGCATTTTCTGAGAACACGTCAAAGGTGAGATGAAGGTAGGCATCCACAAAATAAAATCAAACATTTTCATTCACTTCTGATGATTCACTTGGGAAGCAAAGATTTACATACATTAACTCAGAGGCCAGCAATATTGACTTGGAATATTAGCCCAGCCAATCAAGATGCAAACATTTGCTCAAGGGATATGATTGATTAACATTGCTCCACATCTCAGTATTGTTCATTTCCAAGAAAAGCTAATGGAAACTTGCTAAGCTCTTGCACGACCGTTTCCAGACATTCAGAAGCCGAAACATTCTATCTGTATGTAACAGCAAAACACAGCCAAAAGAAGTCACTCTGTCTCTGTCTATCTTCTTCTTACCTCCCTCATTTTCCCATGTCCCATGCTGTTTCAAGACAGTCTAATTTATTGCCTAATCCCCATTCACTTCTAGATATAACTGACCTTCCTTCATGCCCATGCTGTCAGTATGACTGGTTTCCCCTTCCCCATCTTAGGCTATGTCTACACTACACCATTCTTTCAGTATGTAGCATGCCTACATGCATAGACTCCCTAGCATGGGAATACACAGCATGGCGAGACATAGCTTAGGCCTGTAGAGATGTCTGAAGGGATGTGGGTATGTATCTGTGTACAAATCCCGACATGCCTCTCAGCTTGCACAAGCTGTGCCTTTTTGTCTACAGAGCTATTTTTAATAGTGTTGTGTCCTGCTGTGATAGCGCTCAGAGCCCCTCTCCCTTACCACTGGCTCTGGCAGTGGAGAAAGGCTCTGGAAGTGGAGAAGCAGTGAACTGCATCCACACTTCAATGAATGGCTACGGTCTTGTCTACACTATGTGCCACCGTCAATCTACTTCAGCCCACAAATAGAGCAGCTAAAGTCAACACACCATGACATCTTGCATGGGATAAGGTCAGCAGAGGCTGCTCTCCCATTGACACCAGCTACTCTTTTCATCTTGGTGGCGTCCCGGCGTTGATAGGGGTGTGGCTGATTGAAACTCCATTGATTGATCGGAGATTGATTTATCGAATCTACTGCAGACATGGTGCATTGATCGCTGCAGCTTTGATCCCCGACATAGTGTAAACAAATCCCTGGTAGATAGGATGGAGAGAACTGCATCTCCCACTGCCCAAGGCCTCAAGTCTACTGTGGTGAGAAGCTGAAGCCTTTGTCTGCTGCCTCCCCATCTGCCGGAGGCAGTCACTGACATGTAGCTATCCTATGCTGTGTAGGTGCAGTGTGCTTTTCACTGCACCATGTAGGGTAGCCATAGCCTTGGAGAAGGAAGACCCTAGAGGGGAAGTAGGAGAGAAAACAGTGCAAATGTAAGTGAAAGAGCTGAATGCTGCCTTTGGATCTCTGTATGCAGCCACTGTTATCCTCCATGGGCATGTGCAGGAATCCCAAGACATGACTGGGTTCATTAGCATTGCAGTCACGATTAGGAGTCACATGAATGGGTCTCAAATGTGTTCGGTCAGCCATCAAGCAGAACCGAATCTGGTCAATTTGATCTGACCTCCAAGGACCATCTACCCACAACCCTAGCTCCCAACCCAGGTTTGTGAACCACGCAGGGTGACTGCAGTGCACGCACAAAGCCCCACAGATTTTAGGGGGACTCTGTCTTCATGTGGGTGTCTGTCTGCACAGATCATAATGCAGGACTGGCATGACATTATGAGATCAGTGGAGCTATATACATGGTCATGTATTTCAATGGAGTTTCAATAACTGGTCTTCAGATTTTAGCAGGGCAACCTGTTGCAAGCAGCAAGTGGATGACTTGCTGCGACGAATGAATTTGTGATGAACATAGTTTCTCTTCCTCTTTCTGAATTACTTGCAAACAGACACAATTTAGTAAATTTTTTTGTTTACTGAAAGCGATTCTACAAATAGTCTATGAGAACACATTTCAGCCTGTAGCTTATTTGGGAGTAGAACTGGTCACATTTTCAAAAGCCACCAATTTGGTTTAATTTTGCATTGAACTGTCAAATATAGATGAAAAATGCTCAACATTTTTAAAGAAATTTGAAAGACTTCTGGTGGAGCTATTCATGCACATTCTTCCTACAGCTGAAAAAAATTGCTCCTTCCAGTGTTTGTAGAACGCAACGAAAGCACTTGCACATTTGCGAATACTTTCTTTGGCACTAATCACCCAGCTATACTGCTCATATGGAAAAGGCCTGTTGGGATAAAACAAATAATAAAAGGTCGGTACATTTTCTTTAGCCATCCTATAGAATTTCATAAAGAATTATATCCTTCCGACAGAATTCTCTGAACATCTTCTGCAAATCCATACCTCCACCCTAACCAGTCCTGTTGGACTTTTCCACAAGAGGTGTCATCCTGAGGAGAAAAGCCATTCCTAGGATGTGCACTTGAAGTGTTGTTGTAGCCATGTTGGCCTTAGAATAGGTCCAAGACAAGGTTGAAGAGATAATATTTTATTGGGCCAACATCTGTTGATGAAAGAGGTAAAGTCAGGAGCTTGTCCAAAGCTGAAGATCAACAGAAGTTTTAGAATGTCGTTTGTGGTCTAGGGCTCAGTGCAAGCAGAGCTGAGTTAGCTGTCGATATTAAAGTAATGCTTTCTGCAGAGGGACAGGCAGTAGATGCCAGAAAGACTTTTCCCCAAAAAGGTGTTGAAATATCAGCACGCTTTGCTTCTCTGCCTAATAGTTGTGTACTGGGGGGCGAACACGGGAAATAAAGAGTTTGGTTTACACAGCTTAACTCTGAAGTCAAGACCATCTCTGCCTAATGTTATTCCACATTTCTATAGTGGGTTGGAATTAGCATTGCCTTTCCACCCCTCAGCTGTGTCTAGACTGGCAAGTTTTTCCGCACAATCATCTGCTTTTGCGGAAAAACTTGCCAGCTGTCTACGCTGGCCGCTTGAATTTCCGGAAAAGCACCGACGATCTCCTATAAAATCATCAGTGCTTTTCCGGAAATACTATGCTGCTCCCGTTCGGGCAAAGGTCTTTTTCCGAAAGACTTTTGTGCGAAAGGGCCAGTGTAGACAGCATAGTATTGTTTTCCGCAAAAAAGTCCCGATCGCGAAAATGGCGATCAGGGCTTTTTTGCACAAAACCGCGTCTAGATTGGCCACGGATGCTTTTCCGCAAAAAGTGCTTTTGCGGAAAAGCATCCTGCCAATCTAGCTGTGCTTTTCCGAAAATGCTTTTAACGGAAAACTTTTCCGTTAAAAGCATTTTCGGAAATTCATGCCAGTGTAGACGTAGCCCTCCTGTTTATAGTACATGTAAGTAGGAATAGCTGTTACCTTACTAGGCCTCAGAACCTTCTGCCAAATGAACTTCTGCAGCAGCAAAAAGAAGATGAAGCAAAGGTTTTATTCATGGGGTTGTCAAAGGCAGGCCACCCTCTCCCTTGTCTGGTAATGTTTCTTGACAGAGCGCTACAGAACTGCTGTACTCTAAGCATACACACCACGGGGCATTCCAAATCTGTTTGCTATTTAATAAACTCGGAGTAGCAGCATCATAAAAGGCAAGGGACCGCTGCACATAGTTAATGAAATGTCAGACTTCATGCGTGTCAACCATATAAATGCAGATTGAGACCTAAAACCGCCCCGAACAAACTGTCATTTCCATGAATTATTGCTGCTTCGGAGGAGGCTGGAAAAGTGCCGCATAATCAGGAGAGAGGAACCTTCTCTGTGGAGAGACATAATAAAAAGACAGGGAGGCTTCCAGGAATCAAAGGTTGTACATACCAGCCACCCCACCCCCCGTGCTGCATCTGATTCAGAGTGACGGGGAGGCAGAGAGGGGTGGGCATGGAGCACACCCGCCCCATGTGGTTCAGCTATATGGAAAAGGGTTGAAATTGGAGGAGGGTAGGAAAGGCAACTTTTAGAGCAGGGAGGCAAAAAATTGGGAGTCCCTGGTGGTTCTCTCCCCGTGGTTGCCAAATGAAGATAAAGCTGGATTGCTGATGAATGCTCTGTCTCACGATAGCATGCCGAGGACCCAGCTGAGATCGGGACCGTTGTGTTGGGCATTCATGGTGAAAGAGTCCCTGCCCTGCAGAGCTAACAGTCTGAAATAGCACGTCATGGGATGGTGAGCAGGGCCGGATCGAGCCATTCCTGCGCCCCGGGCAGTGGGTGCGCAACACATGCATGGCTCCGCCCCCAGCGCGCTGCACACCTTACAGCTGCAATCGGGCGCGCAGCTCCTGATTGCAGCTCTAAGGGACGCCGCGCGCCCGGCTGTGCAGCGCCCATTACAGCTGCCATCAGGTGCCCCCTATAGGTTGGCGCCCCGGGCAGCTGCCTGGCTAGCTCCCTCCTTAATCAGGCCCTCATGGTGGGATAAAGGAAGTACCGTAATGCCAGATTTATGTATGGCCCATATCCACAAAGTGCCTGAGACTTGGGAGTCCAAATCCCAGTTTGGGCTCCCCTATGATCCACAAGGCCGAATGCTGCAGGCACCTTAAAAATCACTTGGCATCTACATTTTCAGAGTCCCCAGGGTGACCATCTTTCTGCCTCCGAGCATGCCCGCTGCTCCCTCCCTCTGGGTGTCCCAGGCATTTCTCTCCTACCTAACGCTCAGAACGAGTCACACACCAGAGGGGGCAGGCATACGGCAGGGCAGGAGCCGGATTGGGAAGGCAGGCTCAGAAGCTGTTACTGCACCATGTCCCACTCATGATGCAGCTGGAGGAAGTGGTAGGGATGCTACCCCCTGTATAAATTGTAGTCCAGAGGTTGGAGTTCTCACCTGGTTCAATTTCCTCCTCTGCTACAAGGGGAGAAAGGATTCAAACAGGTTTATCCCACCCCTCAGTGAAGTATTCTAACCCAGATGTCTCAAATTCCTGCCACCACTCTGCTCTCTCTTTGCCCCCCGTTGTTCCCTGAGAATATGGCCTCAGCAGGCTACTGTAGGAGGCCAATAGCTGCTGCCATATGAGATTTGGGGGGGATGGTGTTGTGGTAGCAGGAAGGGGCGGGGCTTGGCAGATGGTGCCAGCATTTCCCCTTTCCAGCCTGCTAGTACTAGCCGGCTGGATTGCACAATTGTTCAAGCTGTGGGGCTATAAAATATCAGTGTAGACATTAAGGCCAAGGCTGAACTCTGAGATCCTCCTTCCCCGAACTGGGCTTCAGAGCCCACGTTTCAATTCAAGTCCAAGGCCTTGTCTTCACTAAATGGACGATCAATGCTGCCGCGATCAACCTTCCCGGAGTTCAGTTGAGCAGGTCTGGTTAAGACTTGCTAAGTAGAACTCAGAGGGCACCCCTGTTGGCGACTGGTACTCCCGCTCCTGGAGTTTTGCTTCCATCCACTGTGAGGACAGCAGGGAAACTTGAAAAGAGACACGTCGCGATTCCAGCTATGTAATTAACATAGCTGGAGTTGCCTATCTTGATTCGACCTTTCCTTTTAACGTAAACCTGGTTTAAATGTCTGCCTTGAAATTTTAGTCCTGTAGCCCAAGCCTGAGTCAGTTGATCCCAGCTGAGACTTGCTGCCACAGGTGCTTTTAATGTGACATAGACGTAACCAAAGTTTCTCGTCAAAATCACGTCCGAATTGTATGGGACAGCCTGCAACTGAACGCACAAGTCTACATTTTCAGTCCAGTGCCTTACCCACACACCGACTCTTCTCAATCTGTGCTTTTAAGGTGGACTTGAAATGAGATGTGTATTAGACGTAACCTTCTGAATCATTCTAACAAGTTTCCCGTCATAATCCTGTAATGTTCTGAAATGCCCAAGCACAGATGAAATCTTTTCCAGGTGCTTTTCCTTTTTTTTTAATTTTCAAACCACAAGGCTTTTAAGGAAAAGATGGCAAAGGAGAAAAAAAAAGTTGTTCTGAGCAAAATTCTTGACGGGCTTTGAAAAAATAATTCGGATTGAAAAACACGATTTATCATTGATGACGTTTCCAGGGTTGGGAGTGGCTGGAATATGAGTAAGTGTTTTCAAAGATGTTTTGCCTCGTACCACTCACGGCTCCTGCAAAGATTATGTATATGTGAGTTTTCAGTTCTGTGGAAGTGCAGCTGGCTTTGCGTGGTTGCTGCTATGGATAAAGCGTCAAAGGAGGCCCACTGGGACATTCACTGGGTGTAGTTGTGAGGCTTACGGCATATAGGTTCTGTTTGCTTTCAGAGGCAAGAGAAGACGTTTTCCCCCCTGGCTATGAACACTGTCATAGATTAGGAAAATAACTGGCTGGTGGCCGATTGCCTTCACCGTGGGGAGAAAAGGAGGTAGCAAAAACCAATGCCTCCTCTGTGAGGAAAGTCAACACACTGTGCCTGACTTCAGAACTCTGGAGATCTTTGCCAGTCAATAAATCACAAAGCAGATCACCAGGTCTGCTTCTCTAGCTCCCAACTAGAGAGACCAGCTTACAAAGAAAGCGCGCTCACAATTTCCATTCCCCACTCTCCGTCTCTCTTTCTGTGTAAACACAATAGCCTGCCGACTGCAGAGCTCGCAGTCCCCCCAACAGGCGTGGGGCGACGTCACTATTCAAATAAGCTCGCTTATTTTGTTGGCTTTGCTGCCGTCCTCCATTGCCAAGCTAATAAGCAAGGACTTTTTGCAGTGACATCAGAGAGCACAACCCCAGCGTGGGGAGGCCGTACAGAGCAGCCAGCAGCCCATGGTGTTGACGGAGGGATTAAAAAAAATTGTTTAAAGTCACAGAGTTTAGCCCACAGCAGGAACGGACAGTCCCTGAGGGCATTTCTGAAGAGCAAGTGCTTTGTTTTGGTATCTGACTGTGGCCAAGTTTCTGCAAGGAGCAGGCGGTTACTTATGATTTCTGTGCAGGTGGAACATGCTAGCAGGTTCATGGGATGGCTATCTTTTAGTGGGTTCAGACATGATAGTGATGTGGTCCCTCATACAGATGCAGTTATATCTGTATCAAAGTACCTTTATTGGGATAACTTAGGTCATGTCTCTACTTGCTGCACCAGAGATTGATCTTCTGGAGTTTGATTTAGAGGGTCTAGTTAAGACCTGCTAAATCAAATGCTGAAGGTGGCTCGAGTTGGCAGTGACTGCAAGGGAAGCCTTCAGGAGCATTTGCATCAGTCAGAAGAAGGATTTGACCCACGCACATATATGCCTTAACAACCAAGCTATTCTGGCATGGGGTAACTATGTCTCCCTCTTGCTTTTTCACAATGTTTTTTGGAAAGGTCTTTTTTTCATCTGTCTGCAGAACAAAAACAAACCTCAGCCTTTTTTTTATGAAACGGAATGTTTGTTTTCTGTCCAGCCATCCCATACGACTCTTCACTACCCCCCTTCCAGAATATAGACGTAAGGTGAAGGAAAACAAAAATGGAGAAAAACCTGGAGTCACCCATCCTGGTGAAAGGAATTCCCCTAAGAGCAAATACATTTTGTGGGTTGAGCAAATACATTTGCACGATTTCACAAATAAAGAATAGTAAGTGTCAAGCAAACTGTTTAGAAATGTGGATTTTTTTAAAAAAAATAAACATACATCTTTGGGAAGTTTTGCAGAAATCTTCCCAAGAAAGCCACTTACTCAATTTTGAACCTGAGGGAAAGCAAAGGAAGCGGCTCATCTTTTTCTTGCCCATGCCCACATGACTGACAGCCCGCCAAGGATCAGAGCAGAGGGAGCGGACGCCCGGTGATCTCGGCTAAGATGTCTCCAGAGTCTACAAAAGAGTTTCCAAAAAGAGGACTATGATTCATGAGGGAAGTAATCAAGCTCCGGGGACGTTACTAGTCAATGCAGCCTGACGTGTACCTCTGTGCTGGATGCAAGCTAGCTCTGCAGAGCAGCAGGTTCCAGGGGGAAGAATGATTGGGACTAGAAGAATCATAGGTGATCCAAGAGAAAACAAAATAGGGAAATAAACCGGGCTAAAGCCAAAACAAAAGAGAAGCGAGGGAAGGAGGAAAAATGAAAGGGGGCGTGAAAAGGGGGAGCAAGAGGAGTGAGAGAGGTGACAGTGCAGAGCAGGGGGCATGTATCCTGATCTGAAATACTCCAAAGCGTAAGGGTTTTAGGTCTTTTTTCAGACCTATCAGTGTCTTTAGGAGGCTGTTTGCAGAGCTCAGAACAATTAAGGAAGCTGTGTGCACCAATGGCCTACAAGATAGGATAGGGAGTTTTGTTCTTGGCTCTGATACACGACCTTATGCAAGCCTTTCTAACTCAGTTTCCCCTTTGGTCAAATGGGAACAATGATACCGCCCTTCCTTTTCCAAAGAAGCACATCAAGACTGAAGGCTGAAAAGCATCAGAGCTGAGTACAAACGCTTCAGATTGACATCTGGCATCTTATCGTGATCAGTTGTATCTGCATCTGGCCGTAAAACAGGGCACGATGTGGCTCTTGTTTACTTACTCGTGGCTTAAGAGCGTTATGATTGGGTGGCTTGCCACATGCCCTTCAAACTCAGTCTTCCCTGCTAGCTGGACTCAAACTCCAGCAGAAACGAAAACAACCATTTGACCTGCTTTGCCAAACAGACCTCTCTCCAAAAAGGAAAGTGATTCCCCATTCTCCTCCCGCAAAGTAAAGGTTACAACAATATTTAGTTTGAACTTATGTGAGAGCAACTCCCAGGCATTTATTTAGTAACTGTTACAGCATGTGAGCGGGTGGAAAGTACCTTGGAATTAGTCTGCGTTAGTCCAAGTGATTCATTGGCCGCTCGCTGCTACTACGGGACCTTTGCTCAGTACTGCACTGCAAACGGGTCTGGCTTCCCCCCCCTCCCTTCTGGCTCTGCCATCCACTGGAGCATCACTTCTGCACCACCATGTGCGTTCTCTAGACATTTGTAGTAAGCGCCTCTCCAGTTTTCTCTGTGTGATGCTCAGCCACACCAGTGATCTGTGCCTTGCTTTCTTAGCCCAGAGGCTCAGGCCTTCCTTACTCCAGGTAGAAAGGGGACTTAGTGAGCAGCTGGGAAGTCCACTAGTGTAGATGAAGGCTAGGGCCAAGTGGGTTCAGGACCAGGCCAGGGGTAGGGAAGAAACAGCTACTGTAGGTTTCCTGTGGGACCTTGGGCAAATCTGGTAAGCCTAGGGTATTTAGAGGCACTACAGCTATTTCCAAAAACACCTAGGCGCCTAAATACCTCCACAAATCTGGTCCCTATAGACTCCAGGTGTCTCAGTTTCCCATCTGTTCTAAGCAAAGGTAATAGCCCTTCCCTATCACACAGGAATGCTGTGAGGATACGTATATTAAAGGTTGTGGGATGCTCAAATATGATGAGAAGGGAGGCCACACAGATATGAGGCAGACTGGTGCCTTTAGCCCAATGTACCTCATAGAAGTCATAAAGAAATGTCACAATGCACCAGGTGCCTCCTTCTTGCTCTGCTCCTGGTTTCCTGTGAGAACTTAGGAAAGTTACATAAAAACAGCCATGCTGGGTCAGACCGAACTTCTACCAAGGCTTCTAGCTCAGTGTCCTGTTTTCCAACCGTGGCTCGTTCCAGATGCTCTAGAGAGAATGAATAGAGCAAAGCAAATTATTGAGTGGTTCATCTCCTCTCATCTAATTCTAGCTTCTGGCAGTGGGAGTTTTAGGGACGTCTGGAACACAAGGCTGCGGCCTGGCCCATCTTGATTAATGAACTTATTGAATTTCTTTAAGAATCCAGTTATACTTTTGGCTTTTACAGCATCCCCTAGCAACAAGTTCCATAGACTGATGGCACGTTGTGTGAAGCAGTGCTCCTTTCTGTTTGTTTTAAGCCTGCGGCCTGCTATTGTCATTAGGCAGCCCTAGTTCTTGTGTTGTGTGAAGGGGTAAATAGTACTTCCCTTTTCATTTTCACCATGCCCTTCAAGATTGTATAGACTTCCACTGTAACTCCCTTATGCATCTCTTTTCTAAGATAACTTCTCTGCTCACCTTTTGGGTGAAGGGGATAAAACTACTTCCCTACACCCCAGGGGTGTAGAAAGGATGTACACACTCAAGAGGATGAGATGCTCAGTTACTACGGCAACAAAGATCCTTTAAGAATTTAAGAGAGAGGGTTACATGGGGAGGGGGGTGAGGTGGGAAACGCACATGACTGTTGGCTGCTCGAACTTTTCAAGTTCTATTTTGCCCCCTGAAAGTCTCCAGGGTCAGAGGGGTGAAAGGCTCAGCTATTTTCTTCTACTTCTTTGTGTGCGCACAGCAGTGTTGCATATGGGACTGAGGTATGGAATTCCTGATGATATCAGTGGCAATTCTGTTGGTGTTATGAGTGCAAAATACTGCAAATTAAGGTAGTCACTTAAATTAAAAAAAATAAGAATGGACATACTGGGTCAAACCAATGGTCCCTCTAACGCAGTCTTCTGTTTTCTGACAGTGTCCAATGCCAGATGCTTCAGAAGGAATGAACAGAACAGGGTAACTTTTTAGTGATCCATTCCCTGTTATCCAATCTTAGCTTCTGGCAGACAGACAAATGAGCAATTCACAGAACAGACGAGGAAAGAAATTTACACATAAAGTCAAACCCATTCCAAAACACAAGTCTATCAAATAGTTTTAACAAAATACAACACTAATAATTTACAGCTTTTTCTTTTCAGCTTGAAAATGAGTCCATTTCCATGAAATCTTTTTCTTGGAATTTTTTTTTTTTTTGGTAATGTGGGCGCAGTTTCCATGCTTAGGCAAGAAAAGAAACATTTGCAGAGAGCAATGAACAGATCTCTGGACACAGGATGAAAAGGGCTTTCTTTGAACATGGCTTAAAAATTTGCATTTTTGGGATGTGTAAAAACATTTTGTGAATAAAAAGGAATGACTGGAAAACGGAGGGAAGTTGGAAGGTTGGATCCTCTGGTCCGGTGGAGCTGTGATAGGTGCAAGAACAGACTGTACTTGCATAAGTTGGCTTTACACCAATTTCTTGTTCCCTTGTTCCTCATCGAGACATTACTGAAATCAGCCATAAGGTTTCTCTACATTAATATCCATGACCCCAAATGCCAGCAGCTGGGAGCACAGTGGTCTGACCACTCTCCCTTTCTCACAGGAACCTTCCCTCTACTGGGGCTGGATCAGGAGTTATGTGAAGCCATATATTAGCTCTGTGCCGACAGCGTATTTTGGTTAGGGGCTGGCAAAGGGTTCAGGCTGGGCACTGTTCCTGTCAGTGATGGTTAGTAATGCACCCATGTCTTCTGTTATGTGCCAGGCCGCGAGCTTGTACGTAGGGTGTGAGTGAGGCAACGCTGTGTGGAGGATGCAGTTTTGAACCCTGGCATCTCTTCTTTCCCAATTGAGTGCTGTCGATGTTGCCTGAGGATTACTTTAGGAAAGGGGAGAGGAACCTTTTTTGGGGTTGGGGGCCGCACAAAGATGGGAAGCGAAATGATAAAAAACCCAACATTTCACTGAGGTGACCCTTGACTGAGAAGCAGAAAGACTCCCCACATTCCCCTCACACACCAGTGCCTAAGGGCCTGGACTAGTAGATTTTGTGGGTCCCTCTAGTCTCTGGGGTGGGGCCAAAAATGAAGAGTTGGGAGTGTGGGAGGGGGGCTGCCAGAAAGCAGGCGTGGGGGCGGGGTCTGGGCGGGAGGGAGGGGGCAGGAGCGGAGTGGAGGTGTGGGGTCTGGGCAGGAAGGTGGGTGCAGGAGCAGGCTGGGGATAAGGGTCCTGCCCGGGAGGTTGGGTGCAGGAGCAAAGTGGGTGGATTGGGGTCTGGGCGGGTTGCAGGGCTTCAGCAACAACACCGACTTCCTGATGCAGGAGGGACGGAAGCCCTGAGCCTTGGGGGCCACATCCAGGCAAGCCGGGGGCCACATGTGGCCCTGGGGCCTTAAGTTCCCCGCCCTTACTCTAGTGAACCCCTTGTAAACATCTAAGTCAGCTTCTAAAAGGCACTGCCCGGAATGTTCCATGCCCGTCCCCGGCAGCCCTCAGAGCTACCCGGAGCGCGTTGCATGGTGCTCCGGTGGTGATTTAACAGCTGCTGCCGCTCCTGCAATAGTGATGGTGGCAGCTGGGAGGCCTGGGTGCTTTTATATCACCAGGTCTCAGGGCAATTGCCCCCATCTCCTTCCCCCACATCGACGGGCTTGGCTGGAGGGAGGATGTGCTGCTGCATTCCCCTGGTTTGGAGTGGTCTCCATTCTATACAGGGTTCACAGTTGGGTTCAATGGCCCCCAGTACTCCCCCCCCCCACTGTTCAAATTATTTCCAGCACCCCCTGCAATTGACCCAGGGTGTCGATTACGCTGGAAACTGTGGCTTCTGTTCTCCATGTAACACACACTGTAAGCGCCGTCTCCGGGGTCTCATCAAATCCCTTTCATTCCCTATGTCGTTACAACCAAACCCTCGTCACAAAACAGCAGAGCATCCCCGCCTCTGGCTTTAGGGAGGAATCCCTTGAGCAGCCTGCCTGTCAGAGCCTCTCTGCACATTCTTCTCCGTCCTCCACACAGTCTAGGATTGGCGAGGCGTGTGGCTCTCCTCCCAGTGACGCCAGTGAGCATATGAACGGCAGCCAAGGCATTGCTGGACCTTGCTGCAGAAGGCTCAGGGGAGAGCAAGGGAAAGCCCTGCTGGATGGATGGAAAAAATAGCGAGGAGTAACCGGGAGTAACCTGGCATTTCTGAACGGCTTGGCGTGCGCTGTACTATATCTAACAGCATTGGATACAGTGTCTGGCAGGAACACATGTCAGAGCATAGGTTACTTTGCCCAGCATGGCTATGATCTTCGGTTCACGTCTGTACCCAAAAGAATAAGGATTTTGCACATGCTCAGTGCTTTTCAAATGTTTTTTTCCTCATGACCCAGTTGAAGAAAATTGTTGATACCTGTGACGCAGTATCATGGGACTAGTGTGAGCTCCGGAATAGGGCTGAGGATGGGAGCTTTGGAGTGTAGGAGGGGCCCCTGGCTTTGAGGGGTATCAGGGTTGGGACAGGAGAGACTTATCTTGAGCAGCTGCAGCGGTGCAGCAGGGGTGCTAAGGCAGCTTCCTGCCTCTCCTGGCTCTGCAGACCGTGCTGCGCCCCAGAACAGGTTCCCAGGCAATGGGAGGGTGGACCTGTTTTGGGGGTGCAGCACAGTCTGTGGTGCCAGGACAGGCAGGAGCTGCCTTAGCACCCCCGCTGGTCACTTGATCCCTCTGCAGCAAGAAGACCCAGCACCCAACATCCCATGACCTGGTAGTGGGTCATGAACCGTCGTTTGAAAACCCCTGCGCTAGAGACAGTAAGATGCAAAAGGGAAAGTTCATCCCTGGGGTAACTCCACTGAAGTCAATGAAGTTAGGCCAAGGATGGATTTGATCCACTTCCTTTAACCGGCTCACAATTCAAGAAGTGGCCTATCTGTGCTATGGGAAATGCAACATGGTAAGGCTGGATCCCTAGATGAGGTCAAGGCGTGTTCAAAGACAGGGTGCTAAGGGGGAGTTTTTTTTCTCCCCTGGATCTTGAGGATACTCAGTGCTGTGCACGCCCTCTGGCACAGGCTAGAGCAGTGTGCCACGGAGAACAACAGAATTCAAAATGGCCGCCCTTAAACAGGCAGGCAACTTTTTTTTTTGCTCAATAACTTTCCCCCGAGCCTTTTTTTTTTCTCAATAACTTGTTCCCCATAAAAAAAATATTGTTTGGTGTTTCTCGGTCTTAAAAAGTTTAAGAAACACTGGGCTAGAGAAATATGAAGGTCCGTGTCAGTTGCCAGTTGCTGTGAGGTGTCGCTGTGGCAACTGAGTGCTGATGACACATTAGCAGCTCCCCTACACACTGTGCATGCTGCCACAGGGCTTTGTGCTGCTGGAGCTGCTCAAAGCGACTAGCGCATGGGGTGAGAACAGGTCTCTGTATTGACATAGTGCCTTCAGTACGTGGGCCTGTAGAACATTCTGGAGACAGAACCATCCCTAAAAACAAGTGAGAAGAAAGATCACCAGGAGGGGAGGAAAAAGAAGATCCGCCTCTCCAATTTGGGGGCAGGAGGAGAATTGCAGAGAGGTGGCCCGGCTCAGGTGTGAAATGTGATCCCTTAAAGATGGCTCATTGCTGGATGAGACAAGAGAGTGAACACAGGAAAACATCAACCTAAAGTCTGCTGGAGTAAACTCTGGGGGTATGTCTACACTAGCTCGTTAGTTCGAACTAGGTAGGCAGATGAGGGCAACCGGAGATGCAAATGAAGCCCGGGATTTAAATATCCCGTGCTTCATTTGCATCTTCCTGGGCGCTGCCATTTTTTAATCCCCCTTAATTCGAACTCCGTGCCCGCGAGGAGTAACTGTAGTTCGAATTAGGATCTCTAATTCGAACTACCTACTCCGTGCCACGTGTAGCCGCGGGCACAGAGTTCAGACTAAGGGGGATTTAAAAATGGCGGCACCTGGAAACATGCAAATGAAGCCCAGGATATTTAAATCCCGTGCTTCATTTGCAACTCCGGTTGCCCTCATTTGCCTACCTAGCTCAAACTAACGAGCTAGTGTAGACATACCCTGGGGGATTTGTGTGTACCAGGAAGGGTATTTTGAATTCAATTTGGTCATGAAGAGGAAAAATAGAGTGAACACCAACATCTAACTCCAGCCTTTGATACCCCATGGAATTAGGAGATTTAGGAATAAGGAATAAGATAAGGAATAAGCAGGGTTAGGAATAAGAGTTCACTTCTATTCTTGCCATTGCCCGCAATCTCCTGGGAGAAAGAGCAGGTCTTAGACAATGGAACTGCAATAGTCAAAGGAAGGAAGGACTTCAGGACAGGCAGGATTAAGGCCAAATGTGGGATAACAAAGTAAATCTGTGGCAAGAATGACTCCAGATTGAAGCTGAAGGAAAACAGCAGGAATTTCTAATACCTTAGCCCTGGTCTACACTAGGGAATTATTTTGAAATACCCCCCCCCCCGCCCTTATTTCAAAATAATAAGCAGAGTGTCCACACTACCAAACCCGTTATTTCAAAATAATGCGTTGATTATTTAGAAATCTGTACTTCTGCTTTTCCTCGGGAAATAACACTTCTTTTGAAATAGTTATTTCGGGAGTTATTATTTCAAATTTAGTTATTTTGAAATAATTTCCTAGGCTGTGTTTACATTGGCCCCTATTCCGTAATAGGGATGCTAATGTAGCACTTGGGAATAGGCAAATCCGTGGGGGATTTAAATATCCCCCGTGGGATTTGCATTTTCATGGCTGCCGCTTTTTTCCGGCTTGTAGATAAACCGGAGAAAAGCGCCAGTCTGGACGCGATCCTCCGGAAAATAGGAATAAGAGATCCTCCAGAAAAGAGCTTATTTTCCGGAGGATCGCGTCGAGACTGGCGCTTTTCTCCGGCTTATCTACGATAGGCTTATCTTTGCCTATTCCCAAGTGCTACATTAGCATCCCTATTACGGAATAGGGGCCAATGTAGACATAGCCCTAGTGTAGACATGCCCTTAGAGAGGACAATAAATACAGACTAGAAACTGCAGTAGCCCACATTAAATCTGAACTGTTCTTCAGTGAGAAAGATGACTATGCAAATACATTCTCAAAAGGACTTTCAGAGAAGTCTGTCATGGATTTATAGAACCAGATGTCCTGATTTTATCAGGACTATCCCAATAATTAGTGGCTTTGTCTACTATAGGACTCTTACCGTCTCCCCCTTTGTATGTCCCTGCCCACCCGCTTTGTATATCTGGTCACCCTACTGTGTTAGGACCTCCTCTGAGGGTCATCTTAAAGGGGCTGCTCTCACAGGATGCTTATACACACTGCAACAAAATACTCATGACACCGGATATCAGAGCGTTGGGTGATGGTGCTAAAATTTGTCACTGCCGCCAGGGTGACAGTAGTGGCAGACCGAGCCCCGGGCCCGTTAAATTGCTGCCAGAGTGCCATGCCACATGCTTTGAGTGTGCTGCACTCCAGGCAGTGCTGAGGGCTGCCTGTGGGCTGGAGTGGCGCATTCCATGTGGCGCTTAAGGCTGGCTGTCCTTGGCCCCGCCCCTTCTGCTCTTGGCCCCGCCCTGCCCACGTTTGGCCCCACCCCTTCTGTCCCCCCGCCCCTTCAGGAAGTGGAGCCAGCTCCCACTCTCCCTTTGCCCAGAGGCCTAGATATGCTGTTGGTTCCCCTCTCCAGAACAAGGCAGGCATACCCTCAACAACCCAAGGGTACGTTTAGATTACATCCCTCTTTTGACAGAGGGATGTAAATTAGGCGCTTTGAAATTGCAAATGAAGCCGGGATTTGAATTTCCCGTGTTTCATTTGCATAATCACGTAATGGCGCTCTTTCGAAAGTAAAACCGTGGTCTAGATGTGGTTCTTTAAAAAAAGGAAAGCTTTTTTGAAAGATCCTGTAAACCCTTTTTGAAAGAATCGCAACTAGACCGCGGTTTTACTTTTGAAAGAGCGCTTTTTCGAAAGAGCGCCATTACGTGATTATGCAAATGAAGCACGGGAAATTCAAATCCCGGCTTCATTTGCAATTTCAAAGTGCCTAATTTACATCCCTCTGTCGAAGGAGGGATGCAATCTAGACACAGCCCAACACTGTACTTCTCAGCAGCAGGCCAAGCCTCCAGATACAGATTAGCACTAAGATGTTTGAGATCCTGGTAGAAATCATTGAACATTGGACAGTTTTAAAATAAATTATTTACAAAGACTAGTCAACGCAACCAGTGGTTTAACCAATCAGAATTTAACAAACAATATTTAAAAAACATGGCCAGATTCTTAGTGAGCGAGGATCTGCGTATTTCCCTTGAATTGATTAGAGCAGGAGTGTCCAAACTTTTTTCAAAGAGGGCCAGATTTGAAGAAGTGAACATGCGTGAGGGCCGACCATTTTGCCTGACGTTCTTTGAACCATTAAAATTAAATGCAAATTAACTATTTTATGCAAAGGTTATTGCAAACGGCATACTTTTCATTTCGTCACATGGATGACAAATCTAAACAGGTGTTAAATCACTCTGCCTTTCATATCTGAAGGCCAGATGAAAAAAAAAATCCAGGAAGCTGAAATATATGTCAGGAACATTGTAAAGTACATTACATATTATTGGTAATAAAGGTTGTCTGTCAACTTTTAAGTTCAAAAAATATGAACAGGAACATAACACCAAGTATACATGCTGTGTCCAAATATATTTATAACTGATTTAGACCAACTGACGACAACTGAGATTTTACAATGTATTCATCTCAATACATATGGATTCGTTGGGGGCCATAAAAGATAGATATTGCCAAATTACCTGTGGGACCATATTAAACCGGAACACGGGCCGCAATTGGCCTGCGGGCCGGACTTTGGACATGTCTGGATT
This sequence comes from Pelodiscus sinensis, assembly GCF_052426305.1. Classification (NCBI taxonomy): domain Eukaryota; kingdom Metazoa; phylum Chordata; order Testudines; family Trionychidae; genus Pelodiscus; species Pelodiscus sinensis. The sequence continues at coordinate 7,173,631 of NC_143057.1, forward strand.
AGAGCAATGTGGGCTGACACCAGTTAAGGAGAATTTATAGCAATCTTGAAATCCCGTGAAAGGACTCACATTTTCCTCACTCTTGCTGCTTTGGTCTTATTCTTTTTTATGCTATATTTTTAGACCAATAAGAGAAAGAGTTGCATTTTATAATTAGAGATAGTGGTTAGGATATTTTTATAGCCCTTTGCTGTTTTTCTTTAAGAGCTGAATTATAGGGCATAGACTGATTGCCTGTAGGGGTCCAGAAGGAGTTTCCTTGCTGGGGAATGGATTTAGGTTGCCAATTTGTAGGCAGTTGTGGTTGGATATATCATTAGATCATCCCTATTAGGCCAACCAGGGAGGGACGACTTCCTACGGTGTATTTTCCAGTATTTGCACAGTCTGTTTTTAAATGAGAGAAGCAATGGGGCTCCTTCCACATCTCCCTGAGGGAGTATTCCACAAACTAACAGAGATCACCGTAAGGAAAATGTCCCTAAGATGGAACTTCTGTTTTGTTCGTTATTATTTATTAGCGATATTACGACAGGGTCTGTAGCTCTGATCAGAGCCTTTTTCTAACAACATATTAAAAAGTACATTGAAACATTGGGCATTTGATGGTCTGGCTCCATAATATACAAATGGCCTCCCTGGAGCTATGAATGCAGAACAAACCATGTACTAGATCAGAGACGGAATTGCCCGGGAAATGTTTTTTTCCTGTGGTGGGTAAAAATATATGACATTTTTCTGGTTATCACTGAAAAAAAAAAAGCCCTTCATAATTTTTTCCTCCTCCTCTTTAATTTTTGGCATCTGGACCTCCCCCCCCCCCCCCCCCCCCTAAAACAATGTTGGCTAGTCAGGCAAAAATGTGAGACTTCACTGAAAACTTTTTGATTTTCAGTTGTTTTTTTTACATGAAACCTGAAAAGCAATTTCATCATAAAGACATTTCCTACATACATTTCCATTCTGAGTTAAAAAAAAAACAACCCACATTTTTCAAGGTAAAAACATTTCAGACAAAGCATTTTGACTAGTTCTGCTCAAAAGGAGCACATACAATATGATCGGGGTCTACAGCAGCAGCAAAATACAACAAACGTAGGGACAGTTTAACAGGCTCATAAGCATGACCGTGGCTCTTCCTAAACCCCATTGTTAAAGAAGAAGGTTCAAAGATAAAGCTGAAACTCCACCTCACGTTCCCTCTGTTTTGTTTGCTGATTACAGTGGTTTTCAAATAATAGCTTCTCGCATGGTATGTTCCAAACCTAGGCAAAATGGCATGAGAGGGGCCTGGTAACGCTGTGACACTGATTTACCTCAGCTAAGGATCTGGCCTGGCATTCCTCTCTTAACTGAATTTCCTGCTTTCTGTGGGTTCCCTCAGAGCCTCGACATGCTCTGAACATAGATTTCTTCTCTGTGGTTTGATGGTAGCATAGGCTGGTAGCTGTGTGGTCTTCTCAGTCATTACCACCACACGAGGCTGATGGTACTTAGAGATGATTACAGACCCTTGGCTATTATTGTGGTTGCCAGCGACAGCGCCAATCTAGATTTTAAAAGCTTCAATGCTATTGGAAGTGGAGGGGTTTCTCCCTCTCTTGCCTTGCAATGTGACATCCCTACCGCTTCCCCCCAGTGCGATATTCACCCTCGGACAGGACTCCTGCCAACCCGGCAAGAAACTGAAGACCTTTGTTAGTCAAAAAGCTTCCTAGACCTTTTGTGCGGGAGAGAGGGAGGCGGGGATCGCATATAGTGTTTCTCGTTAATTAGTTCCAGTCGCCTGTCTCCAGCCTCGAGCTCGCGTGTGTTTATTACAAAAATAAACAGGCCTTGGCTAGCGCTGACAGGTCTGCACTTACCACAGTTCCAACCCTCTTCTACTGGTTCCCCTTTCTCTCACCGGTGGTGCTGGAAACATTTGTATAGTAGGGGGTGCGGAAAGTCATTGAACACAACCGTACACCCTGTACACGATGGAAAATGCTTCAAACCAGAGGGTTCACTCAGTTTCAGCCTCTCTTTCCCTTTCTGCACTTCCTTCAGGACAGTATTTGGTCCTGCCTTGAGGGTAGGGGACTGGACTCGATGACCTCTCGAGATCCCTTCCAGTTCTAGTCTTCTATGATTCTATGATTCTATGCTCTGCTACCCTCGTTTGCTCCTGTCTCTCACCCTCACTGGTGTCTTCTCCTTACACTTGATTTTTTTTATCTTTTCTGTCAGGTCCCTCAGCCACCTTCCCTTCTTTAGATCTGTTGGTTAAGTCCGCTTACCCCCTTGCTTGCTTTCCTTTGGGTCCTGCACACTTTGGCCCTTTCCTCTGCACATGGGAAGTTTCTTCATGTTTTCTCTGATTCCCTCTGGACACATTTTGTATCTAAAAGCCGTACATTTGCAGAGGCCCACTTTATATCCACAGGTCTCCATATCCAAATAAGGACTTAAAATGGTTCTCTCTCTATGAAGGCAATTTCCCCTCTCTTGGTATTTACATCTCCCCTTCCATGGCTGGGTGTAAGCTACATCTACCCTGACTGAATTGGCCTGGGTAACACTGGTCCAACACCTGATAAGCAACTCCTTCCTTTGATATGCTAGTGCATATGTGTTCCCACCACTGTGTTTTCCACCCCATGCATCTGACAATGTGGTTTTAACCCATGAAAGCTGATGTCCCAATAAATCTGTTCGTCTTTAAGGTGCCACAAGACTCCTCCTTGTTTTTGCAGATACAGACTAACACTGCTGCCCCTCTGTCTAGTTAGTCAGTAAGAGTATGTCTACACTAGCTCGGTAGTTCGAGCTAGGTACGCAAATGAGGGCAACCGGAGTGGCAAATGAAGCCTGGGATTTAAATATCCCAGGCTTCATTTGAATCTTCCCGGGCGTCTCCATTTTAAAATCCCCCTTAGTCCCAACTCCATGCCTGCGGCTACATGTGGCACGTAGTAGGTAGCTTGAATTACGATCTCTAATTCGAACTACCGGTACTCCTCGTGATCCTAATTCGAACTAGAATTAGGACCCTAGAGATCCTAATTCGAACTACCTATTCCGTGCCGCGTGTAGCCGCGGGCATGGAGTTCGGATTAAGGGGGATTTAAAAATGGCAGCGCCCGGGAAGATACAAATGAAGCCTGGCATATTTAAATCCCGGGCTTCATTTGCAACTCCGGTTGTCCTCATTTGCTCGAAGTACCGAGCTAGTGTAGACATACCCCCAGATCTTTGGGATAGGGACTGTCTCATTAAGTTTGTGCAGGGTCCTTTTGGGCCCTGATCTCAGCTGGGGACTCTATACGCTCCTGCAAAACAGATTGCCCTTGTCATAGGAACAACAAAGGGGAGATGATACAATGGCTACCAAATCTTGTACAGATTCAAGCTTTCTAGTCTGGAACCCTTGGCACCTGACTGGTTCCAAAGCAGAGAATTTTCTGTATCGGGGAGGTCAGTATGGTCTAGCAGCATTACCAACCCTTCTACTGCCTACTTGGCTGTTAGAAGACATTTAGAGGTAAATTAGAGCTAAATAACAGCACAGAACACTGAGAGTCAGGGCTGGGGGCTGTAAACAAATTTTATGGAACCATGGGAAACTTGGCTACACCCATGAAAAGTGGACATCCAGCTAACTACAATTATTCTGGACCATCAATGTTGCTGGACCAGAGAGTGCCTGACTAGAGAGGTTCAACCTGTGCTACATGAGCACCGTGAGTTTTAAGCAGCTGCCTAGGGAATAATGATCATGTGCACTTTGACTGTCATAGGTTCTGTGCCAGGATGGGTAGGAATGGTGTCCCTAGCCTCTGTTTGTCAGGGCCTGGGAATGGATGACAGGAAAGAGATTATGTGACAGTTCCCTGCTCTGTTTATTCCCTTTCGGGCATTTGGCATTGGCCACTGTCGGCAGACAGGACACTGGGCTAGATGGACCTTTGGTCTGACCCAGCATGGCTGTTCTTATGTAATGTCTGGCACATTGGTTTGACTGATCCCTTGAGTTTTGTGCTAGAGGAGGGAAAAATGTGTCCACATAGTTTAAAACTTGTCTTTGCCAGTTAAATATCCAACACCTCTCTCGGAAAGCTGCTCCCCTCTTCCACGCCACACTCCCCAACCCAGCCCTTTCAACACCAACTTTGTGCCACAAAGCAACATAGGTTTAAATACTCCTTCCCCCATCCCCCTCCCCGCCCCCAGGCATTTTCTCCCATGGAGTTTTCAAAGACAATGGAGGGCTGCGCTTTCTTTTCCCTTGGACAAGTCGAAGTTCAAACCAGTTCCTAGCCCATCAGATACATCACTGCACAACGCTCCTCCAAGTCAAAAATAAATAAAATAAAAAGAAGTGAATTGATTTGTAGGAAGGGCAGAAAAAAATCCATTGTGTGCAAGAACAGGAAGGAAAAGCCCATTAAATTAGGCTTTAAATCACAAGATAATTAGAAATGAATGTCTCACAGGGACTGGCAATGTCATGCTGTCCTCAAATAGAGTAGCAAGAAGTGGAACAGCAATAGGAAACAGAAAATAAATGCACTTAAGTTAGCATTTCAAAGGAGGGGGGGTCTTTGTTTTCTAGTTCCAAGTTCTTCAGATGGTTCAGAAGAAAATGGTTACTAACCGTAACTGTTGTTCTTTGAGATGTTTGCTCACATCTATTCCAATTAGGTGTGCATTTGCCACATGCACGGCAGCCGGAATAGTTTTCCCTTAAAAGTGTCTGCAAGATTGTCCTGGACGTCTGCTGGGGTCATGCCTTCAAGGTGCTTAATATAGGGCCTTGCAGATCTGTCACCCCTTCAGATCTTCCTTGCAGGCGATTCCAACCATGGGGTAAGACAAAGGGTATTGGAATGGACATAAGCAACTCATCGTGAAGAACAACGACTACAAGAAGGTTAGTGGCTGGGTGTTTTTTTTCTTCTTGAAGTGATTGCTCATGTCAATTCTAAGCAGGTGATTCCCAAGACTAAGTTTGGAGTTGCGGCTGGAGCTTAAATAAGTGAAAGTTCTTCTTCACATAGTGCATAGTCAACCTGTGGAACTCCTTGCCAGAGGAGGCTGTGAAGGCTAGAACTGTAACAGAGTTTAAAGTGAAGCTAGATAAATTCATGGAGGTTAGGTCCATAAAGGGCTATTAGCCAGGGGGTAGGAATGGTGTCCCTGGCCTCTGTTTGTCAGAGGCTGGAGATGGATGGCACGAGACAAATCGCTTGATCATTGTCTTCGGTCCTCCCCCTCCGGGGCACCTGGTGCTGGCCACTGTCGGCAGACAGGCTACTGGGCTAGATGGACCTTTGGTCTGACCCAGTACGGCCATTCTTATGTTCTTATGTTTGCTGGCTGATTCATGGCTCTTCCAAAGGCTGCATCTTCTCTGGCTTATGTTTCTTGGGTGACACAGTTTATAACTATTATTTAGATTATTTATTTTCTGTAGTACAGGGGCACCAAGAGACCCACACCGAAATGTGGTTTTGCAGTGCTAGGCACTGTACAAATACATAATAAGAGTTAATTGTTATTGTGAGGCATTTACAATCAGACCCTAGGCAGGAATTTCCTGCAGTCTCCCTTTCAAGATCCATGCAATGCCTCAGAATGCCAGACTCAGATTCTCTCTCCCAGCACAGGGGTTTTCCAACATTGGGTCCTGGCTTGTAAGGATGAGCCCTTAGCTGGCCAAAAGATGCTTTGAGTGCTCACAGACATGGCCACTCGTAGCTCCCAGTGGCTGCAGTACACCGTTCCCGGCCAATGGGAGCTGCGGGAAACTTCCTGCAGCTCTCATTGGACAGGAATGGGGAACTACAGCCACTGGGAGCTGCGTGCGGCTGTACCTGCTGACGCTTAGGTTAACAAAGCATCTCACAGCCAGCCAGTGGCTTACCCTTACAAGCTACGGCCTGACAATTGAAAACCCCTGTGCTAGCTGATTCAGGAGAGGGCCTTACACTTCAAGTCCTTGTTTCCAGCTTGTGACTCCAGCTTTGCTTTGCTTTTCTGCACCAGACTGATAATTCTCAATATCAAATCAGCGGGCTGCAGTGTCATTAGCAGCAGGGTTCCTCTAATCTTTGGGGTTTCTCACTTTTGTCAATGTCCATCTCTCCTACAGCTTCAGATTTTTAATCTGAGATCAAGTCTCCTATGTTTAACTTGGCTTAATCCGAAAACCCCGTGAGCTATACATTTCATTATTGTTTGACATGCCTTGGGGGGATACATGGAATGAAAGAACCAGGGAAGTGGACAGTGATTAATTAGCTAGTTGATTTCACAGGGTTTTTGTCTCCAAATTTTCTTTGCTTTACCCTAAGCCTGTTGTGAGATTTGCAGAGCAGCAGGTGCTGTGAATCAAACAGCACTTAGAAAAACACTGTGGAGTCTTTTCTTTTTTTGTGGGGGAGGTACTATTCAGTTAGATTTCTAGCATTTTCACTTCAGGTCAGCATTCTGTAACCATAGGACGAAGGAACTTTCTGATTAATTATAACAATTAATTGTGTCTCGTTAATTTAATGTATTTGCATTGGGCTAATGGCACTGCTCCCTACCTAAACACACCATACGATCCATCATCTATAGCCAAGCTCTTCGATAGAACTGCATCTGCTCTAATCCCACTGACAGAGACCAGAAACTTCAGGATCTCTACCAAGCATTTATAAACCTCAACTACCCACCCGGAGAAATAAAAAAGCAAATTGAAAGAGCCAGACGAATACCTAGAAACCATCTACTTCAAGACAGACCCAAGAAAACCACTTGTCATCACCTACAGCCCTCAACTTAAACCTGTCCAACACATTATCAATAAACTACAGCCTATACTGGAATAGGATGCTAAACTCCAAGGGTATGTCTACACTACCCTGCTAGTTCGAACTAGCGGGGGTAATGTAGTCATCCGCACTTGCAAATGAAGCCCGGGATTTGAATTTCCCGGGCTTCATTTGCATGAAGCCGGCCGTCGCCATTTTTAAATGCCGGCTAGTTCGGACTCCGTGCTGCGGACTTCATTTGCAAGTGCGGATGACTACATTACCCCCGCTAGTTCAAACTAGCGGGGTAGTGTAGACATACCAAGAGACTCTGGGAGACAGACCCATAGTCTCCTATAGACAACCACCTAACCTCAAGATGATTCTTACCAACAACCACAGGACATACCACACTAATACCAACCCTGGTACCAACCCTGGTACCTTCCCTTGCAACAAACCCCGTTGCCAGCTTTGTCCACATATTCACTTTGCTGATACCATTATTGGGACTAACCAAGTGAGTTATAAGATCAAGAACACATATTCCTGTGCATCCAGAAATATAATTTATGCTATCATGTGCCGAAAGTGTCCGTCTGCTATGTACATTGGACAGACATCTCAGACACTTCGCCAAAGGATCAATGCCCACAAAACAGATATTAGACAGGATCACAAAGAAAAAACAGTTTCTTGCCATTTCAACCAGAAAGGACATTGTCTCAATGACTTGATTACCTAAATCCGGCTTCAAACACCTTTTCAGACCACACTTGAAAGAGAATCCTCTGAACTGTCATTTATGTTTAAATTCGACACTTTACACTTAGGTTTAAACAAAGACATTAATTATCTTATCCATTACAAAGATAGCTTCCCCAATTATCACCTCTAATATCATTAGCTCACAGATATGTACCTTCCCCCCATCTCCCTTCTGTTCTGAAATTTGATTTGTCCTTTTCATATGTGTTCATTTTTTAAAATTGTATCCTTTGGTATATATGGTTGTGAAAATTTTCTTCCACATTTGATCTGAGGAAGTGAGTCTGGCCCATGAAAGCTCACCACCTAATAAACCATCTTGTTAGTCTTTAAAGTGCTACATAGTCCTGTTTTTTGTTCCAGCTAACACCAGACTAACACGGCTACATTTCTATCACTAAAAATAGTGTTAGAATTATATGATTCCCGTTGCCTTAATATTTGAGTTCGTTGTAGTCTTTAATGTATTTCTCTTCCCAACTCCTCTGAGAGGTAGGGAAACACCTGATAGTCTCAATTTAGGGACAAGTGTCTTCACTATGATTAGTAAGAATTATTTTTAACAGCATAGTTTCATTTATTAGGTATTTCCCCAAACGGGAAAAAGATAGGATCTTAGGACAGTTCTACACTTACCCAGGGTACGTCTACACTACAGCGCTAGTTCGAACTAACTTAGTTCGAATTAGTTAATTCGAACTAAGCTAGTTCGAACTAACGCATCTAGAACTAAAAACTAGTTCGAACTAGCGTTTTGCTAGTTCAAACTAGCAAGTCCACATTGAGTGGACTCTGAACAGGGCTTAAGGATGGCCGGAAGCAGTGCCGGCAGGGCATAAAAGGAGGACTTAGAGCATGGAGATGCTGTCTCAGGCTAGCCGAGGGCTGCGCTTAAAGGGTCCCGACCCCCACCCCGGACACACAGTTCTAAGGGGTGCCCCGCTTGCAAAGAAGTTCTGGCTTGGAGTGCCCTGAGTGCCCACACTGGGCACATCACACCACTCGGCCATCAGCCCGGCTGCACTTGCCGCAGGCTGCCATCTGGGGAGAGGGAGTAATTGGGGGGCTGCAGGAGAGCTTCCACCCCCAGAAGCCCGCAGAGCCAGCCCAGTCCTCACCATCGGGGGCTCGTACCCCATTCCTCCCTCACCTCCTTCCACTTACCCTTCCCTAGCCCCCCTTCTTATTGATGTACAAAATAAAGATAACGTTTCTTCCAACATTGACTCTGTCTTTATTGAAAAAAACTGGGGGAGACTGGGAAAAGGAGGTGGGAGAGGGGAAGAGAAAGGCTGGGAGAGGGGAGGGCAACTAACATGATCAGGGGTTGGGAACAGGTCCCAGATGAAGAAAGGCTACAGAGACTGGGACTGTTCAGCTTAGAAAAGAGGAGACGGAGGGGGGACAGGATAGAGGTCTCTAAAAGCAGGGGTTGGGTGGAGAGGGTGCATTCAGAAAAGTTCTTCCTGAGTTCCCATAAAGAAGGACTAGAGGACACCAAAGGAAAGGAATGGGTAGCAGGCTTCAAACTAGAGAAAGTTGTTCTTCAGAAAGCAAATAGTTAACCTGTGGAACTCCTTGCTGCAGGAGGCTGTGAAGGCTACAACTAGAACAGAGTTTAAAGGGAAGTGAGATAAAGTGATGGAGGTTGGGTCCATGGAGTCCTATTAGCCAGAGGGTAGGAGTGGTGTCCCTGCCCAAAGTTTGTGGAAGGCTGGAGAGGGATGGCACGAGACAAATGGCTTGGTCACTGTCTTCGGTCCATCCCCTCCAGGGTCCCTAGGGTTGGCCGCTGTCGGCAGACAGGCTACTGGGCTAGATGGACCTTTGGTCTGACCCAGGACGGCCATTCTAAGCTCAGGGCTCAGTGTCGGGGGTCTCAGTGGACCCCCTTGATTTTCATGCACACCTGGTCCTGGGTGGCCAGGCTGGCAGCTCTCCTGCCCTAGACGGCCACTTTCCTGTGCCTAGTGCAGAGATCGTGGACGAGGTCCACGATGTCCGCACTAGCCCAGGAAGGTGCCCGCCTCTTGCGGTCCAGGGGAAGCTCCCGGGAGCCGCCAGCCTGGTCCCGGCAAGAGGGGGTGGGCTGGGGGGCATCGGGTGGGTGGCTCTGTGCCGTGCCAGGTGCAGGGTCTGCTAGCTGGGTGCTGGCAGGCTTGCACCTGGCACGGGCACCGTAGCCAGCCCGTGCCCCTTTAGGGGTCCGGGGCCGGGAGGGAGGCATAGAGTTTCCCTGGTGTTGGCCAGAGTGGCCACCAGGGAAACCTGGGGAGGGCTGCCTCCCACTAGTTCGAACTAAAGGGCTACACAGCCCTTAGTTCGAACTAGCTAGTTCGAACTAGGCGTTAGTCCTCGTAAAATGAGGTTTACCTAGTTCGAACTAAGCGCTCCGCTAGTTCGATTCAAATTCGAACTAGCGGAGCGCTAGTGTAGCGTTAGTTCGAACTAACGTCTGTTAGTTCGAACTAACTTTGTAGTGTAGACATACCCCCAGAGATTGACGCTTCTGGGGTTTGATTTAGCAGGTCTAGTAAGGACCTGCTAAATCAACCACTGATGATGCCCCTGCCAACCCCGGTACTCCATGGGGTTGTGAGGAGTAAAGGACGTCAACAGGAGAGTTTTCCCATCAACCTCCCACAGTGAGCAAAAAATTGACTAAAAAAATCGACTCCCACTATGCTATTCTCATAGGTGGAGTTGCATATCTTAAGTTGACTTTCTCTGGTAGAGTAGGTCCGGCCTAGTATCTGAACCCAGGCCAGGATTCATTCCTCTGTCACTCTGAGGGTGTCACTGGTTCTTATTATGAATATGTCATTCCCTGACACCAGGGTTCTTGTCCCAAGACAATCGATGGGTTCAGAAAATCATTGTATTTTCATAAAGTATTATTATGTACTGGGGTACCACTTTGGAGCTCCAGTTATGGCTTAAGGCCCCATTCTGCAAGCTGCTGCACAAGCAAATAAGAAAAGAAGATCCATACCCCCCAAAAGTTTACAGTCTAGCAGTGGAAGAATCCATATAACTCCGTTCTACTTGGCGCTTTCGGCTGCACTTCTCAGGTGCAAAAGAGAATGTGGAACTGTCATGGGCTAATAATATAAAGGGAAGTGGATTCTGAAAAGCCTGGCTGAAGGGTAGACACATTATTGACATAACAGTAAGAGAAAAAACAATCCTGCTGATCATGAGTTTATTCAGGTTGAATTTTCCAGAATATGTGTAAGGCAACCTTGTGTTTTCTCACCCGCATGGAATCTCGTCAATCCTCGTAAATTACACAAGGGTCCTCACACCTGTATTTCAAAGCAAAGGGCAGTGTTCTCTATGATCGAAACCTGTCTATAATTCAGGTGTCCCAGATATTGCCAATGCCCTTGCACAGAGGGTAAACATTTAGCACGGTGCCTGGGGGTGACTATGAATGATCCCACAATGATGGGAGTGACATGTTTCTCTCTCCTTCGCCTTGTGTGATATGATTGCCAAAGTGAGACTTTATACATACAATGGGGAGTTCTTGAACTGCAACATCCCAGCATGTTGCTATGAAGACAGTTGTTAGAGAGCACTGCAGTGCGCGTTAATATCATACGCCTTTCCGAAATAATGAAAAAAACATTGCAATGTACTTAGAAATGCAGGGACAAGTATTTAAGCTTTAACACTTCAGAAGCAGGGAACACAAGTGATCAGGAATCCTGCATGTTATGCATTGGAACTGGCCTTTTGGAAGCTTTCTGGCAAAGCTGAAAAAAATCGTATGGTTTAAATTATTATGTATGCTTGGGAAAAAATGTTTATTCTCTTATAGTTAGCAAGAGGCACGAAAAACAAGCAAATCTTAGCCTGTATTTGCATCTTTGAAAAAGGGAAGCAAACTATGATGTGAGTCTGTTGCACTACACAGGTTTCTTCACAAGTAAATGTATGCAGATTAGTGATTGTTTCTGGATAATATAGGTACGCACTGTAATTTACAATACAGTAGCATCAGATCAAGATCCTGTTTTGTGAGAGGCTGCACATACACACAATGAGAGACAGTTTCCACCCCAAAGACCTCACAACCTAAACCGACAAGATGGATAAAAGATAGAAAGGGAAACAGAGGAAGTAACTTGCCCAAGGTTACCCAGGAGGTCAGTGGCAAAATCAAATAAAGCACCTAGATTCCCAATACAGTGGCCTACCTGCTGGATCCTCATGTCAGCTAGAAAATCTTACTAAAAATGCCTGGGGTATCCCCCAATCTGTGCATTGTCCAGATCCTGCTTTTCTTACATTCCCAAATCTCACACCTTCTTCAGTGGAAGTATAAGCCATGGATAATCAAGCCATTCCATTAGCACTTTGCTCCGTGCTAATCCTCGCTTTTTATTGAGCTCCACAGAGGAAGCCTCTGTAGAACTCAGTGCTTGTTAAAAAGGAGGCCTGTACTTTGAATCCCCTATTTGTAGATGTTGAAATGAATTGACTTGCCCAAGCTCACCAAGCAAGGCAGCAGCAGTAGTAACACGAACGTGATTAGTACACAAGACGCTAGATTCCAAGGATCTATCTACTAGACCACACTGCCACCCTGGCTATAGAAATTAACAATTAGTTGAATTTATCATCTCTCTCTCTCTTTCCCCCACTCCCTTACTAAATGATGGAATATCACTAATACACCAAAATTGGGAGTTTTTTTACAATTTCCCTGCAAGTTTTCGAAACATTAGGATGCTCTCAAGCCACATTTTTGAGCTTTTCTTCACAACCACAAGGGCTAAAATATAGCTTAACCCCCCTCCACCCAGAAGCTGAAATTCTCCCATAATCCCTTGACTCCAGGAGCTGGGACTTTACGTGAAAAAAAATCCCCAAATACATACGACTCGTGATAATATTGCAAGAGCTGGCAGCATTGACAACCACATGCACGACAACTATAGAAGAAAGTAACAAAGTACCAGATTGTGCGTAACGTCTAACGCCACGAAGTTTCAAAAGTAGAACAGTGTTTCTATAGGTGCGGAGGGCGAAAATATGCAATGCAATGCTTCCTGTTTGCTTGTGGCTTCCTGCTGTTATAAACCGCACCAGCGCAGCGCAGATCACGTTGCTCCGTTTTAACAAGCAGCGCACGGTTTTCCTCTACCGCATCTGTGGAGAAATGTTCGAAGCGCGTCCGATACCAGCAACCTCCACCTCTAGGCGCTGCTCCCCTGCCGCGTGACAAGACCACACATTCTGATCCTATTTTTATTTCACCAAGTGGCAAAACTCCTGTTCACACCAATAGGAGCAGGACGGGGCCCTTTACCTGTGGAGACTGCTGGCCAGGTTTCCCAAAGAGCACAGGGCCTACGTGTGAGGCTACCCTCCAGCCAGCCCTGGGCTGCTCACTCGGCTACCATAACTCATCTCTCCAGCAGAGACTAAGTGACTGAGTCCGCAGCAACTTCTGGGTCAGGTGACTTCCAGGCACAGGTACTTTTCCTGAAGCCAGCGCTGTCTGTACAATAGCTCTCCTTGGGCACGAGTCCCCCTGCTGCCTCAAGGCATCACAGGCTCCCTAGGCTTCTTGTCTAGCCTGGATCTGGGCCTCATTCCCAGCCTGGTGCTACCATATCCTATTCTGACGTTGCACTAACCCTGCATCTGCCTCCTGACTTTCAGGCCCTCAGCCTGACTCTAGCCTGACTTTGACCTTTGGACTACATCAGCATGGGTGGCAGATAACGCAGGCAAGGGAAGGCATTGCCTTCCCAAACTGCCTACACTGCCCAGCTGCCTCGGAGGGCGGGGGCTGCAGCATGGCAGCCTGGCACTCTGGTTGGCCAAGAAGGATTGGGCTTCAGGGCTAGGGTTGGGTGGGGCTTAGCTTGGGGGGAGGAGCATATTGCTGAAGGGTGGGGCCTCCTGTAGAAGGGGCGGGGCAAGGGCTTGCCTCCCTCATCTGGACAGCTATCACCCATGTGCATTGGGACCCCAGCTCGATTTGGCTTGTCTATGGGCCCTGACCCCAGTTGTGACCCACAATCTGTCTCTGGACCCTGGTTTCACTGCTGGGCTTGACTCTACAGCCAACTGCAATCTTTAGTATCTGTACTTGATCACGGTGCCAACCCTCAGGCCTGACTGCTCAGATACCTAGGCTGTGTCTAGACTGGCCGGTTTTTCCGGAAAATCAGCTGCTTTTCCGGAAAAATTTGCCAGCTGTCTACACTGGCTGCTTGAATTTCCGCAAAAGCACTGACTTCCTACTGTAAGTAGGAATCTAGATTGGCCACGGACGCTTTTCCGCAAAAAATGCTTTTGCGGAAAAGTGACCGTGCCAATCTAAACGCTCTTTTCTGAAAATGCTTTTAACGGAAAAGTTTTCTCTTAAAAGCATTTCCGGAAAATCATGCCAGTCTAGTCGTAGCCCTAGTGCTTGGCACTGCGTTGCCACTCAGATAAGTGGTCAGATTCAGCATGATGTGTGGATGAATGAACAATCAAGTGTTGACAAGCCCAGGGGAATTGACGTGGGTGGGGTGGACATGACAGCTAGTCACATAATCTATCCCCTGCGGTCCCAGCTCCGAGAAGGCTGCAGGATCTGTGAAGGGGGATGAGGTCGTCTTCCTTGCCATCCAGGTAGTGTGACACATCCCCTAACCTCTCCCATTGACTGCTGGCGCTGGGGGGTGCTCAGACTCAACCCAGCTCTCTGCTCCCCAACTGATAACAAATGGAAGATGCTGGATGTTTTTGAAAAGGTGTCCACTTCAAGTTAGTTGCTTTAATGGAAAGGGAATACTGAAAAATCCAGCCATAAATATGTAATGGCTGGCCTCATAATCTTCCTATGAGCACAACAGTCCTTCAAGATGTTTTTACATTGCATGGTCTAAGCTGGGAACTACATTAGACATCCAAGTTTCTACCCTACATCAAAGCATCATCACCATCCAGTTATGAAGCCTGTAGTGGGTAAACAGGAGAAGTCACAATACCGGACTTTTTTTTTTCTTGGCGTTGCCAGGTCTGGGTGACTACGGTCAAATGATCCGAGAGCCTTTTCCATTGAAAAGGTGTTTTTCAACCAAAAACATATCAATGGTAAATAAAACATATGGGGCATAATTTGGAACGATTGCAATGCTATCTCTGGTTGTCTTTTTATTAAAAAATATCACAAATAATTTAATCAAAAAGCCTATCATATGAAGAAAAGTTTGTGAGAAAAATGTATTTCTAAAGAAGGCCAGTGTTCGATGACAAACTTTGAACTTGAAATGTTTATATTGGCATGGCTATTTCCATTTACAAGAATACTCAATCAAATACTAACCCACATGCAATATAGTGATGGATATGGGCAAACTAGATTTCTCTAGGATGAAGAATCAATAGCTGACAAATAAGCGTACATGTTATCTTATTACTGTTTGTTTAGGCATTGATTCAGTGAAGTGCTTAATAGAGCATGTGCCGAGCTTTAAAAACCCAACAAGTCTTATTGAAATCAGTAGTCTAGTCATGTGCTTAAAGTTTGGCTTATGCTGAAATAGTTTGCTTCACTGAGTCTTTAGTAAGCTTTTTCTGTTCATTTTAGAAGATAAAATAGCCTCGCATTTCTAGAAGACTTTCTGCGCTGAAAGAGAATGTTAAAAATTGAAGCAGAAATAAAGGTAAGTTAATATTAATTAATTTTAAATTAATTAATATTAATATTAATACCATCCTCTTATTTAGCACTTTTCATCAATTGCTGTCAAAGTGCTCTATAAAGGAGACCAGTGTCATTAATCCCATTTTACAGGTGGGAAAACTGAGGCCAGAGAGAGAGAGAGAGAAAGTGACTTGCCCATGGTCATTCTGCAAGGCATTGGAAGAGTCAAGAATAAAACCTAGGTGTCCTGAGTTCCAGGCTAGTGCTCTATCTCCTAACACATTTCAAAGTACCTGTCATCTCGGTGAACAATGATTAGCGAACTTGGAGGCCAGCATCAAAACCTTTGATGCAAATCCAGGAGAGGCAAATTTTGCAATGACAAAATATATCAAGGTGCAATTTAATATTTTGAGAACTCAGACATAGTTTAACCATGCTTCCAAATATGTGTGTGTGCTGGAGGAGGTACAAAAGAACTAAGGAAGGAACAGATCCTCATCTAGCATAAAGTAACATCACTCCATTGGTTTCTATGGGCCCATGACACCAGTTGACATTCTGGCTTTATATATTTTAACCTGAATAAGTGCTCACCCTGCCAACAGCCATCTGTACCAACCCAAATGTGTCTCCCTGCACATCTCTCCTTTCCTATTTTAATTTGAAAATTCCTAATGAATAGATAATACTCATAAGTACAGGCTGAACCTCTCTAGTCCGGCTCTCTCTAGTCTGGCATGATGTCAGTTAGCTGGATGGCCACTTATTATTGGTGTGGCCAAGTTTCCCATGGTCCCACAAAGTTTGTTTACAGCCACCAGTCCTGGCTCTCAGTGTTCTGTGCTGTTCTTTAGCTCTAATTTACCCCTGAATGTCCAGGAAGCAGCGGAAGTGTTGGTAATGCTGTTAGACATTATTGACATAAGAATATAAGAACGGCCGTACTGGGTCAGACCAAAGGTCCATCTAGCCCAGTATCCTGTCTGCCAACAGTGGCCAGCACCAGGTGTCCCAGAGAGGGAGGACCGAAGACAATGATCAAGCAATTTGTCTCCTGCCATCCTTCTCCAGCCTTTGACAAACAGAGGTCAGGGACACCATTTCTTACCCCTGTGGTCCAGCACCGGTCACGTCCCGAGAGTGCTGGACTAGACAGGTTCAACCTGTTTCTTTGTTTTAGCTACGGTGGTTTTCTCTCAAATTTCAGTCCATCTTGTACCTCCCTGGTCCAGCACCCTTGGAACCTGACTTGGCCAGAATTTGCCAGATCAGAGGAGGTCAAAGTGACGGGGCTCCACTTTCCCTTTGTGGCTTCGCTACTGCGCGGGACTCCATTCTCTCACCTGGGCACTGTGCTCCCCTCAGTGGCTGGGGGGCTGTGCTGCCGTCTGGAGATCCACTCTCCCCCTGGAGACTCCTCTGCCGCCCTCCCCTTGGTGACAAGGAGCTCTGCTCCCCCTACCCTGGAGACCAAGGGCTCTGCTTTGCTCCCCGATGCTCTGCTGCCTCCAGGGCTCTGTCCTGCCCCCTAGTTTAGCAACGCTCCTGACCCCAGCCCACCAGCATAGCCCTGTAAGTGCTCTCACAGGGTCACCCTGATGATGCCGGACCAGGGGTGTTCCCCGACCAGGGAGGTCTGGATGACAGAGTTTCACCCTGTATGTGCATGTGCAGGACTGTACAGAAAATTGGTCACATCCCTGTTTCTCTAAAGAACCAGGATGGGCAGTGAAAGGAAGAGAAGAAAACGACACCGTCTCTCACAAGAAAAACACATGTAAATACTCTCTTCTCATGGGACCACCTATTCTGTGGAATCAGACAGTTGGAGGGCATCAGGGCAACCGAAGTTGCAAATGAATCGCAACTGGAATGGAAACAGGCACCCTAAAATGAGGAACTTCCTCTGGAGCCCAAAGACTAGCATTAAAGACACTGTAAAATAGGTGACGGATTTCTAGGTTCCCTTTGGTAGGGACAGGTGTGAGTTTTCTCTCCCTCTGTTTGTAGCCCCTTGGCACGCAAAACGTGTTACTTCTGCTTGTGGTGTCACCGTCTGTTGCCACGGAAACAGGGAAGGTGTTCTGGAGATCCTTTGCTCAAGCAGGCCACAAGAAGAATTAAGCTGAGATCTGTCGTGCCTGGGAAACATGTGAAAGTGATTAAGAGCTCAACAGACACAGAGATGCCATCTTTGCAGGAAACATTTTCTGCTAGTCTTTGCAAAGAACCCGGCAGCAGTAGATGCACATGGCTGTCATGTGTAGCCACGGACTTCCATCTTTACAGCTCCCTTGCAAGTCGTCTTCCTTCCTCAAGAGTCAGTATGGGAAGGATTGGACTTCTTAACCCCTTGCATCTTCCAACCTCATTCCTGGCTGGCCTCGTGCCCAATGCATCCTTCTACCTCAGCTCTATAAACATGCTACAAACCTGCTTCTGTGACAGCCTGTTGGATTTTAACATGCCGCTGCAATCACCTTATTCTCCACTGGTGTAAAGAGCTCACTGAGGGTATGTCTCAACTACAGAGGTTTTTTTTTTTTTGAAAAAAGTGGCCTTTTTTCGAAAAAACTATACCTGTGTCTAGACTACCGCCACATTCTGTCGACAGTAAATTGACAGAACGTGGTGGTTTTGTCGACGGCAGTAAATCTCATTCTTCGAGGAATACCGCCTTTTTTCGAAAGTCACCTTTCGAAAAAAGGCGCTATTGCATGAAAACAGGGCTTTTTCAAAAGAGTGCTTCTAGACTCTCTTTCGAAAATGTGAGATGCTTTTTCGAAAAATCTTCTTGCTGTCTAGATGCTCTTTTTCAACAGAGCCTTTTTCGAAAAGATGCGGTCGAAAAATCCTCTGTCGAAAAAGGCGTGCAGTCTAGACGTAGCTAGAGGTACATTTGTCATAGAGATTTAAATACGCACTGCTCCGTCTTAAAACAATATCTGAGGTAACACATCCCACAGGCCTGATTCTTGTTTACAGTAAGGGCCTATTGTACTGCTTGAACAGTGCCAAAGTAGTTAAATAAAAGGGTCCCTCCCATATAAATGCAAAAATACTGATATAAAAATGCTTATACCAGTCCTAGTATCAAAATAAGTTATATCAATATATGGTGACTTATACACTGGTATAACTAATACAATAGAACTTTTATAGGTATAATTGGATGGGGAAAATCCCCCCTCCTCACCATAGTTATCTGGGAAAACTTTAAAGTGCAGCTCCGCCTTTGGGCCCGTTTACATTTGCTATCATTTAATGCTGCTCGACACTGCCAGAGTCATGTGAAAGGGGCTTTCATGTAAATGAAAACCAGTGCCTGATCTCCAGAAAGACTCAAATCAATGTAAACACAATTTTATCAGCCTGTCTCCCCGCAGTATGGTTTCCAAGATTAGTACACCAGAAAATGCAATCCAGTTCTCAGCAGGCCTTTTATAATACCAGAGCTGTTATCAAGCTGCAAAGAAATATAGGCCCATTTAAACAGACAATGAAGCAAGGAGATGAGTTCACCCTTCAGGAAGGATGAGCAAAAATAAACAACAAATTAACATCAAGTCACACAAGTAAACAAACAAAAGAGCAGATGCAGTGAGCAGAGCGCTAGCGGCTGACATTGGGTGGTGGAATGTTATAATTTTATAAAATCTCACATAAAACTCAGTTCTTGGCACATATTTTTGCTGGAGAGAAAACAAACCAAACTGCTTAGCAAAACTTGAAGCAGCAAAATGGGTTCTTAAGATGCTTGGTATGCGTGTGAAATAAAAATCAAAGACGTTGCTCCTTTCACAGTTATGAAAAAAGCGCGTAAAAATTATAGATGTTGTTTTTATATTTAGCCCTCATTGGGGCCCACAATTTAGAAACAAAGTATGAAACCATGGCACAACTTCCAACCGGTATAAATTGTGAATTAAAGGCTCTCGCTTGGTGCACTTTGAACATTTGCTATATTTATGTGCGGACCTTGACTTTCTGCCGAAAACTGCCAAGGAAAAAAGCCTGCAATGTCAAATCAAACTTTAAATAAAAGTTGAAGCATCTATGTTTTACTTTAGATATTGTCATTTTTGGTCCTTGTTGTTGCTGTCTGTGGAATAAACTTATCAAAACAAGAGACCTATAGACATTTATGGAAAGAAGAGATCTATGGTGCAATTTTGTCAAGTCACAGTTGGGACATGGTGAACAATTTCAATTGGCTGTCAAAAAGAAAAAGGTCTAGGGTGAAATTTTTAAAAGCACCAAACTCATTTATGTGTCTGATTATCAGCGCTTACTGCTATCATGAGATTTTTTCAGTGGGAAAATCAACGTAATACCCTGGAAATACATTGTGTTTTACCAGCCTATTTGATTTCCTTCTGTCCCCCATTGTAATTATTAACATAGTAATATTATTCCCTGAAATAAATACAGTGGTCCTTATTCTCTTTTTCATTAGGCGCATTTTTCATCACTGGAGTGCAAGGGTCTCATTTTTGGTGAAAAGTATTTTATTAATATAACACCAAAACTATTTAAGGAAACACTGATGCCTTCTGTATTTTAGAGTACTGTGGTATTTTTCTGACATGGCATGCTTCCTGTTTGCCATTCATTCAAATACTGATTGCATTGAAGAACTAAACATGTCTGAGAGCAGAATGTTTCAGAAAAAAATGTTGTATTTTTATGTTTTATTATTTAGCATTTTCCTTTCATGGGTATTTTACATTTGACTAGAAAGAAAAATCACCCAAACCTTGGTGTATTTTTATAGTCAAGATCTCAGATAGCGAAAATACTACTTAAGAAAATTAAGAACTAGATTTTCCAAAGAACTCAGCAGCCAGAATCTCTGATTAAGAGCCGCTGATGATCTGTGCTCTGGAAATTTTCCCTTCTCAATTAGATGCCTAAAGAAGAACCCATCTCTAGTTTGTGGAGAGGGAGGGAGAGGCGAGGTTCTGAGCTCTTTTAAAAACCTGCCTTTACATTAGCACATGCATGGAAACAAAGACATAAATCTCTCATCCCCTTTGATGAAATGAGGCTAGACAAAGCATAGTCACAGGAGAACCACAAATACCTCTCAGCAACCAGAAACAGGCCGAATGCAGCTCATGGGAGTCATGTAACTAGCCCTTTGCTGGCCCCTGTGATCCTTGCATTATATCTGTTTGCTGAGGAGCTTTTGAGGTTCTGCTGTGATTATTCCTTGTCTAATCTTATTACCTTGAATTCAGGAGGGTTATTTGCCGGTATACGGCAATGCATCTGCAGCCACACTTCCCAGCACTGCTAATATGGGTATGCGGTCAGTAAAGATACTGGACTGGTATTTTCTGGGTGTTTATTTGCTCACAAAGAGGTTCGCCTGCTTTGGGTTTGATGTCCATTGGGTAAAATACTATGGCCTGGAGATCAGACCTGAAGATCCTGTTGTTATTACTACAGGCTTGTCCCTGCTATGCTGGAGAGCGAGGCTGAAGCGATCCATCACTGACTGTCAATTTATCATGTCTGCTTACACACGATAAATTGATCTCCGAGCACTCTCCCATCGATGCTGGTACTTCACCAGGACAAGAAGAGTAGCTGGTGTCAATGAGAAAGCAGCCTCCATCAACCTTACCACTCAAGACACTGTGGTAAGTACGTTGATTGCAGCTATGGTATTTGCATAGCTGAAGCCATGCAGATTACATTAATGGTGGGGGTTAGTGTAGACAAGGCCTCAGAAAGAAACCCTAACACTGTTTTAAGCCCCACTGCTCCAAGCTGTACATAGAGCCCTGATCCACAGCAAGTTAATCTCCCACTCACATTGAAGCAAATGAATTTCCACACAGATACAAGTGTCTGCCCATGCAGCATGATCAGGGTCTGTTTGTTCAGCAGCTGGAACAATTGGTCCCCAATCTGTGTTTGTGCCCTCTAAGTACCACAGCAATACAAATAATAAATAATAACAATAATAGATTGCGTATTTTCTGGATTTGCCTTTTCAGTTAAGTTAATGACTTGCGGACAGAATGCATCAAAATCCATTGTCTGCATCTGTAATATTTTTGCATTTTAAAAATATGTCTTATTCTCTCCCCACCTCCCCCGTACAGTTCTCAGCTCTTCGCTCTCTATTTCTGCTTCAAGTTTGGAGAGCCGGGGTTTTCTTTTGGGTTTTATCAAATTACACATTGAAGAAAGGCATACTTTTGAGAAACAGATGGATTTAATGTGCATGAAAATACATGCCTTTTAAAGAAACTAAATTAGTAGTTCCACTTCTGCCCCCTTTTATTGAAGACAGAGCTCCCGGAGAGACCTCCGCTATAAAGCAAAACTTTACAGACATCAGCAAAAAGAGATTTATTTGCATGGAAATTTGACAGAACATCAGAGGAGCTCTTTGCAACACCAAATTTACCCGCGTCAGATATGGAGGAAGCTGGCTTCTAAATCAGAACTGGGATAATGATAAAAGTGAGGCCGTACAACCCTTTAATTCTTTGACATATGAAGACTCTTATTTATGGTATGAGTAGAGCATATCTGCTAATCAACAGCTGAGAATCTCCTTCATACCATGCAGCGAGATTGATTAATTACTAGTTAGTTTGTTCTAGAGACAAGGTAACGTTTGCTCCTTCCATGGTCCATGTAGTCTCTCTTTACATACGGAGAATTGAAAAATAAGGACCTGATTTCACAAGTGCTCAGAATCCAACAATTTCCACACAATTGTTCTACAAAAAGCTGAACCAGTGTAGTTGCTGCCTTCTCTGTCTCCTCTTCCTCAGCTGCATCTGGTTGGGTATGTCTACATAGTGAGTCTCAGGGCTTGGTTGACAGAGTGGAGCTCATGGAATTTATGCAATGGGCTAAATGCATAGGCCTGGTGGCTTTGGCTCTGTAGCCCATCGTCCTCCCTTGGCTGCAGAGCCCGAGTTGCAGCACCTATGTTGCTGTTTTTGCACCGTAGTGTGAACCTCACGAGCACAAGTCTGTCAGGCGGGGCTCCGAGACTCGGTGCTTTGAGCTGCGCTCACTGTTTAGATGTACCCTTTCAGTACTACAGCCTTGCACACACGCCAGAGCACTCGGCCCGGTCTTTACAGTGAAGAAAAGCTCTGTAGTCACATGTTTGCAGCAGCAAATTAAGAAACGGACCGTAAAAGGGGTGTGGCTCTGGGATGGAACAAAAGGAATTGTGGGCATTTGAGCCCCAAGTCTCAGAGTTCCATGGGAGAAGTGTGACTATCCCATAATGCATAGGGGCACAAGGCAGTGAGGCTAGAATGTGACACAGAGGATTCTGGGATTCGAGCCACAGTGCAGGACTCATTCCAGCAATCTACCTTAATGCCATGTGGACACAGTGCATTGGCGCCCATGCTGAAATGGTATTGTGCCGGTAGAACTATTGCCAGTAATTTGAGAATTTGCCAGATTCTCAAAAGATCACAGCTCCCACTGAGACACCTAATCGAGGCGTAGCTTCAGCAAACCGCTCAAGCACATGCTGAAATATAGGCACATGAGTAAGTCCATCCCTGTTCCATGTGCCTAAATCCTTTGTTGAATAGGATGAGTTACAGCACACACTTACAGTTGACCAGGTGCATAAGGACTTTGGTGAATCTGCCAAAATTGCCCAATTTTCAAGCAATATTCAATGTCTAGGCCACGTCTTCAGGTGCCACGCCAGAGATCGATCTTCTGGTGTTCGATTTAGAGGGTCTAGTTAAGAACCGCTAAATCGAATGCTGAGGGCAGCTCCGGTCACTGCCATTACTCCTGACAGTCGTGAGGAGTAAGGGAAGCCAATGGGAGCTTCCATTGGCCTCCTCCCCTTGAGAAGATGGTACCAAGATCAGATTAAGGTAAGCTGACTCCAGCTAGGTATTTTACGTTGCTGGAGTTGCATACCTTAGCCCGACCTTCCAAGTCTAGTAGGGTATGTCTACACTTGCACCCTTGTTCCAACTAAGGATGCAAATGCAGGCATTCAAAATAATAAATGAAGCTGGGATTTGAATATCCCATGCTTCATTAGCATAATCTCGGCCGCGTGCTGTTTCGAAACCCAGCTGTTTTGAAAGTGAAAGTCGCTCTGGGCCGCGTTTGTTTGAATCAAAACCCTTGGTTCGAACTAACGTTACTCCTCATTTTTTGAACGAATGCGGCCCGGAGCGCACTTTCACTTTCAAAACTGCTGGGTTTCGAAACAGCATGGGGCCGAGATTATGCTAATGAAGCGCAGGGTATTTAAATCCCGGCTTCATTGAGTATTTCAAATGCCTACATTTGCACCCTAGTTCGAGCTAGAGTGCAAGTGTAGACATGTATCGACCTGACCTTAGTAACTCCCAGTTGTTCGCATACACCCTGACTCAGCAATTCAGGCAAGCATTTCAGGATATCCTTAAGTTCTTAGAAAAGGACATAAGCAGATGGAACTTGATCCAGGGCCCACTGAATTCAGTGAGAGTTTTCAGGCTGAATTCAATGGGCCGTTAATCAGGTTCATGCCAGTGTGCTCTCTTGAATGAGGGGCACTGTTTTCAACGCGGACTCCTGGGCACATTTGAAAATCTGGCTGTAAATCAAAACATGATCCTCAAGTAACTCTTCAGTCTATTTAAAAGTAAATAGTTTCTTTTATAAGTAGCTGGATCTTTATTAGCAATGGATGAACATCAAACATTTCAGAGCTTAGTTCTAATAAGCAGTGGAAAAGTCAGATGCTTATCTAAATCTCAAGTGTGTTATCTGAAGCTCCTGACCCAGCACAATTGCATTATCACACAAGACCAAGCTGTCTTCTGACATTCCTGCCACTTCCAGTATTGGTCTGGGCCAAAACTCAGCATATGGCAACATGTAAAAGGAGGAGGGAAAAAAAAGGAAATGAAAAATTACTAAAATGAATTTAGAACTTTAGGAAAGGTTTTGGGTAGAGTTTGTTCTAAGAATGGCCAAAGCTCAAAATATTTTTTCTGAACTGGGTCATTCATCCCTAATTTTTATGTCTTCCCTTTTCAAAGGCTGGCTTACTTTTGGAATTGATCTCATGTTGTACTTCTCCCTGCCATCAATTGGACTGAACCGGGGTCACCTAATGAAATTAATAGGCAGCAGGTTTAAAACAAACACAAGGAAGTACTTCTTCATATAACACACAGTCAACCTGTGGAACTCCTTGCTGGGGGATGTTTTGAAGGCCAAAAGTATAAATGAGTTCCAAAAAGATATGTTCATGGAAGATGGGGTCTATCAATGGCTATTAATTGACATGTTCAGGGATGCAACCCCATGCTCTGGGGTGACTCTAAACCTCTGACTGCTAGAAACTGGGCCTGGATGACTCATTTCCCTGCTTTGTTCATTTCTGCTGAAGCATCTTGGACCAGCCACTGTGAGAAGACAGGATACTGAACTACCATTGGTCTAACTCAGGATGGCCATTTTTACTTTCTGAATGGACAGATGGATGGCTGGCTTAATCGATGGATAGATGGGTTAAATAGAATGGTCAGATAGCTAATCCAGTTAATCCACCCGATCTCTGTACCCGTTCTCCATGCACATTGCAATAGTATCATAATCTGAAGAACCATCTGTGATTTCATCCTTAACTTTGATGGACTATATCAAGTGGAGCAAATGAAGGATCAAGACTCAGGCTCAGGTCCCAAAAGGTATTTAGTCACTTGACTTCCAATGAAACAGTAAGAGTTAGTCGCCTAAATACTTTTGAAGATTTGGGCCCCAGTCCTTTGTCTGAGGGTTATAACTTTCTCCCAGCAGCTCCTGTTCTGCTCTGGAACTTTGGCATGGATTTTAGTGGGAGTGACGACCAAGTCCCAAAAGATTTGGAAGACGTGTTGCTAAATGTGCAGGGTCAGGTATGTCCCCAAACATATCCAATTCTTTTTTGAACTCATTTATGCCCATGCAAATTTCAGCCCCCATGACTTCAGAGGGCGGTGTGTATGGAACTTGAGACAGAATATGGATGACAGGTTAAACCTCTTCAGGCCCTGACTGGAACCGAACCAGAGAATTTACTGAACAATGGGAGGTCAATATTGTCTAGCAGAGTTACCAACACTTCCCCTGCTTACTGGGCTCTGAGAAGACACTTAGGGGTAAATTAGAGTTAAATAGCAGCACAGGATACTGACTGGTGGCTGTGAGCACATTTTATGGGACCGTGGGAAACTTGGCCACACCCACGATAAGTGGACATCTGGCTAACTCAAATCATGCCAGACTCCAGATGTTGCCAGACTAGAGAGTGCTGGATTAGAGAGGTTCAACCTATATTTTCTTTTTTCACTGTTTAAACTGTGTCCCTCCTTCAGCATCACCCATACCCATCTTGGCAAGAGGCCTTGAAAAAGCAGCTGCTGCTGTAGAGTCAGCATAATAGCAAAGTATTGGCTCTCTCAGCCCACACTTTCTGGCTGTGGAGCATATGAAGGTAGCAAGTTAAGTGGGGGGAGGGGAACGCTATACAAATTTACTAGCGGAAATGCAAACAAAGAAGGTAAGAGATGTACATGGGAGATAACGAGGTAAATATTAGCAAAGGTAGCCTTTAGAATACTAATATAACCAGATATCAGTAAGGAACAAATATTCAAATGTTCAGGGCTGGATAGATTATTTCCAGTTCTAGCGTGGCTGACGAAACACCAGCCTGCCACGATAGCAAATGAGAGCGGATGTGGGACTTTCTTTTTTAGCTTTGGGATGATAATAGGGAGCACTCTCTGGTAGCAGTCCAAATCTTCAGAGATCACTCCACTTAAAAGTTTGTGATGCTCCAAGCTCCCCCCTTCATTGTAAGGTTGTCTTAAGTTGTAAGGGCTTCATATCGCTAAGCGGAAGTCCATACAGGGACTCTGATGAGCAATTTGCCGGGAGACTAATTGATTCATGTTACTATTGGGTTGTCTGATTTGATCTCGGGGTAGCACATGGGTCCATGTGTGCGCACTTCTGAAAGATGGTCGAGTGTACGTAGGGCAGTGGATGGACACGCTTGTAATGCAGAATAGTCACAGTCCTACCACATTCACACAGAACATCGTGACTCAGTTTCCCCTGAGAACGATTCTCACTAACTTCAGCGGGCATTGAATGGGGCCCCATGGAGCAGGGACATTTCTGTTGCTGTTTTCATTCACAAATTGGCATTCCTCAGAGCTCTTCTCCCCCGCCTGCTCTTCTGACTCTCTCTTCTTTGGCTCCTTTTCCTACCTCCCACATGGTGGAAAAATTATTCCCCTGCAATCCGAGTACTGTGTGATGTCAAATAAATTACAGAAGACAGAGGTGCAGGGCTTTTGTGTGTGTGTGTGTGTGAGAGAGAGTGTGTGTGTGTTTGTGTGTGTGAGAGAGAGAGAGTGTGTGTGTGTGTGTGTGTGAGAGAGAGTGTGTGTGTGTGTGTGTGTGTGTGTGTGTGTGTGTGAGAGAGTGTTTGTGTGTGTATTATTATTATTTTTTAAGAATTCCTTTGACGACTCATTGTAATTCTCCACATTAAGGACCATTATTACCTTGAATCTATGTCATTCACTAGGCAAGCCTATAATACTGCATTTGAGGAGAAACAGAGAAAAGTTTACTTCTTTTCAACAATTCAAGGAGCAAGCCCTTCAGATGCAGTAGTTTTCTTTGTGTTTGGTCAATGGTCATCAAAGATCTGTTGACAACCATTATAGTTATTAATTATGTGTATTATGCTAGCAGCTAGAGACCTCAATTAAGTGTGTGTGTGGCTGGAGGGGAGGATTGCTGTACAAACACTTAGAGAGAAGTGGTGAGTGTTTGCAATATAAATAGACAAAGAATTGAGGGGAAGATGGAGACACAAAGAGATGAAGTGACCTGCTCAGAGTTCCCTCTAAGCTGTGCACTTGGGCAACCACCTAGGAGAGATTCAAATGCTGCCCAGCCGATTAGCAGAGCTCCCATAGGTGCCCACAACCAGAAGCATGTGTTTGTACTGGTGGTTCACATCTGAATAGGCCGTGGCGCATATAACAACATTTATTCCACACATAGATGGAAAAAAATTAGAGGACCATTGCTTGTGAGAACATAAGAACATAAGAATGGCCATACTGGGTCAGACCAAAGGTCCATCTAGCCCAGTACCCTGTCTGCTGACAGTGGCCAATGCCAAGTGTCCCAGAGGGAGTGAACAGAACAGCTAATGATCAAGCAATCTCTCTCCTGCCATCCATCTCCACCCTCTGACAAACAGAGACTAGGGACACCATTCCTTACTGGACTTAACCTCCATGAATGTATCTAGTTCTCTTTTAAACCCTGTTATAGTCCTAGCCTTCACAGCCTCCTCAGGCAAGGAGTTCCACAGATTGACTATGCGCTGTGTGAGGAAGAACTTCCTTTTATTTGTTTTAAATCTGCTGCCCATTAATTTCATTTGGTGGCCCCTAGTTCTTATATTATGGGAACAAGTAAATAACTTTTCCTCATTCCCTTTCTCTACACCACTCTTGATTTTATAGATCTCTACTTTATCCCCCGTTAGTCTCCTCTTTTCCAAGCTGAAAAGTCCTCTTTTCCACATAGCTGGTCAGTACCAGAGTCAGGAACTGAACCTAAGGGTGAAATCTTGGATCCATCAAAGTCAATTGCATAACTTTTATTGAGTTCAGCAGAGTTAAGATTTCATCCCATAGCTCAAGTCCTGACTCAGTGCCTCATCCTTTAGGCCGCATTGCTTCCCTAGAGCCATTATTGTTGACCCATCATTAACGTTTAATTAAGACACAAGCAGAAACATTTCAAGAAGGGCTTACACACTGTATGCAGAGAGCAAAGCTGAGCGAAGAAATGCACCCTGTGTAATATTTACTGAAAAGGCCATACATCGCTGCAGCAGGAAAGCTGTCTCTTTTATAGCCTGCTCCAGTTTGGCGTGTGACGTGACAAATTAGTTTAGAAGGACATTGTTTCCAATAAAATTATCTTTTCAAAAACAGTTTTTGTTATTTAATGTCAAACAAACCGCTGTGTTTATTATTGAATGTTACATAGCTCCATGAGAACAGTCTCTAAGATGATGGCTTCGCAGGGAAGTTTAATGTCCGATTCCAAAAAGAAAAAAAAAGTTCCACTCCTTTGGATTTTGTGTTGGCAAAAGGCATCAGAGAGTGTCTTGTGAGGAAAGCCATTAGAATGTTTTCAGCGAAGACTGTAAACAATGGGGATCAAATAGCTGCACTTGTGTTTCGTCCTAAAGATTTACTTGCTTACAATATCTTTTACTGTCTTAAGGACAGTCCGCCCCCACTGTTTTGCTAACAAACCAAATAGGAAACATACAGTAAATATGCTGATGTCTGTCCATGTCCTCAGTGAGATGGAAACATGAACAATGTTTTGTTTTGCAATCTGGGGGATGGCAGATGTTAGCAAGATTTAACATGTGTGTTTCTATGTGGTTTGCTTAAGAAAGCCGGTGGAGAGGATACTAACAAAACCCTCATCCTGCAAACACCAATTACTATTGATTTATTGTTTAGATTATGGCCTAGTCTACACCTGAGGTTGACCTAGCTACATTGCTGGGGATGTGAAAAATTTCATGCCTCATGTGACTTAATTCATGCAGCACACAGTTAAAACTTGTGGAACTCCTTGCCAGAGGATGTTGTGAAGACCAGGACTTTAACAGGGTTCAAAAAAGAACAAGATACATACATGGCTAATACTTATTAGCCACGATGGACCTAACCTCTGTTTGTCAGAGTCTAGAAATGGGTGACCCTCCATGTTTAGGTGCAACACAGTAAATAGAAGAACTGTCCTGTCAACCTACCTAATAGCTCTTTGACAGGTGGCTTAATGACGTAGATGGCAAAAGCCATTTGATGTAGGATGCAACTACACCACAGCACTTTAGCAGCACTGCCCTACGTCCATAGCTGCGGAGCTGAGTCAGCTCTTGCATAGACATACTCAGTGTTAGTGACTAGAATCCCTAACTGAGAGGGTCTCATTGTGCTAGGTGTTCTGCAGACACATCGTGAGAGACAGTCCCTGTCCTAAAGAGCTTATGATCTAAATAGACCAAGATTAGGAATCGAAACAGTCAGAGACTTGCCCAAAGTCACTGAGCAGGTTAAATGGCCAGGTGGTATGAATTCCGGGTCTTCTGATTCCTAGCCCAGTTCCCTATCCACTAGCCTGTATTGACTCTACTTATGCACATGCCACATGACAGGCATGCTGGTAAGGTCCTGGAAACAGAGAATAAGACAGAGAATATTTTATTGCCTCTATAAATCCATGGTACGCCCACATCTTGAATACTGCATACAGATGTGGTCGCCTCATCTCAAAAAAGATATCTTGGCATTGGAAAAGTTTCAGAAAAGGGCAACAAAATGATGAGGGGTTTGGATGCCATATGAAGAGAGACCAAAAAGATTGTGACTTTTCAGCTTAGAAAAGAGGAGACTAAAGGGGTTGTGATAGAGGTCTATACAATCATGACAATATGGAGAAAGTGAATAAGGAAAAGTTATTTACTTGTTCCCATCACATAAGAACTAGGGGTCACCAGATGAACTTAATACAAAGCAGGTTTAAAACAAACAAAAGGAAGTATTTTTTCATGCAGCGCATAGTCAATCTGTGGAACTCCTTGCCAGAGGAGACTGTGAAGATCAGGATTTAACAGCATTCAAAAAATAATTAGATAAATTCATGGAGGTTAAGTCCATCGATACTTACTAGCCAGGATAGGTAGGAATGGTGTCCCTAGCCTCTGTTTGTCAGAGGCTGGAAATGAGTGACAGGGGAGGAATCATTTAATGATTCCCTGTTCTGTTCACTCCCTCTGGGCATCTGGTTTAAAATCTGCTACCTATTAATTTCATTTTGTGGCCCCTAGTTTTTATGCACATCGAGTGGATGTTTTCAGAGAACTATCCACAATGACTCCAAGGTCTCTCTCTTGCATAGTTATAGCTAAATTAGTCCCCATCATATTGTATGTATTGTTGGGATTATTTTTTCAACATTAAATTTCATTTGCCATTTTGTTGTCACTTAGTTTTGTGAGATCTTTTTGCTGCTCTTCACAGTCTGCTTTGGACGTAACTATCCTGAGCAGTTTAGTATCATCTGCAAATTTTGCCACCTCACTGTTTACCCTTTTCTCCAGATCATTTATAAATACGTTAAATAGGATTGGTCCCAATATGGCCCCTTGGGGGACACTACTTGTTAGCTCTCTCCATTCTGAAAACTTAGCATTTATTCCTACCCTTTATTTCCTGTCTTTTAACCTGCTACGAGTCCATGAGAGGACCTGCCCTCTTATCTTCTGATTTCTTACTTTACTTAAGAGCCTTTGGTGAGGGATCTTGTCAAAGGCTTTCTGGAAATCTAAGTACATTATATCCACTTGCTCCCCCTTGCCCTCATATTTGCTGACCCCCCTCAGAGAACTTTAGCAGATTAGTAAGACAGGATTTCCCTTTACAGAAACCATGTTGACTTTCCCTCAACAAATTATGTTCATCTATGTGTGGGACAATTCTATTCTTTACTATAGTTTCAATTTGCCTGGTACCCATGTTAGACTTATCGGTCTGTAATTGCCAGGATCACGTCTAGAGCCCTTTTTAAATATTGGCATCATGTTAGCTATCTTCCATTCATTAGGCATAGAAGCTGATTTAAAGGATAGGTTACAAATCACAGTTAATAATTCTGCAATTTCATAGTTGAGTTCTTTCAAAACTCTTGGGTGAATGCTAGCTGGTCCCAACCAGGGATAGACCAAAACTGCAATCTTAAATCCAAACTCCTAACTCCTTTCCCAGGTCCACATTCCTGTTTCTGAATACGGACTCACAGACTTTCAGGTCAGAGGCAACCATCTTCCTTGGCACGCTTGGCTACAGAACCTCACTCAATCCTGAAATGGACCCCCGATCCTGTCTGGCTTACTGAAGCCCTCAAATCATGGTTTAAAGACATCCAGTTAAAGAGAATTAATCATTCAGCATAACCTGAGGCCTTTTATTTAAGTTGGATGCAAAGCTGAAAGGGCATTGAAATTGAACAGCGATAGACAACCGAGGCTATAGAGTGAGCCGCATGAGTGGTCCTCCTTCCTCTCAGTGGACTGCAAGATCATCATAACCAAGACAGTTTTCTGGGACAGGGTAATTTTTCTAACTGCGCTTGCATGCCTGGAATTCGTGGGGAGGTGCCTATTGAACTGTAGCAGGGCTTTGATTGGATGCAGAGAGAGCGCACGGCTCTCACAGTCAATGTTGTGTGCAATCAGCACGCACCTCCCTTCCCGTGCCTTTGCTTTAAATGCGTGTCACTTTAGTAATGGCAATAGGAAAAAAATTATGCGGCCGGAAACCAATGGAATCTGGCCATCCTGTGCACAGGCAGCATGGGCAACAAATTGTTTCGCAGGCCACACGCAAAATCCTGATGGGCCGCATGTGGCCCATGGACCACAGGTTGCCCACCACTGAAACTGATGGTCTCATGGAACTTGTATGGAGCAGAACCTCAACTGATCTAAGATAGCATGTATTGAACTGCAATGATTTATTCCAGCTCAGAATCTAGCTGTATGACCCTCCTCCTGAAATAGGTTCTGTGCACTGTGAGGGAGAGAGGCGCAATCCGGCTCATGGGAAATACCCTCTCCCTGATCTACAATATATTTCAGAGAGTTTGTGTGTCTGTCTGTCTGTTCAAGAACGCCTCCAAAACAGTAAGGCTGTGTCTACACTGGCATGAATTTCCGGAAATGCTTAAAACGGAATACTATTCCGTTTTCAGTTTTTCTGGAAAAGGAGCGTCTACATTGGCAGGCTGCTTTTCCGGAAAAGCCCTTTTCCCGGAAAAGCATCTGTGGCCAATGTAGACGCACTTTTCCGGAAAAGAGCCCCGATCGCCATTTTCGCGATCGGGGCTTTTTTCCAGAAAAGACTACTGGGCTGTCTACACTGGCCCTTTTCCAGAACAGTGTTCCGGAATAAGGACTTATGCCCGAGCGGGAGCAGAATAGTTTTTCCGGAATAGAGGTTGATTTTGTACAGTAGAGCATCGTTGCTTTTCCGGAAATTCAAGGGCCAGTGTAGACAGCTCGCAGCTTATTCCGGAAAAGCGGCTGATTTTCCGGAATAAGTGGCCCAGTGTAGACACAGCCTAAGAGGTAGAACCACCAAATTCGGTACACAGCTTCCTCTTATCACAACTTAAAATAAAGTCAGGGCTTGGTTGTGCCAGGAAAATGGGATGTCCATGGAATGGGATTGCTTCTCATAAAATCATGCAGAAAAGAGACAGAACCATCCAATTTAGTACAATCCTCAAAATTGACATAACAGAGTTAAAATTGAAAGAGAGAGAACCAAGATGAGCTAGAACAATAGGATGACCCTGGAAGAGGATTGCTTCTCAACAAACCTTCTAGCAAAGAGATAAAAAGGAGAAATTTGATGTAGTGCTCTGTTTTGGCACAGCTTAATCAATGCGTAAGGTTTGAAAACTAGAAGAAAATGTTTTTAGAAACCAAATTGATGATAGTCCTTTTTGGTTAAAACAGAGTGAAAGATAAGAGTTTATAGGGATGAAGAAAAAAATATGCCTGATGGAAATCTCATTTTTAAAAACGTACTAATAAAAATTTGATGGAAACATTTTAATAATCCCTTTTTAAGAAAATCGGAAATAAAAATCAACTTCATAAAATAACACTGTATTTTTGCAAAATACAGGCATTTTAACAAAGCATTTATATTTTCCAACTCCCCTCCCCAACCTTTAATTGACTTACAGACCCAAGCGACACCGGGTAAATCTGCCAGTTCCTAATATTTAAATGCTGCTTTCCAACTCACTCACGAGACTGTCATTTCCACAGAGTTGTAAAAACAAGAGTATTTCAATCGAATTTTAAAAGCTCTAATTTGTTTGTTCTTCGTGCCAAACAAGTGAACTCTGATGAAACCATCTTTTCCTCATCAGCATTCAGCTTATAAATTTTATAGCAGGACATCCTTACTCCAACCATTTTTTTAAGTGGCTTTAAACATCATTAATTTCCCTGTGATTTTAGTGAAGAAAAATGTTCTTTAAAAAATGAAAAACATTCCCATTCCTGGCAGGGAGTCTTAATTGGCACGTCATGTCAACTTATGCAATTACACATTAAGTTCCCATATGTCATTGGCGCACAGTAACTGCTAAGGAAGCCATTGAAATAATTGTCTAAAGCGAATGCCATTATACAGCACTCAATGGGTACGTCTACACAGCAGCGTTATTTTGGAATAATGGCTGTTAGTCTGAAATAACTATGTGAGTGTTACACTGAAATAATTTCAAAATAACGGGTGGCTTATTTTGGCATTTGTAAAGCTCATTCCATGAGGAATAACGCCTCTTCTGAAATAGCTATTTTGGAATAGCGGTAATGTGGACACTCCACTGCTTCTATTTCAAAATAGCTCCTCTCCCGCACCATTCAAAGTAGTTACTTCTCAGTGCTTCCTGGGGCTCAGAATCAAGATAGCGTGTCCACATTAGGGGAGCCTGCTTTGGACTAATTTCCAGGTTTCCCTGTAGTGTAAACGCGCTATTTTGAAATAAGCTTTTTCGGAGTATTTCTGAGAATAGCTTATTTCAAAATAATCGTGCAGTATAGACGTATCCAAAATGTGTAATGTGCTATTCCTCCTCCTGCCTGACTTTTGCGATGGAAAAATGTTTCTCTGTTGGAAAGAAAGTAGGAGGACGCGAGGACCCTGGAATACCCCATCTTAAAAATAGATTTGTATTATCTATATGTGGTAATAATTTGGAATGATATTTCAACATTTGGTTATTTTTGTGGTGTTTGTATTTTTGTGTGTGTGAATAGTTATAGAAATGATGTCATGAGAAAAATGGGGCTTACCTCTTTAAGAATAGAGGCGGGGCATTTGAAGAGAATTCAGGGCAGTGTGACCATGACTATGTGAGAAAGTGGGGGGGGGGGGGAAGCACTCAGCCTATAAAAAGCTCCCAAGAAATGTATTAGAATTCCAAGAATAAATAGAATTCTGCTTCAAAACTGAGCCGCTTTGCTGAAGGTGAAGTGACATCTGACTAAGTATATTTGAATGCCTCACGGCAATCCAGACATTACTAAGCTAGTCTTGCAACAAAGTACGGCGTGAAATATTCTCCCCAGAGTTGTGCAAAGAACCAATTTTTAAGTACTGTGGCCAAACCAAAAAAAATCAGAGAAAAAAATTTGGTTTGGGTCAGCCCCAAATTGAAAAACAGTTTGATTTTATTTTCCTGATAGAATAAAAAAAATTGAAAAAAAATACATATGGTTTCATTTTTGAGAGTTTTTAATCTTTTAGCAATTTTTAAGACCAAACCGAGTAAAAAGAAAATGTCTTTCTGAAATGAAAAGTCGGAATGTTTCACTTCAGAAATGCTAAGACAAACCATTTTCACATTACCAATTTTTTTTTTCAAACTGAGAATGTTTGATCAAGGGTGGGATTTTCAAAAGCCTTCTGTGATAGCCTAACACTGATCCCATTGAAATCAGTAGTAAAACTCAAATTGACTTCAGTGAAAATTACAGCTAGTTGAAATTTGGAGTTGAAATGCTGACATTTCAAAACTCCCTTTTATACCAGCTTGGCATGAAAAGGCAAATGTCTGAAACTTTTCACAAACTGAAAATTAGAACTGGAGGTAAGTTTTTGGATGAAGAATTTATTTGATGAATAGTGCAGTTTTGGTCAATCTGAAACTATTCGCAATCTTTGCTCTGAATCAGATCCTAAATGGACTTCTTTGAATCGCTAAACATTCTGAAAACACGCCCCTCTTCAAACTAAACATTTTCCCCTGACTTTTTTGGAACAGACACAAAATCTCAGACTCAATTCTTCACCTAGCACTCATTGAAATGTTTCAATTAGATAAGGTTGAAGTGCTTCATTTTGACTTTACCGTTTGATTATGATGTTACATTCCCTGGGTTTATATCACAAAGCCCTACTTCATTTATTATAGGAGGATGGTCTTGCAGTAAAAACTCTGGCTTAGGATACAGGTGATGTGGGGTGTGATTCTCAGGTCTGTCACAGGATGCCTGAGTGATTTTGAGAATACCACTATACATCTCTCTGAACTTTCATTTCCCCAACCTATTAATTCTGGGAGGAAGTCAGAGAACAGTAATAATAATGAACAGAACTGGGCTGAGGATCTTGTGTCTGAATCCAGATTAAGGTCAGGGCAGAGTTTAAAGTCAAGTTAAAACTCAAGAATCAGTTTCAAGGCTAAATGGGCTCTAGCACCATCTGGATCAGATGGCACTAAAATATCACTCAATCTTTTCATGCTGTTTTGCCCCCAAAGGATGAAAATACTAGGAGAACAGCAGTTTGTAGTAGATTTTGGCTTATTTCTAACCGTACTCACAACATAGGAATGAAGGATCGGGCCCTATATAGCTAATACACATTCCATAATACTGTGGTATTCAATATCCAGGAAATCTTATCTACTATTTCTGTTGTGTTCTGCATTCTCTCCCTAAGCAGTTCAGATAGAACTGAGCTGCTATTCAGAGAATAAAGTACAGATTGTATCTGTCTAGCTGGCACCTTTGGGACCTGACTAGTGCTGAACCAGCGAATTTACTGAACAATGGGAGGTCAATATGGTCTAGCAGCATTACCAACACTCCCAGGCTACGTCTAGACTGGCAAGATTTAGCGCAAATACTTTTAATAGAAAAGTTTTTCCGTTAAAAGTATTTCTGCAAAAGAGCGTCTAGATTGGCACGGATGCTTTTGCGCAAAAAGTGCTTTTGCGCAAAAGTGTCTGTGCCCAGTCTAGACATGCTTTTACGCAAGAAAGCGCCGATGGCCATTTTAGCCATTGGGCTTTCTTGCGCAAAAAATTAAGGTGCCTGTCTACACTGGCCCTCTTGTGCAAGTATTCTTATCCCTGAGCGGCTTATCCCTGAGAGGGAGCGTCAAAGTATTTGCGCAAGAAGCACTGAATTCTTACATTAGAACGTTAGTGCTCTTGAGCAAAATCTTGCCAGTCTCGATGCACCCCCGCTGTTTATGGGGCTGCTAGAAGACATGTAGGAATAAATTAGAGCTAAACAACAGCACAGAACACTGAGGCTAGACTGCAGACCTTTTCCAGGATACCAGAGGAATGCTGCGTCCAAGGAACGCATCTGCTTTTTTGAAAAAAAAATTCGGAAAAACAGATCCGTTCTTTCGCCATCCCTGTAAACCTTGTTTTATGAGGCATAAGGGATGTGCTGAAAGAGGAGGTTTTCCCAAAACTTGGCCCCATGTAGACAGACCAAATTTTGGAAAAAGCTCTTCGGAAAGAAAAGCGGAAAAAGATATGCAAATTGCAAACTGCAATTTGCATATCTTTTTCCGACTTTTCTTTGCAGTCTAGACATAGCCTAAGAGCCAGGATGGGTGGCTGCAAACAAACTTGATGGGACCTCAGGAAACTTGCCTTTTTTCTTATTTTATTGTCTGTCCTTGACCAAAACAAAAAAAATTCAAAATTTCAGCTTGCAACTTTACCACCACTTTTCAACCATCTGCAATGGAGTCTCTACTGCAAAGTGCATTGTGTGTGGTGTTCTTTCTGGTAAAGGTGGCAGGCTTAACAAAACATTTTGTGAAGAGATAGGAGATTAAAGAATCGTGGATTACTGACTTTTCCATATGTCAGGCAGGGAAATACTGTGATGTTGCCTAGCGGCGTGTCTAACTCTTTTTCTGACAGTCTTATCTGATTTTATTCAATGCCTTCTGTTTCAAAACACTCCAAGCCAGAGGTTACTTTGGCTTGCAAATTAATGTGTGTGCTACTGTGTCTTGCCCTAGTGTTGATGTCAGGTTGCTGGCTTGCTCTTTCTTTGCTCTTTTGATCATTAAAATCTACCATGCAACGTTTTCGCTAGATGCCTGGTGTTTTATCACGTAGAGGATGCCTCTTCTGCAACAGTGCTGTGCTTCCACAAATACTGCTTTTATAAGCACCGTGCCAATACAGGCATGCAATCTGTTCATTATGCATAGTTTTGACCCGCATCTTTAGATACAAAATAGCTCAAAGGTGTCGTAGAAGGCACTCTTCCACCTCTTTGATGTCCTGGTGATAGCTTGGCCGTTCTTTCCCAGAAATAAGACAAAGTTAAAATCACTGCACAATAGCATACTTCAGACGCTGAGTGAAAGCGAGCCAACTGACTTCGCTCCCGGAAGGGGCGGGGCCTTGGGAAGAAGGGGCGGGGCCAGGACAAATGAGCCTCAGCACCTTCTGGATGACTGTGCCATTCCCCCCTAGAATCATCTGAAGTGCACCACGTGAGATTCTCCGGCAGCGATTTAAAGGGCTCAGGTCTCCAGCTACCACTGCTACTGCAGTAAGGGGCCAGGAGCCCCAGACCCCTTAGTGTCACTTGGCCCTGGGGCAGTTGCCCCCTTGGTCGCCCCCTGTCAGCCGACCTGGCTGCGTGTCTGATTTCCTGCTCAAGGAGACATACTTGGGCTAGTTCTCATTGAAAAGTGTGCCAACAATTATAGTGTCGGCAGTTGCATGGACTGACCACCTAGAGAATTCAGCAAAGTTTGTTCTCAGGGTGGCTAGACCCTCCCATTACTCTCAACTTGTTCCTGTGCCTAAGATGCTATTTTTAGCATGCTAGCTCCATGGTATGTAGCGGGCAGGTTGCCCTGTAGAACAGAGAGAAGCCATTTCTGAGTTAAGAAGTCTCCCTGTTGTCCTTCCCTCTTCTAACCTGCCAAAGCAGCTGGTCTGTCAGCGTTTTCCAACCAAGAGCCTCTGCATTGCTCTAACTGAGGGCTTTGTTTGTGATGTTGGATGAAAGAGCAAGACAAAAAGAGTTAGAGAGGAGATTTTGAATAACTACTGAAAATCCAGTGCCAATAAGTCCCTGAAAGGCCTCTGAGAAACCAAACCCAAGCTGCACGGCCCCACACTGGAAGATGTCTGCTTCCCCTTATTTGGTACCAGCAAATACCAGTGCAGGACTGACACTGGTCCAAAAATGGGCTTTTGGAAATGAGAGAAACTTTTCTTGTGTGTGTTTCATTTTCTTTATGAGCTTAATTGAATTCACTTTCCTGTCCCACGAGCAATCCCGCGTTCCTGAAAGCTTGGACTTTGCCAGCACACAGAGCGGACTGTAACAACTTCATTTTTCTTCTGTGCAGGAGCTTGTTTATTACCTTTCTGAGGTTTTCAAGCAGTCACAGATTTTAAGGCCAGGTGGCACCTTTATGATCATATAAGCCAGACCATGGAATTTCAGCCAATCGTCCCCCTATCACCATATCAATAACTGGTGGTTAAACTTGAGTATAGCTCCTAGAACGGCTTGCCAAATTGCTTTAAAACCCCGAATGCTGGACAATTTATTACCCCACAGGATGCAGTCCAAGGCCACTGAGAGCACCTCTAGAGTACAGGATTTTTTTGGAAAAACGGAAAACTTCACCTATGTCCACACTGCAATCGTGTTCTTCCGAAAGAAAATCGAAAGAGCGCAGGGGTTTTTCCGACATTGGTAAACCTCATTCTACGAGGAAGAACGTCTTTTCCGAAAGAGCTCTTTCGGGAAAAGGCATGTGTGGATGCAGAAGAGGGAGTTTTTTCGAAAGAAGAGACCTCCAGGAAAAAGTACAAGTGACCTGGTGGCCATTCCGCCCATAGTAATCACAGCTTACAGGCGAGAGAGCATCCAATGAGTGTGGACGCTATCTTTCAAAAAAGCAGATCGCTTTTTCCATGTGCTTTTGAAGTGTGGACGCTTTCTTTCGGAAGAAGTTTTTTCGGAAGATCTCTTCCGAAAATGTTTCTTTCAAAAGAAACTTGCAGTCTAGATGTACCCTGAGTGTCACAATCATACCAAAAAGGATATTCCACGTTTTCAATTAGTGTTGCACTTGCGGTCTAAAACAGGGGTGGCAAACTGCAGGCCAAGAGGGCTGGATGTGGCCCTCAGCTTGCTTGGATCTGGCCCGCACTAAATCTACTAACCTGGACCTCCTAGGCTTTGGTGTGAGATGGGAATTTGGGGAGTGTCTTTCTCCTCAGTCAGGGGCCATGTCGGTGAAGGTTTTTGTTTGTTTGTTTTGTTTTGCTTCTCACTTGTGTGAGGCCCCCGACCGATTTTTCTGTGGGTCAGTGGCGCACGGTCCAAAAAAGGTTCCTCACCCCTGGAAAATGATGCTCTCCCCATGACTATACTGCCTTTTGCCTTATGAGTAGTTCATGGCCAGATGGGCTTGCCAGGTGGTATCCATTGATTAGTGGTCTTGCTACACCGCTGGGGAACACACGCTGAGTCGTTTTGGTTTGGAACCTACCAGAACCCGCTCACAACAATGTCCCCTCCAAGAGGTTCTATCTGGAGTAACGCTTGAGGGCTAGCAGTACAAGGTCATTATTCTCCTGACTGGTGAGATATAAAGGCAACAAAGCGCCCAAAGCAAAACCCTGGGTCCCAGCAAGCCAGGAACCAGGTGGCTGTTCGGAACTGCACTGCATCGATCAGTCATCTCTGGTAACGAGGTGATGGGAACCAGCTAGCTCACTGAAACGGGCATTCCAAAACTCAGCAAAAAATATCATTCTTTGCCCGAGGCAAGGAATATTTTGCTTTTTTGGATCAGAGACATGGAGAGAAAATAGAGTAGCGCTTTCAGCCCTGCATCAGTTTTTCCTGGAATTAAGATGCTCGTGTCATCCTGTTTTGTTCCCCCCCCCCCTTTTTCTTTTTAAAGCCCTGAGAGCTGCAATTAGATCTCAGCAATACAAGCAGAGAACACCTTTAAGGAAAGCAGGCTTCATAGGAGAGCTGAGGCATAAAACAAACAGCCCTTTGAACCACAGAGAGATGACTCGAGCTAACACAACAACATAAGGAGTAAGACAAAACAAACAAAAAAAGAATGAGCAATCTTGAGGCTGCATCATCTTCATTTTTTCCAAATCCTTCCCTAATAACAAGTCAGCTGGTTTATTTGAAACAAGTGAATTTCTACACACTCAACCTTACTCGTGGGTCCCCAGGGGCCTCCTCTCTCCAGCAGCACATGGAGAAGAACCTGACACAGGTTCCTAGGAGATTAACAAAAGCAAATACATGCATGGGACCAGTGAATGCATTAGAGGACTTGGCTGGAAGAGGGAAACCCAAGAAAGATCTCGCATTACTGAAATGGAGAAAAGGTCTGTGTATAGTTTGGCTTGATTTCCTGTATGGGATGAATGATTATGAGTAACAGGCAGGGTTACAAGCATGCACATTACATCCTCAGCTGATGGAAATTGCCTTCACTCCATTGAAATCAAAGGAGCCACATCCGTTTGCATCATTTGAGGATCTGGCCTCTTTTAATGTACATATGAGACTGAGGCTGGATACGCTGTGTTTGAAAGAGGCGGTGAGTGTGCTGTAAATGTGAGAGCATGCTACATGGGCATGAGAGGGTATTTTAACACATATGGGTGGTGCTTAATTGGCAGTAGAAATGTTGTGTACGCAATTTGATGCTTAAGTTCATGTGTAGTTACACGTTGCATTCAGAAAATAATTGCTTAAGTATGGATTTAAAAACCAAAATCCTTTCCCCCTTTTCACAGAGGAATCATTAATTAGAAGATTTTCAGCATATTGACACACTCATATCAAGCAAAGTCATTTTACAATGTGGCTAGGGCTACACTATGAGTTTTGCTGCAAGAGGCAATGCAAATGAAGCGCGGATTAGCATTTTCTCGCGCCTCAGTTGCATACTCTCTTTCGTTCCGTTTTTGCACAAAACCAGGCAGTGTGGCCGTGGCTGTTTTGCACAAAAACCCCTTGCGCAAAAAGAATCGGCACAAAATATGCTAATGACATCGCAGCTCATGCTAATGAGTCCCTCATTAGCATATTTTCTGCTGCAAAATCTTGCAATGTAGGCATAGCCTCAGTGTACAGTCAATGTATGTTCTTAGACAGTAACACATCTTCTTTAAACTGTTTTG
This sequence comes from Pelodiscus sinensis, assembly GCF_052426305.1. Classification (NCBI taxonomy): domain Eukaryota; kingdom Metazoa; phylum Chordata; order Testudines; family Trionychidae; genus Pelodiscus; species Pelodiscus sinensis. Next base: position 7,214,962 of record NC_143057.1, read on the forward strand.
ACTAAAGAGCTCTGCAAAATCCTATGAAACTTACCTGCTTGTAATTCATGCCAGATTCAGCATGCATACGAGGAGCTTTCCAAAAAGTTGGCGAATCTTTTGAGCAACCGCGGGCTCAGTGTTAAGTAAAAGCTCTACGTGGTCTGGCCTCAAAATGACTCAAAACACGCACATTTGCATGACTTTGGCACATGATTCTCCCCCCCTGCCTTTTACAAAGAAGGCGATTGATTCAGATGAGGCTTAATGGAGGCATCCCAGGTGTCATATAGGGCTGTTCTGGAGAGGGGCCAAAAAATAAATAAAAAGAACCCTGGATCCAAACAAACCCGGATTCTTTTGGAACGTGGATTAGCTTCCACTCTGAATCCTGATCTGGAAAGGAAAGAGACACACGTTTCCAGTTTAAAATAATCAAATAATTGTAGTGGGGCTGTCCACCGCTGAGGAATGATCACCATCCAATTCCTCCAAGCCTCTGATTTGATTTAATTAGGGATGGAATCTTGACAGCCTTCCTGCTGTTCTGAAATCCACAGGCATGGAATACTATTTAATTCTCGATGGCACACGACTTCCTATATGTATTAAGCAGGCATGGGTAGGGCCACGTCACAAAATGTATCTCGTCCAATATTCAGTGAGCTGAAAGCAGGTTTTTCCAGTCCCCTGCGTGTAGTTTGGGACACAGTCTTCCTTCTTACATAGCAGCCTGGCTTGTTATTGGCTAGCAGGAAGAGCTTTGCTATTGAGCGTTACTGGAGCACTTAAAGACCTTCCAAGCATCCCCAGGAGAAGCTGGAATGTTTTCCATCTGAGCTTGTGTTTTATGGACCGTGAGACAGAGACGCAGGAGGGGAGGTGCAAGGAAGGAAGAACTAAACCTTCATCTCAATGCTCATGTTTCCCCTGGAGGCTTTTGCCTCCTCGATCATTCTCTTCCCAATTTCCCAGAGGTTGGTAATGTTGTGAAACCAATGACTGTAAACATCAGTGTAACTGGAAACTCTTCTTCCGCTGCTTGGCCTAAGTGAAATGAAACCGGCAACTTCTCATCTCAGCTAGGAAAAATATCCCCAGGAACAGTGAAGGTCAGGTGTGGCTATCCACAGTGGGAGGAATAGCTCAGTGGTTTGAGCATTGGTCTGCTAAACCCAGGATTATAAGCTCAATCCTTGAGGAGGCCATTTAGGGATCTGGGGCAATGCTGTCAGGGATGGTACTTGGTCCTGCTGTGAGGGTAGGGGACTGGACTCAATGATCTCTCAAGGTCCCTTCCAGCTCTATGAGACAGGTATATCTCCATACTCAGGCAAATGCACCACCTCAAATTAGGACTTCACAGGGAAGTGCTGTTTAGGTGAACAAAAACATCCAATACCTGTAGACTGAGACATTTGGGGTGCGTCTAAACTATAGGATTTTGTGGACTTTTGTCAACAAAACTATATCTGCGTCTACACTACCGCCGAGTTCTGTCAACAGAACTCGGCAGTTTTGTCGATGGCGGTAAACCTCATTCTACGAGGAATAACGCCTTTTGTTGACAGAGTTCTGTTGACAGAAGGCGTTATTGCATCTACCCTGTTCTTTGCGTCTACACTCTCATGTTGACAAAGCGGTTTGCTTTGTCGACAGCACTGGATGTAGTTTAGATGCTCTTTGTTGACAGAAAGCTTTGTCGACAGCATCTGTCGACAAAGCCTCTGTCAACAAAAGCCTGTAGTCTAGACGTACTCTAGGTGGGGAGCCTATCGAAGACAACTGGATTTCCTTCACAAGGTGCTAATTAGTAATATTACTCCAGCTGAGAGGAGGGGCTCTCACTGCCCGAACTAAGGAAAAACCAAACCAAACCAATCATTGGCTTACATGGGTTGAGAAAGGAAGGATGGTTGGGGAGTGAAGGCACTGGATGGGGGTTTAGAAGGGCTGGGTTTGAGTCCTAGCTCTGTTATATACTTTCTGCATGATGCTGGGGAAATTGAGTAATCTCTCTGTGCTTCAGTTCTCTGTCAATAAATATGGATAATGAATCATCCCTTGTCCAGTCTAGTAGCTTTCAAACTTTTTTTTTCCTCGTGACCCAATTGAAGAAAATTGTCAATGCCCGTGACCCAACATAATTCTGTCATTTGACTAGAGCGCGGGCTCTGGGGTAGGGCTGGGGATGAGGGGTGCAAACAGGGCTCCAGACTTGGGCGTGGGCTTACTTCTGGTGGATCTCATGCAGTGGAGGTGCTAACGCAGGTTTCCTGCCTGTCCTGGCACTGTGCCCTGGAAGCAGCCAGCAGCAGGTCCATCTTCGAGGTGGAGAGATGCAAAGGGTTCTGCACACTGCTCTTGCCCTTAGGCATTGATCTCTTCCCCAGGCTCTCATTGGCTCCCAAACTCTGCTGCTTACTGCTTCCGGTCCACGGTCCACAGTGCCAGGACAGGCACGAAGCTGCTTTAGCACCCCTGCTGGTCACTTGATCACCTTACAGCAAGGCGACCCGGTGCCTGGCATTCCACGACCCAGTATTGGGTCATGACCCATAGTTTGACAACCACTGGTCTTTTCAAACTATAAAACTCTTCAAGGCAGGGACTGTCTCTCCCTACTGTTTGATGCATTAGTCTTGGTCAGAGTTCCAGGCAGTACGGTAATGGAAATAATAATATTGATGAAAATAAATTGACTATGTAAAAGCAGCAAACTATTTTTAGTACAAATGGAGGCATTCAAACAACACATCACGGGTCAGATTCCACATCTACTGGGATACATAATGGATGTTTTGCTATTGATTTCAATGGGACTATGATCCGGGCCTTTACTTTTTCAGTGTTTCCCCTCTTCCCCTAGTTTCTTTTCGCTCTGTTTCACAGACTGGTGCAGCTTTAGCTGTAGTGCAGGGGTGGCCAACCCATTCCGGACAAAGAGCCAAAATAGCAGTGGATATAACATGAAGAGCCGGGGCAAAGTTGTTGAGCAAAAACAAAAAAAACCAAACCAAAACAAACAAACAAAAAAAAGGAGTGCCCCTTTAAGAAATGTGTTTAAAGGCTTTTTGGCCCATCAGGCACTGCCATCTTGAAGACGCCATTTTGAATGGCTGCACTGGACAGCTCCCCATCCCAGTGGGATGTTTTCAGGGGGGTGGGGGAGGCTACATGAGATGTGAGGGCAGCTTTGTGAGCTGCACTTTCGGGGGAGGGAGAAGAGCCGCATGTGGCTCATGAGTCGTGAGTTGGCCACCCCTGCTCTAGTGCCTGCCGTCATGATAGCTATGCAGTTTGAGGATATGTCCCCAAAGTGGCAACGTTGGTTGAAACACATGGACATCATATTTATTTCCTGTTTGTATTTTATGGGTCATTACAATGCCCACTGTGAAGCTGCTCAGTCTGCCAGGGCCAGAAACTTTGACCCCTTGTCTGCTGAGACTGAACACGATTTGAATAAAAGGCCATTCTAGAATTAAATGCTACATGGGGCCTAGACTCGATGACCTCTCGAGGTCCCTTCCAGTTCTAGTGTTCTATGATTCTCTGATTCTAAGATACCTTGAGCTTCCTTCATGCAGAATTCAGAAAATGATTATTTGATCCAACTAGACACGCACCCCAAACCAGACCTGATTGCTCCTCTCATGTCATTTTTTACACCACTGTAACTCCACTGACTTTGGCGGAGTCACTCCTGATCTGCACCAGTACATCTGAGAAAAGAAATCTGTCCCAAAGTTTTTAAAAAGTGAATGCCATCTTATCCAGTGGATACACAGCTCCCATTTTATAGCCATAGTTGGGATTTTCAGTGGCACCTAAAAGCATGTAAATAGGATAGTAGACTTCCGATAATCCGAAACCTATGGGACCTAGGTGGTGCCGGATTATCAGATATGCCGGACTATCAGGAGGTACTATAAGATGGTTATATATATATATATACTGTATATAAAGTGTTCTTACCCTTTTTATTGTACATACTGTATACAGTATACTGTAATGTTTTAGTTTTTTTAAGCCTTTTTTACCCTTTTTGCTCAGATCAGCTACTGTCGCTGTTACCTTGTGACACAGTTTTTGCCGAGGCTCACTCACTAGACTCTTGACATTTTGATGCTGGACTTTCAGGAGTGCCGGACTATTGGATGCCGGACTATTGGAGTTTTACTGTACTTTCATATTACTCCAAGCAGGGCCTAACATTTGTACAGCACCTACCGCAATCGGGCACTAATCCCTGACGTCCAATTGTAATAAAATAATAATTAATCATTTAAATCATGTAGTGACTTTTGCCAGCATAACTAAATAAATGTTAAAAAGATCCTTGTTCCATCAGCATCGTGCAGGGAGAAGCCGAGATTGCTCATTTAAATCCTGCTCTGCTCTACTCTCCGGGGCTGTAAAAGCAGTTCTACAGAGTGGAGTCATCTTGTGGACAGGCCAAAATTGTTTCTCGGTGGAACTAGCCACATTTTTCCCAGTTTAATTGAAATCAATGGGAGCTAGTCACTTAACCTGCTTAGGAGCCGTGGGAAAATTCTGCTAGGTCCCTGTGAGCATTGTTAGTGCCTGAGTATTGGTGAGAATAATCCAGCCCGTATGGAGCGGATACTGGTAGGTCCCTGGCAGACTCTCTGTCCAGAATACAGTGCCGTCCAGTGAAGCCAGTGGCAGCTTATTTGTCCTTCCCACGGATGCGACTCTTAGGCGGGCAGGAGCGTCCTTATTCTTTCTGACTGAAAGTGCTGGACTGGCTGTCTTGGTCATACTCCCTGAGCGGCTGTGGAGAGCTGGCCGCAAGGGATCAGCTATCCGTCTCAGGAGGCTCCCATTCTTCTGTGGCATGGCCTTTCATTACACGGCCACTAAAGCCAAAGTGTTATCTGGGACCAGGCGCCGAGGTGAGCTGAGGACAGCCTGGCAGCGTTGGCCTGGAATGCTTTCCTTTTGCTTGGGGAGGCCACGGACGTTGTGCATTGACCCCCCCCCCCCATGACATGCTGCTAATCTGAGGCCAAAGCCACAGCAGTTAACAGTGTGAATTGGGTGGGGGCAAGAGGGGAGAGTGTTGGGGTGAGAACTATAACAAGCCACAGACCACATTGCACTTGCGTTCTCTGTCACACAGTCTGTCACGCAGGTGCTGACTTTCCAGTGTGCCGAGGGGTGCTTGGTCCCATATCCCATCCATACTCCATCCCTTTCCCAGTGCCCTGCCCCCACCCCGCCCAGCCCTATTCCCCGAGGGTGCTGTGTTTGCGGCCTTGTTTCTCCCTCCCTCCCCACTGAGCCTCCTGCATGCCACGAAATGGCGCATCACGGTGGTCAGGAGGCACAGGGAGGGGACAAGAAGGCACTGACACACACCGACCATTTTTTCCTTGAGAGCACGCATGGAGTTGGCTCTATCGTCTGATGCATACAGTGCTGTTGTTTTTTTTTTTAAATCATGCTATGCCGTGGAATTTAAAAACCAATCAGAAAACCAAAATTAAACCCTAACCCTTCTCATCTTCCATTTTTCATTTTTCCATTTTGAACAGGAAATCTTCCCACTTTTCATTTCAAAACATTTGGCTGTGAAATATAGCTAGATTGAATTACAGAAAAATAAAAAGGCTTCACCCCTCCCCCCAATTAAATGAAATGGTTCAAGCGGCCCAAGGTTTTGGTTTGTTGTTGTGGTGAGAATAATCGGGACACTTCCATTTCAGGTTGACTCGCAGCAAGGTTTTTCCTCCTTGGTTTTGTGGCTCAGCCACCATATGGTGTTATCGGTTCTTGGCGTAGCTCTGCCCCCTGGTACCACCTCTGGCCGTCCCCTGAACATAGAGGCAATGTCTAGGGGAGATTCCTTGCCCTCTCTTATTCTTCACACCAGCCCGAACAGGGCTGGCAGAAATCTCCCCCTGCAGGCCACATTTACCAGAGAACAAGGCCTGGTCTACGCGACAGAGTTTTATCGACCAAAGTGATGTAAACACTCAAAAAGCATTATCATTAAAAATCGGAAGTGCATGTTCACACTTTGTTGGCAGAGCACATCCGTACTTATAAGGGTACATCTAGTCTACGTTCTTTTTTTTTTACTCTAAATTTGCATATCTTCTTCTGATCACTTTTTTGAAAGCATTTTTTTTCAAAAGTGAAAGCAGTTCAGACAGGATTTTTTTGGAAAGAACCCCTTTTTTTCAAAAAAACCCTGTACACCTCATTTTTTAAGGAAGAAGGGTCCTCTCATAGACAGTGTGAGCAATGCTCTGTGGGTACCTATCCCACAGTCCAGCTCAACAGCTCGATCTCGTGGGAAGGTGGAGCAGGTCACGGTGCATCTTGGGACCAGGCTCAATATCCCATGATGCACTGTTTTCTGTCCCAGCATTCCATGGGCTTCCGGCTTTCTTTCGTGGCATTTTCCAACAGCCCTTGTTTGACTGTTCACCCCACATCTCTGTGTGGAGGGATGGATCCTGCACTGCTTTCCTAAGCTCAGATTCCTCTCCTGCAGACATTGTGGATGGCTGTGCAGTTAATGGCAAAGTTCCTAATCGAAGACGACTCCCAGTTGCCTGACATGCTGCGTGATATGGATAGGTCCAACTTTAGCTGGCTTTGGCGTTTCACAAACATCTGCAGATGGAGGACCATTGCTTCTGGCTTCAGGAAACTAGCACTGAATTCTAGGGGAGTTGGAAAAATACTTATACTCACTTTACAGTGCTGCCTTGCCTCTTCTGTCAGAATTTTGTTTGTGCAGAGGGGGTGTAAACCAGAATGAGAGCAGCTTTCACATGTGTTGCAGCCTCTCTGCACAAGCCAATGCCGTGGGGAAGCCAGGCCTTTTGATTAAAATAGAGCCATAGAGAATGATTTGCAATGAAAGTATTTTGCTACTGGCCTGCATTTAACACAAGTGGCAATTATATAGTTAAAACCCTGGGTCAGCAAAGAGTGAGTTAGAAAAGGCTTCCATTTGGAAAAAGGATCTGCAGTTTTTAGATGCTAAACAAAACCGCGGAGCTGCGAAACTGGACTGAAATTATCCACGTTGAATTCCAATCGGAAACCAGAAAGGGCAGAGGCTCACGGAATTGAACAGCACTGAGGGTGCGGGTGGGGGAAAGCCATCCACATTTTTAAAAAAAAGTTTGGGACAGGTTGAGTTCGTATTTTGGCTAAAGATTTGGGTCTGTTCCTTGACGATTCACTCTCGCTTTTATTTACCTTATTTTTTTATTTATTTGGGCATTTAATATCGCTTCAGTGCAGTACATTCCAAATACCTCTTCGGTGAGTCACCAAAGACCAAGCTCCACCCAAGCACAGCTTGGATCCCCACTGGTTCAGATCAGACTTTTTGAAAGTCCTTTAGCCTGTGTCATCCTGTAATGTTAAAAATGAAAAAAAGAAGAAGAAGAAGATCGCAAGGAATTTTCACAACACCTATCCCTAGAGAATGGTTCTGGATGTACGGACAGAAATGCATTTCAACAACGTACCAGAGCCAAAATATCTGTGGATTATTAAGTGAGCTGGCTGCTTTTAGGAGGAGGGAAGGGAACATAAATTGAAAAAATCTTTTCAAAAGGTTTTCAGTAGTGATTTTATTGATCATACATCTATTAGGCACATGGCTAATCATAACATCGGAATACAAGGACTTAAATTTAGAGGGTCCCTAAATTATTTCTTAATAAAGACACTTTGCATTTATGTACCAAGTTTCATTCAGAGATTTCAGAGCCTATTACAAACATTCATTCATTCTCAGCTTTTGCAAAGTCTATCAGTAATATTAGATTTATTTTACGAATAGCCCACGTTTTGTGCCTCAGTTTCTCTATTGCCCCAGGTTACCCCGGAAGCAGGAAAAGAAGTGGAAGAGCTAGGAAAGCAATCCAGGACTTCTAGCTGACTACGTATAGTTTTAACAACTAGAGAATACATTCTAACACTCTTCCTTCAACCTGGAGAACTTTTAGAAAAAAATGTTTTCTCTTGTCTTTCAGTGGTAGGAATTAGCCCTGCTATAGAGGCATGTTTCTTAATGCCCATGGAGGATCTGGGTCATTTTATTTTAGTATTGTGTTTAGAATTGTAAGGGGGATAGCTATAGAGGCACGCAGCACCCCATAGCCAGTTACTGATGTCATCCAAGACCGAATGAACAATCACAGTATTCCTTTGGGAAGCAAAGAAAAAGAAATGGTCCCACAGATTCTAGCTGACATATCTGCGTATTAAAAGAAAATGCTGGAAAATCACCCATCAAGTATATCTGCAAATGAATAATTCCAAAGGTAATCATGACTATCACACCAGGTATAAACGGAAGTTACCTAAATATTCTGGTATTTATTTTATACCATAGTTTCAAATTAAAGAGGCCTTTCATAGAACACTAGAACTGGAAGGGACCTCGAGAAATCATCAAGTCCAGCCCCCTGCCCTCACAGTAGGACCAGGCACTATCTCGATCAACCCTGATAAATGTCTATCCAATCTGCTATTAAATATCTCCAGTGATGGAGATTCCACAACCTCCCCAAGCAATTTATTCAAGTGTTTAACCACCCTGACAGTTAGGAAGTTTTTCCTAATGTTCAACCTAAACCTCACTTGCTGCAATTTAAGCCCATTGCTTCTTGTCCGATCATCAGAGGCCAAGAAGAAACATTTTTCTCTTTTCTCTTGCTAACACCCTTTTAGGTACTTGAAAATGAATGAAGAACTCAATAGCTGAATGTTTGGAATATAACCGAACCAGATCTTTAGCTGGTATGAATTAGCGTCACCCCATTGATTTCAGTGGCGCTGCGCCAGTTTCCACCTGGTGAGGATCTGTCTCCAAAACACTTCATCTCTGCAGAAAGGTCCTGATCTAAGGGTCTTGCCTTTAATGTCAGGGGGATTTTGGTGGTGAGATTTTTCTCACACCACAAATAGGATTTTATCCAAGACACGTGAAAGGGAAAGAGTTGATATATGAAGTATTTGGGGACAGTGCCTGACTTTTGTTTCGGAACGTCAGCGAATTGCAAGTCTTCCTTGCCCTGCTTGCAGCAAGAGTTTCTTGGCAGGACATCTGATGCATCCATCATAAGTGACAAGACCAAGTGTTTGGAGCATCAACGCACCTGCTCTCCGCCATGCTGCTCAGTGTGCAGATTGCAAATCATTTTGCTTTAACAAAGCGAGGTGAAGAAAAGACACCAATTCTCCCACCTATCAGCCGGTGCCTGAGAAACTAAAACAGATTTTTTTAAAAAATTCTTTAGCCAGCCAGAAAATAGTTCTAATGCAATCCAGTTGTAAAATATCCAAGAAACTGACCTAAAAGAGGGGGAATGTGACCAGCAATAAGAGTCACTTAGGTATGACTTTCCCTCCCCTCTTCCGCCCCCACAGGCATTGCTGGTTGTTCAGGTCCTTGGAGAAACTCCAGAGTTTGGGCAGTTAGCTCTGTTAAGCAAAGCTGGAGCAGATGGAAGAGACATTAAAATGGTGCCGTGTCATTTCCCTTTTATGGAAAGGCAAGGACATTTCCACCAATCACTGACCTAATATGGAGGATGCTTTGTACAAGTTGAACCTCTCTAGTTCGGCACCCTCAGCACCTGACAGGTTCTGAACCAGAGAATTTTCTGGATCACGGGAGGTCAATATTGGCTAGCAGCATTACCAACACTTCCACTGCTTACTGGGCTGTTAAGGGACATTTAGGCTACGTCTAGACTGGCATGATTTTCCGCAAATGCTTTTAACGGAAAAGTTTTTCCGTTAAAAGCATTTGTGGAAAAGAGTGTCTAGATTGGCACGGACGCTTTTCCGCAAAAGCACTTTCTGCGGAAAAGTGTCCGTGCCAATCTAGACGAGGTTTTGCGCAAGAAAGCCCCAATCATCATTTTTGCGACTGGGGCTTTTTTGCGCAAAACAATACCGCGTTGTCTACACTGGCCCTCTTGCGCAAAAGCATTTGTGCAAGAGGGCTTTTGCCCGAAGGGGAGCAGCATAGTATTTCCGCAAGAAACACTGACAATCTTACATGAGATCGTCAGTGTTCTTGCAGAAATTCAAGCGGCCAGTGTAGACAGCTGGCAAGTTTTTCCACAAAAGCAGCTGCTTTTGCAGAAAAACTTGCCAGTCTAGACGCAACCTTAGGGTAAATTAGAGCTAAATCACAGCACAGAACACCGAGAGCCAAGACTGGTGGCTGTAAACAAACTTGATGGGACCACAGGAAACTTGGCCACACCCATGATAAGCGGGCATCCAACTAATTAAAATCATGCCAGACCACTGATGTTTCCGGACCACAGAATGCCAAATTAGAGAGGTTCAACCTGTACTTCTATAAGCCTTTTTCCAAACATTTGTGAATGAATCCATCGAACAGCTTTGTAAGTGAGCCAAGTATCACCTCCAGTTTGCAGATGAGGAAAGAGGCCATCCTATTTTCTGGGCACCAAGAGCTAGGTTGTCATGGTCTTTCTTCCACTAGGCAGGAGAGTAACTCAGTATAAACCTTGCTTAGGTCTGGCTCAGGTGGTGATTCTGGTTGTGAGGGGGAAAATCAAGGGCTACCCACCTGCTCCATTGCCCTGACAACACATGGTGGGAGTGGGACCAGGAGTGGGAAAGAGGCCTGGAAAGAGCATCCCACTTGCCAGCCAACGTAGCGGTCTGGAAGCACAGAGCGCTCAGTGCGATGCTCCCTCACCCCTCACAGGAGGAGCTGGCGCTCAGACACAGCTGGCTCTTTGGGGGATCCCTTGAGCAGGGAAAGCGCTGCGGTGCCCGTGGGTCAGAGCAGATGATCACAGTACAAATTAGCCCAGCACAGACCTGTTACACTGGCCGGGAGTCACCAAAATGCAGCAGCTCTCTGACCACGTCCCTGCTTCATCCCTTACGCTGGGGCCAGAAGGGGGCGTGTTATACGGTCAGATGGACCGTTCAGCCAGCTCTGTGTGACTTTGGGGTTAGCACCAATGTCTGGGGGCAGCTGGATTCCTTGCTGCTCTGCAATCTTAGGGCTATTTGAAGAAAGTGAGTGTGTGGGGGTGTTGGGAGGCGGGGGAGGGGAAAATCAGAATCTGGCTCCATAGCACTAAAAAACACTTTAATAGTATTTATGAAAGAGTAAGCCCAGGGATTTGGGATGCTTCAAGTTTTGGGTGCCCAAGATGACTCACCTTAAGGAGACCTGGTTTTTCAAATGATGATTGTTGTGGGGAAGGCAGAAGCCAAGGTTGCTTACATGGGAGACCTAGATAATAATGATCACTGGAAGACCCTGGTCCAAAGCCCATTGACGCCATTGGGAGTCTCTCTCTTCCTTCCATGGGCCTTTCGATGGGGGCTGTAATTCTGCACTTGCCGCTTGAATGGCAAAGCCTGCGGTGTTCTCCCAGGCCTGTGGATGTATCCATTTCCTCTGGAAACCAAAGATAAATGAGTGCGTTTCCTGGAATACGCAGCGCTGGGTTTCTGACGGGGATCCAGTGCAAGTGGGAAGAGGTGGGGTGGGTTAGCCTCGTGTGGAGTGCTGTTGCAACACATTACATCCATTACTGGGTTTAATTGCTACCATCCATCAATTTGTTGAGAATAGTGAGGAGAGAGGTTGCCAGTATTTTCAGAATGGAAACTGCAGTGTTAAACAGCACCTTCTCTTGAACATGCTAATCAATGCCAATTTTCCTTTTTTAAGGCGGGCAAAAATGTTGCCTGTGCTGGTTGTTCACTTGTATTATTTTCAGCTGTTATTTTACGCAAGCTTTCAGTGTCATCTACCGAGCCTCGCTGACTTTTCATCCACTTTCCCTTGCCAGACTCTGTCCAGTGATGAGAGACAGCCAAGAATGATCAGGCCTGGTACAAGCACATTGAACGCGGTGGGAATCTATTTGTTGATTTCAATGAGCTCTGGATCAAGTACGGAACGGCCAAAATTCCATCCCCGGCACATGCTTGCAAGGCTGCAGCTGGAGTTGCAAAGGCGTCTCTGAGGCTGAAATCCAGCTCAAGGTCTGCCTGTTTCTTTGGGAAAGGCTTAGATGTTTATATTGCGCAAAAGTAACGGGAGAATCCAGCGCAGTTTTGCATTTTGTAAAGTCTTCGGAACTTCTTAACATTGTTCTTTTTTGCCCTCCTGGAACATTATTAGTTAGGTGAAGATAATCTCCCCCCCACCATATTTTACCATCATTAAATAGAAGTCCTTGATAGGTAACAGAATGGTGCAGGTCGTGACTGGTATGCTTAGGGTTACAAAATAATGTAAAGTAAAAATCCCTGATTGTATTTGCTTGTAACTTTCTGAAATTTTCTCCTTTGAGATTTCATTTTCCACACTTGGTCTCCGAACAGAGACAATTTTTTAATCTGAACCAGGCTTTTTTCAGCTTGTTTTGAATTATAGGAGAGAATTCTGGTACTGATTTACATTGGGACTTTGGGCAAGCCGTGTTATCTCTCTCTGCCTCGGTTTTCCCTCTCATCCTCTGACTGCTTTGTCTAGTTACATCACAAGGTCAGTCTCTTACTCTGTGTGTGTGTGCATGCACAATGTCTAACACGAGACCCTGGTCTCAGTTATAGTCTCTAAGTACTAATGAAGCACATTGCCTGTTTGATCACTAATGATTTTCATGAAATGCATTTTAAAATGGCCAAACTTTGAAAGCTTACACTTCACATGGAAATCTAGCAAAATAAAAACTTTCAGGCAGAGTTAAGGCTGTGAACTAACTGAAGAAAACAAGTGAAGAAACCCAACCATGGCAGCAACTCTCAGGGTGTATCTACACAGCAAAGTTATTTCGGAATAATGGCCGTTATTCCGAAATAACCATGCGAGCGTCTACACAGCCATTCTGTTATTTTGAAATAATTTCAAAATAACGGATGGCTTATTCCAACTTCTGTAAACCTTATTCTATGAAGAATAATGCCTATTCCGAAATAGCTGTTTCGAAATAAGGCGTGTGTAGATGCTCCACTGCTGCTATTTCAAAATAGCCCCTCACTAGAGCCGTTCTAAATTATTCCTCCTGGGGCTCTAAATTGAGATAGCACATCTACATTAGGGAAGCCTGCCTTAGACTAATTTTGTGGCTTCCCTGAAGTGTAGACGTGCTATTTTGAAATAAGCTATTTCAGAATAAATATTCTGGAATAGTTTATTCCGAAATAACTTCAGTGTAGACGTAGCGTCAGAGAAACCTTCCTCCCTTCTTGGGTTTCAAACTATAGGCTCCAGCCTGAGCCCAAACATCTACGTGGCTCTTTTCAACCCAATAGCAAAAGCACCATGTGCCTGAATTAGTTGAAGGGGAAGGGGCTCTGAGGCCTTGAGGCGGGCTGCCCGCATCCGGGGCATAGTTCAGACTTCTCTGGTCTAGTTTTGCAGTACGCTGCCCCTGTATTCGGAGGATTACGACCCACTGGCCTAGTCTGAAAGGATGCAAGCCCTGAGGCCTAGTCCTTTAGGCGAATCCTTTCTCGCTGGGGGTCAGGGAAGGAGGGGTAGGAGGGCCTGGGCCCTCCCTCTCCACTGGGCCCTGACTCAGGGCCCTATCAGTGGCGGGCGGCTCCCACCACTGGCTCGGTGGGGGTCCCTTCCCGCAACGCGCCGAGCCCTCAGGGGCCTTTCTGGCTCCCTGCCCTGGGTCACTTCCTACCCCCTTTCCCTGGTCGGCAGCGTCCCACCTGTTGGCGTTAGCCAGACGTCGGTAGCATCACCTTCCGACTCGGCGTCTGGGGTCACAGTGGCAGGTCCAGCACCTGGGTCCCGTGCAGCTGGCTGGCGGCTCCGACGTTGGGGCCGAGCCCGGTTTGGGCCTTGCGGCGGTGGGCCTGAAGACCCCCTCTCTGGCTGATGGTTTGGCGGCTCTGGAGGTTGGGCCCTAGCTCCTGCTCCGTCGGCATTCTTCCCTGACTGAAAAGGACTGCGGTCCTTTATACCTGGGGCCTCCTGAAAGCATGCCCAGTAGGGTGGCATGAGCATGGCCCTCTCCGCCCCCTGAGCTAGGTGGTTTCCTGGGGCTGGAGTGCAGGCCGGGGCACTCGAAACCAAAACAAAACTGCACTCGAAACCAAAACAAAGTAAAACTTTAGGTCCTACAAGTCCACACAGTCTTTTTTCTTGGTCATCCGATTGCTAAGGCAAACACTTTTTTTTTTTACATTTAAAGGGGATAATGCTGTTTAATTCTTATTTACAATGTTTCCTGATAGTGAGAATAGACATTCACGCGGCATGTTGTATCCATTATTGCAAGGGTTTTTTTTATACCAAATATGCTAAATGCATTTATAACCCTTTATGCTTTGACCATCATCTGAGAGGACATGCTTCCATGCAGAATTTAAATTGGTATGCCACTATTGTTGAACAGTGTGATTAAAATAGCAATTAATCACAACTCTTATTTCAATCTCAAATTAGTTACGATTATTTTTAGTCACGTCACAGCTCTAATTTTTACATACGTAAGGTTTCTGTTTAAATTCTAGATTTTAACGGTCCTTAATGGTAGCAAATCTACAGTGTTTAGAATACATAGCACTTGCTCTTTGCATGTCTCTATTTCTATTACACAGAACTATCCAAAACATGAAAAATACCTTTTAGTGAAAAAGTAATTGTTTTTGTTCCACAAGCTTCAAATAGGAACGATTGTTCATCCGTTTGAAATTATTTGTGAAAATTGAGATTGGACTTTTTTTTGAAAGGGAGGGGCTGTTTTACACTTTTTTGGTGTTCTCCTTCCCCCTCCATTTCCTTTTTCTCCTCTCCCCCCATTTTTTTCTAATTTTGTCACCACAAAAGGGATCAAAATAGGAGAAAAAAGAGAAAAAAGGGAGAAGTAATAATCAAACATACAGATAAAAAAAGCAATATTCTCATTTTCTAATTTAATTGAAAATTTACAAAAAAAATTATATAATTTTTGTGGAAAAAGTTTCTGACTTTGTGAAGGCCATTCCTAATAGCCACAAAAATATTTCAGGCAAATTTTTGACCTGCTCCACTACTGAATTTTTTAAACTTATTATTTGTAGACCACAGCTGGGCTTTGGACTCCCTTGTGTGCTCTACTCGCAAATGACCTGATTCAAAGGCTGTGGAAGCCAGCTGAAGGAGTCTCACAGATTTCTAGATCATACTACTTATCATTTCTATACAAAGACCATGGCTACACTACGTGGAAGACCAACATTGCTGCAGTTGATCTGCTGGGGTTCGATTTAGTGGGTCTAGTGAAGATCTGCTAATTTGAACGGACAGGGTGGTCCCATCACAAGGAGTAGGGGAATACGATGGGAGCATTTCTTCCCGTCAACCTCCTGCTGTGTGGATGGTGCAAAAATGCGATTTAAGATGCGTTGACTCCAGCTACATAATTAACATTGCTGAAACTGAGTATCTTAAGTCAACTTTCCCCTTAGTGTAGGCCTAAATGGAAGAGTGACCAAGGCAGAAGCCTTTCTGGGGTCCAGCTCAAGACCATGGAGTCAACTGCCCTAGGAAACCATCTCAAACCTTACCACCTTGTGCTCCAAGGGCAAGACACACTTCTTGGACCTGCCTTCTCTATTACAAATACAGAGCAGCATGTATATAGTACCACAGAAACACGGGACTTGATAGGTCCCGTGCGCTCAGGTAAGACTAACTATTACTTGGACTACAGGCTCGCCGATGAGGATGGGGGGGCAAAGGGGTCAATTGTCTCGGGTCCTGGTGATAAAAAAGGGCCCAGAACTTCTGGCTGCTGCCCCCACTTTTGTGGTAGTGATGGCAGCCGGCACGTCGGGCCCTTTAAAGCACAGCTGGAGTGCTGCGGAATTACCTAGCCTTGGCCCTGCCCCTTCCTCCTGAGGCTCCGCCCCTTCCAAGGTGAAAATCTAACAGCTGGCTAGACCAGTGATCGTATAACCTGCTCTTACAGGGTATGTCTAGACTATGTGGCTCTGTCGGTGGAGCCATGTAGATGAGTTTACTAGACATAGGAAAACGAAGTGGTGATTTAAATAATCACCGCTTCATTTACATAAAACTGGCTGCCGCGCTGTGCTGATCAACTGTTTGGGGGCAGTGTGGATGCTCTGCGGTCAACAACGGAAGCCTTTGTTGACCGCTCTGTTATGCCTCATGGAACGATGTGTACTGGAGCGGTCGGCAAAGGCTTCCGTTGTCGACCATGGAGCAGCCAGACTGCCCCGCTGTGCTGCCCCCAAACAGCTGATCGACACAGTGTGGCGGCTATTTTGATGTAAATGAAGCAGCGATTATTTAAATTGCTGCTTCATTTCCCTATGTCTAGTAAACTCATCTACATGGCTCTGTCGACGGAACCATGTAGTCTAGACATACCCAAAAACTTCTGATGACAGATTCCACAACCTCCCTAGGTAAGTTGTTCCATTGCTTAACTACCCATACATTAAGGATTTTTTTCCCCCTAAAGTTTAACCTAAATATCCCTTGCTGCACATTAAGCCCATTACTTCCTGTCTGTCCTTACCGGTCAAGAAGAACGATTTATCACCCTCCTCTTCATAACAACCATTTATGTTCTTTAAGACTGTTATGTCCCCGCTCAGTCTTCTCTGCTTCAGACTAAACAAACCCATTTTTTTTCACTCTTTCCTCATAGCTCATGTTTACTAGACTTTTATGATTTTTGTTGCTCTCTTCTGGACTTTTGCCAGTTTGCGCACATCTTTCCTAAAATGTGATGCCCAGAAGTGAACACAGTCCTCCAGTGGAAGCTTTACCAGCGCTGAATTGAGCGGAAGAATTGCATTTCATGACTTGCTCACAACACTTCTACTAATACGTCTCAGAATGTTGGCTTTTTTCCCCCAGCGATACTGACTGATATTTAGTTTGTGGACTGCTAGAACCAGATCCTTTTCTTCAGTACTCCTTCCTGGCCATTTGCCATTTTGTATTTGTGCTATTGATTATTCTTTTCTAATGCCGCGCTCTGCATTTTCATTATTAAATTTCACTATATTTATCTATAATTCCCTGGGTTATCCTTATTTCCCTTTTTAAGGAATGGGCAATTAGAATCACCCTTTTTCAGGTCTCTGGAATCAGGGATGTCTTTAGGATTTACTCTTAAATTGATGCCCCTGGCATGGGGGAAAGGATGATTTTTTAAGAGATGTGATTTTATAATCTTCAGCAACACACTAATGAAATATTTAAAGCAAATGTTAAACAAAGGTTCTGTCGACTGACACAGTATATTCAGAAGCTGACAGGATGTCCCCGGGGTGGGCAAATGCCTGTTAAATTGCTTCATTGCCCCTTGAATGGCTTTTTCACCAATTCAGTGTGCTGCTAATAGCTCTGGCAGGCTTTGTCACTTGTAAATTACTAGATCCTCTTTGGAGGAAACAGAGCCACAGAACAAAGATAGGAAGAGCAAGTCAATGGATATTAAAACCCAGTGGGTGCCCCAAATTTTCTGGTGCCCTAGGCAGCTGTGTATTCTGTGCAAAGGTAGGGATGGCTCTATATGGAATCTCTTACATAGTCCATGGGTGTGTCTAGACTACAGGGTTTTGTTGACAAAAGTTCACTTTTGTCGACAAAACTATACCTGCGTCTACACTACCTCTGAGTTCTGTCAACATAACGTCGACGGAACTCGGCAGTTTTGTCGACGATGGTAAATCTCATTCTACGAGGAATAATGCCTTTTGTCGACAGAGTTCTGTCAACAGAAGGTGTTATTGCATCTACACTATCCTTTGTGTCTACACTCTCATGTTGACAAAGTGGCTTGCTTTGTCGACAGAACTGGATGCAGTCTAGACACGCTTTATTGACAGTATCTGTTGACAAAGCCTCTGTAGTCTAGACATACCCATCATGAGTTCTCAAAGATTATGACTAATGCCTCAGAGACCTCCTCACCGGTCTCTTATATTTTCTAGGATGTAGTTCTTCAGACCCTTCTGACCTGAAGACATCTAACTTGTCCAAGTAATTCTTCACTTGTTCTTTAGCCTCAGATCCCAGTCAACTTTCACAATTCTCTTCTACGCAAGGAAAGTATCAGGCATCTGCAACACTTTTGAACGATCAGTTCATCTTTTTTGAAAAACAGTTCTTCTGGACATTTTGCCACAGACAAGATGTCTTACAAGCCTGGCCACAGTATCCAATATCTTCAGTAGAGTAGGAGACTGAAGCACACTGTGTTCTTCTGAGGCCATGAAGATTGACTAGGACAGGGCAAGTTCTCAAGCAATCCACCTGGTATCCAGTCCTAGTTTCTAGCTGAGGTTTAGGGACACTCCAGAGCATAGTGTTGTATCTCTGATCATCTTGGCTAATAGCCATCTATCCATGAACCTAAGAATCTAAAAATAATGCAGTTTACTGCCCAAACTGGGGATCGAGAACTTTCCACACTTTATCAGTACACTACTGTTTTCCATGCCATAGAAATATTCTGACCACTTACCAAGGTACTATAGAGAGTCCATATAGTCTCACCCAAATATAACCTTTTATTGTTTGAGATCACATCACCTCAGAATGGTAATATGAGTCTATGGAACTCATATGGCTGAGGGTTAAGCCATAACTGATTTCAGATCACCATCTAAACCTCCTGTTTTCAGTCACTGAGTGAAAAAAATGGAAAATCTTTTATTTGCACATGCAAATAGGCATTCTGGATGTAAATTAGGCACATGCAGCCAAAGAAAAAGTGTTCTTTTTGTATTTAAAAAAAGGACGATTAGGCATGTCCAACACATGTGAGGATTTTTGTAGACACAGCCCTTTCCCCTGTGGCTAAAAGTTGGGTGCTAAAGATGGTATACTTTCCGTCCAGCCAGATTAAATGATTTTTAGCAGTGTCACTCCAGACAGGGAGGGCTTTGAATTGCAGTGAGATGAAATGATTGTAAGATTCCTAGGTGGAAAAAAACCTTCGTAACTTGATAAAGTCACCACAATGTAGCAGCATTTTCACGGAGGAAAATGACTTCTATCTGTCTGTCCAGATGACAATGGAAATCACTGGGTACAGCCATGATTATTGGTTTTGTGCATACACAGATGCTTCTGGCGAGACGTCGAAACAGGTTTTGCACATATGGAGCCACAATGGTATAAATTGGCATCACTCTGATGAAACAATTGTTTAGACTGAGGTTCTGCAACTATAAACCTCACCCAATCAGATGACGAAGAAAACTAGGATGATGAGAAATAAAGGACTGCAGGAATAGCAGACATTCCAATCACAGCTTGTGAGCCGTTGCAAAAATTTGGCCGAAATAAGAGACGCAGCATGTCCTTCTTACTGATCTAATGTGCGACTTTACTCACTGAATAAGGGATGTCCCTTTAAATAAAGGCCAGCTGGCAGTCTACAGCAAGGTTCTGACTCCTTGTGGTCACAAAAGCTCCAGTGATATGTTTCTCAGTAGTAGATGTGCTAAATCCAGTCTTTTGGCCAAATCCCAGTTTAGGTCATTTTCATCTACCTAGATAAATTACTCACTGTGATTTTAATTGTATCTAAGTATGTTATTTGCTTTCCCTCTTCAGCTGCTCTGTAGTATTGGTGTGCACTGTTAATTTATATCCATTGAGTCTGGGATGAAATTCAGCTACGTTTGGAGTGCAAGTGAGTCCCCCACAAGGGTGGATCTTGTGGAACTTGAGTTCTGATGTTGGGTGGATCTTTGCCATTGAATTCACTGGGAAAAGGATCCGAATCATTACATTTAAAATGGAAACATTTACACACACACACACACTCATGTCTCTTCTATTTAGCTTCTTCTATCCTCACCCATCACTATGATGTCTAAGAACCTTCCAACTCCACTTTAAGACACATGACGGACCTCTATCATGGATAGCTCTTTCCTACTTTCTTCTTCCTTTTCATGAGTTTTACATGCTTAAAAAAACCTGGCTTTTGTATAGCTAAAAGCAAGTCTGAGGAAATAACATTCATCAGTGATGTGGAGGGAGGGGTCATCAGTGAATGGGCAACATTTGTAGATGATGCAAAATTGCTCAAGACAGTCAAGTCCGCAGCTGACTGTGAAGAGCTACAAAAGGATCTCATGAAACTAGGTGACTAGCAACAAAATGGCAGATGAAATTCATTGTTGATAAATGCAATGTAATACATATTGGAAAACATTCTCAACTGTACGTATAAAATGATGGGGTCTAAGCTGTTACCACTCAAGAGCAAGATCATGGAGGCATTGTAGATAATTCTCTGAAAACATCCACTCAATGTGCAGCAGCAGTCAAAAATACTAAGAGAGAAAATATCTTGTCTCTTTATAAATCCATGGTACACCCACATCTTGAATTCTGGGTGCCGATATGGTCGCCTCATCTCAAAAAAAGTACATTGGAATTGGAAAAGGTTCAGAAAAGGGCCATAAAATGATGAAGAGTATGAAACAGCTGCCATATGAGGTAATAAGACTGGGACTTTTCACCTTGGAAAAGAGGAGACTAAGGGGGAATATGATAGAGATCTATAAAATCATGACTGGTGTGGAGAATGTAAATAAGGAAAAGTAATTTACTCCTTCCCATAACACAAGGGGTCACCACATTAAATTAATAGTCATCAGGTTAAATGCAACAAAAGGAAGTTTGTCTTCATGCAGCACACAGTCAACCTGTGGAACTCCCTGCCAGAGGATTTTGTGAAGTCGAAGATTTTGACAGGGCTTAAAAAAGAACTAGATACATTTATGGAGGAAAGGTCCATCAATGTCTATTAGCCAGGATGGTGTCCCTAGCCTCTGTTTGTCAGGACTGGTAATGGGCAACAAGGGATGAATCACTCAATGATTACCTTTTCTGTTCACTCCCTCTGTGGCATAAGAAATTGGCCACTGTCGGCAGACAGGACACTGGGCTACATGTACCTTTGGTCTCACCCAGTGTGGTCGTTCTTATGTTCTTATGGCAGGTGCAACCAATGGAGCAGAAGATGGTGATCTTTGTGGATCAAGCATTTAATTCATTCTCCATTATCAGTTCAGCTAGTGCAATTGTATACAAACCCCTTAAGGTACGTCCGTAGTGCAGGTGGGAACGTGTCTCCCAGATCAGGCAGACAGATGTGTGTTAGCTCTGCTTAAACGAACACGCTTAAAATATCAGTGTGGACATTGTGACACAGGCTGGATCATACTCAGATATGCTGCCATCCATGCTGCCGGGTCTATGCTATTTTTAGCATGCCAGCTTGAGCATAGGTAGTGATTCCATCTACCCAAACTGGGACCCAACTGCAATACAGATGCACCCTTCGATATTGGCCTGTACAATTATATCATAGTCTAGCATGCATCACTGGCCTACAATTATACGACAGTGCGGCACTCATGTATGATGGTGATGGATGTGCTATAAAGCCTATAGCGGCAGGCATGACCATCTCTGAAGTTTGGATCAAAGCCTGGATCGGATATTCACAGCTGGCCCCCACCTCTGAAAAGTAGAGGCCAAACCCAAAGTCTAGTTCCACACCCCTGGATCCTGCAAGTTCATCTCAAAGAAAAAATTGGAAAAATTGCTTCCCCCCCTCTCCATGGCAGAAAATGAACTCATCTGATAGATTTCAAAGAGGGGATGGTTTGGCCAAAACAGCTGCTCTGAAGCTTTGGAGACCAAAGGGAATTTTCTGTGAATAAACAGCCGTGGCCCATCCAAATATTAATCAGCCATGCTGGCACCCCTCTGGGTTTGAGTAGGCCCGTTTTCCTTTGTGGTGGTTTCTCCATCCACGCCTGTATTCTAAGATTATCTTTACCCTTGCAATGCCAAATTATATTTTCCCATGTTTCTGGCAGGTGGTGTGCACATAATTAGTTCTCCCCTTCTTATTCAGGATGCTTGTGGAACACGGTCAGACTGCCAAGCCTTTTTGTTGGAAAATTTCAACCAAATATAGAAGGTCTGGACAAGTGCTGGCCACTTTCTTTTTTTTCCTGCTGCTGTCTGTGTTTGAATTTGTCTGCAGCTGCTGGAGTTACACCGAGCCTGAGCGAGTGACCACTTTTATTTTTTGACTGGGTTCTGAGCCAATCTTACCACAGAGCTATTCTTTATGGTTTCTATAAAGACCATGAGGGGAACCTTTGAAAAGCTACTTAGTCATCCAGTTAGTGGCGGCTGACTTCCGGGACTTTTTCATTACTCTCTCTTTTTCTCCTCCCTCCTCCCGTATAATAGAGATTTATACCCCACTTCCTACAACTGCAAATCCTTGACAATTATGGAGCGTCTTTGAGAAGCATTTCCCAGTTGCTTCCAACCACTCACTTGCCCCAAACAGTTTTTCTTCTAATCAATCACAAGGGTCGGTAACTTGCAAATTGATTGCAAAACAGACAGACATCACACACACACACACACACACACACACACACAGAGGTCCTACAAAATAGAACATTTTGTGGGATCAGCACAGCTAGTGCATTTAGGGGCAATGAAAAAGAAAAAAGATCTTGGCTGTGTTTTGCTTTTGGACTGCATTTAAGGCACTAGCTGAAGTCTCAGGGGATCTGGGCATAATTCCAAGCCACAGACTTTCTGTGTGACACCGGGTAAGTTTTGCAGGCCTCTATTAAGGATGGCATGTTGACTCTGGTTGAACTGTAAGCGTGTGCTCAAGTCCGGTTGATTTTAGCATTGCGAAATCAGGGCTTTAAGCTCTCTGTGCCTCAGTTTCCCAGCTGCACATTGGGGATAATTTTCCCTTTCTCTCGCCCTTCATCTCTGTTGTTAAGACTGAAAGTTCTTTGAGGCAGCTACAGTCTCTTACTCTAAACTAGTTCAAAACTAGTTCAAAACTCCTCTGCTCCACATCATCTCCTATCTGTTCTCATCACCGCAGTAGGATTGCATTAACCAGCGTAACTGATATCTGTCTGTCACACATGCGACATTCTCTCTATTCTCTCCCCAGAGGATGAATTGTATGTGCAATGCTGGGTTTTATTTTGGAAGGGTTTTGTTTCGGCTTTTGTTCTTGGCATGTGCTGGAGACAATATGATTTCTGCAGGAGGCAGCGAAAACAACAAGAGGAGAGACTGCTCTCGCATGGGCAAGTGGGTGAAGGTAGGGCTGGGAGAGGCAAGCCCCCAGCCCGCCCTCAGCCCTGCCTCTTCTCCCCATGCCACACCACCCATCATGAAGAGGTGAGGTGGTGTATGACCCGAGCCTTCCTGGCCCCGGAGCATGGGGAGGGAGGAGAGCGTACGGCCCCAGCCTCTTCGGCTCTGGACAATGGAAGTATGTGTGATGGGAGCAGCAACACTCTGCCCCCAGTACACCTACAATAGGCATTTTGGGGGTGGCGTATGGGTGGGGCCAGGCTGGTGGTTTGGGAAGGCAATGCCTTCCCCTGCCTAGCGTACCGGCCGCCCATGTGTTCTAGGTATGATTCTTGACAAATAGGGAGGGATTGGCTGAGAATTTGAAGGTGAAAGTGAACATGAATTCATAATTGGAGGCAAAACACCAGAGTAAAAACAGTGGACTTCAAGAAGGCAGCCATTAGCCAACTCAGAGAATTAGTAGATTGTGTGGGAAGTAAGGGTACGTCTAAACTACATGCCTCCGTCGACGGAGGCATGTAGATTAGCCAGATCGGCAGAGGGAAATGAAGCCGCGATTAAAATAATCGCGGCTTCATTTAAATTTAAATGGCTGCCCCGCTCTGCCGATCAGCTCTTTGTCGGCAGATCGGGGCAGTCTGGACGCGACGCGCCGACAAAGAAGCCTTTCTTGATCGGCACAGGTATGCCTCGTGAAACTAGGTTTACCTGTGCCGATCAAGAAAGGCTTCTTTGTTGGCGCGTCGCGTCCAGACTGCCCCGTTCTGCCGACAAACAGCTGATCGGCAGAGCGGGGCAGCCATTTAAATTTAAATGAAGCCGCGATTATTTTAATCGCGGCTTCATTTCCCTCTGCCGATCTGGCTAATCTACATGCCTCCGTCGACGGAGGCATGTAGTCTAGACGTACCCTAAGTGTAAGGGGGAAAAAGAGGCAGGAGAGTTGTCAAGTTATCCCAGTACATAGGAAGGATCGGGTGTACAGTAAGAGACGGTACTGGCTTAACTAGGAGACCTTCACGGACTTGAAACTCAAAACCAGAGCCATACACAAAAGTGGAATCTAGGTAAAATTAAAATGGATAAATACATATAAAAACCTATAAGTGTTTGGGGCAGCATTCCCCCTAGTGTTTGTCCATCCATGTGTGGGTTAAATTTTGTTATACGTACCGAGGCACGTGCAGATGTGCACCACCAATAGAAACACACGCTACCAGCTGTGGGCACGCTGTGAATCAGCTGAGTGGAACCTGAATCTCTCCTGGTTGGCTGCCCAAGTGCTCAACTTACAGAGAACACTGATGTAGGGACAAAATTAGAAAAGCCAAGGCACAAGACAAGATTACACGAAGCAAGGACATGAAGGGTAACAAGAAAACATTTTACAAATGCGTGAAAAGCAACAGGAAGACCAATGATAGCATGGGGTCATTACTCAATGAGAATGGAAAGGCACTAACAGAAAATTGTTGTGGCTAAATGGTGAAAATTGACTGATACATCCAATCCTTTGATAAATCTATCCTACTTTCAATTTCTCCTCTAAGATTATATCTTCATTGCTCAAAAGTTTTTTGCATTAAGATACCTAACTTTAGACCGCTGTCTGTATGTAAAATCACACTAGGGAATCGTCTATTCCCCATGTCCATTGAAGGTAGGACAAGAAGTAATAGGAATATTCTTCAACGAGGAGGATTTAGGCTAGATATTAGCTACTCGTTCAGTTAAAAAATATCTAAGTCCTGAAATTCACATAACTGGAAAGGACCTACCAGGGCTGCACTAGGTTTTCTTGGCCTTGACACAGCAGGAGGGCTGGACGTGATGACTTCTTGAGGTCCCTTCCCACCCTACATTTTATGATTGTATGATCTTGGCTCAATTGTGCCAGGTGCTCTCCATGTACATAAATGACAGAGCGTCCAGACTGGGTCAGATCAAAGGTCCATCTAGCCCAATATCCTGTCTTCCACAGTGGTCAATACCAGACCCTTCATAGAATGGAACAGTCCGTCATTGTTGTCCTTGCTGAGCTGCTGGCAAGCAGAGGCTGGGGGCACTGACAAGATGGTGGTGCCTCCCTGAAATATAAATAGCTAGCTAGAGTTACCTGGCGTTGCTTGGGACAGTTGATATAACTGAGGTGAGGAGCCTGAGGGGAGGGAGTGGAAAGGGAGCGGTGTACCTGCTGTTGGTGCCCGAGCCCGCTGTTCGCTTCCTTGTTCCTCCTCCGGCCTTGTCCCCCGGGAAGCCGCTTCTCCCCACACTGCCAATCTCCATGCAGCCCCGGGGAGAGGCGTCGGTCACTCATCTCTTCCCTCCCACACTACCTTAAAACCTTCTCCTGGATGAAAGGTTATCCCATGCAAAGTTTGGTTGCGGTAGCTCTTATAGTGTCTAAGTTATTAGCACACAAACATACAAACATTCTTCTTTATATATTAGATGAGACAATTTTTGCCCAAGGGTACGTCTAGACTACATGCCTCTGTCGCCAGAGGCATGTAGATTA
Organism: Pelodiscus sinensis; assembly: GCF_052426305.1. NCBI lineage: Eukaryota > Metazoa > Chordata > Testudines > Trionychidae > Pelodiscus > Pelodiscus sinensis. The sequence continues at coordinate 7,240,623 of NC_143057.1, forward strand.
GGCTACCCGACATAGGAAAATGAAGTGGCGATTTAAATAATCGCCGCTTCATTTAAATTTACATGGCTGCCGCGCTGAGCCGACAAACAGCTGATCAGCTGTTTGTTGGCTCAGCGCGATAGTCTGGACGCGCGGGTGGCGACATCAAAGGTATTTGTCGACCACCCAGGTAAACCTCATCCCAGGAGGCATAGCTGATCAGCTGTTTGTCGGCTCAGCGCGGCAGCCATGTAAATTTAAATGAAGCGGCGAGTATTTAAATCGCCACTTCATTTTACTATGTCTGGTAGCCTAATCTACATGCCTCTGGCGACAGAGGCATGTAGTCTAGACGTACCCCAAGAGAGCTTGCAGTCTAGAAGCACAGATATACAAAGGGTAGGAGAAAGAGCTATTCCAGGGCTGATGGGAAAGTGGATTTTTCCATCCGATGGAAAAAAATGGACATTTCAAAGTGTTTTGAGGAACAAAAATTCTGAACAAATTTCAATTTGGAAATAGCAAAACATCAGCCATACACTCAGGGGGAAGGGGGTGGGGGTGGGGAGAAAGGCACTACCAGGAAAGAGGCAGGCTACTGAGATAAAAATGCAAGGAGCAAGCCGCAGTCTCTTACGTCAACAGCTTTTTCTCTAGGTTGCTGCGTTGTGGATCCTTTGCATTTCTGTTTGAACTCGCCTCCTTACCACTTCTGAAGGTGGGTGGGTGGCCTGACATGCCCGTAGTGGGCACGCTCATGGTCAGAGGAAACTGAGCTATAATCATCTGCCACATTTTCTAACACAGACTTGTCTTACATGTCGGGGACAGGACAACTGTCTGCTCCCGTAAGGATCGGCACACAAATATTTGCAATTCCAGCAAGGCCACGGACTTTACATTTACAAAGGTTCTTTAAAGCTTTCAGGAGGGGAAGAAACCTCAAGAACCATGTGGGACTAGAAATGCTGATCTCACTTCTCCAACAGAAAGTTTCAGCGGAGAAGGTATTGGATAGGGGACACAGGACATCTGGTTCTGTCACGCGTCTGCCATGCGTATGACCTTTTGGTGCGTCACTCCTCCACCTGATGCTTTTCTTTCCCCTCTCACCTTGTGCCTGTCTTTGTAGGGTGCTTTCCCCCTCCCCTATTCAGCACCACGGAGGCTGCCGTTACTTGTTTTAAGATACAAGACTGTAAGCTTTTTATAGTAGGATGTGTCTTCTTTTGTGTTTGCACAGCATCTACTATGTTGTAGACGTTACTATGGTGATAAAAATGCTTACTACACACCTAGGAGCATCTGCCTATCTGTGGTGGTTCCATGCCCCCCATCTCCTCTAACATGCTTTCCCAAAGAGTCATAGAATCCTAGGGCGGGAAGAGAGCTCTGGAGTCATCGTGTCCAGCCCCCTGCCCAACGCAGGACCAACCCCAACTCGATCATCCCAGCCAGGGCTTTGTCAAGCTGGGACTTAAAAACTTCTAGGGATGGAGATTCCACCATCTCCCAAGGGAACCCATCCCAGGGCTTCACCATAATCCCAAGGAAATAGTTTTTCCTAATATCCAACCTACACCTCTCCCATTGCAACTGGAGACCATTGCTCCTTGTTCTGCCATCCCTCATTACTGAGAACAGCCTCTCTCCATCCTCTCTGGAACCTCCCTTCAGGAAGTTGAAGGCTGCAATCAAATCCCCCCTCACTCTTCTCTTCTGCAGATTCAATAAGCCCAAATCCCTCAATCTCTCCTCGTAGGTCATGTGCTCCAGCCCCCTAATCATTTTAATTGCCCTCCGCTGAACCCTCTCCAATGTGTCCACATCCTTTCTGTAGTGGGGGACCAGGACTGGATGCAATACTTGAGATGTGGTGTCACCAATACTGAATGAAGGGGAATAATCACTTCTCTAGATCTGCTAGCAATGCTCCTCCTAATGCACCCTAATATGCCATTAGCCTTCTTGGCTACAAGGGCACCCTGTTGACTCATAGCCAGCTTCTCGTCAGCTGTAATCCCCAGGTCCTTTTCTGCCAAACTGCTACCTAGCCAGTTGGTCCCCAGCCTGTAACAATGCTTGGGATTCTTCCATCCCAAGGGCAGGAGTCCATATTAGTCCTGGAGAAATTGAGTGCCAGAATGGACAGGGGAGAAAACACTCGATGCCTTAGTGAAAGTAACTTCCCCTTTGTCTGAAAAAGTGACTCAATTTTTCCAGTGACTCCATTTCTCCATTGACTTGTCTGCTGTAGGAATGTCCCTGGCATCTTTATAAGATTTCCCCTTGTCTCTTAAAACAAGCAACTGCAACATCTGTGGTGCTGAGTAGGGGGACAAATCATCTCAGAAAACTCAGACAAAACCGAGTTTACTACAAAGAGTTTTGTCACGAGAGGTGCAGGAAGGGCCTGGCTCCGCGCCCTGGAAGAGGCAGGGTTCAGAGTGGAAGAGGTGGGGCTGAGAGCAATCAGCATATAGTGCTACCCAAACTGCAGTGTGACCACCCCGCACCCCTCAGAGCTACGCGGAGCAGCACTCCAGCCCTTCTGTGGCAATTCAAAAGGGACCCAGGACTCTGGCTTCCACTGCCTCTACAGCCCCCACTTTGAATCACAGAATCCTAGAGCTGGAAGAGACCTCAGGAGGTCAAGTCCAGCCCCCTGCCCAAGGCAGGACCAATCCCAACTAAATCAACCCAGCCAGGGCTGTGTCAAGCCGGGACTTAAAAACCTCTAGGGGTGGAGATTCCACCCCCTCCCTAGGTAACACATCCCAGTGAAATAGTTTTTCCTAATATCCAACCTGGACCTCTCCCACCACAACTTGAGACCATTGCTCCTTGTTCTGCCATCTATCACTACTGAGAACAGCCTCTCTCCACCCTCTTTGGAACCTCCCTTCAGGAAGTTGAAGGCTTCTATCAAATCCCCCCTCACTCTTCTCCTCTGCAGACTAAATAGACCCAACTCCCTCAGCCTCTCCTCATGAGTGATGTGCTCCAGCCCCCTAATCATTTTGGTCGCCCTCTGCTGGACCCTTTCCAATGCGTCCACATCCTTTCTATAGTGGAGGGCCCAGAACTGGACATAATATTCCAGATGTGGCCACACCAGAGCCGAATAAAGGGGAATACACCGAATAAAGGCTTGGGGGCAATCTCTGGGCTTGGGGACGGTTGCTCCCTTTATCCCCCCCTTCGCCCATCAGCAGGCCTGGGTGTTTCTGAGGGGTTGTCTACACAGCAAAGAACCCCACCCTGGCTTGCAGGGCTTAGACTGCGGGGGTGGGGGGGGGAGAGGTTCATTGCTGTGTACGCTTCTGGGCCCTAGGACGCTGCAGAATAATAGGACCCCCCAGGTTTTTATTTGCTGTGTAGACGTACCCAAGTATGTCTGAAAGAGAGAGGACACACTACCCAAAGACATCAGCAGCTACACTTATGCCTGGTTTGGGTTCTGGTCTATGGTCAGGCCTATACAAGCCGGAAGGTTGGCTTAAGGTACACAAGTCCAGCTACATAAATAACATTGTTGGAGTTGACATATTTTATGCCGAAATTGGCACCAACTTCACAGCAGGAGGTTGAGGGGAGCAAAGGCTCCCATTGGCTTCCCTTATTCCTCACAAATCGAGGAGTATTAGTACCGAGAGGGGCACCCTCAGTGTTTGATTTAGCAGGTCTCTACTAGGCCTGCTAAATTGAACGCCAGAAGATTAGCTTCCGGTGCAGCAAGTGGAGACGCAGCCTAACTCTTTAGATTGGAAGATGTGTGGGGTTTTTTTAATCAGGAGAAGCCTGATGTGGACAGAGTTATACCAGGCTAAAGATGATTTATGCTAGTGGAGCTTGTTCCCTGTCCCACACAGGAATAGCAATACCTGTACAAAAGCCCTTTATACTGATAGAACCACTCCGGCATTAAGTGGTTTTATTGCTTTAATTCTATCAGTGTTGTAAAAATAGGATGGCATTCTGGTATAGACAAGACCCCAAGAAGGGTCCTTGAAATCACCCTGCCTATCAAGGAGACATACTGAACCACAACAGTCCAGCTCATTCCAGAGCTACATACAATGCGCCGTCAACCTGTGGAACTCCTTGCCAGAGGAAGTTGTGAGGGCCAGGATTTTAACAGGGTTCAAAAAAGAGTTTGATAATGTATGGAGGTTAGGTTCACCAATGGCTATTAGCCAGGATGGGCAGGGATGGTGTCCCCAGCCTTTGTCAGGACTAGGAATCAGCGACAGGGGATGGATCACGTGATGATTTCCTGTTCTATTCATTCCCTCTGGGGCATCTAGCACTGGTCATTGTCAGAAGAGACGACACTGGGCTAGGTTGACCTGTGGTCTGATCACTAAGGCTGTTCTTATGTCCAAATGCACAATTTAAATCACTAACACCAGGGCTTTAGTGGCGAATCAACCTTACATCTAGGAATGAAGTCCCCCCACAAAGTCTGATAGCTGAGTTGCTCAGATCCTTTAATCCAGATGACTACAGGCGAAAGCGGAGGAGGAAATGGATGTTCTGTCCCCTTTTATGAATGGTGTTCTTGGCACGCCGGCCAAATATTTAATTTTAGTGGAATATCAAAAGCGTCATTGACACAAATGTTCCTGGAGATCATTTTAATACGCGCAAAGAATAAACGCTGCGGTTTGTGGTCAGATGTCATTAGAATACTGGACGTGCTGATCTCATAGGAGGGTTTTAAAGTGTGTCTCTTTGGCTTATGAAGGCCATCTGGGAGGATTTCAAGAACTAAACATCTTATTTAGGAAAAGGTTCTGTGCGGGGAGCTACCTCTGGTTTATAAATATCAGAAGGAATCCCACAAAGAGCTGGGCAGGATTTCAGGTTTTTCGCGCCGCAAAGGTAAACCCCAAAAGTATGAAGGCAGATTAAAGAATGAGTTGATTCATCCAGACAGTCATTAACATGCAATTGGCAAAATATTGTGGGTCATATGCTTGTCTAGCATGAAGCCACTTCAAGTCTTGGATGCAAAGGTAGCACGTTCCGATGGAAGGGTGGCATGATTGAGATGCTGCCGTAGGTTTCAGAAGATGTAAGTTCAATTCACAGCTCTACTAGGTTTCATGTATGACACTGGACAAGGGAATTAATCAGTGTGTCTGTTCCTGACCTCTGCAATAGAGGTGACAATTTTTCCATGCCTGATTGGGAAGGGGTAAGCATACAATTACTAACTTTTTTGGCTATACAAACATGATAAGAGCTAGGTAAGGATCATGCTGGCAGGCCGGGTGCCAGCTGTTATCAAGGCTGTAGGCATAAGATAAGAATGGACAGACTCGCAGCTGGGGACCAGATCAGCTCACATAGGGTATCTCTACACTAGCCCCCTAGTTTGAACTAAGGAGGCTAATGTAGGCATTCAAAGTTGCAAATGAAGCCCAGGATTTAAATATCCTGGGCTTCATTTGCATCTTCCCGGGCGCCGCCATTTTTAAATCCCCCTTAGTCCGAACTCTGTGCCCGTGGCTTCACGCAGCATGGAGTAGGTAGTTCAAATTAGGATCTCTAATTCGAACTACCGGTACACCTCGTTCCACAACCTAGGAGAGTCCTTGTGATGGGCTTGAGTGTGTGGAGAAGGCTTCCAGCCCCCTTTATGACAACAGTGGTCATCCTAGCATCCATTCTTCACAGAGTAAAGGTCATCATGCCAAAGTCTTTTTCAGGGATGGCCGGGTGGAACTGTGTGTGTGTGTGGGGGAAATCTAGCAGAAAATCCCTGGAATTAGAATCATAGGACACTAGAAACGGACCTTGAGAGACTATCAAGTCCAGTCCCCTGCACCATCTAGACCATCCCTGGGAGGTGTCTATCCAACCTGCTCTTGAATATCTCCAGGGATGGAGATTCCACAACCTCTCTCAGAAATTTATTCCAATGTTTAACCAATGAATGCCATCATCATCATCATCAACAACCATGGGCTCAATGCCCGTTGGTGTCCGATGCCTCCCTCACTATTTCCTTCCATCTTTCCTTGTCCGGTGCGGAGTGGCTTAGTTTCTGTAGACTAGCTCCACACCAATCTAATATATCATCTACCCATTCTCTGTGAGGTCTGCCTCTCCTGTTTGGACCATTCATTATGCTGAATATCAGGGTCTTAACTTTTCGATCGTCGTTCATTCTGCAGATACGTCCGAATAGCTGTAACTTCCATTGTATAACCTTCTGCAGTAGGTTCTCTTTTAGCTGTATCTTCCTATATAATTCCTCATTGGTGACCTTCTGCATCCATCCTATTCTCAGGATCTTTCTATAACAACTCCTCTCGAATGCCAATATCCTTCTCTTTGAATCTTTCGTTATCACCCATCCGTACAACATGCTGCTCAATACAACCATTTTCAAGACACTCAGCTTCGTAGGAATCTAGTATTTATTGAACTTCCCACTGGGTGAGAAAAGTCACTTAAGGCCCGCTTCACTGAGAAACTGCTCCCGGGAGGGGGACAAATCATCTAGTGCTGGAAACCAGCTAGAGGGAGATACTTTCATTTTAATTTGATTTCCCATCCCAGGAGGTAACCAGCTTAATTTCTAAATGACATGGACTCAGATCTGGCATGCTCTGACATAGCTCCAGTCCTGCTCACAACTTCAAGGAACTGCCTGTGTGTAACTAGAGACGTATCGTGTAATTGACTAATCGAATTGTCAATGCATTTTTGCATTGACTATTCGATTAGTCACTAGCCCTACTCTTGCAAGATACATCTGTAGCTTAGTGCAAAAGCATTTGGTTGCCCTTTGGGCGCATCATTCCAAGCATAGACTCGTTCTTTGTTTCCCCTACCCAGAAAAAGTTTCTAGATTGTTGCACATTTCACTAGATTGTTGGATGCACATGGTATAAATCTTTCATGAGGGTATCAACAATCTGTGCTGAGCTCCTATAGTCATCATTGTAAACATCGTCATGCACATCAATGGAGATGCCTTTAAAAATGAGATGAATTCAGGTGCAACTGAGCAATTATTACATAGAATGTTATGCATCTGGCCAGATTTTCAGCTGATGTAAGATGCCTTTGACTCATGGAAATTAATAGAATGTCATTCATTTATACAGCTTTAGGATCTGGCCATAATATTTTTGCCATTAACTTTAAAAGGTATTTTTTGAAACATTTGATCTGTTTATGAAGCATTCATATACATGCTGCCTTCTGATTTAGGGACAAATCCATTAGCAAAGCCAATGGCTTGGTCAACTGTTTATGTGGGCAATTTCTGTTTACATCATAATTAGGCCTAAATGCTGCCCTCAGTTATATCCATATGAAACCCTGTGCTCCCGCTGAAATCAGAGGAGTTAAAGGTCAATATCTGAGCTTTAGCTGTCATGTTTCATTCCCCAAACAGAACCTAGTTCAGCTCTATCTATCCATGCTGTAATCATAGCTTGGATTACAATATAGATATACCTTATGGCAGGACTCCTAGACTTTGGAAGCCCCCGGGGGCCACAATAATATTCACAGCACATGCCAAGGGCTGCAACTTAATTTTGTTTGCATATACATGCAAATATATTTGCAAATATATGCAATAACTTCTTTCACAGTGATGGGCATAAATACAAAGATTAGGGCAAGAATACACAACATGCAGGCCCCATTGACGTCAGTTCTGCTGATATTAATAACATGTAATATTTATCCGATTTCCACCTATGTGACAGCACTTTTAATGAGCAATGACAGTCCAGGAATTTAACTACTAAAACACACATCAACAGAAGACCATTATACTGACTACTTTTTTGTTTTGGCTCCCATCCACGGGCGGTGTGTTGAGCCCAGCATAAACCCAAACCTCACCACAGGCTGCAAACACGGGCCGTGTGTTGAGTACCTCTGGCTTATGGATTCAACATACACCAAACCTATTCACAAATCTGGGGAAGTTTTGATCTACTCTTGACTTACTTTTATTCTTGTTTCATTCTGGGGTAATTTCTATGAAGGTCAAGACCGTACTTACTGTCTGCGTCGCATGAAAGAAATGCAATAAAAAAAGACGCATGACATTTCCTTTTGCATATCCCTTTCTGGAACATTTCGCGCACACATTCTGGCAGCAAGACACTGGCTGTGCAAACACAATGTAGCCAACTCTTCTGATTTCAGTCAGAAAACTTTTGCTATTTGGTGTTTTTCTGCGGGGGAAAAAACCCTGCTTCTGGAATTGCATAGGAATCTCAACTTTCACAGAAGAGGAAGAAGAAAAAGAAGAAGAAGAAGAAGGAAAGGAGGGAGTTTTATAGCCCTCCAGATTGCAGCAAAAAGCTTGCAAATGTGAAGTGAACTGAACCTGATACCTCTGGAATTTAGTGCATGAGCCTCTACATCTTGAGTTATAAAGCCAATTGCCTCTTGACTTAGGCTGTATAGATCACTCATTCTTATCTCTCGCTGTAAGTGGTCTAAGTGCCATTCCATGGGACAGTGAACCACGGCCTGTAGATATGTGGGTTACAAGTGCACCCTAATGCCTTGAAAATCAGAAAGCTAATAAAAACGTCAATTTCATTTTTTAAAAACTCATTTTAGGCCATTTTTTGGGGGGAGGGAGAGGAGGTTGGCAGTTGTTTTTTGAATGTGTGGGCTTGATAACACCGCAAACCCTAGGAAAGAACACTTATTGGTTTGTTGTAAATCCATTTCCCCAAGGTCAATGGGAGCCGTTGGGTGCTGAATGCTTCTGGAAAATCCGACAAGGGCCGAAGTGTGACGCTCAGAGCCTAATTTTTCAGCTCCTGTTTTTGAAAATCTCAGCTATTGATTTTGATGAGAGCTGGATTGGGGTGGGGAACCCTTTTTGGGTCAGGGGCTGCTGACCCACAGAAAAATCAGATGGGGGAACCGCACCCAAGTGAGAACCAACCCCCGCAAAACAAAACAAAACAAACAAACAACCGATGTGGCCCCCGACTGAGGAGAAAGACACTCCCCATATTCTCCTCACACGCCAGAGCCTGGGAGGGGAGGAGGCAGGCTAATAGATTTTATATGCTCCAGCCCTGTGCGGGATGGTGGCCAGGGGTGAGCTACCAATTCTGGGAGAGGCCCTAACCCTCTGGGGCCAGATCCAGGCAAGCCCCTGCAAACAATAATGACCAAGTACTTTGCTTACTATCACCATGTGCTCTTTCTCCAATGGAAAAGGGTCCTTGAGGCAAACTGGCAGCAAGTTCTGCAGTTAAGGAAATCTGCGGGATCCTGGGCAATTGTAAAAGTTTCACAAGTCTATTGTGAAAACAACCCTTCTTATTTTTATTAAATAACATTTTTTTTTAATATATTTCCCTTCTTTGGGAAGGTTTGCCCCACAGTTCTGAAGCAGCCGCACGAACAAAGATTTCCTGCCTCAGATTTGGTGGCTTCGCTTTGTGAAGGAGCTTCTTACTCGTTGTAAATGAGCCCTCTTGTTGGTAAGACAGAAGGGAGCCTTATGCTACCATGTCTCTGGAGAGGGATAAACCTGAATCAAGGCTCGGCGGAGATCCCTCCTTCCCCTGCACTTTTTCTGCTCATGCCCTGTCAGGTCTGATTATCTTCATTATCTCAGGGCTGTCACACACTATAAATACATGCCTAAATAAACTAAACAGAATTAACTTCGCTCTTCTATTTCTGTCAAAGAGTGAAGCTCAAGGAAGGGTTTCATTAGGGCGCCGCAAAACATTTTACACATGAAAATGAAACTAGCCACGGGCCAGATTCTGTAATCCTGGCTCAGTTTGGGTAGTGTCTTGCTCTGCCAGAAGTTCCCCTGATTTGAAAAGGATGACCAGTAGAATATACTATTATTCAACGTGCGTAAGGACGGCCGAATCTCAATGTGTGTGAGAGAGGGAAGGAGATGAAGCTTCTTGTCGCTCCTTTTCAAGGGCCCAAAATAAAAGTTGGTGGAAAGATTCTCAATAACTTCATGGGAGTGAGCTCTGGTCTCCTGTAGACTACACCGACTTAGCCTCTCAGCTATGTTATTACACAGATGTAGTTCTAAAAGATGGCAAATATTAAGAGAGTTGCATTTACATAACCTAATAGTTTGCTCTCATTCAAGAGTGTTTGAGAAGAAACAGGCGACCCAGGAGTGGATGGGGAAAACGGAACTGCTTTATTGCCTATGCACGTTTACCTCAGACATTCAACACAATGTTCGAGTGGCCTTGGGCTCCCATCTCAGTGGGCCAGCCCCAAGACCGCTAATCATTCATTTTACCAGATAAAACTGTGGAGACAGATGAGCGCCAGCTATCCTGAGAGAAACTTAGGAGGAAATCAGCTTCTAAATGGTTTGATTAGTCTTTTGCCCCTATGCCCAGGTTGGACAACTGATTTGCACATCAGGACCACTATGGACCTCCACCAGAGTTTCCTCTGGCTTTGCCTTGCCCAGGCTTAGTTCACCATCTTTTGGGTCCTAGATCGTACGCTCATGCTCCACCTCCCCGATGGGGCAGGCAGGATGTGTTGAATGTCTGAATGCACATTTGAGGTAAATGTGCATAGGCAATAAAGCAGTTCTGTTTACCCCATCTGCTCCTTGGTAGTGTAGACATACCCTAACACAGAGCTTCTTGGCAACCAAGATGTGGACAAAAAACAGCAGAAGACACATCTCTGGTGTATGAGAGGGAAAAGTATTGGTACATCCAAACCAGCTAGTAGGAAAAAATTGCAGAAACATGTGAGTGAAGCCAGGTATACACTAAAGAGCTAGATAGATTCATGGAGGTTAGGTCCACCAATGGCTATTCGCTAGGATGGGTAGGAATGTGTTTGTCTGGAAATGGATGACAGGAGAGGGATCACATGAGGATTACCTGTTGTGTTCCCTCCCTGTGGGGCACCTGGTATTGGCCACTGTCAGAAGACAGGATACTGGACTGGATGAACCTTTGGTCTGACTCAGTATGGCCGTTCTTATGTTCAGATGTTCTTATGGAAAGCCAACTTCAGATACACAACTGCAGCTATATTAATTACGTAGCTGGAGTCTAAGAATCTTACATCGTGTTTTGGCACAGTCCACACAGTGGGAGGTTGATGGGAGCACACACTCCTGTTGACTGCCCTTTACTCCTTGCGAGGAGCAGGACTACCTGCACTCTCAGTTTGAATTATCAGGTCTTCACTAGACCCGCTCATTCAAACCCCGAAAGATCGATTGGGGCAGCATCGATCTTCCACGTCATGCAGACAAGCCCTGAGTGATCATCAATGGATCTCAGCCTCTTACTCACTTAGGCATTTTTGCAAACTATACCCAATATCGTTTGGGCCACATTTTCCAAAATGACCTCTAATTCTGAAGGCTTCTATTTCCAAGTGCCCAAGCCAAGAGGTATTAGTTCCTGTTATTTTTAGAGGTTTTCACTGACTTCAGATGACTTCAGCACTTTCTGAAAATCAGGAACAGCGGATTTCAGTGTGAGCAGCCAAAGCCTGCCGGTGATTAAAGAATGAAATCTCTTGGAACCATTGACTTCAGCATTCAGTCTGGGGGTGGGCGAGTTAATGCATAAGAGCTCTTTAAATTAGATAACACATTACCTAATACAGAAGGGAACTAGAGAGATGGGAGTTACAAGAACAATCTAAAACACCTGTTTGTAGCTCCGGGCGTGATTTACCTTTTGGTTCTGCTCAGTTGTTGAATGAGTGACTTGCAACTGCCTGACAGAAAAGTTTGCCTCGGAAAGGAAGGGCCGGTAGTCTCTCTCATGTGCTCTCTCATGCAGTTTTCTCCAAGTTGCTCCCTCTTTCCCTACTTTTTCTTATGGGAAATATTTCTTGAGAATCAAGAATCGGATCATCCACAGGTACAAAGTGGAAGAGCACTCGTGACTTCATTGATTTACACCCGCTAAGGATTGGGCCCCGGAGTTGTCCGTCAAGGCACATCACAGGTGCTTTATGGAGGTGGGTACGTCACAGTCCCTCAGGCACAAAGAGGTGAAGGAATTCGAGGTCTTATTTCCATCCCCATCCTCTGGATTCTGCTGCCCCCCACAGAGCCCACTAGCCATAGGTAGGGGAAGTGCAGCTTCTTCGCCAATACCTGCAGGAGACTGAGGTGCGAAACCAGCAGCAGTCCCCAAAGTCGCATTCCCATCCCCTGTCAGATTGGTTTTTCCTCTCCCAGTGCAGCAGCCCTTTGCCAACCGATGCACTAATCGGGGGAGAGGGGAGGGTTCGGGGGTTCATTGTTCCTGACAGATCCCCGTTGTGCCGAGTTCCTCAGGAGGGGCATGGCCACAGGAGCGTGACAAGTGAAAACACGTCGAGCGGAGCTCGGAGCCTGAAACAAGTGGAGTCTTGGCTCTTGTCCAGGCCTGTGGCTCGGAGGAGCTCAGTGTATTTTTAGAGCAAGAGCCACAGCTCCACCACAGAAATGTTTCCCTTTGCGGCCTGTTGGCTTTTTTGCATTATGCCATCCAGGGAGCACAAACAAACAGCCGGCCATGGGGGCTGAGCAGTGTCAGGCCGGGGCATTGTTCATCGGCTTCTCTCCAGGCTTCTTTCTTTTCTGAAACATACTGAGAGGAGGTGCTGACTTGGACCAAAGAACATAAGAACGGCCATATTGGGTCAGACCAGATATCCATCTAGCCCAGTGTCCTGTCTGCCAACAGTGGCCAATGCCAGGTGCTCCAGAGGGAGTGAACATAATGGAATCATCATGTGATCCCTCCCCTGTCACCCAAACCTGCCTGACAAGCAGTCGCTACAGATACCATCCTTCCTCATCCTGGCTAATAGCCATTGATAGACCTAACCTCTGTGAATTCATCTAGCTTTTATTTGGACCCTGTTAAAGTCCTGGTCTTCAAAACATCTTCTGACTTTGATGCCCCAAGAGGTTACAGGAACAAGGTGCAAAGGCCAGCACAGTTAAAAGTTTTGGACTCACTAGCTGTGGCCAAGCCTTACAAAATGTGAAGGGTTGCAGAATATTTTTCTCCCTCCTCCTTATAACAACCTTTTAGATACTTGAAAACTATGTCATGTCCCCTCTCGGGTATTCTCTTTCCCAGACTGAACAAACCCAATTCTTTCAATCTTCCCTCGTGGGTCATGTGTTCTGGGCCTTTAACCATTTTTGTTGCTCTTCTCCGGACTTTTTCCCCCAATTTGTCCCCATCTCTTCAGAAGCTTCAGGTATCTATGCCTGATTTGCAAAAAAGACGGTCATTGAATAGCCTTATCGCATTAAAAGCTACTGTGACGTGGCCTCCTCAATGTCCAATTTTACAGAGGTATTTGGTTGTTTCTCCACTCAACATTGCAAGGCCTAAATCCTGTCATTCATGCTTAAATTTGACACTTTATGAATGGGCCTCAACAATGATGCTAAGTATCTTACCCATTACAAAGATAGCTTCCCCAATTATCACCCCTAATATCATTATCTCATAGACACTAACCTCCCCCCGCCCATTCCAAAATCTGATTTGTCAATTTTATATGTGTTCACTTTTTTTGATTGTATCCCTTTGGTATATATGGTCATGTCAATTTTCTTCCACAATTTTCTTCCACTGAGAAAGTGGGTCTGGCCCACGAAAGCTCATCACCTAATAAACCATCTTGTTAGTCTTTAAAGTGCTGCATAGTCCTTTCTTTTAAATCCTCAATGGTCTTTAGGCATCCAACTTCCATTGCAGTTAAGCCAAAGTGATCGAGATAGTAAAGTCCCACTTCCAAAACCGACATATACATTTACGAGTCTATGTCCCACTGGCTTGATGAGGTGCACAAGTACCTAAGTCACTTTTGAAAACCGGCCCTAGGCTACTAAGTCAGTTACATGGTTTTGAAATTTTTACCTCAGATCTTGAGGGTTAGCTCCATGATCAGCTCAAGCACGTCCCTAGAAATTTAGAGCCCACATCCTGAACACCTTGATGAGTTTTTATTCAGCCCTCTCCCAGGCAACACTCTTGCTAACATCTTTGGGAGTTTTATCTGTGGTGTGAGACGGGTGGTAGTAGGGAAGGAGCCACAGAAATAAAGAATTGGTCCTCGATAATAATCCATATATCTGGATGCTAGTTTGAGCCTCTTCCTCCTGGAATCAACCAGGAGATCAAACCCACAAGATCTGTGGTACTTCCTTATTTCATTTAGGTGGAAAATGTCATGCCAGCAGCCTAGCCAAACTAGATGACTCATCTCTAGGATAAAAGCCCCTTTGCTCCCTGTCCTCTGGTTCTTCATCGCAAGGGCTATCACATTTCAAAGGATCTCTCCTTTGCCATGGAAAGCCTGTTTTCCTACAGCAGAAAAGTGCAGATTCTTGGTTGTAGATGTGAATCTAAGATATACCTTGAGTGCTGCCTTGGTCAGTTTTGTGGGAGGAGATTGTGAGACTATTATTTTTTGACTATATTTCTATATCGCTGCAGCAGCTTTTAAGTCTGCTACAGTACAGAGATTGCTTTGATGGCATCTTTAGGACATTGAAAACTGCCAAACCAATGCACTTGTGTTTTTCATACTATCCCTCTTCTGGTATTCTTTTGGAGCACTAGTATATTTCTGGGGACTGCAACTTAATATGCTGGCTCTCCAGCCAAAAGCTATTATCCAGAAGGCTGGATGTGAACAAATATCTCATTGTGCTCTCAATCTTAATGTTAATGGGAGGAAACATGCCATGTATAAAAGAGAATGTCACAAAGGAGAAGGGAAAAGACACAAGAGAAAATGACAGCTGCCAGGGACTTTCCCCTATCTTAGATCTTAGAAGTAACCTTTCTGTTTGTTTATAGACTAGACAGCTAGGTTAGTGATGACAATTTAGTTCTGTGGGATATTAGATGTTACTAAATGGGTAAAGGCAAAAACAAGGATGACCTAGTGAGGCTTGTAAGCTGCTTTTTTATCTCTGTCCCTTTCGTTCCTCCATCCCTTTTATCTGGGATCATTCTGAACCAAAGGCTTCCAAACAAGGACACCGCTCAGTGCAGAAACTCAGCCAATGGCAGGAGAGCTCCCTGATCACTGTCATTTTTGGAAACCAGAAATGACTTGGTAGCATATCTGCCATTAGGGACAGCTTGTAATTTGTGTTTGCTGTAGTCAGCGCGGGGGTATTTTGGGACAAACGGCTGCTCTTATGCTACATATAGCTTGGAATTTTGCGGCTTTTCTATAACTCTCCATTCCATGGTTTAGAGGGGATTAGAAGGGAACGAGAAAGACAGGGACACAGCACCCACACTGAAACGTCTACACAAGATTGTAGGACAAAATAAATGTAGGACTCGTTGGTGTCTGGTTTCCAAGTCAGTGTCGTTTTATTAATCTTTTATCAGAGGAAAGTAATGACTATTGCTAGTCTTTAGATTTGCTGCCTGTGAGGTTTCTCCAAATATATGTAACAATTATATAAACAAGAGAGAATGACCAAAGGAGAACTTCAAATCTGAACTCATTTGAATGTTGGGGTGATTTAGATTCAAATTTCCAGATCTTCCACAAGCTCTCCATCATATTCTGATATCAGTTTAAGGCCTGACCCCCAATTTTCAAACAGCTCATGAATCAAACTCTAGCTATGTCAAATAGGGTATGTCTACACTACCCTCCTAGTTCGAACTAGGAGGGTAATGTAGGCATACCGCACTTGCAAATGAAGCCCGGGATTTGAATTTCCCGGGCTTCATTTGCATAAACTGGGCACTGCCATTTTTAAATCCCTGCTCATTCGAACCCTGTGCTGTGTGGCTACACGCGGCACGGACTAGATAGTTCGGACTAGGCTTCCTAGTCCGAACTACCGTTACTCCTCGTGGAATGAGGAGTAACGGTAGTTCGGACTAGGAAGCCTAGTCTGAACTACCTAGTCCATGCCGCGTGTAGCCGCGCGGCACAGGGTTCGAACGAGCAGGGATTTAAAAATGGCGGCGCCCAGTTTATGCAAATGAAGCCCGGGAAATTCAAATCCCGGGCTTCATTTGCAAGTGCGGTATGCCTACATTACCCCGCTAGTTCAAAATAGCGGGGTAGTGCAGACATACCCACACTGAATTTCAGTCTATGAACCAACAGCTGTGCTCTTCCAGGATATTGCAGATCACACCCCAAAAGAAGCAGCATGTGTTAAATCTGGGGGCAAAGCGTTCTCGGTCCAGGAGATCCAGCTACGGAGCAACCTTCCAGAGAAGATCAGGCAAATTCAGAGTTCACCGTGACACTGACAATATGCACACCCCTTTTATTATCAAAGCCTCTACAACAATTCCCCACTCCTACCTACCCCCCAAAAAAATCCCCCCCCAAAAAACAAACAAAACCCAACCAAAAAAAAAAAAACCCCACCACTACCACCAGCAGAGTTCTAGTCCCTAAAAGAAGACGTGCTGGAGACCTAGCAAAACCGTTGAAGGGACTTCATAATTGCAGTCGATGTTATGTGAAGGCTCAATTACTGTGTTGATGTGCAGCCATATAAAACTCAAAAATAGATGGACAGACTGCAAAGGGACCATTTTCCAATTTAGGTTTCCATGTGGATGACATTTTGAAAGAGGGGACTAAAAGATTTTGGATTGCACCTTGTGGACATCTCCTGAGCACATTCAAACTTGCAAGACGTTTGCTATTACTGGCCCAACTCTTGCAAAACTAACCGAGACACTCTGGGCATGTCGAAACTACATCCCTCTTTCGAAAGAGGGATGTAAATTAGGCAGATTGAAATTGCAAATGAGTCGGGATTTGAATTTCCCGCACTTCATTTCCAGAATGGCGGCCGCACGTTCTTTCGAAAACCGGTATTTTGAAAGTGAAACCGTTGTCTAGACATGGTTCTTTCAAAAAAAAAATCCCTTTTTTGAGAGAACCATAATGCCTGAAAAAAATGAGGTTTACCGGTTCTTTTGAAAAGGTTTTTTTTTTTTGAAAGAACCGTGTCTACATGGAGGCTTTACTTTTGAAATACCCTTTTTCAAAAGGACGCATGGCTGCCATTATGCAAATGAAGCACAGGAAATTCAAATCCCAGCTTCATTTGCAATTTCAATCTGCCTAATTTACATCCGTCTTCCAAAAGAGGGATGTAGTCTAGAAACCAGATGCATGCTTCAGCACAGATAGATGCTGAAACAGAGCCTTAGAAATTTAGAAGCCACATTTTTGGCATTCTAGTTTGAAAAATTTGGCCTAAGTAACTTGTGGAAGTTCACACACAAAACTATTGAAAAACCACTCAAAATACTCAACAGAGAACAATGCAAAACTTGATTCCAATTTGCCTTCCCCTATCATAAGATATTAGGGCCTCGGGAACCTTCATGCTTACTATGTCTGTTTCTGAAACTCTGCACATATTTAAGATACAATATTTAGCAAATAGTAATCCCACAAAGAGTTGAATACAATGCAGAGAGTAAATTGTTTAAGAATCTTCACTCCAGGTAAATGTATGCTGAGATATTGCCAAGTTTTGGAGGATGCCAAATCCGTGCTAAACCTTGATTAAGTACAAGCATGGCTGTTGAGTTCTGCATTAAATGGATGGATCAGGCAAAGAGAGACATCCAAGTTTTTCTCCTTGATTACATTGCTGATAAAAGGGGGAAAAAAAAGAAGCATGAGTGCCAAAGCACATGTGACTTTGAACACAGATGCTTTTCAGATTCACATAGGGTCTTCCTACATTTTTGGCTTCAATACAAAATTCATTGCCAACCATTTAAAAACAGAGCAACAAAAAGGTAAAGTTCCTAGATTTCAACTTGCTGAGATCCTCTTACAACTCCCGTGGGTGAATCGGGTCAAGATTTGGAGGGGAGGACCTGTTGAAAACAAAGGAAATGGGGGTGCTTGTTCATTAAGTGATCCTCATCCCTCTGCATGATTTGACAGTGATTTGTAAGGGAGAGATTTTCAAAGGCACAGATACTAATTAGGTGCCCAAATCCATTGAAAGTCAATGAGAGGTAGGCTTTTAGAACCAGGCTCTTCATTTCCATTGCCTTCAATCTACTAATTGCGTCATTGAAAACCTTCTCCCATTACATATTATTCCACTCCATTCTCTTAGTCCCCAAAACACAAAACACCTAGAACCAAGGGAGCTCATTAGTATCAGTGCTTGCGAATTCCTGTGCAATGATCGGGAAGGTTTTGTGACCCCTCGTGTTCAGGAGAATCGTTGTCCACCGGGATGCATTGGGACTATTAGAGGAGAAAGGTTCTACTCAGTAATTAGAACCTGGCCCGAGGAAGCTCAACAAAGGAAACATGGCTTTTCTTTTTTCCCTAGTTCCTTCCCCTTTGCCAGATCTGATTCTGTGGCCATGCTCTGGTTACAATGGAATCAGAGAATCCGAGAATCCCAGGACTGGAAGAGATCTCAGGAGGTCATCGACCAACCCTAACTAAATCAACCCAGCCAGGGCTTTGTCAAGCTGGGACTTAAAAACCTCTAGGGATGGAGATTCCACCCCCTCCCTAGGGAACCCATCCCAGTGCTTCCCCACCCTCCTAGGGAAACAGTTTTTCCTAATATCCCAACCTAGACCTCCCCCTCTGCAACTTGAGACCGTTGCTCCTCGCTCTGCCATCCGTCACTACTGAGAACAGCCTCTCTCCATCCTCTTTGGACCCTCTCTTCAGGAAAATTGAAGACTGCTCTCAAATCCCCCCTCACTCTTCTCCTCTACAGGCTAAAATGGAAAGGCCTTCCAGAAGGAATTGAATGGACTGTGTTAGGGAGATTAACTGTGGTGTCGGCAAACTCTGCCACACAGATTTGACAGAGATGGCTAGCAACTGCAATGGCTTGACAATGGTGTGTTGTGGTTAATTGCAGTAGGAAAAAATCTCACCAATAACCCAGAGAAGATCAGACTTGGGAGAAGATCAGATGAGGGTGGGGCAAGCCCTGTTCGGAACTGAGTGTGAGATTTTACAAATGGCTCAAAAGGACTTGAGTGCCCAAATCCTACTGAAAAGACTCTGGCGTTGCACACCTACCTCCTTTGAAAAGCCCAGCCTGAACGTGTTAATACAGTCGGAGTGGGGAAGTGTCTCTGCTCATCTCGTTGAAGGAGTTTGTTTCTGAAGTGAGCCAATGTGAAGGGTCCAAGTGCTACGGAAAACAACCTCTTTTATGTACAGTCACATGCCATACATTGAGCCCACGGAATTTGCCTTCATGACCTCACCACGCTCCAGCTCAGAGCACTAGCTAATCAGGGCATCTCTATCAAGTGGAGATAAAATCCAGATCCTCACCACAGTTATTACTCTGCCAGCTCCAATATAGACTGATGGATGTAGTACATATAAGATTTGGCACCCCTTATATACAGTCTATCACTCGTAAGACCTGGCTATGCACAGTGTGCTACTTTTATAACCCATTAAGAAGCACATTTGGAATAATATTTGCAGGCTACAACCAGCTGTCAAGCTTCTAAAGAATCCCTAAACATTTGAGTTTAGGTTTAAGTAGGGAAAAAATGCTGTTAATACATAGTCTTGCTGCACATGGTACAGCACATAAAGAATCTTAGCAAATGTACTAATCCTCCTTAACATTAAAAAAAAAACCATAATGTGTTCCATATGCTCCATTGTCCTAGTGCATTTGAAAGCACAACACTTAGCAACCTTCATATTGATGCTAAACACATTACATCAGCCGCAGCATTGATGTGTTTTATACTAATACAATTCAACTTCGTTCAGCACAATCCCGGTCAGATAAACACCACTGCTGTTGCGATAAACACTGCTGCTATGTCTCTAGAAAAACAATATTATCAATAGTCATATAAAACACTGCCCAGAAGACTGTGCCAAACAAGACTGTGGCATCATCCTGCTGATAAATATTTTGCGGTGGCCTACCCAATGTGGCAACACATGGAAAAGCTGTGGCAAATAATAAACAGCCGTTGGTGCCCTGAAAAAGAATGATAAAACAGTCAGAATCCTCAGTCAAAGCTTATTGTTCTGGTTCCTTTTTAAATGTGTGTGAAAGAAGGGGTAGATTCTGACATGCAAATTCTGAAGTTCCCATCATCCCCCCGGGCTGCTTGCCTCAAGTCTCGGCCGAGGAGAGAGTACAACTAACATCCCTATTCTGATATCAGAGACGGAAAGTGCTAAGATAGACATCACCCTGGAGGGTTCCAATAAACAGACCCGTTTTGCAGTTTGCTAAGACATCACTTTGCCTGTCCCACACTAGGATCCATCCCTACAGCCAGTTGCATTGCCTGATTCATGTCACAACCTGGTACCTTAAAGGCACAAATCAGTTACAAAGCCCTCCCTCCCGCCCCACACACACTTCTCTAAGCTTCATGACTGATGGTCCCGCCTTTGGTGAGTGAAGGGACAGAAAGGGGTGAGGAATGGAAGGAGCAATGATTCAACCCATCTTTAGGCACCTGCCGGCTGACCTGCTGTGACCCTAACAACACCTAAACGCCGACCGACAGAGGGCCCCCTATTCCTTAAATTCCCATCAGGCATCACAAACTCGCTACACCTAACAAGTCACTGTCATAGTATGTCATAGCATTAACCTGGAAAGAGTGCCAGGAAATGAAAGCTGGTCCGGTCACTGATATCACATCGTGTGTTGTATATGCAGGTCGTGTGTAAAGAGTGATGCATGTGTGCTAGAGAAATGTTCTTAATTTGGGGGCCTAACTCAATAAACAAATTTGCCCTTGACAAAGGAACGTTGTTTTGCCTGTTTGCCTGTGCCAGAGACAATGGGCCACCCATTTGCCTCTGAAGTAAACAACAGTGACCAGGAGGTTGAGGAACCCACAGGGTGCCAGCACATTGAAGGACACATCCGAATCTGAACCTCAGGCGCTAATCCTGACTCTGGAGACAACGCCACCGATCTCTGGGGAATGGGAATACAAAGAGATGCAAAAGGGTGTCTTCTGGTGATGCCGAAAAGTAACTGTGGGTGAGAAAAGTCCATCAGACAAAGCTTGGAAGATACTAAGGTTACATGTCGACTGTTAGAAGCATGTTAGAACAGAAGAACACCCAAACTGGGTCAGATCAAAGGTCCATCTAGTCCAGTGTCTTGTCGTCCAACAGTGGCCAATGCAAGGTGCCCCAGAGGGAGTGAACAGAACAGGGAATCATCAAGTGACCCCTCTCCTGTCATCCATTTCAACCTCTGACAGAAGCTAGGGACACCATTCCTACCCATCCTGACTAATAAGTATTGATGGACCTATCAATTTATCTAGCTCTTTTTTTAACCCTGTTAAAGTCCAGGGCTTCACAACATCCTCTGGCAAGGAGTTCCACAGGTTATTCTTTTGTTTTAGTCCTACCCATTTTCTGCTTCTACTCTCTCTGCGAGGCATCATTTAAATCTCTGATCTTCTTTATGAATACATTTATGCCTGTGTGGTGATAAACTCCTCTTGGTGCTGTTATACTAAAGGGAGGTGCATCTCCTGCACTGAGCCAACAGGTTAGGGTGTGCTCTCTCTTTGGAGACAGCAGAGTTGGCATTTCTTTGGGCACCCAGTAACAGAGGTGGATCACATACCCCCAAGTGCTGCCTTCTATTGAAGAAGATCCTACTGAATACAGTTTCAGCTTACCCATTTGTAAAGCCAGAATAACACCACTTGCTGCACAGTCCCCACAGAATAGCCATAAGAACATAAGAACGGCCATACTGGGTCAGACCAAAGATCCATCTAGCCCAGTATCCTGTCTGCCAACAGTGGCCAGCACCAGGTGCCCCAGAGAGGGTGGACCGAAGACAATGATCAAGCGATTTGTCTCCTGCTATCCCTCTCCAGCCTCTGACAAACAGAGGCCAAGGACACCATTTTATCCCCTGGCTAATAGCCTTTTATGGACCTAACCTCCATGAATTTATCCAGCTTCTCTTTAAACTCTATTATAGTCCTAGCCTTCACCGCCTCCTCTGGCAAGGAGTTCCACAGGTTGACAACACGCTGTGTGAAGAAGAACTTCCTTTTATTAGTTTTAAACCTGCTACCCATTAATTTCATTTGGTGTCCTCTAGTTCTTCTATTATGGGAACTAATAAATAACTTTTCTTTATCAGCCCTCTCCACACCACTCATGATTTTATAGACCTCTATCATATCCCCCCTCAGTCTCCTCTTTTCTAAACTGAAAAGTCCCAGTCTCTTTAGCCTCTCCTCATATGGGACCCGTTCCAAACCCCTAATCATTTTAGTTGCCCTTTTCTGAACCCTTTCCAAGGCCAAAATATCTTTTTTGAGGTGAGGAGACCACATCTGTACACAGTATTCAAGATGTGGGCGTACCATAGTTTTATACAGGGGCAGTAAGATGTTCTGGGTCTTATTTTCTATCCCTTTCCTAATAATTCCTAGCATCCTATTTGCCTTTTTGACCGCCGCTGCACACTGTGTGGAAGTTTTCAGAGAACTGTCCACGATAACTCCAAGATCTCTTTCCTGATTTGTCGTAGCCAAATTAGCCCCCATCATACTGTACGTATAGTTGGGGTTATTTTTCCCGATGTGCATTACTTTACACTTATCCACATGAAATTTCATTTGCCATTTTGTTGCCCAATCACTCAGTTTGGTGAGATCTTCTTGAAGTCCCTCACAGTCTGCTTCTGTCTTGACTATCCTAAACAGTTTGGTATCATCTGCAAACTTTACTACCTCACTGCTTACCCTTTTCTCCAGATCATTAATGAATAGATTGAAAAGGATTGGTCCCAGGACTGACCCTTGGGGTACACCACTAGTTACCCCTCTCCAATCTGAAAATTTACCATTTATTCCTACCCTTTGTTTCCTGTCTTTTAGCCAGTTCTCAATCCAAGAAAGGACCTTCCCTCTTATCCCATGGCTATGTTATTTACACAAGAGCCTTTGGTGAGGGACCTTGTCAAAGGCTTTCTGAAAATCCAAGTATACTATATCTACTGGATCCCCCTTGTCCGCATGTTTGTTAACCCCTTCAAAGAACTCTAATAGATTAGTAAGACCAGCCCAGATGTACGTCGTCCTACAACCCAACAAGAAACCATTCCAAATCCACATGGCTGGCTACCCTCCAGAACTGCTCTTGTTTGTATTGCAATAGTTCCAAGAGGCCCAATTATGCTACGTTGTGCAGATACACGGGCTGTGTCTACACTGGGCCACTTATTCCAGAAAAGCAGCCGCTTTTCCAGAATAACTTGCCAGCTGTCTACACTGGCCGCTTGCTTTTCCGGAAAAGCAATGACGATCTACTGTAAAATTATCAGTGTTTTTCCAGAAAAGCTATGCTGCTCCTGTTTGGGCAAATGTCCTTTTCCGGAAAAACTGTTCCGGAAAAGGGCCAGTGTAGATAGCACAGTAGTCTTTTCCACAAAAAAGCCCCGATCGTGAAAATGACGATCGGGGCTTTTTTCCGGAAAAGCGCGTCTACATTGGCCACGGACGCTTTTCCAGAAAACGTGCTTTTCCAGAAAAGCATCCTGCCAATGTAGACGCACTTTTTCTGGAAATACTTATAACGGAAAACTGTTCCGTTTTAAGCATTTCCGGAAAAGGGTGCCAGTGTAGACGTAGCCACAGTGTAAGAGACAGTCCCCGTCTGGAAGAGCTTTCTGAAAAAGATAAACAAAAGAGAAAGGAAGAAACACGCAAAGAAGCAAAGTAATGTACCCAAGGCCACAAATAAACTCGGTAGCAGAGCTGGGAATAAAGCCTGTATCTTTTGAATATCAAACCAATGCCTTAATTGATTTAGGCCCGTAGGCTTTATGAAAGGCAGTCAGAAAGTCGGCAAGGTGCTGAAAAATGTATTACTGTCTAGCGCAAATAAAAACCCCCTCCCATTCCCTGCACACTCTTGTTTTCCTTGTTGACCCCTCAACACACATACAAATGAACTAGGCTCAGCCTTGGTAGCACCGATACACTTTTTATTCTTACTTTTAAAGTGAATTTAAGTAAAAAATTGTTGACTTTAAGAGCCAGATCACAATCCTGCAAAGGCTGTGAAACGCGGTTTTAAAGCAGGCTGCTCTGTAGAGCTAGTGCTTAGATAGGACTGGTGACTGCATCTCCTCACCTTCATGCTCTGATGCAACTTATTGCATGATCATTGTCACCTGTAGAGCCAAATCAGAGCAAGAACTGGTACTGATGGCCTGCCCCAGAATCTAATAAAACCTGTGGGTTTGCAGAGAGTTCTGGGAGAAATGGCTTGATATGGTTTGTGACGTTTCATAGAAATAGTGTAACAATATGATTTTGGAAGAACTAAGATGTGTTTTAGGTAAGATGGGTCATGTAAGATATCATTGGAAAGGTTAGAGCATCATAGGACTGGAAGGAACCTTGAGAGGTCATCATGTCCAGTCTCTTGCACTCATGGTAAGACCATGCACCATCTAGATCACTCCTGACAGGTGTTTGTCTAACCTGCTTTTAAAAAACTCCAATGATGCAGATTTCACAACCTCTCTAGGCAACTTATTTCAGTGCTTAACAACCCTGACAATTAGGAAGCTTTTCCTAATGTCCAACCTAAACCTCCCTTACTGCAATTTATTCAAGTAAGATGCACTGAATATAATTATCCTCTTTGTATGTGTCATTTTGGTATCTGAAGTTAGAAATAGTGACTCTAACATTTACAACTGTGCTTGTACTGAGGGAATGCTCACCTGACAGAACACAATTAGTGTGGATGGGCCATTAGGGAGAACTTTGAAGCTGCTAATATCCCTCTTCCTGAGAAGTTTCCTGGGATATTGTTTTGACACTGTGGAGTCAGATGATCATGTCAACTGATTCTGAACTCCATCTTGAAGTGCAGACAGTTTTTCACTGCGGGGGAGAGGGAGATCAAACTGGAAAACAAAAGATTCCCACTTTATGTAAATCTTGTTTAAGACCATGGAGTGAAATAATCAAGGTTGTTTCTCCAAGGAATCCTTGCCCAAAATGTCTGCTGGAACCATCTAAGACTGGATACGGGAGTTCTTTTCCTATTCTCTGAAAAGTGCTGGGCATAAATCAGTATGAAAGTGTGTTTGTGGATGGACAAGCATTAAGCGTGTTCATGTGCTTGTGTGTGTGAACATAAGAACATAAGAATGGCCATACCGGGTCAGACCAAAGGTCCATCCAGTCCAGTATCCTGTCTGCCGACAGCAGCTAATGCCAGGTGCCCCAGAGGGAGTGAATCGAACAGGTACTGATCAAGCAATCTCTCTCCTGCCATCCATCTCCACCCTCTGACAAACAGAGGCTGGGGACACCATTCCTTACCCATACTGTCTAATAGCCATTTATGGACTTAACCTCCATGAATTTATCTAGTTCTCTTTTAAACTCTATTATAATCCTAGCCTTCACAATCTCCTTAGGCAAGGAGTTCCACAGATTGACTATGCGCTGTGTGAAGAACTTCCTTTTATTTGTTTTAAACCTGCTGCCCATTAGTTTCATTTGGTGTCCCCTAGTTCTTATATTATGGGAACAAGTAAATAACTTTTCCTTATTCACTTTCTCCACACCACTCATGATTTTATAGATCTCTATCATATCCCCCATCTGTGCTCATGCAAGTGTACACATATGCAAACAACGTGAAAAAGTGTGTGCACATATGTGCAAACAGGTACGTGCGTGCTCCTGTATAGTTTGTATGGGTGTGCATGGTATTTGCATGCATGTGCTCAATGAATCATAGAATCCTAGAACACTAGAACTGGAAGGGACCTTGAGAGGCCAACTCCAGTCCCCTGCCCTCACGGCAGGACCAAGCACCATCTACATCATCCCTGACCGGTGTTAAATATCTCCAGTGATGGAGATTCCACAACCTCCCTAGGCAATTTATTCCTGTGTTTAACCACCCTGACAGGTAGGAAGTTTTTCCTCATGTCTAACCTAAACCTCCCTTGCTGTAATTTCAGCCCATTGCTTCTTGTTCTATATGTATAATTGTGTGTATGTGCACACATGCCTCACTGATTGAGATCCCTTCGCAAAATTATTTCTGGCTCCAAGAGTATTCTTTTTTACTAGATGAAGAGAGCGGGAATGGCTGCCAAGCAACATGAGCCAGTCTGGCACCGTTCACCCGCCCCATTATTTACACATAGATTTCATTCATCGCAGCAGCAAGTTCTCGCCACAACAACATGGCCCTGCTCTCTAGGCAACCCCGCGATTCTGACGGAATTAAGATTTGAATGGGCACCAGATTTGTATGAACATTATGTTCCTTTGCCTCGCTTTTGATCTGGAGATATTTTGCAACTTTCATCCTCCTGTGGCTTAGTCCTTGCAACAATCCAGCCATGTACACAAGCCCCTTTGTGGTTAGAAATGTGTGTTTTCACATGCTTATTTATATGCGTGGTGGAAATCAGTGTGCTGGACCCCCATCACAATGATTACATTGCTCAGCTCTGTTCCATGGATTTGGAGTCAACATCTTCTCAAATAGTTGCATTGTATGTAGTTTCCTCAGCATGTATTTATGCTCACATACTGAGTGGATGTTAAACATTTTAAGGGATCACTTCTATTCCAGTACTATCCGTAGGCCCGAGCCAAGATCAGGTCCCTCAGGCTACATCTACATTGCACAGTTATTTCAGAATAAGCTATTCCAGAATAATTATCCTATCTCGATTTAGAGCTCCAGGAGAAATAACTTGGGGCGTGTCTAGACTACAGGGTTTTGTCGACAAAAGTGGACTTTTGTCGACAAAACTATACCTGCGTCCACACTACTGCTGAGTTCTGTCGACATAATGTCGACAGAACTCAGCAGTTTTGTCGACGCTGGTAAACCTCATTTTACGAGGCATAACGCCTTCTGTCGACAGAGTTTCTGTCGACAGAAGGTGTTATTGCATGTAAACTGTCCTTTGTGTCTACACTACCATGTCGACAAAGCAGCTTGCTTTGTCAACAGAACTCAATGTAGTCTAGACGCTCTTTGTCGACAGAAGTTTTGTCGACAGTATCTGTCGACAAAACTTCTGTCGACAGAAGCCTGTAGTCTAGACGTACCCCTAGAATGGCTTTGGTGAGGGGCTACTTCAAAATAGCAGAAGTGGAGCGTCTACACATGCCTTATTTCGAAATGGCTATTTCAGAAGAGGCGTTATTCTTTGTAGAATGAGGTTTACAGAAGTTGGAATAAGCCGTCCGTTATTGTGAAATTATTTCAAAATAATGGAATGGCCGTGTAGACGCTCGCATCGTTATTTCGGAATAATGGCTGTTATTCTGAAATAACTTTGCTGTGTGGACACACCCTCACTGTGCATACACATGCTAAGAGACAATTCCTGTCCTAAACAGCTTACAAGACAAACTGGTTATACCCACTGTACAGATGGGGACACCGAGGAACAAAAAGCCACCTACAGGCCACAGGAAGTTCATGTCAGCGCTGGGAATTGAAATCAGAGCTCTTAGACCCAGGTCAGTACCTGAAAGACAAAATCAGCTCTCTTTCCAAAATTAATGAGCGTATCTTTGCTGCATTAATTAAATCAAATCAATGAACTAAATATATTTTAACCATATATCAGGACTCAACCCTGCCAAATTTTACTCAGGCCAATAGTCCTTAGTCATACACTCATCTGTACAAGACTATTTGCTTAAGCGGGGGTTGCTAATATTAACGAAGTTGGCAAGAGGCAGTGAAGGTTAATCCAGTCAACATACAGAACTACATACACTTCTCCACCCAAAAGGACAATCCACTGCCAGATTTCAGCTCCTTGCTTCAAAGCACGGACATGTGACGGCTTTCCAGAGGAAAGGCCACCAGAAACTTTTTAATGTTGAAGAACAACTTCTCTAGCCACTCTCAGAAACAGCTAAACTCTCTTGGCTTACATTTTCTAAAACAATTCAACCTGAAGCAGACACCCGACATGAAAAACTTCAGCCAACAGTGGAACCTGTTAAAGTTTGGCAAAGCTACATAAAACAGAGCCCTTTAATAGGAAGTGTCAGACAGCTTTAATAAGGGGAAGTGCTACCCACCCCACTCCCTGTAATGATGAAAAGCCTAGAATCCCAGTTCTTCAGGGGGAAAAGGTAGGCGTTTCTTGCCCTGATGGCTTACAAGATGTGACACTTTCATACTATTTCCATTCCTTTGTCTGGGACTCTAGCAGTTCACATATATTGGGACGGGGGAACCATAGGAATTGCCAGATTAGATCAGAACCAAGATCCACCAAGTCCAGAATCCTGTCTCTGATGTGGGCCAGCACCAGATGCTTCTGAGGAAAGTGTAAGAACTCGGCAGTAGACAGATATGGGATAATCCACATAGGCTGCGTTTGGTCTAGGCCCACTAATGGGGAAAAGGGAACAACTTCCCCGGGACCCAGTGATTCAAAAGGTACTGAGGCAGTGGCTGGGGTTTAGGCCTTTTAAATTGCCACCAGAGCCCCAAGCGGCATGCTCTGGGCAGCATTAAGGTCTGGCAGGGAAGGCACATGGTGCCAAAGGCTGGCTGACTCCAGCCCTGCCCCTTCCACTCGAAGCCATGCCCCTTCCAATAGCATGCTTAGCAGCCCAGCAATTCTGTTGGCCTTCCTGGTTTAGTCTCTTCAGGTGCATCTACACAGCCCCCTACACTCGAAATAAGACACGCAATTTGTGCTATGCCAATTGCGTATCTTATTTCGCTTGTATTTCGAAATAGCTTTTTTTTTTTCAAAATTTGCTGTATCGACACAGCGCCAAATTTTGAAATAACACGCTATTTCAAGACATCCTTTAACCCTCATGGAACGAGGGTCACTGGGGTGCCGAAATAGTGCGCCCGTTATTTTGAAAAATATTTAGAAATAACAGGTGCATTTAAAAGACGTAGGGTAGCTATTTCTGGATACCGGAGGTAACCCAAAATAACCCCATTGTCTAGATATACCCTTAGGCTATGTGTGGACTGGCAGGTTGTTGTGCCAGAAGTATGCAAATGAGGCTAAGCGTGGAATATCACCGAGCCTCATTTGCATACCTAATGAGCCGCCATTTTTGCGGAAGAGGCTCTTGCGCTTGACGGAGCTGTCTACACTACCCCTTCTTGTGCAAGAAAAACCCTCTTGCGCAATGCCGTTATTCCTGAAAATAATCAGCGTAGCGGCATTGCGCAAGAGGGTTTTTCTGGCGCACGAAAGGGCAGTGTAGACGCTCCTTCTGGCGCAAGAGCCTCTTCTGCAAAAATAGCGGCTCATTAGGTATGCAAATGAGGCTCGGCAATATTCCATGCTTAGCCTCATTTGCATACTTCTGGCGCAACAACCCGCCAGTGTAGACATAGCCCAAGTGCAGAGATGGCAATAAGACACCCATGACTGGTTGACTCAGGTTAAAGGGCCATTGAATTCTGGTCTTGGACTGCAGCCCAGACTCTAGGATCCTGCAAGGCGAGAAGGTCCCATAACGTGGGCTTCGAATGTGCACTGCAATTAAACAGCCCCACGGTCAGAGTCCGCTGGTGAGGGAAGGTGGTAGGTGTCTAGCTGCTGTCTAGACATACCGTAGATCTGCTCAGCCAAAAAAGACCCTCAGCAGTGAAGCTCAGATCCTGGGCCAACTGACTCTGGCTCATGGGACTCATGTTTGGGGTCTAAAAATAGGGCTTGGGTGGAAGCCTGCCTCCTCCCCCGCTGGTTGTCCACCTTACCCTGAACATCTACACTAGTCCCGCGAGCCAAAGACATTGACCCAGGCACTGAGACTTGCAGGGCTGTGGTGTTGGTTTTTGCTGCGGGGAGGTACCGTAGTAGTTCTAGATGGATTTAACCCTCAATGCACCAATCCCCTGTACTCTAACGGCAGCCGTGCTTTGACTCAAGTTTCTGCCGCATTACTGGGTTGAACAAGGGTGTCTGCTCGTGGTAGAGTGTTTCCTTTTTTGAAAACGACAGCTGTTTGAAAGCTGCCCAAAGGTTCCTAGCATGAAAAGTAGTTATCAGGGGTCTTAGTGGGCAGAGTGCAGGTGAAAAGGCGAAGGTGCATATAATGGGGCTCATGGCCACACCCCTTCTTTGAGGCCTGGTTCTCCTCCTACATAAGACCAGGGGGACTTCAGCTCCATGCAACACCCATGTCCTTGATTCTTTAAGTGTTTTCCCACCACCCCTGTCCAACATCTTTAAAAGTTTCTTGCCTACCATAGGCTGGGTCAGTGACCCTCTCTGAGGGTGCGTCTACACTGCGCCTTTACCTCAAAGTAGCTTATTTCGAAATTTGGCGCTGTCTACATAGCATCAAATTTCAAAATGAAGCACTATTCTGACAAGTCCCTTAACCCGTATGGAACAAGAGTTACAAGGAAGCCGAAATAGGACGCCCATTATTGCGAAATATATTTCAAAATAACGGGCATGGTTAAAGACGCGGAATTGCTATTTTGGGATACTTCAGGTTCCGAAATAGTCCCGCTGTGTAGACAAAGCCTGACTGACGTCTCTCTCTCTGGTGCCCCTCTGCAGGCTCCTTCCCAGCCTTTGTAGCTCCTGGGTCACCAGGCTGGCAGGTGTGGCCAATATATCTGTCTTGACTGCGGCTGGCATGGCAGGGGCTGATTAGGTGTGTTTGTAGCAATCCCCTTCCACAGTGCAAATAAAGCCATGAGTGGGATCTTTTGGCATGTCAGGATCCATGTATATTTAAGATAGGATTATTTGTTAGAACTACGTATGCTAACTATACCGACGGCTACTTCCTCTAAAAAATAAATCTTCAGAAAACAAAAGTGTACGTCTGGTGGCACATTGCAACAATACGCATCCTTTGGTCGTGGGGTGGGAAGGGAAACACGAGAAGCCAAGTTTTCTGCCCCTGTAACTGTTTGAACTAGTGGTCTCTGAGCCAACAGCCTTTAAGCAAAATCCCCATTGCTTACAATCTGCACTGGCTCAGCTCCATTAATGTCAGTAGGCGTTCTGCTTGCAGGATCGCAGTTATTGTGTGTGTCTGTGGGAAAAAGCAGGCTCGTCCTGAGTGCATAGCCATTGTGTGTGTTCTGAAAACACAGCTAGAATTCAATAGATGCAGGTGGTCTGGATTCAGCATTAAAGGCTCAGCCCTGTTCTCCCGATGTGGGGGTTCTGCAGTAGATGCCATCTGGTCGAGAAGTCCCCTCTTCAGAGCCATGTTCCCAGGGAGGGGAGGGACAGATGCCGCAGATAAGAAATTATTTTTCTAAGACACAGGAGAGATCCATAAGATTTGGAATTAGGAGTGTGTTTGTGTGTGTGTCTGTCTCTCTCTCTCTCTCTCTCTCTCTCACACACACACACACACGAGAGAGAGAGAGAGAGAGACTTTCCCTCCCAAACAGAATGATTGGAGAAAAATCTCGATAAAGGAGACACTCAAAAGAGTTTTCCTCTTCCTGATGGTTTCTCACAGGAGATGGAGGGATCGGGTCTTCAGGCATTTTACTACTGCGGTCCTTGCCAAATATAAAAAAAACCAGAGAAGCGAATTGCTAGAGCTAAAGGTTTTTCCATGGTAGATTTCCTACAGTAACACCATAATCTTACCTTAATCACACTCACAATAGGAAATGCCTGATGGAGTGCGGAACAGAGCAAATTTGAGCAGAAAGGCAAACATACAAAGGAGTGGTATATATTTAACATAGGGGTCTTGTTTACAACCTGTCCACCCCAATATGTAAATAATGATGTGCTAGAAAGCTGGGTATATACAAGGGGGAAAAGAGCAAATAAAGCTAATAAAATAAGACATGCTTATAGCCACGTTTGGGAATGAAAAACACCAGTCACGGGCATAGATTATATAGACAGGACCTATGCTGTGCTATCTGAAAGCAGACGCACTGGAGACTTGCACAGGCAGTCCAAGCACAAACCACTGTTTCCCAGCAGCCCAGCTACTGCTCAACCAGTCTCCCCCTCTTTTATCCACCATGTTATCCTGGTTGCAGCTCCGTGGCAGCCACTGTGAGGTCTCTGATGCATCCCAGAATCCTTTGCTCCTGGATCTGGTGCCCCTCTTTGGAAGGGTGACTGCTGAGGGTAGTGGATAGCTTTTGAGAGGCAGTTGGGAATGGAAAGCACCGAGGAGAGATGAGTGACAAGGGACTGGGCCTCTCTCAGGAGGAGGGAGAGAAAACAGCCTGGCTGGTAGGGGACTGAGTGGGCTCGTCAGAGGAGTGGAGAAAAGGGCAATCCAGCATGAGATTCAATCCATAGGCAAGAGCATCAACGTGTCACCAACATTTCCCCTTCTTCCTGGGCTCTTAGAAGACGTTTAGGGTACATAAGAGTTAAGCAACAACACAGAACACTGAGCGCCAGGCCTGGTGGCTGTCAACCAACTTTATGGGACTGAGGGTAACTTGGCCACACCCATGATAGTCAGATGTCCACTTAACTAAAATCATGCCGGACCACAGATGTTGCCAGACCAGAACGTGCCAGATTAGAGAGGTTCAACAATAGTAAATAATAATGCAACTGGGAGGCTCTGCCCCAAACAGCTTACAGGGTAATAAAGTAGTAGCAAAGGGCACATTTTGGTTTGGATGATGCACGTGAAATCCTCTGGGTTGCGAATCTTAAGATATCTGGCTCTTTCCTGAAAGTTCCCTCGTTTTTGTCAGCCTAGAAATAATTAAAGAAATAATCAAATTCTTGTGGCATCTCAGTCTGACTGTTTCCATCTCTGTGCCAAACCAGGAAGTGCAGAGGCGTGTCAAAACAAAACCATTAAAAAGACAAAGTTAACCAGCTACCCCCCTTCAGACCAGGATGTGTGCAGTGTTACGCAGGATTGGCCGGAGGGGCCTCTCCGCTGGATCATCCTGGATTATAAGCTTGAGCTAACTGGACAGAAAAGCTAGTTCCTGGCTTGTGAGGCACTGAACAAAGTGACTCACAGCTTGAGCCTGTAAACGGATCTTCGAAAGGAAAGTTGGGGTAGCCAGTTCCTATGAACATAACCAGCATGCACCTTAATTCAGCCCTCACACGGAACCTACACCAAATCTGTCTGACAGTTCAAAAATAGCTCGATACCGTGGGGCTAGGTTCTGATTTATGGTTTTTCCCTAGCTGTATGTAATATATATTTACAGCTGCGGAGAATACATATAGACACACATCTATGGAGCTCCCTCATTTGCATTTACATTAAGGACACTTTTCATCTCTTGGGCATGGCAATGGAGCCTTAATGTGCACATAAATGTCTCCAACTCAGTGCCTTCAATACGGGGCTGGTGACAGACGTCGCAAGGTAAAATGGAGCTGGACTCTGGGCCCCTCAGCAGGGGCAGGACCACAGATAGAAGGGGCAGGGCTTGGAGCTACCCTCCCCCACACATCCCTCAGCATCACCTGGGACTCTGGCATGGATTTAAAGGGTAGCAACTCTGAGCGCTGTCCCCTTTTAATTCACCCTTTGGGCAGGACAAATCTGAACAACTTTCAGGGTTTCTGTTAACTATTTGTGATGCTGAAACCCATCCAAAGCTGCAGAGTACTATGTGGAGTGCGTGTAGTCTCTCTGCCTCCTCTTGCTAGCCCAGGTCCCCCACCCCCGCTTTCATGAGTGGCCCACACTTTCACATTTTGCTTTACCGCCTCAACATCTCTCTGCCTCCTCTTGCTAGCCCAGCCCCCCCACTCCCGCTTTCATGAGTGGCTTTACCGCCTCAACATTTCCTCGCTGTCCCTCTTGGATCTCCTGCTTGCTTTTCTGGGATGGGAGTCGGGAAGAGCCAAACAGAACCAGTGATTCCAAGTCTGTCTCAGAAATAAATCGAGGGAGGGTGTGTTTGTGCATTATTTTATAGTATGTGTCGCATACCAGAAAGCTTGAAGGACCGGATGATGGTGAAGTTTCCTAACCTTTTTTCTTGGTGTGACACATTAGGGTCCAGTAGCTAGACTGAGAGATGAGGAGTCCAGGAACTTGGATTCTATTCTCCGCTACTGAGCAATCTTGGCCAAGTCATATCACTTCTGTATGCCTCTTCTTCCCATTTCAGGGAAAGTTGGAAACCTAAAGAACTTAGTGGATCCGGGCCCAAAGACTAAGTGACTTGCTTACAATCACCCCAGAAGCGGAACAAAAAATTGAGTTTGGGGTTGCTGAGTCTTAGGTTACAGCCTTAATCGCTGGACCAGTCTTCCATAGCTGAGGTAGGTAGCATCAGCCAGAACAAGGGGCATCTGCAGAAAGGAATCACGCCAGAAAAAGATGACTGGCACATTTAATCTTGACTTTTCTTTTGAAATGTTTCTTATTACTACTCAGGGGAGGGAGAAAGCATTGGAGATGGATGGTGTGGGAGGTTAACAAGGGCACAAGAGACGTATAACACGATCAGTCGCCACACGACATATATGCTAGCACTACGGAATTTACCATTGTCGATACATCTGTGGTGGGAGCAGAGGATGATATAAGTTGGGGAGCCTCGTGGAGTGAGCATGGGGGTTCACTAGTATAGATGGAAGACTTATGGGGCAAGAAAGGGATAGGTTGTTGGTTTGCAGAAGGGCATCCTCATGAAAGAATTATAACTTATGTCTGTGCAGCACCAGCTGTGCAGCACTTATGAGTTCACTCAGTGCAGCTATCTTGGCTGAAGTCCTACGGAGCTTTGTGTAGCTAAGAGGAGATAAGATCCAATTTAATCTCGCTTATTTTATTTTAGTTGTTTAATTTGAGATCTGCACATTATCCCTGTGTTTATTTCATTTAAAAGAAGTCGTTTTAGCTGATTTCTTTCTTTTTTAAAGATATGTAGTGAATGGGAAGGAAATCCCCCTAATTCCCTATGCTTCAAGAAATTTTAAAATGTATTTTTAATTTCCTGAACCATTCTCTGCACAGGTAGTTTGTGAAGAGTGCAGCAGCGTGGCAGAAGTCCTAGAGGAAATTAAGAGCAATGGGTTTTGTTCAGTATTTCAGATGCTCTTATGAACCTACTGGTACCAAATAGAACACATATAACTGATTTTTTTGGGGTGAACCTTATAGCATCAATGATTAGTTTCCTGTTAGCAAGACACAAGAAGTCATTCTTGCTGATCAGGCCTCAACTGGACTATTGTGCCCAGTTTTAGGCATCGCATTACAAGAAAGCTGTGGAGAAATTGGAGAAGGTCCCAAATGATGAAAGTTCTAGAAAACGTGTCCTATGAGGGAAGACTGAAAGAATTGGGTTTGTTTAGTTTAGAAAAGAAGACGGAGAGGGGACATGCTAGTAGTTTTCAAGTTCCTAAAGGGTGCTACAAGGAGGAGGGAGAAAAATTGTTCTCCTTGACCTCCAAGGATAGATCAAGAAGCAAGGGGCTTAAACTGCAGCAAAGGAGGTTTAGGTTGGACATGAGGAACATTCCTGTCAGGATGGTTAAACGCTGGAATAAGTTGCCTAGGGAGACTGTGGAATCTCCCTCACTGGAGATATTTAAGAGCAGGTTAGACAGACACCTGTCAGGGATGGTCTAGATGATGCTTGGGGCAGGGGACTGGACTTGATGACCTCACAAGGTCCCTTCCAGTTCTGGGATTCGATGATCATGTGTGTCAAGAAACAGCATACAAACTGGACATTCAATGGATCAGTGACCAGTGCAGGGAGTGCAGAGCCAGAAAGAAGAACCGCACTCAGCAAGCTCCCCATCATCCTGCCTCACGTATGAGGACTTTGACTGGATGCAGCATTCGCGGAAGGGTCTCTGGTGCTCACATTGGCTACCAAGGAGGCTTTGTGTTTGAAACATTTACAGCCTTTCTCCAGCCATACTCGAAAGAGCTGTTGAATGGCTCCTCTGGAACGAGCAGCCTGTCCCGGAAGAGGCAGACGTAACCCTGAAGCCTGGTAAGTTATTAATGTAGGAATGGCAGGGATTTGCAGTTTATGACCCAATGCAAGTTTTATTACATGCTACGGGTGCAGCATTTGTTTGCTAATGTCGGCCTGCATGCCAGAGCTTTGGCATCATTTCCACAACCCAACACCATGGGGAAGTCACAATGGTGACTGAGAAGTACAAACAGCCATTAAACAAGATTAAACATTGCATTGTTACTAGACAGACTTTCTCACAGATGTGGTAGGGTGCTAAAAATAAGAACCATGTAGTACAGCGATGGGTAACCTAGGCTAGTGAGGGGGCCACATGCTTGGCTCTCCATCTCAGGGGGCTGCAAGATTCATAGAATCATAGAACACTAGACCTGGAAGGGACCTCAAGAGGTCATCAAGTCTAGTCCCCTGACCTCG
Source organism: Pelodiscus sinensis (assembly GCF_052426305.1). Lineage (NCBI taxonomy): Eukaryota > Metazoa > Chordata > Testudines > Trionychidae > Pelodiscus > Pelodiscus sinensis. The sequence goes on from NC_143057.1 coordinate 7,276,941, forward strand.
TGGCAGGACCCAGAACCATCTAGATCATCATAAATATCTGTCTAATCTGCTCTTAAATATCTCCAGTGATGGAGATTCCATACCCTCCCTAGGCAATTTATTCCAGTGTTTCACCACCCTGACAGTTAGAAAGTTTTTCCTAATGTCCAACCTGAACCTCCCTTGCTGCAGTTTAAGCCCATTGCTTTTTGCTTAGAGGCCGGGAAGAACAATTTTTCTCCCTCCTCCTTGTAATACCTCTTTAGATACCTGAAAACCGCTATCATGTCCCCTCTCAGTCTTCTCCTTTACAAACTACATAAGCTCAATTCTTTCAGTCTTCCTTCATAGGCCATATTCTCCAGACCTTTAATCATTCTTGTTGCTCTTCTCTGGACCTTCTCCAATTTCTCCACGTTTCTTGAAACGTGGTGCCAAACCAGGGGAAAATCCTCACACAGTCCCCCACTACCATAGATTGTGCAGTCGAGTGTCTCCTTTCGGAGAAATCACAGGGGTCAGCACACCCACAGTGCAATGGATGTGCCTCACCCTGGGAAACCCACTTTCCTGAACATGGTATTTCCTCTGCCAGGCAGGATTTTCATAAGATTATCTCCCAAGACAGGGTAGTTTCGCTAACGGCGCTTGTGCACCGAGAATTTGCGGAGTGCGCCGACTGAACCGTAGCAGCACTTTTATTGGCTGCAGAAGGAGCATGTGGCTCTCACGGTGCAGTTCACATGTACCTCACTTCTCATGCCCTCGCTTTACATGTGCATCACTTTAGTAACACCACGAGGAAGAAAAAACTACGTGGACAGAAACCAGCGGAATCTGGTAACCCTGTGTACAGGCAAGGGTAAACAACAAGCCTTGCGGGCTTTGCATAGAACTGCAATGGGCCATAGGTTATCCACCACTGGTATTTTACCTTCCCTTTTTATACATTGAGCTGGAGGAATCTGTCACCCCACAATATAATGGGATACCTCCAAACTGCATGGTGCGCACAGGCGATGAAATCCCTGTTTGAAATATGACAGAGGGGAGTTGTGTGCAGTCCAGAAACATGCCAGTGATGGGCTGGCTGTGCAGTTCCTTGAGAGTCTGGATTGTCATGTGTGTTTCCATGTCATCCATAGGTGGATGTAATCAGAGCAGACGGTGTGGTCAGCTGTAGCTGCCCCTCCGGTAACTTCAGGAAAGCAGAGTTTTCTTACAGGGAGGCAGTAATCCCTGTGGAGGTCTGTTTTCCACCTCTGCAGCCCAGCCCCAGTCTAGCACATCAGGGCCTTCCACTTTGACAGTCCAATTCCAGTCCAGTCAGGGATTGTAGAGTGTCATGGAATGGTCAAAGAGGAAGTCTGGCCATGACCAGGTGATGGTGGATATCCCAGAGAGGGACCACATGTAGGCCCAATACCAAAGAGAAGAGGATTCATGGCCAGTAGGAAGGCACAGCTAAGTTGGAGAGCCTGAGGAGAGAATTGCAGCATGCAAGGAGAGTCATGCAGTGTGATTTCTGAAGCAGGCACTTGGCCTGAGGGAAGAAGATGGAGTGCAGCAGAAAGATTTGTTGGAGAGGTGGCTTGTGCTAATGGACACGGTTGTTCAAGCTCCTGCTCAAACCTCACCATCTTGTGAGTCATCTCCATGGTACAGTAGACTTCCGATAATCTGGAACCTATGGGACCTAGGTGGTGCCGGATTATCAGATATGCCGGACTATCAGGAGGTACTATAAACTGGTTATATATATACTGTATACAGTATATACCGTATATAAAGTGTTCTTAACCCTTTTTATTGTACATACTGTATACAGTATACTGTAATGTTTTTGTTTTTTTAAGCCTTTTTTACCCTTTTTGCTCAGTTCAGCTGCTGCCGCTGTTACCTTGTGACTCATTTTTTGCCGAAGCTCACTCACTAGGCTCTTGCCATTTTGATGCCGGACTATCAGGAGTGCCGGACTATTGGATGCCGGACTATTGGAGTTTTACTGTATCATGTTCTGTAGAGCAGAAACACACTGGACAAATACCATGGCTGGGTGACCCATGCAACCAGGACTGAACACTAGTTATGGAGGGCAAATATTTATCTTGCCGCCCTCCACAGCAAGGCCGAATGCATGTTGAACATGAGGGAGAAGAAAGGCAGGCCAGGTATACTCAGAGATAGGAGATTCTATTTGTTTGCACTGGTTTCTCTCTTCGTTGTGTTGTGCACTTCATTTTAATACTGGTTTGGGTGTTTTAATGGCAACTGGCCTGCCGGACAGTTTTTTAATGGTGTTTTTCTGTACTGCGGCCATGTTAACAAAGACAAGCTTTTATTTAATTAGGAAAGTTTATGGCCAACCCTCCATCGGGTCATAGAATATGTGTGGTTTCCAGACTACCGATAAAGCTGTGATAAGGCACAACCGGGAAGCTGTACCCACATACTAGCTCTCAGTAAGTCCTTTTGGCCCAATCCAGAGCCAACGCCCAAAAGTCACGTCACACAACTGAGTGTCTCCCCCAGCCTCATGGAGTTCTCTCATCCCTCACTGAATATTAATGACGGTCACCCCACATCTGTAGCATTTAGCGCTCGGGCTTAATTTACAGTGAAGAGTGCTGTACAAAGACAGCCATAAAGGTAGTGCTCTACCTCTTTCGTTGGTCCAGGGAAGTCCATAATGTGCTACAACAGGGCTCCTCTTTCCTGTCATGCTGCAAATTGCTGAGAGATGTGCTTGTGGTCAAACATGGACTGACAGAGTTCTACCTACCGCCCCCCGTACAAACAGGTGTAGCACTGAGTTTACAATAGCAGCCACTTAGATCACTCATTATAAAACCTGCTTTCCTTATACTCAACACCTGACTGACATAAAAAGCTAAGTATGGGTTATCTCCAGCCAACTCAGTTAGTCTCATTAGCACCGTCCCTACAATTCACAGGTGCTTTTTTTCCCTCTCCCTTCTTTTTCTGTTATAAATTCTGGGGTTTTTCCCCTTTTCCCTCCACTCTGCTCATGTGAGGAAGTGGGTTTTGGCCACAGAAGCTCATACTATATACATATTTTTGTTAGCCTCTAAAGTGCCACAGGGCCAGGGGCAGCCCATGCATTTAGGCAGACTCAGCAGTTGCCTAGGGAGCTGCGTTAAACGGGGTGCCCAATGATGACGCACTGCTGTTGAGGGCTTTGGATGCGGGGGCGCGGATCGCGCATTCCTCCTAGGGCTCCAGTTGCCAGCAGCTCGTCTTGGAGGCAGGGGCGCTGATCGCACATTCCACCTGGGGTGCCAGTTGCTGGCAGCTCGTCTCGGGCTGCCCCTGCACAGGGCGACTCGTTTTTAAAGTTACCGACTCACACGGCTACCCCTCGGAGATGTTAACTTAGAAAAGCAGCAGTGAGACGGAAGGTGTTTTCTACCAGGGAGCTCTTTCAAGTCTCTGACTCTCAAAGCATGCAAAGTCTCTCTCTCTCCACCCTCCTCCCCACTTCCTTCCTCCACCTCTTGTACTTTCTGGGTGAAGGGATTCATTAGTCTATCCCTAATCTATTGATCAGGCACAGTCTTGTCCCTCAGGTTTGTTCCAGGACAAATTAATTGGCAATCCATATTGGCCCAGCTGCTCTTGCCCCACACTTTGTCATGTGGGCATCCAAAGGATTCCTAATTTCTGTTGCCAGTCTGCCTCTTGCTGCAGCAGTGTTTACGCACTAGGTGTACTAGTTCAGCAATCTACTGCCATCAGGGGGCAATTGGGGCAACTGGCTCACCTTTGGATTCAACAGTTTAGGAAGAGCACAGCAAGCCTCAATAACAGACAGCACTGGTGACACTGAAAGCCGAATGGTTCTGTAAACAGCACCTGTTGGGTTTCAATTGGCAAATCCACATTCAGTCACCATTCTACCGCTACTGACGCTACGTCTACACGGCCTCATCTTTGAGGAAGAGGCAATGCAAATGAAGCGCTCATTAGCAGCTTCTCATGCTTCATTTGCATATTCTCTTCCGATGCTTTTTGCGGAAGAGGTTTTTGCGCAAAAAAAGCAGTGTAGATAGGTCTGTTTTGCGCAACCCCCCCCCCCTTTTGCGCAAGAACCCTTATTCCTCAAAATACGAGGTTTACAGCTTCTTGCGCAAAAGGTTTTTTTTGCACAAAACGGACCCGTATACACCGCTTTTTTTTTACACAAAAACCTCTTCTGCAAAAAGCACTGGAAGAGAATATACAAATAAAGTGCTAGAAGTTGCTAATGAGCGCTTCATTTGCATTGCCTCTTCTGCAAAAAAGAGGCAGTGTAGACAGTCTGAGAGTGTGATTAAACCCTCTTTGCCCACGGTCTTCAGAGAAGTTTCATAAGTGTCACAGTTGCACCAGGGGGGCTGATGACGTGGCAGTACCCATAAAAGCATGACTGGTGTGGAGAAAGTGAACGAGTACAATTTATTTACTTGTTCCCAGAACTAGGGGTCACCATATGAAACGAATAGGTTAGCAGGTTTAAAACACACAAAAGGAAGTATTTCTTCATGCAGCACACAGTCAACTTGTGGAACTCCTTGCCAGAGGAGGTTGTGAAGACCAGGACTTTAACAGGGTTAAAAAAAAAAGTTAGATAAATTCATGGAGGTTAGGTCCATCCATATTTGTTAGGCAGGATGGGCAGTGATGCTGTCCCTGGCGCCTCTGTTTGTCAGAAGCTGGGAATGGGCAACAGGAGATGGATCACTTGATGATTCCCTGTTCTGCTCTTTCCCTCTGGGGCACCTGGCATTGGCCACTGTCAGCAGACAGGACACTGGGCTAGATGGGCCTTTGGTTTGACCCAATATGGCTGTTCCTATGTGCATAGGGCTGCTGGGCCATGCCATATAAATATCTTGCTGGGAAGGAATTCTGGACTGGACCACCCAGCTGCATTGCTGTTAATAGCAGACTTGTATCAGGCCGCTTCTGGAGGGTTATAGCAACCCCCTCCTGGGCTGGTATGGCTGCCACGAGGCATGCGTCTGGTACTGGAGGGAGCGGAGGGTGCAAGCATTTCTCAAAGCTCTAGAATTGCAGCTTTCTACACAAGAAAGTTCTGGATCCACTGGTGGTCACTGCAGGTCCTCAAAATTGCAGTCTGTCCTTGAGGCTCCACATAGGGGGCACCAGAAGCATAATGAGAGTTACGAGCAGCCAGTTCCCGTCTTCCATGTCTGAACCCTCCCCCTCCTCGTCCTCCAACAGGTGCCTCTGGTGGGTCAGAGAACGCTGTTGATACGTCCCACGGCTGCTCTACTCATTCCCTGCCACAAGAGTCAAAGCTCACGCAGGACACGTTTTTCAAAACGGCGACTTTCTGTGTTGCTGGCTCTGGTGGCCGGGAGCACGTAGCTCCAGAAGATGGCATGGCAGGAAGTGTTTGAAAACTGCAGCCACTTCCTGGACACTGCCACAGGATGGGGAGTCATGTTTGCCCACAGTGCTCCACAACGAAAGGGCTGGAGAAGTTGCAGCTGAGGAGAGCACCTAGAAAGCTGGTTTGACTTGGGTCTGGATAGTGCCATTTGGATGCATGAGGGTCGGTGCTAGAAATTCTAACGTTAGGACCAATATTCGGGGGGAGAGGATCCTCAAGAGAAGGCTTAAAAGCACTGAGCTCAAGTCCCACTGACCCAGGCTTACATTGCAGTGTAGACATAGTCTTGGTCCATCTGAGGTCCCAATTTGTAAAATTGGCTCCATCCTCACAGGCATGCCTCTGAGGCTAGATGCATTAAAGTCTGGTGGGCTCCCGAAGTGGCTTAGATAGGCCCTGGAGGTTTTTCGCCTTCCTCTGTAGCATGGGGTACAGATCACAGCTGGAGGATTCTCTGCATCTTGGGGTCTTCAAAGTATTTGAAGGCTTCGATATCTGAGATATAGGTGAGAGGATTATTCTAGGAGGCGTGGGTGAGATTCTGTGGCCTGCAATGTGCAGGGGGTCAGACTAGATGATCATAATGGTCCCTTCTGACCTTAAAGTCTATGAGTCTGTGAGATAGGCAGAGAAGTGAAGAAACACATCTGGGTTGTACCAATTGAAAAAAAATCCACGTGGGAGAAAATGTCGCCATTTGTAAAAGAAGCCTCATGCTTCAATAGCTCATTACGTTTGCACCATCTGGCAACCAAAGAACTGCCCGTTTTTCATCTCGATTCCTGGGAGGAAAACTTCTCCTTGCACGTCCTCAGAGACATGGGTCAATTATGTATTAAGCATTTTCAAACCGCCATGTGCTCATTCCATGCAACCTCTCTGGACGAGGATGATGCTGATGGTGAAGAATAATAATAATGATGATAATGTCGTTAGCTGTTCCTATAGAGGCATGAGAAGCAAAAGAAAGTCTTCCTTCCAGTGATCCATGAAGAATAAGACAGCACTAGACAAACTATCTTCAGTTTCCTGACACCTCTGTATCCATCCTCTCTTAAATTGGACACACAGCAGCTGAACTGTGTTGTGTGCTTGTTTACATTGGAACTTGGCTCCCTTGGGGCTGATCTTTAGGCCGTCAGCTCTGTCCAAGTGCTTACTCATTCATTTTATTACAGCAATATAATAAAGAGAACTTCATTATTATTATTATTTAGGAACAAAAGATGATCTTGTCTGTAGTCCAGTTATTAGTTTCTGGGATCCATGCAAATTATGTTAATTGTTTCCCCACTTTTAACCGTGCTCTAATGCTGTTAGAACCGGCACAGACATAGAACTGCGTGGATTAGCTCCTAATTTATGACTAATGTGGTAGAGATTTTGCTCCCTCTCATCAAAACATGCCCAAAGAAAGCTTCTTAGAAAGCTGGTTGCAATTTTAATTTGAAATGTGCTTTAAATGTTTCATGACTGATGTCATTATAATCTTACGTTTTGATAGAAAAAAAAAAAGGTGAGATGAACAATTTTGAACTGGAAAGAGAAGCCCTCTTTCTTTTACTTTGTTATTCTGCTGGCATTTTGCCAGTGGGGAAGAGAAAAGTTTAAAAAATGAGAGAGTGCATTTTCTCCATAAGGAAATTAAATCCAACTTGGAGCAAGACGAATACATTACAATACCTTCCTTCTTATGCCTTCCCTTTCCCTCCCAAGGCTGGTTTCTAAGCCTGGCTCAATCACGTAGACATTTTTCCAACTATAGAGCAACTAGATTGTGCTCTGTGTTTAGACTGTATCATATTAAGAACATAAGAACGGCTGTACTGGGTCAGACCAAAGGTGCATCCAGCCCAGTACCTTGTCTGCCGACAGTGGCCAATGCCAGGTGCCCCAGAGGGAATGAATCGAACAGGTAATGATCAAGCGATCTCTCTCCTGCCATCCATCTCCACCCTCTGACAAACAGAGGCTAGGGACACCATTCCTTACCCATCCTGGCTAATAGCCATTAATGGACTTAACCTTCATGAATTTATCTAGTTCTCTTTTAAACCCTGTTATAGTCTTAGCCTTCACAACCTCCTCAAGCAAGGAGTTCCACAGATTGACTATGTGACCAAAGATTATGTGATTATTAATTATTTACATATTTCTCTGTATTCCCTAATCTAGAAGCAGCACCTGGGCCATATATTGTACAAAGAAGAAAGACAGTTCCTGCCTCAAACATTACACAATCTAAATCATTATTTGCACTGTTCTGATGTCTAGAAGTTCCATTCAGGGATTTGGTCCATTACTGTGAATTAGGCACTGGGACACCTCTCGAACAAAAAGATGGCCCTTTCCCCCAACAAATGTACAACAGAAAGGGCCAGTTTTGCTCCCAGGGGACTCAATCAGAATGTCCCTAATGGGAGTAAGATCCAGCCCTAAGTAATTTTCCTCTATGTTTGGAAAGCACTCAGCAAAACATGTGCTCAGACACAATCTAAATCATCATCAAGCAAAAGCACCATAAACCAGCTGCATTTGAATGTGTGCACTACATTTTGGCTGTACAAAATGAATCTGGATGTAACTTGAGTATCAGGATGGAAGGAATATACACTCTTATTTTACAGCGAGGAGTCCTGTGGTACCATAAAGACTAACAGATTTATTTGGGCATACGCTTTTGTGGGTAAAAAACACTGTGTCAGTCTTTAAGGAGCCACAGGACTCCTCGTTTTTGCAGATACAGACTAACAAGGCCACCCCCTGAGTCCTATTTTAGTTTATTTTTTAAAATAATTACAGACACATGCAGAATACAGTACAGGTCTCGTATCCTTAAGACCTGACCAGTGTCAAACCAGAGAATTTTCTGAGCCAAGGGAGGTCAATATGGTCTAGCAGCATTACGAACACTTCCACTGCTTCTTGGGCTCTGAGGGTACGTCTAGACTACATGGCTCCGTCGACGGAGCCATGTAGATTTGTTGTTTTGGCAAAGGCAAATGAAGCCACGATTTAAATGATCGCGGCTTCATTTACATTTACATGGCTGCTGCACTGAGCCGACAAACAGCTGATCAGCTGTTTGTCTGCTCAGCGCGCTAGTCTGGACGCTCCCCTGCCAACATCAAAGCCCTTTGTCGGCAGCCCCGATAAACCTCATCCCTCGAGGAATAACGGGGCTGCCGACAAAGGGCTTTGATGTCGGCAGGGGAGCGTCCAGACTAGTGTGCGAGCCGACAAACAGCTGATCAGCTGTTTGTCGGCTCAGCGCGGCAGCCATGTAAATGTAAATGAAGCTGCGATCATTTAAACCATGGCTTCATTTGCCTTTGCCTATGTGTCTAATCTACATGCCTCTGCCGACAGAGGCATGTAGTCTAGACACAGCCTGAGAGAACATATAGGCTGTGTCTACATTGGCACCCCTTTCTGGAAAAGGGATGCTAATGTAGACTTTGGAATAGGCAAATCCGCGGGAGATTTAAATATCCCCCGCGGCATTTGCATTAACATGGCTGCCGCTTTTTTCCGGCTTGGGGAAAAGCTGGAGAAAAGTGCCAGTCTAGACGTTATTCTCCGGAAAATAAAGCCTTGAAAGTAGGAATAAGAAATCCTCCGGAAAAGGCTTTATTTTCCGGAGAATAACGTCTAGACTGGCGCTTTTCTCCGGCTTTTCCCCAAGCTGGAAAAAAGCGGCAGCCATGTTAATGCAAATGCCGCAGGGGATATTTAAATCCCCCGCGGATTTGCCTATTCCAAAATTCTACATTAGCATCCCTTTTCCGGAAAGGGGTGCCAATGTAGACACAGCCATAGGGTAAATTAGAGCTAAATAGAAGCACAGAACACTGAAAGCCAGAACTTGTGGCTGTAAACAAACTTTATGGGACCATAGGAAACTTGGCCATACTCACGATAAGTGAATATCTGTCTAACTAAAATCATGCCGGATCATGGATGTTGCCAGACCAGAGAGTGCCGGACCAGAGAGATTCAACCTGTATAAGAAATGTGCAAATGCAATTTGAATGAAGATTTCCCAATATATTCTTCTTATTTCCAATATCACTGGTTCCTTATATGTGCAGCTGCATTGAAACTGTACTGATTTTCATTAGCTGAGCATCTGGCCTAGTGATTTTAGACCTAGGGATCAGAGGAATAACTCTGAAATGGCAGAGGATGGAACAAATAACTTTAAAACTCTTTCTCTAGTTTTTATGAGACTGTGTGTGCCACTTTCATGGTTTCAATTCATTGGAATAAAAATTCAAAGCAAGACATAGTAGTTTGCCTGTTTTGGCAACCGAGCCACACACACCCATGGTTTGGTTTCGTTTTCCTTGAAATTGTAACGTGTGGTTATGTAACCTACACACCTAAGGCTGCGTCTATACTACAAGCCACTTCCGCGAGAGGAAATGCAAATGGAGCACTCATTTGCATAGGTTGCACCCTCATTTACATTTCCTCTTCGGAACCCTTTTGCGCAAGAGGTTTTTGTGCAAAAAAGAGCTATGTAGATGACTCCTTTGTGCACAAATCCCCCCTCTTGAGCAAGAGCAGTTCTGCCTTAGAAGGAAGAGTTTCTGTGCAAAAAGGAGCAGTCTGCATCTTCCTTCTACGGTAGTATGCCGTAGTACCATATCATTATAGTTGCAATGCTTCATTGTATTGCAGTCTACTGTATATAAAAGAAGGTGTTGTCATGTCTCCAATGTCTAGCCATTTAGCCTCCTCATAACCCATACTGTCTTGTGATAATCAACAGGAAGGATTGTCCTCATCAGAGCCACAGCTCAGTAGCCTTTCAAGAAACATTTTCCTAATGATTGGTGTCAAGAGTGAAGTGACCTGAGGTTTATTCTAGGATCTGCTGGATATGCATGGTATATCTGACACCATTTCTGCCTGTGTAAATGGAAGGTAACATTTTCGGACCTGACAGGAGAGTAATGAAGACTAATTTAGTAATGAGATCTTCTGATGGAAGATGCAGATGTCCAGTGTAACATGCTCAGATACATTTCCTGCCCACAAACACAAGGTATTTGGTCTGATTCCTTCTGCCCCATGTCTTGAGTCCTTAGGTTGGTGTTTTTTATCTTCACAGTCCTGTAGAAATATGTGTTAATTCTCCCAACCCCACTCTGGGATAACTAAGAGCCATTATTATCTTCATTTTGCACATGGGAAAGTGGAGACAGAGTGGTTGAAGGACTTAGCAAAGTAAACAGAGAAAGTCAGAATCAGAACTCAGGAGTACGTGTTATATGAGGGCATCTCCGACCATGGCCTGTGTATACTGCTGGGTGTTTTCGGAGTTGGTTCATCACTTTTCAACTCTGTCACTAGACTTTCAGGAGGACATAGTTCATCCCAACCCTCAAAGAAGCTCTCCAATGATGCTATTACTGCCATGCATTCCTATCCAAGACTTCAGGGGCATCTCAAGCTGGTGAGAGTTGTTTGCTGTAGCTACTCTGCGTAATACATTTGGATGCGTGTGTGAGCCACCATTGACAGAGAATACAAGTAACTTATCGCTGAGTCCTTCAAGAATGTGTGTTAGCTCAATCTGTAAAGACTCATGCTTTTTAGTTTTGGAAGTTCCTGGTTCAATCCCCCAGCACACTTGTATGTTAGACCTACCTATTATTCTGGGGCCAGGTAGGTTGGAGAGTCCAGAAATAATATGTTATGTGGTTTGTTTGCTTGTTCCAAAACTGAGGGCAGCTGAGAAAAGGCACAGAAACGAACAGATGTTTTAGTTTATACCAGAGCCTCAAGAGTTAACAGAACACCACTTGTCAACATCTTCAGCCCCCCAGCTCAAATCCCTCTAGTGCATCATTGACAATCTGTCCTGGAAAATGATCCCTCATTCTCACAGGCCTTGGGAGACAGGCCAGTCCTTACCTATAGACAACCCCCTAACCTGAAGCAAATTCTTCCCAGAAGCCACACATCACACCTCAGACTCACCCAGGAATCTAACCCTCAAATAAATCCTGCTGCCAACTCTATCCACACCTCTATACACATAACACCATCACCGGCCATATCCACCTAAGCCACAACACCAGGGGCTCATACAACTTCACACCTACTAATGTGATCTACACCATCAGTGACAGCAGAACCCCTCTACCATGTGTATTGGCCGAACTAGACAGACACTATGACAAAGGATAAAATAGACACAAGTCTGATATCAGAAGTGGTAACCCACATAAACCTGTAGGGGGACATTTTAACCTGCCTGGGCACTCAGTCATGGGCTGTGTCTAGACTGGCATGATTTTCCAGAAATGCTTTTCACGGAAAAATTTTCCATTAAAAACATTTTCGGAACAGAGTGTCTAGATTGGCACTTTTTGCGGAAAAGCGTCCGTGCCAATCTAGACGCACTTTTCCGCAAAAAAGCCCCGATCGCCATTTTCGCGGAAAACAAATCTGAGCTGTCTACACTGTTCCTTTTGTGCAAAAGCTTTGCGCAAAAGGGACTTTTGCCTGAACGGGAGCAGAATAGTATTTCTGCAAGAAGCACTGATTTCTTACAGTAGGAAGTCAGTGCTTTTGCAGAAATTCAAGCGGCCAGTGTAGACAGCTGGCAAGTTTTTCCAGAAAAGCGGCTGATTTTCCAGAAAAACTGGCCGGTCTAGACACAGCCATGGATTTTAAAGTAGCCATTCTTCTATGAAGGAATTTCACAAGCCAACTACAGAGAGCGTGCAGAATTGACCTTCCTATGCAAATTTGACACTGTTTCCCTTGGCCTGAACAAAGACATTAACTGGATGGCCTATTATAAAACAAGCCTTCCCAAGATTTAACACCTCATTGACATCAAAAGCTAAATATAGGACACATCCAGCCCACTCAGTTTCATTAGCACCAGGACTACAATTGACAGGGTTTTTTTTCTTCCCTTCCTTTTCTGTTATAATTTCTGGGTCTTCTTTTTTTCTCCATTCAAGCTCATCTCAAGAAGTAGCGTTTATCCACAGAAAGCTCATGGTACCATACATATATTTTTGCTAATCTCTAAGGTGCCACAGGACTACTCGCTGTTCCTATAAACATCGAGAGTGTTTCTTTAAAATAGAATGAAGATGTTTTCCAAGGGCCCAGGGACGGGAGGGGTTCCAGTAGCATTTAAAAGCCAGTCTTGCAGCTGGGATCAGGCTGGGGCAGTGAACAGAAGGGAGGAGAGGAAGAGAAAGTGCAGAGATTAATTAGGTAATTATTTCAATAAGGCCAGTGTCATAATCTACACCAGATGTTTGGAATTCCAAGGGCGGTCTCTCAATCGGGGAGGTATGGGTGTGTGACTATGCACATGTGTGTATGTTTACTTCTTCTCCACTCCGGGTATGTCTACATCGCAGCTGGGAATCTGACTCCCTGGCAGATTTGTGTTAGCTGAGGTTGAGCGACCATGCTCAAAATAGGCACGTGAACATTGTGGTTGGGGCATCTCAGGCTCTGAAGCTGCCCCGATCCACTGGGGGTGAACTGGGATGGCTAGCGTGAGCCACTGCCAATGCCGTAACGTCCACACTGTTATTTTAATATGATCGCTCCAGTTGAACTAGCCCGAGTCCATTGGCCACAGCTGGGATGCTTATTCCCAGCTGCTGTGGAGACTTATCCTCTGTGACGGATCTCCACTTTCTCAAAAACACAGTAGTGGACTCATAAAACACAGAACCCTCCTAAAACATCCCTTGGATTGTCTTTCAATGGGCTTCATTCTGGTGCTAGTTAGATGGTCGTAAAACCAGTGTGACCCCTCTGAAGTCAATGGCATTATTCTGGGTATACTTTGGAGGTACTAACATTGGGATTTAGCCTTACTTCTGTGTAAATATCTGCTCCAAAAGAAGCACAAATGCACACACACATGTTCACAGGGATCCGTTTCACTTGTGTAAATGAAGAGTAACGCAACTGCAGTAAATGGTGGTACACAAGAGCAGAACAATTTTAAGACAAAATAACTCACACAAGTGCTCCAAATCTAAACTGGGGTAAATAGGAGCAGAATCTGACCACCAGTCTATTTCATTTCTATCCAGAGCCCATACACAATTTCCTCAGGCTCAGTACAAATGTGTAACATGGGTCCCTTACCACACACATCACAATTTACAGCCTCTGGGCCCTGGTCAAGTGTACCCTTTTCCCCCTCACATGGAGGCCCTGTTTCTACATCTGTAATGGTCAGAAGGTACCAGTGAGGAGGGAGTCTTTCCTCTCTACTGCAGTACTGTGAAGAGGTAATAGCTGCCACAGAGCAGACAAGAAGGAGGCTAAGGGAGTTGGCATGATGCCAATAAAATTCTGAAGCGTATATGCTCCTCATGACCATCTCAGAGATATCCAATACCCACTGTGTGAATCCTTTTTGGTATGTGGCAAAAGGAAGCTTCCTTATGCCGTTAAAAACCTATGGAAAGAGAGGTACGCTGAATCTGTGATGACCACACTATCAGGTCAACCAATGGGATTCATTAGTGTTGGAGAATTCCAGACAGGATATTATTTTTTTATAAGATGTATTTTGGGAGTCCCCTGCCCCACTCGGAAGGATGAAAGAGTGAGCAGACTCTTTTGGGATCACAGTAGAGCTGTCCGGGCATTTTTCAGCAGTACATTTTGCCATTTAGAAAATGCAGATGTGTCAAAAGCAAAAGGTTTTGTGGAAATGAGTCAATTTTGCTTGGGGGAGGGGGGAAGAAGCGGAAAAAAGCATTTTCATAGAGTCAAAATGGGACATTTTGGAGTAGAATGCTTTGGAGGGGAATATGAAAAAATAATATAAAAAAAGTTTGTAAATTCAAGCTCTTGTGTGCCTTCACCACCGTAGTGTCGGAGCACCGTGCGGTCATTACCTATTTATCTTGGGAGCATCCCTGTGAAGTAGGGGAATGCTGATATTTCCTGGATACAGATGAAGAACTGAGGTATAGAGGGTATGTCTACACTAAAGAGGAAGGACGACTTAAGATACACAACTCAAGTTATGTTAATTACGTAGTCGATGTATCTTAAATCACTATCCACACAGTGGAAGATCGATGGGAGCAAACACCTCTGTCAGCTTCCCTAACTCCTCCTGAAGAGCAGGAATACCGGTGCTGATGGAGGTGCTCTCTGAGTTTGAATTAGTGGGTCTTCTTTAGACCCTCTAAATCAAACCCCGGAAGATCAACCACAGCAGCGTCCATCTTCCATATAGTATAGATATGGCCAGAGAGTCTAAGCTGAATATTTCCCACAATCTATCTGTGACTTTTACTAAAAATAATCATAACAAACCCTTCAACTTACTTATAGCCCTGAATGAACCTTACCTTCTCTGAACTTAATTCTTTTTTTTTTTTTAAATGCAGCTATCATTTTGACTTTCACAACTTCCCCTGGCAAGGAGTTCCACAGACTGACTGGGCCTTGGGCAAAGTCCTATTTCCTTATGTTTATATTTAAACCTGCTGCCTATTTTTGGAAAGACCCAAAATCGAAGGGAAGAAATATCTGCAGCCGTGTGCTAATCCATTCCTTTTTTAAAATTATTTTTTAAAAAGACATTTACAGTTTAACATTTCCAGCCCCGTTAGTGAGTTTTTCTCTCCCACTCACAGATGTGGTGCTTTTCAGAACCCGGGTGGATGTCCAGAGCATCCAAAAGCTTCAAATTTTTCCAAAAGCATAGAAAAGAACATGAATAATCCATAAAAAATAAAAAAGAGGAAGGAACTTCTTTACCATCTATTATACAGATTGCAATATATCAGATCTATGTGAGCACTGCAAAAACTTGTTCCCTAACAAACACACACACACACACCCTTTATCCCATAAAGATAAAGAATTTGTGTGTTTTTGAATAGAGTAACTGAAGAGCTCTGTGAAACATCTCTCCTTCTCAAAATGCAAGGCTAACAGGCAGGCCCTGTAGCCTTGACAAACCTATCTTAGGCCCTGCTCCTATTATTTATTTTTGCGTCTAGAAGTACCAATCCAGAATCAGCCTTCCATTGTGCTAGCTTTCTACAGACAAGTAACAAAGAAAGCTTACAGCCAAAGGACCAGTTCCCCAGCTGGTGTAAATCAACACAATTCCCCTGAAGTCAGCTCTTCCTGAATTTAACCTGGTTCCATGGGAGCTGTAGGAGACAGTAGACATGCCCTGAGTTCTCCAGACTCATTGTCACTAGCTCTGGGGCCCAAGATAAAGAGGAAACAAAAATGATTAGGGGGCTGGAGCACATGACTTGTAAGGAGATGCTGAGGGATTTGGGCTTGTTTAGTCTACAGAAGAGAAGAGTGAGGGGGGATTTGATAGCAGCCTTCAACTATCTGAAGGGAGGTTCCAAAGAGGATGGACAGAGGCTGTTCTCAGTGGTGACAGATGGCAGGAGGAGCAATGGGCTCAAGTTTCTGTGAGGGAAGTCTAGGTTGGATATTAGGAAAAAACTATTTCCCTAGGAGGGTGGTGAAGCACTGGGATGGGTTCCCTAGGGAGGGGATGGAATCTCCAGCCCTAGAGGTTTTTAAGTTTGACAAAGCCCTGGCTGATGATTTAGTTGCTGCTTTGGGCAGGGGGCTGGACTTGATGACCTCCGGAGGTCTCTTCCAAGCCTAGGATTCTATGAAAAAGTTCCATGTCTCGTCCCACACCTTGCACAGGGGCAGGTCACATTGTGACCCAATCCAATATAGGTGAGTGTCTGTGTGATGCACACTTACATCACTTTGTCCTGCCATCCTATCTTGGAAGGATGTTAGCTGTGAAAGTTGGCATGGGTCTTCACGGAAGGGGGTGGGGAGCATTTTGCTGGGATTACCGCTTATTTTATTATGAAAAAGTACAAACTAATGACCAGACTCTTATTGCTGCTTGCAGGCTGGGTCTATTTGTTTTGGTTTGCTGCTGTGCCCAGGGAGCCAAAGAGTTTGACCAGCTAATGCCACTGGAGCTGTTTTTGCCTTTGAAAGTGCACCCACTCGCGTAACATCCTCCAGTTCTTACGAAACAGCCTGATTGAAAATGGCCCTTATTAAACCATTGCCTAACAGGGAAATGGAAACCAAATTGCTCATCAGCTCGTGCTATCCAGGCCATCTGTTCAGGGAGTCTCTTGGGGTTTCATTACTCTGTGAGGAACTCATGCCCAGACCACAGAAATCAGAAGAAGTTTTGCCATTGACTTTAATGGACATTTGATCATGTCCTGAGAGCTGTCCAGTGGGCATAACTACACTACCAAAAAAAAAAAAATCAACATCCCCCAAATACTTGCAGCAATGTTTCCCGGAGCCCTATTCGATTGACTTAGTACTCACAATATAGGGCTACAAAAAGCAGTGGAGATACGTTCCAGCCCAGATCTGGGCCAGAACCTTGACGCTGCTGTTTTCAGTCTGGTAGCATGAACCCAACTCTGTAGACCCAGCTCTGAGCCTCACTGGTGCAGGGTTATTTGCTACTCTTGCTGTGTAGACATACACAAAATAAGCAACCTGGCAGGAAGACACCAGATTTCTTCTCTGTTGTGTGGTCAGACAAGAATGGATACCCCCATAGGGCCAGACTCTGTTGTCTCGCATGTAGTCATTTACCTCAGGATGTGTATAATGCTACGGGAGCAGAATAATGTCCGCATGGATGAATGTGACCACACTAGATGTCGTGCAGCTGAGACTCACACCCATGGAATGCAAACGAGAACAAGCAATTTGCTGCAAGAGGTAAGTGCATACCTGTGTGTGAAAGCCACACTTCAGCAAATTACCTCTTCAAGAGTAAACAAAGCCATTTATGGATTTAGATGTAGGGAAAGATTAACAGAAGCTATAGCTGGGACTAGGCCAATCTACCACATTCATGTAATACTTGCAATGAGAATTCCATGGGCAGTTGGTGTTACATTGAAGAATTTACTTACTCCAGGCCTGCACTGAGGACCTTGCCAATGAACTCCTGCTCCCATGTGCAGCTCCAGGGAATGGGGCAACATGGAGTTCAGTGGGAAATAACCTCACCATCAAAGAGGACTCTCTCAATATGGGATAAACAGGCTTTCAGTGGTTTATAACTTGGCCAAACTAGCCTTTTTACGAATGAAATGTACTGTGGGGGGAGGGTTCCAAAGAGGATGGGGAGAGGCTGTTCTCAGTGGTGACAGATGGCAGAATGAGGAGCAATGGTCTTAAGTTACAATGGGGGAGGTCTAGGTTGGATATTAGGAAAAACTATTTCCCTAGGAGGGTGGTGAAGCACTGGGATGGGTTCCCTAGGGAGGTGGTGGAATCTCCATCCCTAAAGGTTTTTTGACAAAGCCCTGGTTGAGAAGATCTAGTTGAGATTGGTCCTACTTTTAGCAGGGGATTGGACCTGAAGACCTCCTGAGGTCCCTTCCTACCCTATGATTGTGCGTGTGTGTAATTGTAGAAAAACCAATTCAGCTTAAATCCGTTTCACTGAGAAGTTCTAGTGTCTACAGGCTTTGGAGTAGGGACTGAAAGTCTGTTAGGAGGACAGCCAGGGATATACCATTTGCCATCCTTATACAATGTCACACAAATTGTCACTCCAGTGATAAGCCTCTGCTGATCCAGATTTGCACATGCTCAATTCAGACATTTACCAGTTTGGAAGGGAAAGTTTCCAAGAAGGATTATAACTGCATGGAGCATGCTTCATCACAATGTTGCAAGAGATGAGAAGGACTTTCCTTGCAATTGTTCCTCCTGGTTAGAGGCAACCAGCTCCCAGTGCCGCCTGGGCTATGCTATCCCGCCAGATAACCAGCCCTCAGCACTGCTAGGACTGTGTCATGTGGGGCTCCAGCTGCAATTTAAAGGGCCTGGCGCTTCCGCAGCCACTGTTGCACTGTAGTTTGTTCAAAGCACAGCTCCCATTGACTTGGGTTGGAATTAATAATTTTCAGCACTTATGCAAATCAGGCTCCAGTTATCCCACGGCTCATCAAGAATGTTTGGTTTTATGTGATTTGCCCAGCATCACACAGACATCGATTCCAACTATGCAGAATGACGTTCAATGCTTCAATGCTGAGACCATCCTTTCTCCTCCTGTGTTATCCACAGCCCTCTTCCCATCTTCTGCAATGAATGAGAGATCCTATACCCAACAACTTCCTTACCTACACAACCCTCCTTCATTCTCTGAGCATTGGCCAGCCTATGCACTGAGTGAGGCATGGACCATGTGTGGAAAAAAAATTGTGATCCTGCAATTAAAGACATTCTCATAATGCTTATGCAACAAAGGGGGAGAATTAGGGTTGCACGAGCAGCCTTAATTCTGGCATTTCCTAATTTTCAGTGCTTGACTTTGCAACCTTAATGTTCCTTTAATCTCATTTTATTTGACATTATTTAGATTGTAGCCGCTCCGAAAGGACCACACTGAAATCAAATGTTATGGGCCTAGACCTGCACAAACCCCACCGTAAGACAAATCCTCTCCCAAAGAGCTCTCCCAAAGGTATGTCACCACAGCAAAGTCATTTTGAAATAACAGCCGTTATTTCGAAATAACTTTCCTAGCATCTACACAGACAAACCGCTATTTCGAAATACAGTCGAAATAACAGAGCGCTTATTTTGAATTTGGTAAACCTCATTCTACGAGGAATAACGCCAAATTCAAAATAGCTATTTTGAAATAAGTGCTGTGTAGACACTTATTTTGAAATAGGGAGGTCTCCAGCCTTCCCAGGGTGCCCTGGTGGCCACTCCAGCCTCAACCAAGAACACTCCTCTCCCTCCCCACCCCCCGGAGCCCTTAAAGGGGTTGACTCTGGCCACAGGGCCTGTGCCAGCTCCAAGCCTGCCAGCCCAGAGCCAGCAGTCACTGCCCCTGACCCAGTGGCCCCAAAACATGAGCCAGCAAGCCACTGGCAGCCAGCCCTCCAGCGCTCCCCAGGAGCAGTCTGCCAGCTCCCAGGAGCCTGCCAGGGCCTGGAGAAGGCAGGTGCCTTCCTGGTCCAGGATGGAGATCATGAACCTTATTCAGGTTTAGGGGGGATGCCTCCAAAGTCCATGATCTCCTCACTAGATGGAGGAATGCAGCCGTCTAAGGCAGGATAGCTGCCAGCCTGGCCACCAGAGGCCACATGCAAACCCAGGAGCAGGTCTGCATGAAAATCAAGTTGGTCCAACGAGACCCCCCCAACCCTGAGCCTTGAGCTTCCCCTCCCCCTTCTTCCCCTTGCTTCCCCCTTCCAGCTTCCTCCTCCCAGGTTTCCCCCTCCCCTCTCCCACCCTCTCTTCTCCCCTCTCCTGCCTCCTTTCCCCAGTCTCACCAGAGTTTCCTCCCCCCCCCCCAGTTTTGTTAAATAAAGAGAGTTTGTGTTCATGAAAATACTTGTATTTTATTTGAAATCAGGAAGGGGGATGAGGGAGGGTAAGTGGAAGGACGTGAGGGAGGAATGAGGCACAAGGCCCCAGTGAGCAGACCAGGGAGGCTTTTAGTGCTCCTCAGGGTGGAAGCTCTCTCGCAGGGCCTCCTGGATACTGGCAGCCCCCCGATGGACCTCCTGGACGGCAGCCTGCAGAAAGTGCAGCCAGGCTCACAGCATCGTGTCCAAGAGAAGCACCAGAATGCCATGGGGCAGCTCTGGCTCCATGTTATAGAGAGCTGTGGTGTCCCGAGTGAGGGCAACCAGAGCACACAGAGACAAAATGCTTTGCTTTCTCTCATCGAGGTAGACAAGCAAGCAGGGAAACCTGAGAACTGGCTGTCGGGGGGGGGGGGGGGTTTCTTTAAGCACAGACCTCAGATAGCCTCAGGCAGCAGCCCCACATCGTAAGTCCTGACCTGGTGTCCTGCCAGACCAGGTTCCAGTCAGCCTTAAATGCGATTCAGAGTCTACTCGGTGTGGACACGCTATTTCGAAATAGCAAAATGCTATTTCAAAATGCATCTTGTGTGTAGACGTGTTATTTAGAAATAAGCTATTTTGAAAGAACTATTCAAAATAAGATATTTTGAAATAACACTGTAGTGTAGACATACCCTTACAGAGTTAATAGACAAGAAAAACAAAGGAGGGAGGAGAAAACAAGCATGAGTTGACTTATCCAAGATCAGAGGCGATGCAACGGGTGGCGGAGGTCATGTGATGGAAGTTCATGTGTCCCTCCTTAGATTTGCTGTCTGGACTGGCCTGTAACATTGTTGAAGCCAGCTGCTCTCAGTCTTCCCCTCCCCCGACTCCGTTATTGTCAGGCACAATAACAAATTTAGGACTATATCACAGGCCAGCAGTGTCCTGACCACAGTACCATACTACTTCCCTCAGGAAAGAGGCTTTTTTTTTTCAGAAGGGAGAAGATTTTTAATAATTAATGAAGCAAATTGGTCTCATCTTTAAGGACATGGCACGAATTATTGTGTCTTCTCCCATTTGGCTGAGGGGCTTTGGATCAAGTTTCCCAGAAGAATAATCATAATTAATGTTATGCACAAATGTAGCATCTTCCATCCCAGGTTCTCAAAATGTCATAACAAATGCTAATTAATTAACACCTTCAGCTTTACCTAACCTAATTGGGCCCCCAGGTTTTATACTTTACCCATCAACAGATTTCTGAGCATGGTTTCTTTTACAGATGGGGACATTGAGTTCTAAAGTGGTCTTGACGTGACAGATGAGTCATGAAATCTTCATAGGTCTGTGACTGATACAAATGTATAAGTGTATCTTATTGCTACTCTAGCTACCTTCATGAAGTATTCCAACTATTCCCATCCCGATGTGTCTTTATGTTTGAAAAATCTTCCCCTGCAATACAAGGCTTTTGAGTGGGGAACAAGTCTTGCTTCTGTTTATCTTCTGCTATTACAGGAGGATCAAATTCACAAATGGCATTTTTTTTTAGTATTTGTACCTTAGTAACAATGAAATTCCTGCACTTCCACAGAATCCTGGAGGATAGAGAACAGGACAAATCCTAGTGGTCTGGAAAAGGGTAAAGATAATATCTATCTATAAAAAGTTGAATAAGGACAACCCAGGGAATTGTAGACCAGTCTGCTTAACTTTAGCATCCAGAAAGAAGATGGAACAAATAATCTGTCATTTTGTAAACCCCTAGGAGATAATAAGGTGAAAAGGAACAGGTAGCATGAATTTGTCAAGAGCAAATCATGTCAGAAAAACATGGTAGCCTTCTTGAACAGGGTAACAAGTCTTGTGGCTAGGAAAGAAGCAATAGATGTGATATACCTTTATTTTAGTATCGCTTTTGTTACTGTCTTATCTGAATCTCTTATAAACAAACTAGAGAAAAATAGCCTAGATTAACCTACCAGAAGGTAGGTGAGCAAGTGGTTGAAAAACCATACTCAGAAAACGCTGATCAATGGTTCACAATCATGCTGGAAGGGCAACATTTTGAGTGACGTCCTTCAGGAATCTGTCTTGGGTCTGATTGTATTCAACACCTTCATAAATTATGTGGTTTATAAAATGTGCAGATGATTCCAAGCAGGGAACCAAATGCCTTGGAGGACAATATTAGAAGTCAAAATTACCTTGATAAACTGGAGAAGTGGTCTATAAGAAACAGGGTGAAATTCAATAAGGGCAAATGCAAAGTACTTAGCTAAGGAAGGAATAATCAGATACACAAATACAAAATGGGAAATCACTTGGGGTGCATGTACACAGCTGGGCTTAGCTCAAAATAAGCTATGCAAATTGAGCTACGTCAATTGCATAGCTTGTTTCAAAATAGCTTATTTCTAAATTGGGAGTGTCTACACAGCACTTATTTCGAAATAGAACATTCCGACTTCCCTTCCTCCTCGTACAATGAGGGTTACAGGAGTAATAGGAAGAAATCCTCCAGATTGACAGTATTTCAACATTATGTTGAAATAACTGCCTGCTGTGTAGATGCGGACTAAGTTATTTCGATCTAATGCAACCAGGAGTGGCTCGAGGAGGGCTGCGGCAGCTGGCGCCCCAGGCGGAACGCGCGATCGGCACCCCTGCCTGCAGGGCCATCAATGGACTGACGTCATCATCGGGAACCCCAGGCACCCCGTGACATCATCATCGGGCGCCCCGGGTGCCCTGTTGAAGGCTGGTCTAACTTGTGCTTAACAACCTCCAATGAGGGAGATACCACAACCTCCCCTCACTTGTTCCAGTGCTTAACCACCCCGATAGAATGTCTCTCCTAATGCCTAAACTAAATGTCCCTCACTGAATTACTTTGTGTCCTGTCCTCAGAGGTTAAGGAGAACTATTTATTATCCTTCTCTTTATAACAACCATTTATGTAACTGAAGACTTTTATATCCCTCCTCAGTCTTCTCTTCACCAGACTAAACAACCCCAATTCTTTCAATCTTTCCTCGTAGGTCAGATTTTCTAGACCTTTACTTGTTTTGTTGCTTTCCTCTGGACTTTCTCCAATTTGTCTGCATCTTTCCTAATATCTGGTCCCCAGAACTGGACACACTGTGCCGCTTGAGACCTTATCAGTAATGAGCAAAGTGGAAGAATTATTTCTCACATCTTGCTGGTAACACTGGGTCAGACAGTCATCTATCAGAGAGGGTCTAGATAGTCCTTAGCAGTGAGAAGTACACCATGTCCACCCTGCATCATATAGCTACCTACGACAGTGAAAGGCTCTGGTAATAGTGAAGGTATCAGTTATCTCCAATATCTCATAGGTACCCAAAGGCCTTTCCCCATTGCTGGAGTCTCTCTGTGGCAGAGAAGGGACCCTGCAGTGGGACACCACACGGCTAAAAGTAGCAGTGTAAATAGGGACGCCATGCTACACAAGACTGCTCAGTAGCTGTGATGTTGTGTTCTCTGTGGATACTGACTAACAAGTGTTCTTCACAAGAATAAGAAAGTTGCATCAGCTCTCAGCCCACCTGTTTCACCCAAAGGCCTACAACAGCTAAATTTTTCCAGTTCCATTTGACCCATCTCTGTTTCTCCATCTGATACCTCCGATGAATCCCACAGTTCCTATGAAATTACTTGGAAAGGATATAATGAGCACGACACTCATCGTGAGTCAGTATATTGAAATGCCAGTGTCATTAATGGATTCTGTTTTCATTTAACTCAGAATTACAACACTGTCCACAAGCCTCCCTCATGCGACTCGTAACTCCAAGCTTAAAATAGGTTGTATTAGAAAAGGCATTTTCCAAATCATGTTCTGACCTAAATCTAATAGGCTTAGATATTATTACAGGTTGGACCTCCCTGGTCTGGCCCCCTTGTGCTGGCTCCAGCGACGTGGCCAATTTGGGGGTCAAAGACAAGACTGAACCAGCCCCCTCTGGTTAACTGGTTAGCCAAGACTGATTAGACAAGACAAGACAAGACTGGTTAGACAAGACTCACACACCACCCTTCTGTGGAAGAGGATGTTGGAGCTCAAGAGCAGCTCACCACCATGGGATTGACATTACTGGTTACTACATGAGGGTAAGCCCACTCAGAAGAGTCAGGAATCTCACTCTGCCCCCTTTGGGTTTGTCTACACTGCATGTTTATTTCAGAATAAGCTATTCTGGAAGAAATACTCCAAAATAGCTTATTCTGAAATAGCATGTATACACTACAGGGAAGCCACAAAATTAGTCCGAGGTAGGCTCCCCTAATGTGGATATGCTACCTCGATTTAGAGCCCCAGGAAGCACTGGGAGTAATTACTTAGCATAGCTCTGGTGAGGAGATATTTCAAAATAGCTATTTTGGAAGAGAAGTTATTCTTCATGGAATGAGGATTACAGAAGTTGGAATAAGCCATCCATTATTTCAAATTTATTTTGAAATAACAGAATTGCTGTGTAGACGCTCGCATTGTTATTTTGGAATAACGGCCGTGTAGACACAACCTTTAGTGCCCCACACAGGCACATAGAAAGGCTGAAAGGGAAGCCTCTTAAAGTCCCTATGTTCTCTCCCCCAAACCTCACACCTGTTTGTTTTCTCCATCTAATAGGTCCCGACTTCAAGCTTTTGGGGCATGAACTCTGTTTTCCTGCATGTAGATAACACAACAGGTACCTCTAGGAACTACCATAATGCAAAACATTATTATCACAATAATAAAATTCCATTTTTTTAATGGAAACCACTTACCAAAGCCTTTTTAAAGGAATATTTGCTTTTCCTGGGCCGGATCCCCAGACCCTAGCTTAACACCAATGAAGTCAATGGGCCTATGCTATTTTACATCCGTTGGGAAGCTGGCCCAGAAACCAATCACAAACATCTTCTGTTAAAGGAACCAATTTCCTGTGTGTACTGAAATAATGCTGAATAAATGTTTCCTTTTAGCACTATAGTATTTGAGAGATGTATTTAAAGCTTTCTTCCAAAGGCAATCTTGCTGCCTAATACAAGTCTAGCCAAAGACATGCTGGACAGACTATCTTTAAAGTTTATATTCTTTAAGACTAACTATAGTAGTACAGGTTGAACCTCTCTAGTCCAGAATTTTCTGTTCTAGAAACATCCATGATCTGGCATGATTTTAGTTAGCTGGATGTCCACTTTTCATGGGCATAGCCAAGTTTCCTGTGGTTCTATAAAGTTTGTTTACAGCCACCAATGCTGGGGATCAGTGTTCTGTGCTGTTATTTAGCTCTAATTTACCCCTAAATGTCTTCTAACTGCCCAGTAAGCAGCGGAAGTGTTGGTAAAGCTGCTAGACAATACTGGCCTTACCTGGTCCAGAAAATTCTCTGGTTCAGAACCGGTCAGGTCCCAAGGGTGCCAGACTAGAGAGGTTCAACCGGTAGTAGCTTCAGCTCTCTAAGAAACTACAAGCATGACATTCGCTCAATAAGAACAATGAATTTCTGTGTGTGCATTCGGTGTGGGGTGAGAATGAAATAACCACTTAAAACTTCACTAGACATAAGCAGGCCATGATGAGTTCTGGGACTTCAGATAGCTCCCATTGCTGGAAGAAACCATTTCAACCAAAGGCCATGAAAAAGGGAGCTTGATATTGTGCTGCTGTACATAATTATTGATTTGTGTAGAACAGCGGTTTGTCCCATAATCTTGCAAAATGACTCTCATGGCTCAACAGATTGGTTCTACTTTATGGGCCTTTCATTGGTGGTCTCTGGTATAGGAAGGTCTGAAAGTTGTTGCTATCTGAGCCCTGGTCTACACTAAGGAGTTATTTTGAAAGAACCCCCCTCTGTTTTGAAACAATAAGCAGAGCATCCACAGTACAAGCCTGTTATTTTGAAATAACAGTCTGGTTATTTCAAAATCTGTACTCCTGCTTTCCTTGGGGAATAACGCTAATTTCAAAATAATTATTTTGGGATAGTGGTAGAAATGCAGCCGTGTTAGTCTGGTGTAGCTGAAACAAAAAACAGGACTGTGTAGCACTTTAAAGACTAACAAGATTCATGCTTAATTTCGACACTCTACATACAAATTTGAATAAAGACGCTAATTATCTTACCCATTACAAAGATAGCTTCCCCAATTATCACCTCTAATATCATTAGCTCACAGACATTTACCTCCCTCCCTTTCCCTCCCTTCCATCCCCCTTCTGGGTATGTCTACACTACCCTCCTATTTCGAATTAGGAGGGTAGTATAGACATACCCTCTGTTCTGAAATGTGATTTGTCCTTTTCATATGTATTCGCTTTTTTTTAATTGTATCCTTTGGTATATATGGTTGTGACAATTTTCTTCCACTATTTGATCTGAGGAAGTGAGTCTGGCCCATGAAAGCTCATCACCTAATAAACCATCTTGTTAGTCTTTAAAGTGCTACACAGTCCTGTTTTTTGTTTCATTATTCTGGGAGTTATTATTTCAAATTTATTAGAGAGGTATTTACACCTGCCTCTGGAATGTCCACTACATGCATCTGACGAAGTGGGTCTTTGCCCACGAAAGCTTATGCTCCAATAAGTCTGTTAGTCTATAAGATGCCACAGGACTTCTCGTTATTTATTTCAAATCTAGTTATTTCAAAATAATTTCCTAGTGTAGACATGCCCTTAAGGTGTCTATGGCAAAATAGTTTGTGAGGAAGTTCCTAGTGGGAAAGAATCCACCTCACAAAAACCATTACCACAACTACGCAGCAACCTTGACATCAGCAAAAAGAAGAAGCAAGGTCACCCCCTAGAGAACTATGCAAGTGTCTGGTTGCTGTTTCTCTTGATGGATGTACAGTGGATTTCACTGTGTTTTTAAACCTGCTCCCTTTAAGGGCATCTCATTCATTCTTGTTCACTCCTCCCTACCCAGACTCCCAGTGACGTGGGTCCGGGGAGCTGCAGCTGCTGTTCTGTCGCAGGCAGTGTGTGAAATGGCTGGGTGTGGACACACCCATCACGCTGACATCTAGACAGGAAACTCTGGCACGATAAAAGCAAGACGGGGCGCATCATGTTTTCCAAAGAGCCCCATCCTGTGGGCTGGAGGTGGCACCATTTTGCCTCACCCGCAGCCCTTCCTTCACAGTTTGCCTCCCAGCCTGAGCGGAGAGGGAAACTGATGTCAGGCGCCCAGGGCATGCAAATGTGGAAATGCTGAAGCTCACCCTGACAGCTGCGTGGGATGATTAACCGCGTCCTGATTTCTGAGCATGGAGGAGTTTGACGGGCTTCTTGATTGTAGCATCACTCCAGGGACGGGGCCCAGGCACAGAGCCTGATCCCCAGATTGCTCACAGCCTCGGAATGAGGAAGAACGCCGCTGAAGTTACTGGACTAGCGCTGTTTGGAGACGGGTGGAAGTGAGATTAAAATCACTAGGGTCTCGAAACAGCCGCTCTGAAGTGAAGTTGGAGCCATATAAAGCTAAACAGAGACAAGGTCTGTGATAGTGTGTAGGGATGTGAATGGCTAACCAGTTAACCAGAGGGGGCTGGTTCTTTTAACCGGCTGGAGCAACCCCATCTCCACTGTGGTCAGGAAAAACGTGGGGCTCGTGGCAGGGGGAAAGGGGAGCACTGCAGAGCCGGCCCAACCTACGGGCTGACCAGGCTACCGCCCGGGGTGCCCCATTGTAGGGGGCACCACACGGGGCTGCCAGACTGGGTGGGGGCAGGGCCACGCCTGGGAGTGGGGCCATGCATACGCTGGGAGCCTGGGACCTGGAGGCTCTGCGGGGCCGAGCATGCACCGCTGTCCCAGGGACGGTGCCATGCTCCCAGGGCCCTGGGGGCACGAATGGCTCGTGCCCGCCTGTCCCCATTGAATCAGTTCAGCAGCTAAACATCCAGTTTAACCAGTTAACTAACGAAACAGGGTTTATATCCCTAATGGGGGAGTGGGGAGGCGGACAGGGGGCAGGCTGTCAGGTAGGACAAAGGCAGTGCAGCTTGTCAGTTCCAGTCGGGACCGGTTTGGAAAAAGAATCCGAGTTCAGAATGACGACGGCATTTTCTGTTAGGAAAAAAAAAGATCCCGTGGATGAATAAACCAGGATGAGACATTTCTTAATCATTTCTTCGTTAGCAGTAAACCCACACTGTCTCTGCCCGGGGTCTGGTGAATGTCCCTGCGAGCACATCGGATAACAGGAATGGCTTGCGTTAAGTTAGATCTTGGATCCCAAAGTACCTTACGTGTTTTAGTAAGGGATTTTCTTGTCATCATCTACGGAGCTAATCCATGGTAACTTTCTGCACAGACAGCAAGATAATTTCACTAGTGCTTAAATGGAGGCGCTTCTGGCATGAACCACTGATGTTACAGAACACTGCATACCTATTTAGGACAGGAAGTGAAGAATCCTACATCCCTGTGGTACAGAAGTCAGGTGTCGTTTTCAGGTCACTGAATTATAGCCCAGGGCAGCAGAGTGACTCTAAATGAAAATGTGTATCCTGAGCTAAGCCCTGTGATAGAGCTATTAGAAATAGACTCAGTAGATTGGACTCCCCCCCTCCCTCCAGCTGGGCTGCGTCAGCTGACTTGAGCTTGTGGGCTGTTTAAATGACCTCCTTCGCAGAATCCGCACTCCAGCCTGAGCCCAGATATCCACACCGCAATTCAACAGCCCTGTAGCCGGAGAGCCTCACACGCCCAACTCAACGCATGTGGGACGCCCGAGCTGCACGCCCATTGTTACAAGGTGTTGTCTCCTCTACTGAAGTCCCAGGTGCAGCTCTGGTGTATGATGGGAGCACTTTAGACAGCCCATGTCCCTCCCTTTTTCTGGGACTGGCACTGCTCAGCATTACCCCCGCCAGCAGTCGGCTTCCTGGCAAGGGAAAGGACGGGAAAGGGAGGAGAGAGTAGATCTGATTACTCCATTGCTGTTTTCCTGCATGAACTCCAGACAGCAAGACAGAAGTCCACCTGGTCCGGCCTGCACTACAGGAAATAATTAAAAGGTCAAGCAGTCGCATGTAACTTTTCTGAAATAGTATTTTTGGCTCTATGGATGGAAAACCTGGACACCATTACGGCATCCAATTGAAAATGACTGTAGGAAGCTTAAGAAGGGCGGGATGTAATGACTTACCTCACAATATATTTTTAAATCAGAAATCAAACATTTTTACTGAAAAATAAAATCAGTTTTCAGTTTCAAGTTTTGCACTGAGACACTGGAAAATTGTAACAAATCGAAATGTTCCTTGAAATCTTTCATTTCAGGGGAAGAGACCTTTTTTTTTCATTAGTTACATGGGATGAAGAGATTATGACCAATTTTGGTGCAACCACGTCATGAAAAGCAGACACTGTCTGCTAGCACCCAATGCACAAGATGAAGGAAGGCAAGTAGAAGCTAGTGGTGACACAGAATTTCTGTTCCATAGGGAATTCTGACAAATTCCTTTTGTTCTAAATTGGAACGAACAGTCAAAATGTAGTGCCACACCAGCAAAATCTGGACTATTTCATTTCAAAAGCATCAAGATCACCTTCTCAGAGTATTTAACCCTGGTCTGCTTTAGGGCTTTACTTCAAAATAATCCCTCTTAGGTCAAACTAATAAGCCGAGTGTCCACACAACCAAGCCCATTATTTTGAAATAGCGGGCTGCTTATTTTGAAATTTGTACTCCTGCTTTCTTCAAGGAATAACACTCATTTTGAAATAGTTATTTCTAAATAGTGGTAGCGTGAATGCTCTGGTGCCGCTATTTCGAAATAACGACTCCCCAGAGTAAGTCGAACTCATTACTCCCCAGTATTTCCTGGGGCTCTAAATTGAGGTAGCGTGTCTACATTACAAGAGTCCGCCTTGGACCAATTTCCAAGTAGTGAGGATAAGCTAGTTCGAGTTTGTTATTTCAGGAGTTATTAAATCGATTTTAGTTATTTCGAAATAGTTTTCTAGTGTACACATGCCCTTAGTGACTACAGCCATGGTGTCCAAGCAGTTCTGGAGCAGTAGCTAAGTCTTGCTATAGAGAACTAGCCACGTTATTCTGAAAATGTGAATAGTTTTGTGAGCAAACTAGCCGCACTCAACCGGCCAAATAACTGCATGTGGCTAGTGGCTAGCGTGTTAGACATGAGGGCTACGTCTACACTGGCCCCTTTTCCGAAAGGGGCATGCTAATTTTCCAGGTCGTAATAGGGAAATCCGCGGGGGATTTAAATATCCCCCGCGGCATTTAAATAAAAATGTCCGCCGCTTTTTTCCGGCTTGTAGAAAAGCCGGAAAAGAGCGTC
Source organism: Pelodiscus sinensis (assembly GCF_052426305.1). NCBI lineage: Eukaryota > Metazoa > Chordata > Testudines > Trionychidae > Pelodiscus > Pelodiscus sinensis. The sequence continues at coordinate 7,307,034 of NC_143057.1, forward strand.
TACACTGGCCCCGATCCTCCGGAAAAAAGCCCTTCAAAGTAGGAATAAGAGATCCTCCGGAAAAGGGCTTTTTTCCGGAGGATCGGGGCCAGTGTAGATGCTCTTTTCCGGCTTTTCTACAAGCTGGAAAAAAGCGGCGGACATCTTTATTTAAATGCCGTGGGGGATATTTAAATCCCCCGCGGATTTCCCTATTACGAAGTTTAAAATTAGCATGCCCCTTTCGGAAAAGGGGCCAGTGTAGACGTAGCCGAGGGGTCAAGAAGGTTAAAGCAATAGAGCTAAAGCTTGAAAATGTTAGCAAATGGCTATCGTCCTGGGGAACATTTCAATGTTATCCTTTTTTTGATGGAAAACTGTTCCAAAAACCCTTTTGACCAGCTCTAGTGGGAGGGGAAAGAGGGCCATGAAGTGGCTTGTGCAGAGTCACACAATACGGAATGTTATAGAAAGAAGCCACGCGCACACACGTGCCAAAATGAATTGACTATACAATTAATTCTTGCTGTGTTGCTCTCAGGATATGAGAGAGACAAGGTGGGGGGAGGTACAAGCTTTTATTAGACCAATGTCTGTGGGGGAAGGTACAAGTTTGTGAGTGACACAGAACACTTCTTTGAGTCGGGAGGTGGGGGAAGGAGGAAGCAGAGTGACTGAGCCTTTGCAAATGCAGGTTAATATTCCTCTCCGGCTTTTCCTTACACCCTGTCCAGAAGTCTTAATTTTACACTGCTAGCGTGAGCAGTGACTTTTCCCTCACTGTGCATCATGTTACTTTGTGCAGTGCTTTTTTTAAAGCCAATAAAATGAGTTATTCAATGGAAAAATAATGCCATGTATATATTTTTCCTGGATGGGCCTTTCTCCAGAGCCATTTGCAATGCAATCTAGTCCCAAGATTTCCTCACGTAAATTGCAGAGCCCTTTAAAAAAAATGCCAACTCCCATTTCTTTGGCACAAGCCCTGCATCTTTTTTTTTTTTTTTGGTCAAGCACTGTGCTCAATACACATTGAGCGAGTGTGGGTATGGGAAACCTGCAAATGTTACAAGGTTAGGACTGGCCTTTATGTAATAGCTGTAGAATCTACTATTAGAGTTCACAACAATATATTGTTCCTCCTATACGGTGTGTGTGTGTGGGGGGGGGGAGAGGTGGAAGCAATCATGAAGTCACACAATCCTCTTTGGTTTGGCAGCCCTTGCTGTTTGAGATTTGATATCGTTAATGTTTATCCAGCTAGCCTTCCAAATCGGGAAAGCAAAAAATAAATGTCCGTTTTATTTGGCAAAGCAGATATCACACCACGGTTATCTTGAACTGGTGCTCACAAGGGCCCATATGTTGGTGCAAAACCTTCTGCATACAATGAGTCTTTACTCTTTATCTCAATAGGATAACTTAGGTGAGCAAAAACAACTCAGCAGAAGGGTTTGCAGGGTCAGGTTCTAACATTGCGTGTGCTAGGTATCAGTTATTAAGTAACCATCCATCACTTCTGGCATATTGATTAGGAAAAAGGGATTGCTCCAGTGTAATTACTTATTCTCATTTCAAAATCAGAAGCCCAACACTGCAAGTCCTTGTACCCACAATCTTTGCTCGTGCAAGCATTTCCCAGTGAAATCATGTAGATACATTGTTGGGCTAGGTAAGGATGTGTAGGATGATGGGCAGTAAGTTTGTCTACCAGATGGCTTCAGTCACTAAAACATATTGTTCTGAGGCCAGGTCTATATTAGACCTGGAAGGTCGGCTTAAGGTACGCAAGTCCAACCACATAAATGACATACGTAAATGACAGGTCGATGGGAGCAAATGTTCCCGTCAGCTTCCCTTACTCCTAGTGACTGGGAGGAGTACTGGCACCAACCGGGGGTGACTTCAGTGTTTGATTTAGTAGGTCTTGAAACAAAGGATAAGGGATCTTTCGGAAAAGGCTTTATTTTTCGAAAGATCAGCGTCTAGACTGGCGCTTTTCTCCAGCAAAGCTCCATGCCAAAAAAAGCGGCAGCCATTTTTATGCTAATGAAGCACGGGAAATTTAAATCCCTGCTTCATTAGCAATTGTGATATGTCTAATTTACATCCCTTTTCCAAAAAAGGGATGTAGTCTAGCTGTAGCTTATGTCACTTATGTCTTGCTTATGTCACTCCTGTTAATACACCCAGAAATATATTTGCTTTTTTTTTTCAGCAGTGCCACACTATTGTCTCATATTGTGGTCCACCATGACCCCTAGATCTCTCTCTGCAGTCCTTTTTCCCCAAGCTCCTGGTGAAAGCTTCAGGTGTGCTGGGCAAACACTTGGTTGTTTCCCCTGGATTCATTCCTGCTGCTATGCATAAAAACAGCGCTCTGTACAAGTTGCAGCCGGAAGCAGTGAGTCTGTGAGGATGCTTTTCTACAAAGGTCACCCTGTCTTGTGAGCGACTGCTCATGAGTGTTGGCAATCTGGCTGATGACCTAAAGCCATATCAAGGTCCTATTTTTCATGGAAGAGAATGGAAATGAAGTTAGCAGACTACTGAGTCAGATCTCATTCCAGTAAACTGAGATCAAATCCGGGCCAGGGTGTAATGTCAATGACCGGGCAACAGCCGGCAACCTCCAGCTGCAGATGCATTCAGTTCCCTTTATTTGCCTGTCGACGCTGCTAATTCAGCAGCGTCCACATGGTTCTTCTCTACCAGGGGTATAGCACACCCTGCCCCCCTACAAAACCAAACCCAGAGAAAGAGAGAAAAATACTCTCAAGTATATTTTCCTATATACAACCACTTTCCTATACTTTTCCCCATATGCCACCTTCTCCATATGGCTGGACTTTGGCTTTCCACCTTTGAACATGACTGGTTATGAAGTGAGCCCAACACAAGACATTCATCTAAGCCGTGCACTCTTCTGACTGAGGGATGATCCGTGCTCGGTTGCTATAGCAGACACCACAAAGTAGAAGAACGATGCTAGGTTGGTCATCAGCGTGGGAGTTAATGCTCCTTCTCTTGACTCCCCTACCTGAACCATTGTAGTTCATCTAGCATGAGGGAGTTTGTAAGACTCGCGCTTCGTACCACAGGATTTATGATGGGGCAGACCCCCGGATGGGGTTGGGGTGGGGGGATGGGGAAAGGCGCAGCTACCTCAAGGCCTGGTGATTTAAATGATTCCAGGGGTCCCAGCGACTGTTACAGTGAGGGGGGTGCAGAAGGGCTGACTGGGGGAGTCTAGCCTCCAGTCCTGTCCCTTCTGACCAAGTCGCCGCCCCTTCTGAGGCCCAGAGCTGGCCTTTGCAGTTTGCCCAAGGCACAGTGAAGACTGTCGGCAGCTCTGTGGAGAATGGAGAAAAGCCAATCATTGGCTTTTTTATTGAACATAAAAGGACTTTGTCCTCTTTCACCTCAGGTAACAGCCCCACAGTTGCTGGAAATACATGCTCTTCCGAGAAGGATTTTCACAAACAAGAAAATAACACCAGGTAGTCATTTGGGCACATGTTCCTACACTGGCTGTGATGGGTTTCTCATCAGAAGCTGCCTCAGGGCACCATGCTGTTTTGGTTATTTGCATCATACGAAGGTTGCACAGCCACAGTTTCACAACAGTCAGCAGGTGCATTGACGTACAGTGCGGTGCCACGTCAGCAAGTTTTATTTAAATGCACAGCTTGTGGTGGAAAGGAAAAAAAAAAGCAGGCTAAGGAGTTTCTGCAGGTGGTTTAACTTTCTGAGCCAAATCCAGGAGAGCATCCCTATTAAAGTCAATCTTCTTCTTTCGAATGTCGTGTTCAATGCTATAGTTCTTTGTCAAAGTTGGACATCCAAGCTCTCCAGCCAATGAACAGCAATTAAAGTCAATAGACTTGATGCGGGGTGATCCTGCCCCTTGTGGAGACACCACACCAATGCGAAAAGGGTGTAAGACAATTCCAAACTGCAGTGATAGCTCCCACTTCTCTTACTCTGAAGATTTGTCTTCACTGGCTGGTGGTGACGGAAGGGTGTCTTGGTTTTCGAACTGAGATTAAAAGAGCAATGAAGACAAGGCAACTTGACTGTAAAGAGCTTCAAAAAGATCTCACCAAACGAAGTGATTGGGCAACAAAATGGCAAATGAAATTTATGTTGATAAATGTAAAGTAATGCACATTGGAAAAAATAATCCCAATACATAATACAATTTGATGGGGACTAATTTAGCTATAACTACTGAAGAGAGAGATCTTGGAGTCATTGTGGATAGTTCTCTGAAAACATCCCCTCAGTGTGCAGTGACAGTCAAAAAAGCAAACAAAATGATAGGAATCGTTAAAAAGGGGATAGAGAATAAGACAGAGAATATCTTATTGCCTCTGCATAAAACCATGGTACGCCCACATCTTGAATACTGCATATAGATGTGGTTGCCTCATCTGAAAAAAGATATATTAGCATTGGAAAAGGTTCAGAGAAGGGCAACAAAAATGATTAGGAGTTTGGAACAGGTCCCATATGTAGAGAGATGAAAAAGACTTGGATTTTTCAGCTTAGAAAAGAGGAGACTAAGGAGGGATATGATAGAGGTCTATAAAATCATGACTGATATGGAAAAAGTGAATAAGGAAAAGTTATTTACTTATTCCCATAACATAAGAACTAGGGGTCAACAAATGAAATAAATAGGCAGAAGGTTCAAAAGAAACAAAAGAAAGTTTTTCTTCACTCAGCACACAGTCAACCTGTGGAACTCATTGCCAGAGGATGTTGTGAAGGCCAGGACTTTTACAGGGTTCAAAAAAGAGCTAGATAAATTAATGGAGGTTAGATCCATTAATAGCTATTAGCCAGGATGTGTAGGGATTGTGTCTCTAGCCTCTGTTTGTCTGGAAATGGGTGACAGGAAAGGGATCACGTGAGGATTACCTGTTGTGTTCACTCTCACTGGGGCATCTGGCATTGGCCACTATTGGCAGACAGGATACTGGGCTAAATGGACCTTTGGCCTGACCCAGTACGGCCATTCTTATGTTAACTCAGGTGAGCAACTCAAGGTCTAGTCCAAGTTACTGAGAAGTTTTTAGCTGGAGCTGCTAACCTGACCCATTCTCTGGCAGTGTACAGAGGCCTTTAAAGGGAGCTAGGATTACATTTGCATCTAAGGGTCCTTCGCCTCAGTGAAACACAGGCCCTTTGCACAAGTACGATTAATGAGGCCTAGCACTGGGCGACATTGCAGTCATGCAGAGTCGGGCTTAACAGGATAACTAGTGACTGAGGCAAACAGGATTGGGCCCCGGCTCTTTAATGAGGAAAGAAAAGTGGTCAACATTTTAGAATGAGACATCCTGCCAAGGGAGCAGACAGCCTGTGCAGGAACCCTGTGCAGGTTCAGTGCTACATGAAGGGGCGGGGTCTCAGTAGATGGGGAGGGGGAGGTTAGTGAGTGATTTCCCTCCACACCAGTGGTCCTGCCTCTGGTTTTTGGAGGGGCTGGGCACCCCACCCTCTAATAGAAGTCTCTGAGGGTAGTAGACACCTCTGAAAATCAGGGCCATTAAGTCTGGGCATTTCACAATGATTCCAAGAAAGCAGAATCAGCCCATGTTTTCCAAAGGGAATGTATGAAAAAAAAGAGAGTAAACAGGTCAGCTCTGTCCCCTTCGATCTCTCTGTCTCAGCATCCCTAAAGCTCTGACAGCCAGAAGCTGGACTGGCCAAAAGGGCATGGATCATGTGACAAGAGCCCAGTTCTCAAACGTCTGAAACTGGGCTGGAGGGACCATCAGACTAGCTTACTAGGGCTGGTGTTATCCTGGATCAGCGCACTATTGGCCTGCTTCTACCTCAACAGCAGGCATGGAAGCGCGAGTGTAAATGAGAATCAGGCAGTAGGTGTTGGCAGTCATTACACCGTATTGTATGGGATATCAGTGGGGATTATAATAGCTGGTAGCTTGGAGGGATGGGAGGAGAGATGTAATCGGAGATTTCACAGGAGGGTACAATCAGACTGCAACTTTGTGTGGGGGTGTAAAGATAAAATCCAGAAAGGATTCTTTTCTGCAGCACACCTTGGGAGGAAACGCCATTTGACTCCCGTCTCTTACAGATCCGCCAAGCCTGTCCGCTTTCACTGGAAGTGCTGTCCAAGGCTAGAAAGAGAAGGAAGAATCCTCTCTGTAGAAGGAGAGTGAGCTAAATTAACATCTCTCAACCTTTTTTTATAAAGTTCCCTTTTAAAAAAATTATAAGTACCCCCAGTACCTACAGTTTTCAGACACACACAAAAATTTTCTGCCATTGCAACACATCTGTTTAAACAACTTTATCGTACTTGGGCGGGTGATAAAATTTGTGGGTGTAAAAAGTACAAAACTAATACAGCACTGTAAAACTTAAAATACAAATTCAGTTTTCTCCAAATTTCAGTTGTGTTGACGTACCCCCCCAGACCTCTCTCGAGTATTCCTAAGGTTACTCGTACCACTGGTTGAAAAACACCGAGCTAAATGATTAGCTCGTCTTTGCCACTGCCGAAAGCCAGGGTCTGCAAGCTCCTGCTTTCCCATAAAATGCCAGCATTTTAGACTCCAGAAACCTCCCAAGAACAACAAAAGTAAAACAAAGAAATAGAAAAGATCTGTTAGCATGAAGGAAACAGTTGGTTTTTTTGGTTTTTTTTTGGAAAGTGGGTCTTTAGAAACAAGCCACAATGTCCTAGTATAGCCTGTTGAACAATGTCAAATAAGGTGACTGCCTTCCCTTTGCTTCCCACACATTTGAAAGTTCTCCTTTGATCCAGAGACCCTCCCAAGGCCTCTCAGACTGACTGCCCTGGGGCTTCCGGTGTATGGACACAGTGTTGGAAGAGCACACAAGCATTCAGCAGTGAGTAAATAGCAGCGATGAACGTGTGTTATTCTTTATGGCTTGACTTTTACTGTTCTCGGGGATTTACTGTACACACTGGTTGAAAAGATACACAGCAGTCAAATGACTGCACATAACCTGTTTTACAGGGGTAAAGTCCAATTTGTGACTTTAGTCTTGCCCGGATGCTATAAAAAGTTTCCTTTTGCTGCTGTCTCTCTAGACCAGTGTTTCTTAAACTTTTTAAGACCAAGGAACACGAAACAATAATTTTTTTTACGAGGAACACCAAGGATTTCTTGTTGAACAACAACAAAAAAAGTGTGTGTGTTTGCGGATGGGGCGGGGGGGGGGGGGGAGGAAGAGGAAAGTTACTGACCAAAAAAAAAAAAAGGTTACCTTCCCCTTTAAGGGTGGCCATTTTGAACTCTGTTGTTCTCCGCAGCACACCTCCAACTGCCTCGCGGCACACCAGTTTAAAAAACAATGCTCTAGACAGCCCCCTGTTCCTGTAAACTGGAATAGCCCAAGAGAGGCGATTTCTAGTCACCTTTATCTCTCTCCGCTTGTAACTTCTCTCTCGCAGGACACCTCAGGGTTAATACCATTTGATTCCCTTTTCTTACAGGAAGGCCACATCCGCCCACTTTAACTGGAAGAGTTGCCCGAAGGTAGAAAGATCAGTAACTGAACTGTGGGGTTGAGGGAATTTCCCTCCCTCCGTTTTGCTCCCCATTTGCAATTCAAATACATTTGGTGAAAGTTTCCCACACACTGAAAGTTCTGAAATGGACAAGAATCATGTCAATTGCATGCAGCCTCTGCCTGGACCTACAGGGCCTGCTAGTGGCTAGTCTTGAGTCAGCTATCCTAGGGTGCCCTCCTTGGCAGAGGCCACATGGCATAATGTCCTGAACATGCAGACCTTAGAAACCCATCCCAAGAGCTCCACGCTCTTCCTTTATTTAGCAGGGAGTCTGGAAGTCACATGCACCAACGAGGAGGTCTCCCTAGCAGGGAGGTTTTCCAGATTTCTGGAGCCATAGACACTGGAAAGGCAGGATCCTGACTGCAGGGTGGTCCCCATGGGTCAGGATATCTCTAGAGCTGGCTTATGGAGTCCTGTGCCCTGGGGTAGATGACTTCAAAGACTGATTTTGCTACACTCAGCTACCCTATTTATTACAGCATATGTAAATAGTGGGCTGTAATTATCTGTTACCTAATGTGCTGATTTTATAATACCAGGATTTTGGGCACTGCTATGAATCTTCCTTAAAAGGATTTAAAAGATTCTGCGGGAGACACACAAAACAGCCCTCCTCCACACACACCAGTTCTAGTCTTTCTCCCCGTGAAACTTGATCCTGCATGCGTGGCATAAACTTCAATGGGAATAGGAGCCAGCCCTTAATGGCTAAATGCATCTCGCCTGGGTATTTATTATTCCTCCAGCCTGCAGGTCCTGTCCTGGAACCTGGTCTAATGCCCAGGGAAGTAAGCCAATGAAAAGCATCTCATTGATTTTGGTGGGCTTCAGATGAGACACCTGGAGTTCAGGGAGCCTCTGCCCTCACTCAGTAAATGCGCCCTTTGAATGCAATTTTTAAAATTTATTTTCATTCTGATCCACAGGGATGACAGAGAAGGGCTGCTTATAACTTGATATAGAAAAGGTATCTAGAATATAATTAAGGCCTGAATCCTGCAATTCTTTCCATGTAGGCAGGTTCCTCATGAAGACAAAGTCAGGCTTCAACTTGTCACAGGGTATCCATCCTCATGGAAAAAAAAATATTAAAGGGTCACATCATAGATCCTTTTCTGCTAAGCAAGTAACCACCTCTAACAAACAAACTCAGCAATCAGCAGCCAAATCCTAAGTGGAGACAATTAGCATAGTTCCAACGAAAGTAGTTACACTGATTACACCAGCTGGCCGAGAATTTGCTTTTGAAAATTTAGTATTAAACTCCACCTGTCACTGAGTTTTCAAGCACTCACTTTTTAAAAAAAGGGGTTTTGGTTCTTTATTTCTTATTTCCTCCTCATCCCCTTTTTAAAAGAACTCAAACCTAAATTGTTTTATTTTATAATAAGTGCAGTGCTCAGAATCGCTAAGATGTACTGGTTTAGGATCAGGAAATCAATAGAAATACGCTCAAATTCACTTCACTGGAATTTGGATGAGGCCATAGGTCCTGTGGAAAAAAATATTTAAATTTAGTAATGACTTTAATTACACTCCTGCTTTTGTTTACTTCCCCTTTGTCTTTGTTTCCTCACCACTACAGTGAGACTGTGCAGGGTGCAGTTTATGGCTGTTATTCATTTACTCACTGGTACATCGAGATCTGGAATGTCACTCCAGTTGTAATTATGATGACTGCCGTTCCCAGCCGAATCTGAAGTCAAACAAGTAAGGAAGGGTCTAAACACAGTTCCTGCAGCTTGTCAGATGGCCATGCTGACTTGCTTATGAAAAGCAGTTCTAATCAAAAGGAGTAATTAAAACGTTAAGTGCCAGAGATGGTTTGCAAGCACCTGAGTTAGAACAACACGTAGCTTTATTTAACCTCATTGAGCAAGGCGTGCAGTGTCATGCAGGCTGCCAATCTGCAGGAGAACAGATCACGTTAAAAATTCCACTGAAGGAAAGTGAACAAATTAGTCACAGTGAATAATACCCAGATAATAACCAGTGATCAAAGTTACGGTGTCAAAGGGATGCTGTGTCAATAAGGGTCAAGTTGGAATCAAATCAGAAACTCGGTAGCCTACTTCCGAATACTAATCCTTTGCTTCTGTACTGTACTGTTCATCATGCAGGATCTCAAAACGCTTTAGACCTGTAAGTTCAGAAAGCATGTCACACAGCACTTGACGGCAGCTATTTCTGGAACAGAAGCGGTCACATATATGGGTTTCTAGCACAGAATGGAAACATTATCTGAACAAGGACGCTTCCGAAATTTCCATGGGCTCTCCACACATATGTTTTTCCACATGTCATTACAAGAGAGCCCAACACAGTAAACTTGCACTACCGAACTTCGAGGCCAGATTCCAAGCTGGTGTAAATTGACATTGCTTCAAATAATTAATATAAATAGAGCTGTGTCAGTTTTAATATCAACAGAGGATCTGAGCTTCAAAGTAACCTGGAAGCATCCATTGTATGAGGTGTGGTATGTATTTATTTGGAAACAAACCACTAATTACCTTTACTATCCCAGTTTATTACATCAGTAAGCCATTCCTTTCTGCTATTTATTCTAGCGGATGCATATGGAAATTTTTTATTTTAAAAGAATACATCTAGAATGCTTTGGGCTTCCATTCAGCAACACAACCAAGAGTATGAGCCATCTAATGAGACCGACCCAGAAGCTTAACGTTAAGCACATGCTTAAGTGCTTTGCTGAATAAGGACTTTCAGTGCATTTTCTTTTTGCAATACAAGCCCAATCCTCGACTCATCTGCGATAAAGCAACGAGTGTTGCAACAAGACCTGCACGGCACAATCAGTATATGAGCACTCACACACGCCTCTTTGCCCAGATTTGATGTGCACGTGGTCCCAAGAGCACTCGCTCCCTGTGATCGTTGGATCAAGGCAATATCACTCGCACCTGCGCACGCTAAATGTGAACACCACCCTTGCCGCGTCGTGTATTCACATGGGATGGCATAAGCTTTATCCAAGATGGGCCCCTGCTTGACAGGAGAGAGGAAAAGCTTCCTACAACTACTCAAAGCCCTGGTGCAGAGGCAGTTAGATGAGTCAGATCAGGATATGGCCACACCTTTCTCCACCAGGACCACACATGCACGATTCATTTTTGTTTATGTGATGAAAGAAATAATAAAATTTTGACTCTGCATCCAGCTCATAAATCCTCAAGCCCACTCATTTTTCAAGGAATGATGGTTCAGGCAAAGGCCTGCGTGGCCTAGGAAGGAACAAGTTTAACATTTTCTACACGTCTCTAACATTTCCTCCGAATCTCTCAGACAGAGAGTAGAAATTGAACACCTGAATGGTTTCTTCAGGACCTCTTCTTCACAAGCCGCATCCAAACATCAGTGAAGTCTATAGGAGTCCATCCATTCAGCTCAGTAGACAACAATTGGGCTTGTCTGGGTCCAATCAGGGAACAGGAATAATCAGGGCCGGACCACAACATTTTGGCACCTGAGGCGGTGAGCTCAAATGATGCCTCCATACCCCCTTTTCTCCCACCTGCCTGTTATGTCTTTTGTGCCCGCCTTCCTCCAGCATAGCACTCCACCATCTCTGTGCATGTAGAGCAGAGAGAATACATATGCACTAGCAGCAGACACAATTTTCTACACTCTGGGTCCGAGTGGCGCCCCACTCCCCTACAGTCTGGCACCTGAGGCGGCCGTCTCAGTTCGTCTCATGGTAAGGCCAGCCCTGGGAATAATACCACATGACTTACATGATCAATTATCAATCCCCCATCACCTCAATTTTTCATCATGTATCAAATGCCCCCACTGAACTGTCAGAGTAAAACAAAAAGAAATTATCTTCCAAAAATCGCTCTGACAAAATCTGCTAGAAAGTCCTGATTTGGCAAATTCTCTTCTTACAAAAAATTGCACAAAACCAAAAATCACCATGAAGACAACAGGCTGCAGTCTCTGCCATCTAGCAGAGCTCATCCAACTAGAGGAGTGCCACACACAGAAAACAAAGACATCACAATTCATTTCTGTACACTCTTCTGTCTATTATTTTATAGGAGAGACAAAATGTGTGAGGTGATACCTTTTATTGGATTGACTTCTCCTGGTAACAGAGGAAAACTTTGGGTCCCCCTCCCCTTTTTTTTTTCTGCCACTCAAGTTCATCTGAAGAAGTGGGTTTACCCACAAAATCTAATGTTACTATATATATATATATATATATATATATATATATATATATATATATATATATATATATATATAATGTTAGTCTCTAAGGTGCCACAGAACTACTCATTGTTAATAAAGTGCCACAAAATTCTTCCCCAAGCCAGTGGAGTTCAAAAGTAGCTCTGGTTCACTAACAAATGTTGGCCCAGTCAAAGGAAGTACCTTCCCCCACTGTGCCCCTCATGGCCTAGGACCAACACATCAAGTATTAATTTTATGGTCAGTTCATTTCCGCACACGTGCGTGCGTGGCTGGTTTGTGTCAAGTGCCAACAGAAGGACAGACAGCATGAGAAATTAACCCCACATTAACAAAGCATGAACTGCATTGCGCTAGATTATTTTATCATATCAGTCAAAGAAGAAATATCTAAGTTGACCTTTGGATTATGACTCATACCATGCCCAATGTATGCATCTATCTCAGTAGGATGTTTACTGTTCCCTGAATGACTTCGTAAGACAGATATGCCAGGAGCCAATATCTACCATGCTTAGGTGCAGTCCTTTATGCATTTGTAAAGCTTTTATTAATCACTAGAAGGCTTACCCAGCATTGTCTGGGTCCTTCAGGGCAGGGGCGTGGGAGATGCAGGAGGTTGGAAGCCTGGAGTGGCCATCACCTCAGCCCACCTGGGACCTGTTCTTTCTTCTCCCACCACAGGCCACTCCCCCAACATGCCATCAGCAGGTGGAAGGGGCAGGCCTGCTGACAGGTAAGTCTAATGGGGCAGTTGCCCTGAGTCCCAGCAAATCGAAAGGACCCAGGACTTCTGGCTACCGCCGCTGCTACTGCAGTGGTGACTGGAGTCTTGGGCCCTTTAAATTGCTGGCGGAGTGCCCGTGCCGTGTGCTCTGAGTGGCTCTGAGGGCTCAGGGTGAACCTTGCTCCAGGCAGCATGGAGGCCTGGCTGCCCCTGGATTCACACCTTCCAGGAGTGGGGAGCCACCCCCTTCCCCCCCCCCATCTTGCCCAGGAGCCCAGGAAGGCAGTTGGCCCCCCTGAACAAACTTTGTATTTTATAAGGAGAACAAAAAACAATGAATTATTGTAAAAGAAATGATGAGATGGGAGTAATCAGAATGGATGGGCAACCTAGTTCCAACACTGCGACAGTTAGTCTTTGACTTTCCACTTTTTTCCTTTCAAAAATCTAATTCTGGAGCCAGCTATTTATCTTCACCTGAAAAAGTTCCCTACCCCTCCCATCAGAAAATGTGATTTTTACCTAAATCAAAATTCTCAGTGGCAGAAGCATTGATGTTGAGGTTATTTTTGTTTTCAATTTTATTGTATCTGAAAGGCCAAAAATGCATTCTTTTGTTTTGAATCAACATTTTAAAATAAGAGGTTTCATTTTGAGTTAGCATTTCAAAACAAAATGAAAATTTGAGTTTTGATTCTACTTTGAAAGGTATTCCTTTTTTGGTTTTTAAAAACAGTAACCTTTTCTTTTCCCTTGAAAAGAAAGTAAAAAGGGGGAAACTACCTGTAAACCAATCAAATTTAATTTGCCTTGTTGCTCACTGCCCTCTTTTTTTAACCCTACTAAAAGAATGAGAGAAATAAAAAAGTATGAGGAAAAGAGAGAGCATTTTGGGTTTGTTTTCACACTTTCAGCTGAAATAAGCTGGAGAAAGATTAAAAACTGAGAGGAAGTGGAAGCGTAAAAATAATTTTCAATTAGATTCTAGCTGACATTACAAACAATGTTTTTTTCTTTTTCTTTTCAAATGTCCTGCAGATATCAAAAGTTTCTCATTGGAAAATGTTTAAGGAGAATTTTTTCTGGGAAAATTTCTGGTTTCTAGAACAACTCAAGTTAACTTTTCTTCTCCCTCACCCATTATTTCAGCATCTTCACATCTTGATTTCAGATGGAATTAGAAGCAGAAGTAGTAAAACCTAGCAAGAGCTACTGATGAGATTCTCAACCACCAGTTCTGGAGGAGTAAATTTGTTCTCAATAGAGCTGGTCACAATTTTTTTTTTCAAATTTTAACATTTTGACTTGCCTTTAACATTCAAAATTTTGTAACTGCAAAAAGGGGGGGGGGGGGAATAAGTTTTGACCAAATATTTGTGAAGCTTTCCACTGTTGATTAACTCAAGCTTGAGATGACAAACTTTGACAAAGAGAGGAAAAATTTCAAGGAAAATTCCTCCTCATTTTCTGCAAGCTAAACCACAAATCTGGATAAACTTTAGATCAAACAGCAAACTTATCAGAAGTTTGGTGGTTCCACATGTACTACTGTTTGTTCCTCACTAGGTTGTCAGATGGTAGGTGCAGGAAACACTCCTACACATCCAAGTTTCAACAAAGGCTAACATGCCCTACTTTAAAACTTTAAATTTCGACTTCCATCCCAGACATCTAAGAAATTGCCTCCCTTTATATTTAGTCTTCCAATACCAATGTTCTAAGTAGTAGGCACATTTAATTTTTAGGGTGAGCTCTTCTTGGCTAGTGAGCTGAATGACTCAACCTATGGTGTGTATGAATGTGTCTGTCCAATTGCCAACAAGGAGGGGGGGGGGGGTAAAGAAGGCAGTTGGCCTGGGGCCCAGCAATTAAACAGGGCCCGAGGCTTCCAGCCACTCACACCCTTTATATCACTGCCAGAGCACCATGCCACGTGCTCTGAGTGGCTTTGAGGACTGGGGAAGGGGAGGGGTGTTGCACTCCAGGCTGTGCTGAGGGATGGCTGCCTCTGACCTCGCCCCTTCCACCAAAGGCCCCGCCCCTTCCACCTAAAGCTCCGCCCCTTCTGGGAGCACAGAGCCACCCTTTCCACACCTTTTCCAGGGGCTCAAAGAGGCTGTTGGCACCCGGTGTGTGTGTGTGCGCACGCCCAAAGAGCACATTTCAATATACACTCACACTGTACTAGGTTTTTTTAATTAATATTTAGCAATAAAGGAAGGGCTTTAGCTATTTCTAGAAGGTGGAGAAATCCCCTTCCAGCCAGGTGAAGCAGTTGAGCAAGTGCTCACATCTGCTGTCACCAACCCTCTTTCTCAAGCATTCCTTCACCCCTGTGAACTGTACTCGGTGATTTCAGAGAGGCAAGCGCGTCGCTCCTCATGTGTTTTCACACCTTCTTCCACGCATTGTTTTCTTAAAGCCAGCCCACATGACTCCTAGAAGCAGCAGTACAAGGAGCCGGCAGCACTGCATGGATGACACATTCAGTGCCTGGGACAGAAGTCAGTCGCATTGGCTTCTCTTTTCAAAGGGACAAGCAGTACTTCTCTTTTAAGTGGGTCTTTTCTGGGCCTGGGGCAGTGGTGCCCAAACTTTTGAGCATCACGCCTCCTTTTTGATTTTTGAAACCCCGCCCCCGCAAAAATAGCAGCAAAAAAAAAAAAAAAAACCCGGAACTGACCGGGGCAGCAAAACTTGATGGTGGGGGAGGCTGGGTTTCTTCGTGCCCCAGATGGAATTTCTTCATGCCCCCCAATTTGGGAACCCATGCTCTGGGGCAGGGGTGTCCAAACTTTTTTCAAAGAGGGCCAGATTTGATGAAGTGAACATGCGTGAGGGCCGACCATTTTGCCTGACATTCTTTGAACCATTAAAATTAAATGCAAATTAACTATTTTATGCAAAGTTTATTGCAAACGGCATACTTTTCATTTCGTCACATGGATGACAAATCTAAACAGGTGTTAAATCACTCTGCCTTTCATATCTGAAGGCCAGATGAAAAAAAAATCCAGGAAGCTGAAATATATGTCAGGAACATTGTAAAATACATTACATATTATTGGTAATAAAGGTTGTCTGTCAACTTTTAAGTTCAAAAAATATGAACAGGAACATAACACCAAGTATACATGTTGTGTCCAAATATATTTATAACTGATTTAGACCAACTGACATTAAATGAGATTTTACAATGTATTCATCTCAATACATATGGATTCGTTGGGGGCCATAAAAGATAGATATTGCCAAATTAACTGTGGGGTCATATTAAACCAGAACACGGGCCGCAATTGGCCCGCGGGCGGGACTTTGGACATGCCTGCTTTGGGGGAAAGATCAAGCTCAGGTTTTTGGATTGAAAAAGCAGCTGGATTATAGGTTTCAATCACTGCAGTAGTGCTTGATGCCTGATGAGGACGAGGAAGAGTTGAGCCTCCCCTCAGATCTATGCTGACTTAAGGCGCACTGGCATAAAAAGCGAGCACTGCCGGCCCACAATAGGGAATGCATCCAGGTCTGCTAAGTTGTCATTTTACATAGTCTTTGGCAGTTTCTCTACTGCAGCCCTCTGTAGAGCCCATCCACATTTTCCAATCAAAACATTTCCCTGCCAGAAATGGGAATTTCCTGGAAAAGCATGCACGTTTTCTACGTGAAAATGTCACCAGGGATTGACGGTTTCTAGGGAGCTTCTGAAAGGCTTGTCTCGAGATCCAATTAATTGTCTTGATGTTGGAAACGTTTACAAAATTTCACATTTTTTGTTCTAGGCTTGTCGTTTGCTTTCATTTTTCCTGCCCTAACTTTTCCAAAGGTGAGGATGTTTAGAAAAGTCAAAGTGTGTGTGCACATGAAAGGGGGAAATTGGAGGGAAAAAACACCACATAAGAATCCCCTGGATATTATTCATTTGACTGCACTCCCTAACAAAAAATTAATTAGGAAACATGAGGAATAGAAATTAAATTTAGTAGTTCTTAAAATGTATTTTTTACCTAATTTCACAAAAGAATTTGAACCATCCTTCCCAACCCCCAAAAGTCCTTCCTTTTCAAACCCTATGAAATGGAAATAACTGTAAAATGGTCAGAAATTATCAGAATATTTTTTTTATCATCAGTGACTCCCACATTGCAGAGTGAAGCATCTTTTTGTGCGAGAGTTCTAGCAGAGTTTCTGTCCTGCTTTGGACTAGAGACCTCTTCTTCGCTCATAGATTCAATTTGTTGTAGTTTTGTGTTTTCTGTGGTGTGGGAGGAACAGGCAACAGCTTTTGGTGCCTTTATTTATTTGTTGCCATGTGGACTTTGTGTGGTAGTGCTTAGACAGCAACTTAATGGCTCAGTCCCCTTGTGCTTGGTGCTGTACAAACACAGTGTGATAGACGGTCCCTACCCCAAACGGTTTACGGACCTAGGATACAATATAAACAGGATGGTGGAGGGGGGGGATGACAACACACATTAGTGCTGCAACTTTTTGAAGGGGGTTGGTAGGAGGGGAGGGGCTAAAACAGAGACAATGGAAGAGGGAAGGTGAGGCAAGGAAGGGGGCAGTTATGGCAGTTAGGGGTTAAAGTTGGACCTGTGGCTGCTCTGTTCAATCATTCACAAGATAACTGCACCACATATTTATCAGTCAAATAATTGTAGAGGCCCATTCATTTGCATGAGCATTCTCTCTTTATTTGTACAGCTCCGAGAAGGTTTACCCAGTGTCGTGTGGGTCCTTAACTCAATTACCTTTTGTTTTTCTTCATTTCAATCCTTGCTCTGGGGTGGGGCTAGGGATGAGGGGGCCAGTACTCAGGCTGTCCTGGGGAGAGAGGATAACCCCAGTCCTCTCTCACCACAGCAGCTGGGCCAGGTGAGAAGTGCCTCTCCGTGGCTGCTGCAGCTTCAGCAGGCACAGCAGGGGCAGGGGTGTTTGCCCCCCAGCTGGGGCTGGTCCAGGTGTGTCTGCCCCCTGTATCCCTCAAACAGACTGAGGAAAGCAGCAAACTGTGCCCTTTCCCCTCACTCCCTGACAAAGGCGAAAGAGCCAGCAATGTTCCTGTATGAATCAGGGGGGAGAAGCTTTGGGTCCCTCACAAAGGGCACATGGGGAGAGGGGTAGGAGATATGAGCTGGGGCAGTCCTGGACCAGTGGGGATCCCCAGCCAGCCCCTTCCCCTGCCCGGCGATTCGGTCTCCTTTCTGTATGGTGTTATGAGCAGCAATCCCATTCCAGGCACATCCCATTATCCTGGCACAACCAAACCCTGACCTTGCTGTAAGCTAGGATGAGAGGAAGCTGCATACTAATGTGGTGGTCCTTACTCTTTCCATTCAGGAGGCGTTCTTGGACAGATGGGCAAACTCCCTCAAACATATAACAGAGTTGCCTACGGAGTACGAGGAGCACTAGACAAGTTCTCTTCTCTTTTACACTTCAGCATTCCATTCCCGCCTTTTCTCTCTGTGCTTTCCATACGTTCGTTTCCTTACACCGTCTCCTTTGTTCTCTTTTGGCCTTCGCGGATCTGCTTCCTCACTCTAGCCTCCAGGCAGGTTCCCTCCGCGACTGGGTTCTGTCATTCACCCCTTGGCAGTGTGGTTCCTCTCTTCCTCGACCCTTCCCTCTACACTTTCCCAGCCTTTTACCTCCCAGTCCTCAGTCATCCTTTCCCCAGGTGTGACATTCCTCCACAAGGTTATAATGAGAGCAGTGCCTGAAGTGCTTGGCCAACCAGCCAGAGAGGGGCAACAGGGAAAGTTGATTGATTTTTACAGAACCAAAGTCAGGCAGGCAGGGGGCTCAGCTGTGGGTCTCATATGAAGAGGAGAAGGTTCTACCACTGGCTCCATTCACTGCAAGGGCTGCCTCCTCCTCCTCCCCCTGGAACCTCTTGGGATTTGCTCTTGCCAGGCACTGCCCTTTTCTGGTGGTGTCTCTGACTGTCATCTTTCCCCCTGCTCCCTTCCGGAACTGCAGCTTGGCCCTCCCGCCAGGTCACGGAGGTCCTCCTCTTTCAGGGAAGTCAAAGTCCTCCCAGACCAGCTGTCTGGCTAGAGTCTCCAATGCCCTGCACCACTTCTCAGTGGCTAGTAGGGATCCTCAGGCCCACCCTCTGTACTGTGTTCCAGCCCAGGAAACAACACATAGTCAGTGTCTGTACAGTCCTACCCCTTCCTGCTGTTTCCTTGGGTTACCCCCTACTTATCTGGCTTCCCCCTCACTCCAAACTCTCTCCTTCCAGAGAGTTACTATAGACTACTTTCTTATAGCTCCTTGCTGCTAATCACTACTGGGCCTTATATAGGCTTCTCTTGTTCCTGCCCAGCTGAGAGCCATTCCCTGTATCTTTCTTCAGGTGCAGCCTGGGCATTAATTGGCCTTCTAGTCACTTTCACCCTCCTGGGGCTTGTGTAGGATGGGTACCCCACCCCTTGATCCTAAACTTCAAAGGCTGAATGAGTGTTCCAGGTTTCTAACCAGGATGCAGAGCCCTATAAAGACAACAGCAGCTAATAAGTCTAATTGGCTTGTAGAAAGCTTTTCAGCCACCTCAGCCAGTGCAGCAAATTTCTCTACTTTATAGGCGAGGTGCCAGAGGCCCAGAAAGGCAAAGCAACTTAAAGTCAATCACCATAGGTCAATAACACAGCCAGGACTGCAACCAAGATCACTCGGTACTAGCTATGTCCCCCTGGACTGCTACAATTGGAAGGATCTGTGCAAGATTAAAGGGGCTGAGCCTCAAGTACACGAAGGCTTCTAGGCACCACTCACTGTGGCAGCATTCAGGGGGCTCAGAGAGAATGTAAAATGTAATTTAAAGGGTAAAAATGAGCCTTAGTGTAAATTGGTGTTCAGTCCAAGAATTCTGGGGGATTTCATTTAGAATACTGAGCTCACCCCACATCAGTCTGAAGTTTTTTTGCTTCCTCCCATTGCCAGCTGAGTAACCTCCACGTGCTAGTGATGGGGGACAGGGATCTCTCTGGGGACTTTTTAATAATATCTTGTTCTTTCCATCTAGGTTACTGATCACTCCATTTGGGGGCAGGTTTCTATCGAACTTAATGAGGAGAAGGGATCAGCTACCATGGAATGCCATCTTAACCAGAATGTATACATTAGGAAAGGAATACTTCTGCAGAAGAGTGCTATGCCTTCATTTCATTCCTTGGCTGCTTTGGCATCAGATATTTTTTCCATGCTTATAAAGCCCTGACTAAGCCCATATTTTTTTTTTTCTTTTTAAGTTAAAAAAAAAAAGATTTTATTGGCATTTTTTCCCTAGAATACTGAACTTTGGTGGTTTAAAAAAAAAAAACTTTTCAGTAAAATCCAATCAGTTCTGCAGCTGATTGAAATCTTAAAAACAAAAACAACAAAACCCACTACAGCTGGTTTTTATGCCTCCTGATTTTTTTTTAAACTAATTGAAATTCAGAAAAAAATATACCAGCTGCTTGGCTTAACTTTAAGCATGTTACTATGGAAATCAATAGAACTCTAATAGATACTTGAAGTTCAGCACATGCTTTGCTGAATTGGAACTTTCGAACTCTGAGATTTGATCACAAATTATTAATTTGCATTTAATAGATACATAGCATGGAAGAGCCTATTCATGGACCAGGCTCCCATTGTGGTAGGCAGAGCACAAAACACAACAAAAATACAGCGAGAGTCCACAAGAACTTACAGTCTAAATATAGGTCAAGAGACACCCAGGGATACAAAAGTCAGTCCTGTTATAGAAGCAGGCAAAAGACAGGAATATTTAAGGTTGCCCGAAGTAGCGTGCTCTTCTGAATTGTCTGAATTTGGGCTGGTCACTGCGCTGAAGTTGGTCATGCATTTAACCTACTCCGAATACTCTAGTCACTGCTTTTGAGCCAGCGAGCTTGCACATGTGTATTGTACACACACAGCATGAAGCTGTCTTTTGCATGGCTGTTATGGCCTTGATAGGAACAAGCTGCTGTCCCTCTGATAATCTCCGGGCCCCAGTCCAACACTGAGTGATGTCAATGCATTTTTTAAATGCATCTCTATTAGCACTCTTGCCAAACAGGTTTTAAAACATCTTAACACTAGATTATGATTTCTTGGGTGTCCCCCTCCTTTGCTATTGGATAGAGGGACTGGATTCTTTTATTATTTAAACAAGCAAGCCATGTAAGTAATTGCAAGCGGTCCCTACTCCTTTCTGACCCATGCTAAGGTTTGCAGCTGCTGAGAAGGCCAAACAGCATGAAAATGCATCACTCTCAACATATTTACTTGGTTTTGCATGGCAGTCTCACTTTGCAGCCTAAAACTAAACTAACATTTTAACCAGCCTGAGCACTCATCCATGGTCTGCGTGGTCCCCACTACCACCTCTCCGAGTAGATGTGCATTACATGTGTGAGGGGTTTCTAGCCAGCCCAGTCTTACATAACAGCAGGAGGCCTCTCTTACCGTTGTCCCAAAAAGTGCAAACTGTGAGAATTCAAGTGCAGGTTTTTATTGCACTTTGTAGGCTAGGTGTTCACAAGTGCTCAGTTCCCCACTCGGCCCCCTTTGCATAGTGGTGCCCAACCCTTGTGAAAATCTGGCTGTACAGACATTTGCAAATAGACAGACAATAACTCACGAGTCCTCACAGGCACCTGAGCAATTGGTGGGTGCGTATCATCCTCATGCTGTAGAAGAGAAATGGGATCAGTCCACTGGACTCCCGTAACTCCCTGTTCCTTCCACACTGCAACCCTTGGCCTCCGGATGCCACCCAGAATAAAACAACCAAACCCAGAAGTTAGGGTTACATTGCCATGTGAAATTTCCACCAGTTAAGGAATTGTAATTCCTTATCAATGACCTTGGGAAAAGTTATTTCTTCGATGGGGGAACAACAGAGACCAGCTGTCTCGCTAGACCACGTTTCTGCTAATCAGTGCAGCAAAAGCAAAAATCTCAGATTCAGGCCTCAGCTACCCACAAAAAAAGATGACTGCACAAGACATACCAATATAGTTAAAGGGGAACAACCTCCCTTACTGGTACAAAGGTTCTTAAATCTATATAGTTTATAAGAAATGAGAATCAACAGCACCCATGCAAAGTAGTTATGTCCACATCTCCACTTGCTGTGCCAGAGATCGATCTTCTGGTATTCAATTTAGCGGGTCTAGTTAAGACCCGCTAAATCGAACACTGAGGGTGGCTCCAATCGGCACCTGTATTCCTGGCAGTCATGAAAGTAGCTACATATTTGATTTTTCCTTCCTAAGTGGGGTACTTTGCCCTCATTTTTGATTGAGTATCATCTAAATCAGTGATTCCCAACCTTTTTCCCATGGAGGAACCCCTAAATAATTTTTCATATCCTGAGGAACCCCTACCTATGAAAACGTTTGCTTGGCCCAGAAAAAGTTGACAGCGGGGTGCGCAATTCAATTACTGCTAAATTATTGTCAAGAAAATGTATTTGTAAAGATCTGTTATGTGTATATATATATGTTAGCTTACATTGTAAGAAACATTTTTTATTTATTTATGCCATGGTTTCTCGCGGAACCCCTGATGATGGTATGTGGAACCCCAGTGTTCCATGGAACCCTGGTTGGGAAACACTGAATTCTAATTGTACATAAACCAATCCTCCAATTTATCAAGTTCTGGTCCTATCTTCCAAAGTGCTTGCAACCTCTCCCAGGTTGGTATCATCTGAAGATTGTATAAACACATTGTCCACTCCATTATTCAAGGGTTTAATGAAGATGTCATCTAGTACCAAACCCAGAACTCTCCCCTGCTGGATTCCTCTAGGTACACCTTCCCAGTCTAACAGTGACCTATTGATAACAGCCCTTTGAATATGGACTTTTACCCAGTTGTGAACCCACTTACAGCCATTTCATCTAGACCACAGTTCTCTAATTTGCTTTTGAGAATGTGAGGGAGACTTGTGACAAGAGCCTTTTAAAAAATCAAGATGGATTGTATCTATTGTTTCCCACTACCCACTGGGCCAATAATCCGATCAATGTTCATTCAGTTGGGGGGGGGGGGGGAAGGAGGGAGGTTGTTGTTATTGTTTCCTTCCAGAAAGAATGCTTGTGCTATGCAGAGGTAGAAAGTCTTCCACATCAGAAGAAAAACAAAAACCTTGCCACCAGTTGGAGCCCTAAATGTAGTGGTTGTAATGGATGGGCAGATACCCACTGTCAGACCTACAAATCAAATTTCTAACAACCTGAAGTTTGGACATATTTTCCCTTATCCAAAATGCACATGGAAACACATTTCAGTTCTCCAATATTTAGGGTATTCGGATGTTGTGAGACATTTGAATAATGTAACTTTATGACCCCATTTCAGCAAAGTATTTAAGCACCTGCCTAACTTTAAGCACCTGCCTAACTTTTGGCACCATGAGCTCCTGGGGAATACTTAATCCCATCCATAAGAGTTTTGCTGGATCAGGTCCAATTTGTCTCTCTCACCTTCCCAGCCCCACATTTGTGATGGCGCCACTTAGGCAAGACTCAAACCCAATAATGTTTCAGTCCAAAAAAAAGCTTGAAGCCAAGATATGCTAATGGGTTTGCAAGGAAACCAGACCAAACCTATGTATCTGTTGCACCGATTGGGAGGCTCTCTCAGCTTTTGCACAGTGTGAGGCTGTTTGGAGAACTTGCTAGATTGCATAAATAGAACGGTAGACATGTTATCATTCCGACCACTGTAATCTTTTAACTGAAAACATTCAGGATATTTGCAGGGAAACTGAATTTCCCCTGTTTTGTGTCATGATTCTTTGAGTGAAACTTAGTCAAAAGTAATTGATGAAATACTGGCTGGGAGGGATTATTATATGCCGATAAAGAAATATTCATAAAGCTTCCTGGCTAAGAACGATGAACATGAGTCGGCATCTGTATTTAATCCTTCTGTGGTAATAAATAATCAGAGATAGCACACGATTTGCTTACATTTCGCTCCCCATGCACCCTTTCCAGTCCCACAAGATTTGTAGGTATACATTAACCATTGCAAAAAACAGACGTGGAGAGATTTAGTCATGTGCTTAACTGCTCATTGACTAGTTCTCTTGAAGTCATTGAAACGCCTCACAGCGCACAAAGATAATCACACTTTAAAGGTGTTTGCAGGATCAGAGCTTAAGTGATTAGGTTCTAGTCCAGCTCCATTCTTCTCACTGGGATTTAATCAGGCCTTTAGCCATCCACGCTGAAAGCTGCAGTCGGCAAACAGGTTGCTGCTGCGTGATACTTCAAGTTGCATGCTAGTTAGTCTGAAAGCATGGTAGTTGTGTCAGGAGTTATTTTTACACTCTCTAGGACAGGGCTGGGGAACTTAAGGCCCCCGGCTTGCCTGCAGCCAGCCCCTGAGATTCGGGGCTCCTCCTCAGCATTGGCGACCTTTGCTGGTGATCCAGCCCCACTGCTGTCCCCACATGGGGCTGGAGCACATCAAAATCTACTCTGGGCCTGAAGGAAATGCGGGGAGTGGCTTTTCTCAGTCTGGGGCCACATCAGTGGGGGTTTTTTTTTTTTTTTTGTTTCTCACTTGTGTGCAGCCCTCAACTGATTTTTCAATGGCTCAGTGCCCCCCTCCCCAACCCAAAAAAGCTCCCCATCCCTGCTCTAAGGGAAGCAAAGGCTTGTTCCAAGGCACTCTGAAATCAAGATCCTGCTTACTTCAAAGAGCTTAGGCGCTCCGTCCAACTCATTCTCATTAAGATTCCCCCATTCATAAAAGGCATTTTCACGCATCCGAGTTGTATGAGCCATGTATAACCCACTTGGCAAGGCTGTTACATTCAAGGGCCAGATTATCCATTAGGCACAGCAGGCACAGTACCTAGGGGCTATGAACAATTTAGGGCCTAAAAACATTCATAATTGACTCAAACATAAGAGAAGAAAACTGTTAAATCACACTTAATAATTTGCTATTTTTATTAGAATACATGTACAAATATGGAGATCAATTAAATGCAGGTGTATTAAATCTTTGGTCAAACAAACAACATATAGGTACAACAAACAATTAAATATGTACTTTGTGACTCTTTTTGTTAGCAAAATCACAGATTACATCATGGAATGTCACTTTTCTCAAGAGCTCACTCCTAATTGAAAATAGTGCAAGGGAAGAGAGTCGTTTCTGTCCCACAGTGGACTGAAGACAATTCTTTACATGTTTTAACTTTGAAAATGGGTATTCGCCTTCACAGTTTGTTCCCAAGATGGCGAGATATGTTCTGAAAGCATTGCTGACTTTTAGAAAATTTGTCACCAACTTGTCTACTATTTGTGATTACAGCAGCTGGGTTTGGATGCAGTTTCATGTGAGAAACCCTGCACTTTTCAGCCTGCAGGGCTGGGAAGGAAGGAGAGGGGGGAGCAGACTGTATGGGGTAGGTAGGTGGGGGAAAAAGGGGTGGGTGGGTGCTGGCATCCGTGTGGTGAGATAGGGGGAGTGTGTTGGGTGTCCTGACTCATTCCTGTCTGAGCTGCAACTGCTGGTGCAAGGAAGAGACATAGGACTCTCTCCTGGGCTGGGGGAAGGGTGGGGAAGTAGGTTATATGGGGGTGTGCATGTTATGCTGATATGCTAGTGTGTGGGAGTAGGTGGCTATATAGAAGATGGGGATGCAGCTGTGGATAGTTCACTGTCTCATTAATGCATCAGAGGGGAGCTAAGTCCAATTTATCTTCCCTCTTCTTATTGAGGCTGTAGTGAGGAGTGGTTGGTATTAATTACCAACTGATTGGTGACATAATTGCAAGATCTTAAATATGCTAGGAAAATATGATGGGGGAAAGAATAATGTAGCACCCACTGTTAGACTTGTAGAGCAAACACAAAACAGTGACTCCTCAGCAACTCTAGACCAAAATATTTTCCACCTAATATCACGAAGGAAAGATAAAGAGCTTCCTTTTGGTCATGTTGAGTTTGTTAACAGGAGGCAATCTGCCTGGAGATGTTAGCATGAGCTAAACATTAGTTTGTTTGGAGGGAAGACCGATCTAGAGCAGATAAATAAAGAAGGGGAGAGATTCTGCATTAGCAGATCTTAATACAGGATCTGATTTCACATGTATTGGTGTTTTTCTATTGTAAAGCAGTTAGGTTGCTTTTGTAGATAAGGATTATGCTGATAGGCGTTGTTCAGGACATATGCTTGATTACATTTCAAAGTTTACCTAGGTGTTAATGGTTTAAGGTATGGGAAAAAAATTATTCTTTTAACAGAGTTTTTTGGAGTGCTGTAGATCTCTGAAGACTCTGATCTTTTATTTTTTTTAAATATCCTGTGTTACTAATTAATGAATGGTAAATTGTTAAAACTGGAAGAACTTTGCCATGGAACATGTTTGTTTGGCCTTTCAATTAGAGTTGGATTCCAGACATGTGATTTTCATTACATTTTAGAATGTGTTTGGGGAGAGGCATTAAGGGCAGATCTTTTCTATGTGGTATAGTTCTGGCTCTTATGAGTCAATGGACATACTAGGTGTGATTCTAGGTGTGCTGGAGGATCAATACTCTATTTGCAAACTCTTTAAAAAGTGGCTTGATTTGCTTTCTATGTTGCTTTATTACTTGTTTTTATTGTTATATGTTTGCGCATTATTAATCAAATTAAGAGTTGACAACCCAGAGAAACTGTGTAAGCCTGAGTGCATGCCTTTTTCTCTCCTTTCCAGTGTAAGTACATATCGTATTAATATTTACAAGGCGAGCATAACTGTTTCCAGTTGACTCATAGATTGCTTTAGCATCTTAAAGTGGAGCTGTGTCGATAATACACATTTTGGTGTGTTTACTAGCTTGAGTAGTTAGAAAGGATGATAAAATTCATGTAGTCCCAGGGTAATGTTAATTTTCTTTTTATTTGATATTAAATAGACATCATAAGCATTGTTCTTTGTTCTTATTTTCAAGTGTTTGGCTTCTATACCTACGAGCTGTTTCAAATATATATTTATATCTAGGTTTTTGTTTCTACTGCTGGTGCAAATAAGAAAATTCAACCCGATGAAGGATGGTAAATGTTAGCGGGAACACTGCTTATTACTACAGTGTTTGCATTTCCCAGTTGTGTTTCCAAAACCCTAGGCTTCTACTAAATACTGTCTCTGGCCGAAATGTATATAGCCAGCATCAGCCAATGTACTGCTATTTTGTAAATGATGCTGAACGATCTGGAGACACAATGTTGCCAAGTTGACAGCTCCGTGGCACTATGCATTGCTCTGTGGATTTTAGTTGTAGCGGTAGCAGCATCAACTTACTTTTCTCCTTATCAACCGATTAGCGATCAGGTGAATCTGAAGTATAATTCCAGTGTACAACAAAATGTCTGCTATTTTAGAATGAAGTACCATGAATTTCTCACACTGTGCGCCTCTTTCAAGAGTGAAAATTACAGTGGGTGATATTAGGTGAATAGGTGATAGTTCATTTCTCCCTTCTATATAATCTAATTTAAGGGCCTACAATTATGAGAGTGCTTAGGGCCTACGATGAGCTTAATGCAGCCTGATTACATCTCCCTCAGTGTCTGAGTCGCAAGCGATTTAGGTTTATTGCAGCACTCAATGGGAGAGGCTGATTCTTTAGCTCAAAAGGGTGGAGACTGTTGATGTAGTTCTAGAGACGTATCCCAGTTCAATCCCAGAGTCAACCAAAATAGCTGCTACCAGATTGTGTTCATCCATCACTTAGAATCATAGAATCATAGAATAATAGGACTGGAAGGGACCTCAAGAGGTCATTGAGTCCAGCCCCCCGCCCTCAAGGCAGGACCAAGTTCTGTCTACACCATCCCTGACAGATGTCTATCTAACCTGTTCTTAAATATCTCCAGAGAGGGAGATTCCACCACCTCCCTTGGCAATTTATTCCAATATTTGACCACCCTGACAGTTAGGAATTTTTTCCTAATGTCCAATCTAAACCTCCCCTGCTGCACTTTAAGCCCATTACTCCTTGTCCTGTCCTCAGAAACCAAGAGGAACAAATTTTCTCCTTCCTCCTTGTGACACCCTTTTAGATATTTGAAAACCGCTATCATGTCCCCCCTTAATCTTCTTTTTTCCAAACTAAACAAGCCCAGTTCATGAAGCCTGGCGTCATAGGTCATGTTCTCTAGACCTTTAAT
This sequence comes from Pelodiscus sinensis, assembly GCF_052426305.1. Lineage (NCBI taxonomy): Eukaryota > Metazoa > Chordata > Testudines > Trionychidae > Pelodiscus > Pelodiscus sinensis. The sequence goes on from NC_143057.1 coordinate 7,334,715, forward strand.
CATTCTTGTCGCTCTTCTCTGTACCCTTTCCAATTTCTCCACATCTTTCTTGAAATGTGGCGCCCAGAACTGGACACAGTACTCCAGCTGAGGCCTAACTAGTGCAGAGTAGAGCGGCAGAATGACTTCACGAGTTTTGCTTACAACACACCTGTTGATACAACCTAGAATCATATTTGCTTTTTTTGCAACAGCATCACACTGTTGACTCATATTCAACTTGTGGTCCACTATGACCCCTAGATCCCTTTCCGCCATGCTCCTTCCTAGACAGTCGCTTCCCATCTTGTATGTATGGAACTGATTGTTCCTTCCTAAGTGGAGCACTTTGCATTTCTCTTTATTAAACCTCATCCTGTTTACCTCTGACCATTTCTCTAACTTGGTCTACACCAGATGGGCAACCTAGGCTAGTGGGGAAGGGCGGCACACAAATGGTCCTCCAATCTCAATAGGCCAAAGATTATTGTAATCAAGACTATCTTCAGGGGTAGGGTAGTTGGTTGTCCACCACTGGTCTACACAAAACCACAGAGGCTGTGTGGTCTAGCACTTGTTTGCTGCTATGACTTTGGAGGGTTTTTTAAACTTAAAATGTTTATTTCTTTTTCTTCCACAGCAACTGCAGTAAATAGGACAATGTTTATTCATTACAAATTACAGATGAAAAGCTTAGAGAGATCCTTCACATGATCTTAATTTGAAATGAGTCCATTTTAAAAATATGGATTCAAAAACATTTTGTAAGAGGACAAAACACAGACACTGTCTTGATTCCTAGTGCTGTTCTCCCCAATGTTATGAGACTCTGCTAGGAGTCATAAAGGCACTGAGCTTCCAACTCTCCCTCCCACAAGTAGTCTGTGCTTATTCAAATGCCCTCTTGCCCTTGATGGGCTGACTCAAACGAGCAAGAGCTGTGGGACTAGTCCAAAACATTACATGATAAGAAAGGGCTTTGGTTAGCTCCATTCGCCTCTGAAGAAAATCTCAGAGTATTTAAAAATCACAAACTAGGGAAATGACAAAAGTTGCTGTGCCTGGAAGAGTGAGTCAGATTTAAAGGCCAGCCAAAGTTTCACTAATGCCTGTAACCCACCTCGTCCTCCTTCAAGGCCTGACTGAATTTTTCAAAAGCTGTCTTGTGGATTTAGCAGCTTTAATGGGATTTGTGTGGCTAAACCCAGTGCGTGCTGAACCCTCTTTACACAGGGCTTCTCCCTGATGCTGCGTGGAAACAACACGAGCAGGCTTTTTCTCGTGCATGGGTGGAGCCCCACTGAAGTCAATGCAGGTGCAGGGGGCATCTTGTATGGTTCTCTTCGCAGGACTGGGCTCGTTATCAGGAGCTGGTTCACCATAGTTTCTAGGGTTACTTGAAAAAAATAAAAATAAACCCCACACCATGTTTTCTGTAATCATTTTAACATGCATTTTGGGAATGCTCCAGTTCAGCTTTTAAACTATTATCTTATTCACTTGCAGACAGTAAATCTTTTCCAACCTCTTCTGAGCTTGGAAACTCCAGGAGAAATTCTCAACATTTTGCATCCATGCACCCTTCAGAGATCTGATCGGAGAACATGGAAATTATCGGCAAGACTCCCATTGACTTGGGTGGACTTTACATCAGGCCACTAAGGGTACGTCTCCATTACAGAGGAGATTAAAGCTGATGCTGTTGATCTTCCAGGATCTGAATCAGTGGGTCTAGTTAAGACAGGTAATTTGAACAGACAGGTGCACTCCGATCAATGCCGTTAGTCCTGCTTCCATAAGGAATAAGGGAAATCAAAGGGAGAGTGTTCTCCCTTCGACTTCCTTCAGTGTGGACAGCGCCAAAAGTTGAGTTAAGGTACTTCAGCTTCAGCTACTCAATTGACATAGCTGAAGTTGAGTTTCTCAATTTGACCTTGTTATTAGCAAAGGCACACAAGCAAGCTAAATTTAATGGGCCTGATCTTAAATGATGTTAAATGCCTTTGACCCAGAAGGTGGTCTGCCCTGGAAACTACCATATCTAATCACCGATGGATTCCTCAGCTCCGAAATGAAGCACAGCACGAATGTCAAATTTAAGAATATATTGTAAAGTACAACAGGTAACAGGTAAGTTAAAATCATGGATTATAAACACTGAACAAATTAACCAACCCCTCACCCACTGATATAATAGAAGAGAGAATTAAACAGTCGATACTCAGTCTGTCAGCGGCTCTGGTGGTTTTGAAGCTCAGGACCTTCTACCCTGTAGCTGCTGTTAGCTTCAGGGGAGGAACACGGAGGCATCCTGAACTCCAGTATGTTAGCGATGGTATGGCGGAGCAGTTCAGTTCTTTGCTTAGTCCCTGCTTTCACAACGGACTAGTATACTGTTCATGGATCACAAGCAGAGCAGTTCCCGGTGCTGTAGAAGGCCTTCGCCACAGCAAGCAAAATGGAGCAGAAGGTTCAGTGGTGTCACGACCCGATGGTGTGTGGAGCAGGTAGCTGGGGTTCACAATGCTGAGCAATTGCCACAGCTGTGGACTGGAGAACGCTGTTGGCGGCGGTGGAGTTCTGCTCTGTCACTGGACTGATCCCGGCTTTTGCCATGGTCTCCAGACGACGGAACGACTCTCCTCTAGGGTGGAACAGGAAAAAATGCTGACCCGATCTCCTCAGGAATCTGGATTTTATAGAACTCAAGGCGGGAAAATACTGAAGGTCCTGAGTGCAAAAAGGCAAAGTGTAACTAGTGCAAAACTTTGGGGCCTTGTGCAGATTCAGTGCTGTGTGCAGCTTGATGGTGCCGTGAGCATAACCACGTGCTGCGTGCAAAGGTGGTATTTTGGCGGCAAAGTCACTTGGGTTCCATTCTGAATTCTCTCTCAATCCACAGACTCCATTTTGATTTTCAATGTCCATACAGCTAACAACCTTGTCCTGTAGTGTAGACAGACCCAAGAAGTTTAAAGGAAATGCTAAGACGTCTCAGAAGGTGTCTATTTTGATAAGACCATTGTGCACTGTATTGTGTGCATAGGGGAATGCAAAGCCTCCACCCCTGGTGTGTTACCTGAGAAAAGGAAGCATAAACCAATGGTTAGAGCATTATCCCAGGATTTAGATACACGTGGTTCTAAGGGTGTAAAGGAGAAGTCGACTATTCTATCGACTACTCTCTCATTCCGCCACCTCCCTTTGCATTTTTAAAGGGAAGCCGGCAGGAGAGGACTCTGGCTGAATCCATGGTTCCAGGTCTCAGCGCAAACACCCCCCTCACCCGTGCCGCTTTGCATTTTTAAAGGGAAGCCAGTGTAAGGATGAGATGGGAATGTGACTCTGGTTAGGTCACTCACCTGGAAAGAAGGAAAAGCAGGTTCAAGTCTCTTCTGAATCTGGTAAATCAGAGACTTGCATCTGGGCGTCCAACCTTCCATGGGAACACAACCACCACCCTACTGGCTATGTGGGGGGGATGACTAGCTCTGTTTTTGGCCAGAAATTGATCCTGATAAGTAGTTCTTAAAAGAAAACACTGAAAAATTCTTGGAGCTGTAAAGGAACTAGTCACCTTAAAGGCCTAGTTTATATTTTTAATTGTCTACATTTTTACATTAGCAAAAGTTGGCCCAGTGGGAAGCACCAAGCAGTTTCAGCTGGCATTTCTACTGGGGTAGAAGCAGCCCTAGCATTAACACTTGTTTTCTAAGAACCTTTAATGTGCATTCATCCAGAGCGTGTGACATCAAATAGGCCATTGGGAAACTATTTCTCCATGGTGCTGATTGCACAAGTGTACAGCCTCATCCCACTGGCAATACTGGAAATGTGATGATTGGTTTCAGAGGGCACTGGATTAGCGGCGTTGAATTTTGCAATTGCTTCAGCTAGGAAGTTGCAGAGGAGCACCGATCACACCCCAGGCAGACCATCCTGTTTTGCCTTGGGATTGTCCCTGCTTCAGTGCAGAGTCAAAAATCAGACCTGCCAGGGGTAGGCCTAAATGATCTCTGGCAGTACTGGAATGCCCAAAGTTCTGGAGATACATCAGTGTTTAAAGTTACACTATTTCCCCCCTCCTGATGCTGTTTTAGAATTGGCAGGTTGATTTGAAGAAGTGTAGATGTCTGCTCCCTGGAGACCTGTAATATGTGCTTACAAACATCAAAGGATTTGTTGGGACATTGCAACCAGCACCTCCCGCATATCAAGCAGGGCTAAAAAAAGCTTCCAACTTCCCCCTCCATCCTCCAATCAGATACAGCAACGCAACAACTTACACCCAAGATAAAGACCACCTGTTGACGGAAAAGCTGCCTGCACTGAACTGTACACAACATTAGATTCAGCCTGGAGTTCGGCTGGGTAGGCACGGGCCACTCAACGGTTGTAAGAGTCCACCCGAAGGGAGAGAACACTAGCACTCAGGTCCAGATCCTCCAAAGGTACCCAACTAGGATTGGTTTCAATGGGAGCGCGCCACATCTGAGAGTCTGAACCATAGTTCTTATCACTGCATGTGCCAAGTGAGGTCGCCCTCAGAGGTCAGCAGTTCTGTCATTTCCAAATTATTCCCCGAGCATACAGTGTGCCGTGGGTCTTCACCTTGGGTATGTCTAGACTACCGCGTTTTGTCGACTGAAGTTTTGTCGACAGATACTGTCGACAAAACTTCCGTCAACAAAGAGCGTACAGACACATTGAGTTCTGTCAACAAAGCAAGCTGCTTTGTCGACAGAACTCCGTAGTCTGGACGCAATGTTACAGGCAATAACACCTTCTGTCGACAGAGTTCTGTCGACAGAAGGTGTTATGCCTCGTAAAATGAGGTATACCAGCGTCAACAAAACTGCTGAGTTCTGTCGACGTTATGTCGACAGAACTCAGCGGTAGTGTAGACACTGGTATAGTTTTGTCGACAAAAGTCCACTTTTGTCGACAAAACTAGGTAGTCTAGACACACCCCTTGTGTCAAGATTTGCCCTAACAGAATTACTCCCAATGACGTGAATATAGAGCTACGGCAAAGATTCTGGTTCAGTTTAATGAGATTAGCATCAGAGCCCATATTTTGATTGAAGACCATAGCCCATTCTTTTTCAGATACAAATCCAATAGTATTTGCCACATTATATGAAAGGCAAGATGGGAGTGTACTGCTGTATTAGTACTGGCAAGGCTGCCGACAGGGAGGGCAGCTGTTCTGGGGCCTGGTAAATGAAAGGGACCTGGGGTTGCCAGCCATCCCCTCTGCTACCAAGGCAATGGCTAGAGCCCTGGGACCTTTAAATGAGACATAGGCAACATGCTCTAGACAGTTCTGAGGGCGGGGCCAAGGGGCACCACACATTCCTGGGCTGTGCTCAGGATTGGCTGCTCTGGCCCCACCTCTTCCACTCAAGGACCCACCCCTTCCAAGAACACGGAGCTGCACTTCCACCTTGCCCAGGGGTCTAGCAAGTCTGTCGGCTTCCCTGAGTATTGGGGTTTTACTAGGAGCCAACCAAGGGGCTGACCCTAAGCCTAACTTTAGTACCTGGCAAAAGAGTTGAAAGAATAGTAAAGAACAGAGTTATCATCTGTGTGTCTGATTTTTTGGGGGAAGAATCAGCATGGCTTTTGTAAAAGGAAACCTTGCCTCACTAATCTAATTCTTTGAGTAGGTCAAGCAAACGTGAGGACAAGGTTGATCTAGACAATAACCAGGTTGAACCTCTCTAGTCTGGTACTCTGGTTCAGCAACATCCATGGTCTGGCATGATTTTATAGTTAGCTGGATGCCCACTTATTATGGATGTGGACAAGTTTCCCACCACACTCAAGAATCTCAAAGTTTGTTTACAGCCACCAGTCCTGGTTCTCCATGTTCAATGCTGTTATTTAGCTGTAATTTGCCCCTAAAATGTCTTCTAAGAGCCAGTAGTGTCAGTAATGCTGCTAGACAATATTGACCTCCCATGCTTTGGCAAATTCTCAGATTTGGTATCAGTAAGGTTCTGAGGGTGCCAGACTAGAGAGGTTTACTATGTAGTGCATTAGAGAAATCTTTTGACAAGATCCCTCACCAAAGGCTCTAAGCAAAAACAATAGCATGGGATAAGAGTAGGTCTTCTCATGGGTTGTTAACTGGTTAAAAGAGAAAGGGCAGGAATAAAGAGTCATTTTTTAAGCAGAGAGGTAAGTAGTCAGCCATGGATCAGCACTTGGATCAGTGCTGTTCAACACACTCATAAAACATCTGGAAAGTGGGGTAAACACTGAAATAGCAAAATTTGCAGATGATACAAACTTACTCAGGATAGTTTAAAAAAGATTTATAAACACATTGGCTGTCTAGATGTCCATTACCTCTACAGGGTCAAAAACTAGGAAGTAGTGGATGTTTCAGGAATTCCTGAAAGCTGGAAATTAATTCCCCTCTGCAGCCCTGGTATAGGAGCATACCTATAGGAAGTCAGAAGTTTGTCTGGTCCATGGAGACCCATTGGTGTAAAACTAGCATAAAAGGAGATACATGTTCTCCTATAATGACTAAACCCCTTTTTATGGAGGAGATGGGTACTTGCTACAGCTTAGATTCTCCACATTATCCAGTCTTCGCTTACAGGCAGTTTCACACCCAGAGGCAAATACTCACCAACTTCACACTCCACAATGCTAATCCAGGAACCAATCCCTGCAACTAATCCGATAGCCAGCTCTGTCCTCACACCTGCCCTTTAGTGACACCATCACAGGACCTAACCACATCTGCCCTACCATCAAAGGTTCATTCACATGCACAGCAACTAATGTGATGTATGCGGTCATGTGTCAATGCCCCTCTCCCATGTTCATCGGACAAACCAGGCCGCTCTACACAGAAGAAGAAATGGACACAAATCGGACATTAAAAATAGCAACATCCAAAAGCCAGTGGGGGAGCACTTTGAATCCTGCGTGGGCACACAGTTTTGATCTTGAAAGTTGCTACTCTCAGACAGAAAGACCTCAAACACAGGCTGCAGTGGGAAACTGCGAAGCTGGAATTCATGTGCAAATTTGACACCCTGAACCAAGGTCTAAGCACACATGGAGCGGTTCTCCCATTACAATAGGACGTTTCTCATTCAGTTACTCTCAACTTCTCACCACTGTCATAGATAAGCCACATTCATTCTCATTTAATTAGCACTGATGTCACTCCCATCTCTGGATCCCCCCCTGCTTTTCTGTCTTTCTTTCTCTTCAGCATCCGAGGAAGTGAGTTGTAGCTAAGGAAAGCTTATGCTCCAATACTCTAAAAATGAGTCTTTGATGTGCGACTGGACTCCTTGTGATTTTGGCTGAAACAGACCAACATGGCTGCCCCTCTGAAAACTCACACACAGGCCGTGTCCAGACTCAGGGGTTTTTTCGGGAAAAGTAGCCTTTTCCCGAAAAAACTTCCCCTGCGTCCAGACTCAAGCCGCGTTCTTTCGAAATTCTTTTGAAAGAACGCGGCTTTTCTTTCGATGGCGGTAAACCTCGTTTCACGAGGAAGAACGCCTTCTTTCGAAAGTTCCTCTTTAGAAAGAAGGCGTTCTTCAATGTAAAGAGGCCGTCTTCGAAAGAGAGCATCCAGACTCGCTGGGTGCTCTCTTTCGAAAAAGCAGATTTCTCTTTTGAAAGATCCGCCTGCAGTCTAGACGCGATCTTTTGAAAGAATAAATCGATCTGTGTGGAAGCATCTTTTGAGGTCTCTTTCCGACACTCAAACACTAGGGCTAAACTCTCAATGGTGCTCACATTTCCAATGTCCAGCATGGCTCAGCTGGGCCGCCGTGGGGGAGCAAGAGACGCAAGTGGCCGTTTGGGCTCCGCACTCCCCATGCAGCATGGGCCTCCAAGAGGGAACAGCCAGCATTTCACCGTTACAGACTCTCAGACATTGGGCTACTATATATATGATTGTTTAGGGCTGCTATAGAAATTTCATGAGTGTTAGTGATTAAAACCACAAACAAATCAGCTCCTTTAAGTGAATTTTTTTTTCTTCACAAAGTATTGAGCTATTAAAGAGCTCTTTGACTTTAAAATAAGTTGACCTATTGTTTTAAATCTGGTGGAACGATTTTGTCCACAGTCCTAGCCTGACCTTAAAACAGAGCACACAATCTCCCAGCTCCAAAAGAAAATAAAGTATCTCCATTAGTCCTAAATTTCATCCAGAACCTTTAGCACAAGATACAGAATGCTAGCATGTGAGTCAAAGATAATCCCATTAGCTGCCTAGTCACTCTGTGCAGCTGCCTCCTGTGGCTTATGTATACAGAAGGAATACATAATCTGATATTTTGTTGTAAGCATTTCTACGGTAAGCCATAGTATCTCCAGAAGTTTCACAGCTATAATATTTCATTGTTTAATCCTGCCATAAGCTATTATATAAATCAAACTGATAAAACATTTGATTTTAAACCCCAAAACAGAACATTCAGCACTTTGTGTTTATTTATACAAGCAGGATCCTGCCCAATAAACCAGAAATTGAGTCAAATGATACAATGGTTTGCCTTTCAGAATCCTTTTATTGTAGATCTCTTCCATATCCTCTCATTGCTTTATTGACCTACTAAGCCTTCAGATCCTTATAGGAAAGGGAACAACCAACTTTTGGAGCAATTTGTTCTAAGTCAGCCCATCTGATATTACAGCAACATAAAGCAAGACCAAAAACAAACAAACAAACAAACAAACAAACAAACAAACAAACCAAAAACACTTGTGAAAAAAAGAGGTCTTGGGGGCATTTAAACTCAGATTCAGCATCAATGAAACATTTCATAAATTCATGCTAATGTGGCAAAATTACCAAATTCAGGATTGGCCGCTTAAGTACCTAGTTTAAGATACGTTTTAATTACATATTCTGTGGATTTAGGTGTAAAGAGTTTACACAGGATCAAATAAAAAAGGCATGAACAAGCCTAGAAAGCCAGCTTTGGCAGAAAAGAAAAAGTTAATCTGATGCATTGCGTCTTTTCCCTAGCTCCTCCTACTGCCTAGAAGGTGCAGACATTGTTAACATCTGAAACTAATATTGAGCAAAGTGGATCAGGAGAACACATTTAATCAAAAATGGGAATGTTAATTAGTAATTGGTTAGGAATGTTTTATTAGATGCCCCAAACCACCACGATTCTGCAGTTATGCAAGATGACTTTTCACTAAAACCCATCATGTTTAAGAACGGATGTGAAAGCAGCAATAAAATTAAGAGAACAATGTAACAAATGGAAAAATCCAAAAAGGCTGATAACAATAAGGACAAGTCATCCACTAGGAAATGCAGACAATTTATAAAGAAAAGCAAGAAGAACTAATCAAGACAGTCTCCATTAAGGAAAACAATTAACATAAAAATATATAAAACTTCCACAAGGCATGGGACTTAGTCCTACATGGCATTCAGAAAAGATTTTTTTTTTTTTGGTATAAAAATCAGTCTAGCCTATACAGTATTACATGGATTAAACCTGTTAACAAATAGATCTAAAAAAGTTTACTTCACGAACAAAGTGAAATCTTAGCTATGGCATAGATCGATAATAGGCAAGGATAGTGAAATTGACTGATGCAGAAAAGGCAGAAATAGTCAATAAATTTCTTTTTTCATTTGGAAAGATATAGTCATCTTACAGTTATAATGAAGCTTTCTATATTTCAGGCTGTTAACTGCAACTGTTGTAATTCGATAGTTGCAAGTCTGCAGGACAGGATAACCTACATCCAAGAGTATTAAAAGAGTTGGCCATGGAGCTCTTTCAGACACCACGACACTTCAAAGACTGGAGAAAAGCTAATGTCACATCGGGTGTGTCTAAACTACATGGCTCCATCGATGGAGCCATGTAGATTAGGCTGATTGGCAAAGGGAAATGAAGCCACGATTTAAATAACATGGCTGCCGTGCTGAGCCGACAAACAGCTGATCAGCTGAAAGCCCTTTATCGACCTCCCCGTTATGCCTCGTAGGATGAGGTTTACGGAGGATGTCGATAAAAGGCTTTCATGTCGACAGGGGAGCGTCCAGACTAGCGCGCTGAGCCGACAAACAGCTGATCAGCTGTTTGTCGGCTCAGCGCGGCAACCATGTAAATTTAAATGACGCCGCGATTATTTAAATCGCGGCTTCATTTCCCTTTGCCGATCAGCCTAATCTACATGGCTCCATCGATGGAGCCATGTAGTTTAGACACACCCGATGTGACATTAGCTTTTCTCCAGTCTTTGAAGTGTCGTGGTGTCTGAAAGAGCTCCATGGCCAACTCTTTTAATACTCTTGGATGTAGGTTATCCTGTCCTGCAGACTTGCAACTATCGAATTACAACAGTTGCAGTTAACAGCCTGAAATATAGAAAGCTTCATTATTTCTATGCTCAGCGCGGCAGCCATGTAAATGTAAAGGAAGCCGCGATTATTTAAATCGCGGCTTCATTTCCCTTTGCCAAACAAACAAATCTACATGGCTCCGTCGACGGAGCCATGTAGTTTAGACGTACCCTTGAATATTTAAAGGGGCAAATGGGAAGGCTTAAGCAATGATATGTGGTTTAGCTTAACATTGACCCAGGGTAGTTAAGGGGGCATTGCGGCCAGTGTAGGGCTAGCTAGGGCTACAAGACACTGCTCCTTGCTGCAGCCAGCCTATTGCAGGGAAGGAGGTCTGGGCCTTGCCCAAATGTGGCCACCCCTTCCTCCCTCAATGCAGAGAAGGGGCTGGGAATGATTCTCTTCCTTCCCACTCCTGCAAGGTATTCCCTGCCCCCCTTCCCTCCAGTCCTGTATGCCTCCTTAACTGGTAAGGCTCCATTCTGCCAGAGGGCAGGCAGTCTACTCAGGGAAGGGGAGGCGGGGAAAGGAGAGAAGCTGGCCCTGCTGTGGATTCCCTTCAGTTCCAAAAGGTGCCCCATGCAGGGAACGGGCTCAGGAGCTTCCCTTCCCTCCAGCTCTGGGAATGGCTCCCCTCCCTCCCCTCTCCTCCCTTCCTGCTCACGGCAAAAGGAGTTTTACTGGCAGCCTCCTGAGCCCGGGAAGGAGCAGCCGCCTCTTTCCCTGCCGCCTGGCTGACATGCCGCAGGGCTCCAGCACGTGGAGCTTCTCCCTCAGGCCAGATCTCCTGTACGGCCTCTCTCACGTGCAGGAAGGAACCGGAGGTATCTGGCCGTGTGACAGGGGAGGCTGGGGGAAGTTTTCAAAGTGGCCCAAGGACACCCCGCCCCTTCCCCTGCCAGACACAGCAGGGGAAAAATGTCCCCGCCAGCCTTCCGTCACAGAAAAAACAGAAATAACGGACATTTTGCATGTCCGGTATTTTCTGTTTTTTTTTACCGGACAGAAGATGCTGTTACCGGATTGTCGAGGTGAAAACCGGACACCTAGCAACCCTATTCTTTTCCTCTCATGTCAGGTGCCACAGAGTTGGTCTTTTCCTCAGTGCTTACCCCAGCGTCAACCAGGTTACTCTTAGCAGTAGGAATTCTTCCAAGCCATGTGCCAGCTAGAAGAGCTGAGTTGTGTGTCACCACTTCCATTTTGCACTCAACGCCTGCATTTGTGGCCTCCCCCTGCCCCCAATCCTGTTAAAGCACCACGGCTGTGTCTAGACTGGCCGCTTTTCCGGAAAAACTTGCCAGCTGTCTACACTGGCCGCTTGAATTTCCGCAAAAGCACGGACGATCTCATGTAAGATTGTCAGTGCTTTTGCGGAAACACTATGCTGCTCCCGTTCGGGCAAAAGTCTTTTTCTGAAAAACTTTTGCGCAAAAGGGCCAGTGTAGACAGCAGAGATTTGTTTTCCGCAAAAAAGCCCCGATCGCGAAAATGACGATCGGGGCTTTTTTGCGGAAAAGCGCGTCTAGATTGGCCACGGACGCTTTTCCACAAAAAGTGCTTTTGTGGAAAAGCATCCTGCCAATCTAGACGCGCTTTTCCGAAAATGCTTTTAACGGAAAACTTTTCCGTTAAAAGCATTTCCGGAAAATCATGCCAGTCTAGACATAGCCCACAGGTTTGCCTAACCCTAGGGCACCAGCCATTCTGCCCTGTTGTAGATTTTCTTGGAACGGCACTGCCTTTTCGAGTGCTCTGCTATCCCACGAGCCAAACGTACTACCCCCTCCATGTGGTGGCAATAGGAGGAAAGTCGCTTGCTCTTGTGCTCCACCTCACAAGCTCTGTAGAGTTCTTCTTTCATTCCTAACATAGAGCAGTGCCTCTCCGCCTCCCCACGTCCTCTCATTTGCCTCCTGCCAGGCTAGTTCCTGAAATGCAGCTGTCTGGACTTTGGCCTTTTTTAGGTGTCCTCTCAGGGCCTTCTCCCTTCAGAAACAGCCCCAAAAAGCATTCTCCTACTAACGCCCCTCTCCCTCAGCTGTGCTCTCCTCTGGCTTTAAGTGAAATTCTCCAAATGCTCCCTGCAGCTGCCCCCTCCCTTCTAATCCTCAGTTGATTCTGATAAGCCTCATAGGGTAGCTGATCCATGACAAGCCTGACTCAGGCCAAGTTCCCTTAGAGGCCTAGCCTGCCTGTGACAGATAGTAGCGTTCAGTGCGGGAAAAGAGGCAAACAAACTTTGCTATCAGTTTTGTTGATCAGATCACAAGTTTGGTTCATAAAGGGAACTGTGTTACCACAACATACATAAACATCTGCAAGGCATGTGACTTAGTCCAGCACAGCATCCTGATACAAAAATATTGTTGTACAAAATCAGTCTAGCCTATGTTAAAGGGATGAAAGTTGGCTAGCTGAGATCTCAGAGGTATTTCTAAATGGGGAATGATTATCTGATGGGGGTGTCTTTAAGGGGATCTCTGGTTGGCCCAATGCTGTTTGATGTCTTTGTCGATGATTTGGTCAACAACCTGTAATATTTTTTTGGGTGAGGTTCTTGGGTCTGCTTATGCAGAAAGTCAGACTTGCTGGTCACACGGGTCCCTTCTGATCTGAAAAATCTGTGACTCTCTGAATGTATAGGCAGTCCCCGACTTACGCGGATCCGACTTATGTCCTCCGGGGCGAGAAAAGCTTCTCCCAGTCTCTCTGGTTTGCTGGGGGGGGGGGGTCCAGCAAAGTCGCTGGACCCCCCCTAGCAGACCAGGGACACCCGAGAAAAGCCGCCCAGGCGGCGGGAGTCCCGCTGCCTGGGCGGCTTTGCTTGTTTGCCCTGGAGCAAAGCCGCCCAGGCGGCGGGACTCCCGCCGCCTGGGCGGCTTTGCTCCTGTCCCCCTGGTCTGCTGGGGGGGTCCAGAAAAGCCACTGGACCCCCCCAGCAGACCAGGGACACCCGAGCAAAGCCGCCGCCTGGGCGGCTTTGCTCCCGAGCAAACAAGCTGCACACCCCCCCGGGCGCGCTTGGGCTGTCCCGCTGCGGGCGTGCTCCGCGGCTTTGCTCCTGTCCCCCTGGTCTGCTGGGGGGGGGAGTGCAGCTAGTGCCCCCCCTCCCAGCAGACCAGGCTTTTCTTGCCTACCCCTGGGGTAGAGCAGCTGGGGGCTGCCGGGTTGGTCCCGCAGCGCCGCTCCGGACCAACCCGGCAGCACCCCAGCTGCTCTGCCCCAGGCGTCCTGATTCAGCCGCTGCTGGTCAGTTTCAGCAGCGGCTGAATCAGGACGCCTGGGGCAGAGCAGATGGGGTGCTGCTGGGTTGCTCCAGTTGCGCCGAGGAGCCGTGCTACTGGAGCAACCCAGCAGCACCCCAGCTGCTCTGCCCCAGGCGTCCCCAAGTCAGCCGCTGCTGAAACTGACCAGCGGCTGACTACAGGAAGCCCGAGGCAGAGTTGCTCTGCGCCAGGCTTCCTGAAATCAGCCGCTGATCAGTTTCAGCAGCAGCTGACTTGGGGACGCCTGGGTTTCTGAAATTGAATCTATATGTAAGTCAGAACTGGAATCCAGATTCAGCCCCGGTTGAAACTGATCAGTTTCAGCAGCGGCTGACGCCAGTTCCGACTTACAGATTCAACTTAAGAACAAACCTACAGTCCCTATCTTGTACGTAACCCGGGGACTGCCTGTATATACTTTTGTTATAATGTATTGATTGACAAGCATAATGTGGGGGCTTTTTTGGTCCCTCTTTTCAGGTTTCCTAATCCTGTACCATAACAAACCTCAAAGCACTTTACAAGCACCAAACAATCCAACATCACCCCCCTGAGTGATAAGAACTCATTCTCACGTTACAAATAGACAGTCTTGCCGAAGGTGATACAGATGGACAGAGCTCAGAGTAGAACCTAGGATTCCTGTTCCTATGTCACCCACCCAAACCATAGACAACAAGGAAGTGGTAGAGTTCCCTCATCCTACAAGGGCTGAGTTAAGGGGATGTGGGTTTTTGTGCATGAAGAAGCAACTTCACTAGGCATTCCTGTGTTTGGTAATCTTATGTGGGTTTTTTTATGATGTTGAAATTCTTTTCAGAGGTGTGTGGGGAGACCCTATCTAAACATTTCTTAGTTGTCTAATGTTTGGGAAGAATCTTCAAGTGCTGTGTTCCCAAAGTGCATCAGAAGCAGAAAGTCTTGGTGTGGCAGTACCCATAACTCCATCCGACCAAAGTGTTTTCTATGTGTGCAGTAGCTACAACAGGAAAGGGGATGCCACTGCATGAGGTAAAGAGTAAAATTAATAATACGACCACCTAGCTTTTACAGAGTGCTTGTCCTCCATAGATCTCAAAGTACATTCTTACAGATGGGGAAACTGAGGTATAGGGGAAGGCAGTGACTTGTTCAAGGTGACCTAGCAGATGAGTAGCAGAGCCACAACTTGACTGCAGGTTTTCTGACTCCCCGTCCACTAGGCCATACTGCCGTCTTACAAGCAGTAGCAGAGTGTTGCTGCTTCAAGCCAGGAGAGGAGCAAATGCTCTCCTTCTTTTAGTGGAGAAGGGAGTGTTGCTTTTCCCCTGCTCCTCATTGCTTTAATCCCTGGCAGCGCTCACATTCTGAGCTTCTGCTGCCAGGCTCAGAGGGACACAAGAGAGCGGTGAGACCCACTGTGCGAGGAATGGCTGTTCCTCAAAGGTTCACTTGCAATTGTCAGCGTGGAAAACAAAAATCCAGTGTTTATTTGAAAACTGGGCTCCAGGCAACCAGCGCTGGCTCAGCCACAAGCTTGTTGTTTTTGTTTTGTTTCTCGTTCCGTATAGCTGGGTTTCAGAGATGGGTTTGGACACGGCCGTTTTAAAGTTTACTAGTGTTGCCATGCTGGGGCTTTGACGCATTGAGGGCCATCAGGACCGACGCTGCAGCTCCACGTCAGCATCAGGCGGTATGTAGGACCCTCTCTGGGCTTGTTGGAGTCCCCGGAGGGAACTGGACTGGACCCAGGAGGCTGCAGAACGAGGGTGCGTCTGCTCTGAGGGGGGAAACAACTGGCTCACAAGGAAGCAAGGAGGGAAAATAAAGCACTGGACTCGTTCTTTATTATTACATGAGGCCAAATTAAGCGGGGGCTTGCGAGGCCTGTCATTGTGCTTGGCCTCTGCCAAAAAATGCAGCCAATATGGACCAAACATTGATTAGAAAAAGGAGGGGGAGCAGATTCAAGGCTGCCAACTCCGCTGGTGCCGGGTCTCACATTTGTTTCCAAACACAGGCTGTGGAGATGCTTCATTTCCCCTCATTTGCAGCGTGAAGTGCTGGGAGAGTGGGAGCCAGTGGATAAGTGGATTCCCCCACAGAGCTGTCCCTGCTCTTCCCGTGAGCTCAATGAAAAACATGCTGCCTCATGCTGTTTCACAGCAGCTAATGCCTGTGCCGTAATTAGGCTCATGCTCTTTGCTAAATAACTCCCAGGCCTTCATGACTCATGATTGCTGGGTTCTTCCTTTTTTTCCCTCCTCCCTTTTCCTTTTTTTTTTTTTTTTTAAAGCTTTCTTAACCTAGGAGGTTGGAAAATGCAGCCAACGAACGGGAGTAAGAAACTCAACTGCACTGCCAATTCTCCTCAGCCAGCAAGGCTTCTTGCTGTGCCACACGTGTGGGGTTTTGTCATAGAAAAGAACCAGTCTCCACTCTTGCCCAGGTGCTAAGAAGATGGAGCTCACTTCTCCTTGCTTATCGGGGACTCCCACTTCATGGCTTTTTTTCACCAGTTCACTACAACGGGACCTGTTTGCTGCTGGATACTGCCCTGCTCAGTACAGGTCAAACCTCTCAGCCTGGCACCCTCAGGACCTGACCAGTTCTAAATCAGAGAATTTTCCAGAACAAGGGAGATCAATATTGTCTAGCCGCATTACCTGCACTTCCACTGCTTACTGGTCTGGTAGAGGACATTTAAGGGGTAAATTAGAGCTAAATAACAGCACAGAACACCGAAGGCTATAAACAAATTTTATGGGGCCACAGGAAACTTGGCAACCCCCATGAAAAGTGGACATCAAGCGGCCAACTAAAATCATGTCGGACCACGGATGTTTCCAGACCAGAGAGTTCTGGATTAGAGAAGTTCAACCTGTAGTATCTTTCTGTCTGTGCAAATACTGGCAGTCTTCAGCATGAGGACAGGAGGCTAAATGCTCTCCTAAGTTATTTGACTTGTAATGACAACTGAAAGTCTTGGCTTTCCTTCTCCAGATGGCCCTCAATGCCAAGCATCACATGTGGCACCACTGGTAAAAAACCTCCGCTAGCCAAGGTGCTCCACTCAGTCCTCCTTCTCCTTGCACCTGTTCTCTCTCTTTTCATTACTCATACCCTTCCCTTCCTTACGGTAGCCCATAGATGCCCCGGGTGAGACCAGGGTCCCATTGTGCTTGGCGCTGCACAGATATCAAGTAAAAGAGAACCCCCGTCCCAAGGCGCCTACAGGCTACCGTGCAGAAGACAGACACACGGTGGGAGAAAAGAAGCATCCGCTCCCTGCACTGCTCTGATTCAAAGACAGCTCTCCACACAGAAGCCCATCCCTTGGCGTGTCGATGTCAGCTATTGAATGAGGGGTGCCATCACTCCCGGAGCGGACAGACGGGACACTATTGCTGCAAATGGCATCCAGTCCATCTGGCCAGGATTGTTGGCCACCCAATATAGGGCCAGAGTCTCAGGTCCAATTTGGATATGAGGATGCCAATGTCCGGATCTGGGTCTCCCTTTCCTGCTGTCCAGAGAAGGCGAGCGGCAGGTCAAAAAGACACGGCTACTTTCCTACTACAAGATAGGGCAAATTGGTAGAGGACAGTTCATCAAAAACACAGGGAGGGAATCACAGCCTTGATGATTCATCTTTTCCCCCATTGGGGGCCCATGCTGCGCCTCTTATAGGTGCAAAGATTTGGAAATCCATTAATGGACCATAACCTCCTCCTATGAAATTCAGTTTCTCTTGCCTAATCAGACCTCCATCCAGTGAAGAGGCAGGAGAAGGGGGAGCTCGAAGGACATGGTGCTCCCCCACTTCCAGAGGAAGGGAGCACTGAGTTCTTTGTAATACCCTGAATCCCGGAAGGCAGCAGAACCTGATCTCAAGTTATTTGATTCCATGACTTTTCCCTGGACAGCAGGCTGGGGTCTACAGGATCCAGTTACGCACACAGAGGTGGTTCTGAGTGTGCCGTATTGGCTGAACACCGGTCCCCTTATAGTTAAGTGTGAAACACAATGGATTTCAATGGAGGAGAGTTAGACCAATGCTGTGCTTTTTATTTTGTTTTGAAAACCCCTTCATGTTTTCCTCGATGTAACAAACTAAGGGAGTTCTCTTTCGGTCTGACAGTTTTTACCAGGGACAACCATCACAGTCTATGACAAATCTCATCCTAGAATTTGTGTTCACTTCCACAGACATCAGCCTATGGCTCTTGCATCAAAAGATCAGAAGGCTCTGAGACTGATTGGCTTGATTTATTTATCCCCCAAGTCTACAGTAAACATGATCCCAAGTTGTACTTTTATTTTAAAACATTGCCAGCATGTTAGAGCATGATATCCTGTTTTAAGGCAATCCTGCAATAAATTCAGGGCTTACAATCCTGCTGAGGTTATAGCTCTGCCAAGCCCTAGCTAAACTTTCTAAATGACATCCATTCCTAAACAAAGTTCGGAAGATGATCAAGTCAGTCTGGACCAGTGAAAATTCTCCTCCTTCCTCTCTGGATCTTTGCCCAAACACTTCCACCAAATCAACCTGTTTAGAGGTTTGGAAAAGTTCTCTGAAAGTTGGCACAAGAAGCAAAAGTGCTAGTGTGCTATATAAGTGATGCTGTTTTCAGAATTTTTCTGGCTCAGACAGAAGTCGGAATTAAAAACATTCTCGGAAGAGTCATGAACATTCCACCTTTTTCAGACCCAGGAGGCAGCAATCAACTTGGATCATCATGTACGTTTTTAGGGTCTGATCCAAACTGAACTTCAATACCTTTTTGAGATCTGCTGGTCTGCAAAACACTACCCTAACTCCTTCTCCTCCCCCCCCACCCAAAAAACCCCCGTAACTTTATCATATATATTTCTCACCCGCTTTGGAATATTTCTCCAGAAAAAAGCTCAATTCAAATAATAATAATAATAATAATAATGTTCTGGATGTTCTTCCACTCTCTCCCTATGATCTGGTCCCTTGAGCTAATGTGCCACAGGAGAAGCCGTGCTATTGTCCTCGTTGTCATCTAGTAAATGTCACAACAATCAGACAGAACAAAGAAAGAGAATGGTTGTTCCGTCAGTGACGTCTCTGAGTTTGCAAATTCCCAAATATTTTTTTAAAACACCGTCTGTTTCTAATTCTTCCAGAGCTTTTGACCGGTTTCACTCACTAGATTGAATGAATACAAATACCAACTTGGCACAGCCAACGTGATGTAAATCAAGAGAGACGACTTAAGCAATACAATTTAAACGAAAACACACTTTTTTTTCCTGATCAGATATTTGCTGTCTGTTTGGATGAAGAGCGTTTGACTTAAATGGGTCTTGTCAGAACTGGCAAACAAGAGGAATGACTCCTTCCAACTCCAGATGCCTACAGGCCTCATCTAAAATTTGTTGAAGGTGACAGTCATTCCACTGCCGTCAATGGGCTTCAGATAGGATGTTTGCATTTTGTTTTCGGTTGTGGAACACATACCTTAGGGTATGTCTACACTACCCCGCTAGTTCGAACTAGCGGGGTAGTGTAGACATACCCTAGGATACTGAACAGAGCTCGAAAGCCACTGTGATAAATATTTGCGAAGGCCCATTAGAATAAAACTTGTGAATTTGCTTTGCTGGTATTTTTGAGCAGAATGGGTCAAACATCAGGGCTTGGTGAGAGAGTTTCATACAAAAATTGTGATTTGTCAGCAGAAATTTGAAGACCAAAATATTTCAGCCTACAACAGCAGTATTCTGACTCAACACCCAAAATATTTTGATTTGGAAATGCTGCCACAGTGCCTCTTTGGAGTCGTAGTTCAGTCACCTCACACTCCTCTGTGATAGGCTGGACTCTGTGGTTGGAGCATACGTCTCATGATGCACCACAATTGTTTGTCTTGGGAAGGGTGTGAGGAGACAAGACCTGCAGGAGAACTGGCCTCCAGGTAGCCTCGTCGGCACAGATGGTCTGCACCAGGTTCCCTCATGAGCCCCACACCTTGACTGGCCATGAGAATAGCTCTTATCCCCATGGCTACAACAGTAGATCTTGTAACACTAAGATGCGGAACCAAACTGGGGACCTCTAGAGCTTAGTCTGTGAGCCTCTGCAGCAGAGCTACTCAACTTTGGAAGCCCTGGAGGCCACAAAGATACTCACAGAACATGCTGAGGGCCACAACTTAAGTGTGGTTGTATGTACATGCAAATATATATGCAAATAGCTTCTTTCACACTGACAGGCATGAATACAAAGATTAAGGCAAGACTACACAACACGAAGGCCCCATTTAAGTCAGTTCTGCTGATATGAATAAAATGAAATATTTACCTGCTTTCCACCCATATTACAGCACTTGTAATGAGCAATGACAGTCCAGGAATTAAAATGCACATCAACAGAGGACCATTATATGGACTACTTTTTTGTTTTGGCTCCCACCCGCAGGCCGCAAACAAATGGTCCGCAGGCCACATGTTGAGTAGCCCTGCTCTACAACTTGAGCTAAAAGTCAGCTGCCTCTCAGCTAAGGCTGTAGAGCAGATTCATTCTCTAGCTGTAGGTGGGACAGTGCACCATACTCTGTAGGCGTGTGGGTTACACTCTTGCTTGGCACCCCAAGCTTGCCTCTTCCTTGTTCCTGCAGGCTAGTCTGCTCTCTCCAGTCGCTGACCTCCAGTTTGACCTTTGGTTCTGGCTCCTAACTCCAACTCAACCCTTGGCTCTAGTACCCACGTTTTACCGCTGGGTTTGGCTCCCAATAACTAACTATAGCTCTTCCCCCTCCAGCTACTAAGTTAGACCAGCTTTATCCCAGTCAGTTGACAAAAGGAGAGGTTCAGCATGGGAATCTCTAACCTTGTTGCCTCGTGGGAGATGTTTTGTAGTCTAGCTAGCGTGTCTGGCTGGTAAAGACAAATGGGGACATGAAGCAATTGATTTTCAATCCCCTGAAACCCTAGGGCATTTCTAAATTGAAATAATTTGGCTTCTGTGCATTCAGTTTTTCAGTTTAAAAAGTTGAAATTGTCTGCAGAAAGCAGATATCTTTTGTGGGAATAAATGTTTAATAAAGAATCTGTTGAAAAACAGTTTTGACAGACATTTTTTAACAAGCTCAATTGGTGAACTTTTCTACTGATTTTTCACAAGTATGTTATGTTCACCATATGCACAGAGAAGTTAGAGAAAACATAAATACTCTTGGTGTAATGTTGCAGTGTATCACTATTTTATTTCTTAGAATTCAGAATGATTGCACTCTCACACCCTAAAACAGAGAGACACAAAGCAGGCTGCTCCCAAAGGCAGAACTTTCTTGAAGCTGGTTCTTTCCAGCATGACCAGAGCTCTCAGGCATTCACTGCAGAGCAAAACTAGTAAAACCCCTTTGTTTATTCAAGTGATAACTTGCCATTTCAGTGACAGCTTCAATATACCACAGTTCATGGAAGGAATTGTTCATGGCCATTTTTTCATTGTACATGAATGTTCATGGAATGTGTGTTTCACACTGGTTATGGTCCTTATGTCATTTGGGAATATCTTTGATCTTTGCCAGTTAGAAAAGTTTCACTTATCTAGTCAAGGTCAGAAACAGCAATACCATGTGACCAATCACACAACATTAATAATGACTAACTCACTGGAAAAGTCACTGTAGAACTGAGTAGCCCATATGCATGATCTGAAATATAAAATACTCATCCAACAGTTTGGAATAACTAACACATCTGTTGTAACTGTCACCTGTTTACACATATTTTGAACAGAGAAAAAAGGCTAAATGTATTGAATAAACTACTGGCTGAAAATATTTTCCCCATTTTCAATTGTTTAATTGTGCACAAATTTGATTTCAGATGAGTACAAAAATATGGGTTAGTATATTCTCATTTTCCTCATTTATCCAAATGAATTAGATGTTACCAAGACTAAGTAGCCATTTTTCTCTCAGACATGAGGTTTTACCTAACATTTTGAATGTGCACCTTTTGCAAATGGGGTTTGAAATGTATTCTGCTGGCTATCCTTGAGGGGTACTGAATGAGAATTTGAAAGTTCATTCAACTCTACAGTGTTTCAAGTTCTATAGGAATGTACTCAAATTTTGCTTTTCCAAAGAGGTGGTAACCAGAAGGAAAGTGGTTTGGAATATCTGAAAACTTGCTGAGAAGAGCCAAAAGGATTTGGTTTTGTTTTTATTGAAAAAATATTTTCAAAATGTTTTCACTTTCCTAAAAGGTCATTGTGCTAGGGAGTAATTGATTGAAAACATTCAATGAGCTATCTTTCAGTTGTTCACAGAAACACATTGGTGTGTTCTAAATGGATAGTTAAACATTGAACAGTTCAATTTATTTGCATATTTGTTCTCCCTTTATCAGTGGTTCCCAAACTTTTCAGCATCACACCCCCTTTTTGATTTTTGAGAAACCCTTACGCCCTCCTCCCCAAAAAATAGCAGTAAAACTTGGGGTGGGATTGATGGGGGGGGGGGCAGATGGGTTGCTTCACGCCCCCCCCGGAATTTCTTCACACCCCAGGGTGGGCATGCTCCCCGGTTTGGGAACCCATTCTTTAAATCGTATTTATTGGCTGTTTCAAGACTTAATTCTCCAAAAGTAGAAGCAAAATTGAGGACATTTTAAAATGTTGATCCTATGAGAATGAATGCTAGCTACCACCATGACAAAGTCATTCTTATAGTTACTAGAGTGGTTTCAGGAATGAGTTTAAAGTAGCAGCAAATGCTTTTATTTTCCCCAGGAAACATTTTGCTGAAAACAAAAACTTACGATGTCACCAATATTTTTTCTTTAAAATGTTTTGTTTTGTTGAAAAACAGACTTCCCCCTAAGTCCCGTCAGCATAAATAGACTTTTCATGAAAATTTCCATTGTATGAAAAGCTATTTTTCATGGAAAACAATTCAACAGAGAAATTTAAACTAATATTAGCTGTAAGGAAACACTTGATGTAAAATACTTCATCTATACACCCTAGGAAGGCGAGGGAAACTGGTATTCAGTCCCTCACCAATAAATTGCTCTAGATGTTCTCAATTATATTATTATTATTATTATGTATTTGTATTTCAGTGGCATCCAGGAGACCTGGCACAATCTAGGAGCCCACTATGAAATCACTGTACATATACAGAACCATAAGACAGTTCCTGCCTCACAAAACTTAGAATCTAACAAATCCTTTTGTCATGCTTAAACCCTTCATGAAGCCACACACAATGTTTTGTGTTTCTTTTATTTAGATTTGTTGTCAGAGTCCATGTAATTGTTTCATTTATTTTTTAGAACAAATATAAGCGACAAGATTTTAGCATTCACGTGTGAGCCTACAGCAACAAACCAGTGCATATATTTGTATGCATGAAAGAGAGAGAAAGAGAAAGAGACAGAGTATAATGAGGAAACAGATTGTACTTTCCATTTTCAAAGTGGTTCATAAAAAGGAGATTTTTCTAAGTTCTGAAAAAACATTTTGTTTGTATCATATCAAAGTATGGGAACTACGAGATCCAAAGGAACATATGTAAATGGTTCCACAACATGTATTTCAATTGTCATGCAATGAAATAACTCTTCCGTAATAGCATTCATACTTCATGCCAACATGCTACACTTCAAGGCAAAAGGATTTATGATCCCATCGGTATTCAGTTTTATGCAAAGCACATTGTATTGCATAATAACCAGAGTGAAACTTTGATAACTTTATTTTGAATATTGTTTGCCTAAATATTCCTCCTCAGCATTATGGGCTCAATCCTCAGGTGTGTTGAGCTTACACTCTTGATTTTGGAACTGGCTGGGGAGACTAGCCCCCAACCAAGTTATAGTAGCCACAGGGCTGCTATTACTGATGTCAGCTGGAAAGGTTAGCCATTAGTCTTCCAGAAACCCAGGATTCCCAGAATACAGGGGACACCTTCCTGGAGCAGCCCTTAGGCACAGGAGAGAGGAAAGCTGACTAGCTCATCAAGATGTCCCATAGCTGGGCAATCCACATGGGCCTGTTTAGGACAGCATTAAATCCTCTTTCAATGGCTGAAAGGGCGCAAAGGGATTTTAGTCAGGGCCTAGGATCTGGTCCTATGTTTTCCATGTACAATAAAACAGATTTGGTGCTAGTATAAAATATCGTTGAGCATAACTGCTTGTAGGCCTTCAGGAAAATTATATTCCTCTTTTATATCACAGGATTTTAGTTTAATTTATTTTCACATATGCTACCTTGATAATAAGAATCATTAATAAGGACCAAGGTTTATACTACTTCTTGCCTTCTCAGGCACCTCAGAGAATATTAAAAATGAAGACCTGCTCCTTCAAGCACTATTTCCTTTTAAGATCCATAGACCAGATAAAAAGCTGATCGGATTTCCCTTTTCCCCGGAAAATTGGTGATTTTTCAGAAAAAATTACAATACCCGACATGTGTTTGATTTGGAAATATTGCCACGGTGCTTCACGGGAGTTTTTGGTTAGTGCGCCTCATTCTCCGTTGTTGACCGGGCCCTCGGTTTTGTACATCGCCCTACCTTATCAGCCAAAGCAGAACATTTTTTTTCTGTTGTAAATAGCTTTCATGAACGCAATGGAAATATGCCAATGTACAACAGCTAGGACGCTGTCCCCAGGACTTAACCAGCTGAGAGAGGCAGGTTCATTTGAACAGAAACTTGAGGTCAGCTACAGTGAGCCAATAATTAATTAATACATTCATAGGCTGATCTGAAAATAGCATAGCAATGAAATCATATCACATCAATTGAGATGCATGTCCTACTTTGCTCAGATGTCACCATTACTCAAGCACCCTTTTTTTTTATATAATCTAAACTCCGATACAAATCTCTAAAATCTCACTTTGGTAATGACCCGACTCTCAACAATGGGCCAGAATAGCTTTCTCATCGTTTAATTACAGCACGGTTATTATGTCGTAAACTATGAGTTCCCGAAAGCTGTTGGGACTTGCAAATGTCACCGCTGTTTACTTGTTTGCCAGTTTAATTACTGTGGCACTGGAAGATCATATGGTTCTAATTTTCCAAGGGCCCTTATTATCGCTAATGTATTATGGATAGGGTCCTAATGCAAAGGAACCGTGGCCCTGGAACAGAACCCTTTTGTGCTAGGCTCTCCATAGAGAAAAAAAGATGATCCATGCTCTTAGGAGCTGGCCATTTTAGTAGAAAACAAAAGACAACAGCCATCTACAGCCCTACCAATGGGAGTACAAAGAAATGACAAGACAATATAGGTCATAATGTTAGGTAGTGATCTGAGAACATCCCTGGCCTAATCCCTGTCAATTTTTCTGTAGGCATCATGACAAAGAGGGGAGGGATTGAAAGAGAAAAACGAGGGAGAGTTGCAGATGCTTACAGGTTTGATGCCCAAACTCCAGTCAATTGCACCTAAAACCCCTCTTTTTTTTGAGGAGGAGGGGGCAAATCCCAACCCATAACATCTGCAAGCTCCTCTCCATTCATCTTCATTGTAATGTCCCATTTTTTTCATGTGTGCGGATTCCTCCTGGCCGCAGAGGCCAGCTCGGCTATTTTTACAAACAGCAGTTAGAAATGCATCTGGTTCCCATTACCACAAAATGTTACCTTCCTTTAAACCATTTGGCAAATGAGTAGACATAGGGAAGGGGGAGAGGGAAGGAAGAGGAGGGAAATGATGTCAAACCTAACGGGCGATTTGAAGAGCTCAAATTCTTTGGGTGGGTGGCACAGCTGGTCTCGGGGACTCTGCATTAAAATAAGAGGGAGGCCGCACGAAGCGCTGACTTAAGGGACGGTACTTAGAATGGGAAGGGTGGTCCAGTGGGCAGGACAGTGCAAGGATAGACTCAGGAGAACCAGGCCCAATTTCTGTCTCGGTCCCAAAGGCCCACATCCACTCATGCATTGCTTCTCTCGCTGCTGCCATGGGTAATCTCTGGGCAGCCTCCCATCCGGCACAGTCCTCAATCTGGTGCTAGCTGCCCAGACAATGCTTGGGAAGAACCAAGCACCTCAGGGAAGGATCCTCAGAAGCCTGTGAGGTGGACAGGGACACTGGATGCATAAGAGGGATCTGAGGGGCCACATACCCTCCCCAAATGCTTTGGGGGGGGAATAGAGGACTTGGTGCCTGCAGCAGGCTCCAGGCCCCTCCCATTCACTGCCAGTGGTGGTGGTGGGGAAGCGGAGCAACACGGCCCCACTCAATGGCTGCCCTCAGGCCACATAGGTGGGGGAAGGGACTTGGGGGAAGAAGTGGGGTGGGGCCTAGGCCAGAGAGGGCATTATCCTGGCCCTCCCGCAGATGGCCCGGGAGGAGTCACATGGCGGGGGGCAGTCACGTAGCTGGTGCCCACTCTGTGTGCTTCTTAACCAATCACCCCTGGGCCAGGAGGCACCAGATCAAGGCGGGAGTGAAGCACCAAGGAGAGGGGTGGGGAGAAGTCTTGCCTGGCTGACAGCTCCCTCCACCTGGGCTCCAGTTAGTACCTCACCTAGGTCCGTTGCTAAAGTAGAACCCGCCCTAGCAACCAGTATCCCGTCTCTATTTCCTGCTCCTGCTCGATACCACTCTCATTCTCACCCTGCGTTTCCCTTTGCCCCCCCAGTGGCTCTGGTGTGGGTGCTTTGCTGCCTCCCCACCTATCGCCAGCTACCTCTGGACCGTCTTTCGCAGGGCCCGAGGGGTAATAGAGCTGCAATGTGCTCAGAGCATGCCCACCGGAGAGGGTGCTGCTGAGGAGTGAGGCATTCTCCTGCGTCATTTGACAAGTTTTGGGGGGCCCTAGAGTTTTGTCCTCAGCCAGGGCTCCGAGTGGCCTGTGAGCTGTTAGGCAACACCAGGGTTTGGGCTGCGAGGGGCAGGGCCGACTTATCCATTAGGCACAGTGCCTAGGGACCCACGATACTTTTAGGGGCCCACAAAAATGTTTTAATTTCTTTTAAAATCAGAAGAAAAAAATGAACTTTTAGGGTCGAAGACAATGTTTACATTTTTTTCTCACATCAGAAAAAAATGAAACCTTTAGGGCCCACGAAAATCTATTAAATTTTGCCTAAAAGAGAAAAAAATAAAATGTTGAAGTATTTAAAGTTATATCAAAAATAATTTTTAATATTTTGTTTTATGGAGGAAGGAGCCCACGAAGGCAAAAGTGCCTAGGGCCCACGAAAGTCATAATGCGGCCCTGATGAGGGGACTGTGGACTGACAAACACTTCAGCACCTTCACGGTTCGGCGACAACCGAGGAGGAGTTTTGAAAATGCCAGCTGTTGCTAAATGGCAGGCGGTGTGCTTCAAGAGCCAGAGAGATGCCTAGAGATCTCTGAGCATCCAGGCCATATTTAATTTGCAAGTCACTTCATCTACTCTGTACTGTATTAGAGCCAACGGCATTGCCCTGTGTACCGGGGCGTGGTGAACATGCAAAGCCATTAATGATTAGGTGCTGTCACAAGGAAGGCCATATGCAACCCTAGATAAGGTCCCAATTTGATTCGCTTTCTCCTCAGCCCATTTGTGTGTTTGGAAAAAAGCGGTCGCTTTTACCGAACGAAGGCTGCTTTTAAAATGCAACTTTGCGTGCCTGTTTAATGCTGGCCTACGTCGCTGGGTCCCCTGCCCTCCGCACGTGAATTGTTTATATGTGCACAGAACAGGTAAGTCCCAAAAGAAGCTGCACAGCTGCACTATACCCATCCATGGGATGTCCTGCTGCCTTTCAGGGAGCACCTGGAAGAGCAAAAAAGGCCTTACGTAAAAATGAATTCATTTCGGATGATAAGGTGGCTTTCTTCTGATGGCTTCTTCAGAGCTTGAGTCTCTAAGCCTCATTCAGGCTGGGTTGGGCCTTACGCTGCAAAAAGCCCCCTATAAATCATCAGGATTAATTGTAAATTAAGGTGCGCTGTGCCGTGAGACAGGCTGGCCCACCTGTGCCACACAAGCAGCCCTACCGGATGACATTCCCCACTGGGTTACACAAGTGTACACCAGGAACGCCGCTGACTACAGTGACACTGCTCGCAGGAGGAAGTGCGAGTCGAGGTGAGTCAGGGTTGTGGAATGAGGTGTGAAACCTGCTGAGTGGTGTGGCACGATGCGGTGGAAAGAACCACACCTCCTCGGCTGGCAGCGGAGGGAAGGGAATTCTTACTGCTGGGGCTACCACACTCAGTGTTTCAGTTTGCCCCCACTCCTGGTATATTGTGACTCAGCCAATATATTGCTGATGTCAGTGATGAAGAAGGGTGACGCAAGGCAGTCGATAGTCAAGGCCTGAGGTTCACTGCAGCTGGGTGAGGAGAAGCCAGGCTGTGGTTGGAGGGCGTGGGAGAGACAGGCATTCAGAGCGGCTGCTGAGGTAAACAAAGCCAAGCAGCGAACATTAGAAGGGCCATACTGAGTCAGACCAACAGTCCATCTAGCCCTGTCTGCTGTCAGTGGCCAATACCAGATGCCCCAGAGGAAGTAACAACAGGTAACCCTCCCCTGATCCCTCTCCTGTCAGCCATTTCCAGAGAAACAGAGGCTAGGGACACCATTCCTACCCATCCTGGCTAACGGCCATTGATGGATCTAACCTCCATGAATCTATCTAGCTCTTTTTTGAACCCTGTTAAAGTTCTAGCCTTCACCACATCCTCTGGCAAGGAGTTCCACAGGTTGACTGTGCACTGAGTGAAGAAAAACTTTTGTTTTCTTTAAACCTGCTGTCTATTAATTTCATGTGGTGACCCCTAGTTCTTATATTGTGGGAATAAGTAAATAACTTTTCCTTATTCACTTTTTCCACACCAGTCATGCTTTATATACATCTGTCATATCCTCCCTTAGTCTCCACTGGCAGGGGGATAGTATAGATCAGGACTTGAGGCATTTTTAAGCAGGCATTTTCATTACCACCACCCAGGGGTTTAGGAATCTGTCTAGTAAATGATGCCAACAGAAACACATCTTCCTGACTTGGTAGGCAGATGCTCTTGACATTGGTGCAGTGCAAGCACAGGAAGGTATGGTGTCGTGCTTTGTTTATGGTGGCAATGGCTATGTTTGAGATTAGGTTGTAAAATTCAGGTCTTGAGTTCAACAGCCCAACCTTTGAGATCCAAATTATTGGGGTTCAAACCTGCATCGAATCATAGAACACTAGAATTGAAAGGGACCTCGAGAGGTCATCGAGTCCAGCCCCCCGCCCTCATGGCAGGACCAAGCCCCATCTCGAATGTGTGTCCTAGACAGGTGTCCATGTGGTCTGAGCTCTGTAATAAGGGACCGTCTTGCTGAACTGTGTCTTCTATATGATGTGGAGGGGAAAAAAATACGGGGCATCTGAAAACCAATGGCAATACAGCTTTAAATGCTCACTCAGTTTCTTCCACGTTGTAGAGTAATTACTCCATGGCCTCGCAGGTATGACAGTGTGGGATGTGACAAACATACCTGCGGACAACATAATGACATCTTACGGTGGTTAAATCAATGAGCAGGCTCTGGAAGAATGCAAAGGATTAGCGGCAGGACTGAATGGTTCCAAAAATACAAGCCTGGATTAGGGGAACAAGGTGGAGAGCAGATTCACTCTGTGCATTTAATTGGTTTCCCAGAAGAAAGAGTTTCATTTTCAGGAGGCAGCGGCGAGGGGCTGGTGCGGACAATTAGCCGTGTCTGTGTTGCCTCATGTTTCCTAGCTGAGCAGGGAAGTTGTGGTTATTTCCCTGTAATCCACTGTCAGAGCAAGTGAACCGAAAATACCTGATGAAAGAAGGCACAACTAATATGGAGACTTACAGCATCTGCTGTGGCTATGCTGCATGAACATTCTTCATTCAAAACCTTCCTCCAGCTCAGCCTGAGTGAACGAGGTCAGACTCTCCGCTGGTGTAAATTGGCAGGGGTGCCATCAATTCATTGGAGTGATGCTGATTGACAGCAGAGGGTGACCTCATCAAGTTCTCTCTCTTCAGGGGTGCGGAACCTCACACCTGGATGTGGTCCCCAGCTTGCTTGGATCTGGCCCCTGAGGTTCAGTGCTCCCTGCCAGCACCAGGGAGCCCACTGGAGCTCCAGCCCCCCACAGTCCCTTCCGTGGGGCTGGAGTTCACAAAATCTGGGTCCCACATGCTCCGGTGTGTGAGGGGAATGTGGGGAGCATCTTTCTCCTGATTTGGTGGCCACATCAGAGAGGATTTGGATGGGTTGTTTTTTCTTCTTGTTTGTGAGCAGCCCCCTACTGATTTTTCTGTGGGTCAGCAGCTCCTGACCCACAAAAAATGGAGCATTGAGTCCACAAGGAGGACGTGGCAATACCAAAGCCACGAGCGCCACAAGCCAAACGCGTGGGCAGCTGACAAGAGGTTCCGCCAGCCTCACCAACGAAACTCAGGGGCTCCTTGCTCTTCATTTTATGGCACCTGCAAGTCCAATGTGAGCACGGCCACAATGCAGATTCACATTGCATGTGAATACGCTTTGCTTTGCATGGCCTGCCGTCCAAATTACAGCCCCTCTGCTGTGTGGATTGAGTGGGCAGCACGTCGAGCCTCAAAAGTGGATACAAAGCAGCCAGGTCATTATTTTACCCCCTTCTGCACCAGCCCACAGAGGGCTTAGATACACAGGGCCTTGGTTGTGCCTCATTGCACAATCAACCTTGTGACAGCAGGGGTTGTGACTTCCTTAAAGAACAGCTCTACTCAGAGAAGTGCCAACATGGGGGATCATGTTTGTTGTCTCCCAGTGCTTGCTATAGACAATGTGCTCAGGTGAGCAAGCCAAAGAAACCAAACCAAACAAACAGAAAATCATGAATTTCCATTGCTTAGGTTCTAGTCCAGGTTGACCCTCTCTAGTCCAGCACTCTCTGGTCTGGCAACATCTGTGGTCCTGCATGATTTTACTTAGCTGGATGTCCACTTCTTATTGGTGTGGCCAAGTTTCCCACAGTCCCATAAAGTTTGTTTTCTGCCACCAGTCCTGGCTCTCAGTGTTCTGTGCTGTGATTTAGCTCTAATTTACCCCTAAATGTCTTCTAAGAGCCCAGTGAGCAGTGGAAGTGTTGGTAATGCTGCTAGACAATATTGACCTCCTATGGTCCTGCAAACTCTCTTGTTTAATACTGGTCAGGTCCCAAGGGTGCTGGGCTAGAGAGGTTCAATCTCTGGTCAAGTGTAGGCTTTTTTCGTCTCACACGTCACATCGCCTGCAGCGATTACTATCCGGCAAGACAAACTTGCCTCTCAGTGACACCCATGAATCCTCATTGTCGACAAATTGTGCCCTTCTCAACATTTGTGCAATTCCACCGTCAACTCAGGAATGGGAACACTGTGAGTTCCGCCTGGTTTGATCTTCTGATCCCTGAAATTAGCTGCAGTGGACAATTCAGGGCACCTGTACCTGTATTCCTCTCTGTGGTCCACCAAGGGCACCCACTCTAGGGTCCAAGATTTTCTCCCTATGGATTGGAGTATGTCCAGGCTGCACAGTTCCCTCCTACACGGTTACGTGTTCAGCAAGTGAGGCTATGTCTAAACTACACTGAAGTTTCGAAAGAGGACATGCAAATTCTGCAGGAATTTGCATATCTTCTTCCGATCTCACTTTCAAAAGCAAAGCTTTCAAAAGTGAAAGTTTTTTTGGCAACCCCCTCCTTTTTCAAAAAGCCACGCTTCCACAAAAAATGAGGTTTATGCACAGGGCTGGATTAAGACCTTTAGAGGCCCTAAGCACTGAAAAGTTTATGGTGCCCCTCCATATGTAATACAAAATAAAAACAATACTATACCGTAAAATTTTTTTTTTTTTTTTGTGCCCCTGCTTTGCTGGTGCCTTAAGCACGTGCTTAGTCTGCTTAATGGGTATGCCAGCCCTGTTTACATGGCTTTTTGAAAAAGGGGAGGAGGGTGCTGGAAAAATTGCATCCTGACTACTTTCACTTTCGAAGCTCCACTTTCAAAAGTGAGATCGGAAGAAGATATGCAAATTCCCGCTGGGAAAGTTCCTCTTTCGAAACTTCAGCGTAGTCTAGACGGGCCCTTAGACTGTCTAAGCTGGCCTGTTTTGCCTTCTCCTCAGAGGCTGGAAACAGCATAACTACTCACCCAGCTTTTCCTAAGCAAACGCGTTTATTCTTAAAGAGAATGCATTACAGAGAAAACATATTAAAAATAACCTGAGAACTGGTAAGTGCAGGGCCTTCATTGGTCCTGGCTATGAGCAGGAGCAGAAAGCAGGCCCTGAGTTAATTTAAACCCAGGGGCTACGTCTACACTGGCCCCTTTTCCGGAAGGGGCATGTTATTTTCAGAGATCGCAATAGGGAAATCCGCGGGGGATTTAAATATCCCCCGCGGCATTTAAATAAAAGTGTCCGCCGCTTTTTTCCGGCTTTTAGAAAAGCTGGAAAAGAACGTCTACACTGGCCCCGATCCTCCGGAAAAAGCGCCCTTTTCCGGAGGATCTTATTCCTACTTCAAAGTAGGATTTCCCTATTGCGATTTCCCTATTGCGATCTCTGAAATTAACATGCCCCTTCCGGAAAAGGGGCCAGTGTAGACGTAGCCAGGCTGTTTATCCCAAAGTCCTTTCTTTGGCAATGTCTTCACTAATGGAAGATCGACTCTGCTGCAATCAATCTTCCGGAGTTCAGTTTAGTAGGTCTAGTAAAGGAATAGAGGAGGCATATTGGGTCAAATGTCTTTTCCTCTTCTTAACGTTTGCTTTTAAAATTTTTATTTTCCTTAATGAGCATGGAGCAAATTATCTCGTGTCTGGTGGTTTTACCTTTACACTTTGAAAATATTGAAACTATATTGATAGACCCTTATACAGTGCATAGCAGGAAGGGGGAGGAAAAAGCCATCAAAGGAAAAAAATATATACCCTCAAAAGATTCTGGACCATTAGAACTTCACTTTCCATGGCATTGTTAGTGAGAAAATGACAACATATGAAAGCAGAATACAAACTCACTGACAGACTAAACCTGACTGTTTCTTTCTCAGTTCTTCGCTTGGCTTATGGCCAGTGGATTGTCAAATGACTTTCTGTGTTCTTTCACTTTTTTATTCCCGATGTCTAAAAATAAGAGAGACATTCGAAAAGATAATTGGCAGCCAGCTAAAGAAAATAGTTACTTTTTCCTCAGCTTCTTTTCATCACTGGGGGATCAAGATACTCCAACCAGATTTGGGAAATTAGATAAAAAATTTGGTATAATTTTTGGAAATTTTTAATCTGTAATTTAAATTAATCGAAATTTCAAGGGCTGTGTCTACACTGGGCCACTTATTCCGGAAAATCAGCCGCTTTTCCGGAATAAGCTGCGAGCTGTCTACACTGGCCCTTGAATTTCCAGAAAAGCAATGATGCTCTACTGTATAAAATCAGCTGCTATTCCGGAAAAAATTATTCTGCTCCCGCTCGGGCATAAGTCCTTATTCCGGAACACTGTTCTGGAAAAGGGCCAGTGTAGACAGCCCGGTAATCTTTTCTGGAAAAAAGCCCCGATCGCGAAAATGGCGATCGGGGCTCTTTTCCGGAAAAGTGCGTCTACATTGGCCACAGACGCTTTTCTGGAAAAAGGGCTTTTCCGGAAAAGCAGCCTGCCAATGTAGATGCTCCTTTTCCAGAAAAACTGAAAACGGAATAGTATTCCGTTTTAAGCAGTTCCGGAAATTCATGCCAGTGTAGACACAGCCCATAAGTCCCCCCCCAAAACGTGGTTTCATAATATGCTAGAAAGTTATTGATTAACCATAGTTATTTGCATTTTTAATGGTGATGGGCTGTCTGCTTTGAATAACTTGGACTATCATTCTGATTTTTGAGTAGCCAATTAGAGTAATTTCCGTTAGAAAGTTTCCTAGGGAGGAGGGCGGTTGTTCTGAGCTCTTATTTCCCTAGGGTTAGGAATTAAATCTATTGTATCAAAGTATCAGATTCTGTTATTATTAGTGTTTTATCAGTACTTAATCTGATCCCACATACACCAATTTTAGGGTATGTCTATACTGCATTCTTATTTTGAAATAAGCTATTCTGGAATGATTATTCCGAAGTAGCTTATTTCAAAATAGCACGTTTACACTACAGGTACGCCTCAAAATTAGTATGAGGCAGGCTTCCCTAATGTCGACGTGCTATCTCTGTTTAAAGCCCCAGGAGGCACTGGGGAGGAATAACTTAGAATGACTCTAGTGAGGGGCCATTTCGAAATAGCAGCAGTAAAGTGTCTACACATGCCTTATTTCGAAATAGCTATTTCGGAATAGGTTATTCCTTGTGCAATGAGGTTTACAGATTTGGGAATAAGCCGTCTGTTATTTCAAAATTATTTCGAACTAATGGAATGGCTGAGTAGATGCTGGCATTGTTATCTCAAAATAACGCTGGTTATCTCGAAATAAAGGTGCAGTGTAGACACACTCTTAGACTGCTGAAATTTCATTGACTTCAGTGGTGAAATTCTTGTTATATACTGGGGTAAGGGAGCTCAGAACTACACCCAGAATTTTAAAGAGTTGTTTATTCAAAGATGGGCACTCATTCCAGGTACAATGAAGTACTTGAAATAAAACAGCGCTTGGAGCAGGGCTGGAAATTCAAAGAGGCTGATTCCACATAGCCTTACATCTTGTGCAGTCCTGTGTAAAATGGGAGTAAGCTGCCTTGATGTAAGAAAAGTAGCATTAGACAGCCAGTTGCCCAGGTCTAAGCAATTATAAATTCTATTTTACAAAATATTTTGGGTATGTTGAAGTTTGGCTTTGTTCCAACTTGCAATGGACCCCAAAAAATCACAAAAGAACCCCCCCCCCACACACACACACATTTGTTTTGCGTTGATCAACATCGGGTTTTGACAAAATCAGAGTGCCTGGAGGTTTTTTAGAAAAAGAATACAGTGCAAAATTTTTAAAAAATGAAATGAAAAGTAGCTTCAAAATGAAAAGTTGAAATGTTGTGTTCCAAAAGTGGGAGCTGTTTTTCATTTTTCTGCAAAACTGGTGATTTTGCAAAGCACGTTGATTTCAATGGAGCTGCATCCTCCTATAGAAAATTGCTACATACACATTCTTCTAACCAGCTGTGATGATGACACAAGATGGAAAGCAAAGGAGAATCAGACCCATTGAATGCTCGGTGGACCTTGCACTGGTGTGATGCAGGAGTAGTGTCACTGAAGCAAATGGCAGTGAATCACAGTATAAACAACCTAGCTGAAGTTTTTCTTTCAAAGTTTTTCAAAGCTTGACACTTTTAGAAAAAGCTTTTATTTTGATTTATTTATGGAAAGCATAAATTTGAAAGAGTTGCCCCCCATTTATTTTTGTTTTTCATTTCCCACCCTCTCTCCACCTTCTCATCCCATTCTCTCTCCCCTCCCCTCCCCCCGTATTCTACTATAATGAAATAGAAGCAAAATGAAGCGAGGAATTTTTCTTTTATTCTTGATTTTATTTTTGTTGCTCTGTCCAAATTTTAAACTTTCACCATGTTGGAAAATTCCAAAATGGTAAAGGGAAAAACAAAACCCTACAAATGAAATCCTCACACCACTGAAGTCAAAGACAAAATTCCCATTAACTCCGTGGGGTTGGATTTCAGTGGAACTTTTCCAAAGTGTGAGAACTAGGGGATATGTATGGGGGGTATGCTACAGCAACCCCCTATATAATGTAGGTCACTGCTGGTGCTCAGCACCAGGGTCCTGGCTGCTGCCCCGTGCCTAGACCTTCACCTACCACACTTGCTCAGAGTCCTGGCTGCTGTTCTGCTTCCAGGGCTCTGCTGGCAGCAATGTTCCCTCTAAGCTGGGAGTTTGCATAGCCACTCAGAAGAAATTCAAATGCCACACAGCTAATTAGCAGAGTACCCAAAGTTAGGTTTTGTGTTTCTATTGGTGGTGCACATTCGCCCATGCCTTGGTTCATATAAAATTTATTCCGCACATGGATAACAATATCTGCACATGAATGGAAAAGATTAGAGGGAACATTGGCCCATGCCCAGGCTCTCATCTGCTGCTGCACGCCCAGGAGCCCAGCTGCTGCCCACAGCCCAGTGGTGGAAAAAGTACCCCCAAAAAGCTACTTGAGTAAAAGTACTGCTACTCTGAAAAAAATGTAATAAAAGTCAAAGTACCCTTCTGGAAAAGTACTTGAGTAAAAGTACAAAAGTGTCACGTTTTAATTGTACTCAGGTATCCAGAAGTAAAAAGTAGGGCTGAGGGAGAGGAGAGGAGGCAGGGAGGACCAAGCTTCAGGGCTTCCCCCAAGCCAGATTAACTCTTTTGGAGTTAGCAGGTTTTGTGAGCTCCACCCAGGCTCTGGGGTGAGGACAAAATAAGAGGTTCAGGGTGAGGGGTGGGGGAAGGTCCGGCCAAGAGAGAGGTGAAGAAGCAGGCTGAGGGTGCGGTGTCTAGAAGGGTGGGAGGGTGCAGGAACAGACTGGGAGAGCTGGGTGGGAGGGGAGTGCAGGAGAGGGATGGGGATGTGGGAGCAGGCCTTGAGGGGAGAGGAGGGGCGCTTACCTAGCTTCACACTCCCTGCTGCTCCCCACTGCTCCTCCAGCCCCCCTCCCAGCTCCTTGCAATCCCTTCCTTTGGGATCTTGGACCTGTGGAAGTTCTGCATCCAGTTTCCCTTTCTCACCCCATTTCTACACTCGTGTCACTCCACTGCCTTGAAGGGGATTGCTCCAGCGTTACACTAATGTAAGGAGTGCTTGGAGAAAACACAGATCTCCCTCACCATACAGGAAATGGTTAATTTATAGTTTGAGATTTAGGACAATTTTATTTCCAGCCCTCCCAGGGATGGCACTGCTCAGCTCCTGGCCAATGCACTACACACTCAGTGTGTTCTCCAGTGCATACTGTCGCCAAGGGCGCGCACTTTAGATAGCAAGTGTGGGCCAGCCTGACCCCTCTACATAGGTTACCATGCCTCCTAACAAGCGCTGCCTTTGTTCCTTTGGACCGAATGGGGATCCAATGGCAGAACGAGCAACAATGCTCCTTCCAGCGATGCCACACGCTGATGAGGTGCGGTTGCGGTTTATGCCAGGTCTGCCGATGACAATAATGAAATCTGGTTCTGTTGACATCCCAAGGGAAAAAAAATAAGAAGCCTTTGTGTTTTTTAAATAATACTTCAGTATGGTGCAGGATGTGTCTCCTCATGTCTAGGCCTGAGAAAAGATGACTGGTAATCTTCAGAAACTATATGGGTACGTCTACACAGCAACGTTATTTCAAAGTAACTTAGTCCGTGTCTACACAGCAGGCAGTTATTTTGAAACAATGTCGAAATACTGTCAAGCTGGAGCAAAATGCAGGACAATGTAGCACTTTAAAGACTAACAAGATGGTTTATTAGATGATGAGCTTTCGTGGGCCAGACCCACTTCCTCAGATCAAATAGTGGAAGAAAATAGTCACAACCATATATACCAAGGGATACAATTAAAAAAAATGAACACATATGAAAAGGACAAATCACATTTCAGAACAGGAGGGAGATGCGGGGGGGGGGGGGGAGGGAGGGGAGAGGAGGAAGGAAGGTAAGTGTCTGTGAATTGATGATGTTAGAGGTGGGGAGAGTGGGATGTTTGTGAGTTAATGGTATTAGAGGTGATAATTGGGGAAGCTATCTTGGTAATGGGTAAGATAGTTTGAGTGTTTGTTCATTCCTTTTTGGAGGGTGTCGAATTTTAACATGAATGAC
The DNA here is from genome assembly GCF_052426305.1 of Pelodiscus sinensis. Lineage (NCBI taxonomy): Eukaryota > Metazoa > Chordata > Testudines > Trionychidae > Pelodiscus > Pelodiscus sinensis. Next base: position 7,372,072 of record NC_143057.1, read on the forward strand.
AGTTCAGAGGATTCCCTTTCAAGTGCAGATGTAAAAGGTCTTTGTAGCAGAATGCAGGTGGTTAAGTCATTGAGAGAGTGTCCTTTCTGGTTAAAATGGCAAGAAACTATTTTTTCTTTGTGATCTTGTCTGATATCTGTTTTGTGGGCATTAATCCTTTGGCGAAGTGTCTGAGATGTTTGTCCAATGTACATAGCAGACGGACACTTTCGGCACATGATAGCATAGATTATATTACTGGATGCGCAGGAATATGTGTTCTTGATCTTATAACTCACTTGGTTAGGTCCAATAATGGTATCAGCAGAATGAATATGTGGACAAAGCTGGCAACGGGGTTTGTTGCAAGGGAAGGTACCAGGGTTGGTATTAGTGTGGTATGTCCTGTGGTGGTTGGTAAGAATCATCTTGAGGTTAGGTGGTTGTCTATAGGAGACTATAGGTCTGTCTCCCAGAGCCTCTTGGAGTATGGTATCCTGTTCCAGTATAGGCTGTAGTTTATTGATAATGTGTTGGACAGGTTTAAGTTGGGGGCTGTAGGTGATGACAAGTGGTGTTCTATTGTTGGTTTTCTGGGTCTGTCTTGAAGTAGATGGTTTCTAGCTGGAGCACTTCTGACTCCGACTCCTGTAACCCTCGTTATATGAGGAGTAAGAAAAGTTGGAGGAAGAGTGCTCTGTTTCGAAATAAGTGCTATAGACGCTTCCCATTTCCAAAGAAGCTGTTTTGAAATAAGCTACGCAATTGACATAGCTCAATTCGTGTTACTTATTTTGAGTTCAGCCCTGCTGTGTAGATGCACCCAATGCCAGCTTGATGAGATCAAGTGCACTTGTAGCTTCCCCGTTTGGCAAATATCTCCTATTCTCTTTTAAGGGTTAGCTTCGACTTCTATGTGCGTGTACAGAAGTGTCAACCAGCTAAATATTTGTGTTTTCATACTCTCCAACCCCAGGTCTCTCTTCAGGGATTGTTACTCACAACAGCCTGTGGAAGGTAACTCCCTTACAAGAGACTAGGAAATGTTTGCCGAACGGGGATGCCTGACTGTATTGCGATGTTCTTCAGGTGTGTAAAAGCGTAGCAGCAACGCAACATGAGAGTCAAATGAAGACTATGCTGTGTATGTGTGTCAGGGCCAGGCAGGCCACCGATGCTTGTTGTAGAATTGTCTTCTGTATTTAATTATGTGGCTGCCAAAGAATGGACCACAGCCTCCGCTTCTATAAATCAGCTGAAACCAATTTATATGGCTGAGGCTTTGGCCTAACGTTTCTTCATCTACCAAAGGAAAAGCACACATCACAAGACGGGAGGGAAAGGGTTAACCAGTTCACTGCTTACTCAGTAAGCATCAGCCTTACTGGCATACTTACCTGGTTACTGCTTAACCCGTGACCTGGCCCGGCCGGAGCAGCCCCCCACCATAGGCGAGAGTTAACAGGCTAAACATCGCATGTAATCAGTTAACTTTTTAACAGGGAATTTACATCCCTAATCAAAAGACTCATCTGAAAGAAGTCACCTAAGATAAAGCCACTTGGTATAGCCGTCTTTTTCCTTTACACTCTCTATTTATTCTATCTTCCAGACCTCACTTCAGTCCATGCCGCAACCGTTCAGCTGGGTAGGAGGGTAGGTATTTGCCGGTTTCCCTTCCATGATATTTGCTGGTTTCCCTTCCGTGATATTTCCAGCACGTCAGTGGCCACAGTCCTCCTTAGAGCTGATTGAATTACTCACTGTGAATAATATTTGGTCTGAAGTTAACTCCTATTTCTGTTCATAAATCCAGCACAATGTGATCTTTTCTATGAGTCTATTTCTTATTCCTTGACTAGTCATCTTGTGGGTTGTATATGAACTGTTCATAATAATAATCATAGTAACTCCTATATATCAATGTTCACCCGTAGATCTCAAAGCATTTCGCTTCATTTGCCCCCACTTTACAGATGGGGAAACTGAGGTGCAGAGAGGTGAAATAACTTAATGTCACCCAATAGCAGAGGCAGGAAAGGGACCCTCCACATCCAATTCCTAGGCCAGTACATGAGTCACTTAACCATGCCGCCACCCACTATGAATTGGAACATGATTTGCCACCTAATCTGGATGGCATTATGTTTATTGTCTGGATGACAGCTGCAATTTTTTAAACTAAAGAATAACAAATGACTTGAAGCCATTTACAAAGAACAAATGAATAAACTTTCAGATGAATATTTATTTGGGAAACTTTTAAGAGTCACAGACATTGTCACAAATTCCAAGCGATGTTTTAACTGGTAGAACTTGTGGAGAAGTGGACTAATTTTTTTTGTTCAGGATTATAAAAAATCCCCAATCCCTTAGAAATAAATTTAAAAAGATTTTTGTTTTGTTTTGAACAACTCCTCCTTCCCACCGAAGAAAGAAACAGTTGGGTTTTTTTTTTTTTCAAACATTGATGTATTGCAAAAGTCATGTTCTCTCAAAAAGTGATTTAATGGAAGAAATTTGATCAGGTTGACGATGGAGTAATCAATAACAAATGTGAGAACAAATAATTTGACAGGACAAATAATGGCAAGCCATGCTGTGTTTTTTAATTAAGAAAATGTTGTGTTTTCAACCACTTTTAATCTTGACAGCTGAGGCCTCTTCCAAACCTGGTTCTCTGTATCCACCTAGCAATGACGCCAGCATGGGTCATGTTACTTTAAATGACCATATTAATCCAGCTCTTTGACAGCTATTATCTTTGTAGGAGCATGCTTGTATCACATAAGTCACTACATTCTTCAGTTTTTCAAAAGTGGCTGCTGTAGTCCAAGCCCAAGTTTTTGGAAGTGATTTTGGGTTCCTGGGGTTCCCTGTTCATAAAGGGGCTTGATTTGCAGAAAATGCCATGCCCCCCCCCTGAAAATAAGACTCCTTTATGGAGTCTCAAGCTAGGCACTCCATCTCACTAGTGACTTCCAAAAACTTTGGCTTCAAAGTCCAGTCTGAAATGGGATATGTGTCAAACCTGGGATGAATTTTTTTGGAGCAAACTCTTGGTGGTTCCAAAGTTCTGGTCAGGAGTCCAGGGGAGAAATTCCTAGGACAATACAGGGACATCAATAATAGGAAACAGAGATGGCAACCACCTCAAACTATATTCAAGAGGCAAAGAAAAGTGCTTTATTTCGAACTATCAGAGTACACATCTACACAGCAAGCTGCTTACTCCAACTGCTGTACCCCGCATTTCACGTGGAGTAAGGGAAGTCGAAGGAAGAGTGTTCTTCCTTCGACTTCCTGCTGTGTCGACCACTCCAAAAGTCAAGTTAAGCTACTTCGACTTCAGCTATTCCATTAACGTGCCTGAAATTGCATATCTTGATTCGACTTTGTTCTGTAGAATAGACATACCCCCAGACTTTCGGCTTGTATTCCTGACTATCTTGGCTGATAACCATTGATGGACCCATCTTCCATGAAATTACCTAGTTCATTTTTGACCCGTGTTATGGTTCCGGCCTTCACAACATCCCTTGGTAACAAGTTCCATAGATTGACTGTGAATTTTGTGATGAAGTACTTCCTTCGTTAGTTTCAAACTGGCAGCTTATTAATTTCTCCGGAGGACTGGCTGGTTCTTGTGTTATGGGAAGGAGTAAATAACACTTCCTTACTCACTTTCTCCACATTGGTTATGATTTTATAGAGGTCTATCATATCCCTCCTTCGCCTTCTCTTTTCCAAGCTGGAGAATCCAGTTTTTTTAAACTCACCTCTTGTTCCATTTCCTTAATCATGTTTCCCCTTCTCTGGCTTCTTCTGAGAATGGGCAACCAGTATTCAAGCTGTGGTGTACCATAGATTTATAGAGTGGCATTATGATATTCATGGTCTCATTATCTATCACTTTCCTAATAGTTGCTAACATTCTGTTAGCTTTTGTGACTGATGCTGCACGCTGTGGATAGTTCTCTGAAAATATCCTCTCGGTGTCATATCACACGATAGCAATTGTGTTCCCATTGCAGCAGGTGAAGAGCATCAGATAGTATCAGGTGCTTTAGTTTCCACTCGGCACTTAGCCTTTAAAGGCTGTTCGCTGCTTCATATGTTCCTCCACTAGAACGTTTTTCCTTTACTAGTGTCATCCTCTTGCTTTTTCTTACCCCCAGAGGGGGCTGGCAGAATTGATGGGCCCTTAGGCAAGTAGGGGGCAGCTCTGTGCTTCCAGAAGGGGTGGAGCTTTGGGAGGAAGGGGCAGGGATGGAAGTAGCCCTCAATCAGCATCACTTGGACCATGCCACATTGTGCTCCTCCAGCCCTCGGAGGCACCCAGAATACATCGTCCAGGGTATCAGCAGTGGTAGCCAGTAGCCCTAGGCCAGTAGTCCCCAATGTTTTGGGGCTGCTGGGCACCTCTGGGCGGGGCCACTCACGCACTGCGGGTCCGGGGACGAGGCTGCTCATGGGCCTGGGGGCAGGGCCAAGCATGCGCTGCATGCCCGGGGCCGGCATCGGCATGTGCCGCTACCCCGGGGCAGAGGCCGCACATGCACCTGGGGCTGGCACCTGCTGCATGCCTGGGGGCGGGGCTAGCCCAGATTGCTCCGCGGACACACATAAATGGCCTGGCGGGCACCATGGCGCCCATGGGCACCGTGTTGGGGACCATTGCCCAAGGCCCTTGTGAATCAGTGGGGCTTGGGAAAATTACCTCCCCCTTAGTGGGCCTGCTTATACCTGCCTCTCCTTTTGCTCCCTTTCTATAATCCACAGGACGACGGTTGTTCCTTTGCTTTTGGTCCTAATGTGGGGTGTCATCAACGATGGTGCTAAATACAAGTTCAGAGCAGTGCTCAGAATCATTTCCTTTTCAAAACCAGAATTCCTTTTTCTCCCTGCTACCATCTCTTGGCTACCATGTCCCTGATACCTCACCCCATGCCATGTTGTCCTCTTGTCATTAGACTCTAGTCTCAAACACCTTGGTGTAAGGACCAGTGTTGTCTTCAAGTCGTCATTGTCAAGTCCAAGTCGAGTCTCAAGTCACTACAGTTCAAGTCTCAAGTTGAGTCTCGAGTCCCTAAAGTCACTTTCGAGTCAAGTCCCAAGTTGAGTCTCAAGTCTTAATTTAAAAAATGTCAAGTCACTTTTGTACAAGCCATCAATATCGGCATTTTGGGACAATTTTTTCACCAAGTCAATTTAACAAAATTAGGAAGTCTCAAGTCAAGTCTCAAATCACAAACAATGAACCCGAGTCGAGTCTCAAGTTGAGTCACTTAGGCAACTTAAGTCGGACTCGAGTTCAAGTCGTGGGACTTGAGTCAACCACTCTGGTACGGACCATCTTTTAGTTCTGTGTTTATACACAACTTATCAAACAGGAGTCCTGGATGAGGACCGGTAAGTGCTACAAGAATAAAAACAAACAACAACATTAGCTTTTCAAAAGATTTTCAGAAGTGTTCAGCACTGACCTATTGGTTCTGTCGACATAATCTGGGATTTCATTGGTGGGAGTCAATGGGAGGTCAGCATCAAATGCTTTTAAAAATCCCACCCTGAGTTTTATTTAGATACTTTACAGCTCAATATTGCTAGACGAGCCAGCCAAGTACAAAAAGTAGAAATGAAAGCTGAATTTCCACATGTAATAATTCACACTTCTTGGTAGCTATTCTCAAACAGAACAGGGAAGAATGTACATTGTTGCTATTTATTATTATTAATAGCAAACCTATCACTCAAACAATCAAAACATAGATCTAATGTGATTATGGATGGATGTTCCTCAAATGCTTGGCAAGTCATTCTGAACAAAAGTTCAGATGTCTAACAGAATCTAATTCAAACCTCTTGGGTCTTGAAAACTAGTTTGCCAATCTCACAAGATTTCCAGCATGACAACTCCTTCATCTACTGACGTCTGTTACAAAATCAGCTGAAACTGCTTCTGATGCAGTTTTGTAGAGTTACGAAAACATGTTCTCAACAAAGCCCTAAACACAACAATTAAAAATTGACCTGATTTGGAGTTTTGTTAAAATCAACTCAGACCCGGTTTGTTGAGCGATTCACTCGGGTTCATGAATCCTTGAAGATGTTTTGGGAAAACCGTGGATACTTATGAGGGAACCCAAGATGAGTGGTGATTTTGCATCAGCTTCTTGATTTAAGTGACACTCAAGAGCAGCAACTGAAATTCATCTTCAGATTTCTTAATTTCTTCAAACCCATCTTTATCACTATGGAAATCGTGATTCTGGGGGATGCAGAATCATGTGGCTTGAAACCAAATGCAACATACACACAACTCTTAGCAAATCAAAAGCACTGAATTTCTTCCAGCTAGGTTTAAGCAGAATTTTGTATTTAGACTTTAGTTCCAACCCATCCTTTGTTTTGCAAGTCTGCTAGACCAGACAGATCAGTTTAAAGGTAGGCAACTCCAGCTATGCGAAAGGCGTAGCTGGAGTCGGCTTACCTTAATCCAAGTTGTGGCAGTGTCCACACAGCAGGAGGCCAATGGGAGCAAACGCCTTGCAGAAAGAGAGGCCCAGATGCCAGCGGCAGCTGCTTTCAGCGTTCGATTTATGAGTCTGTACTAGACCTGCTAAATTGAATACCAGACGATCAACCCCCAGAGCATCGATCTTCTCGTAAGCATAGACATGCCCAGACAGAACAAAGAAGATAAGAGACAAGGAAAGATGAAGCAAACAGCTAAAAAAAGATTTTGGTTTGAATTTGGGAGAAAGTTTGAGTTTATTCCTATTCTTAGGCAAAGTGATCCACCCAGGAGTTGTCCAAGCCACCCGGTTGTACTCATTCAGTGCCAGTCCCTGTTACAGATGTAACAGTGTAGTTAATTAACCGATCAGCAAAAGCGTATAGGTTAATTCTACAGACAACACACATTTCCCCCCATCTGCTCCCACCTGTAAATTTTTTAGCAGGCTGGCCAGCAGCCTGGCTTGCACTGGGTCCAGGCCTTACCCTCGCTGCGGCTCTGCATTTAAAGCATTATTAGGATCTAGGTGGGCTCAGTTCTGGCTCATGCCAGGTCCAGGAGCTCAGGCTGGTTTTTAAATGGGCTTCCCTCGTGGACCAGCTCCCGCCTGGCACGCCAGGCTGCTGCCTCTGATACAGAGGCAGTAGTGGGGAATGGCAGGGGGCTCTTTGCGAGTGGGGCTGGAGCACACTGGCAGCCAGCCTCACCTCCGGGAACTATAGAATAGTCGAGTAATCGATAAGAATTCACGAGGTTACTTGACTATTCAATTAACCGATATTTAACATCCCTAGTCCCTGTCAATATTGTAACTGAGACAGCTCACTGTTTAGGGCCAAGTCATGGAAGTTACACCCAGCTCTGTGTGGGAGTGGTATGGAGTGTTGAGGAGCGACCTGGGACAAAACACATCAAGTAGTGCAACCACTTCTGGGGCTGATTGTTGCTCTTGGAGTAGAACAGATCAATTCAACATGATCGCCGCTAGGGATCTGGCCCCAACGCTGCTCTTCTAAGCCTCCTACCACCCGGGGGAATGGAGGAGGAGGTTAATTGGATGGTGCATGCCCCCATTGAGGCAGATTAGAATTCCCCCTCCTCCATCATGCCGGGGGCAAAATAAGACAAAGTAAAAACAAATGCAGCAAGCCGAGCGCCTGCCTCCCAGCTTTCTTTTAAGACAGCCTGTGTCTGAACCGTCCCTGCTCTGTACAATCATCTGACTTTTTCATTTCCAATTAACTTGGAGATTGGAAACATCTTGGGGGGGGGGGGGAGAAGGGAGTACATTCGGAGGATGTTCTTTATCATCCCCATGAAAAGAACCTCTCCATTTCAGTCATACATTGTTTGAGTTGGCAGCTGGCGGTACCCACATAAACCAATCCACAGGGGTATTTTAACATGTGCATGACATTGCTCACAGTGCAGGAGATAAAATCCCTCATGTGGAAGGCTTTGCCAGAGAGAAGATGATAAAAAACAGCTGGCCGTGTAAGTGTTCCTGCACGGAGCACACTTATGGCTGAAAAACAGCTTCTTTGACAGAGAGCTGTTGCACAGGAAGGGACGGGGGAGATATGTAAATGAGTAAGACTTCAAAATCAGATTATCAAGTGTGCCAAGTACCCATCAGGTCTCATTGACTACATTAGGACCTTTTGAGGCCTCAGCACTTCTGACACACCGGCCCATGGGTCTGCTCTATACTACACAGGAAGATGAAGTAAGACACCCAACTCCAGCTCCGTAAATTACGTTAACGTATTTTAAATTGCCAGATTCGACGCACCTTAAATCGCTGTCTGCACACGGTGAGGTCGACGGGAGCAAACACTTCTGTCAGCTTCCCTTTCTCCTCACAAGGAGTAGGAATACCAGCACTGATGGAGGCACCCTTTGAGTTCGATCTAGCGGGTCTATGCTACACCCACTAAATCGAACCCCGGATGATTGCCCGTAGTAGTGTCAATATTCCATGTAGTGTAGACATGCCATTGGTACTGGAGCAGGAGGGCCACTGGAAAAACGTAACTACTTCTTGAGGTCCCTCTCTGGGAACAAAGCGCTTTTGAAAAAAAATGACCTGAAAGTTTGACTTTTGATTCTTTTATTACTTGTCTTTCAAATTCAGGTTGCCCGAGTGCTCATCATGCCCAAATAATGTGTTTCATAGCCCAATGTTTACTGGGGTTTCCTCCCAAATCTGACAACAACAAGATAAAACATCCTAAGTGGGGCCAACCAACCCCCTCTTTCCTGTTTTTGGAATGCACTGCCATTGTTCTCCGGGCACATTGCTTGTCAGTGAGTGTATTGACATTTTATTCTTGGTTTCTAGGCCTACTTCTAAGCCCCTTGCAGTCAACGGGAAGATCCTGCCATGGATCAGTCCCTGTATATCCTGGTTTTATGTAATGCATCCTTATAGAGCAGGGGTGCGGAACCTTTTTTGGGTCGGTGGCCACGGACTCACAGAAAAAAAAATCAGTCAGGGGTTGCATACAAATAAGAAGCCCCTAACTGAGAGGGAAAAAGACACTCCCCACATTCCCCTCACTCACCAGAACTTAGGGGGGGGGGGCAGAATTGTAGATTTTATGTGCTCCAGTGTGCAGGTGCGTGGTAGGGGGGCAGGAGCGCCAGCTCAGGCTCCCCAATGCTGAGCCTTGGGGGCTGGATCCAGGCAAGCCGGGGGCCACATCCAGCCCCCAGGCCTGAGGTTCCCCACCCCTGTTATAGAGCAAGGATACATTCCACGCCCAGCTATACTAGTTTTTAGCCCAAACCATTTTCTTAGTGTTGATTTACCATTTCAGTTGTCTAGCACGCTATTCCATTTCACGCGAGCATTCCTTATAAGAAAATAAAAGATCACTTTACAGTGAATATTCATAACCCCGGACACCATTTACAGCTCGATTCTCCCCACATTTACAGCTGTGTAAATTGAGAGTCATTCTATTGAAGCCTGTGGCATTACACTAGGCAAACGTCAGATGACAGACTCAGATAGTGGAGCTCTGTTCCTGCATCAGTCTGTTGCGGCACATTGCTCTTTTCCCCAGAAGAAACGTGGGAGAAGCTGGAAAGATACTGGAGAACTCCACAGCTGAAAAATGGGTGATAAACTGTGAAGAAGCATCAGAGCTTGTGGCTTGTTAGCTCAACTGAACGTATGAAGATTTTTTTGTGGTTAAGAACAACACCTATGGGCATAAATTGTTTGTCACGCACGGAAGCTTACCGTGGGAACACTGAAATAATTCTAACACATAAATATACAGCATAGCTTGATTCTGTTTCATTTTTGGACAGTATTATCATGAATTATTTCTATTATAAAGCCTAAGAGTTCCAGACATTGACTATATTCCTCACTGTATAGGGGATGGTACAGAGAACAAAAAGATGGTCCCTCTCCTACAGCACTTACAATCTAAATAGAAGACAAGAGAAAACAGAGATACGGTACAGACCGACCAACAGAGGAGTACAAGGAAACAATACAGTCACCTGATACGCAGTAGTCTCAGCCTAGCAGGAGTCCAGTCAGCATCAAGGTTTTTGCGGCTGGGTAACTTTGCTAGGAAGGGCCCATTGGTTGAGAAGCAGCAGTTTTCATTTTCTCCCCATAAGAGGCCAATACAAGACTTTTGAGTTCTCACCCTCCACAGTCCAGGCCAGGTTTCTAGAAGAACTCAGCTTCCAAGAACGTGCACTCTGACATATGAGGCCAGACTTTCAAAGGAGCTCAGTACAGGCCAATTAAAAATCTTTCTACACAAGCTGACCCAATAAAAGATGCACTGGAACAAATGCAACTTTGGAATTTGTATGAGTCTCTGCAGAACGTATGAGTTTGTATGAGTCCCTGCTGTCCCTGCAGAAGAGAGACTCCCCAACCAGTATGTCCCCATCTTGACTTGGCATAGCATAGCTGGGTCTTCTCTCTAGAATGGCTTTGACCTGGCAGTGATGTGCTTCTTCTTGTCACTCGGCCCTCAGCCAGAACATTTATAGTCCTCCAGATACTTTCTGGAGGGAAAAAAAAGCCATAGTAACAAACAATTGAATGACCTGGCATCAGGCCTTTGGCTGTGTGGTCCTTACACCCATTCCCTCAAGGCTTCATGATTTCTCTATATTCTCATGGTCTCTTAAGGTGTGTTCTTCTTTTAAAGCTTACAAGACTACATGCTGGTGTCCTCCAAAATGAATCCCCAATGCAAAGAAACTTCTGCCTTCCTCAGGTGTGAACTTTTGTCCCTCAGAAGTTTCCCCTGTGTGCCATTTCCTCAGAGGAACATCCATTGCCATGGCTGCTTCTCCTGGAGAGTTACCCCTGTTTCATGGCCCCCCTCAGGCATTGCGCTCCACGATTCTCCTTCCGTCTGACTTCTGCCAGACCCTGCTGCAGGAACAGGCCCCTCAACCCATTCTCTCTGTATTTTTCTTTCTCTCTCTCTCTCTCTCTCTCTTTTTCTACTGAATTCTCAGTCTTTGTAGGCCTTCCTGGCTCTTTCCCAGTTGGGTCCAATCATTGCAATTAAGCCACACACAGTCAGAACGGGTAGTGAGACATTATTGCATCACAGATGCAGCTGAACCTGTCATCTCTTAAAGGACCAAATGGGCCTATAACAGTCCCTCACATATAGAGACAGACAAGATCCCGAACGAGTGCTCCAAATGGCATCTTTTAAAACCTAAAGAATGAACAACTGACATAATTATTCCCCTAGCTGTGCTGCTTTTCATTGGGACTAATCACATAAAAACAGTCTAGCCACACGTTGCCAAATAAAGGCCTTACTGCACAGAAACACGCCTAACCTGCCCTAACTTCAAGTTAACAATGGGCTGCTCTCCTTTCCTATAGCACACAGCATGACAGGCAGTGCTATGAAATCTTGTGGAACTGCGAATCCGATTTCACTTGACAATTTGATTGTGAAAAAGAAATATTTGGTCTGGTTTGAAACTTTTTGGATTCCACTACCTAGAAACATAAACATCCAGGTTCTACGTATTGGCTGTCAATTCAGTGTCTTATCACTGGACAGTTTTCATGAGAAGCAGTGTGGTCTAGTGGTTTGAGCCAGTGACTAGGACATCCAAAATTCTAATTCCAAGCCTTCCATTTAGCTATTGCAAATTACTTAAACACTCTGTATGAGATTTGCAGAAGCACCACGTGTGGCTAATTCTGATCTCAAGTCGCTCTGGTTTCAAAGAGTGTGGTACTAACAGATCCCAAACTTTGGTCTTCCATAGAAGCAGGGTTGTTCCAGCACTAAGCACAACTGAAATTTTTGCATATCCCAGTTTTCTCATCTGTAAAGTGGGGTTGATAATCTGTCTCCCCTCCAGGAATATTCTGAGAATTATATATATAAAACAATTTAAAAATCATGTGAAAATGCAATTTGCCCTATTAAAGGTGAATATTATTCCTTATTCTTGCCATAGCTTTGTACTCATCCTATATAGGGACTTGCCATAGCTTCATATCATCCTATATGGGGACTACTGGTTCAAACTATCTTTTCCGACCACCATTTCTCATCAACAACTTTGAACCAAAATGTCCACTTTCTTTCAACATTGCAGTCTCTCATGTCATGGGCTTTTGGTATTCCACAGAGTTGTGTTGCCAGAAGCTAAGATTATTATTATTGTCAAAGAGTGCTAAGTTTACAGAAGTCAATCAGATGTAAAATGATGCTGTGTTGACTTTGACTCTGCAGACACCCATGAACAATAGCTCTAAGACGTGTGAACTGCCCCATTTATATTGTCGGTCTAAGCGTTAAAGGCAACAATGTGAGTTTCATTGTTGCTATTTCACTGCTGATCATTTCTGGCAGAATCGTGTGTTAATCCTGGAATGCCTCTGACACTTTTCCAGGATCCAAAATCAAATTAAAACTGCCAGCTTCCTCCTAGACACAGATTCCGTTTCCCCATTATTTCTTCAAGGTATTGCATCAGTGTAGTTGACAACATAATCGTCTTTCTGATTGCATTATGCCAATGGCAGATATAGGGCAGGGCGAGTGGGGCGGCTGCCCTGGGCCCTGCACTTCAACAGGCCCTGTGCACGCGCTACTGCCTGTTGGCTGTGGTTGTGGCGCAAGCGCGAAATTGTGCTGCCCCGGAGCCCCGCGCTTCAGTAGGCCCCGCCAAACTCTGATCCGCCCCTGCATTATGCAACCGATTGTGGATGGAGGCCTGAGATGACTGGATTGGATAATGGCATCGCCTTGTCTGTGTTAGGTGAGGCTCATTTGCTAGTATTCTGAAATAGTGTGATTAATTATTTACTGTGTGTTACAAATCCAATTAAAAAAGTATTAATAATAGTGATTAATAGGTCAGAAAATTGGGTTTGGACTAAACAATTATTTCAATCTGCAATCCGCTGAAATTTTCGATTTTCCATCAAAAAACAGAATGCCTGAAAATGGAAGACATTCTATTTTCCTTTTGGATGGGCGTGGAAATACATTTTTATTCTGAAAATGCTGCTGCTGCTGCCTCATGGGAGTTGCGGCTTGGCTGACTCATGTCTGCATTCTCCTCCCCGGGACGGAGTCTCCAGATGGATTTTGTCTCCCATGATGCACTGTGGCCTGCTTGATGCATTGTCTCCCCGCACCAAGAGGGTGGAAATGTGGAGTGTTGTAGAAGATGGAGTCTGACAGATAGCTGGGCTTATTGTGGAAAATGAGAGCATGAGGCCCTTGAATTATTTTAGGGATGCTGTATGGTCCTGTTAGGCAGAGAATCAGACTGGATGATCCCACTGATACCTTCTGGTCCTGAACTTTATCTACAACTCCCATAAGACATCACTGCTTCATTCCAAGTGGAAATATTTTGGGGGTTTGATTCTTCATAGAAAAAAAAATCCAACGTTTCTGGGAAAAGATTTTGTGACCAACTCTAACAATTTTGTGACCAGCTCTATCAATAAAATATTCAGGCTTCCCCACACTTAGACACATGCTTCGCTTTGAGCCTGTGAGCATTCAGGCTGAACTACACAGGACCTGTTTGAAGTTAAACAGCAGCATAAATGTTTGCAAACTTGGGATGTTAGACAATTATCACGATACATTGTCATTGTAGAAAGCAGAAAGATTCTGGCACTTTCATGATCCACCCGTAGGATTGCAATGTGTCTAAGATTCACGGCCAGTTTGTGTGTCACTACAGCAGTAAGAAGATACAGCATTCAAAGTGGGGTCATTCTCTATACTGGAGGTGGGCAACACTGGTCTGCAGGCCAGATCCGGTCCACCAGGGTTAGCGGGCAGGGTTTAGAGCAGGGGTGGGCAATAAAACAGCATTGGTTCTCCGGGGGTAGCTGCTGGCAGGTCCCTCCCTACCACTATATTTATCTGCACAACTGCAGGTACTGGCAAGCGCAGTTCCTGTTGGCTAGTGAACACTGTTCCTGACCAATGAGAGCTGCAGGAAGTGCTGTCCCCATCCACATGGCTTCCTACCACTAGCCGGGAACAGTGACTTGTGGTCAACAGGTACTGCACTTGCTGGTACCTGCAGACATGCAGGCAAATATAGTGGCAGTGGTCCACCAGGGGCTAACCCACTGTCATTTTATTGCCCACCCCAGCTTTAAATCTTGTCAGAGTTCTTTAAAAATGCTGAGTGTCTATCTTGAGTCTGTCAGGATAGTAAACACAGTACAAAAACAGGAATGGAATGCTTCATTCCATTCCTATGCAACACCCACTTAGTCCTTGCCAGCAAATGTGTTTTCTTTTTCATAAGCTTTGATTGCTTAGCCTTTCATTGGAAAGCTCCTCTCTACATCGTTTAGCATGGAGAGTTTGCCATCAATGGATACGTTCAAGAGCTGGCCAAGTTTGATGCACTCTGGAAATGGCAGAACCAAATAGACCCTATTGAAGGGTCTGTTTTTGGCCCGTGCCATGGAGAATGAAAACACAGGAGCTAGACGCCTTCAGGGCACTCTTGGAAGTAACACTGGTTCAATTATTTTGTTGTTCTTTCCCTTTATGAACGTCTATGTTTCCTGGTTCTGGTCAGAGCACTCAGCTGGGAGGCCAGTTAGGAAGAATAAGGTGTGGAGTCGAATTCTCTGCATTCGAGGTTCATGCAGGGGGAAGAGATAGCTCAGTGGCTTGAGCATTGGCCTGCTAAACCCAGAGCTGAGAGTTCAATCCTTGAGGGGGCCATTTAGGGATCTGGGACAAGTCTGTCAGGGATTATAGTTGGTCCTGCTATGAAGGCAGGGGATTGAACTCAATGACCTCTCAAGCTCCCTTCCTACTCTATGGGTACATCTAGACTACAGGCTGCTGTCGACAAAGAGCGTCTAGACTACATCCAGTTCTGTTGACAAAGCAAGCCGCTTTGCCAACATGGTAGTATAGACACAAAGGACAGTGTAGATGCAATAATGCCTTCTGTCAACAGAACTCTGTCAACAAAAGGCGTTATTCCTCGTAGAATGAGGTTTACAGCTGTTGACAAAACTGCCAAGTTCTGTCGACGTTATGTCAATAGTACTCAGAGGCAGTGTAGACTATATAGTGCTCCTTCTTGCACAAAAGCCATTCTGCCTGAAAATAGGTGTAGTTTTGTCAACAAAACCCTGTAGCCTAGACACACCCATTGAGCTCAGTATATCTCCATATTTTATTTCCTTATTTCCTCAGTTAAAATTCTGTAATTGGTAGAGCCAGGAGCCCATGGTCTGGCCACTTTTATGCAGTGGTCCTGAACCAAATCAGTACAGCTGCTTCTGGAGCTGTCTAAAGCATTACTCTGGCTACATAGTTGCAACACCACTGAAATTTGACCCACCCATCCCTCCGTAGAGATGGAGCGGCAGTTGGACCGAATGGTGTTGTGATCCGAGGAAGTCTTGGATGGAAGAGTGCAGGAGAATCTAAGAACCTGACTCCCGTTGTGTACTGTGTGGCTAAGAGAGAGGGGGGATTCCTAGGCTGAGAGAGACCCAGAGTCCCAAGAAATGTCTAAAATGACACTACTGGCAGAAAATAAGGAAGAATAGGGAAAAAAATTCTTCTTTCTTCCTTTCTCCCGGTCAGTGAAATCAGCAGGTGTTTCTTGCTGAAGAGGGAGCGTTAGGCCCAAAGAAGTGTCACAAGGAAGGTATTTCAGTTTGGTTCCTGATGAAAGGGCTCATAATTTCTCACAGAATAACAAGTGAGGGTTTTTATCCTCCATTCCCACATAGGCTGCGTTTCACATGGCTTCTGATTATAAAAAGTAACCTATTTGTGACTGTTTTCATAATAAAGTCCCCAGTTTGGTTTGCAATTATCTGTGGCATCATGCTGTTTTTTTATGGCCAGCTGTTCGGACAATTATTGGGTGTTCCTGAACAGATCCAAAAATCCCAGCAGTTTCTCAAATTTTAGCACAATTCATTACAGGCCATTGGCATCAACTTTCCTCTCGTTTAAAAAGTTAAGTCATCCAGTCAGGAAGAAAACAACACTGCAAACTAACCAGCTGCAGAGCTGGAGTGAAAAAGAATGAATAGGCAAAGCCCAGCGGTTCACAAACTATTCCTAAACTGAAAGTTGTTCATCAAAATTCTCCAGTAAATGCTTGAGCATAATAGTAGATTAGTGCAGGGATTATCGCTCTTTATACAACACTAGGGCTACGTCTACACTGGCCAGTCTTGCGCAAGAACATATGCAAATGAGGTGTGGCGATGAACATTGCTGCACCTCATTTGCATACTTAATGAGCCACCATTTTTGAGCGAGGGGCTTTTGTGCAAGAAGGAGGTGTCTACACTATTCCTTCTTGCACAAACCCCTCCTCTTGTGCAAGAGCCGTTCTGCCAGAAAATAAGCAGCAGAACGACTCTTGCGCAAGAGGGGGGTTTTGTGCAAGAAGGAGTAGTCCTTCTTGCACAAAAGCCTCTTGCGTGAAAATGGTGGCTTGTTAAGTATGCAAATGAGGCACGCCGATATTCATTGCCGAGCCTCATTTGCATATGTTCTTGCGCAAGACTGGCCAGTGTAGAAGTAGCCTAGATTTATCTGACATTGCTTGGGTCCTTAACCCAAATAAGGTTTGTTTTTCTTCATTTAAATCATTGCTCTGGGGTGGGGGTGGGGAGCAGGGGTTCAGTAGGCAGATTGCCCTGAGGAGAGAGGACAATCTCAGCCGTCTCACCACAGCAGCTTGAGGCTAGGTGAAAAGTGTCTCTTCATGGCCAGCACAGCTGCAGCAGGCATGTTCCCCAGGTGGGGGGCGGACACACACACACACACACACACACACACACACACACACACACACACACTCTGAAAGATATTAGAGAGAGATGTTGTTTTCTCAACCCTTGCTGGCCCAATGGGGTTACAGCTGTCCTGGTCCCCATCTCTGGTCCCCTGCAGCTCTGCTATGGTCATTATACAAAATAATTGCCCTGGCTACCAGACCCCTCCCTTTCCATGTTATGAGAAACAATTGAATTCCAAGCACATCCCATTGTCCTGGCACAACCAAACCTGTATCTTGCTCTAGGTTAGGAGAAGAGGAAGAACTTCGTGGTCCTAGCTCTTATTGTTTAGGAGGAGTTCTCAAACGGATTCACATATGGATGAATGGACAGACACAGAGGCAGACAGATGCACAAACACTCTCAGATATATAGTTAAATAACTATGTCTACTAAGTCAGTATAGTCATAGGCGGCCTAGAAGTATCCATACTGCTGCTCTGGTAGGTTCTCGTAGCTTCTGCAGTAGATGGCAGGAGTCCACAAGAGGGCTCCCAACCTATTTAAAGGGAGACTGTCAAGCTGTAGTGTTCAACATGGGGGACAAGCCCTCCAGGGAGATCAATAATAGGGCAAGGGAGAAGGAATGAATAGCTATCTGCCCCCTTTCTTGATGAGTCCTCAGACCGGGTGTATTATTGCATTCGTGAACTGTTCCAATTCTTTGTGTACATCTATTCAGAACATGGATTCCTTAGCTGTGAGGCTAAAGAGGTGGAATTCCCAAAGCCTTTTGATGTCTTCCTTTCCCCCCCTTCATAACCCTGTATTTTGGGTCTGAGCCATAGGTCTAGTCAAGCCAAAGAAAGGAAATCCATCCCCTTGGGGACCATTCAGTACAGCTGTTCTGACAATCAGCTGATACAGCCAACTCATGATACAGATTTACATTTCTATCCACAGTGTTAAAGGGTTCCAAGGTTACTGTAGGTTTGTTTGTGCAGCATGACTGGTGGAACTGAATGAATCATATCTTTTCAGAGGAATTTCACCTCCTTTTCTGTTTGTGAAATGCCCATTAACAAATCATGATTTTTTAACACTTTTGTTATGATTCAACAATACATTTTTTCAGAATTTTTTAAAAATCAGTTGCGGTTCTTCATCATGTTTGGTCATATACATACGTGGCATCATTTTTTCTCCACAATAGAGCAAGCTTAACTAATGGGATCAGGTTGTTGGGATGAGTGTACAAGGAAAGAAACTTTGAAATTTTCTGCATCAGATTTTCCATTGCCCTTCATCTTGTGCAGTCATGTACAACAATACGACATGGGATAAACCATATTTAGACTGTGAGCGCATTGGGACAGGTTCTTTTGTTCTGTGTATGTATAATGCTTAACACAATAGGATTCTGGACATGACCAAGGCTTCTAGGCATTATGACGAAACAAAAGAATAATCTTCATCCTTCAGATTTAGTAGCATTTTACATGCACTTGGCAGTCACTTTCCACGGGTGTTTATAAGTATTGCAGAAAGCAACTAGAGATGTATGGGAAATGGCATTTCTATCTCACTGCAAACTCCATGTTTTGTTTTCATCTGAAAATAGAACAAAAATTGAAATGCAATTTTTCATAGAATTAACTGGCCCTCGCATTTTTTTAAAAAAAAGTCAAAATGACAAAAGCCTCTCTGATCGGAACAAAGAGTTCTATTTGGGAATGTTGGCATCTTAAACATTTCCAAATACTGAAATATTAAATTTAAAGGTAAGTTGTTAAAATATGGGAAGCATTTACAACTGATTTTATTGTAACCACTGATCTATGAAGCTATGAACAAATTAAAACTTCCTTAGATTCAAAAGCACACTATGAAGTAATTATGTTGGGGGGTCTAAGTGGCCCCAGGATCAAACACTTAAAAAAAAAGTTGCACACTTTATAGGTGTTAGGGCAAAGTGACCATACTTAGACAATACAGAAATAGCCATAACAACAATATAATTCAAATATAATCTGAACAAACTAGAAAAATGGTCTAAGGTAAATAAGATGAAGTTTAATAAGGAGAAATGCAAAGTGCTCCACTTAGGAAGGAACAATCAGTTTCACACATACAGAATGGGAAGTGACTGTCTAGGAAGGAGTACGGCAGAAAGGGATCTAGGGGTCATAATGGACCACAAGATAAATATGAGTCAACAGTGTGACAATGTTACAAAAAAAGCAAGCATGATTCTGGACTGCATTAACAGGAGTGTTGTGAGCAAGACACGAGAAGTCATTCTTCTGTTCTACTCTGCACTGATTAGGCTTCAGTTGCAATAGTGTGTCCAGTTCTGGGCACCACATTTCAAGAAAGATGTGGAGAAACTGGAGAAGGTCCAGAGAGAGCGACAAAAATTATGAAAGATCTAGAAAACATGAGCTATGAGGGAAGACTGAAAGAATTGGGCTTGTTTAGTTTAGAAAAGAGAAGATGGAGAGGGGACATGATAGCAGTTTTCACATATCTATAAAGGTGTTACAAGGAGGAGGAAGAAAACTTGTTCTCCTTAGCCTCTAATGATAGAACAAGAAGCAATGGGATGAAATTGCAACACGGGAGATTTAAGACGGACATTAGGAAAAACTTTCTACCTGTCAGGGTGGTTAAACACTGGTCTAAATTGCCTAGGGAGGTTGTAGAATCTCAATTACTGGAGATATTTAAGAGCAGGTTGGATAGACATCTATCAGGGGTGATCTAGAAAGTGCTTGATCCTGCCGTGAGGACAGGGGACTGGTCTTGATGATCTGTCAAGGTCTCCTCTAATTCTAGTGTTCTATGATTCTATGATTCTATAAAGGGATGTAGTAGTATGGTAGTAGTAAATGTGGTAGTAAATCATCTATTATTTTGCTGACAAGTAGTGAACATATGAAGTTTTTACCCTTAGCACATTTGATGTAGGTTTTACTCTTGTCCTCTGGAAGAGATTTGCACATCTATTCCTTTATTTAAGCTAGGTCTACATGCATAGGGAACATCAAATCAAGATACACAACTCCAGCTATGTTAATTAAGTAGCAGGAGACCACATACTTCATTTCATGTTTCCCCGCTGTCTCCACAGCAGGAGGCTGACTGGAGCGAATGTTCCCATTGGTTTCTCTCACTCCTCACAGAAGCAGGAGTACTGGCAGAGGTGCCCTCTGAGTTTGATTTAGAGAGCCTTAACTAGACTGGCTAAATCAAACTCCGGAAGATCTATCGCAGCATCATCAATCCTCCATCTAGTGAAAATATGGCCTTAAGCTCTGGATCAGAGCATTAAACATTGCTTCCCTAAAAGCCTAAGGACTTGGAAAGACTACAGAATTTTTCCCCCACCAGTAGTTTCACCATGTCTGTACCCACATCCCCAAGGAACATCTGTTTTACTCAGATTTATTATGTCATGTATGAACCAACAAAATCCAAATAATATATGCATTCACGCGTGCAGTGTGCATGTGCCAAGCAACAGTAGGTCTTTGCCCCAGCCATGTTATATGTCAAATGTGGGCTTGCCAGAAAATGCATCTGACAATTATGGCTAGAGAAACTCAAGAGTAGGCATCCCAGAAAAAAAAATCAAATGAGCAGTATTATCTCCAAAGAAATCAATTTACTGGACAATTGAGACAAATGTTATGTGTGGTCTTCCAGACGCTCCAGCAATCTTTTGGTGTGTTTTTTTTAAAATACCACTGAAACTATCATAAAAACAATGCTGAACGAATCATATCATAACTGCTGCCTCAAAATAAGAACAAGCTGATTTTGGAAAACCTGCCTCATTAATGTGGGGTCCAACTAACTCCAAAACTTTTTGAGTAACTTTGCTACACTAACACCACAATTGGTATGCAGACAAAACCAATGCTAACAAGTTGTCCTCATATAATTCGAGAACATTGGAAAAGAGGAAAGGCTGTGGTTTGTCATGTTCTATTTTTGCACATGTTTGGGATCCAAGAATATAATACTTTCATTTTTCCCATTGGCTACGTTAAAGGTTTACCTGACTCTATTACCTTTAGGGCTTGTGTACACTACAGAAAAGATCAACACTGCCGCAGTCGATCTTCCAGGGCTTGAATAAGCAGGTCTAGTAAAGACACACTCTTTCAAGCCATGAGGGCGTTCCCATTGGTACTGGTATTTCTGCACTTCACCAGGAGTAAGGGAAGTTGATGGGATTGTATGCTCCCATAGACCTCTTAGTGTGTGAACAATGCCAAAATGTGATTTAAGATACTTAAGCTGACTTTCCCCATTACTGTAGGCCAGGTCCTAGTAACTTGTTTCACTACACAAAAACCACAATAAGTAGGATGATAAAACTGTGTGAAAAGACTGAACACATTCTAGTGTGAGACTACTTAAGGTATGAAGAGCCACAGGTTTGCCACAAAAATGTATTTAGATTTTTATGCACATTGTAGGGTCCGACAGACCCCAAAACGTGAGAAGGGTTATGTTGTGTGCCAGGCAACAGTTCTATAGAGGTTAAGTCTTACTCTCCAGATTTTACCACCTGTTCTGTGATTCTTACGTTAGAGCTGCAAGATGGAATTAGAACAATAGGGACAACTATATGGATTCCCTTTGTAAAGTGTTTTGAGATCTCCTGAGTGTTATATAAAGAGCTCGGCATTGTTATTTGTGTAAAATAACTAACACAAAGCTCCCTCCCCCAAACGGAACCGTTTTTAGTCAACCCAGCTTTTTCTTGTTCTTTATTTAAATCTTCATTTCTCTCTGAACTTCTTGGGACAGAAGTAGAAACCAAAACACCAAGTACATGAATAGCACCACAAACAATGGTCATGATTAGCTGAAAAGAGCCGTCAGCCAAAATACCGCAGCAAAGTTATTTCTGCAATATTCCTGATCCATCTGGAAGTTCTGGAAATACTCTTATTTGCCCAAGGCAGTTTAGGAAAGTTTTGACAGCTGGATGCTTTCAATATTTGTCCATCTTTAGCTACATTTTATCATTTCCTTGTTTTAATACTCCAAAGGAATCAGGAGATCATTAAGCTTCATAGCTTCCATTCCTGTATGTTTGATGTTAACATATTAATGTCTGATCTGCCAAGTCTCTCTGTGGTAGTGAACTATAATTATCCCCATTTTACAGACTGGGAGACTGAGGCACAGAGCTTAAGTGACTTGCCCTAATGCCTCATTGGTACTATAAGTCACAGCTGGGAACAGAGTACAGATTTCCTGAGTTCCATGGTTGCACCTTCACAGCTAGATCATTCTTCCTCTAAAAAAAAAGTAGCATCTGGCAGCTTATGTGAAAACTTCACTACTTTTCCACTTTTGAACACTAGAGTTTTTGTTAGGGCGAGACATGAAAGGAGGCTGAATCTGTGAGTCAGAGTTTTGTTAAGTGCTCGATGTTCCTGTTCCTCTCCAAACCGCTCTTCCCTCAGAAGTTCATAGCTTGGCAGGGTCCCACAGCGAAACATGTGTATCTCATGACTAAGAGGAAGATTTCAGAGTGCGGTGTGGGTATTCTTCACGTGTCGATGTAGGAGCCGTTTCAGAATCCATGAGTCATGCAGAAAGGGGGGGACTTTCCAGAGAGGAACGAGAGTGCCAGTGTGCTGGTAATCTGAACCCGTCCTGACTGCTACAATCAAAGAAAATGGGAGAGGGAAATTGAAAATGACAACTAAAGCATGTATTGGGCTACTCAAGCAATGCGGCAGGCGGTCACAGATGATTGATATTACATTGGCTGACAAAATCTTTTTAAATTTGACTGATTTTTACAAATAAAATTCCTTCTGATTAACAAGCCTGTGGCCTTTGATGTGGAATTCCAGTCCCTCCACTCTCTCTGTTGTGAAAGTCCAGATAAATTAAGACTAGAGTAACCACATCTGATTTAGAATCCAGTGTACAAATTACCCCTCCATCTCTTTATTGTTCCTGGACTAGCACCAAGCAAGATTCCCGACACTTCTAACATCATGTTTCAGGGTGCATTGAAGTGGGGATTGTATTCGCTTTGTTTGGTTTATGTTACATGAAATTTCTACCATCCTTGAGTAACCCCGTGTGCCTCAGTTTCCCTTGGCACTGCACCTGTAGCAAGATGGTGGTGGAAATGTTGGTGTGACAGCCTTCCTCACGTACACAATGGCTGATGCGTTCTGCAACCTGGGGCGGGGGGGGGCTAATCAGGTAACACCTTTTCCCTGGGAAGCTGAACATAAACTGGAGGCGGGGCTGGCTGCAGGGGGAGATGGGTTATGGGGTATGTGAGTGACTCCCAGCTCGGGGAACAAAGTTGGGGGGCGGGCTGGGCCATTGGCTCTGAGACCCCTCTCCTCAACCTGGACTGTGTTGACTGCTTCTGATTCCTGTGCTAACAAGTCTGTTCTACCCGCTCTGTCCCTGTGGACTAATAAACCATCTGTTCTACCCGCTGGATGACTGTCAGATCTGACAACGGAGGGGGGCCCAGGGACTCCCCACACCTCAGTAACACAGGGAAAACCTGAACCCGGGGAAAAAACCAACCCTGAAACACAACCAGCCTTCAATAGCCAAGAAGTACAGGGTCAAATTCCAACTTTTATGCTGGAGATCTGTGGGCAGAAGGCTAGGATTGCGGAGGGACCTAGAGGACTTACATGAAACAGGGGCTTTGTTGTGTGTGGTGCTGGACAGCACCGTCGGAGAAAGACCGGCCCTGTCCTGACGTGTTGGGGAGAGATTGTAAAGAGACAAGGCGAGTGGGAAGGAAGTCTGAGAAGAGAGAGAAGTAGGTCAAGGTCACCCAGAAGCTTAGCAACAGTGTCCCAAATGGCACTCTGGACTTCAGAACCCTAGCCGACCGATCGGACTGCACTACCTCGCTCATGCGCTGTGGCCATTTCGAACCAGCATCTGACTTTGGACCTACCAATCCTTTCAATGGTTTTTTCTCAACGAGGGTACAAGAAACGCCAAGAACTAATGATTTCCAATTGATACTCAGGGCACTGGGGTTCTCCCTAGGAAAGGGTGCCATCGTGCAGCTACTATCTACACCTCTCTCTGGCAACCAGCTATTAGCCCTTAACACAAATATACACACTACGGACAATCACTTACCCCAAGGGTCCTGCTCTCCATCACCTGGAGAACTCCCTCAAGAAATTCCCTCTTAGCTACCCCTGTTGGCTAGCAAGGGGTGAGGGCCATGTGTGAGCACTTTGTCAAAGTCAGGCCAGAAGGCTGCCATAGAGTGGGAAACAGCAGCCCTGAAAGAGTGAAAGGCTCACTCCCCTGTTCAATACAAGTGGGTTCGATATTAGGAAAAACTATTTCCCTAGGAGGGTGGGGACGCACTGAAAGGGGTTCCCTAGGGAGGTGGTGGAATCTCCATCCCTAGAGGTTTTTAAGTCTTGACTTGACAAAGCCCTGGCTGAGTTGATTGAGTTGGGGTTGGTCCTGCTTTGGGCAGGGGGCAGGACTTGATGACTCCTGACGTCTCTTCCAGCCCTAGGATTCTATGTTAGGGCAGGTCAATCAGGATCAGCTGACAAGGGGTTCTCTCAGGCAGAGTAGGATCAGCTGAGACAGGGCCACCTTGGCCCAATTAGGGGAAGCTAATTCCTCTTCAGCGTTGCCCCCAGACCTTTTTAAAGCCTCCCTTGTTAGAAAAGGAGCAGGTGAGTCCCATAGGCATCTACCTACCAAACCAGAGACAGCAGGGGAGTGAGCAGCTTCCGGAGGACAGGCTGGGTTCCCTATCCCAGGGGAAGAGCACAAGACTAACCCTCAGCTGAGGGTGAGGCAGATAGGGGGTGCTTTACCCGAGGCCCATCTTGCCATGGGGAAAGAGTGCAGAGGCTGGCAAGGAAGAGAAGGGCCCTTGTCACTGTATCTGGTATATGCTCCCTTAGTCTGCCATATGTAAGTGACTAGCTTGGGACACACATGCAGGCTACGTCTACACTGGCATGATTTTCCGAAAAAGGCTTTTAACGGAAAAGTTTTCTGTTAAAAGCATTTTCGGAAAAGCATGTCTAGATTGGCAGGATGCTTTTCCGCAAAAGCACTTTTTGCGGAAAAGCGTCCATGGCCAATCTAGACGCGGTTTTCCGCAAAAAAGCCCCGATCGCCATTTTCGCGATCGGAGCTTTTTTGCAGAAAACAGTACTGTGCTGTCTACACTGGCCCTTTTGCGCAAGTCTTTCGGAAAAAGACTTTTGCCCGAACGGGAGCAGCATAGTATTTCGGGAAAAGCGCTGATGATTTTACAGGAGATCGTCAGTGCTTTTCCGGAAATTCAAGAGGCCAGTGTAGACAGCTGGCAAGTTTTTCCGCAAAATCAGATGATTTTGTGGAAAAACTTGCCAGTCTAGACACAGCCGCACGCTGAGTATTTGCCAAACGGATCTGGAAAAAAAATTTATCTTTAGGTTGCTCAGAGCTGGAACCAATGTGTGGGGAGTCTGTAGAATAGGATATGTTTTCATTGGATAACTTTGTTGGTAGCTTCTGCTTCTTTCTCCCATTAGCTATCGAGGCGTGCAGTGAAAAAAAATAATGGGGAATTGGAAGAGTGAAACATCCTCACTCTAACTAGCTGTGGGGGGGAGGGGAACCTTACATGCTTGCTGTAGACAGGCATAGCAGCCTGTGGATACATAGCTGGCTCATTTTGGAGGAGGGCATGTCTCTGTACTTACTAATATGAGGACTTTCTTGTCCACCCAAAGGCTGATGTGGGACATGATCCTGATATCAAATTTTTCTTGGCACAGGACTGAGGGGTTCCTCAATCGCACTTGGTAGCCTGGCTGTTATCATTCCCACACAGATCCGGCCAGCTGACACACAGTATAAATCCTATCCTTTTGTTTATTTTTAAAAAGTAGTGCCTTTGTCATAATGGCAAATATGTTTTGCTTTCTAGCTTGTTTGTGAGTTGGTTCTGGAATATGTTGGGCCTGTGACATGTGCGCTATTTACATGGACAGGGTAGATCACATGGTATATTTCTGCTTCCAGATGAGATGAATATGACTAAGGATCAGCTTTCCTGGGAGACTATGAAAGGATCAGAAACTGGAACTCAGCCTTCCATTAATATTTAGCAATATTGGTTTTGCACGGGTCACTGGGGGAAACGTTCCTGTCAGGAAAGAGTTTCAGTAAAATATTCAGAGAACCAATGCAAAAGGGGCATGAATAGTTTCAAAGGAAACTCCTTTGGCAGTTGTGTTATTCTGTATGTGTAAAAATAAGGAGTATTGTAGCACCTTAGAGATTTCTTAGAGCATACGTTTGTGTGGGTGAAACCCACATGAAAGCTTACGCCCCAATACATCTGTTAAGTTTCTAAGGTGCCACAGGGCTCTTTGTTGTTTAAAAGTGTGCATGGAAGATTATGTGAATTTATTCCCAGAACCAAGAATTCGAGGAGAGAGCCCTAACTTTGAAATGCCTTTGAGATTATACCAAGCCAATATTCTTTTGATACGGAGGGAAGGAAAAGCACTTCAAACACACACCCATCTTTTTTTTAAATTCAGTGGTCAGAGTTTTAGAGGCGTTCCACATCTGACCATGTCTAATTCAAAATCTGTATTTATTTGGCATTTATCACAGCCGACAAGT
This sequence comes from Pelodiscus sinensis, assembly GCF_052426305.1. NCBI lineage: Eukaryota > Metazoa > Chordata > Testudines > Trionychidae > Pelodiscus > Pelodiscus sinensis. Next base: position 7,398,501 of record NC_143057.1, read on the forward strand.
CTGGAACGCTCTCCCGATGTGATAATTTCTCATTTTTCCTGTAGTAAATTGAAGGCTATTAATCTTCCTTCATAAAATAAATATTTCTGAAGGGTCCTGTTGAACTTTTAACAGAAACTCAATGTTTGAGGAACATTCCTTCCCTTGAACAGCTTCATCTGTTGTTTGTTTTCAGTTGTCCAGACTGGTAGGGCTTCCCTATGATCTTTTTGGGTCAAAGGATGAGAACCTTTGCTGGTACAATGGGTTAGGACAGATATACTTCACTCTGAGGAAATCTGTGTGGAAGGAAATGTGGACAGAGTCTGGAAACACACAGAGCCCATTTTCATGTATGAGTGTGCATTCACACACACATAGTAATAATGTGGTCAGAATAACACCCACTGAAATAAAATGTGGGGGATTTCCCCTACACGGAGAGCTGATGGGCGCACACTTTTACACATTTGCACAGTTGTGGTAAGAGGCTTTCGGGGATGCCTGTTTGCCCCAAATGTAGAGTCGCTGAGTGTTATTTTGGTTAAGGGGCAAAGACTAGGGTTACTACACTCCCCTTTATGGGATCAGAGCTTTGCAGGAAAGAGCTGGTCAGGGATGAACAAAAGCATGGTTGATTCCAGTGTCCCCAAACCCTAGTTTCATTGACATCCTATCATTTTTTTTCTCCTGGGTAGCCTGCTGATGGAAGTGGGAGGGGGGGAAAGGACAATTATCACAGGGCTCAGAAATTCAAACAGCTCCCAGCTGTTACTACGGCAGCAGCAGCGGTGGCCGGAGACTTGGGCCCTTTAAATCTCCTCTGGAGCTTCATGTGGTGTGCTGCGGGCAGCATGGAGGGCTCCTTGGAGTAGGCACCGCACACCCCAGCCCCTCCCATTCCACATGAAGCCTTGTCTCTTCCCCAGGTGTGGAGCCAGGCTCCCCTCCACCTTGTCCAGGGGCGAGGCTGTCAGCTCCACTGCTCCTGGGTTTCAATATCTAATTTAGAATCCAGTCAGGTAGATGAGTACTTCAAAGGCTCTGCCTAGCTCTCTAAATACCGTACACACGGGCTGCCTGCTAGAGGAGCAATTGTGATTTCTGCTGTGCTGGTATTTGCCAAGCTGATTCCCACTGCTGCTAATGCTCCACATATATCTAATTACTTTCCTTCCTTATTGCCCATTATGAATGTCAGTTGCTATCAGGAGTTGAAAATGAACAGATAAGATCTCAGATCTGCCTGCAATTAATAGTAGGGAAGTTTGGCATCTGTTCCACTGCTAAAATTTCCTGGGTAATAAATGCAGACTAGTTGAGATGCATGGCAAAGGGGCAGAGTGAAATTGGTAAAACAGAATCAGGGAATATGGCTTTAGATCATGTTTGAACACAGCAGAGACGTTCCAGGGGGAGAAAGAAATAACCCTTTAAGTGACTTTTAACACATAGTGTGATGGACTTCCATACATGGGCAGGTCTGCTTGCATGGTTGGGATGGTGTCATCTCTGTTGTTATTTCAAAGGGATTCAGTTGAGCCCGAGCGAAAGGCTACGGGGACACTTATTTCCTTTGAAACTAGGGTTGTTTTTCAGGTTGGGATTAAATGGATCAGGCACAAGCTAAACAGAACTCAGCTACTCAAACTGAAATAAGCTTGCAGCCAGCCACTGTGAGGATCAGCAGCCACAAGGCTAATTGTGCAGACATGCCCTTACCTCTTGCATCACAGGCTCCCGAATTTAGGGGTTAGCAGAAGAAAGGGGAAGTGAGTTCTACAAGTGAGCATGGTCACCTGATACCACTAGAGAGATCTGTTACAGGAACCATCAACATGGGTACCCCAGCTGATACTGATGGGGAAGGCAGAATGGGGCCTCAGTTCTCAGTTATGTTCAAGGACTGAAAGGAACAGCTCAGGAAGGTGATGAGCACACATTACCTTTGTGCCCCGTCCTAGGTAGGTTAGGCCTCAGGCAAGTCTTTGATACAGATGAAAGTAGCCTGAATGTGGCTCTAAATTGAGCAAGCTGACAAAAAACGCAGCTGTGGGGGGCAGCCAATCAGCTGGGAGGCAGTTGAATCTCTCCTGCATGGCTGCACTAGCGCACAGCTTACTGGGAACACTGGATACAACCTCCTTTTTCACAACAGTTGGACAACCCTCCACCCCAAATCACCAATCAGGATGGCTATGTCTAGATTGCATCCCTTTTTCGTAAAAGGGATGCAAATTAGACGTATCGCAATTGCTAATGAAGCGGGGATTTAAATCTCCCCCGCTTCATTAGCATAAAAATGGCTGCCGCTTTTTTTCAGCACGGAGCTTTGCCGGAAAAAAACATCAGTCTAGACGCGGATCTTTCGGAAAATAAAGCCTTTTCTGAAAGATCCCTTATCTCTCTTAAAATAAGGGATAAGGGATCTTTCGGAAAAGGCTTTATTTTCCGAAAGATCCGCATCTAGACTGGCGCTTTTTTTTCCGGCAAAGCTCCATGCCGAAAAAAAGTGGCAGCCATTTTTATGCTAATGAAGCGGGGGAGATTTAAATCCCCGCTTCATTAGCAATTGTGATACGTCTAATTTGCATCCCTTTTATGAAAAAGGGATGCAATCTAGATGTAGCCGATGTGTTGCAGATAATACCAAGCAGGGAGGAGTTGCAAGCACTTTGGTGGACAAGTGTTCGTGATAAAATGGAGAACTGGTGTGAAACAAACCTGATGAAGTTCTCCAAGTAAAAATGCAAATATTACACGTGGGAAGGAATACTTAATTGCAAAACTCAAAATAGGAAATGACATACAAAGGAGTGGGAAGTATACTAAATAAGGGTACATCTAGACTACTCTCTTTCGAAAAAGCCCTGCTTGCGTTCAAGAACGCCTTTTTTAAGAGCTTTTTCGAAAAAAGGCATTCTACTTTTACCAGGAAGGTTTACCAATATCGAAAAAACCACTTTTTTCAAAAAATCTCCGTAGGCTAGACACACCCTCAGAATCAATAATGTAATAGTGTTGTGAAAAAACAAACAAATGAACAAACATCATTCTGGAATGATGAACGAGGACTATGTATCGCAAGATATTCTTGGATATATTAGCAAGACACAAGGAATAATTTTTTTCAGTCTACTCAGTATAATAAGCTCTCAACTATAATACTGTGTCCAGTTCTGGTCACTGCAGTTTGGGGAAAATGTGGACAAATTGGACAAATCCCAGAAAAGAGCAACACAAAGTATTAAAGTTCTAGAAAACATGACCTGTCAGGAAAGCTTATTGAACTGGGAGAAAAGGAAACTGAAGAGAGACATAACAGGCTTCAAAAACTTCCTAACTAAGAGACATAAACATTGAATACGTCTAGATACTTATAGATAGACCATGACAGATGAAAACATATACCAATAACCTAAATGGGACTGTAATCTCTTTGGAACAAGGACAGTCTTTTATTCTGGACATTTCTTTCAAAGCTCCTTGGCTTTGTCTACACTGGCGGCTTCTTGCGCAAGAATATTTTGTGCAAGTGTTCTTGTACAAGAAGTCTTGCGCAAGAAAACATCCACACTGCCATGTGCGAGCTGTGCTTTTGCACAAGAGCACCCATGGCAGTGTGGACGCGCTCTTGCGCAACAAAGCTCTGATGGCCATTTTAGTCATAGGGCTTTCTTGCACAAGAAATCCCTGCCAAGCGTCCACACTGCCCTCTTGCGCAAGAGCTCCTGCTCAAGAGAGCTTACACCTGTTAAAAAAGAGCATAGCTCTTGCGCAAGACGCCCTCTCTTACCACGCCCTACTGTAAATGTACTTGCGCAAGAGCGGGCGGGCAGTGTGGACGCTCTGCAGATTCTTGCGCAAGAGCGGCTGTACTTGTGCAAGAAGCTGCGGGTGTAGACATAGCCCTTGAGCTGTGGCTTTCCAGTTAATTGCTACTGTGACACAAATTGGACAGCATACTAAGAGCAGGCAAAAAACAAACACAAAAGGAAAGACAATGTAAAGACTACAGAATGGTTGGCTCTTTGTATTAAAAGAAAATAGGTGATACAGAATGCATATTTGCCTTAAAATCAGTTTTGCCAGAAAAAAAAATCAAAATTCAGGTAAAAACCAGTATTTTTGTTAAAAGGTATAAACTAACTGATCCACAATGTAATTTATTCACAACTGTTTGATTTGTACATATTATAATGAACCATGGTGAGTATTAAAGAGAGTTTTTTTTATGAAGTCCTTAAGGGCTGTGTCTACACTGGCATAAATTTCCGGAAATGCTTAAAACGGAATACTATTCCGTTTTCAGTTTTTCCGGAAAAGGAGCATCTACATTGGCAGGCTGCTTTTCCAGAAAAGCCCTTTTTCCAGGAAAAGCATCTGTGGCCAATGTAGACGCGCTTTTCCGGAAAAGAGCCCCGATTGCCATTTTCGCGATCGGGGCTTTGTTCCGGAAAAGACTACTGGGCTGTCTACACTGGCCCTTTTCCGGAACAGTGTTCTGGAATAAGGACTTATGCCCGAGTGGGAGCAGAATAGTTTTTCCGGAGTAGCGGCTGATTTTGTACAGTAGAGCATCGTTGCTTTTCCGGAAATTCAAGGGCCAGTGTAGACAGCTCGCAGCTTATTCCGGAAAAGCGGCTGAATTTCCGGAATAAGTGGCCCAGTGTAGACACAGCCCTTTAGTTTAGTAGACCGATAGTACAAACCCAGGTTTGTGTATGTTGCTAACCTTTCCATGAAGGACTGTATGAAAGAATGTGCAGCTGTAAATGACGGAGATGACTTACTTGGTAAATCTTGTGACACGTCTCCACTTAAACTCCTAAGAGGAAGTGGGTTTTGCCCACGAAAGCTCATAATAACATTATAAAATAGCGCTGCTGTGTAGACATGCCCTACAGTGCCACAGGACTATTCATTGTTTTTAAAGTTACAGACTAACATGGCGTGCCCTCTGAGATTTGTGATGTGTGACGGTGAGCATAAAAATGGCAGCAAATAGACCCTGACACGTACCCCATGCCTGTCTTCAACCGTCTAGTGTGGGACTGTCAAACTGCAGTGTAAATATTTGGGTGGAGACTGAAATTTGAGGGGAGGGCCTCAAAACCTGGGCACCAGTTAGAGCTTAAACATCTACATCACGGTTTTATCGTCTCACAGCCTGAGCCCCATGAGCCTAAGTCAGCTGACCCAGGCCAGCCACAGGCCTTTAGTTGCAGTATAGCTATGCTATACCCTTAAGGCATGGTAACCTGGGATGAAAATCTAGAGTGCTTTAGTACGCTGCATCCTACCTGGGGGTCTGGAACCTGCTGATGTGCACTAGACATTCCCCAGCATCCTTCAGTCTTGTCTCCACTTACCGGGAGATCAACACTGTCGAGATCAATCTCCTGGGGGTTTATTTATTGGGTCATACAGAAAAAGGGAAGTGGGAACAAAGGTTTCTCCATTGGCCTCTCACTGTGGGAACTCAAAGAAATTTGAACTTATCTTGGCATTGGAAAAGGTTCAGAAAAGAGTAACAAAAATGATGAGGGGTTTGGAATGGGTCCCATGTGAAGAGAGATTAAAAAGACTTGGGCTTTTCAGCTTAGAAAAGAGGAGACTAAGAGGGATATGATAGAGGTCTGTAAAATCATGACAGGTATGGAGAAAGGGAATAAGGAAAAGTTATTTACTTGATCCCATCACATAAGAACTAGGGGTCACCACATGAAATTAATGGGTAGTGGGTTTAAAACAAACAAAGGGAAGTATTTCTTCACACAGCGCACAACCTGTGGAACTCCTTGCCAGAGGATGTTGTGAAGGCCAGGACTTTAACAGAGTTAAAAAAAGAACTAGATAAATTCATGGAGGTTAGGTCCATCAATACTTATTAGCCAGGATGGGCAGGAATGATGTCCCTAACCTCTGTTTGTCAGAGGCTAGAAATGGAGAGGGATCACTTAATGATTATCTGTTCTGTTCACTCTCTCTGGGGCACCTGGCAGTGGCTGCTTTCAGAAGACAGGACACTGGGCTAGATAGGCCTTTGGTCTGTACTAGTATGGCCATTCGTATGTTTCAAGGTATGTCAACTCCAGCTACACTATTCACATAGCTGGAGTCCTGTATCTTAATTAGATTGTATCCCCTGGTGTAGACCTGGCCTGAGTGTCTTAAGCAGCTGTTCTCACGTACAGGTAGCAGAGTTCACTACTCATCATGCCTGGGGAAAATTATTTGCATATTAACTTGCAAAAAGAGAGCCCCATCTCTCTCCTTGGAAGAGGTTACCAAAGGCTGTTGTGCAATTCCCATGACTGGAAGTTTTAAAGAACAGGTTGCACAAACTCCTTTCAGGGATGGTTTAGATGCAGTCTTATTTAATCATGCTGCAGTGAGAAGGGATGGACTAGGTGGCATCTTGAGGTCATGTCTAGTCTGATCTGTAGAAGTGACAGCAAACTATTCTTGTGAGTTACTGCAATAATTTAAGCAGCTAGAATGACCTTCAGTTCTATAGCACTCTGGGCTGTTCACAAGAAAGCTGTATGTTACTTAAGGATTTCATTCTAGACAATTTTGCAATTTGGAAAATGAACAGTTGGGAATTTTTTTTTTAAGTTCCTTGTCAGCAACTGAATCATCTGGGAAGACTGTATTGATCATCTCTCTGATCATTTTCTGTTACGCTGGTGGAAAAGGTGGGGATGACTGGCAAGGCTAAAATCAATCCTGTCTGTTTTGTATCCGAGGACTCAGTTTTTAATTATGTGCTAGTAGATGGCTTCTCTGATGACTCTTTCCCTCTGATGGCAGGGCTGAATCTCAAGTCACGGTGTAGCAGCTCAGTTGCTAAAAGTCACAAATGCAGAATTTAAGGTGGGGACTTTTTGTTTGTACAGCTCCTAACACAACAGGGTCACAATCCATGACTGAGCCTCCAAGGCAGTACAATACTAAAAAATATAAGTAATGTGAAAAGCTAAAAATAAGCCAGAATCCTTAGCCCCAATAGAGCCTCTGCACAGCTCCATTTGGTGGTAAAGTCCAGCAAAACTGGCAAGTTGAGGATTTCTGCTGTAAGGGCTGTGGTCAGAGGAAGAAAAGAGTGGATTTGATGAATGGGCCCCAGGCTTACCGTGATGGCTGAGAGCTGGAACATGTGTGTAATATCTAGTGACATATTCTGCTAAAGATTTATTACACTCAGGCTCACCTGAGGCTTGGAAGCATCAAAAAAGAGTTGAATCAGGAGAAAATGCTAATTATGGCTTTAGTCTGTATGTGTAGATGCTAGTAAATCAGACATGCAGTTTAGTATTTTACTACAGAATTGATGGAGTGAGTTCTACTCAAATATGCCCTGTAGAATGTAATGAATGGACCAGATCTATATAAAGCAAGATTGTGGGGGGAAAATCACAGATGCTTTGATTTAAGCCAGCTGGTTATGATCTCCAAAAACGGTCCAGATTAGTCCAGCTGTGTTCCACTCATGAGAAACCCCTTCTGTGCCCAATACACCCTCTACCCCAAATTTATCTCACGCCAGTTATCCACGTGTTAAATAATCAGGGGTGAGAACCCAGCTTTCTCCCTAGTGAAGACAAGATTTGAGAGTCTCTTTTCTTCCTGCAGGCATGCTAACTCCCAAGTGTTGCTTGAATAATACTAAGGACCCTGGTGGAGGGGAAGTGGACTTGGGGAGCGGGGCTGTGCCTCTTTAAAAGTATGCCCTTGAAAAGAATGGGAACTGCTCCATCCTTTTGAAGCTCAAGTCACTTATTTAGGAGCTTAAAGAACCAATCTTGCAAAGATGTCGGCGCCTAAATTGACTCATCGACATCGGTGAAACTACGGAAATGCATCAACCCAGGTGCATAGTGAAGTTTCTGCAAAGGCCGGCCGATAGAGGGGGCAAAGGAACAGTTGGCTCAGGACCCAGCAATTTGACAGGGTTCCCGGCTGCTGCTTCTATTACATCAGCAATGGTGGGCAAAGCCCCGGGCCCTATAGAATCGTTGCTGGAATGCTGGCCTGCCCCAGCCTCGCCCCTTCCGCCTCAGGCCTTGCCCCTGCTCAAAGTGCCAAGCTGCCCCATCACCCTCACTTTGCCTGGGAGCTGGGTGATCCTGTCAGGTACTACCACTGTACTATCTAGTGGTGGAGGAATCCAACACTGGGTAGCGGTTTTAAAAACCTTGGCTGAAGTAAACTAGCGGTGGACAAAACAGTTCAGCTAATAGACAAAAACCAGCCCAAATCCTTCCCCCAAAGTGTAATCAAAGCACTCTTCCACCTGGGAGGTTGAGAAAAGTTTGGTTAACCTTCCGTTATTAGGCTGTGGGGTCTCATGGTCCAAGCGTGAGACCGGGGTTCAAGAGGCCCAGCTTCTAGTCCTGGGTCTACCACTATCATGGTGGGTGACTTTGGGCAAGTTACTTCCCCTCCTATGCCTCAGTTTCCCCATCTGTTAAAGGCTAGATGTTATTTCCATCTAGCTCTGCTTGCATATTATGTACGTTCAGGCTGGACAGCAGCAGAAGCACTGCAGATGCAGAGTCTACACATCGAAGGCATCTAGTATAATGGATAGACACTCCTACCTCGTTGTGTACATCAACATTAAATATTCAGAGAGCACTTCCTCTCCAGATTGAATGGGGAAATCCCGCTGAGATCCTGAAGGAATGGATTGGCTCCTACGTGGAAAGGGCTGAGCTTAAGCAGAGCAGCTGAGCTTATGGAGGGCTGGTGTAAACAAACCTGTTGCGTTCATGGGGAGTGGCTCACGGCTGGTCTGGTCCTGCTCCCATCCCACTCATAAGTGGATTACATGCCTCAGATGGTGGTTTGCCTAATTACCACAACTTCTTTGTAGCTAACACATAGGTGACCGCTCTCCGACTCAGAAGATGAGTTTCTGTAAGTTTGCCCGTAGCTAGCATTGCTTCTGCATCATCTCCCCTGCATGAGACAAAGCCCTTGACAAAACTGGGTTGCAGAAGCTCCTTTGGCACATGGGGCGGATGGGGCTCGCCTCCCTGCTCCAGAAATGCAGCCTCTGGGATCCCCACACCACTCAGGTATAGCCCAGCCACAGAAACACTGAGCGGGGAAGCAGGAGGGGACACATGGTTCACACCAGAGCTCCCTAGCAAGGGCTGCTGCCCTTGTTCCTTTGCCTGGCCCAGGAACTGCCTTTGACCCATGTCTTCATAGAGATCCTTCCCTCTGTGGCTGGAAGCAGCCCACCTCCCTCCCTGCCTGTACTGCCCTGAAAAGCAGCCACCACCCCCAGGCTGCTGCTGGCCACTGACATAACCCAGCCACCTCCTGTCCCACAGCTGCAGCATGGGCAAGAAGGGGTTAAAGAGGCAGTGTGTACTGAGGTCCTATATCAGGGTGTGACTCAGTGCCACAGCGCCTCCTGTTGGTCACTCTGGGAACAAGCTCAATTCAACTCTGGAGCACCCCCTTGCATCCCATGTCTCACCTACTGTGTTCTGTTTACGTGTTTGTAGTCCTGCCACCCTCCCAGACCAGAGCACCATGCCCTCTGGGTACTTCCCTGCTGCAGTGCCCCATACTCTGGGGTCCTCCCCCTCAGGGAACCCCCATCTTGCCTCAGTGACTCTGTCAGTCTTCATCTAGCCCCAGGGGCAAATCGTAGTCTGAAATGGCCACTCATCATTGGCAAAGAGTTTGAACCTACTGCTGTCTAGCCCTCAGGCCTTGCTTCAGGCCCTGCCGCCTGCAACTGAGGTCAGGCCAGAGCTCCCCAGCTCTACCTGCCTTTCTCCAGCCCTGCTCTATCTCAGGAAACCTCTTATTTCTCCAGCAGTCAGAGCCCTCCCACTCCCTAGCTAGAGCAAGAGAGTGTGAGTCTTTCCTTCCCTGCCAAGAGCCCTAATTTATACAGCCCTCAGCTGGGCCCTGACTGGCTGATGTGTGCCACAGCTGTGTGCTCTGCAGCTCCAACCCTCTCCCAGGGCCGGATTTAACCCTTCTTAGTGGGACAGACACCCTGTCACAGGTCCCCAGGAACTGGCAGGGGTGGGTGGGAGCTGGCAAAAGGGAGGAGCTGAATGAGGAGTCCAGTGCAGCCTGGCTTCTTCCCTTCCCTCCTGATATTGCCTGTCCTGGGCCCAGACATCAGCTGCAAGGTAAGACAACTCCCTGTATGGGTCCCTGAATGTGGGTGCTGTGGGGCACAGAAAGGATACAGGGGTTCAGCCTGCTCTGGACAGGCCAAGCTACCTGCTGATGGTAGGAGAGGGATGAAGAAAGGCATTGAGAGATACCCTGAGGCTGCCCAACAGCTGAGAGGTCTCAGTACAGCAGGAATGATCTCCCAGAGTGGCTTATCTGCCTTGAGCAGTGATCAGCTTGCTTTGGTCCTGTAGTAATTCTTCAAAGGTCCCAAAACACCTTACCCAGCCAGAGGGAGCAGGGTGGGGATCCCTGTTTATAGAGAGGTGAGACTTTGCATTGAACCTCAGGCAGTTGTGTGGGCATGTGTGTGCAAGGGCTTCACCTGTAGCCTGAGAACTGGGCCCAGCTGCCTTCTCCTCGCTCACCGAGTCCATCACGGAGCCAGGAACAGGATGGGGATGGGGGGCACACCAGGGCTTAAATTCCAATGGGCTGTGTCTAGACTGGCCAGTTTTTCCGGAAAATCATCCGCTTTTCCAGAAAAACCTGCCAGCTGTCTACACTGGCCACCTGAATTTCCGCAAAAGCACTGACTTCCTACTGTAAGAAATCAGTGCTTCTTGCGGAAATACTATTCTGCTACCATTCAGGCAAAAGTCCCTTTTGTGCAAAGCTTTTGCACGAAAGGAAAAGTGTAGACAGCTCAGATTTGTTTTCCACAAAAAAACCCCGATCACGAAATGGCGATCGGGGCTTTTTTGCGGAAAAGCATGTCTAGATTTGCGGAAAAGTGTCCGTGCCAATCTAGACGCTCTGTTCCGAAAATGCTTTTAACGGAAAACTTTTCCGTTAAAAGCATTTCCGGAAAATCATGCCAGTCTAGACGCAGCCATGGAGTATTTCGCAGAACCCCTCTTGCTGTACTCCAAGATGCTGTGAAAACTCCAGGTTGGCAGGAAATATTTACTGAGTGCTCTGCTCCGGCCAGCTCTGGTTGAATTTAAGGCCTGCCCTCGCCTCACGTTGCCCCTGCTGTCTGCATTCGTACCAGCAACTCTACATTGTGTCTCCCCTCCACTACCAGCAGTTATGTGATTGCCTCTGCCCAGTCGTCATGACAACAGGAGTCCTGGTAGGCCAAGATTGATTGAGTGGCACTGCATCCTCATGAACCTCCACTTGCAGAAATTCAGGCCAGTCATGGATACAGGGCCAAATTTGCCACTCCCAGGTCACTGAAACCACCCAATGCCACCACCTTCTGACTATTTACGGGGTCCTGACAGATCATAAATATTTACGAATGGGCCTTCACCCCCAAAAAGGGTGAGAACTTCTGGCTTAGATGATGAAGAACCCTCCATTTTTGCTGCATTGGCCATGACCTGAGACTCATGCTTTTCCCTTCTTTCCTGTTGGCTAGTCTACAGACTAGTTAAATGGGTCCCCACTACCCACCTCCTCTCTGTTTCAGGAAAGCCAGCCTGTCTACCTAAGCTCTGCAGAGAGGTGCCTCTTCCACATGGGCAGAGAAAGAGTTAACTGGAGCCAGAGAGCAATTAGTGCACCCGGTTGCACCTGGAGGGTGGACCAGAGTCAATTTGGGAAGGAGGGGAAATTAACACTGAGCCTCAGCTGAGGAGAGTTTGGTGACCTAGAAAGAAAGAAAGTTCTGAGGCAAATTCTGTGTCAATGGGTTAGTAGAGACATGGTGGGTGGTGAAGGAACAAACTACTGAGATGAGCCCTGGTGAAAGGAGATAGAGGAGTTGGATATTGGAAGGAAAGAGACTTGGACACATAAAAGGCCTCTGGAGAGGAAGAGGTGGGCTTTGGGGGAGAAATCCCTGCAAACTGCTGTTTAGTACAGGCACTGGGAAAAACCCTGGAGAAATGGGGAAGGGACAAAGACTCTTCAGAGCCGTGAGCCAGCAAGGGACCGGGGATAAGGTCCCAGAGACAGGCTGAGGTAGGAACGAATCCAGGGAGGCAACAGACCTGAGCTGCTTGTTACAGGATTCCCTGGACTGGAAATCAGAGTATAGGAAGAACTGGGGTTCACTGGCTGGACATTAAGGAAGGTGATGTGAAAACACCCCTGGTTTAAGTGATGCAAGGACTCGTGGGCCATCAAGTTCATGGAGGTGCTGTTTGGTGAGGCTGTCACCAGAAGAATCTGCCGACTGCAGGGCTGGAGTGACTGTTGGTAGGATTTGGATCGTTGCCCAGCCAGAAGGTGTGCCAGCTGGTGAGTCACATTTTAAACAGTTTTTATACTGTACCCATTGCAGTCTTGAAAACGCACTGTAGTTACTCTGGCAGGTCTTGATGAGACACAGGTAATTTCACTCTCTATGGAGGGTGTAATTTGCTGTTGCTCTTTATGACTAACTGAAAAGCATAGTCTCATCGCAAGCAACAGGCTTCCAATGGGTCTGGCCACGTGGGGTACATCACACGTGTTCTAAACAGGCCGACCTGCTGTTTTCCTTGTGGCCCCATGGTGGTAAAGTGTGAGAGACCCGCACAAAAGGGTTAATCTGCTCTCAGATGCTGCTATGGAAGTGGCCCGCTATCAGGATTACTGAGCAGCTAATAATCTTTGCCAGATGATATTGCTCTTCAGTCATGTGTTGTGTAAGAATTTTGGTGGGATGGAATTCTGAAAACACTGCCAGCACTGGCTCACTAAACTGCTTGCATTAGTTGAACAATTACTCTAACAAAACAGTTGCTTTATTCCAATTTATCTTCAGGGTTCTCAATAGTCATACACCCATCACACTAACATGACAAATAGCACCTTAGTTCCACACAGCTGCTTTTTTTTTTAAAGTGCACATCCCTTTAAAAAGTTCTGCTACTAATCCTGTTATTTCTTTCCCCCCTCCACTATTTTACTGTTTTCCTTTTTTCTCAGATGCAAATGTAGAAAACCAACCTGGTCAAATACTTGTGTTGGTAGATTTCTCTTCTTCCCCCTGTAAATAACTATTATTGGAAAAACTGAAAACCAAATGAAACTGTTTGGGGCCAAAACTGCTGCAAATGAAAGCTTCTCAGTTTGGGTTTTTTTCCATTTACTGATGGAAAAATATGTATTTGTTTTTTGCAAAAGCAACCAAAAAAAAAAAACCCTTTCTGTTAATTTTTCCCAAGATTTGATTTCCCTGGTGCAAATTGAGAGTAAATGTTGCTTTGGATTTAAACCAGTGTTTAAAAAGTGGAATTTTTGTCCAATATCTAGAAAATGTAGCCACTGATGGAGTATACCTTCCAAATAAGCAGTCACTTATCTATGGGAAAGGAGGTGGTAAATATTCTGTGCTTCTTCCTAAAATGGCATTCAAGCAATGATTTGTTAAATTTTCTTTTGTCAAGAATATAAACAACGAAGGTATTAAGCTGGTAAGCAGAAAGTCAGGACAAATCACTTCTGATAATCAGAAGACATGCTAATTATTGCCCTAAAATATTGTTGCACAGGTGTGCTTGTTGGCTTTATATATGTATTTAATCCCTTAACTTCTTCTGTTATCTTGGAGTTCTACCCAGGTACACGGGTGCAAAGCAAACAAGCCGTTTGCCATAGCAGATCTTTTATGAGCAGAAGTAGTGTAACCAGTTCTCCAGTTGATACTGTTCTCTAGCAGCCACACTTTAGGATTGGACCTTTACGTTTTCTGGGCACTAGGGGCAGCTTTTGAAAAGCGTGCCGCTCTCGCTAAAAAAAGAGCTCATCCCTGCTGATTAACCACTGAGAACCATGGGAAGGGTTTGGTATTGTGGCCACTTCAGTGAAGCACCAAAATGGGAATGGAATTCTTGTGAGATTGGGTCACAGAATGGGCTGAATTATTTAGCTGCAAATTATTATCATGTACGTAGAAGGTGGTGCTGCACACAATATACCTATACATAGCTTAAAGGGCTGCTCATGTCTCATATATTGTACTATGAAGAATCCTGGGGAAAATGAGTAACCTGTGACTTATGGCTGGGATCCAAACAGCTTGAGTCAGATAGGCAGGGGAGTGCCTGGAGCTTCCTAGCCTAGGTAAATGCCAGTGACAACTAGTTTCCATACAATTTCAGGGCTTCTTTAATGTGTTCTGCTTTCATTGGCCCTGATGGTCCTAGGGAGCCAGAAAATAGCTATAGAGCAGTGCACAGGGAAGCCTCATCTGGCCCCTAGTATGGGGGGTGTGTGTGTGGGAGGGGGGTGCATTCCATGCTCCCTGAAGAGGCGGGGCCTCTGGTGGAAGGGGTGGGGCCAGGTAGCTGGTCCCTGATGATGTCTGAACTGCATCCTCCCCCTCTCCCCCCCATGCCAGTGCCATCTGGAGCTCTGGCCACTGCCACAGGTGAATCACTGGGCCCCAGGGCAGTTACCCTCTTTGCCCCAGCCCATGAAAGGGGACATACATATTCCATGCGGTGAGGCATGTGGTTATTGAGAGGTGTGGGCCCAAATGGCCCTGTCCTGCCGCACCTTGAGCAGATGTCTGATTTGGAGCTTAGAGTTGGGAGGGGGGTAAAAGGAGGAGGCCCAACTTGGTTTGGGACTAGTCAGGAAGAACAGAGTTTTGCTCTTCTCATGGTGAGGGAAGCCTGGTTTCAGCCGAGAGTCTCAGACTGCTGGCTGCTTGGATGAACCTCTGGGTACGTGGAATGACAGAGCCCAAGGGAGCTAACCGAAGGAGGGGATGTATGTGGATAAGCCCAGGGCGGGATGGTGGAGTCAGGCTGAAGACTCCTTAGATGTCCCCGTTTGAGTTCATCACTTTAAAAAAAAATATTTGGACTTCAATGCGCTGGAAGGGATAGGACTTCAGTGCTCCTTAGAGCTCCTGCACAGGCACGAATATCAGGCCTTTATTTCTGCCCATTTTAAGGCCCTGATATGTTACCAGAGTGGAATATAAGGGCCCTGCTATTACTAAAAATAAGGCTAATTATCTTTTTGATGAGGGAACTGAAGAGGAGTAGCAACCATAGAACAGCACCGATGGGTTCTGGAGACACTTTAGATTTGATCCATAGAGAGAAAAAAGCAATCTGGAAGCCCATTGGTCAATGGATAGTATTTGTCAAGAGCTGGTTCATTATTCTAAAAATGGTCTGTTTTGCAGGGCTGGGGGATTGTGAGTGGTAGGAGTAACTGAATGCTTTCGTTTACATTGCACAGTGTGCTGCAGGAGTGTTTAATTACGTAATTTATAGTCCGAGGCAAGGCCAATAGAAACAAACTGAGGGCACTGAAAGTAACAGCCTGCGTTTCAGATGTAGAACGCAGAGCTTGCAGAAACCCGAAAGGGACGCTATCTTGCTCACTCTGGTAGTACGCTTACCTTTGACACAGCTTTCTGAATGATTCTTGCTGGGTTCATTATCAAAACTGTGTTTGTGCACAGAGGTGCTACCCCACACCTCTCCAGTCCTCCTGCTCTATCTCGCAATGCAAATAAATAATGGTCTATGTAGCTGTTTAACTGATACAACTTCATTTTAATGCAGCTTTAAATGGTTTCAATAGCTGCAGTCTTAGGTTACTAGTGGCCCCGCAGAAACAGAGAATGAACATGGTCTCATGGCCCCTTCTGTTCCTGTTTCGTTGTTGAGCCTTGTCTACAGAGTCTTTCAGACTGGCTGTGTGTGGCTGCTCATTGTGAAAAGTGTAAAAACAGCAAATATCATTCTTATTTTTCCATCTGTGAGGAGGAAGTAGATAGGGTGGGGAAGTAGGTCCTTATGAAAAATATCTAGAAAGAGGCTGACTTAGGTTTGCCAGGCATTTGGGTTTTTTTTTTTAATTGGAATGCCCAGTTGAAAAGGGGACCCTGGTGGCTCCAGTCAGCACAACTAACCAGGCCACTAAAAGTCCCATCAGCAGGACTGAGGCAGTCTGCCTGCCTGCCCTGCTTCCCACCGCTCCCAGAAACAGGAAACATGTCTGGTTCCTGGGCAGATGTGAGGGTACTGCATCCTGCCCCCTCCCTGAGCACCTACGCTGGCTCTGCTGCTCCCATTGGCTGGGAGCTACATAGGAGGTGTCTGGGTGCAGGTAGTGTGTAGACCCTCTTCGCCTAGCAGCTGGACGTACTGGCAGCTTCTAGGAGCTGCCTGAGGTCAGTGTGGCTTTGGCTGGAGCCAGCACCCCAAACTCCCTGCCCCAAGTTGGGACTCTGTACTGAACCCCAAACCTCTCATCTTTGGCCCCAACCTAGAGCCTGCACCTCCCACCTCAGAATCTGTTCCCAACCCTGTGGCCCAGGGCAGAGCCACCTCCTGAGCCCCTCGTTTCTGGCACCACCTCAGAGTCTGTCCTCATCCCGTCCCATAGTGAAACGTTCTGCCCCAGGAAAGTGAGTGGGGGTGGAGGAGGGGGAATGGAGTGAATGGTGCCTTGGGGAAGGGGCGGGGTAAAGGCGCTTGTTTTTGTGTGATTAGAAAGTTGGCAGCCCTAGGCAGACTACGTGCAGCTTGGAAGTAGGATGATAAAGGAGAGCTCCCGTGAGACTTGCAGCCCAAATATAACTGAAAAAAGTTGCTTTGTTAGCCAACTAACCTTTCAGGTGCTAATCCAGAGTGAACCAAAACCGACTGAGTCACCGATCATTAGCGTGGCCTCTGGACTTCGTGGGCTGCGTGGAGATGATGAAACATGCCTGTTCAGTGATCTATTGAGAGCTGGTCAGTCTGGGTATGTCTACACTACCCAGCTAGTTCGAACTAGCGGGGTAATGTAGGCATACCGCACTTGCAAATGAAGCCAGGGATTTGAATTTCCCGGGCTTCATTTGCATAAGCCGGGCGCCGCCATTTTTAAATCCCGGCTAGTTCGAACCCCGTGCCGCGCAGTTACATGCGGCACAGAGTAGCTAGTTCGGATTAGGCTTCCTAATCCGAACTAGCTGTACTGCTCGTGGAATGAGGAGTACAGCTAGTTTGGATTAGGAAGCCTAATCCGAACTAGCTACTCCGTGCCGCATGTAGCCGCGCGGCACGGGGTTCGAACTAGCCGGGATTTAAAAATGGCGGCGCCCGGCTTATGCGAATGAAGCCCGGGAAATTCAAATCCCGGGTTTCATTTACAAGTGCGGTATGCCTACATTACCCTCCTAGTTCGAATTAGGAGGGTAGTGTAGACATACCCTCTGTTTCCACCTCTTAAATGTCAATAAGACATTGTAAACTAAGATCTGGCTGCATGTATTTCTGCTTAGACGTTTTTGGTGGAATATATGTTGCCCAATTAAACAAGACATTTCTGTGGCAAATGTAATTTGACCAAAAAAATAGGTTTTCACTGAAAATAAGGGGGAGGGGGGAAGGGTCTAAAAATATTTTGGCAAAATTTTGGGCTTTAGGATTTTTCTGATTTTAAAAAAAACCAAACAAACCCCAAAACTTGTTGAAGACAAATTCCCTTTCATCAGTGTTGGTATGGTTGGGGGGGGGGAGGGGATCCCAACATTTAAAGTACATTTTGTGCTTTTCAACTACATTTCCAGGTAAACAATTGCTGCACAAGGATGTATTCTGATCACTAACCGAGAGGGAGGCAGGCCATGCAGTTGTGAATGGGAAGGGAAGCGTGCATGGGACAACCTCTGTCTATTAGGAGATAATACACTATTTGCACAAGTTTGAGAAGACCGCTACTAGCTTGAACCTAAACCATTGGTCCCCAACACCCAGGGGAATTCAGAGCTGTTCACATTCATAAAATGGCTTTGTAGGTGGCTCCAGCTTAACAATAGTCCAAAAACTACTGCCTGCCTTGGTCTAGCACTGGCCCAGGTGTAGATTTTGGTTTTAATCTATGTTTAGGCATCTAGCTAAAGGGTCATGTTAAGTATGAACCAGATCTTTCTTTACTTTCCCTTGGTAAAGTAAATGTGACAGAAAGGGTGCGTTTACATAGCAGGGCTTAACTCAAAATAAGCTGCACAAATTGAGCTAGGTCAATGGCGTAGCTTATTTTGAAATTGGGAGTGTCTACACAGCAATTATTTCAAAATAGGGAAGTTGGAGGAAGGGTACTCTTACCCCTCATACATTGAGGGTTACAGAAGTTGAAGTAAGAAGTCCTCCAGCTTGATAGTATTTTTGACATTATTTTGAAATAACTACCTGCTGTGTAGACATGGACTAAGTTATTTTGGAATAACACTAGTTCTTTTGAAATAATGTTGCCGTGTTGATGTACCGAAACAGTCTGAAGACAATACTTGCAGTAGAACTGACTTGAAAAACGGGGGCAAGGGAATCACTCTTCCAAAAATTTTGAAATCTTAGTTATTTTGGCTTTTGGCATTTTTAACAACTGATATTTTAGTTAAGTTTCTGCTTTGGCAGTTTATCAATTACTAATAGGTATTTTAAAAATACTTTCACTTTTTGTCTCCTTAGCTATATGCTGGCAATAAAAAAAACCCCAAATATCTATTGAAAATCCCTTGTTTCAAGAATGGAAAAATGATGGTTGGGGAAAAAAATGAATAACTAATATGTGGAATTAAATGGTAAATGAAAAATAATTTGGAAAGTGAAAAATGAAACAATTAAAAGATTTTAGTAGTATTAGATGGAAAATAGTGGACAGGTTGAAACTCTCTAGTCCAGCCTCTCAGGATCTGACGAGTGCCAAACCAGAGAATTTTTCAAACTATGGGAGGTCAGTGTTGTCTAACAACCTTATCAACACTTCTGCTGCTTACTGGGTTCTTAGAAGACATGTAGGAGTAAATTAGAGCTAAATAACAGCACAGAACACTGAGAGCCAGGACTGGTGGCTGTAAACAAACTTTATGGGACCACGGGAAACTTGGCCACGCCCATGATAAATGGACATCGGCTAACTAAAATCATGCCGATGTGGATGTTGCTGGACCAGAGAGTTCTGGGTTAGAGAGGTTCAACTTGTACTTCAGAAAAGGATGACAAGCTTTGATAAAATATGCCACATAGGGTTGGTACAGCTTTTATGTCAATATTCCTTGGTAGGGTTAACCAGCTATTGTCAGTGGTCTGAACTAAAGTATCTGTGTAAACCAATTGAAAGTGAGCAGCTTGCAGAGAAGAAAGCAAATATGAACAGCAATGAGTGAACTCTTTGGTTAGAGAGCGTGTGCCATCTCCACTTACTTGACTTCTTTACACGTAATATTGTTAATTCTTTTCCTAAACGTCCACCCTTCCCGGAGACGCATAAGGATCTTGTGCAAAATGGGGGTTTTGCGCAAAAAAGTCCACACCGTTTGTTTTTGCGCAAAAACAGCTTGAATAAATTATGAAAATGGAGCACAACAATATACGAATCTGCACTTCATTTGCATAGGTACTGCTGGGAAAGCCGGCAGTGTAGACTAAGCCCAAGTGCTTGGGTTCTTTTTCAGAAGTGTTCCATAACCAGCCAGCGCTCAGTGGCTTTTCAGTTAGAATTACTGATTGCCTGCACTTTTGAAAATGAGCCACAAACTTCTGCAGAACAAAGGAGACATCTGACTAGCCAGATTGTTTTAAAACTCCTACCTATTTATCACTATTTCCTTGACCCTCAGATACTAGACAAACAAGGAAGTCTTTCTTCATGCAGCGCTCAGTCAACCTGTGGAACTCCTTGCCAGAGGATGCTGTGAAGACCAGGACCTTAACAGGGTTCAAAAAAATTAGATTCATGGAGGTTAGATCCATCAATGGCTATTAACCAGGAAGGGTAGAAATGGTGCCCCTTACCTCGTTTGTCAGAGGCTGGCAATGGATGATAGGAGAGGGCTCACTTGAGGATTACTTCTTTCTGTTCACTCCCTCTGAGGCACCTGGCATTGGCCACTGTTGGAGGACAGGATACTGGGCTACATGGACCTTTGGTCTGACTCATTATGGCTGTTCTTATGTTGTTAAAATAACTGAAATGGTTCTTTACCAGTAAATGCAGGCTTCAATCAAAATCCTCCCAGTGCCACTAAAAGCTCATCCGAGAAGATGAAAGAAGTAACACGAACAGTTCTTCAATATCTCTGGTTCGGCAAAGGGTGTCTTCCAAGAATGCTTCTGCAATGTGAGTGGCGTTGCTTCAGGGAAGCGATCATTAATCATGGAAAAAAGATACACTTGCTGATCATAAAAAAAAAAAAAAGGCCTCTTTATGTCTTGCTATGCTAAGGAGGCACTGTTGGGCTTCTGAAATAGATAGATTTGTGCGGGACATTGGTTCCCGAAATGTAGTGCCTGAGGTTATGTTTTAGCAGGAAGACCATACTAACGGGTGAGTACTCAGAACCATTAGGCATCTAATGAATCAGAATTTTCCGTATTAAAAAATTCACATTAGCCTGGTTTGGCTTGCAGCAGATACCCAATCTCTTCTACCCAGGGGTGCACACATGCACCCCATTTATAGGATATTAGGAAAACTTCAAGATGGCAATCTTAATACACATTTTGTTCCATTTCATGTGCATCAAGCGTTTTAGTTTTTATTTAGCAACCCCGAGCGATTAGAAAAATCCCCAGTTCAAGACTCATTGCTCCCAGATGGAGGCCATCAGTGTTTATGTTGCAAACCTCTGATTTCAAAGATTTACAGCTCTGCTATAAAATTGCTTTGGGAAGAATGTTGGCTGATCGGCTTCTGGCCCCGGAGGGGGGGAAATAACACACAGTTTACTGGTACTGACCACAACTTTGCACTCCCCAATAACTTTAAAATGATAACCATTTGGAAACTAGGAAATATGAGCTGCAGAAGGCCTTCGAGATATAGCTCATCATGTCACTCCCATTGCCAGTGCAGAACTACTCCCTGCTGTATTTATTTGGTGATTAATAAAAATGAAATTTAAGGAGCTATTAGGAATAGAGGATGGCTTACTGATCTAATCATCCTACTCAAATGCTTAGATTCCTTAAAACTGCACGTTCACAATTCTGGCAGAGTTATCTCAGACCGTACTCTTTCTTGGGTAGATAAATTCACAGCTATAAACATGACTGGACTAAAACTTGAGCTAATGTAAACTGGGAAAACTCCACTGAGCCCATGCTGAGGTCCTGGCCCTTTCTAAAACTTCTTTGTGTGGAGACGTTAGAATCTCGAGTCCTCTTACGTTTGTAGAGAAGCTCAGGATGTCATATCACAGTCTAAGCAGGTAGTTTGCCCCACGTTAGCTGGACAATATTTGCATTCATCCCCTGGGTGCATTGTAGGGGATTCTTTCTCTCCCCTTCCTGAGTTGGTTATGCTTCATTTGTGCAATGCACAGTGAGATGAGGGGGAGGGTGGTGGGGTGTGTGTGTGTGGCTTTTTTGAGCTTTCTCTGGATAAAAGGCCAATGACCCATGTAGATTATTTCTATGAGCTAATTTTTTCTGAAAGAGCGGCTGAGTTATTGTCAGGGCTGGCCACCCTGAGATGGCCAGCTCACATGCCAGATTTGGGGGTGGCGCCACTAGGACCCAGAGTGTAGAAAATTGTGTCTGCTGCTGGTGAGTATGTATTCTCTCTACTCTACATGCACAGAGAAGGTGGAGTGCTGTGCTGGAGGAAGGAGAGCACAAGAGACATGGCAGGCAGGAGAAAAGGGGTCATGGGGACATCATTTGAGCTCCCTGCCTCAGGTGCCAGAATGTTGCGGTTATTGTAGTTAAAACATTTATGCCTGGCGTGCTCTTTCATATTGATTTTTGACATTGTGACAACCTTTAGGAGTGTGTCTTTAATCCCAATGGCGGAAGGTTGGCTCTAAAAACTCACTAACTGCAGGCAGATAAGCATTTGGGGTCACTTTATTCCAGGTCTGTAAACTGAAGCAAAGGGGTTGTAGAGGTCTCATTTATTAACCTGAGAAACTTCATTTTCTTGTGTCCCATACCTGGAACAAGCCTATCCAGATAATTAAGGTCACCTTAGTGTGCTTCAGAAGGTTGTGAATATATGAACTGACCAATCCGTGCACTGTAAACACAGGCAGAGCAAACAGTAGTTTCCATAGAAGAACAAACAATGGCTCAGAGAAAGAAGAGACTGAAGTGACTTAACTGTGCAGTGTAGACACAGCATAACGGGGCAGATTGGCTCATAGGTATTCATGGAGTCCAAGTCCAGACAGACCCACTGCAATCTTCTATTCTGACCACTTCACGGGAGAAAAGGGCTTTCAAATGACAGTGCAATTGGCATTGCTGCTGTTGTTCTTGTCCAAGTATGTCTGGGTGCACAATGTGGTTCTGTGTGCTGAGATGTTCCAATTGCAGGAGAACAAGGCCTGTCCTTCAGGGGAAATTGGACTATCAGCACACCGCTAGCTTCCTCTGAGTTTTCTTTGCCAAGAGGGCAGGTATCACCCAAGTGGAAATGGACCCCATGTCCTAAGCCACAGCTCCAGCTGGGTAATTTACCCCAGTGCTTAAAACATTGCCAGATCTGGCTCAGAGGCTTTTCTGTGTGGGTGAACATGGGGGAGCTAATGCTAAAAGCTGGGTAAGAGCCCAGGCTGATGGCCAAGTGTAAACATACCCTCATCCTTCAAGAGCAACCTGGAGAAAACAAATCTCTAAATTGACTGGATTGCGAGACTGACTGTGCAAAGGAGCAATTCAGTAGAAAAGAACTTGGGGATTACAATGGATGAGAAGCTGGATATGAGTCACCACCTTCTCTGTGCATCTAACAGCATATTGGGGTGCATGAACAGAAGCATTGCCAGCAGATTTAGGGAAGTGATTATTCCCCTTTATTCAGCACTAGTGAGACCACATCTGGAGTGCTGTGTCCAGTTCTGCACCACCCCCACCTCCCCCATTACAGAAAGGATGTGGATGCATTGGAGAGGGTTTAGTGGAGGACTAAAACAATTATTCGGTGGCTGGAGCACATGACTTTATGAAGAAAGGCTGAGGGATTTGGGCTTATTTAGTCTGCAGAAGAGACGAGTGAGGAGGGATTTGATAGCAGCCTTCACCTACTTGAAGGGGGAGGGTGTTCCAGAAAGGATGGAGAGAGGCTGTTCTCGGTAGTGATGGATGACAGAACAAGGCGCAACGGTCTCAAGTTGTAGTGGGGGAGATCTAGGTTAGTTTTTCCTAATATCCATTTCTCTAGGAGGGTGGGGAAGCACTGGGATGGGTTCCCTAGGGAAGTGGTGGAATCTCCATCCCTAGAGGTTTCTAGGTCCCAACTTGATATAGCCCTGACTAAGATGATTTAGTTGGGGTTGGTCCAGCTTTGGGTAGGGGGTTAGACTTGATGACCTCCCGAGGTCTCTTCCAGTCCTAGGATTCTTCTAAGACACAGCCACCCAAGGGGCTGATCGTGGGTTAGCACAGTTTACAC
The DNA here is from genome assembly GCF_052426305.1 of Pelodiscus sinensis. Classification (NCBI taxonomy): domain Eukaryota; kingdom Metazoa; phylum Chordata; order Testudines; family Trionychidae; genus Pelodiscus; species Pelodiscus sinensis. Next base: position 7,421,973 of record NC_143057.1, read on the forward strand.
ACCACCCCTAGAGGAGAACCCAGGATGCTTGTAAAAAGTGTTGAAGATTACTTCTAAAAGTGGATTTCTTTCACTCTTTCTGGATAACCTTAGTTCAGCTTAGATGCAGTTTCACTCAATTAAAAATCAATTTACTCCTGGTTCAGGCTTCTTGGTGAACTGGCTCTTACCTGTAATTCTGACCATTGACAGCCATGCTGGGTCAAAGCAGTCCTGGGCAGGGAGGGGGGTAGAAGGCTGGGCAGCAGGACCCTATGGATGGCATGAGGCTAGGAGCAAGACCCCACGGCCACAACCGAGCCAGAGGAACCCTAGTTAACCAGTTAAGTGCTCCAAACCATTTTAACATCCCTGTTCTCCTCTGTCACAGGGATCAGCTGTATTCCAAGTTCTATCGTACAGCATGCCTTTAGCGGTCTCTGTGGAACTTCTCTTGATGGGAGACTATTAAAGCAGATTGAAGTAGAGCACACAAGGCATTCTTGTGGTTTCTTTTCTGTAAAGCACTGCCATAATATTTAGCAGAGGTGCCAGTTGTCTAGTTCAAGGCATCCACACTTTGCATGTACAATGGCTGGTTTTGAGTGGACATAGTTAACAGTATGCTAGTTAGCCATCCCCAATGTACAGGTCTGGAAATCCAGACCCCAATAGTTCCATCTCTGAGTAAACAATCTGGCTGAATGAAGTTCTCTTTGTTTACAGATTAATAATCATGAGTGACTTAAGAAAAATATACTGTACCTTTTATCTGGACACAGTGTAGGTCTGATGAGAAAAAATAAATTGGTGTTTGAAGCAATGACTTCCCTTCTCCCCACTTCCAAAGGCCGGGATATCTGTTTAACAAACCTCACTGCAGGCATTCTGTATCTATTTGTATTATAAGGCAAGTGCAAAGTTTGCTGATCTCTGGTTGGCCTTGCTGCAAAGCTGAGATGCACCCTAGGAAACTGGAAATTGCTTCTGGCAGCAAAGAAACTGATGACTGATATTTGGCGTCACTGATGGTCCTTCATCCAGGCGCAGTAGGGTTCGGTTCCAGCAGTAAGCCAGGCCACTGGTTCATAGGGTTGCCAGATGGTTTAACAAAAAATACCGAAAACCCACCTCCTCTCCACCTCTCTTCCCCCCCGCCCCCCGAAAAAAACCCACTGGGAAAAAATTCTGTTGGGGGGGGGGGGGGACCAAAGCTAAGCAAAAAAGAGAGAAAAGGGTGCTGTGCCTTTAAATGGCCCCGTGCTCCTCACTGCCTCACCAGATGCGACGGGAAAATTGTCCCCCACCAGGCTTCCCACGCTCCTCACTCCCCCAGATGCAGCAGAGGAAAATTGTCCTTGCCGGGCTTCTGTCCAAGGGAAACAGGAAATACCAGACACTTCACATGTCCGGTATTTTCTGATTTTTTTTTTTTACCGGACGGGGGACCCAAATACCGAACTGTCCAGGTGAGAACCGGACACCTGGCAGCCCTGCGCAGTGGTTCACGGCTGACCGGGTACTGTGCAGAAGCAGTCTGGGGTATTCGCTAGAGTCAAGATGGGCAGTGAAGTCACTGGAAACACTGTTGTTTGCTTCAATAGGTGCAGGCGGAAGCATGTAATACACCTGGGTTGTGAGCTGAAGGCTGCAGACATTGCAGGTGCTGTGTTTCAGAAAAGCCTTGGAGCCCAGGAGCACTGAAGGGAAGGCTTCCAGCAAACAGTGGGCTTTTTCCCCAGGAGGGGGCAACTGGGCTCACTGCATGGGTAATAGAAGTCTAGTTCATATATTCAGCGATGTCAGGCTCCTGAAGAGAACAAAGGCCACTGATTTGGGGGGGGGGGGGGGGGGGGGAGGAGGAAGGGAGCGGTTGCCCTAGGGCCCAGCAATTCAAAGAGGCCTGAAATTTTGGGCCCTTAAAACAGCCACTGGAGTGCTGTGCCGCAGGCTCTGGGAGGCTGTGATGGCTGAAAGAGGTGGCATGGCTGGCTCTTCCAGCCCTGCCCTTTTACCTGAGGCCCAGCCCTTTCTGGGAGCTTGGTGCCCGGCCCCCATGATTTCCTCAGGGGCCCGCCAAGGCTGCCGACTCCCCTGCACTCAAGTGATTTTGAGATTTAGCAGCACAACCTCCTCCCATGCCACCGTTTTTCCTTTGTTCCCTTGGATGAAGTCCCTGTGGCTCTGTATTTGGTGAGGGCCGAGGCTCAGACACACAGTGACTGGACCTCAGGAGATGCAAGTCGTATTCCTTGGCAACCATCTGATACAGCCAAGGTGCCGTTTATCTAGCCCTCCTCTGAGCAGTGTAAACCCTCTGAGGGGGAGATATCCCTAGCGCCCTGCAGGCTTGGGAGTTAGCCAGCCCTGGCTTCAAGGAAGCTGCAGAGTGGGGATAAAAGGCTTGCACCTCTAGCATAGTTCCCCGCCCCCTCCAGAGTTCCCAGGTTTCGAGGCAGTTTAGGGGATGGGGGGGGGGACTGTAATTTCTCCCACACCTACCTTCTCCCACAGAGACAAGAACTTGGGGGCATTCTGCAACGTCCGCCATAGGCTCTAGATTTCAATAAAAGCTGTATCAAGCTCACGGTTTTCCTGAAAACTCCACCTGGTCCAGTGTATGTTTCGGCATGACAGGACAACTGGGCCCAATGCATGAGTTTTAATACAAAAACCTATTTCATGGACTTTCAGCAGTTGTTATAAATGGTCTCTCCAATGAATGGGGATATTATGATAAGCTACAGCAAGCAAATAGGTTTTCTGTTTACTCTTTGCTAAAAAGGGGGCCAGTCCTGCAGTGTAAATTTGAGAGAATAAAGTATGTATTTATATTGACTTACTACTTAAACATTTGGAGGCGTGTACGATAAGATCGCTTTTCCCAGAGCTGTGAGGCTTGGCATGTATATTTGTTTGAACATCTGGGGCATTTCTATAACAATAATAAAAAAACCAATAGTATTCAAAGGATTATCACTACCTCAATCAAGGGAATTACTCAGAGTTTAAACAGGAACAAAATAAATGTCATTCTGCAATCCTGTACTGTATGGATTGTTCCTAGAGGCAGCTGAACTTCTGCAAAAAGCAGTAAGTGTTGTGATTTCAGAATTGTCCAATAACTCACATAAATTCCACAACAATGGCTAGGTAAAAGCCATTCACCCATGAAGTTGGCTGGTCTTTAAAAAGCTACATTACTTTTTTTTTTTTTTTCATCAACGTTAAAAGTGTCCAATGTGGCTGGATTGTGCAGAATGCACTTTAAGAATAACCTCCAAATACCACTGAAAACTCTAAAGGGGTAACATGGAGTTTGCTTGTGTATGTCTATTGCTTAAAGAAAGGAATTGAGGCATTGTGCATGACCTCACAAGGACTGAGCCAGCTTGTGCAAGGCAGAACTAACCTGCTACTATTCTGATCTTGTACCCTCTTGACAAATATGACACAACAGAAGCAAGACACTGGAAAAACAGGCCTGTTGTTACAATGGCTTTCTATTGGTATATCTCAGAGGGATAGCTGTGTTAGACAGTAACTTTAAAAACAAAGAGTAGTCCTGTGGCACCTTAGGGCATGTCAATGCTAGGGAATTATTTTGAAATAACTAAAGTCGATTTAGTACTTCCTGAAGTAACAAGTTGAAATAGCATGTCCTCACCATGGGGAAGCCTGAAAATTAGTCCGAAGCAGGTTCCATTAATACAGACCCACTACCTCAACTTAGAGCCCCGTGAGGCACTGGGGAGGAATTACTCTGAGTTACTCTGGGGGGTAGTTACTTTGAAATAGCAGCAGTGGAGCGTCTACGCTATTTCAAAATTACTATTTCGAAATTAGCATTATTCCCTGAGGAAAGCGGGAGTACTGGTTTCGAAATAACTCCCTAGTATAGACCAGTGCTCAGACTAACAAAAATACACGGTATCAAGCAAATCTTTTGAGCAAAGGCACATGCCAGTATAGATGCTCTCTTGCACAAATACTTTTAACAGAAAAACTTTTCCGTTAAAAGTATTTGCACAAAATCATGCCAGTCTAGATGCAGCCCTGATGTAGCTCAATTTTGTAGCTTATTTCAAGATAAGCCCTGCTGTGTGGACACACCCCAAGGGCCCTTTGCACCATTCTAGCAGTATAGAGACCTTTTATTTAAGCTTGTAAAGTGGGTGTAAATGACAGCTCTCTACACGGCTCTGATACCCCAAGTCTGCACAGACACCTTGGACTATGTCTAGAGTACATGGCTCCATCGAACTTTCTAGACATAGGGAAATGAAGCAGCGATTTAAATAATTGTCAGTTCATTTATATCAAAATGGCTGCCACACTGTGCCAATCAGCTGTTTGGCGGCACAGCGTGGTAGTTTCAATGCTCCACGGTCGACAACAGAAGCCTTTGTCAACTGCCCCATTATGCCTCATGGAATGAGGTTTACAAGGGTGGGTTGACAAAGGCTTCCCTTGTCGACCAGGGAGCGTCCAGATTACTGTGCTGTGCCGCCAAACAGCTGATCGGCACAGTGCGGCGGCCATTTTGACATAAATGAAGTGGTGATTATTTAAATTGCCGCTTCATTTCCTTTTTTCAAGTACACTAATCTACATGGCTCCGTCGACAGAGCCATGTATTTTAGACGTACCCTTGGTGTACATAAGATTGTTGTAATTAATCATAATCAAAAGTATTTACATAGACCCCATAACAGTGAGGTCTGGGCTCCCCCAGTCTTTACCGTAACTATCCTCAGAATGCCCATGTGAGGTAGGGAAAGGCTATCGCTCAATTTTACAGATGAGGAACAGGAATGGAGAGGCTAAATGACATGCCCGAGGTCATGCAGGGAGTCCATGGCACAGAGCGGAATTAAATTTAGGTCTCCGGAGTACCCTGTCTAGTCCCACTGGGTCAGCAGTCCTTCCCTCTGATGATAGCAGTAATAAGAATTGCAGATCAAATCCACTTTTGTGCTCTACCTGCTTTGGTGAAATAAAACAGCCAGAAATCAGGGCTCAGGTAGGCTATTCTGGCACTTAGTCCTGGAAAGCTATTCCAGTTCCCAAATAGTCACTTACTGGAAGTACCTAATGTGCACTTTGAGTATTTCTTTTCTTTAAGGCCTGGAGCACTGCCAGAATCCAGTCTTCCCCTGCCCATAACATGAGACCTGATGGCTGCTTTGCTTTGCAAAAGAAACAGCGGGTAACCGCAAATCTGGCCCATAACGCTTACTGACATCACCGGTCCCTCCAGCTTTCTCATGTGACTTTGCCTGGGGAGGAGCAGTGTTGTCAAGCTAAGACATTTGGTTATAACACGTAAAATATATTTTCAGAGTTTATTTCCCTTCAGCAGGGCAGGAGTCTTGGCACATGGCTTTATACTGATGCCTTTGTTGGCTTGATCCAAGTGCACCTTTTGAGTTATTTTCCTGCAATGTGAAACCTGGCTTCTCTTAAAGTGGTGATGGGCAAAGCATAAAATGCCTGGTTCATTTAGACAGTCGCTCCTAAATTACATGGCTTTTCTTAGTGCCTTTGTCTCCAAGCACAAGTCGGAAATATGAGAGCTGCCTATCTTAGGATAATTTGATGCTTCTAGTTCTGTATCTCTAGGTGTGAGCTAGCTTCTATTGGGAGAACAATAGGAAATTCTGACCTCAGTAGGAGCTGGATTATATCCTCTTTAGGACACCATGTAGGTTTGGCTCTGCTTTGGCTAGGGGGTTGGACTCAATGACCTCGTGAGGTCTTTTCCAGCCCTACGATTCTATGATCATGGTCCTGTTTTTAAAATGCAGCCTTTTTACAAAAGTCCCCTCCATATACCTGATTTAAATCAGATGAACAATATGCTCTTCTGGGAGATGTATTTGGGTATTACTTGTGAAAGTGAAGGCAAAATGAAATAAATCCAGACACCAAGGAATTAAATAAGTCCTATTCTGTAGAATAATGCACAGTGTTGGTACTGAACATGCAAAACCAGAATGCAACTGAAAATAACATTTTCTCCCCCTCACGCCCCTTTCTTCTCCTCTGACATTTGACACTCCCACATCCTTTATTCTAATGATACTCTTGAAAATACTAACCTTATCTTGGAATATTGGAGAGCTATCCAGTTTGTTCAGAGGGGAAATTATTTAACTTTAAAATTTCCTGTGCAATTAAAAATACTGAAGAATAAGTTCAAAACTCTTTGAATTGAAAACAATCATTTCACTTAACTGCCAGTTCATTTGTTTCAACTTTTTCTTTATTATTATTAAAGTTGAACCACAATTATCTGAAATTATAAAGTTATTGAAGGCGACTGGATGTGAAACAGTTTAATATTTGTTGAAACACCATTGGGAAGCCACAATGGACTTTGGATCAAGTCTTTAATGGAGAGCAGAGTAAATAAGAAGACAAGCACGTGTACTTTATTAGAGTGCTTTCTGAGGCCACTTCAGTCTGTGTGCAGATACAGTTAACCACTGTGGTTCTCAAGGGCTGGCTTTTAGAGGCACACTGTCACGGCCACTGGGCCAGATCCTGGTGTTATCACCTTAAATGTGAGCAAGACTGGATCCACGGATTTCAGAGGTGCTGGGCATTTGTAACTCCCACCAAAAAAAACCAAGGCCCCGGGTGCATTATGGAAAGCAGGACAAAGTATGTGAAAGTGCAACATTCCAGCACTATACAGAGCTGTTCTTCTAGGTCCCTGTGCTTGGCTATGATTTGCAGGCAGTTGGAAAGGAAGTAGAGGGGCTTGGAGCATGAAATTAGGCATTTAAGGGTGTGAATGACAATTCCTACTTTTTTTTAGCACCTAAAGTCCCCAAACTTAACTCAGTCATGAAGGCAATGCAATTACTTGGGATTTAAGCAGACAAATGAGGGGAGAATTTAACTCGAGGTGCTTCACATCCTCTCTTCAAACATCTAACCCAGTTTCCTTACAAGAATGACAAAGGACCAGCACACATTTCTCCAATGTCCTATTATGCCTGCACCTGCTCTTATTAAAGTCAATGGTTCTCAGTCTTTTTACACCAAGCCCAATTGAAGGCTCATTTACATCATCACAGCAGTGTAAAGTGGGGGGGGGGGGGGTCAACTTACATCACTTTGGTAGTAAAAGGTGGTTATTTGGTAATCCCCAGGTAAGAGAATTGGACCCAATGCTTTCCATAGGAATGAGGTTGGGCACTTAGTGCTGCTGTCACTTTCCTCTAAACACCTGTAGTAGAGAGGAGGAAAGGGCAGAGGCACTCTCATTTTTATGTCGGTCAGGTAAAACAGAAGCCAGACCGGGCTTTGTAGAAAGATAGGCTTTTATGACTGAATAAATCAATACCAACAGGATCCTCCAAATGTCAGGGTGTGGGGGAGAATGTAGCCTGACTCCTTTCTCTCTATATAAAATCTTGCAAGAAATCTATCATGTCAAGGTAGGAAGGAGTGTCAAGTTAGACAAACTTACAGTATGTTCAGTAGTAGCATATACCTTTTGTTACCACTAAACCTTCATGCCAAACATCTATTTGGCTCCTCTAATCCCAATATTGATTCTGACCTCACCTTGCACACACAGCTTAGAGGAATTTTACATTCCATTGGTTGCTTTTTCATAAACATGCTACTGTACATATTTGCCTGTTTCTCTTTCAACCTGAGCATTTTAAACAACCAGTGAACTATATTTCTCGATGATCTGTTCCTTTATTGTTGGCCTGCCCGCTCATCATAACAGTGCTATTCATTTGAAATGATCCAAGCCTGCAGTTTAATACTGCCAGTAAATAATTTTGTATGGTCCAGGGCAAACTTTGTGTGTACGTGGTTTAGTTCTCCTTTACAGCCACTGAGCATGAAAAGTATAAAAACCTGTTTTCTGAAGGTACTTGGTTAGACAAAGATTAATAGTAAATATGTAAATGAGAGTTTGGGACCAACGTTTCTGTTTCTTGAAAGAATATTATTGGCTAGCTTCTGACTAGTCCACCAACGAGAGGTTGTTGATTTGATTAATTAGTATATGCGTAGGTTGTCTGGAAAGGAGAATTCAGCGTCCCACTTTCAGTTTAAGATCGGGATTTATGGGGTAAGGGGAGTAGTAGATGAATCAGGTGCCCTGGATTAGCAGAGTGAGGGAGAATTCCAGTTGTAAAAAATTTGAAGAGGAGAAGGAAATCAATTTATGTGAATGTCTCTGAAGTTCACATTCTGTTTGCTTTCTACACACTTTGCACAGGTATAAAGGACTAAACAAAATGCATGTCAGTGGAGAATCAGGCTTGTATTGCAGTCCACCTCTGTGGCATAAATCTGAACACCACTCTGACCCCCTGCCGGTCTGTTACTCTTGATTTACAGCAGAGTAGCCCTACCGAAGTAATATAGATATACATTAGAACCCCATCTGCTAATGTAAAGTAGTACTCTACTGGAGTTACTCTTGATTTACAATTAGGCCTATGGCCTATCTATAAGGCTATAGCTACACACTAGCCTTCTTGTGGAAAAGCTTATGCAAATGAAGTGCGGTGTGTGGAAGATCACCCTGCTTCATTTGCATAATTGCAAATGGAAGCGGACAGGGGCTGCAGACGGGAGTTTAAGAGGGAGTTTGACAGAGGGAAGCCTACGATGGTCAGGAAGACCTGCAACACCTGTACCAGCACTGCTTCTGTCTCCTCCACCTGCGCCTGTAGCCAGACTGAGCGCCTGAGCATGGATGCCTCTACCCAAATCCTGGTGTGGTTTTGCAGGGACTGTGGCTTGCAATTCCCACTTTCTGATATCCAGGCTGTGGAGACCATCCAATGTGACAGGTGCCTGCTGGTAGAATCCCTCAGGCAGCAGGCGGGAGAGCTACAGGAGGAGGTGACTATGTTGTGGAGCATCCGAATCCACGAGCAATTCCTGGACAGTGTTCATGTGGAGACAGCTGAGGTAGCTGTCCTAGTACACAGGACTGCAGACACACCACTGGTGGAGGAGGAGACGGTTCAAGGTGGAAACTGGCAGCTGGTTACGTCTGGCAGCAGGCACTGCTCCACCCCTCCTCTGAACCCTCCCACCGTGGTACTAGGAAACCGTTATGCTCTTCTTGATACAGGAGATAAGGAATCACCCCTACAATGGAGGAGGAGAAGTCTCATACCCCCAAGGTCTGCTGCCACCACTTCAAATAGGAAACATAGGGTAGTGGTGGTCGGAGACTCTTTTCTGGGGTGGGGGGAGGCGTCCATCTGTCGCCCTGACATTTCAGCTCGGGAGGTATGCTGTCTGCCGGGGGCCCATATCCGAGATGTTATGGAGGCATTGCCAAGGATTATCCGGCCCTCTGACTACTACCCCATTCTACTCATCCACGTGGGCACTAATGATACTGGGAGGTGTGACACTGAGCGGATCAAGAGTGACTACAGGGCTCTGGGAGTACAGGTGAAGGAGTTTGGAGAGCAGGTGGTATTCTCTTCGATCCTTCCTGTCAAAGGTAGGGGCCCGGGCAGAGACGGGTGCATCCTGAGGTAAATGCCTGGCTGCGAGGATGGTGTCGCCAGGAGGGCTTTGGCTTCGTTGACCATGAGATGCTATTCCAGGAAGGACTGCTAGGAAGAGATGGTATTCACCTTTTGAGCAGGGGGAAGACCCTATTTGGACACAGACTGGCTAACCTAGTGAGGAGGGCTTTAAACTAGGTTTGACAGGGACAGGTGAGCAAAGCCCACAGGTAAGTGGAGAACATAGAGACTCAAGAGAGGGGTCAGAAATGGGAGGGAGCTTGGGCTATCATGGTAGAGAGAAAGGAGGGTCAGGGCAAAACTGGGAGGCAAGATAAAATCAGTATCTTAGATGCTTATATACAAATGGGAGAAGTATGGGTTATAAACAGGAAGAACTGGAAGTGCTAATAAATAAATACAAGTATGACATTGTTGGCATCACAAACTTGGTGGGATAATACACATGATTGGAATGTTGGTATGGAAGGGTAGAGCTTACTCAGGAAGGACAGATGGAGAGAAAAAAGGGAGGAAGTGTTGCCTTATATATTAAAAATGTACACCACACTTGGATGGAGGAGGAGATGGACATAGGAGATGGAAGTGTTGAGCGTCTCTGGGTTAGGCTAAAAGAGGTAAAAAAACAAGGGTGATGTCATGCTAGGAGTCTACTACAGGCCACCTACCCAGGTGGAAGAGGTGGATGAGGCTTTTTTTAAACAACTAACAAAATCATCCAAAGCCCAAGATTGGGTGGTGATGGGGGACTTCAACTATCCAAATATATGCTGGGAAAATAACACAGCAGGGCGCAGACTATCTAATAAGTTCTTGAACTGCATTGGAGACAACTTTTTATTTCGGAAGGTTGAAAAAGCTACCGGGGAGAAGCTGTTCTAGATTTGATTTTTAACAAATAGGGAGGAAATGGTTGAGAATTTGAAAGTGGAAGGCAGCTTGGGTGAAAGTGGTAATGAAATCATAGAGTTCACAATTCTAAGGAAGGGTAAAAGGGAGAAAAGAGTTTAGTTTAGAAAAGAGAAGATTGGGTGGGAGGACATGATAGCAGTTTTCAAGTATCTAAAAGGGTGTGAGGAAGAGGAGGGAGAAAACTTGTTCATCTTGGCCTCTGAGGATAGAACAAGAAGCAATGGGCTTAAACTGCAGCAAGGGGGGTTTAGGCTGGACATTAACCACCTGACAGTTAGGAACTTTTTCCTAAACACTGGGGCTACGTCTATATTGCATCCATTTTTCGTAAAAGGGATGCAAATTAGACGTATCGCAATTGCTAATGAAGTGGGGATTTAAATCTCCCCAACTTCATTAGCATAAAAATGGCTGCCGCTTTTTTCGGCACGGAGCTTTGCCGGAAAAAAGCGCCAGTCTACACGCAGATCTTTCGGAAAATAAAGCCTTTTCTGAAAGATCCCTTATTTGTGAAGTCAAACAAATGTGACACTCACAAAAGTCTGCAATGTCCTAAAGAAAAGGCCAATCTAGCCCTTATGCTAAGGCTCCTTTATTCTCCTCTTGCAGCAGGCATCACCGTGGTACCTGGTATAGCATCCCATTTCCACTACCAAAACAGTGGAAAGAAGCCTTAATGTAAATGAGACTCAGACCTTATGATTTCCCTCTGTGGCCTGCTGGGCCTTTCAGAGAAGGCTCTTATGAAAGCACAAATAGCTTACAAAAAGAGCAGCGTTCAAAATGTAACAGTGCCATTAGATGAGCACGGTGCTTAGACCCGCTCAATAAGCTGCCATTTCCCAGCGATCAGAAAGCTTTTAAGCTCACATAAGTGGCCACAGGGATTTGCTCCTGGCTGCCTCGGCCACCTGATCGGTACTTTTAAGGGAATCAATGTCCTTTAAAAGTTGTGTAAAGTAAATGGTCCCAAGGTGAGAAACCTAAAAATTCCAAGGGCTGAAGAGAAGCAGCCACAAATCATAGAACCATAGAGCTGGAAGAGACCTCAGAAGATCATCAAGTCCAGCCCCCTGCTCTAGGCAGCACCAATCCCAACTAAATCAACCCAGCCAGGGCTTTGTCAAGCCGAGACTTAAACACCTCTAGGGATGAAGACTCCACTACTTCCCTAGGTAACCCATTCCAGTGCTTCACTACCCTCCTAGTGAAATAGTTTTTCCTAATATCCAACCTGGATCTTTCCCACCACAACTTGAGACCATTGCTCCTTGTTCTGCCATTGGTCACTACTGAGAACAGCATCTCTCCATCCTCTTTGGAACCCCCCTTCAGGAAGTTGAAGGCTGCTATCAAATGCCCCCTCACTCTTCGCTTCTGCAGACAAAACAAACCCAACTCCCTCAGACTCTCCTCATAAGTCATATGCTCCAGCCCCCTAATCACTTTGATTGCCCTCCGCTGCATCCTCTCCAATTCATCCACATCCTTTTTATAGTGGGGGGCCCAGAACTGGACACAATACTCCAGATGTGGCCTCACCAAAGCCAAATAAAGGAGAATAATGACATCTCTGGATCTGCTGGCAATGCTCCTCTTAATGCAACCTAATATGCCATTAGCCTTCTTGGCTACAAGGTCATGCTGTTGACTCATATCCAGCTTCTCATCCACTGTAACCCCCAGGTCCTTTTCAGCAGAACTACTACTTAACTGGTTGGTCCCCAGCTTGTAACTATGCTTGGGATTCTTCTGTCCCAAGTGCAGGACTCTGCACTTGTCCTTGTTGAACCTCATTGGATTTCTTGTGGCCCAATCCTCCAATTTGTCTAAGTCACTCTGGACCCTATCTCTTCCCTCAAGCGTATCTACCTCTCCCCCTAGCTTAGCGTCATCCGCAAACTTGCTGAGGGTGCAATCCATCCCCTCATCCAGGTCATTAATAAAGATATTGAACAAAACCGGTCCTAGAACCAAACCTTGGGGCACCCTGCTAGAAACTGACCGCCATCCTGACATCGAGCCATTGATCACTACCCGCTGGGCCCAGCCTTCTAGCCATCTTTCTATCCATCTTACCATCCATTTATCCAATCCACATTCCCTTAACTTGCTGACAAGAATATTGTGGCAGACCGTATCAAAAGCCTTGCTAAAGTCAAGGTATATCACATCCACTGTCTTTCCCACGTCCACAGAGCCAGTTACCTTATCATAGAAGCTAATCAGATTGGTCAGGCATAACTTTCCCTTTGTGAATCCATGCTGACTATTCCTAATCACTTTCCTCTCTTCCAAGTGCCTCAATGGATTCCTTAAGGATCCCTTCCATGACTTTTCCAGGAACTGAGGTAAGACTGACTGGCCTATAGTTCCCTGGATTGTCCTTCTTCCCTTTTTTGAAGATGGGCACTACATTTGCCTTTTTCCAATCGTCCGGGATTTCTCCCAATCTCCACGACTTTTCAAAGATAATGGCCAAAGGCTCCTCAACGACATTTGCCTCCGTACCCTCAGATGCATTAAGTCCGGACCCATGGATCTGTGTACGTTTAGCTTTTCTAAATGGTTCCTAACCTGTTCTTTACTCACCAATGGCTGTCCATCTTCATTCTATCTTGCGTCACTTAGCGCATTAGTCCAGGAGCCCACCTTGTCCGTGAATAGAGGCAAAGAAAGCATTGAGTACTTCAGCTTTCCCCACGTCATCTGTCACTAGGTTACCGCCTTCATCCAGTAGGGGCCACACACCCTTTCTGATCACCTTCTTGTTAACATGCCTGTAGAAACCTTTCTTGTTATCCTTCACATCCTTAGCCAGTTGCAATTCCATTTACGCTTTCGCCTTCCTGATAATCCCCCGGCATTCTCGAGCTATACATTTAAACCCCTCCCTGCTCATTTGTCCAAGTTTCCACTTTTTGTAAGCTTCCTTTTTGTGCTTAAGTTCACCAAGGATTTCCCCTGTAAGCCAATCTGGTCTCCTACCATGTTTTCATCTCTTGCTACGCGTTGGGTTGGTTACTATCTGTGCCTTTAATAAGTTTTCTTTAAAATTCTGCCAGCTGTCCTGGACTCCTTTCCCCTTCATGTTAGCATCCCAGGAGATTCTGCCCATCAGGTCTCTGAGGGTATGTCTACACTACCACCCTAGTTCGAGCTAGGGTGGTTAATGTAGTCATACGAACTTGCAAATGAAGCCCGGGATTTGAATTTCCCGGGCTTCATTTGCATGTGGCCGGGCACTGCCATTTTTAAATGTCCGCTAGTTCGGACTCCGTGCCCGTGGCTACACGCAGCATGAACTAGGTAGTTCGGATTAGGCTTCCTATTCCGAACTACCTGTACTCCTTGTGGAGTATGCACTACCAATGAAAACAAAAAAATCTAACGGAGGACACTTTGCTAATCAGCTGGGTTGACTCTCTCCTGTGTGGCTGCACAAGCGCACAGCTTACAGCAAACACTGGTTGTGTTTTTCGATGTACAATGTAACACCTTTTTCACCCGCCCGTCCACGTGAGCAAGCTATACTGTTCTAGACCAATCTATACATATACATAGAACACCCCCAAAACAATAGAAATAAAACGGTTTTTTAAAAATGTGAACTTTTTTTCTTTTTTTGGGGGGGGGAGGGTTAAATTACAACACAAGATTTAAAAGATTTATTTTCCAAAACCTAAAAACGTAGACTTACCTTGGTCAGTAACAAGCTGATTATGCAGCATATAACAACTTTAAAATAAAGGGCATTTTCCTTTGGCACGCAGAGCATTAGCTCTGTTGGTCCGACAACATTCAGTGGGTATGATTAAAGACAAAAAAGTTTCACCGTGCTACTTTCATCACTATCTCCTGTCATGTATTTCAGGTCATTTCTGGAAGTCCCTTAGCATGAATCACAGAGAGCACTGAAAGCTGGAGGGCTGTAATAAACTAGAAGGCAGGAACTGTGGTGGTATTAAATATTGTTTAAGGGACCATATAAATCAGCTTAAAAGCAGGCCCCTCCCTCTCTAAATTTCCTCTTGCAATGGCACTGGCTCACTAGATCCTCCCAACCATTTTCTAGCTGGGGAGGGGACCTCTTGCGTTTCTCCCTCCAATGTTTGTCTTTTCATTGGAACTACTGCTGGTGCCAATCTCACTGCTTCCGAGAAGAGGCATTAGTATAAATAGGTTGCCATAAATGTGGTGAGATCTAAATTCCGTATTCTAAAGATAGGATCACCGTGCCATAACATGCCCCTGGATTTAGGAGGAGAACACCTTGTAAGCCATAATGGGCATGGCTAGAGGCCACAAAACGTGGGAAGCTGAGTCTCACATACGTTCATGTAGTCAAATTCCTCTGATTCATCCCTGAAGTTTTTGTTCTCCTCTTCCCTTCCCTCCCTCCCGATATTAAAAGAAACATTTGTAGGTTAGAGCAGATGAGAGGCATAAATGTTGGCACACACTTGCACACTCGGTTCTTTTTAAAACCAAGCAAAGCCTTTGGCTCCTATTTTGCACATGTAACTTGGGTAAATGTGTTTGAACATTTGGTTCTATGAAGGTCTGACACAGCCCCGTTTTTACTTTAATTTACCTTTGGCTCCCAGTTTGGTTGTCATATTTAATATAGTTGATTTCCATGCCAGATTTAGCTGATGTGAATAATTTAGGAGTGTAATGTAAACTCTTGAAATTAAACTTTTTTTTCTCATTCTAAAATCCTGAGTGTTTGACTTTTTAATTTAATAGGGGAAAGGGAAAAAACAAAACCAAATTCAAGCCAAAAAGTCTACAAATGCAGTGTGTTCAGCATCACAGAAAAATAAGTACAGCATGTAAAAGCACGTTTGATTTTGACTTTTTTTTTTTGCCAAGGGCAAATATGATAGAAAATAGATAAATATCCACTAATCCTATGCAAAATATTTTATCTACAGGTTAATGGCTTCATGAGAGAGTGGGCACATGCAGTCATCTTTGAGGGGGGGGCGTTATGTGGCTTTAGACCTGTATCTTTTTTTCTTTTAAAGATCATATTAAATTAAAGGTCTTTGCAGAGACTTGGAATAGCCCATAGAGGGTATGTGATTATTCTGTTGCCTATGCTCTTTAATTCCAAAAATGTATAGACTGAAAGATTTAACAAAGAACCCTTGAACTATAGCCTTGTAGCTCATTCGCAGTAGAATGCTCTAGCTATCATGTTTTATACTTCTAGGATTCTATAATTGGAAGGGACCTCGAGGTCATCGAGTCCAGTCCCCTGCCCTCACGGCAGGACGAAGCACTATGTAAACCAGCCCTGCCAGATGTCTATCCAATCTGTTCTTAAATATTTCCAACACTGGAGATTCTACAACCTCCCTAGGCGATTTATTGCAGTGTTTAACCACCCTGACAGGAATTTTCCTAATGTCCAACCTAAACCTCCCTTGCTGCAATTTAAGCCCATTGCTGCTTCTCCTTGGCCACTGACAACAATTTTTCTCCCTCCTCCTTGTAACACCCTTTTAGATACCTGAAGACTGCTATCGTGACCTCTCTGTCTTCTCTCTTCTAAACTAAACAAGCCCAGTGCTTTCAGCCTTCTCAGCCATGGTTTTCTGGACCTTTAATCATTTTGGTTGCTCTTCTCTGTACACCTTCTCCAATTTCTCCACATCTTTCTTGAAACATGGTACCCAGAACTGGACACCAACAGAGGCCTAATCAGTGTAGAGTGGAAGAATGACTTCTCGCGCCTAGCTCACAACGCTCCTGTTAATGACTTACGCAACTGAAGTACCTGTAGTCAACAGTAGGCAAAGTAGAATGTGTAGGCTACAGAGATTTAATATACCCCCCCACCCCAATCTCCCAAACGTTGTTTCAAGGTGCAGTTATATGCATAGGCAACTAACTACTTCCCTCCCTCTCCCCCGTCCCTCTTTTTGGTGTTGCTAATACAACACAGCAGTAAGCAGAAGTATTATCTCCAAGAGAAGGTGTGGGAATGTACTGGCTCGGTGAATGACATTAATATGCTGGAAATGCTTATTCATCGCTGCGAAAAAGTCCCCCCACTCCAGCTGCCTTGTGGAGCTTTGCCAGGTTAGCAGAGGGCAGGTACTTAGGTGCTGCATTCAATATGTTAATCATTAGAATGTGTGTGAAACTGATATGTTTTTACAGTTTTCCATATTTCAAGATGTCTGGAATTTAGAATATTCTGTACCCTGATGTATTCCTAGTGTCTTTGAAAGGACCTTTCTTTTGACCTGATGAACTGAACTAGAGTCTACCTTTGCAAGTCAAGGGGTGCAAGATTGAGCTGCAGCTAATATCCCCAGGGGAAAGAAAAGGATAGCTTTTTCTCATGTGTTTTTTTTTTTCTCTGCAAAACCAGGTCTAAAATATGGGATGGCACTAGATCGAGCTATGTATGCTTTCTAGCATGCTCAGTTATCTCAGAAATGTTTGTATTGCTTCCAGATTGGAAAGCATTAGCAAGGAAATGCTACAGTGTGCATGAACAGCAAAGGTGATCTTGACTAAGCGTTCCCACAGAGATAAGTCTGTTCTATGCACTCGTTTGCATCCTAGCGACAGGGAAAGGGGGTGTCCCTGTTTGCAGCAGCTGCCTCCCTGGGTTTCAATGTAAACACACACCTGATCTAGGCAGCGTGAGGACATTAGCTCTAATATTAAACCTCCAAACTGCTGATACCCTGGCCTTGCTGCTAAATTTTAGGCCATACTTCCTTCTACTGATGTGTGGATGAGATGGGGAAAATAACAATAGAAACTGCAACAATGGTAATTGATTTGTAAACTGTAGTGAGTTTGTCTTCGGCTCATTGGAACATGGTCCTATAAGGGGCAGAGATTAATGGCAGTGTGCACCTAAAACCATGCTAAAGAGACAGTTACCGTGAGATCATCAGTGTTGGTGAAACACGAAACTTTCAGCACTGTGCGGGGAGACAGCATCCAGAGAACCACACAGAGCGGTCTGTTATCTTTTGCGGGAACGCAGAGGCAGCTAGTCTGCCAAGGCAGAACTTGTCACTAATGTGCACACACAAGCACACCCTTTCCCAGATACATTTTATATGTCGTTTTCAGGAAGTTGCCTGCATACAAAAAACCAACTACTCTTGTGGGATCTGATGAATAAAAATGGAAAAAGCAAACATAGCACACCTTTTTGATTTAAAAAAAAAAAACTCAATTGAAGCTTTACATTTACTTTAGAGAGGCTTAAAGCTGTTACGTCTTTAGCCTAGTAACAACAGGAAGAAAAGATTAAAGAACTATTTCTGTTCCACGTGCATTTGTCAAGGTAATAAGTTTAAGCCAAAGGATTATTTATAGGACTACGTTCTACAGGCTTCTTTTCACAGCTTTGTAATCTTTTTGCAAGACGTTTCTTTAGTGTTTGTGAAGCACAGGCCAAATTCACCAAACAATGGGTTTTTTTGTCCATGTCTTTTGTTCTTTACTATTTCCGTTGTAGGAGCGCAAGTATGCCACAATCAGAGATCAGGCCTTCTACACGGAGGGAAAAAAATAGGATCCTATTGGCTAGACTTCTTTTTAATGCTGAATTCATTTATCTACTAAAATAGACTAGATTACTAAAATTCAATTAGATGAATTTAATAAACTTGTGCTAATGAATCTGTAAGGAGAAAAGAAGGGTTAGCCCCAGCATAAATTATAGATTCTAGGGTTTGAAGGGAGCATTGCACTCATCTGTTGTGAATTCCTGTATAACAGTCCACAGAACTTTCCCCAAATAATTCCGAGAGCAGATCTCATAGGGGAAAAAAATGCAATCATGATTTAAAAGCCATCCATGACCGAGAATCCACCATGCACCTTCATAAATTGTTCCAATGATTAATTACTCCTTCAGTTGAACACTTATGCCTTATTTCCAGTCTGAATTTCTGTGTGTACGTACTTGGGGGGAGGACATATTTAATGGTCTCACTATGTGAAATACAGATACAGAGCATATCAATAAGAAATAATTTTACACAATGTATTGAATACATTTTAGCCTTTTCTTCTGATTACAAATTCTGCATGAATAGATTAGAATGTTTGTGGTGATCATTATTTGAAAGATTTTATGAATGTATTAGTTAATTAATTAGACTGTTCTTGATTAATAGTTTGATATTCAGAATGTATTGTTTGAATCAAGTTACTTAGTATTATATGTATTCCCTGACTGGATCTTCTAACCTTTACTTCTGCTTCCATCCACAAGTGTTTGGTTATTTCATTCTGGATATAATTAAACTTTTCCTCTGGGTTTGAAACTTACTTGGCACAAACGTGTGCTTAACTTTAAGCTTGTGAGCAGTCTTCATTGATTTTTAAATTAAAGCGTGTGCTTAAGTGCATTTCTAGTTTGGGGCAAATATGAACAAAACTTGATGCTGTTGTCTACAAACCAAGAATAACAAAGTATATATCAGCAAAATTGTAATTTTAGTTTCCACTTGGTTGCACTGACTATGGGTATGTTTTTTCCCGTAGTTCTCTTTTGCAGGATTTACAAACTTATATACATTTCTCACTTCTTTGAAATCACTCAACACCAATTCAGATTGTGTTCCTTGGGTTGTTAATCACCCAACACCCAAGGGTGAACATTGACATACTCAAGTGACATGTTTGATTCACATGGAATCTTCCATCACTTTGAGCCTTTAAACCTGCACACTGCCCTTTCAAAAATGAACCTGTATTTCAACTACCAGTCATTGGGTATAGATGCCGGAATCAATATGAGATTTTTCTGGCCTGTGATGCACAGGCAGTCCCCAGTCTAAATGATCATAATGGTGCCTTCTGGCATTAATCTATGACATTGCTTACATAGAAGGGAGAAAAAGCTAGGGCATTGAACCAAATTCTGTATCCAGTTACTCATTTATTTAATTTATTCTAGGGTAAGAGCCTTTTCGGCAGCATCTGACTTTTTTGCAATAAACATGCACTTTAAAAAGCATGGTGTAAACATTAGAACTATTTTTATGGCATCCACATGACAAAGAATAATTATCCCTGTATCCCAAGGGCCCTCAACTTTACAATTTGATTTCTGTTTATAATATCACAACTTTTAAAAAATAAATACATTTTTGACACTCCCCAAACATGTGCCACTCCCAAAGATTTAGCTGTGCTGGAAGACCATTACCAATCCCCATGAAGCCGCATTACGGATACTAAGCATCTGCTGTATTTGAAAAATTAGAAGAGATTCCACTCTTCCAGCCCAGTGCCCTTCTGGGGAATGACCTGTTGTTCTCTTCAGCCATCTTTGACGGTTGCAAATGCATATAAATTGCAGCAGCATTTCTCACCCTGTGGATCACTGCTTTACTTGCCCATTTGGTGATGTGGTTTCTGTGTGTTGTGGTTGGAATCCACCTCAGGCAGAAAACAAGGTCTTTTCTGGGTTGCATTTTGGGAGAGAACAGTTAATGGGCATTTTGAAATAGCAGAATGCTATAAAACAAACACAAAAAGGGCTAAAAAATTGATTTTTTTTTTGTCTGTGAAGTGCTTCTGTCCCATCCCTGACCAAAATCCTCTGTCCCATCATTGTCCAATTGCTTACACGGCAAAGCAGGGGCTGCTTTCTTCCTGGGGAGGCCTGGGGTAGCACCTTTCTGAGCAGAAGGGAAAGGGTGCTCCCTTGACTGTCACAGCCCTTACTCAACCAGGAAGGGCTATGAAGCAGTTTTAGTTCCAGGAGGGTCCCCTACTCACACTGAAATCAATGAGGTGTTGTACCCGAGTAAGGTGTGCTGGGTTTGGTGGCCAGAGAAATCACTGGTTCATTTAACACCTGGTAGAGACTCTCTTTGCACTCAGAGGGTGTGTCTAGACTACATGGCTCCGTCGACAGAGCCATGTAAACTAGTTTACCCGACGTAGTCAGTGAAGCGGGGACTTAAATAATCCCCGCTTCATTAAAAATAATCCCTGCTTCATTAAAATAAAAATGGCTGCCTCGCTGTGCCGACAATCAGCTGATCCGGCACAGCGCGGCAGTCTAGATGCGGATCGGTCAACAAGAGAAGCCTTTGTCAACCGCTCCCTTATGCCTCGTGAAACAAGGTTTACAGGAGCAGTTGACAAAGGCTTTCCTTGTCAACCGATCTGCATCTAGACTGCCGCACTGTGCCGGATCAGCTGATTGTCAGCACAGTGCGGTGGCCATTTTTATTTTAATGAAGCGGGGATTATTTAAATCCCTGCTTCATTGACTATGTTGGGTAAACTAGTTTACGTGGCTCTGTCAACGGCACCGTGTAGTCTAGACTCACCCAGAGACAACAGTCTCTCTTCCTTGTGTAACACTGACAGACCCGAGTTGTCTGTGGGCAGAGTTGAATGTGGGACTTCTGGAACTTACTGCATGAACCAAAAGCCAGTTAGCTATGAGCCAAGGTTGTAGAGCAGAATCATTGTTCCACTAAAGGGGACATTACCACACCCAGCAGGTGTGTGGATTACAATTGTCACCAGTCGCAGGTCCCCTATGTCCTTCCCTGCTTTGGTAGCGTAGCAACACCTAAACTCTAGTAGGGATCGGTGCCCATTCCCACTCAGACTGAAGTCAGCAGCCAGCCTCTCACCATGGGCTTCTGTGGGAACGGGCTCTGTCTCGGGGAGTGATTTTTATTTATTTAAAATATTTTTACCCCACCTCTCTATGTAAAATATTTGAAGCGACTTAAAAAAATAGATATATAAAAAATTAAAATACGAAATTCAACTCCTACAGATACACTCCGGCTGGCGTGGGTACTAGAGCAGTGAGGTGGTGGCCGTGCATGCTTCAGTGTGGGCTTTGAGTCCACCCGCAGCCTGAGGTAATGCCGAAGTGCGTGCTGCCAGGGCTTCTCTGCTCTGGTACCTGGGCGAGCGAGGCTAACGCTAGCTTGAGCATGTCTGCTTGTGCTGCAGACACGCCCCCAGACCACAGTATGAACATGGCCTTAGAGGGTTCCCCCCATGGTTCTGATTCTTAGTAAGCCCGTCCCTACACGTGGGGCAAGTATGGCAGGCCTGGGAGTGACTTTGTATTCTGAGGCATTTTAAGGGCCAGGTTAGCCTTTACTCTAAGCCAGGCCTGTGTCCGGCTTGCCTCAGTCATGCTCTGCTTCTTTCAGCGCTGAATGGGCCATGGGAAGCAGAGACTGATGTGACTGCATTGTATTTTGGCCTTGTTCCATCCATGCACGGGCCTTGCCCCTTGCCTCTCCCTCCCCATCCTCAAACGGCCTTGCCACGCCCTCTCTAATGGGATTGTACGTCGGGACAGGCGAGGCTTGCTCCGAACCCCTATAGGGAGAGCCTCTTTGTGCAGCTGAGCCTCCTCAGGATTCATTTCCACCCACTGTACACCTCTGTTTCACTGCGGCCCACCTCGGCCAATCCAATGACCTTCTATCCTTGCCTGGAGGGCAGGGGCAGGACTGTGATTGATTGGCGTTAATGCAGGACGGATGCTTATTCCTGCCTCCCTGTACATTAACGGTAGCACAGTGTCCTCTCCTCTCCTTCCAATCACCCCGCCTCTCCCACTGTTACACCTGTCAGGTCCAATCCCTAAGCCTTTTTCTTCGGACCTGAGGTCAAATTCACCCAGGCCAAAGGGAGTCTTCCCATGCACTGCACCAAGTATTAGATCAGGCCCCTAAAGAACATTTTGAGAATCTTAAGGCAGCTGATCAGCACTTATGGCTTCTATTAGTCATGCAGACAAAAATGAAAGGATACATATTTGGAGGATGACAGAGCCCACTGGTCTCCAAGGCAAAGCCATGTGGGAAGTATCCCTTCCCTTATACACTGCTTTAAATGAAGAGAGGTTTTTTTTTGTTTTGAAGAAATGAATGAGAAATGCTCATCTAAAGGATCTGGGTCTCTTTAGAGTGCACACATCCCTGCAGGAGAATCTGATGCAGATTAAATGAACTTCGGGAGAACATATGAAAAGAAGGTTTTTATGGGTGCCCTTGATGGTTTCTGCATTCCTAGAAAACAGCTGTTTAAGTGGGGTGCCAAGGCAGAGCGATCCACAAGCCTTAACACTGCCATCTTTTGCCCTTTGTGATGGGATTCGTGCTGAAGAGCAGGAACCTAATTCTGCTCCAGATAGTATAAATCCCAGATACCTGTGCAAGACGGCAGGGAGGTGATGCTCTGTCCTGTCTCCCCAGTGCTTGGGGAGCCAAATTTACCCCTAGAATTAGATAACTTTCCCTATTGCATCATAAATTAAAATGTAGATGTACACTACTTTAACAATGAGAGCGCACCATTTCCCCTGCATTGCAGGCAAAGTATGGATTCCCCCCGCCTCTTTTGTGGTCTAAAGCTATTAAATTCCAACAACAAATGCTTCCAAAAAGCATCAGACCTTAAAGCAATAGGAATAGCTGAGTAGCTGCGGTGCTGTATGAAGTCTCTTTGGGAATTCTTGCTGGGAGGTTTTTAAAAAGGGGCACTGTTCGGACAAGTCTGCACTGTTTGCTTAAAATATTCCCTTGGAGAAAATAGAACAGCGCTAGGCAAACACAGCCACACACCGTGATGCAGGTGGGTCTTCAAGCTACAATTCCTGGGAACGAAAAGAGAACCGATGAGAAGTCCTGTTGTAGCACCCATGGACTCAAATCCACTGTGCTAGTACTGTACATGTACAGAGAAGGGGCAGGGACTGTTTTGAAGGAATTTACGCTCTTCATACACAAGGTGAAGGATGGGAGGAAAGGAACAAGCAAAGGGACTTGTCTCTAGGTGTAAGGGACTTCAGCTCAGACTCCTGCCATCCTAGTGAATCAGTTAGGCTGCTTAATAAACCACCCTGGCTGAGGACGCTAGCAGCTTGTTCTTATGCCCAGCAGCAGCTCAATGCACACAGTTGTAAAGTATCTGCCTGCCTGTGTCTTTCTCCAGCCCTTGCTCCAGCCACAGACCTTGCCCATTGCCTGTCTTTCCTAATATCAGGGAATCTGCTATTGATTATCTCAGTTCCTGATTTGGTCTTGAGCTTTGGCTCTGGCATTTGGATTTAAGGCCATGTCATCACTTCCTAGAAGATTGCAGCTGCAGAGGTTGATCTTCCAGAGTTTGATTTAGCGGGTCTAGTAAAGACCCCCTAAATCGAATGCTGAGGGGGGCGCCCCTGTTGACACGAGAACTCCTACTCGTAAGGAGGAAGGGAAGTCAATGGCAGCATTTCTCCTATCGATCTCCTGCTGTGAGGACGGCGCCAAAGCTCAGCTTAAAGTACGTAGACTCCTCCTACTACGTTTTACAGGTAGCTGCAATTGCATAACTTAAGCCAACCTTCACCCACCCCGTAGAGTGGACCTGGCATATCCATCTCCCACCTTTTGGTGCTGCTCTGTAGGCAAGAACACTATTCACCCAGTCTCCTGACAGCTCCTGAATTATATTAGACCATCAGTGGAATAGCCAGGAATAATGCCATGGTGTCCTGAATTCCAATCTGGTATCCTACCAACTAACTCACACATCACTTTCTGGAGCACACAGCTATCCCCGGGAGTGTGAGGTGTAAAGCATTGTAGATCAAATGAAATCAATGCCGATTTACACTAGAGTGTGAGGATATAGCCCCTCTGTAGTTAGTTACGATGGGTAAAATTTCCAGAAATATCTCTGACTCAGTAATAGAGATGTAGCCGTGTTAGTCTGGTCTTGCTGAAACAAGAGACAGGACTATGCAGTGTGTGAGGTGGCCCAAGACTGCACCCATGTCCCTGTGCTGTACATAGTGTGGGGGTAGGGAGGGGATGGGGAGATGTGCCTTGCCTCTGCGTAAAGGGGGCTTGTGGAGGGAGGGCACTGTGCAGTGTCCCTCCCCGGGGACAGGAGCACGTCGTGTGCCTTCATACGTACATGTGTGTAGGTGACAAGCCAGGGCCCCTGTGTGGCAGCCAGCCGGGGCCACATGCCCAGGGTGGCAAGGCACATGATCAGGTTGCTGAGTGCTCCATCGTCCGCATGGCCCACAAGCACAGTCCCTGGTCTCCCTCTCCCTCCCCCAAACCCCCCAGCTCGCATAAGTGGACAGTGATGGCACTCACATGTCAAGGCCTCCCCGGCCTCGAATGACTCCGGTGACATGGCTTTGGGTTCCTGGGTGTGGGGCACGCTCCCTCCGGGCTCCTGCGACTCCTGGCCGCCATCATCATTCTCCTCCTCCGTGCCCTGGTCAGCTCCCTCTGCCTCCGGGTCGATGACCACCTGGGGGTACGGACCATCTGACCCCCCTTTCTCCCCCTCCCCGGGTACGGTCCAGGGCATCATGATAGGGGCAGGGGTCTGGGTCAGCCCCTGGTTGGGAGCTGCCCCCTATGGCCTTGGCATAGGCCTGCTCCAGCTCCTTTATCTTCATGCGCACCTACTCCTCTGTGCGCATGTAGCCTTTAGTGGCCAGGCTGTCAGCTATTCACTTGTAGATGGCTGCGTTCCTGTGTCTAGTGTGGAGATCGTGGACACTGGAGGCCTCCCCCCCCCCCCCCCAAACCTCAATGGGGTCCATGATCTCTGCACTAGACCAGGAAGGTGCCCACCTTTTGTGGCCCCTGGCAGGCTCCTGGGAGCTGCCAGCCTACTCCTGGGGAGCGGTGGAGGACTGGGTGCCAGTAGGTTGCTGGCTCATGCTGGGCCAGGGGCAGTGACAGCTGGCTCTGTGTTGGCAGGCTTGCAGCTGGCACAGGCACTGTGGCCGGAGTCAACCCCTTTAAGAGCTCTGGGGCTGGGGGGGGGGGAGGGAGCAGAAGAGTTTTACTGGTTTGGCCCACACTGGGAAGGACTGGAGGCCCCCTATTTCGAAATAAGCATCTACACAGTGCTTATTTCGATTTAGCTTTTTTGAATTTGGCGTTATTCCTCGTGGAATGAGGTTTCCCAAATTCGAAGTAAGCGCTTCACTATTTCGATTTAATTTCAAAATAGCGGTTTGGCTGTGTAGATGCTAGGAAAGTTATTTCAGAATAACGGCAGTTATTTCGAAATAATTGTGCTGAGAGTCAGGAGAAATTGGGTACTGATGATGCTACTGACCTGTTGTATAGCCTTGGGCAAATCACTTTGCCCACATTTCACCTATCATCCTTTTGTCTGTCTTCTTTCCTTGGACTGTACACTCTTTGGGGCAAGGGCTATTATTATTATGCCAAGATTTTAAGGCAAGATGAGACCATTCTGATGCCCCAGTCTGTCCTTCAGCATAACACAGGCCAGAGAATTTCACCCAATTATCAAGCCTAACATTTCTGGGAACAATCTTGGATCCAGCAAAGTCAGCAACAAAAGTCTCACTGACTTCAGGATTCCACCCAATATGAACTTAAAGTGATGGCAACTCCACCACATGTTTAAAAAAATGCCCTTATTTCTCATATGAATTGGTCTAGCTTCAGCTTCCAGCTGCTTTTTCTGTCTTCCTCACCTACATTTCAGAGCCAGCTGCTCTCAGAAGCCTTCTAACTATTTAGATGGTGATGGACAATAGTCAAGTCATGTCTTAACTTTCCTTTCGGTAAAGTAAATAGAGGGAGCTTCTTCAGTGTCTCATGCTAAGGGGAGTTTTCAGACACCGAGCCATTCTTGTGGCTCCTTTCTGAACCATATCCCATCTGTCAACATTCTTTTCAAAGGATATAGGCCAGCACTGGTCCATAGAATTCCAGTAACTCATGAATACTCCATGCGGTGGTAATAGTGCACCTCTGCTTCTCCAGCTACATGTGGAGGTCCATTGGGCCAGGCACTGGCTTATCTTGGTCAGGGTCTCTAGACATAATTGCAGTATAAATAACAAAAAAATTAGATTAATGTTGAGGAGTCAACACTATTCATGGAGATCAGGAATGACACGCCTCATTTCTGATAGACAGATGTGGGCTGCATATAGCTGAAATCTGCCAAGGGCTGGGGAAAGGCTTCTCACAGCAGCAGAAGAGTTTAGCTGCGCTTCTAAGGTGGTGGGGGTCCATATCACTCATCTTCCCTTATAGCTGGGTTGTGCTGAGCTATACATTTTTGGAGTAATATGTCAGCTAAATACCGACTCCTTGTTGCTGGCACATGTTCAGCTGCCTCTAAATCCCAATGTACAAATTGCTTCCTTGTTCATTCCATGAGCGCGGCATAGTCTAGCAGCTTTATTTACCTTTAGGAAATGTAAACGGTAAGCGATCAAGTACTTCCCTCTGGTGCTTTGATGTATTAGCGCGGAACAAACAAGAGTTAATAATTCTGTGTTAGCAATTGGGCCATGGAATTCTGATGTAAAATGCCTTTCATGGAGCCAATGGGACAGAGGTCCCCTTTGCGCTGCTATAACAGATAGAGGTATCCAAAACTGCCAAGGGTGCCAGCAAAAAGAGCCACTGCCATGTAAAATATTTACATTGCTGGCGCAATGGCAATGTAAAGACTCATGCTACCAAAGGGTCAACTAATGGCATGGGAGAAAATTGCAGACACAGCTTTGTCACTCCGAATAAGACTAATCCACAAGTACTTTGTGTCTCTACGTTGGGGACAAGGAAGGTTTATTTCCAGAATGCCTTTTTGCTGTAACCTATCCCCATAGAATCATAGGAACGTAGGAATAGAAGTCACATAATTTAGCTCCTTGTACAGAGATAGGGCTGGGTATTGTCTACTTTGGAAGCTCCGGAGGCCACAATGTTATTCTCAGCACATGCGAACGGCTGCAACTTAATTGTGTTTGCAGATATATGCAAATAGCTTCTTTCACATTGACGGGCATGAATACAAAGATTAAGGCAAGACTATACAACATGCAGGCCCCATTTAAGTCCATTCTGCTGATATTAATAACATGCAATATTTACCCGACTTACACCCATATGGCAGCACTTTTAATGAGCAATGACAGCCCAGGACTTTAACTACTAAAACACACATCCACAGAAGATCATTATATTGACTACTTTTTTGTTTTGGCTCCCACCCATGGGCCATGTGTTGAGCCCCACATAAACCCAAACTGCACCGCAGGCCAAAAACAAATGGACTGCGGACCACATGTTGAGTAGCCCTGGTCTACACCATCCCTGAGGGGCAGGTCTAACCTTTTTTAAAAACCTCCAGTGAAAGAGATTCCACATCTTACCCAGAAATGGACACAGTACTCCAACTGAGGCCTTATCAAAGCTGAGGTGAATTGAATAATTAGTTCTCATTGCTTGCTTCCAACACTTCTGCTAATACACCCTAGAATGATGTTCACTTTTTTCGCAATTGTATTGTGGTGGTGACTCATATTTAGCATGTGATCCTCTATAAGCCCCAGACTGTACTTTTTCCTAAACAGTGATAGAAATGTAGCCGTGTTAGTCTGGGGTAGCTGAAGCAAAATGCAGGACAATGTAGCACTTTAAAGACTAACAAGATGGTTTATTAGATGATGAGCTTTCGTGGGCCAGACCCACTTCCTCAGATCAAATAGTGGAAGAAAATAGTCACAACCATATATACCAAAGGATACAATTAAAAAAAAAAAGTGAACACATATGAAAAGGACAAATCACATTTCAGAACAGGAGGAGGATGCCGGGGGGGGGGGGGAGGGGGGGAGGAAGGAAGGTAAGTGTCTGTGAATTGATGATATTAGAGGTGGGGAGAGTGGGATGTCTGTGAGCTAATGGTATTAGAGGTGATAATTGGGGAAGCTATCTTGGTAATGGGTAAGATAGTTTGAGTGTTTGTTCATTCCTTCCCGGAGAGTGTCGAATTTTAACATGAATGACAGTTCAGAGGATTCCCTTTCAAGTGCAGATGTAAAAGGTCTTTGTAGCAGAATGCAGGTGGTTAAGTCATTGAGGGTATGTCTACACTACCCTCCTAATTCGAAATAGGAGGGTAATGTAGGCATACCGCAATTGCAAATGAAGCCCGGGATTTGAATTTCCCGGGCTTCATTTGCATAAAGCCGGCCGGCGCCATTTTTAAATGCCGGCAGTTCGAACCCCGTGCCGCGCAGCTACACGCGTCACGGAGTAGCTAGTTCGGATTAGGCTTCCCAATCCGAACTAGCTGTACTCCTCATTCCACGAGGAGTACAGCTAGTTCAGATTAGAAGCCGAATCCGAACTAGCTACTCCGTGCCGCGTGTAGCCGCGCGGCATGGGGTTCGAACTGCCGGCATTTAAAAATGGCGCCGGCCGGCTTTATGCAAATGAAGCCCGGGAAATTCAAATCCCGGGCTTCATTTGCAATTGCGGTATGCCTACATTACCCTCCTATTTCGAATTAGGAGGGTAGTGTAGACATACCCTGAGAGAGTGTCCTTTCTGGTTAAAATGGCAAGAAACTCAAACTATCTTATCCATTACCAAGATAGCTTCCCCAATTATCACCTCTATCTTGGTAATGGGTAAGATAGTTTGAGTTTCTTGCCATTTTAACCAGAAAGGACACTTTCTCAATGACTTAACCACCTGCGTTCTGCTACAAAGACCTTTTACATCTGCACTTGAAAGGGAATCCTCTGAACTGTCATTCATGTTAAAATTCGACACTCTCCGGTAAGGAATGAACAAACACTCAAACTATCTTACCCATTACCAAGATAGCTTCCCCAATTATCACCTCTAATACCATTAGCTCACAGACATCCCAATCTCCTCACCTCTAATATCATCAATTCACAGACACTTACCTTCCTTCCTTCCCCCCCCCCCCCCCGCACCCCTCTCCTGTTCTGAAATGTGATTTGTCCTTTTCATATGTGTTCACTTTTTTTTTAATTGTATCCTTTGGTATATATGTTTGACTATTTTCTTCCACTGTTTGATCTGAGGAAGTGGGTCTGGCCCACAAAAGCTCATCATCTAATAAACCATCTTGTTAGTCTTTAAAGTGCTACATTGTCCTGCGTTTTTCCTAAACAGTCACTTCCATTTTGTATTTGAGCAATTGATTATTCGTTCCTCAGGGATGTACTCCTAATTTGTCCTGGTTGAATTTCACCTTGTTGAGAACTTGTCTGAAATCTAGTTTGTCAAGATCATTTTGATTTCTAATCCTGTCCTCTAAAGCACTTGAACCTACCCCAGCTTATTTTCTGCATAGGATCTCTGTGCCATTATCCAAATCACTTATGAAGTTATTGAAAGTAACCAGACCCAGGGCAGTTCCCTGTGGGAGCCCAATTAATGTGCTGTTGCAGTTTGATTGTAAACTACTGATAACTATTCTCTGAATACAATTTTCCGACCAGTTATGCTTTCACCTAGTAGATTCATTTAGGCTACATTTATCTAGTTTGTTTATGAGAAGGTCATGTGGTGTCAAAAGTCATACTAAGTTGAGACAAAAAACAAGACTATGTAGCACTTTAAAGACTAACAAGATGGTTTATTAGGTGATGAGCTTTCGTGGGCCAGACCCACTTCCTCAGATCAAATAGTGGAAGAAAATTGTCACAACCATATATACCAAACGATACAATTAAAAAAATTGAACACATATGAAAAGGACAAATCAAATTTCAGAACAGAAGGGGGATGGAGGGGGAGGTAAATGTCTGTGAGCTAACAATATTAGAGGTGATAATTGAGGAAGCTATCTTTGTAATGGGTAGATAATTAGTCTTTATTCAAACTTAAGTGTAAAGTGTCAAATTTAAGCATGAATGACAGACCATATCTATTGCTTACCCCCCTTCCACAAAACTTGTTACCCTGTTGAACGAAACTAAGTTGTTTTGATATGTTTTTGTTCTTGGCAAATCCATGTTGATCGTTACGCCTCACATTATCTTCTTGGTTCTTACAAATTGATTATTTGCTCGTTAACTTCCCAGTACCAAAATTAACCGGACTCAGCAAAGCTAAGTCAGCCAAAGTTCCACCTACTGCCTGCTACCTACTCCAAGAAGAAAGGAAGCAGGTGCATAGCCCCCACTCACTCTGCTTAAGCAAGGTCTTTGTAGACAATAAAGGGGTCAAGGAAGTGGAGGGTTCTTACTCACCCAGGTGGGTGTATGTATGGTCCATATTGCATCCAAGCCTTAAATCCTAGAAATAGGTTTCATTTCTAGTCCTCTTCTGTAAAAATTGTGTTTCTACTTTTTAAAAAGTTTCCTAGATTAAATGAAGCAAATATCTTGCTCATTAGGGAGTTGAATAGACCACATCTGTGAGGCTGAGGTGCCCCGACACATGTTAAACCCTTTCATGCTCTTTTCTTTCCTCTTGTTAATTTAAACCCATGAAAGAACTTCACCTAAAGGTTACTGAGTAAGAGTTACTGGGGAGGCAGAGGAAATGCTTCCCAAGACACAATTCATGACTTGTGGAGAGGACCATGTCATGATCACATACAGTCATTCCCTCTCGGAAAGGAAAAGTAAGTCAGGGCAACTTCACTTCTTCTAGAGCTGGTGCAAGATAAATAACTCAGGCCTTGTCTACACTTCGCAGTGGATCGATGTTGAAGCGATCAATGTACTAATCATCGATTTATTGTCAGCTGTAAACTCGATAAATCAATTTCTGAGAGTGCTTTCGTTGACACTGGCACTCCACCAAGAAAAGAAGAGTTGCCGGCGTCAACAGGAGAGCAACCCTGGCTAACCATACTGGACGCAAGATGAGTATGTTGACTTCAGCTATGCAAATAGCATGGCTGAAGTAGGGCAACGGTGCAGGTATATGTAGACAAGGCCTCAGAGGGATTACAAATGAGTCCCTTCCTTATTAGCATTGCCAGGAGATTAACTTTTGCCACTCTGAGTTGAACACACATTTGTAACTCAAACTATCACCTGTCCGTGGGATTCTATTAAGAAGGGAAAACAATGACATTACTGAGGAAGAAAATGAGTTAAACACATCCAGGTATGAGAGATGGACCAGAAAACAAGGACCAAGAGTAGGATAGATTTTTTTTAAAAAAAAAAGCTACAGAAGCTCGGGTCAGTGTTTTGAAGAAGCTGTGCACTGCATTATTTTGCAAGTGAATTATTCTGATACAGTACTTTTTATTAAAATACACAGAAGAAATGACTTAGAATGACGGAGTCTTTCCTTATGCTGCTTCTAAGGTAATGGACTTTAAAGGGAGCCAACTTCAAATAAAATCATTAAGTGAAAGCGAGAATAAAATTTACAATCCAATTTCAAACAGGATCTCCCCTTAAACAATGAATAATAAACAGAGTCCACCTGTTAATAGACTAGGCACAAAGTAATGATTCATTTATTGTAATCCAAAACAGCTGAATAATAACTCTTTAATTACACTATTAGTGGATCCGTGCCACTAAGAAAGCAAAGTTTCTTTTATCAATGCTTACATTATACTTTGCAGCAGAGGGTTATATGTGGATGATCAATCTATGCATCTCCTGAGATGAATTCCACCTTATTCACAATCCCCTTATTTTACCAAGAACAGCTGGTAGTTTTCCTCTTATAGTCCGTTTAGCACTTTTGCAAAGTTATTTAATAAAGTGCCAGACAGCCACATAATCAGCCTTCCTCATTGACACTAAAATTTCTGCATTTCTTGGGCAGTGGCAGACATACTCGGCAGTTAAGCAATGTAGATTTTTGCCACTGTACGCCCTTTGTCAGGCAAGGAAGTGTGCAAAAAAGTATGCATTTTTTTTCTTGCACCCCACTTCCAAAATATTGGCACCATGTATAAGCCCCCCCAACTTTTTAACTATAATATAAAGGTTGCAAGAGATATCATGCCAGTGCTGGTTCACAAAGCATGAGGACATGGAAATGGGAAATTCAAGAAAATGGATACCAGTGAGTAGTTTGACACCTAGTCCACATGTCTGCAGGAAAAGCTTTTCTTTCCTCTGGGTCTTGATCACTTGTTTCCCATGAGGTTTTATCCAAAGTTGGCACTTCCCTTTTTGGACAAGGAACTCCTGCAGGGAAAGTCCTATTTTGACATCACCTTGTATAATGTGTCTTTGAAGTGGTCTTTAAATGTCAATGCTTCCAGGGGAACTTTGTCACCTAGGACAGAAGGGTGCAGGTAGCAGGACTTTAGAGTATAACAGGAACATCAGCTTTTCATATGTCTTCCTCACTGCTCACCTCCTTTAGAGCATGCAAAGCCTTTGAGTCTGATTGGGCTTAATCTGAATCAATAGGAGTTTTTCTGTTGTCTTGAATGGGCTTGGGATCAGGCGCTATCAAAGGACAGGAACATAGGACATAATCATGCAGTTTAATCACGTTCATAAATTTAATAAGCTCTAGCTTAAAACTAGTTAGGTTGTTTGCTCCCTTACTCTTATTTGGGAAGTTCTTTCAAAACCTCCATTCTCTGATAGACACTTTCTTCTAATTTTCAGCCTAATTTCTAATCATGGTCTATTCACTCCCACCTGTTCTTGTGCCATCATTGTCCTTTAGCTTCAGTATCTCTTCTCTGTCCTGGGTCTTTATTACCTCCTCAATGTATTGATTGAGAGCAATCAATTGTTCTTTGCTTGTTTGTCTTTGTTTTTCTAGGCTAAACAAGACAAGCTTTTGTAGGGTATGTCTACGAGATAAAAATTCCACCTAGAGGAGACATACTCATGCTAGCCAGGTGTATAATTAAGAGTTCATTAAGGAGACAAGTAGATTCATTGGCCCAAATGGGACCATCGGGGTAAATGCTCATACACATGATAACAGTAATACAATCTGACCTCAAAGCATGCCTTAGTTGTATTAGGACTGTGGAGTGTACAGAACCCTCAGCCCCATAAAATGTTAGTGTTGGGAAATTATTGGGGAAAGTTAGTCAGGGAAAGGGATTTATCTGTTTAAAAAATAACACTTTGTGCAAAGATCCACCATCCTGGATGAATATTCTTGGAAAGTGCTCACACTGGGAAAATTGCAGATCTGGACTCCAGACCACAACCTGCACTGATAATTCTCCTTCTGTTGCCTGCTCCCTGGCAACCCCTGCAGAATCCCATCCTTTCCAGTTGGGCTCAGGGAGAAAGCAAAGGATCTTCACTGGGCCAATTTTCCGGATGAACATCTCATCCTAGCTCATGCTTAGCTGTCTGGTTGGTCTCCTCTTCTGACACCTAGACCGGGATTGGGGGAGAGGATCAATCATCTTCTAGACAGGCCCAAAGTCCCATTTAAAATTGTCAGCCTCTAAGGGCTACTCACTGTCCACTCTAAGGGCTACTCATTGCTCTGACACATCCCTTCTCACCTCCAGCCATGGTCCCAGCAGCAGAACTCCCAAGGAGTCCTCACTAAGGATGTTAAGGACTAGTCTAGTCAACTAGTCAATCCCCAACCTCCCCCCCCCCCCCCCCGCTGCCTCTATTAGAAGCATCAAAGGGGCGGGGGGAGAGGAAGAGAATCCCCAGCTGATTCGGGGTTATAGGGAGCCGAGGGCTGTCTGGGAGTCCTCAGATGACCCCAGGCTCTGTGTGGCATTTCAAAACAGCTGTGCAGCATGGAGCCCAGAGTCAGCAGGACTTTCCACTGCTCCTGGGCTGTACGCAGAGTTCCGCATTCCTCCTTTGAAATGTACAAGAGCCCCTGTGGGCTCTTGTACATTTCAAAGGAGGAACGCAGAAGTGCCTATCGACTAGTCGAGTAGTTGATCAAAATTCCATCAACTAGTAAATTATTTGTTTAACATCCTTAGTCCTCACAGCATAGCCCCATAACTGTCTTTCATAGTGCCGGCACTGGGGGAAATCCAGCCCCAGATAGTGCAAGGTATTTGGTGTCCCTTTATAAGACTCCAACCCAGAGTGGGAATGAGGATCTTATTGCAAATTTCTGGAGACCCCCAGTTTGATATTTTTACGCTTTCACCATCTTTCCCTGTAAGGTCTTTTTTTTTTTTTTTTTTATTTCAAGCTTGGATTATTTCATTTTATTTTATTTTGCAAGGTGTTGTTACAGCATTGCTATCCGAGTGTCTGAAAATTCACCCATCAGTTCCTGTTAGTAGCCCAGTAGAAGGCTAACTTTTTCCAGTAACATTTTGGTTAAAAAGCATGTTTTGCTTCTGTTTTTATACAACATAGGAGTTTTGAAAACAACCTTTGTTTATGGAAAAACAAACTTCCCCCCCCAAAAAAACCTCTCACCAGTCTTCAAAATCTGAATATTTTCTCTCTCTTCTCCACTGAACACTCAAAATATGTCAATAGGATTAAAAAAAATAGAAGTGTCTTTTTTCTAAGAAGCGCTAGTCAATAATCATTACCTTTAGCTGTTCCATCTATAAACTTGATGCACAGGCCTATGTGCAGACTTGTATCCAATGAGAGGATTGCTAATGACATGTCCCCCCCCCCGCCCCCCTCCTACACACATCAATAAAAATCTGACTGGAAAAGACCTGTTCCAAAACAGGATTTTTGTTTTCATGTCATCGGAGCTGAGAGAAGGATGCGTTCCTCAAGAAATAAAAAGCGGAGCCTTGCCAGAGTTGTGTTTAT
This sequence comes from Pelodiscus sinensis, assembly GCF_052426305.1. Lineage (NCBI taxonomy): Eukaryota > Metazoa > Chordata > Testudines > Trionychidae > Pelodiscus > Pelodiscus sinensis. The sequence continues at coordinate 7,456,908 of NC_143057.1, forward strand.
GGCCCTAAAAAGGATTTTGTTTCCATCTTGGCATGAAGCAGAGATTGGACATTTCGTCTTATTAAGACTCCTTGGCCAAACCCTCAGAAGGCTGGTCCTTCAAAAGACTTTTTAGCTTAATAAACCTCTTTTATTAAAACTGGTTTCAATATGAAAGCTGATTCTGGTGTTTAACTAGAAAATACCTTTGGCAAAAGCAATGTAAAAGATACCGAACTGAAAAACAATCGGGTGCCTAGCTCTCCAATAAACAATGCATTTACAGTGGGGTTTTCAAAAGCACCGCACGCTGGCCTAGCCCTGCTCCAGTTGAATACATCTGCACTGTGGCTGAAAGCGAATCTTCCTGCCCAGGTAGACAGATTTGTGCTACAGGGCTTGTCAGCTTATTAAGACCATGTCTACACTAGGAGATTTTTAGATTTACTAAGTTTGACTTCTGGGCGACTAATTTACAAACTTGAAGTTCCGAGTCCTCGCTACAGGGAAGCTTCGAATGTGGTCCAAGGCAAGTTCTGCTCATGTGGACATGCTACCTCAGACTCAGAGCCCCAGGAAACACTCTGGAGAGCTACGGGAGACCAATTAGTTCCAATTAGTGGCTTCGAAGCATCCATGCTCATGTTATTTCGGACTTACAAGTTTGGGAATAGTGTTATTCCTCATGAAAAGCAGGACTACAGAGTTTGAATTCCATGGCCCCTTATTCTGAAATCACGAGCTTGGTAGTATGGATGCATCACTTACAAATTCGACCTAGGGAGAGGGGCTCGGTCTAAGGTCCTTGTGTAGACCTGGCCTAGGAATAGCTGTGTGGCTACAGCTTAGCGTGGAGCCTAAGCTTTGGATGGACTTGAGGGCTGTAATGGGCCCATCCTGTTGTTTCTAGTGCACTAGTTGGAGACCTGCTAACATGAGCCTGTCCTTCCATGCTGGAAGGCTTATTCCAAATCTCAGTATAAACCTTCTCACTGAGGTCAAATGTCATTTTTTGGTCCGTATTAGGACAAAAGGAAGCATTTTTCCCCACTCTGCTGCGTCTCATCTGTTCACTTCAGCAAGTCTGTCTTCACCCATCATTCTGTGCTTCACCTTCAGTCAAGTGGCATGTCACCAAAGGCTTCACATCTAATAGCAGGTCTTTCTCTGACAGCCTGTCAGATCCAGGTAGTTTCACCTCCCCAGGTTTATAATCAGAACTAGAAAATGATAATTATAGTTATTATTCCCCTGAAAAATGGATGTCCTGCCATGCTCTTGTGGATTGTCCTACACCTGTTCAAATACCATTATGAATGAGTCTGTTATTAACAATGATTCATGTTTGTATTTAAGATCTCTGAGGACAGAACAAGAAGCAATGAGCTTAAACTGCAGCAGGGGAGGTTTAGGTTGGACATTAGGAAAAAGTTCCTAACTGTCAGGATAGTTAAACACTGGAATAAATTGCCCAGGGAGGTTGTGGAATCCCCATCTCTGGAGATATTTAAGAGCAGGTTAGATAAATGTCTATCAGGGATGGTCTAGACAGAATTTGGTCCTGTCATGGGGGCAGGGGACTGGACTCGATGACCTCGATCACACTGCTGACTTATATTCAACTTGTGATCCACTATAATCCCTAGATCCCTTTCTGCTGTACTCCTTCCCAGACAAAAGAATCAAAATTAATAGATAGTATCCTTCCTGGCATGGGAGTCTACACAAAGAGCTGTTTGCACCTTCAATGGCTGTTAAGTTGGTAGCTTTCATCATGATTGAGTCCATTAGCATGTGAATTGAATTTACAGATGAACTCTAATTCCAATGCTTCCTTGTCAATCTGGCTTCTAGAACTGGTTTGTGACAAGACAGTTACCTGGAGATCTTTTAAAGAGTAATGTGGAAGACTGAAGTGCTCCCCAATAGGTTTCTGTATGTTTCCTTTATGTATATCTGATTTGTGTCCATTGATTCTTTCCCGCTTATACTGTCCAGTTTGTTCAATATGTATAGCAGTGGAGCACTGCTGGCATTTGAAGGCATAGATCAAATTACTGGATGTGCAGTCAAATGACTTTTTGATTTGGTGACAGTCAACATAGCACAGTCAACTTGTGGAACTCCTTGCCAGAGGAGATTGTGAAGACCAGGACTTTAACAGGGTTCAAAAAAGAACTAGATAGATTCATGGAGGTTAGGTCCATCATTATTTATTAGCCAGAATGGGTAAGAATGGTGTCCCTAGCCTCTGTTTGTCAGATACTGGAAATGGATGACAGCGGAGAGATCACATGATGATTCCCTGTTCTGTTCACTTCCTCTGGGGCATGTGGCCACTGTTGGAAGAAAGGACACTGGGCTAGATGCACCTTTGGTCTGACTCAGTATGGCCATTCTTATGTTCTTATAGTTATGAACATATACAGATTGCACTACGTACATGTAAGATTATGATGCTTCTTGCTTTGTTTCAGGAAACAAATTAAAAAAGGGCATCTATAGGTTGGATGGGGGTCACAGTCAGATTTGTTAGCAGAGAGCACTAGCTGTCTAGATATTTTCAATGTCTCACTATGGTGTCTGATGGTGCATTACTTTGCATTTTGTGCAATCATTTTCACTTTGTAGGTAAAAGGACCTCTTAGTATTTTGCACCCTCATTACCAGATGTAAGATTCTTAGCTACAGCCCATTGAAGTCAATGGGAGTCTCCCTGTGAATTTTAATGGGTATTGGGAATTTTAAAGGCATTGATGTCAACCCGATGAGAGATAAGCATGTTGGAAAATCCCACCCCAAATAGCTAGACAAGATGGATCCTCATGGAGAATCAGGACCATGAATCTTTAAAGTCTCTTAAAAGATATGCTTTTTTATATTGTAGTGATACCTAAGACCCCCAGTCATAGAGCAGCCGTGATCCGCCAACACAGAGCAGAAATACGGTCAAAGTAATGAGAGAGAGAGAGACAAACTTCCTCAAACTCTTAGAATGAGCAGACTACTTTCCACAAAAAAGAGGTGTACAACTAGGGAGAGATGGTTGGAAAATGGTAAATATTTCCACAAAGAAATTCAAAATGTTCTCTTTCTCCTCCCTTACAAATTTCATGGAATTTTAGATTTTCGTTTTTACGAGCAACTTAGCCTAAGAAAATGGTGCATGTATTTTCCACTGGAAAAAAAACAAGTTTAAATGGAAAATGTTGACAAGCTCTAGGAAAGTGACAAAAGAAACATGTTGAATATGTGGCACCTTGCCACTGGATCAGCAAGAAACCATCTTAATAAAAGGAACCCAAGTTCAGACTCTGTTCTCACTCTCACTGACATTAGCCGAGTAATCCTATCACTACTGTGAAACCCTAAACTACACACACACGTTTTATGTATTAACGTTGGCAATCCTTTCCTAGCTTATCATGCCAATAGTGTTATTGAAATGGAATAAAAAAGATGAGGTTAAAAAGCAATTCAAACTATATTCGACTTTGAAAGGCAAGAGGTGATATCCTAACCGCACTGAAATCACTGGGAATGTTGCCACTGACTTCAGTAGAGCCAGGATTTTACTCAATAAACATATTTTTTCATTGCTGGATACCAATATTGGTCCAAAAAATCTGAAATGAATATAAATCAGGATGGCTATGCTTTTTTTTTTTTTTTTTTTTTTTGCAGAGTACTTCAGTATTATCTATTTTGTATCATTTCTTGTACTGAATGCTCCCATGAAAGAATCTCTCTTTAAGAAGATTCACATTAGGGGAAATCTATTCTGTACCACTTGACTGGAATCGGCACTTGTGTTAGCCTAGATTAGGTGTGAATACACCCCGCTGTTAAGCCTTTCCTATCTTGCGAGGGGGAAAGTAGGAGTAGGATAACCAGTATTTCACTGTGCTGAGATACTGCAGATCTTTCCTAGTCAATTGTGGGAAAACTTGTCTGCCCTTCAGAGGGAATTGTGAGATGCGCATTGTATGACTTTCCACACTTTAGAGATCTTGCCTATGTTTTCACTGCACAGTGAACAGGTTCCAGCCTGGGATTTTCCCATACCCTCGCCTGTGCAAACATGAACATTTCTGAGAGTTTTGTGTGTATGAAGTAGCAGGGCTTGGGCAAAAATTCTTATAGGATCTTGGGCTAAAAGCATGGTGTAATTACGCCCTAAACGGACAACTGAAAATAACGAAAAAATGGCATCAAAGAGGCACTGCACCTTTAAGAAACCTTGCTGTATGTGGTGTGGGTACTGCAGCATTGCATGCATAGACTCACACCCCATTGAGAGTCCTGCATAATAGGGTTAGTGTTGAAGGGAGGATCTGCAAGAGGTTATCATCTTAGGTGGATTGGATAGTTCATAAAACTGGTAAATCTTACACAACCTCCTATAAGGGCAAATATAGTGCCCATCTATAAAAAGAGCAGTCAGTTTAACTTCTGTGCCAGGAAAGATAATGGAGCAAGTAATTAAGGAATTCATCTGCAAACACTTGGAAGATAATAAGATGATAGGGAACAACCAGCATGGATTTGAAAAGAACAAATCATGTCAAACCAATCTGATAGCTTTCTTTGATAGGATAATGAGACTTGTGCATAAGGGAAAAGCAGTGGATGTGGTATACCTAGACTTTAGTAAGGTATTTGATACGGTCTTGCATGATATTCTTATTGATAAACTAGACAAATACAACTTAGATGGGGCTACTATAAGGTGGGTGCATAACTAGCTGGAAAATTATTCCCAGAGAGTAGTTATTAACGGTTCACAATCCTGCTGGAAAGGTATAACAAGTGGAGTTCTGCAGGGGTCTGTTTTGGGACCGGTTCTGTTCAATATCTTCATCAACAATTTAGATATCGTCATAGAGAGTACACTTATTAAGTTTGCAGATTATACCAGGCTGGGAGGGATTGCAACTGCTTTGGGTCATAATTCAAAATGGTCTGGAAAATTGGAGAAATGGTCTGAGGTAAACAGGATGAAGTTTAATAAGGACAAATGCAAAGCGCTCCACTTAGGAAGGAACAATCAGTTTCACACATACGGAATGGGAAGTGACTGTCTAGGAAGGAGTATGGCAGAAAGGGATCTAGGGGTTATAGTGCACCACAAGCTAAATGAGTCAACAGCGTGACGCTGTTGCAAAAAAAAAGCAAACATGATTCTGGGATGCATTAACAGAAGTGTTGTGAGCAAGACACGAGGCGTCATTCTTCCGCTCTACTCTGTGCTGATTAGGCCTCAGTTGAAATATTGTGTCCAGTTCTGCGCACCACATTTCAAGAAGGATGTGGAGAAATTGGAGAGGGTCCAGAGAAGAGCAACAAGAATGATTAAAGGTCTAGAGAACATGACCTATGAAGGAAGACTGAAAGAACTGGGCTTGTTTAGTTTGGAAAAGAGAAGATTGAGAGGGGACACAATAGCAGTTTTCAGGTATCTAAAAGGGTGTCATGAGGAGGAGGGAGAAAAATTGTTCATCTTGGCCTCTGAGGCTAGAACAAGAAGCAATGGGCTTAAACTGCAGCAAGGGAGGTTTAGGTTGGACATTAGGAAAAAGTTCCTCACTGTCAGGGTGGTTAAACACTGGAATAAATTACCTAGGGAGGTTGTGGAATCTCCATCTCTGCAGATATTTAGGAGCAGGTTAGATAAATGTCTATCAGGGATGGTCTAGACAGTACTGGGTCTTGCCATGAGGGCAGGGGACTGGTCTTGATGAGCTCTCGAGGGCCCTTCCAGGCTTAGGAGTCTATGATTCTATAAGTTTAGATTCATGCAGGGTTGCTTTTGTGACTTTGTGGCCATAATCACAGTGTAACGAGCTGGATTTAAAGATGCTTCACTTCACAGGAGTGGCACAAAGCAGCTGGTGTACATGGCCCATCATCTCTGAGTCACAAGTTCACTTCATATGCTTGGATACTAAATTGCCTGCTCAGTCACAAAGTGCTAGTCCCTGGGAATTACAGTAGGAGTATCAGAAGCTTTCACTGTCTGTCTGTTCTGGTTTTCCATAGCATTGTTGCTGTAGTATCTTACCATCATCATTTTAGTGGCACTGCCCATGTTCTGTTCCGTAAACCAATGTCCTAAGACACGGCCTATTGAAACTGGTGACAGGCTTTTTCATTGACTCAAATGGGAACTGAATCCAATAAAGGCTTAATTTCCAATGGTGTCAATGTGGAACCTTTCAGAAACTCATAATTCACATGGAAGGTTTTATAGAAAAAAACACTTTTTTTTATTTCACTTTTGAAATTTCAGCCTTAACGTCTTAGTTTCCTGGCATGGATGGGTTTACATCAGGTCCCCAGACGTGGTTTTCTTTTACACAACATTTCTGGTGCAGGAAGCAAATCAATTTTTTTCCACATGACAGAAAATCTTTGTCTCAAAATAATGGTATAAAATAGACGTGTGGTTTGAACATGTTTAGCAATCTCTTTTTTTTTTTTTTTTTTTTTTTTTTTAAAAAAGGCCCCTTAGGAGATTTAACGGGAACTTAAGTAGGATCAAACATCAAGTAAGTGCATTATTGAAATCATTTTTATTTTTGTGAGATTTGACATATATTGCATAAATATTAGGCACCAGATACAAAAACTGAAATAAACCCTGGTTTAGTGTAAATGTGAATATGTTAATGAGTAACTTGGAAGGATTGGAGAGAGCCTGGTTTATTTCATACTCAGCAAGGTCAATTTTTCATGCCTCTTAAAAAAATAAAGACAAATATTTAGGCAAAACTGCAATCCAAATAAAACAGAACCACTCTGTGATGTATGCAGAGGTCAGTGTGAGAGCATATAGAGAACATACTGTGCTGGATATATGTGTGCAGAGGATAATGTTAAGGGAGTAGCTAAATATATCTGTAGAACTGTCAACTGTAATGGCACATACATGTGTAATGTAGATAGACGAGTGAGCCTGAGTGGTTTATTAATTATAGAGCTTAAATATTTTAATTAGTAATGTGCTTTTTTACTTAATAGTGACAATTTAACTAAGTTTGCAACTGATTTATTCTCTGCTCTATCAAAGTAATTGAGGGAACATCCACCCTGCCCTCCTCGTTAGTGCTGAGTTGACCTGACTGTGACTTTATTTTGTTTCCTTCCCCTCCACTTACCCATCCTGAAGAGGTTCAAGTGAAAAACAATATTTTGGGATTCATGTCACAAATCTTAAAACTTTCAATAAAACATTTTTTAAAAATTAGCTACTTAGTTGTTGAGATATTTTGATAGGTTTTTTTTTTTTTTTTTTTTTTTTTTTTTAACCCCTGCAGCACTAAGTGGAAGTTGACTTAATAAATTGTTCTAGTAAAGTCAGTGTGACAATTAGTGCAGAGAGGGGAATTCAGAGAAACTTTGACTGAACCCTGTTGCTAAAACAACCATCTTGACATTTTTCAGAACGTTTGAATTTTTCTTTTTCGACTGACTTTTAGTTGTAACTTTTTAAAAAAAATATGGATTGTATAATTGAAAATAAAATCAAAATAAAACATGAAATACAGAAGTCTAAAAGAGATAGTCAGAAAAAACTTGGCATTCCTGTATCTGTGTTGTCCAGTGACTCCATTTTACAACTGAAAAACGAGACACCTGTCTTGCTGTTTGGAGAGGTGCACAAGGAAGATTGCCAACCTCGACCAGATTTTTAAGAAGCTAGATATAAACCCCAGCCTGCTTGTTAGGTCTATACTTACATTTTACCAAAGAATTAACCAGTGTAAACTCCTCAGTGATACACCTTGACATGGAGTCCCAGACAGTCCTCCATGGATATTTGAATCTATTGGCCATCCATCCAAACTTGACTCTCTGATTTTTATACGAAAAAAACCCTGATAATATTCAGGTTACTCCCTGTCTCAAAGGACCAACCACTTACCCACGAGTCAGTTTTACGTGGATATGAAACGAAAGACAGTGCTTGTAACCAATCCTGCAACAAACGAAATGAAGGGTTATTAACTAGGCAAAATAAAATTATTTACAAGTATATAACAGATAAACATACACATCTGAGCTCAAAGGTAAAGCTAGCTTCCATAATAAGTATTTGTTCTTTGGGAGTAACCCAAGCCATGGAGCTATGGGATCTCTGGCTTATTATGCCTACATTTGTACTTGATCAGCAAAACTTTTGTTGTTCACAGTTGTTCTTCTCTCTTCTTCCCTCCCTGCCCCCCATGAATGACAAAGTTTAGCCATGGCAAGTGAAAATGTGAATGTTCCTGCTGACAAACTAGCACTCCCCTAGGGTATGTCTACACTAGCCCCCTAGTTCAAACTACGAAGGTTAATGTAGGCATTCAAAGTTGCAAATGAAGCCCAGGATTTAAATATCCCGGGCTTTATTTGCATATTCCCGTCCGGGTGCCATTTTTAAATCCCCTTAGTCCGAACTAACTGCCCGTGGCTACACGTGGCAGTCAAACGTTAACTTGAACTAAGTCCTTACACCATGAGGTGTAACAGTTAACTCAAACTAAGGACTTAGTTCGAGTTAACGTTTGACTGCCGCGTGTAGCCGCGGGCAGTTAGTTCGGACTAAGGGGATTTAAAAATGGCACCCGGACGGGAATATGCAAATAAAGCCCGGGATATTTAAATCCCAGGCTTCATTTGCAACTTCGAATGCCTACATTAGCCTCCCTAGTTTGAACTAGGGGCCTAGTGTAGACATACCCCTACTGACAAAGTGGAATTCCCTTGTAGGGGGTGTAAGTTTTTTGTCAGAAAGTGCTGACACACAGTGTTCACACATGCTGAATTTTTAAGTGGTGTCCAAGTGCTCAACATGACCTTGTGGCTAAAAACTGTCCAGTGTAAACGTACCCCATGTTTAGGAAACATTGCCCCTCAGAGACCAGATCTCCTTACAAGGCACTTTTATGCCCTTTCTCCAGCATTTAAGCTGTGATGGGACATGGATTTATGCACACAGCCTCATCAGGGGTGTCAGAGAAGCAATCAAAACAAAGTCTGTTGTCCACTATGGCTTGCCTAATATTTCTAGAACTTGCTGGATTAGTGTGCTCAGTATCCTACATGTGTTCCTTACAGTCTAAACACATTCTTAGAATTGTAATAGGCTCAGCGCTGTGTTAGTATTGTCTGGTTTCCAGCTATGCATTTGTCAGTATTCAGTGAGGCCTATGGACATTGGCATGAACTGGTACCTGGTTCATTGGAATCACAACACTAGCCCCTCTCTCTTCTCTCATTTAGCCATTAATGAAGGGATGATTGCAAGTCCCTAAAACCTGATTGTGGCTGCTTTGAAGGTTGTCACCCCGAAGGCTGAGAACTTGGGGCTTTATTTGTGTAATAACAATTAGTTGTTTGTAGAGGAGACATTTTTGGGAAGTGTAGCTACAGACTCTTGGCCTATGAGCTAAGTTAAAGGAAGACCTAAATATTGACCAGATGGAAGGAGGAAAGATTGTCCTTCTGAACCAGATTACAGTCCAGACTTGAGTTGAGGCAATGATATTCGATTGATTCAGTGGCAAGTTTTGAAATGAGAGTTTTCCCCTTCAAAACTACTTAGTATTGTGGTGGTCTTTTCAGCTTCACCTGTGTCCAGTTAACACTCCAAGGCCATGTCTACTTTAGGAAATTATTTTGAAATGACTAAATTTGATTTCAGAACTCCCGATTTAACAATTCCAACTTGCGTGTCCTCACTGTGGGGAAGCATCAAAATTAGTCTGAGGCAGGCTTCGTTAATGTGGATGTGCTACCTCAGATTCAGAGCCCCAGGAAGCACTCTGGGGACCTGCAGAAGTCCTCCCAAAGGCTAATTAGTTCAAATTAGTGGCATTGGAGTGTCCATACTAATGTTATTTTCAGTTTACAAGTTTGGAATTAGTGTTATTCCTGATGAAAAGCAGGAGTACAGAGTTCATATTCCGAGGCCTATTTTTCTGAAATAATGGGTTTCGTAGTGTGGACACATCAATTATTAATTTGAACTTGGGAGGTTTATTTCAGAGAAAAGTCCTAGTGTAGATCACGGCTGATGGAATGCTTGTCTAAGGCTGATGGAATGCTTGTCTAATGCTTAAAGGAGTGTTATTGAGGGCAAAATATCATATGGTGTTTTCTAGTTGCCATAAGCAAGAACTTGCCAAGTTGTACTGAAAAATCTGGAAGATATGTCTTAACTAATAACATCTTCCCTAATCCCGCCTCCAACAGTGATAGAAAGTTTTATTTTGGTTCAGGCAAAAAATGTCCCATACAAAGTGTTACTACTGGAACCCGAATGTTACTCATAAAATTAGCCTCCAACGCTTGGATGTGCAACAAGACAAGCTTTGCCAAGTCCAGACTGTCAACAGAAACGGCTTCCAGCTATATAGGATATTTTCGCATGAGGGGAGGTACTGAGTTTCTTGAATGTAGCATTGAAATATAGCAATTACTATAGCAATTAATATACATAAGCCCTCAATTATGTGACAGATAGCTTTCCTCAAATAGCAACAGCATTGTTTAGCGCTTTTTTTTTTAAACAAAACCTTTTTCATCAGTCACTAAAACCAGTCACTTTCTCAGAATCATACCTCACCGGCTGTCAAGGTTTAAATATGGAACCTTATGTAACTACGACCCAAAGTGAGGGTCACAAAAATCACTGTTCATGCCACCAACTTAAAATTTAGTGTCAATTAGCTCATTCCATTATTGTTTCTTGTGTAAATTATCTTCAACAAGAAAAATGAGGGAAGACAAATGTGTTTGGGTTAGAGCAAAATTGACCATAATAAGTGATGCCCCTTGATATAACCCACTGCAGATGTCTTGCTGGATTTCAATGCCCTTTATTTAATTGGCCATCTGATGTTAAAGAAAGATTATCCAAATATTACTTACTCTGTAATTTAGTTCATTCAATTGGACCAGGATTAGGTTTCATGCGATTTTTTTAATACTGCGTTAAGTTGATTAACTTGCTATTAATCACCGGTTTTAAAACCATTCAAATGAACGTTACTAGGCATTTCTTGCTCAGTTTTGTTGGATGAGCAGAAATGAAAAGCCAGGGGCAGTGTGTGACCTTGGACACCTCTAAGGTAACTGACAGGACCATTAGTGTGGAAATTCTGACCTCGCCTGAGAAGTGAACATGCACTCAGTTTAGTGGTGAGAGGAACTGGAGGGTTTGTCTCAGAAGATTGGGAAAGCCATTTTAAAAGGGACAGACCTGTTTCCAAAGGCTTCAACTCTGGTCATCTCAGTGAAGAAATACTGTCTGTTACAGCTCAAATGGGGGGAAATATTTTTGCGTCGCTTTACAAAATACAGGAGGTGAGATCCCCAGTTCTGCTTGCACGGGAGAGCCGTATGGGGATTTGAAATGCCTTAAAGTCCTCCCTGACACAGGACTGCAATGCCGCTACTCTGATTATTTTCAGGAATAACGGCATTGCGCAAGAGGGGTTTTCTTGAGCAAGAAGGGGCAGTGTAGACCGCTCCTTCTGGCGCAAGAGCCTCTTCGGCAAAAAATGGCAGCTCATTAGGTATGCAAATGAGGTTTGGTGTTATTCCACACTTAGCCTCATTTGCATATTTCTTGCGCAAGAAGCCGCGAATGTAGACATAGCCCCAGAGACAGCTACAAAGCTGCTACTGGACTTGGAAGATTGGAGAGGTGCATTTATGGGTGGAGTCACAGCAGGCAGCCTCGTGGAGATTCTAAGCATCCGATAGCCCTAACGGGCTACTTCGACTGAAATAGGTCCCACAGGCTGTGTAAGTGGCTTCCAGAGCCTTGGGGAAGCCGAGGTTTGAGAAGACAAAGCAACTTTTCCTCCCCGCTACCCTATGTGTCTCTTGGGGAGCATGGAGTCTCACCACATACGTACCACATTTAGAACCTGTCAACTGTGACATTGGACAATCTCAGAATCCATTTGGAAGGATTGCATTGGGTTCATGGTTGAACAACAAAGACTATGCGCTAAACTAAAATAATAAATCTAGGAACTGGGAAGGTGTCACTTTATAATTTACCTCGAATAAAACATACTTACCTGAGTTTAACAGTTGTGCGCCTGATACAGTTCTCCGCACATATGCATAAAATTCTACAGCCGATGAGTAGTTGTTAAAACTGTACCCACCTCACACTAGCTGAAATTTTCTATCTGAATGACTTTCCCTGGGAAAATGAGGTTGATACAAAATCAAAATTTGCTACAGGAAGGTGGAATTCAGCTTATGTGTTTTGTATGAAGTGCAAGCACTAAGTAAGGATTACATGTTCTGTGGATTTTTAAATAAATCTATTATTCAGTTTCTAAGTTATAATCAATTAATTATTAGCCTTAAAAGTTACATTTTGTGTCCCATGATTTGTAATGCAAACATCGGAACATAATAAAATGCTGAGAGTGACAGTTTGGGGGTTTTCCAAGGCTACTGCAGTTGGTCAATAAAGAAAAAAAAATGAATTGGCTATTCTGTTCTCTGAGGTGACATGTAGATGGGAACGACTTGGACAACAGCAATTCCATTTCACCGCAACTTTTGAAATTTGTCTTTGTTCTACACTGGAACAAAGACAAAGCCTTTAGAATGTTTTCGTGAGAAGGAACTGTATCAAAACATCTGTGTTCAGATTAAAAAGTTCAGATTTGTTTTTATGTGGGTGTCTCTGTCTAACTCACTAGAGTCCGTTCTAGACTCTCCTGTCAAAAATCCATCCAAATAATCCCACAAAGCATTTTGGCTTCAACCAAGCAGCAAGAACCATTGTATTGAAAATGTTCCCATCAGCTCTAATGTGGAAGTCTCTCTGAACAGTTGAGCAGAAATACACAACAGTGCTTATCTCCAGTAATATTTCCTGCCTCCAAAATTTGCAGCCAGCATAGTGCATGCGAAATGGATTTTACTAGTTCAGGGGCATTTGTGATGCATTGGAGCAGATGTTCAATTAAGGAATCGCTCCTATGTTGAGGCTCTTCTTGAAAATATCTTGAGTGCCTCTGTTGAATTGTACCGAGAACCTGGTCTTTGTGGGAACAGTCTTTACCTTTTCAAATATCTTTAGTCTGCATAAAATTGTTCAGGAGTGGAACAACAGAAACATTTTGACACTTTCTTGAAGAACAGGAGCTGTGATGAAGCTGTGGATACTTTTATAAATATCAGGATCTTCATGAAAATTCCTGGCCACCTCAGCAGTGGATCTCTTGATTCCAAAGAATAATTTAACAACAACAATAACAAAAATCCACCCAGGATCATTGAAACATTAGTCAAAGATCTTCTTTTCAATGCATCAAAAATGCCCTTGAGCAAGCAAAGTCTATTTCTCATGCACAGTGTTTGCTCCTTGAGTTAGTTTTTGATGAAGAAAGCATTACGAGGCAGTAAAAAGCAACGCTGTATCCCTTTCCCAAACTCGTTTCTAAAGACTGCCATAAATTGCTTTGGAGAATGGAAATGTTGGGTATTAGAGGAAAGCAGAGTGAGGCCTGAGGACATGTTCGTCTGTTGAATACACACTTCTGTTTCATTTCAAATGCCATGTCTCAGCAACAAAATTATCCTACCGCCTATGTGGCATTATTTTTGACATTGACCTTTTTCAGCCTTGAAAGCTGAAAAATAAGGCATTATAGAAGTGGTAATGAATACCTCAACACAAGGGCTGACTGGTTTCCATTGGCTTTCCTTTCTATTGATGAGTCAGGAATAATCAATCTGACTGTCTTTTTTTTTTTTCTATTTTAAAAAGACAAGTGGCCAGCTAAATTTGCAGAAAATGTGGTGATCCAATTGAGAATCAATTGGAAACATGTGCCCTGAAATAACACATACCTTTGCGTGATCCAGGTCTTAAGTTTGTAAATCTGAGAGATCTGGAAATAAGCTTGGAACTCCTTGCTGGGGGATGTTGTGAAGACCAGGACTTTAAGGGTGTATCTACACAGCAATTCCCTTATTTCGAAATAATTTTGAAATGAGACAGCTTATGCCGACTTCTGTAAACCTCATTCTACGAAGAGTAACGCCTATTCCAAAATAGCTATTTCGAAATAAGGCATATGTAGATGCTCCACTGCTGCTATTTTGAAATAGAATGGCCCCGGTGAGGGGCTAAGTTATTCCTTCTGGGGCTCTAAATCGAGATAGCACATGTACATTAGGGAAGCCTGCCTTAGGCTAATTTTGAGGCTTCCTTGCAATGTAGATGTTCTTTTTTGAAATAAGCTATTTTGGAATAAATATTCCGGAATAGTTTATTCCGAAATAACTGTGCAGTGTAGATGCATCCTAACAGGGTTCAAAAAAGAACTAGATAGCTTCATGGAGGTTAGGTCCATCAATGACTATTAGCCAGGAAGGGTAGGAATGGTGCCCTTAGCCTCTGTTTGTCTGGAAATGGATGACAGGAGAGGGATCATGTGATGATTCCCTGTTCACTCTGGGGCACCTGGGATTATCCACTGCTAGACGATAGGACACTGGGCTAGATGGACCTTTGGTCTGACCCAGTCTGGCCGTTCTTATGTTCTGGTCATACATCAAAAAAGAAGCACTGTGTGGTCTAAGGCCTGGCAATATTGGTATCCTGGTAATGAGAATCTCGGCTATATTGGCAGAGGAAATCAATAGGTTGGTGGCGAAAGCCATTGTTCAGACTGTAGTGAGGCTGAGACGCTCCACATCACAATGACCTGCCGATGTGACCGTGGGCGCCCTACCCCCAAACTGACTTTGTGAGAGAATCTGAGTTCTGTAGTGATGGGTTGAATTAGGGGCCTATTATTATTATTGGCATTAGAAATGAAGTGCTGCAAATCTTTAAGTGTGCTCTGCTTGAACTAGAACACAGGTTTGGCTTGTCTTGGAGATGACTGCTGTGCTTTGTAAATAGGGTTTTCCAACCGCGACACTGAGGGCACAGCCATGGGATCTGCTGCCAACCCCCTAGGCAAAGAGGCACAAGAACCAGCAGACTTCTTCCTCTGACCCATTTCCAGTGCATGACACTTCCTTGCTTGAACACTGGTGCTTTTGTACAGAGACGAGATTAGCTTGCTGGCACACTCATAAATCAGTTCCTTTTGGGGGGGACTGAAGCTTTTTCTGAGCCCAGTTATTAGGCGAAATAAACTTGCTGCAAATAAATGAGTAGGAGTCACTTATTGGAATGTCTCTTAGGATGTGAGGAATGTTCCCTGTCTGTGACACCACCCTATGAAGTCTCTGAACCGTGTACAGATCCTTGCTCAAAGACCCCACTACTGAGGTATGACTTGAGTGTGACTTGAAAAGATTACTCCAATGACATGTCCCAAAGCATGCTGTAAATCAATGTGGCTTCTCCAATTGATTAGCTATACCACAATATGTAAGCCTGGAAGAATCTAAACAACTTCTTGGTTGCTATGATTTTTTTTATGGCATATCCATTCTGATGGATGAATGTTCAAGGTATGTCTGAATGCATTGACTATTGCCTATATAATACATCATTCCTGTCCCAAAAGGTAGAATTAGGAGGCCAATATGACACTTCAGTAGTGAAATCAGTTTTTTTCACCTCTAGAATAATTCCAGGTAGGGTCATATATGCAAGTAATGGACAGCAGTGTGTATGCAGATGGGAAAAGGCAGAGAAAAAGCATGCACAAACTAAGAAGTACAACCATTTTTCAGATCTCTCCTGATATTTCCCGTGCAATGGCCTGCATCATATCATAGATCTCTTGGCAATGGAGTCTGATGGCGCAGATATTTAAAAACATTTTAAAAGTCTTAATTTAGGTAACTAATCTGGAACATCAATCTAGGTTATTGTGTGTGAGTGGGGTGGGGGGAGAGACATTGTAGACTCCTTGGCGGGAGTAGATGTGAATGGAATTTAGAGATGGTGGAATATTTGTTGCTGAAGAGGGTGCATGTAACACAATATTAGCTGACATTTCAGTAGGGAGAATGGCCACAGCACCTCACCCATCAGTGACAGTTACTGTTGGATTCGCTTAAACTAGTTTCATGCTCTCTTCTCCAGACCCCTTTTCATTTGTGGAACGAATCGCTCACTAGGCATTCTTGACAGTTCTCAGGGACATAAGCGAAGTCACCGTGAGCAGTGATTCTCAGGAGGAATCCAGATGAAATCAATAGATGTGCCCAAATAATATAGTAACACCTCGCTCTTATGCCGTGTTCCTCATCAGAAGATCACAAAGAGCTTCACAGCCTTTCGAATATTTATCTTCACAACAGCCTTGTGAGGCAAGGCAGGACTGAGCGCTCCATCATGCACATGGAGATCTGAGGAACAGAAAGGGTTAAATATATGGCCCAGGGTGACATAAATCTGAGGCACAGCAAGGAATCCCTTCCAAATCCTAGGCTGGTATTCTAACCACTGGATGATCCTTTCTTTCTAGTTGCTCATCTATATGAGGAAGGGGTTCATGGGTTGGCCCAGGGTGTGGAGCAAAAAGTTATCAAGTTCTGCTTACACAGTTTCTCTCAACAATGGTGTGAAGGGATGTTAGGACAGGTCTACACTAGACCTGGCAGCTCAGTTTAAGGCTTATCGTAAGCTGAGCTTGCGGCATCCCCACAGAGGGAGGCTGATGGGAGCAAATGCTCCTATCAGCTTTCCATACTCCTGGGAAGAGCAGGAGTACTGGACATCATCGGGAGCATCCTCTGTGTTTGATTTAGCGAGTCTTGACTAGATTCACTAAATCGAACTATGGAAGATTGATCACGGCAGCGTTGATCTTCTAAGGGGTGAGAACATGGCCTTAGTGTAAATGAGAATCAGATGCTCCACTTCTTCTCTCTTTCCAAAAATAAAGCAAATTGAAAAATGTTTCACCTGAAATAGGGCAAGGATACTATGCAAGAGTGTGTGAACTCTGGATTCTCAACATTTTAATATCCCCATCTCTCTCTCTAGGTAAAATAGACATCTGCCTATGTATCTGACCCTAATCAAAGGCGCAATCATTTCATCCATCAATTTCATTGGGAGCTGAACATGTATGACTGCCAAGATAACCAATCCCTAGCAGTTTACCTTTCAGTTTTTAAGTCCAGTTTGGATGTCTTTCTAAAATCTAGGATATAGCTCGAAGAGAAGTGGTGGGCTCCCCTAACAAATTACTGGTTGAATCCATATGGCCTCTGTTACGTAGAAGGTGAGACAAGTTGATCACAGTGGTACCTTCTGGCCTTAAAATCTCTGAAATGCTGTGGCTGGCTTTTCACTTAATGGATTTACTCCAGCCAATGGGATGAATCAGTCTGGGTAATGTCTTGTGAAAGAAGCTATTGCACTTGTGTGCACACTCAATATTTTCAATGAAATATCTACACCTTCCTGATGAAAGTAAACAGTATGGCTGCATCTAGACTGGTAAGTTTTTCTGCAAAAGCGGCTGCTTTTGTGCAAAAACTTGCCAGCTGTCTACACTGGCCGCTTGATTTTGCGCAAAAGCACTGACGTTCTATTGTCCGAAATCAGTGCTTCTTGCGCAAATGCGTTGACATTCCCATTCGGGCAAAAGCCCTTTTCCAGAAATGTTTTTGCGCAAGAGGGCCAGTGTAGACAGCTAAAAACTGTTTTGTGCAAAAAAGCCCCAATGGTGAAAATGGCGATCGGGGCTTTCTTGCACAAAACCGCGTCTAGATTGGCACGGATGCTTTTCCGCAAAAGCACTTTTTGCGGAAAAGCATCCATGCCAAAAGGTGCTTTTGCGGAAAAGCATCCATGCCAATCTAGACGCTCTTTTCCGCAAATGCTTTTAATGGAAAAACTTTTCCGTTAAAAGCATTTGCAGAAAATCATGCCAGTCTAGATGCAGCCTATTTGTGGAACCCGGTATGGCTGCATTGGCATCATGCATTGTTATCCAGGGTTGTCTGCATTAAATTGGGATATTTTATATGACCAGCGTGTCACGCAGTCCATCCCAAATTGAGGCTGGAGAAACCTTTTAAATTGGGCTGTGACATTATGCACACTGTGAATAGTACAGTAAAACTGCCTCAAACAGATTTTAAAGGAGTTTGGATTTTTTACAGGCCAATATCATTGTATCCAGCTGCCAGAAATCCAAGTTCTTCTACAATTGTGAGAGGCCATTGCACGAGCTGTACAAAGTAGTTATTCCTTTCTACTGAGGGGCATAGGGATGGAATGAGCAAGTCGCAAGTCTAGCTCTGAATAATGAATTATTCCATATTTGTTGGAGCACATGTGGTTTGAGGTCTGCTTGTAAGCAGTACTTGCAGAATTCCAAAAATTACAATACATATTATTTATTTCCATTGATAAGGGGTATAAGTGGATTCTGCAAACAGAGCTCTGGAACGAATGAGTATAGCAAAAATATTGCTGGCTTGTGTGTGTCTGGTTTTCTATGCTGGCGAAACGAGCAAACATAAAACCTTTTAGCTTACAACAGAAATAGTTTTTACTACCATCTGTTCAGATTATGAAAGACATGAAATTCAGACACTGTTTCCTGGATGGTCCCGCCTATCCACTCTAGCTTTTTTTCCTAGCATCTCATTCAAAGGTTTGATTATTGCTTCATGGGAATAACCACACTGCTTGGCTGCGTCTAGACTATCATGATTTTCCGCAAATGCTTTTAACGGAAAAGTTTTTCCGTTAAAAGCATTTGCGGAAAAGAGCATCTAGATTGGCATGGATGCTTTTCCACAAAAGCACTTTTTGCGGAAAAGCGTCCGTGCCAATCTAGACGCGGTTTTGCGCAAGAAAGCCCCGATCGCCATTTTTGCGATCGGGGCTTTTTTGCGCAAAACAATACTGCGTTGTTTACACTGGCCCTCTTGTGCAAAAGCATTTGAGCAAGAGGGCATTTGCTTGAATGGGAGCAGCATAGCATTTCCGCAAGAACACTGACAATCTTACATGAGATCGTCCGTGTGCTTGCGGAAATTCAAGCAGCTAGTGTAGACAACTGGCAAGTTTTTCCTCAAAAGCAGTGCTTTTGCAGAAAAACTTGCCAGTCTAGACGTAGCCAAATAGCATGGGGGAAAAGATTCTGTGAAAATCAAACTTCAGAAAATGAAAGGAGAAACAGATATTCATTCCTAATATTCTGCCATATCAACCTAATGTGGTATAGAGATGAGCAGAAAATGGTTTTCTTATCAATTTTGAGAAACAGAATTTTTTTTTTCATATCCAGAATAAGGATGAAAACTTCATCTAAAAATGCTCATGAACTGAATATCTGGAGAAATCAATTGAATCAAAATGCTTTGGGTCAATAAGTTCAAAATATTTATTTCACTTTTGACATCCCTCCTCCCCTTTAATTCCCTCGTTAGCGTAAATTTACTAAAATTTCAAAACAAAAAGTCATGTTGATGTAAGCTACCTAAACTTTCTGGATTGAACATTTTGAAATGGGATATCCTAGCAATTTTAAAAGGTTTTTTTTTTTTGCCTCCAAGATTTCTAATTAGGAGACTCATTGAAATTAACTGTTTTTCAAGCAGTTTTGGTTTTGACGATTTTGGGGGGAGTGAAAAAACAATGTCAAAAAATTCTCAACTAGCTCTAATTTGCATCCCACATATTAGGCACATTCAAAATTGCATGAAATCAACACAAAGAGCCAGATTATTGGGACTTACTTCTGCAGAGGATTCTGAGGGCTGTGAGCTTAGACTAAGCACTCATGGATAGATAGCACTTATAGTTCTGTAACTAGAGGCTGAACCTCTCTGGTCTGGTATACTCTGGTCCGGCAACATTCGTGGTCCAGCGTGATTTTAGTTAGCCAGATGTCCACTTATCATGGGTATGGCCTAGCTTCCCGCGGTCCCATAAAGTTTGTTTACAGCCTCCAGTCCCAGCTCTCAGTAATTTGTGCTGTTATTTAGCTCTAATTAATGCCGAAATGTAATTACAGTAATTCCTCATTTAACACTATAGATGCATTTCTGAAAATGTTTGTGCTAAGCGAAAACATGCTTTGCGGGGTCAATTTTCCCATTAAAAATAATGGAAAAGGTGGGGGTTGCGTTTCAGGTGGTGGTGGCAAAGTCAATTTTTTGTTGGTGCTCAGTCGTCATTGTTAGATATGTAGCAACACAAGTCACTGCGGATTGTTAAAACACAAAGTTAAACACGTGAGTGAATGGAGGAGTGCTGTGCCCACGTGTATTCATCCGCTTATGTGTTTTACCACCGTTTTCAACAACTTATACCGCCACATGAAGCAGTCCGCCACTTGATTATTTTCGAGTTATTTCGGTGACGGTCATTTTATTCGAAAAAGTTCCCTAAAAAAAAATTGTGTTATTGTGAAAATGTATTAGTGAGGGGCTAAGTATGGAAATGCCACCGTTAGTAAAAAATTGCACCAGAGTGGTACTACTGTTCAATCTGGTGGAAGACAGAGAGAAAATAATGAATATTTATTTGAATATAAACAACATGTTCACTTTGAGGCTTGTGACTAGAGCTGGTTGAGAAGTGGAGGGGAAAATCACCAACATTTTCTCAGGTTTTTTCTCCCCTATTTTTGTCATAATTACAAATATTTTGAAAATTTTTGAGTGGGTCATCTTAGAACCTCTTTTATTTATCCTTTGCAAATATTCATACAAGTAATTTTGTTTGTTTTTTTACATTTATTCAAACATGTATGTGCTTGAACATTTATATTTTTAGCTGCCTTGAATCAATTCTGTGGATTTGGCAGACAACCAGTACGGGATCAGAAATGACATCACCATTCACACACAGGGAAAAGTGAATTGTGAGCAGCAAATACTCAGTGAGAGTCACAACAAAGAATTCAAGAATGAAGGAATACGTAAAATAAAATAATGGGTTGTGTCAAATAGAACAAAAAGAAGCTATACTCAGACTGTCCTGAGGATTATGAAATAGCTTTGCTATTATTTAGTGTTTCAAAGTCTTTGAAACTGGTGTCATACAAACACGCAGGAAGAGATTGTCTCTGACAGTAATTAGGTATGCAGTAAGTACAAGCAACTTTAAGAAGTGCAGCTCTGTAACCAAAAGGCCAAATTGCCAACTGGTGTAAATACATAGCTCCATTGTTTCATTGCCAACTTACATAGATGTAATGTTACTACATGTAATTCCCAGTCAAGAACCTTTCAACTTCAGCAGCACCACTTCATCCAAACTTTTTTTTAAATAACTAGGAAACAACTACCAACCATAAAATGCCAAGTACCTTTATCTGAACATTTTATGTTATTTAATCCCCTTTCATTATGATTCATGCATACACAATGCAATTAATTATTGCCTTTTTCAAAAGATATAGTTCTTGTAAAGTTTATTGCAAACAGAGCATGTCTACAGATTCAAAGGAAACAATTGTGAAATAATTTGCAACAAAGACAAGACAATTCTCCCCCCTCCCTCCCCCGCGCACACACACTTAATTTCTTTCCCTAAGAGATACAGAGGAAACAAGTTCACTATATTTTAGCAGTATTGTTACAGTAAAGTTTTGTTGCCATGGCAAGAAACACTGAGTGGATGAAATCATAAAGTTTTCAAGGAGGTGCTAATAACTCAACAGGGTGTAATAACTTCTTGAAAATGTCCAAATTCGTAAAGCATTTCCAAAGGGGTAACTATAAACGAAGAAACATGGCAAAACACAGAATAGGCAATGGTGAGGTTGTATTGTACCTAATCCTTAAAAAGCTGGTTCTTACTATATTTTTACTCTGCCCCTCCTTGTAACTTTAAAGTTATACATAATGTCTCTATGGACCAGACTGTGACATCCTTTGTCATGTTAAATAGTACCTTCTACCATGCAGTTATCTATGGGACTATTTGCAGAGTAAATTTCTTGTCGGTGTGATTAAGATTGGCCTTGTCTACACTAACCTCCAACACCCATCCAATCCGCGTGACTTCAGTTACGCAAATAGCACAGCTGAAGTCAACATATTTACTGCAGCATCTTCTGTACAGTAAGGTCGGCGGGAGGCTACTCTCCTGTCAACTCGATCTACTCTTCTTATCCTGGTGGAATACCAGACTCAATGGGAGAGCACCCGGAGATCAATTTATCGCATCTAAGCAGATGCAATTAATTGACAGACAATGAATCGATTCCTGTGGTGTCGATCCATCGCATAGTGGAGACAAACCCATTATCAAAGCCCCATGCAGATTGGGAGGATGGTTGTATGATGGGTAGAGGGGAGGCAAGCTTTGGAGTTCTTTTGGATAGAGATGTGTGAATCGGTATGGATTGCAATAAGACCTCCCTAAACTTTGAGGTTTTTACCCAGAACTCAGAGAACCTAGAATGAGATGAGTGAACATTTCTGTTATTTTTTGTAACGTTTCTATTTTGTATTTCTAGGATCTGGTTTGAGCCAGAAACATAACTGTCAAAAGACCATGGGAAAGGCTGGTGAGAACTAGGAAATACAGTACTCAGACTTTAAAACACAGTTCATGTTAGAGTTCCACCCCACCTTTGTATTCACCTGGGTGAAATTCCATCTCTGTTTGAACTCAGTGGGAATGCTGATATTGACTCTAGTTGGTGCAGGATTTCACCCCTAAAATCTAGGTATTTCAGGTATGATCTTTAGAGAAGCATCCACAGTTTGGGGTAAAGAACCAAAGAACAACCACACTTCTAAGCCAAGATTTTTGTTTAAAGGAACCTAAGGTTAGGTTCTTACGTCCATATTTAGATACCTACAAAAGTAACCTGAAATGCTGAACATGCAGCACCTCCAGGGGAAGTCAGAATCTCAGACAGTACATTGCCAAAGCTCCGTTGATTCCACTGGATGGGGCAAATTATCATAGCTCAGCCTACGTTGACTTCAGTGGAGCTATGGCCAGGTTTACACTAGACCCGGCAGCTTGGCTTAAGGTAAAGCAACTCCAGATATGTAGAATAAGTAGCTGGTGTCTGCTTACCTGAAAACAAACTTGAGGGCATCCCCACAGGGGGATGCCAATGGGAGCAAACACTCTGGTTGGCTTACCTTACTGCTCGCAAGAGCAGGATTATCGGACACCAGTGGGGGTGCTCTCTGAGTTTGATTTAGCAAGTCTTAACTGGACCCGCTAAATCGAATTCCTGAAGATCTATCACAGCAGCAGTGATCATCCATGGAGTGAAGACGTGCCCATTTTGAGATTATACCCAGCTAACATTCTGCCTCTGTTTGCTCAGGTTAAAGTGACTTGTCATCTTTACCATATGCTCCTACCAGAGAAATGTTAATTTTCCTGCCAGGGGCCAAATCACACACTCTCAGACCTGCATGCAGAAGGGACCACCCACATTCAAATTTTCATTCTTTTTACTACAGGATGTGAGGCTTAGTGACATAGAGATGCTACCCAACCCCATGGCGGGGAAAAAATTAATAGAAATCAGTGCTGCAGGGTTTATGCCCTCATTGATGATAATTGTTTTAAGAGAGGATTAGAGGAGGCAGTTAAGTCATCTGTCGTCTAAAGTGTGACATGTTGTAAATAAATGTGTCGAATCGTTACGAGTTCTGGGAGGGTTCTGTTTTCAGTTTTTGCAAAGTGGCTGTCTATAAGCTATTAGAAAAGTGTGATCTGATCTGATTTTAATAAATGTATTTTCTCTCCTATTGGCACTCTGCTTGAAAATAACTGAGAGGCATTTCGCAATGTAGCATATTTCATTCTGAAAAGCAAACCCAGGTCCTAACAGTGAACCAAATAGCTAATACCTTGGAAGACAGGCTACAAACTGGCTTAGAAATGTAATAGCAACCAATATGTGATAATTATTCACAACTTATTTCTTTACAATATTAAACAATAGCAAGTTAAAGGCATGTTTATGGCACTTGCATTTTGAGGAGCCAAACTCTGCCTTCCAACTGTTTTAATTCAAAGGAGAGACACAAGATGGCTCAGGTGATGTCTCTTCTTGGATCAACTTCTGTCAGTGAAAGCGACAAGCTTTTAACCTTTACAGTGCTCTTCTCAGGGCAATGATCAGCCGCAATGCTATGAATGGGAGTGTCACTGAAAGTGAATTCAATATCAAGTCTGCCCGTTAAGTCGAGGGCTGGGTTCTTGGCAGGGAAGGATGGCAGAGTCCCTCAGAACCAGCCTCTGCAGAGATAGCTCTGACTTCCTGAAGATGGCCACCCCCACATCTCTCCACACTCCTAGCCCCATTATGCACTGATCCTAAGGGAGGCTCAAATTTGGGGTTAGAAATGCTGCTAGCTCCCCAGGAAGAACTAGACACACAAGCTCCTAATTGGATGATTCGGGAAAAACATTGCAAGGGGATCCTCAGAATTGTCCTCACTGGGCTTCTCCCTTAGGTTATTTGCATGGGAGTGGGGTGATGAGGGGTAAAGCAGAAGTGAATATTCACCAAATAAAATGTTCCCTTGAATCAAATGAGACCTCCATGATTTGCATAGCTCCGTGTCCAATACCAATCTGTCTTGTTATGCTTTACACGGCACAGCATTCTCCAACCTGCATATTCATCTAGTGTTGCTGATTGTGGGGACAGGGTGAATTCAGCCATTCTGCCCAGCTTACTCACTGGTTCACAGGTAGAACTGGTCTAAACCTCCACTTTTTCAGGGCCCAAAAATGACTTTTCAACCAAAATGAAAATGTTGGGGATGGTTTCAGTCAATATTCTCCACCTTTTGCTGCACATCAGACTTGGTCTGCAAATGTTCTAAGGTATGAAGTTACTAGCAAAGAAGGTCCATGCATACAGCACGTTAGATGTGAATGTTGTAGAAAAATTCCAGAAAGGGAATTCAGATTTTGCAAATGCATTTGTTCCAGAAGCCTGTTTGTATGTGCTGCACTGTGACTTCCTTCCCCAGACACTACAGACCCAAACTAAATAGTTCCTAGTTCTCATTAATGTAATCCTGTAATGTTAGCCTAGCGCCTTTACAGGAACGAACAACTTGTGTCAGCAGCAGCTCTTTGAGGTGCACTGCACTTCCCACCCCTACAGTCCAAACTGCAGGGCAGGATAAAGAAATCCGAAGAATTATCTCACCCAGTCGAGGCATAGAAGCATACCATGGACTTCCACCTTCAATCACAAGCAATCCCTCTGGAGCACCTGGCATTGGCCACTGTCAGCAGAGAGGACACTGAGTTAGATGGACCTTTGGTTTGACCCAGTCTGGCCCTTCTTATGTTCAATGACCAACTCTTCTCCCCTGTGGCATAGAGTTCTTGGGCAACAAACCTGAAGTTAGTCTTCACCAAATGTGGAGACCGATGTTCCCTTTTAACCAAGATGGGGAAGACTGGCCTTTTCTATGCCACTTTCTGTCGAGGTTTGAATTGTCCAGGAGCGGTCCGAGACGGGCTGCAGCAGCTGGCGCCCCAGGCAGAACGTGCGATTGGTGCCCTCGCCTGCACTGCCGTCAATGGGGTGATGTCATCATTGGGTGCCCCGTGATGTCATCATCGGGCACCATTGAAGGCAGCGCTCTAGGCGACGGCCGAGTCGGCCGATAGCCATGGGCCGCTCCTGGAATTGTCCAATACAAATTAATTGTGTTCATAGCTGTGATGTAGTAGGGGTGCTGTCTGCTCTGTAACCCGGTGTCCTCCTGCACTGTGATGTGTGATTCCTACTGACTCACCTACATGTGTATTAGCCCAGACACCTAGGCCCGATGATAAGGCTCTTCCCCCAGGGGAGAGACAAAGGGAGGGAAGCGGAGACAAATACCAGGTTTCAGAGGAAGGGTCAGTTGCTGGCTGGGAACCATGAAGGAAACTGACGAAGCTGAGGGTTTGGGTGGTGGGAGGGAGGCAAAGGACCTCCTAACTCAGGGGGTCTGAGGCATCCCGGCCCTGACTACTGTAACCACATCACGTCTATGCTGTGCTGTACCCTGGAGGAGCAATAAACCCTCGCTATTCTACTGGCTGGCGGAGTCTGTTCTTGCTGCTACAGGGGTGCAGGATCGGGGGAACCCCGACTCGCCGTCACAACAGTTAAATACGATTGCAAGATACTTTTGAGAATAAAGGCGTCAGTGCTGATTACAAATGCCTATTTAATGTGCTGGGCAATCCACAACAGCTCACTTTTACAGTTCCAAATACCGAGTCCTTGCAATGAATTATAAATTACTGCAAAAAGGTATTTTGAAAGAATCTCAGATGCTGTTCACAGCCCAGCAGTACATAGAAAAAATATTTACTGCAGATCATTCACCCTGCTCTAGTTTGACACTCTTGGGGACATATACACTGGAGCTGGGAGTATAAGTGGCAGCTTGAGAAGACAGACCCATGTTAGCTGTGATCTAGCTCACATGCTAAAATAGCAGTGTAGCCATGACTGTCTGGGCAGTGGAATGGCCTAGTCTCCCTGAGTTCAATACTCTGAAATCCTGGGGAGATACTTGGAGCGACTACCCCATCCAGCCACCTTCCCAACTATAGCTAGCTGATAGTTCCAGCGCAGAAGCTTGATCAGAACTAGAGTGAGTACATCTCCCCAGTGGCAAATTACTTCTGTAGTTCCAGGATATAGACACCCTAAACATGGGTTAGCCCCATTTGCTCTTTGATCCCTGATCCTACAAGTCACTCCACTTGGGCGCAGAGAGCTGCCTGCGCACACTAACTTTCTGGGGTTATGGGGAGTGATTCTTTTTTTGAAAGATTTAGTTACATTGGTACAGGCCCTTGTGTGGATGCAGTTTTAGCAATGTAGTTACCACAGTATGTGTGGGCTGTTCTTAAAAGTTTTGTGAGTACAGCCGTGTTGGTTGCGGGGGAGGGGTGATTCCCCGCCCCCCCCCCCCCCCCCACACACACACACGCTTGACCAACCTAGCTTAGTTTGACAAAATCTTCATGTCGGGGATGGGCAATAAGCCAGATATAGCTCAGTAGGGTTAGCCTCTGGCGGGTGGCAAGCACTTTATTTACTTGTGTGTCCACAGGTACAGCGGCTTGTAGCTCCCATTGGCTGTGGATCATTATTCCCAGCCAATGGTAGCTGCAGGAGATGGCATGGAGTGGGACATTGCTTCCCACAGCGCCTAGTGTCCAAGAATGGTGATTTATGGCCAGCGGGAGCTGAAAGCATCTGTATCCCCAAAGCACTAGTGGCATGCCAAGGGCTAACCCTAGTCAACTGCATATGGCCTTCAGGCCACGTATAGTCCACTCCTGCTTCATGTAAGCACAGGAGAACTCTCTTACCTGCAGAAGTTGCATGCCCAATAGGACGTCTCACTGGATAGCTATACCTGTGTAGCTACATCGCCAAACCCTTTCTAGTGTTGACAGGGCATAATGCAGACAAGGCCTTAGCACAACGCATGTTTGTATGATCAGTATTAGAATAGCATCAGTGTTAGTTCTCACGGGAAAACTGATGCTTTCAGGCACCTTCTTGCCTTTAAGCATTGTTGGGGTTTTTTTTTTTTTTTGGTAAGGCTGACTTTATTACAATAATGATACGCTATTTAGAACTGCAATTAACCTACTAAGCTGTCTTTGTATTAAAAAAAAACAATTTAAAGGATTAAAATTGAGAATGATTACTCGATCCCAAGACAGGGAATGTTCAAGGCAGCCCAGCTTAACTGCTGAATTCAACATGAACAATATAGGTTGAATCTCTTTAGTCCGGCACATTCTGGTCTGGCAACATCCGCAGTCCGGCGTGATTTCAATTCTCCGGATGTCCACTTATCATGGGTCTGGCTAAGTTTCCTGTAGTTTGGTAAAGTTTGTTTACAGCCACCAGGGTTGGCCTTCAGTGTTCTGTGCTGTTGTTTAGCTCTAATTTACTCCTAACTGTCTTTTATTTATTTTGGGTGTGGATATCCTAAACTCAAAACTCTGGTCATCTGAAGAAGTGGGTTGTGCCTACGAAAGCTCACGATACCATCTACATGTTTTGTTAGTCTATAAAGTGCTACCCAACTATTTGTTTTTTAAGTTTATGTTGTTTTTCTGTTATGAGAGAAGTTTCCTCCCTCTCCTTCCCTCTGCTTTTCCTCTTTTGGCGCCTTAAATAAGATGTTAGTGATGAACAGGGCTCGCCGAACTGCAGCGAGCCCCACTCGCCAGCTGTGCTGTCCGGCGATCTGCGCATGCACCGATCACCTGAACCTGGCTCTCCTGGGTTGCAATCTACTCACCCGTGGTGAGTAGATTGCATTGTTTGTCGAGCCCTGGTAATGAATATGCTAGTGCTGACCCTCTGCAAAGGGCAGGGCCGACTTATCCATTAGGCACAGCAGGCACAGTGCCTAGGACCCATGATACTTTTAGGGGCCCATGAAAATGTCTTCATTTCTTTTAAAATCAGAAGGAAAAAAAATGAATTTTTAGGGTCGAAGAAAATGTTTTAATTTTTTCTCACATCAGAAAAAAATGAAACTTTTAGGGCCCATGAAAATCTATTACATTTTCCCTAAAACAGAAAAAAAAATGTTGAAGTATTTAAAGTTATATCAAAAATAATTTTTAATATTTTTTTTTTATGGAGGAAGGGGCCCATGAAGGCAAAAGTGCCTAGGGCCCATGAAAGTCATAATGCGGCCCTGGCAAAGGGATGGACATTAATTACCCTCTGGTCTGACCTTCTGCATATCCCAGGACAAAGAACCTCACCCACCCCATCCTCTACTAGTTCCACAATCTCTGATTGAGTTCCTGAAGTCCTGAAATTGTGGTTTAAACTAAAAACTTCAGGTTACAGAGAATCCAGCATTGCAGCTGAAAAAACACAGGGACTCTAGCATATAATCTCTGATGATTGGGCCTATTTGAGGCCAGCAATTACAGATTGGCCACATGCCATTGCAGGCCATTTCCTCATAGCTTTCCCTTCGTAAACTTCTCAGTCTAAGTCTTGAAAACATTGGCTGTGTCTAGACCGGCAAGCTTTTACGGAAAAACTTGCCAGCTGTCTACACTGGCCGCTTGAATTTCCGCAAGAACACTGAATTCCTACTGTCTGAAATCAGTGCTGCTTGCGGAAATATTATGCTGCTCCTGTTTGGGCAAAAGTCCCTTTTGCGCAAAGCTTTTGCTCTAAAGGGCCAGTGTAGACAGCTCAGAGTTGTTTTGCACAGAAAAGCCCCAATCACGAAAATGGCGATCGGGGCTTTTTTGTGGAAAAGCGCTTCTAGATTGGCATGGACACTTTTCCGCAAAACGTGCTTTTACGGAAAAGCGTCTGTGCCAATCTAGATGCTCTTTTCCGCAAATGCTTTTAACGGAAAAGTTTTCCGTTAAAAGCATTTGTGGAAAATCATGCCAGTCTAGATGTAGCCATTTAGTTTTCTCACTGCCACTATTCCCCTTGGAAAGCTGTCCAAGAACTTCAGTCCTCAGCTGGTTAGAAAACGTTGCCTAATTTCCACACGTAAATTTGTTGATATCTAGTTTGCATCCATTTGTTCTTGTGTCCACATTGATGCATAAATAATAATAAATGTATATTTATATTAATAATTCCTCTGCCTCCCCACTGTTTATCTCTTTGAGGGTATGTCTACACTACCCTCCTAGTTCGAACTAGCGGGGTAATGTAGGCATACCGCACTTGCAAATGAAGCCCGGAATTTGAATTTCCCGGGCTTCATTTGCATAAACTGGGCGCCGCCATTTTTCAATCCCTGCTCGTTCGAACCCCGTACCGCGCGGCTACACGCGGCACGAACTAGGTAGTTCGGACTAGGCTTCCTAGTCCGAACTACCTAGTTCGTGCCGCGTATAGCCGCGCGGCACGGGGTTCGAACCAGCGGGGATTTAAAAATGGCGGCGCCCGGCTTATGCAAATGAAGCCCGGGAAATTCAAATTCCGGGCTTCATTTGCAAGTGCGGTATGCCTACATTACCCTGCTAGTTCGAACTAGCGGGGTAGTGTAGACATACCCTGATATATTTATAGAGGGCAATCAGTTCTCTCCTCTCAAATATATCTGTAAAACTATTCTTGAATAGTTTTGAATTACAAATGGCAAATTAAATTTCATGTTCATAAATATAAAGTAATACACATTGGAAAAATAATCCTAACTTTACTTACAATATGATGAGGACTAATTTAGCTGCTACTACTCAAGAGAGAAATCTTGGAGTCATTGTGAATAGTTCTCTGAAAACATCTACTCTTTGCAGCGGCAGTCAAAAAAAACCAACAGAATGTTAGGAATCATTAAAAAAAGGATAGAAAATATCTTATTTCCTCTATATAAAACCATGGTAGGCCCACATCTTGAATACTGCATACTGATGTGGTTGCCTCATCTAAAAAAAAAAAAAAAAAGATATATTGGCATTGGAAAAGGTTCAGAAAAAGGCAACAAAATGATTAGAGGTTTGGTACAGCTCCCATATGAAGAGAAATTAAAAAGACTGGGTCTTTTCAGCTTGGAAAAGAGGAGACTAAAGGGGGATATGATTGAAGTCTATAAAATCATGACTGGTGTGGAAAAAATGAATAAGGAAAAGTTATTTACTTGTTCCCGTAATATAAGAACTAGATGTCACTAAATGAAATTAATAGGCAGCAGGTTTAAAACAAACAAAAGAAAGTTTTTCTTCTTTCAGCGCATGGTCAACCTGTGGGACTACTTGCCGGAGGATGTTGTAAAGACTAGGATTTTATGGCTTCATCTACACTGCAGGGTTATTGTGGAAGAAGCCTTTGTGCACAAAAGTGCGTCCAGACGTCAAAGCGAATTGCCAAAGAGATGTGCTTTTGCGCAAGAGAGCATCCACACAGCATGGACACTCTTGTGCAAGAAAGCTCTTATGGCCATTCTGTGAAGAGCACCTGCGCTTTTTCCAATAGGGGTTTCTTGCGCAAGAAACCCTTGCGGAGCGACCACACCTGCCCTTTTGCACACGAGCTATAGCGCAAAAAGGAGTTATTCGTGGTGGGGAGAGAAATAACTCTACCAGCAAAAGCCCTCTGTTCTATTGATTTTCTTGTGCAAAAGTGCTCTTGAGGTGTGGATGCTCCACCAGTTTTTGTGCAAAAACCTTGTAATGTAGATGTAGCCTAAAAGTTCAAAAAAGAGTTAGATAAATTCATGGAGGTTAGGTCCATCAGTGGTTATTAGTCAGGATGGTAGGAATGGTGTCCCTAGCCTCTGTTTGTCTGGAAATTGATGACAGGATCACGTGATGGTTACCTATTGTGTTCATTCCCTCTGGGGCATCTGTCATTGGCTACTGTCAGCAGACAGCAAACTGAGCTAGATGGACCTTTGATATGATCCAGTATGACCATTCTTATGTTTTAAATGTCCCGGGCAATAAGGGGAGGAAGGGGGAGTAATTTTGTTTGATAAATTGTTCCCAATAGTTTGACTATTATAGAAGAAATACAGATTTGTGGATATTGATCACCCTTGAATAGACTTGTAGTTCTTATAAGATTCACCCACCGCTATTAAAAATCCCTGTGTGGCCTCTCATCGGAGTATGACATGCTGATTCTGGAGAGATCTATCCCCCCCTAAGAGTTCAGTTAAAGTACTCCCCCCCCCCAAAAGGTACAAACTAGTAACTAATAACTTTATTGTTTTCATTTGATTTTTGTTGCTTGAATTGTTAAATCTTGGTTTCTTTAGCTAGTCTCAGAAAAGCATCAGACAGGAAAAGGAGAAAGTAATTGTATTCTCAAGTAGACACAGTTAGGGCATAATGGGATTAAAGTTGAAACTGGCTAAGTGAACAGTCCTACAGCACTACATCAGAATGCCAGAGATCATGTGCCCTTTTATATGGGACTCCTCTTCCATTTCAGTGGAGTATTCTGCTCAGAAATTGATGGCCTGAAAATGGAAGAGTCTGTGACGACAGCTGAAAGTCCGTGTCTTTTAAAGAGTCACAGCTGCAATTTACTAAATTGAATAAGGGACTAAACGTTTATGGGAACTGAGCACGTAAAAGATCTCAAAAGCCCCTTTTGAAAGTCCCATTCCGTTACCCTCCTGGTGGACACTCTGGGAGCTGTTTCTGAATTTTGCATAGAGAGAGAAGCGGTCTCACAAATCTACCTCTTTCTAAACATTTGGCATAACTACTGGGTTCACTTTGATCCTAAATCCCCCCTTCAATGCATCGTTTTCCCCTGCCTCTCGTTTCCTCCTCCCCTACACACACACAAGCTGAGGCATTCCTTTGATTTTTTTGGCAGGTATGTATAACTTGTTAGGACCTATTTGTTCAGACTAGTGTGTGCAGACAGTATATTAGTGCTCAATGAAATAATGCAGTGCCTTCTGGGCCTCTGTCCTCTGTTTGTTTGTTTTTCTTTGTACAGACTCCAAACTGGTTGCTTCACACCATCATGACACAAAAAATAGAACCCAACTAATTTTGTTCTGCTGTTGGTTTATGCGCCGTGTGCCTAATTCAGCCCCTCCCCGTTACCGTCCGGGCAGCATTATTCTATATTGAAATCAGTTCTGTTCATACCCTGAACAATAGTTAACTTGTGTTGTCTTTCCTGTTTGCTGGCATCATGTGATTGATTTATAACAAAACGCACAATAGAAACGAGCCCAGGACTACGCAAAAGTTTGGAGGCCATGTATGAAGGCCTGTTTGAATCCATTGTCTCATGCTGTGTTGATTTAAGAGTGGGTTGGATGAAAGCACTGGGTAAACTACTATACACAACAGTCCCCCTAGGGCCAGGAGAATGATTAGATGCTGCCACAAATCATTATTGCCTTTCGTGTCTATGAGCTCTACTGTACCACTTCTTTCTCTGGGCTTCCCACAGCATTCTGGGTTCTTTGTTCGGAGCTGTCCTCCGTGCACGTAGGGCAGTGTATACTGGGTGCGAACTTTCCATTTCTGAATCTGGATTCAATCCCCAGCCTAACTGAAGTGCTCTTAATTATACTGACAGGAAGACCCTGGAGGGCCATAACACTAGCCCTTTCTTGGATGGCACCGTGTTTTTAGCCACTCCTCCCCGCCTGTCTCCCAGCATGCTGCCTGCATTTAAAGGGCCTGGAGCCATTGGCATAGAAGTTTGTTAGCATCACCCAAGAATTCCCCCACGTGTTCATGTCAGAGCTGCTGAATGGAGCTTGGTACTCATACGCTCCTCAGCGTCTGGACCCTTTTGCGTCTGGTGCAGGGCTAGCCACTCTGAGGGATGTTTAACCAATAATTATTTATGAGAACGCCATTAATTATAATGAGGAGTGTCACTTCAAAATCTATGCTGACATGACAGTGGTTGAGAAGCCGGGTATGAGTCAACAATGTGCCCTTGGAGACAAGCAGGCTAGCGGCATATCGGGGTGCATTAGTAGGAACATTTCCAGCAGATCTAGGGAAATGATCGGTCCCCTTTACTCTGTACAGGTGAGGCCACATCTGGAGTCTTGGTCCCTTGGTACAGAAAGGATGCAGAGGCATGGAAGAAGTCCAGTGGAGGGCAATAAAAATGAGTAGGGGGCTGGAGTACGTGTCATATGAAGAGAGACTGAGGGATTTTGGCTTATTTAGTCTACAGAAGAGAAGAGTGAGGGGGGATTTGATAGGAGAACTTCAGCTACCTGAAGGGGGAGGGGAGCTGCAAAGAGGATGGAAAGTGGCTGTTCTCAGATGACAGAACAAGGAGCAATGGTCTCAAGTTGCAGTGGGGGAGGTTTAGGTTAGATATTAGGAAAAATGATTTCACTATGTGGGTGGGGAAGTACTGGGATGGGTTATACAGGGAGGGGGTGGAATCTCCATCCCTAGAGGTTTGAGTCCCAACTTGACACAGCCCTGGATGGGTGATTTAGTTGGGGCTGGGCGGGGGAGGTTTGGACTCAATGACCTCCTGACGTCAGTCCTAAAATGATTCTAAGTGACGCTAAGTTTTTATAAAGCATTCATCAACACATGGGCCAGAATATCCCAGTTCCCGCCTTTATCCCACAGCAACTACTAGTATGAGCCTAAGGACACAATTGAACCTGATTTCTGTGGGTCGGTTTTGGACCATTGACGCTAACAGGAATCTGTTCCTCCAATGACGTCTAGCCCCGGTATTACTCCACAGCTGCCCACTTACAATTCTTCATTCTGAGCTGCGCGGGAGGGGCGGAGGGGATAATTTATTTTGTGCAGCACTTTACTCAGAAAATGCAGTGTTGCATGACACACACATTATCCGAAAGTCTGGTTAGCATTTGTTTTCCCAACCTTTTTCATGTTGCTAGTGTCTGAATCTGTTTCGTCCCCGGCCTAATTTAACTGCTCTTAATTATGCTGACAGGAAGACCCATGGGGGCCATAACACTCATCCATTCTTGGACCTCAGCGTGCTCTGGCCACTCCTCCTCATATTCCCAGCATGCTTCCTGCATTCAAAAGGCCTGAAGCCAGGGGCATAAAAGTCTGTTAGAAGAGACTTTACCCGTGTGCAGCATATTCAGTTGCCTAGGGCACCTGGAAATTTGGGGCACCGCTAGGTCTTAATGTCCACCCACCTGCCGCTTCCAATCCCTGCTCTGTGGCGCTGCTGCATATGGAGGGGATTTATTTCACTTTAAAAGTGAAAAAAAGTTCTGCTCTGGGACAGGCTATCAAAGAGCCGTTCAAGTGGCAATGAAGCCATAACAGGCATTTGCCAACTCCTGTCAGTTCCTGAATTTTCTGTGGGAGTCCACAGGACCAGAGTTTAAAGTGTTTTTTTTAAATATTTCATTGGTGTGTTGCAGAAGATTATAAAATTACATCTTTAAAAACAAATCATTGTCCACCCTCCCCACCTGCCATTGGGCATAGGGGCACCAGCTAAATATTAGGGAGGTGGGCCCCATAAATCCCTCTCTGTTAGTATCACCCAAGTATTACCCTCCTCCCACTCCCTTTCTGCTTTATAATTCAACCTCTGCGCCTCTTGCTGCATATTGGTCATCTGAAGAAGTGGGTTATGCCCACAAAAGCTCAGGATACTGTTTATATATTTTTGTTAGTGTAGACGTAACCTTAGGTTGCGTCTAGACTACATAGCTCAGTCGACGGAGCCATGTAAAGTAGTTTACTCAGCATAGTCAAAGAAGCAGGGATTTAAATAATCCCCACTTCATTAAAATAAAAATGTCCGCTGCGCTGCGCTGACAATCAGCTGATCCGGCACAGTGCGGCAGTGTAGACGCGGCTGCAGTTGACAAAGGAAGGTTTATCAGACCGGTCGACAAATGAGGTTTACTGGAGTGGTCGACAAAAGCTTCCTTTGTCGACTGTGCCGCATCTAGAATGTTGCACTGTGCCGGATCAGCTGATCGTCGGCATAGCGCGGCAGCCATTTTTATTTTAATGAAGTGGGGATTATTTAAATCCCCGCTTCTTTGACTATGCTGAGTAAACTACTTTACATGGCTCCGTCGACGGAGCCATATAGTCTAGACGCACCCTTAGAGACTGCGATGCTATTTCGGGATACCGGAGTACCGCAAAATAGCTATCCCACATCCCTGTAAACCTCATTCTACGAGGAATAAGGGACATTTCGGAATAGTGCTTTATTTCAAAATTTGGCGCTGTGTAGACAGCACTAAATGATGAAATAAGCGATTTTGAAATAGCATCGAAAATAAGGTAGGCAATTTGTATAGCTCAAATTGCATATCTTATTTTGAGTTATGGTGCAGTGTAGATGCATCCTAAGGTGTACAGGACCACTGTTGGTTTTTAAGTTTTCTTATGCATGCAGGTTCGTGTTGCCAAAAGAAGCAAGGTAAAGATAGAAGTCTTATATATTATTTGAATTAGCGAAGCTCCTAAGAGCTCTAGTTGTGGACTAGCTAGGTGCTATATGAACACAGATCTAAAAAGACATTCCATTCTTATTGTAAAGGTTGCAACTCTTTTTTATTATGCATTTCAGCAACATTCATGGAAGCCTGACGAGTCCCAGGTAGCGGCTTTCTGCTGGCTGTTCACTGAGAGGGTTAGCATATCCATTGCTCTGCACCTGCTGTTGCCAGCATACCAGGCCAAAGCAGGTGTAAAATGCTGCCATCCCCAATATTGTCAACCTCAAGTGTTAAAAAGTGATGAATTTGGGTCTCCCCAAAAGCAGGCTGTTGTCTTAAGAATGCGAAGAATTCAAACAAAAATAAGTGATGATGAGGGAGTTTTTTCATTTTCATTCTGCTTTTTGAGCCTTTTTGGTTTTACATGTTCAAGCTTTTCTTTGCAACCGTCATGAGGGCAAGAAACATCATTCCCTTGTAAATAAAAGCTGAGATTTTCACCATACTGAGATGATTCCAGGATGTCAAGCTATAAAAAAAAGCACTAAATATGGTGCTACCCCCATAAAAACCACAACAGCTGGTAATCTGAACCCCAATTTAAGTGGCGGAAGGAGCGAATGTGATTCCTTCTCAAGGAGTTTGATGTCTGGCTAACATAAGTAATGGCTGACAGAAGTGGAGCTGCCCTCTAGTAACTCATGAATATTGTATATTCAGCTGGCTGGGTTAGTGAAACAAGTATGAAAAAAAAAGAAGAGCTCAGGAGAAGCCACATCTCCGCATCTGGAGATATTTAAGAGCAGGTTCGGTAGACATCTATCAGGGACGGTCTAGACGGTGCTTGGTCCTGCCATGAGCACAGGAGACTGGATTCGATGACCTCTCGAGGTTCCTCCCAGTTTTAGTGTCCCATGAAACTCTTTAGGGTGGTAAAGAGACAATGCCACAGGGCAGGAATGGGTCCACAAGCACAGGAGACCAAAAGAACTGTGGCAGGATTAAAAGGGATTCTGTCTCAAGAGAGGGGGGCATTTTTTAGGGACACCAGATAGAGATACTGGGGCCTTGCGTGCATGTCAGAAGGTTAGGGCATGTGTACGCTATTCACCAGATTGATGGGCAGCGATCAATCCAACAGCGGTTGATTTATCACATCTAGTGGGGAGGCAAGAAATCAACAGACAAGCTCTCTCCTGGTGACTCTGGTATGCCACCAAAACAAGAAATATAGCTGGAGTCGATGGGAGATTATCTGCCATTGACCCACCACAGCAAAGATACCATGGTAAGAAGAGCTAAGAATGTCGACTTCAGTTACGCTATTTGCATAGCTGAACTTGCAAAACTTAGATGGGTGGCCTGCGGTACTGTAGACTAGGTCATAGATTCCCATGAGGGGATGATAAACTTTTAGGCAAAATAGACATAAATATATTATTTTAAAATCCATTTTTCTTTAATTGTTTTGTTCCTACGGTTGAAATGGCCAATATTTTTGTTTTCAGAAGGCATTGTTGTTGCTGTATTTATCCACAGATTCCCAAACAGAACAACCACAGGTTTCAGAATTCAGTCACAGCTTTTGAGTAATTGTGGTTGTTACATCGGATCCTGTAGCCCAGTGCCTGATTTGAGAGAGGCTAGGTCTACACTAGTCCCGGCAGCTCAGCTTAAGGTACTCAACTCCAGCTATATAGAATACATAGCTGGAGTCAGCTTACTTTACGCCTAGCTCGGCAGTGTCCCTTTCACCTTGCAAAAGCAGGCGTACCAGATGCCAGAGGGGGCACCCTCTGCATTTGATGTAGTGAGTCTTAACTAGGCTCACTAAATCAAACTCCAGAACATTGATCGCAGTGATCTTCCACATGCCCTGTGATGATCAGGCCAGAGAAAGAATCAAAAAATTCCAGCCCAGGACAGGTAAAGGCAGGAGGCCGGGCACCTGGGGAGGTGTATTTAGAGAGATCGGAATAGTCATTGATTGCGCATAGAAGAGAATTGCAGTAGGTATGTACTGCATGGCTACACGCTGTTCACTCCTAGGGTACATCTACACTACAACGTTAATTCGAACAAAGTTAGTTCGACTTAGTTAATTCAAACTAAGCTAATTCGAACTAACGGATCTAGACTAAAAAACTAGTTCGAATTAGCGTTTTGCTAATTCGAACTAGCATGTCCACATTAAGTGGACCCTGAACCAGGCTTAAGGATGGCCGGAAGCAGTGCCGGCAGGGCATCAGAGGAGGACTTAGAGCGTGGAGATGCTGTCTCAGGCTAGCCGAGGGCTGCGCTTAAAGGGTCCCGACCCCCACCCCGGACAGACAGTTCTCAGGGGTGCCCTGCTTGCAAAGCAGTCCTGGCTTGGAGTGCCCTGAGTGCCCACACTGGTCATGTGATCGTGTAGACGTTCCGCCGCTGCTATTTTGAAATTACTTCCCTGAATCATTCAAATTATTCCCCAGTGCTTCTTGGGGCACTAGGCTAAGGTAGCATGTCCACATTAAGGCAGCCTGCCTCAGAGTAATTTCCAGGCTCCCCATACTGGGGACTTGTTAGTTTGATTTTGTTATTTCAGGAGTTATTGTTTTGAATTGAATTATTTTGAAATAATTTCCTAGTGTAGACATGCCCTCAAAGTTATTCTTATTTATATCGCATGAGAGCCTATCAATGCCATCCATAGTTAACGACACCACAGCGCCAGGTGCTGTACAAAGACAGGCCAACGAGACAGCATCTGCCTGCTCGAGTATGTCCAGACTACATCCCTCTGTTATCAGAGGGATGTAAATTAGACATACCGAAATTGCTAATGAAGCGGGGATTTAAATATCCCATGCTTCATTAGAATAAAAATGGCTGCCACTTTTTGCCGACGCGGCAATTTGCCAGCTGAAAGTGGCAGTCTAGATGGTGTTCGATCGGCAAGGAAAGTCTTTTCCAACCAATCCTGTATACCTCAAGGCACAATGCATAAGGGATCGGTCGGAAAAGGCTTTCCTTGCTGACCAATCCCCATCTAGACTGCCGCTTTTTGCTGGCGAATTCCCACATCGGCAAAAAGTGGTGGCCATTTTTATTCTAATGAAGCAAGGGATATTTAAATCTGCACTTCATTAGCAATTTCGGGATGTCTAATGTACATCCCTCTGACAACAGAGGGATGTAGTCTAGACATACCCCTAGAGTTTGCAATCGAAGCATCAATACACGGGGCTGCCCCAGGAGTGGTCCATTGTGCTCCAGGATCTCCAGAGACATGATTTCCTGTGGCACTAGATGCTGTTTTACTATCACAGCCCTACTCTGGACAGGAGGCAGCGTACTCCCTGTAGGAGAGCCAGCTAAGCATAGAGATGGACGTAGAATCACAGTGCCACACACTGTTCACCACAGTGCTTCCAGAAGGTCTTGGGCATACATAACTGGAGCTGTGTTGTAGACAAGTCCAATGTTGCTGCTCAGGAGAAGGGGTGAAGCTGCCTGTTTATGGCTGTATTCAAGTCCTGCTTTGTTTTCCCTATAATTACTGGGTAATCCATCACATGTTATGGGCCTGATGCTCATGAATCCCAAGAGCCTTCAGCACTGGCCTGGCAGCATTCAGAAATCTGACTGCAAATGACTCAGGCCATATATGAGGAATAAGGACCATACCACCAAAAACACCACAAGAGTGTCACCATTGTCATCAGTGAGGTCAAGGAACTAAATCCGGAAATGCTTCAAATTTCTTAGGAGGCTGCAAACCTTGGAGAAGACAGAACAATTGTTTTGTTGCACCACAAAGAAGAGTTCAGGAAATAATTCCCTTGCATTCAGTCCCCCTCTCTCTTCCTCCCCTCCCGCTGGCCTGGCATCCATTTACAAACAGTACATGAAGGGGGGAAAAATGCCCTCGGTAAGCAGTCTTAAAACAAATAATGGCTCCATAAATTTTTAAATACATTACCAATTCCAAAACAAAGTGTCTTTTTATTTTTAAAACAGAACCTATTCCTTGTAAAGCCACTTTCAGGAACCATAGGCGGCTTTTATGTGTGCCTTTCTTTTCTATAGGAATCTGCTTTTCTTTACAAAATTCTCAGGTGTGCCTGGCCCTGGGAAGATAAGGAGGCTTTTCAAAAAGGCACTTCCATGTCCTAATCCTTTGGACTACAGACCAAATATTGATCTATTTAGTAAACTAACCTGGAGGAGCAGAAATTGTAAAAGGCTGTTTACTCAGCAGCCAGACTCCTGACAGCTGTTCAATGGTGGGATTATGATGTCACAGTAATAATTAAACTATAAACAGGGGATACAGTGGAAAATAAAACATGAAAGGGAACTTTGAAGCTGGTTACCAAGCAACAAAAAATATGTAACTAGAAATCTTAGAAGCATGTAAATTTCCCTTCAAGCTTTGCAGATGTCCTCACTTTATAGCCAATTCTCAGTTTCAGTTTCAGTTTATGTATTTCATTTTTTCCAGCAACAAAGAAGAGCTAATTCTTTAGAGATAGGAGGGAAAAGACACACACCAAAACCCAGAAGACATTGGTGGACTAGTTTTTGTGCTTGTTTTCCCTGGGCGAATGTGTCCTCTACATTACACTACCGTCCTAAAGCGACACTGCTCCCTTCCCATCCTCTCCATGGACCTCACGGAAGATGATCTAGTTTGTTTTGTGCAAGTTGAAAGCAAGTCCTACGCTTGCCCTTGAACTTCTGCCTTTTCTAAGTGACAATGAAAGACTTTCTTTATCTGAGACCAGAGTTGGCCCTCTTGTCGCACAGGGAACTGAACCTGCTTTGGAAATGCTCGTAACTATAAACAGGTGGCGTTCTCAAAGTTCAGTTTTCCGTTTATTACTGATGCTTTGACTCTGAGCCTACTCTGTCGAGTAATGCTCGCTCTGTGGTAATGCGATGCACAAAGAATGAAGTGTTGGCAAAGGGATAAACCAGCCAAGGAAATAGACTGCATATTTTCCTCTGGGAATTCTATAGCAAAGCCTAGTAGATATCTCCACATTTTCCACTTTAACCTCTCCACCTCCATGTACTTCTGGCACCCATCATCTACCACCACAAAGGGTTAGGAGTTTCATATGGGGCTATCCTTTCCATGCCAGAGTTTTTATTGAATAACACCCTCTTCTTTGCATCTACCACCTGGTGTGGCAGAAGGTTTGGGGGTGGAGAGGCAAGATGGAGGAAGGCCCTACACATACATGCCCACTGGTCCAGGGAAGTGGGGTGCTCTCTACTTGGGAGGGGAACAAGGAGCAGAAAACTTTTACACCTCAATATACCCTCCCGCAGCCAGGAGTGCTGGTGTGGCATCATGTTTTTCTTGAATCTGTACCTGTTCTACAGTGTTCAGAGGCTCTGAGAGGGATGGAGAAGAGTGAGAATGTGGCATGTCTGCAGGAGGGGGCAGAAAGAAGTGGGGAAGGAGGTTGGGGAAAAGGGTGGAGTGGGGGGCGGGTCTATGGTAGGGGTGTTGAACACCTCGCAGCTAGAGCAGAAGTTGGCACCTATGAGCCCAGGGACATCCTGAGAATAGGAGACTCGTCTCTGACCATCCAAACATTGATGGATCTATCCTCC
Source organism: Pelodiscus sinensis (assembly GCF_052426305.1). Lineage (NCBI taxonomy): Eukaryota > Metazoa > Chordata > Testudines > Trionychidae > Pelodiscus > Pelodiscus sinensis. The sequence goes on from NC_143057.1 coordinate 7,498,308, forward strand.
ACCAACTTATCTAATTTTTTTAATCAGTTATAGTTTTGACCTTCACAACATCCCCTGGCAATGAGTTCCACAGGTTCACTATGCATTGTGTGATGAAATTCACTTGAACCCGTGGTTTGGTCTCCCACTTGGTTGGAGAGCCAGTGCTGGCTCTCTGCTGGGATGGGGGGTGAGGAGCCCCAAGCCAGATGGGCCAGGGCCAGGGCCAGGCAAGTCACAGGCTAGATCTGACCTGCATGTTTTGCCTGGTAGGTGGAGGAGGAAATGGCTTTGTGTGCTGCCATTTCCCCACTGCCCCCGCTGGGGGAACAGCAGCGCAGTGAAGCACTTGTCTGGACACTTTGCCTGGTTGCTCCCATTGGCTGCAAATCATGGCCAATGGGAGTGGTGAGGGGTGGAGTCATCTGTGTCTCTGGGAGTAGGGTGCTATGTAAGTGCCCCACCCCATTCCACTTACAGCCAGACCCTGCACCTCCATGCCTCTCATACACCCTCCCTCCCACACTCTGCACCACATGCCCAGCCCGCTCTTGCATCCAGAGGAGTTGACAGGATCATGTACCCCGAGCAATGTGGGGGTCCCTGGCTCCATGTTTCCATAAGGGGTAGGGCCTCAGCCCAAAGAGACGGCACTCCCCAACTTCTATTTCCCTTGTCTGTACCTTTTCCATTTATAATACAGGCAGTCCCCGGGTTACATGGCTCCGACTTACATCGTATCCCTACTTACAAACAGGGTGAGGCAACCCCACACTAGCTGCTTCCCCCCCAGCAGACCAGAGAGACGCGAAGCTAGCGCCCTCCCCCCCAGCAGACCAGGGAGACGTGGAGCGGCTTTTCTCAGCAGACACCTCAGCTTGAGAATAAAGGACTGAGGGAAGTGAGGTGTGGGAGAATAAAACTGAGCTCTGGAGAAATGTTTGGCTAGAGTTTCCCCTACAATATGTACCAGTTCCGACTTACATACAAATTCAACTTAAGAACAAACCTACAGTCCCTATCTTGTACATAACCCGGGGACTGCCTGTATATTGTGTCAGGAACCACACACAGTATTCAAGGCGTGAGCATAGACTGGATTTCCATCTTTGCCACAACCCAGGGCGTTAGGAATAGCTTTTTCTTCCCTGCTCACCATGAAGAGTACTAAAATATTTCTCCTTCAGTTAAGAAGGCCAAGGAAGTGGAATTAGGGTTTCCTCTACAGTTGGTCAAAAACTTTCCATCAAAATATTTTCTGGGTTGAAAACATCTTTTAATCAAAAATCCTTCTCATGACCATAATCCATTTTCACGTAATGTTTTGGAGGTGTCATCGGGGAAAAAAATGGCGAAGAAAAATGCTGGCAACTTTTTTATGGTTTCATATAGGTGGGAAAAATCTCTGTTAAAACGAAATGCTGAAGATCAAAAACATCTTTTTTTTATTCTGCTGGACAAAGGGGGATATAAAAAGTGAAGGGAAAATGATTTGTTTTCTCTCTCTACATAAAAAAGTGGGATTTTTCCTACCACAAAGAAAAAAAATGTGACCAACAGGGCTGTGGACAGTCAGGCCTATTGGCTGAAATGAGAGTTTGGCCTATTGGTTAAAGCTGGTTATAGGGTGGCAGAGTCTAGGAATGAGCTAAGAGTCAATACCAGAGGGACAGAAGCCAAACACTTGAGCCAGAGGGTAACCCAAAGGCAAATCTAAGGATCAAAGCCAGAAGGGAACGGGACTTGAGCAAGAGTGGTCAGTAAGTGGAGCTGAAGCAGATTCAGAAACAAGGTTGCAGGTCAGGCATAGGGCAGAAGCAGAGACTGGCACATGAGCTAGAAGTAGGCATGTGCAGTTGTGGATATGATACATACTGAGTGCCACTGATCTGCTGTAGAGTGCAGGCTCATAAGTAGGGCTGTAAACCAGCAACCAATCAGGGACTATAGCTACTCTCTCAGTTCCAACATGCATTGGTTGGCGAGGAGGCCAACAGTTGATTCTAGCTGACTTAGATGCTGATAAAAATAATCATAGAAAAGGGAAACGCTATTTTTTTCTTTGCTTTTTTAACTTTTTGTAAAAGTTTTCCACTATCTCTAGTCAGCATGAGTTGGCCAATGAATAATCAGCTAAAGTGTCCCATTGTATCCTAACCAGGGCACTCATACCTCAAAAACAGAGGTGCTACATGATAACATTGGGTGCTGTCAGTCCATAGGAATTTCCAATATTCTTTGAAAAGACATGGCTGCTTGTTGAGACAAAAGTAGGCAAGTCCAGACAATAGCAACTGAGGGTGCGATACACCCACGTGGTACTAAAGAGAATGAACTTTCTTTCATAGCTCCAGTCATCTGCCATGGGTCACAGGTATAAAAGGCCATAGCCCGGTCACTTGGCAGGAGTTAGTGTCACTATGGCGACCGTTACACCATCCAGCGCAGCCTAAAGTGCAGGCGTCGGAAGGAGCTCAAGATGTGACATAAAAATGAAGTTCTTCATACTTAACCGTACAGGAGTCATCACAGAGGATTCAATGCAGTGATGATCTTCAGTGCCAAGTGAATGAGGAACAGTTAGGGAGGAAAAGGTTTATGACTTGTATGTTTGAAACCAATGGCCAAGCTCTAAGGCCCAAATCCTCAGAGGGAGATAGGCTCCTAACCCTTCCCCCCTCACCCCTGAAATCAAAGTCAGTTAGATTGGCCAGTTAGATATGGCAGGAGTGGGGAACCTCAGGCCCAGGGGCCGGATGTGGCCCCCAGCTTGCCTGGATCAGGCCCCCCGAGGCTCAGCATTGGGGAGCCCATGCTGGTGCTCCAGCTCCCCTACCAGCCACCCACAAAATCTACTAGCCTGGGCCCCCATTGGGCTTCTCACTTTGCTTCTCACTTGTGTGCGGCCCCGGACTGATTTTTCTGCAGGGCAGCAGCCCCCGACCAAAAAAGGATTCCCCATCCTTTGTTTAGGGTCAGATGGGTCTTTGTCCTATAGGGTCTTAACTAAGGCTGAAATTGGCTAAGAAAATGTAAAGGCTCCACTGAAAGCCAATGGGAGTTGTCCACTGAGCTCCATTAGCCCCCATTGAAAAGCACAGAGGGAGTTCTTTTCTACAGTAACATCAAATGCCATCAGCCATCTTGCTAGGATCTGGTGACTTTCCGGGAATCCTGGGGATCGTGAATAATTCTTAAAAATGGCATATTATGAATTCTACTTGAAAGCACATAGTGTAATGTCCCCTTCCTATGCAGACTTCTCTTTATTTCAAACCAGACTAACGAAGGTTAACGTCGAGCCAGAAAACCTGCTGAACTACCCCATTTTCAGTCGAAACTTGGAGTGATCCCCTCATGAAAGCATGGAGGTAATTGCTAGGTCGTTGAGATGACAATTAAATCTGTTACTAGTCATTATAATTTGATGGAGAATAAATCACAGGGGCAGATATCTATAAATAAATACCCACAAAGCCAGCCCAATAGCATTTTGCAATTTCTTAACCTCGTAAAGCCAGCAGACTAGTGCTGACTAGTGAGTATTGAAATCCTCAAAAAATCAGAGTGAGGAAATCCTTGAGAAACCCACATTCACACATTTGAGAGCCAATTTGACTCAGCTGGGCCTCAACTGAGTTTGAACGTCCCTTGATTTAGGGTATGGAATGGGCTTCAGGACTGTCCTCCTGCAATGAGGATTAACGGTACTTCAAATTCTGAGCTTTAATTTGAACTACCTAGTTTGTGCCATGTGTAGCTGTGGGCAGGGAGTTCGAACTACAGGGCATTTAAAAATGGCGGTGCCCGGGAACATGCAAATAAAGCCCGGGATGTTTAAATCCCGGGCTTCATTTGCAAGTTTGAATGCCTACATTAGCCACCCTAGTTCAAACTAGGGTGGCAGTGTAGACATACTCTAAGGCTGTGTCTACACTGGCATGAATTTCCGGAAATGCTTAAAACGGAATACTATTCCGTTTTCAGTTTTTCCGGAAAAGGAGAGTCTACATTGGCAGGCTGCTTTTCCAGAAAAGCCCTTTTTCCGGAAAAGCATCTGTGGCCAATGTAGACGCGCTTTTCCGGAAAAGAGCCCTGATCGCCATTTTCGTGATCGGGGCTTTTTTCTGGAAAAGACTACTGGGCTGTCTACACTGGCCCTTTTCCGGAACAGTGTTCTGGAATAAGGACTTATGCCCGAGCGGGAGCAGAATAGTTTTTCCGGAATAGTGGCTGATTTTGTACAGTAGAGCGTCGTTGCTTTTCCGGAAATTCAAGGGCCAGTGTAGACAGCTCGCAGCTTATTCTGGAAAAGCGGCTGATTTTCCGGAATAAGTGCCCCAGTGTAGACACAGCCTAAGAGACTAGGAGAAGCTGGAATAGAATTCTGTTGTTGGTGTTAGAGCGGTGCAGAGGAAGACTATGTTCACAGAGGCTTTCAATCGTGTGACAGTGGGTTTCACTCCAATGTGAAACAACCCCCCCCCCCAACTTTGACAGTCTCTGTGAAAGGAAAAGCCCCAAGGTTCTCAGTTCTGGGATGCTCACCCTACTTGGCTGCTCCAGGACTTCAGGTCCTGGATGATTTGGTGTCCCTGACTTGGTGACCATCAGTCTTGGCTAGCTGCTCCAAAGCCCTGGAATTCCAGGCTGCCAAAGAGCTGCAGGACTGGGAACTTGAGAACAGAAGGTATCTAGGGCCTTGACTTCCCATTGTCCCACAAGCCAGGCTGGCAAAGTGCCAGGAGCAGCTAGATCACTTACTGTGGAACGTTTATCAAAACTAATCCATCCCCACAGGCTGTTTCTAGTTTGATGATTCAACTTTCTCCCACTAGTTCAACTTGTTGATTTAGTTGAGATTGGTCCTGCATTGAGCAGGGGTTGATGACCTCCTCAGGTCTCTTCCAGCCCTGTGATTCTGTGATAGTTGTTATTCCTCAGTATGACATCATGGCTTTTTACACAAGTAGCCTTCACCATATACTCAATCTTTAAGTATGAAAAGGGAAGATCTTGTTTAAATTTATCCCCACGAATCACCAATAAACTTTGACTCCATTGGTCTGTCCTCTCCGTAATTTTGTTCAACCCTCGACAGAATCCCCGTATTTCAAGTGTTCATGTACATTTGTTCGCCTTTCATTTTCCTTAGCATTCTTCAGCCTCCATCTCCAGTCTTGTGCCATCCATCTCCAGCCTTTATTTTCTATTAATAATTAGTACTAATAGGTTATGTCTACACTGCCCTCTCTTGTGCAAAAAATATGCAAATGAGGCAAAGCATGGAATATCACCGTGCCTCATTTGCATAATTAATGAGGCTCCGTTTTTGCGCAAGAGACTTTTGCGCAAAAAGGAGCCATCTTCCTGGCTCCTTTTTGTGCTCAACCTTCCTCTTGCGCAAGAGTCGTTCTTCCTGAAAAAATATCTCCACACCTACTTTTTAAAGAAGTACAAATTTGTATAGTGGCCTCTTGTCCAAAAGGCTGACAAATATCCAAGCAAATACTTAGATTTGTTCTTGGGTTGCAAGCTGTTGGGGGCAAAGACCATCTTTTTGCTCTGAGTTTGTGCAGTGCCTAGTACACTGCAGCTGGTGGAACCTCATTAATTATGCAGATGAGGCATGGTAATATTCCATGCTTCACCTCATTTGCATATTTTTTTGTGCAAGAGAGGGCAGTGTAGATGTAGCCATGGAGTACTGTAGCACCCACCAGCTGCAGTGTACTAGGTACTGCACAAACACAGAGCAAAAAAAGGTCTCTGCCCCCAACAGCTTACAACCCAAGAACAAATCTAAGTATTTGCTTGGATATTTGCCAGCCTTTTGGAACAAGAGGCCACTATACACATTAGTACTTCTTTAAAAACCAAAAAAAGACACTGAAATTGAATATACTATAGAAATCCAGGATGAGAGAAGAACAAGGTATTACTCAAAAATATGCCATCTTCCCAGCAGCCACTTCTAACTTTAGTAGTTAGGGAGCACTTTTCCATCATGATGTGCTGCAGTTTCTTCATGGTGCCTTTACAAACAGAAATCATGAGGATGAATTGTCATCCTGCAATTAGAAAATGTTGTCCTCTTCACAGTCGTTCGGTGCTCTTGAAGCTCAGTGGTGTCTGATGTATCAACATTGATATCCACTAGTTATTTAGGTCAATCTCCCCTTTGGAAAAAGCATCCCCAGCGACACATTCACAGCCCCGCTTTTCTCTTCCAAGGTGAAAGTTCAGATTAATTTGGTATCATCTGCCCTTCATAGTCTGACTTTGGAGAATCTCCAAAGATTCTCTGAGCTCTGACTTGCCTATCCGGAATGATTATAAACAGGACAAGCATTGAAGCATTTTTGCATTAGTCCTTGGAATGCATTTTCCACAATGCCAGCCAAATGTAAGTTTGGGAAAGTATATCCATATATATTATGCCAAAACGATGAAAAAAGAACGTAATTAGGATTAGAATGTCAAAGACTCAAAAGTGAGGAAAAGCCAGAATTAAAGTTGCTGGTGCAATCATAATTTGCCCTCTTGTGTTTATGCATTATGATGCCATCTCTAATTACATAGCATGTATTTTTCCAATGTGGATAGTGCTCATTTAAGGAGGCGCTAGTCAATATCTTTTTTTTCCCCATGGGTGTCCAATGCGTGGATCTTGGCCTTGTTCATGGCACAAATTTGTGGCCTTGTTCTGAAGCCAGAAGTATTAATTTCCTTTTGAGCTTTTCTGTAGAGCTCATTACTGTAATCTCCGAGTACTTCACAGACATTATTTCATTTATTTTCACTGCATCCTGGTGAGAGGAAAGGGGGTATTGTTATCACCATATTACACAAGAGGAGTTAAGGCACAGAAAAATTCAGGTCTGAAGTATCCACTAATTTTGAGAGTCCAATTGGAGATATCTAAAGTTTAATTTTGTGTTCACAATTTTTAGCAAGATATAGCATTGTACATGTTACGAACACAGCTCCCATTGACTTGAAGTACAGCTGGGAATGCTCGGCACTTCTGCAAATGAGACCAAAGGGTCTCAAATCAGGCAGCTAAAAATGAGAACCACACTATTAGCTAACACTGTGCTAGAGGCTGGGATAGAATCCAGTGTCACCGGGAAGCTTTTAATATAAGCTTATCTTCTATTATTTATCTGCTGTTCCCTGCCTCAGCCATTCAGACCTTCCAACGTCTGTACCACACAATCCTGATTCATCCCAGAGCAGCTCCAGGTGGTACACTGAATGAGGTGCTGAAATTGTTTGAAAAACATTAGGTGATCATTCAATTAAAGAGTCTCATAAAGAAGGTCATATGAAGGTTGAGCATTTGGCATTGATACTTAAATAATGTTTTGAACCTAGCACATTGTGCTATTTCCTAGATTTTTGAAGATGCGAACTATAAAAAAACAAACCCTCAACAATTCCATCACGTTCCATCATATTGATACACCTATGATTCATCAACCTTAAGAACCATTGCACAGGTATTTCTCACTTGTGCTAATGAACTGACTGCCTGTGGTACTTTGTCATCCTCTACGTCAGGAGCAGGGAAACTTCTTTGGGTCGGGGGCTGCTGACCCGCAGAAAAATCAGTCGGGGCCCACGCACAAGTGAAAAGCAAAGTGAGAGGCCCCGACTGAGAAGGAGACAGACACTCCTTCCATTCCCTTCACATGCCCAAGCCTGGGAGGAGGAACCTAGTAGATTTTGTGCACTCCAGCCCTGTGGGTGGGTGTCAAGGGGGCTGGAGTGACAGCATGGGCTCCCCAATGCGAGGGGGATCCCTGAGCCTCAGGGGGGCCAGATTAAGGCAAGCCAGGGGCCACATTTGGCCCCCGGGCCTGAGGTTCCCCACCTCTGCTCTACGTGGACTAATACTAGAGAAGGATGGGACCCTTTCCCATGTTTCCACAGATAATAGAGAAGCTGAAAATGCCTCAGCATCACCATTCCATTCCAGGCTCTGGGGATGGCATACTCTGGTGAGCGTAAACACGTCTGCCTCTTTCCTCAAGACAGAACCCTGTGGCCCAGTCCCTCTTTGCCCCTGTCCACACTGGTTCCTCATTCCAGCCCTATTTTCCTAACCCCGTCACCACTCCTCAGGCTTCTCACCCTGATCTCCATGAGCAGTCAGTCCTTGAGTCCCCCTTGCCAGCTGCACTCTTCTCTCATTCCCAGTTTCCTTGCCTACTCAGTCCCAGGGCGGCCCGCTCCAGATCCTCATTCGATCTGTTTCTCTTTCCCCTGACCGTCTGTCTCCCACTTCCCCAACAGGACTCCAGGCCCTTTCCCAGGGTTATTTCCCTGCAGCCTAGGTCCATTGTCAGACTTTTCCCCCTTCCACTTGCACTTCCTTCTCCATCTCCCTTGTTTCTGGTCCCTGTTTCCTTGCCCAGCTTGTCCCAGTCTCCCCCACCCACCTCCAAGTCCAAGTTTTCATCTCTGCTCCCCCTGCTAACTTCCAGTCCCTGGTCCTAGGTTTCTTATCCCTACCTCCAGGCCCATCATGGAGAGCACAGGAGAGACGAGCTCTCTGGTCTCATGTCTGATGTTCAGCCTCAACATGGGCTGCTGCCAGCTAGAGTTGCAATGACATGGGCAACCTTGCTCAGCGCCAGGCTGGCGCATGCTCAGAGTGGATGGAGTGTTTGGCGTAGTTAGCAGCAGAGCAGAAGCAAGTCTCCACTGAGCATGTGCAGACTGCTATTTTCCAAAGGTGTATAACATGGCCAGACTTGGGGTGGATTTTCATGTGGACAGCAAAAGTCCCATCTCCACCGCAAAGCTGACCTCGCTTATCAAATTTCAGATGTTGTTCTAAAGCTACGAGAGCTTCTCAAAGAAAAATCCACCAGAATTTTTCAATGAGGGGAAAACCCCTTTTTTCTCTGTTTTTCTCTAACTCATCTTTGAAAATGACTGAACAAGTTTGGTTTAAACCATTCCAAACAGCAAGAGGCAGACACCTGGCAAGGAAAACTTTCACCTGAGCAATTTAAGTTTAGCAGAGTTATCAGCAACTGGAACCAAGGTCTTATGCTGAACCCCTTTAATCATAGGTTCTGCTACCACCCCTACCTTTAAAACTCTTAAGTGAATCCAATAAAAGTTGGGTAACATGGAGTGGAATGGTCCAAAATGGCTTTCTAGTTTCCCAACTGTAGCATTGTTTCTCAGTCAAATGCAGCTATGGTGTAAATTAGTTCAGCCTATACGTTCTCCTAATTTGTATCAGCTAGAATCTGAAGGGGACAATATACCATCTGGTGTTTGCCTGAGCATAATTATGTTCCAATGAGACTTACAACAATACCCCCTATACCTGAGTATGGGGGCAAGATGAAGTCACAGTTCACTAAGCCAGCTCTTTTACCACCAAGAGGCTCTACTGTATAGACCAAATCTCCTAGTGGCTGGTTTGGCTACAATTCCACGGTACAAAGGGAATATAGCAAAGGATCATGTCTAGGCCAGAGTCTGTCTTTGCAGTTTCCAAAGGTCTAAGATGATAACTAGTGCACTGATGTAGCTCTGTGCCTGGTATTGAGAATGGTTGCTATGCGTTTGATGCCCATTGGTCATGGTAGAAGTTGCATCTATTATGTGAAGATCATTCTTCTGCAATTTCCCCCCATTAGCTTAAGACTTAAAAGTCAGTTCCAATCTCATTTATAACAAATGTAAAACACACATCAGCTTCCGCAGGAACAGCAACACATTCATATGGTAAAAAGTCTCAGAGGGGTAGCCGTGTTAGTCTGTAACTTTAAAAACAATGAGCATTCCTGTGTCATGTTAGGCCTGGTCTACACTAAAAGAGAAAGTCAACGTAAGATACGTGATTCCAGCTACGTTAATTACGTCACTGGAGTTGAAGTATCTTAAATTGCACTTTGGTGCTGTCCACACTGAAGAAGTTGTACGGAGCACACTCTCCCATCAACTTCTCTTACTCCTAATAGGGGCAGGAGTACAGGTGCCAGTGGGAGCACCCTTTCAGTTCAAATTAGCATGTCTTCAATAGACCCACTGATGTGAACTGTGGCAGCTTCGATCTTCTCTGTTGTGTAGATAAGCCCCAAGAGACTAACAAATATATTAGGAAATAAGCGTTTATGAGTAAAGCCTACTTCATCGGATGAGTTGGAGTGGAAAATACAGAAGCCAGGGTATATATAACAGCAAAAAGCAGTTAAGTGTCAATTGTAGGACCTGTGGTAATGAAGCTAATTACTGTACTTTAGCGAATATAACCCGCAGGCTATGCAAAATTTTACATACTCCGCCCCCGTGGGCTATACTCATCCACGTGTAATTCAGGTTTTTTTTACTGAAAGGAAGACAAGACTGACTCTTACTTGAGAAAAGCAGCATATTTTAATTTAATAATAGAGGCAGTTATATTAAAATTCATTAAAATACATTACAATTCATTAGTTCACTGTGCAACTAGTAAAAGAATAAAAACAATTGGAAAAAAGCCATCTTCACATTCTAATTCACTCTGATCTCTAGAATCAGCGCCAGCATCCTCCTCCTTGGCGTCTGAGTTCTCAGAACCATCAAAACTCTCGTCATAGTCGCTGTCTTTAAAAACACCCATAAAATCCATAGCGAAGGTTAGTTCAGCTTCGGTGACAGTTGAGGTGTGTGGTGCAGAATCAGAATCGCTGTCGTACTTGGAATCAGAGCTTGAAGAGTCAATGTTGGGAAGAATTTCACATTTGCCACTACACACAATTTAAAATTGGCTGTGTAGGATTTGCACTTAGGCATGTTTAACAGGTTTAAAAAGTTTAAAATACAAATTAAAACCACTGAAGGAATAAATGAATGGGAAAGCAGTGTGGTTCAAAGGGGTTATATACCAGCGATAAGGATTGTAGCCTATTTAGTGTTCCGCCTTATCAGCTGCAGTTCATTAACACTTGATTACAGGTGCTTTGCATTAACATTACCCACAGTTCATCTCCTGCAGGCTATACATAAGCGCAGGGTATACAAGACTTTTTTTTACTCATCAGGGAAAACAATGGGTTATACACAGGAGTGGGCAATACTCGTGCACGGGTTATATGCGCTAATGTACGGTAAGTCAGGCTGGATAAGTCCCATACATAGCATTTGATGTAGAACTGTGATTAGCAAAGGCAGGGGAAATTGCCTTTGCAGTGTGTTAATCAGTTAATATCTTTATTCAAGCCCAAATTGATAGTGTTGAACCCGTAAATGAACTCCAGTTCAGCTGTCAAAAGTCCTCTTGGTATTCATTGCACCTGAACGTTGTGGACTGGATTTTCAGTTGCTATAAATCAATATAGCTCTATGTCAATTTACACCAGCTGAAGATATGATCTTGTGTGTGTGTGTGTGTGTGTGTGTGTGTGTGGAAAAGGATGGAGAGAGAGAAGGGTACATATTTAGTATCCTTCTGTGTTCTCTGAATGAGATGCTGTAGCAAAGCAGTGCTCAGAGCAGAATAAGGTGATTTTAAAAGAAGGCAACACGATAATGGAAGATAATGTACCTCCTGTAATAACATTTGATACTAGTTTTTCTTGTCATGACAAGTTATCCAATGTGCCAAACTAAATATGCCTATAGCAGCGTGTAAGTGACATGAGGCTACTGCCTGATTTCTTTGCAGGACAAGCAAAGTGGAATCTTCGAAATTTCCTTCTCCAGCTCATGACGGGGCATGCCTCCCCCCACAACCTGTCACAGTTATTTTTTCTCTTAGTGCTAGTCAGCAAATGGAGGGGATCGTTCTAAGTACGGTTTTTGATGTAGAAACCACCCCAAGGCTTTGCAGTAGTCTTTAAAGTGCCACAAATCTCCTTGTTATTTTTGTAGCTACAGACGAACACAGCTACCTCTCTGAGACTCTACCTTTAAGGTTACCATTTCACCTTATAATGGCAGTACCACAAATAAAAATCATGGGCAAATTGGAGAAAGTCCAGAAGAGAGCAACAAAAATAATTAAAAGTTCTATAAAACATGCTCAAGAAGGGAAGATTGAAACAATGAGTTTGTTTATTTTGGAGAAGAAAAGACTGAGGGTGGATATGAAATCTTCATCTAGACCATCGCTGACAGATGTTTGTCTAATTTGCTCTTAAAATTCTCCAATGATAGAAATTCCACAACCTCCCCAAACAATCTATTCCAGTGCTTAATAATCCTGTCAGAAAGTTTTTCCAAACGTCCAACCTAAAGTGGCCTTCCTGCAATTTAAGCTCCTGGCTTCTTGTCCTATCCTCAGAAGTTAATAAGAACAATTTACCTCTCTCCTCCTAACAACAAGCTTTTAGGTACCGTATATTCCGGCGTACAAGACGACCTCTGAAGTTAAAAAACATCCCCCAAAAATCGGGGGTCGTCTTGTACGCCGGATGCCCCGCTGCCGGAGCCCCTCCGCGGCTTTGAAAGCCTCGGGGGAAGCCGGCGGCGGGGCATCCCAGGCGCGCATGGGCTGCCCGCCCGCCGGAGCCCCTCCGCGGCTTTGAAAGCCTCGGGGGAAGCCGGCGGGGGGGCATCCCAGGCGCGCATGGGCTGCCCGCCCGCCGGAGCCCCTCCGCGGCTTTGAAAGCCTCGGGGGAAGCCGGCGGCGGGGCATCCCAGGCGCGCATGGGCTGCCCCCCCTCCGGAGCCCTGCGGAGGGGCTCCGGCGGGCGGGCAGCCCATGCGCGCCTGGGATGCCCCCCCGCCGGCTTCCCCCGAGGCTTTCAAAGCCGCGGAGGGGCTCCGGCGGGCGGGCAGCCCATGCGCGCCTGGGATGCCCCCCCGCCGGCTTCCCTCGAGGCTTTCAAAGCCACGGAGGGGCTCCGGCGGGGGGGAGCCCAGGCGCTCCTGGCGGCTTTGCTCCCGGTGCCTCTGGTCTGCTGGGGACCATCTCCAGCAGACCAGGGACACCGGGAGCAAAGGAGGCGGAAGGGCGCTGGGGTATAAGATGAAACCCTATCTTTTAATTAAAAAGATAGGGGGTCGTCTTATACGCCCAGTCGCCCTATACGCCGGAAAATACGGTATTTGAAAACTGTTAGATCCCTCTCAGTCTTCTCTTTTTCACGCTAAACAAACATTTTTTTCCAATGTTTCCTCATAGGTCATGTTTTCTAGACCTTTAAGCAATTTTGTTGCTATTCTCTGGACTGTCTCTAATTTGTCCACATCTGTTCTGAAATGTGGAGTCCAGAACTGGCCACAATACACCAGTTGAATTCTAATAAGTGCAGAGTAGAGCAGAAGAATTAATTTTTGTGTCTAGCTTACAACACTACTGCTAATATACCCAAGAAAGATGTTTGCTTTTTTGGCAAGAGTTGACTCATACTTAGCTTGTAGTCCACTATGACCCACAGATCCTGTTCAGAAGTACTTCTTCCAAGATAGTTATTTCCCATTTTGTATGTATGCAACTGAATGTTTCTTCCTAAGTGGAGTTCTCTGCATTTGTCCTTATTAAATTTCATCCTATTTACTTCAGACCATTTCTCCAGTTTGTCCAGATAATTTTGAATTTTAATCCTCCCCTCCAAAATATTTGCAATCTATTACAGTTTGATATTGTCCACAAGTGTTTTTAAGTGTACTCTCTCAGTGTAAACCACTGATAACTACTCTCCGGGGCCAGTTTTCCAAGCATTTATATACCCACCGTATAGCAGCTCTCTCTGAGCTGTGTTTCCCTACTGTGTTTGTTTATGGGAGACCATATAAAAGACTTGTTATCCTATTAAATGGAACTGTTATGTTGGTTTGACATGATTTGGTCTTGACAAATCTGTGCTGTTACTTACATCTTCTAGGTGTTAGCAAATTGCTTTATTATTTTCTCCACTATTTTTTCAGTACTGAAGTTAAGATGAGTGGTCATGTAATTCCTGGGTTGTCCTTTTTCTCCTTATCATAGATTGGCACTATATTTGGCCTTCTCCAGACCTCGGGAATCTATCCCATATTCTATGATTCCTGGGTTGTCCTTTTTCTCCCTATCATAGATTGGCACTATATTTGGCCTTCTCCAAGCCTCGGGAATCTATCCCATAGTCTATGATTTTTAGAAGACCAACAATAGTTAGAGGCTCAGATACCTCCTCAGTGTTCTAAAGTATTTCAGGATGCATTTCATCAGGCACGGGTGACTTGAAGACATCTAACTTGCCTATGTAATTTTTCACGATTTTAGTTTCTGATCCCACCTCATTTTCACTAACATTTTCTATGTAACACATCCAAAAGTTACTAATTTTTAGGGTGTAAACTGAAATGCAGTCATTTATCACTTCTGCCATTTCCAGATTTTCTGCTATTGTTGAGTAACTTACCCTGTCCTTGGCTGTCACTTGCTTCCAACAATTTGTAGAATATTTTCTTGTTACCCTTTATATCTCTAGTGCATTCAGTCTTGTTTTGTGCCTTGGCCTTTCTGACATAACAGTCTTCAAGTATTTAAAAAGATTGTTATAAAGAGGAAGACTTCTGAACAATAAGAGTAGTTAAGCACTATGAATTTGGAGGTTCTGTGTTTTTGGAAGTTTTTAACAAGAGGTTAGACAAATACCTGTCAGGAATAGTCTAGATTACAAGTAGGCCTATCAAGCTCCTTTCTGGGCCTAAATTTCTATGATTCCATGCCAATGTTTTTTTTCTTTTAATTTCTTTCTTTCACTTGTGGCCTGAAGTACACGTATTTCAGATGGGCACCACAGTCTAGTCCAGGTTATCTTCTTTCCATTCCATGTGAACTAAAAGATTCTGGAGCACCTCCACTTTTCTATCCTGAAGTACATGAAGATTTAGTCCACCTGATCTGATGCTCCTACACACATTGATGGGGCTGGAAATGACACAAGGGCTACCAAGAACCCGCTGGTAGGTGCGATAAAGAATGCTCAGAAAAAGCATGGAAAATGTGAAAATGGCAGCTGTGTTAACTGACATTTTGTTGCAGTTTTCACGGATGCACTTTAGCCTTTTTTTTCTGAAACTCAAGAAATCCTGCACTGTGCCTTTACACTGTCAAAAGTTCAAGGGATCATGGTATGGTGAAGATGGGTGGAGTTGGAGGCTGGTGTATTATCTACAGCAGGGGTGAGCAATAATTTTTGACGGGGGACCACTCCAAGATTTTGGAAAGTGGTTGAGCGTTGCACTCTTCCAGGATATTAATGGAGGAGATGCAAGGTCTGGGATGGAGGTTGGGTGCTGAAGGGAGCTTGGGGTAAGGGATTGGGGTGCAGGAGGGAGACTGGAGTCTAGAAGGGAATTTGGGTGAAGGAGGCAGTTGTGATCTAGGGTAAGGGCCTGGAGTGCAGAAGTTTGGGATGTGACCTAGGGTAGGAGGGGATTGTGATCTGAGGCAGGAGATTTGGGTGCCAGATCTGGGAGGGGGTATGAGTGTAAGAGGGGGCAGAGGGTTGGGGAAGGGAGAGATTAGGATGCCAGAGCTATGGCCAGGAGACCTAGCAGCCAGCAACCAAACCAGCCTGCCTGCCGGCAGAGCTAAGGCTTGCAGAGCTTAAAATGTTTCCCAGCCAGCCTGCCTGCTTGGCCATGTGCTTTTGTGAATAACTGAGCTGAGGAGAGGGGGCATGATTCTTCTTGGCTGCTTGTTATTCAAACTGGCCAGTTTTTAGCCAGAAACCGGCCAATGGGATTGTGCTGAGAGCAGGGGCAGCTCCTGAAGCTTTCCCTCCTCCCTTCTAGTTTTGAAACAGAAACATGGCCCAGCAGCCACATTTCTGAGCGGTGTGCGGGGCTGTAGGATAAGCAAAGAGCCTGCCTGGGGCTCCCAGCTGCCTCCACAGGCTGGATCCAGTGGCTTGGCAGGCTGCCGGCCTGTGGGCTGTATTTTGCCCAGGTGTGATATATAGCATTATCTACCCATGATTCCAGGAGCATGTTCTGCACATGTCAATGCAGATCAATGTATCTCTGAACATTGCATGTAACCCAACCACACTGGCTGAGAGGGTGGATGACAGTGATTGCAAGGTCTCAGGAAATCAAGGATCCTAAATAGGTGTCACCGTTAGGTGCCATGATGTCCTGGGAGGAGCATATTGTTCACCTTGTGTCTTTGGAAGTGACACTTTCTGCCTCTTTCCAATGGTACGTTCCATGAGGAACTCTCCAAGTTTCAACTGGTTGAATTTCTCATTCCTACACAGTTTTCTCTGTATGGCTCCTTGCTACATTTTTGTGCAATGGAAGTAGCAGATTATGGAGTTCATCCGAGGTGGAGTATGTGTACATCAAACACATCTGCTGTTAGGGCAGAAATGTCTAGTGGTTAAAGTGCTAGTGTGAGTTGTGGGTTCAATTCCCTATTCGGCAATAGACTTCTTTGTGACCTTCAATAAATCCCTTAGTTTCTCTGCACCTCAGTTCCCAATCTATAAAACTGACATAACAGCTCTTCTGGATGTTGTGAGTATAAATAAATTACAGATTGTGTGTTGCTCAATAATGCAGAACATGTAAGTATGTTAGATAGATAGCTTTTTATCTGGCAAGCATTGCAGCCTTCAGTGATAGAAGAACTCCCTTGGGTGCATATCTGAAACCAAACCTCATAGCTTTAAATTTTTCACTAAACTCAAACATTTGGGAGAGATTCTTCCATCCATTCTAAAAGCTGCTCTTTCTTCTACTCCTCTTTGTGCGGCATCATGGCAGCCCTGAGTAAAAGTAGCTGCATGAAATCTCCCTTCGCATCTTTGCTTCCTATGTGCTTTCCGACATTCCAGGAAAAAAAAGTTGTTCTTTGGAAACAGGCTGAGATTTTCAAAGGCATCCATGGGATAGTAATGGGAATTGAAGGTAGATTTGCAAATCTCAAGACTTGGTTTCCATTTGCCCCTCAGCAATCTGGAGAGGTGAGAATTCCAGTAATTAGAATCATAGAATCATAGGGCTGGAAGAGACCTCAGAAGGTCATCAATCCAGCCCGCTGCCCAAGGCAGGACCAATCCCAACTAAATCAACCCAGACAGGACTTTGTCAAGCTGAGACTTACACTTCTAGGGATGGAGACTCCACTACTTCCCTAGGTAACCCATTCCAGTGCTTCACCACCCTCCTAGTGAAAAAGTTTTCCCTAATATTCAACATAGATCTCCCCAACTGTAAGTTGAGACCATTGCTTCTTGTTCTGCCATCCGTCACTACTGAGAACAGCCTTTCTTCATCCTCTTTGGAACCTCCCTTCAGGAAGTTAAAGGCTGCTATCAAATTGAAACAATATCAGTGCAACCCTCCAGTTTAGAAAAAAGATTTACAGCAATATGCAGTCAAATTTAATATGTTAATTCAAGGTATCGGATCTAAATGTATTTCCTCCTGTAGGCTGTAAAATGAGCGTTGGACAAAATTGGTGCCTATTTACAGCAACCAAAGTTTTGGCCCACTGTTTATACTGCTTATTGTCAGCTTGATTTTTGCACAGTTGAGGTCCACCGTGTTGTGGGTGAAAACACAAAAAGTGGTGAGCAAGATGAGGAACGCAGGAGAACCAGATCCTGTCTAATTAATGACAACATTGCTTTGTAGCCACCGAGTTATTCTTCTCTCGTAGCTGGAATAAGGCCAAAAATGAAACTACATAGCTAATCACATCGTTAGTATTCTGCGGATTTTACCATATCTTCTCAGACACACCCATTCCCACTCACATACCATATCTAGTTTTACTTTCTTGTTCTGAGAATTCAGGAGTGAAAGTACCTTACATTTCTTACAGGTACTGTTGTATTGCAACCCACCCGGGGGTGGGTGGGAGGGGGGGCAGAATAAGAGTTTGGGGAGGGGTGTTGTGACAGACAATACCTGTAAGAAATTAAAATGTGGAGTGAAGTGCAGAGGGCTCTGGGAAGAGATTCAGGGGGTGTGGGGAAGCTCAGGGCGGGGGATGGGATGTGGGGTGTGTGTACAGGCATCAGTGCAGATGGCAGGGAAGTGTAGGGGACTCAAGGCAGAGGGTGAGGGATGCAGGAGTCAAGGCAGGGGTGGAAGTGAGGGGCTCAGGGCAGGGTGTGGAGAGGTTGGGGATAGAGGGTCCAGGGCAGAAGATTGTGGGGTGTGTGGGGCCCAAGGCCGGGATATGGGGGTGTGACGTGTGTAGGCATCAGGGAAGGAAGTGGTTGTGGAGTGTGTGGGTTTATGGCAGTGGTTTGTAGAGGGTGTAGAGTGTGCAAGAGTCAGGACAGAGGGTTGTAGGATGTTGGCGGGGGGGGGGGGGGGGCTCAGGGCAGGGGATTTGGGTCCAGAGGCTCAAGGAAGGGAGTTGGGTATGGGGCAAGCTCGAGGCTGGGAGTGTAGTGACCACACTTCTCGGCTGCCAGCTCTTTGGGTTGGCCAGGGTAGTGAGGACCATTCTACCCGGTTATCCAAACACCAGGTCTGGCCGGGGTAGCAGGAACCACGCAGCCCAGGATACCAGCAACATTCAGAGCCCTGCCCTCAGCCGGCCAGTCTTGGGGGCATCAGCTAACTTTCACCTTTCTCTGAGATTAAGGGAGAAGGCCTGAAATTTACTTCCACTTTATGCACAGGAGGACACCTAACATGTAACCAGACTTGCTTCCTCTCACATTTATGTTGAAAAACAACACCTTTATGTTCCCAAATACCTGTTTCATGACTATTTATGTCAAGAGCTGAGTTTTCAGTTTGGAGGCTGACCCAAGGAAAAAATAAATCAGTTTGAAGCATAACTGATTTTTTTTCTTGTTGTAATAAAAGAGAAGAAAATATAAGCTGAAAGAAAAAAAAATGTTCAAAAACATCCCGCTAAAACAGTCAAATGTATTTAACAAATACATTTTTCTTTAGAGTTTTGTGTGTTGGGTCACTTTTTTATCCCTTTCCTTTTTCTTTTTAGAAACTCATTGTTCAAACAAATCATTATTTCAAATGGAAAAATTAAAGTAGCTTTTTAAACGGTCAAAATGAAATATCTTGAAATGAGAAATCAAAATGTTTTGTTTGGAATAGGCTGAAACTAACCATTTAGGCTAGTTTTCTTTTCTTTTTTTCAGATGAAGCTATTGGCCAAATGTATCCAAATTCTCAAATAGTTTTGGTAACCTGCAAAATATAGGTGGGTGGGGGTTGGTCAAATTTACTATTTGATGAAAAAAATCATCCAGCACTATTTGAAGTGTCTGTACTGTAGATCTGGCTGCCGAAAGATCCTCTTATATCACGTAAAGATGACCCAACATGTAAAATTCACAACAAAAATTTGGGGATATTTGGACCTGAGGTTTTGCTGCAGCCCTTTATAGAATGAGATGTAAATAAGGACACTTTCTAAGACTCAGCGTGGGGTTTTATTTCAGCCGAATCGATAGTTGTACACAGTATTGGTTGTATATGTTAAGACTTATACCTGAGTATAATAATAGTTTTACTAAACAAGGTTTTCAGATTGGCTTCATTATTTATCTCCCTCAAAAATTGTATATATACATACTTCCAAATGTTGGGAAACGAATAATAGCAATAAATAGATATGGGTGATTTTGTTTTGAAAATTAATTTATTCACTGATAAATGCTGATTAATTAAATAGTCCACAATTGTTTGCAAATGCAGATTTTTTTCCAAATAGCTTTGGCCAAAACAAAGAAGGAAAAAATTACAAAATGCAATTTGGTTTAGAAATTGAGCTAGATTCAAATTTTAAAAAAGGTGAATAGAAACATTTTCTCCTGAAACATTTTTTTAAAGAGACAAACTAACATTGTTACTCCTCTGAGACTTAAAAAAACACCCCTGTCATTTCAGGTAGATCTGAATGACATTTTTGGGGGAAAAAATGGCTTGGCCACTAACATAAAAAATCAATTAATTTTCCAACCCTCCTCCTTCTGCATCACTAATAACACAGGTGATATGCAAAATAAAATGATGCAATCAATGCCAGATTTATTGTGTAGCCCCATGTGCAGCATATCACAGCCTGGCAGCATTGACTGAGCAGAAAACCGTGCAAAGAATCTGTCTCTGTGCAAACCTTTCCGAAATCAAGAAAAGGGCTTTGTATACCTAGGAAAGTGCTTCCAGAATCGAAACTAGCAGGTGTTAAATTGGATGACCTATCCAGGACTATTAAGGATCATTTAGAAAGTCAAAGCCAATCTCACTTGCTTTACCTTTACATGGAATTTGGTATGGGTTAATAAATACCTAACATCATTTCATTGCAGTGCGATTAAGACAAATCAGTCATTTCTAATTTGACAGAATGGAAGGCTTCCCTCAGCTCCTCCCCGAACAATGATTTCAGTGTTCAGCTTCTGATGTTAAGTCTTTCTCTTGTGCAAAATGAGTGATTTCTTGAAAGCATTTGGGAACGTGAAAGGCGGGGGGGGGGGGGGGAGATATGCATACTTCTTGAATGTGCAGTTCACTTAGCACAGCTGTGAATTCTTTTGTGAGTTTTTCATTGTCTGCTAGAAGCAAACCTTTCATTGCTTTCATTGGATGCACTGTAAAATATGCAAGAGAATATGACAGTTGGGTTATTTGAGTAGTTTAAACAGGTTCTAGTGGGAGTGGATGAGTTTTATGTTTGTTTTTAATAATCCAGGGAAATTGAATGTGTTACCAGCTAATGGCATGGTTGCTGTGTTACAGAACTCCTGTGGCTTGATTTTATTTTACTTTCTTCTGTCTGTGTTTCTTTTTCATTTATTATTTTGTGTGGCTCTCTTTATCTCAGCTGAGAGGAATTTGGAAATTTTAGGCTTTGGGTGCGGCACCGTAAACCCAGCAACAAGCTGTAGTCACGGATGCAATTGTTGGGCTTCTATTTGGAGTGCTTGGTTGCTGTTTGTCAAACAATCATCTGCCGTACAGTTTAGTTGAAGCCCAATGGGAATTTTGCTTCAGAGGGGGCAGGACTGGGAACATTGGGAGCAGAATGTGTCTGGATGGCACAATTACTAATATCTTCAAAGATAGGGAAGGAAGTAGAACATTGAGGTGTGCTCATAAAAACATTCTTGATGCCTGTATTTCAGCAGTGCCCGGAGGTGCCGTCTGAAACCAGAGCCTCTGTGTGCTACTTTCACATAGCGGACTGCCCTGTTCACATGGTAAGAGACAGTCTGTGTCCCAAAGAGCTAATAAAGGAAGCATCTATACACCTATTTCATGGATGGCCAATGAGAGAGAGAGAGAGAGAGAGAGAGAAAGAGAGCTGCCCAAGGTCACATAGAAAACCAGAGCTGTGGTTGGAATTGAACTAAGATCCCAACGTGAGGCCTTTAGCTTCAAGATCATCCTCTACAAAGTCCTTGCCTTGCCTAGTTTCTCCCACTATAAAGGAGCAGAGTTCTTCTACAGAAGCCCTGCTTGGCAAGGACAGAAACACCTAATGGATGAGGCAGCATTTCTACAGTTAGTGAGGTAACTTTTGAATCTGCCTTCTTGCCATCGTCATGTGCCGGGCTGGTTTGCTGAGTGCTGGTGAGTACTATATGTGGGTGAAGCTACCATACTTCCCTTCTTTCGTTTAAAAAAAAAGGAGAGAAAATACTTTAGATTTGAAATTGTGCTTTCTTGACTCATCGTTACTTCAGTGGGGCTATTGCCATGAGTATGGGGGCAGGTTTGGGCCCTAAGAAAAAGGCCTGTATGGGAGACTGGCTTCTTTTAACCCTAGTCTGCACTAGGGCTTTATTTCGAAATAACCCTCCTAGGTCGAATTAATAAGTGGAGCATCACCACTACCGAGCCCGTTATTTTGAAATCTGTACTCCTGCTTCCTCAGGGAAAAATGCTAATTTTGAAATTTTGAAATAGCGGTAGTGTGAATGCTCCAGTGCTGCTATTTCAAAATAACTACTTCCCAGAGCAACTCAAACTAATTACTCCCCAGTGCTCCCTGGGGCTCTAAGTTGAGGTAGCACGTCCACATTAACGGAGCCTGCCTCTGCCTAATTTCACTTCCCCATAGTGATGAGGACATGCTTTTTCAGGAGTTATTGAATCAATTTTAGTTATTTCAAAATAGGTTCCTAGTGTTAGGCCTGCCCCAAGAGTGCTGGGAGAAAGCTCTTCCGGCGCTCTAGGTAAATCACCTTCCTGAGGGGAGTAGCTAACTGTGCTGGGAATATGGCTCCCAGTGCTGTAGTGCTGTCCACTCTGGTGCTTCACAGAGTTGTAACTTGCTATGCTCAGGGTGTGATTTTTCACACCTTTGAGCCAGAAAGTTACAGCTCAGTAACTTGCTGGTGTAGACAAACCCTTTTCTAGACATGATCTTTAAGTGTCTAATTGCAAGGTAGGCATGAATTTTGCCACTCCAGATCTTTCCTCTGAGTTCTGTCATCCTACCCTTCACCAGGCAGCGTAATGCCAGGGGCATGCCAGTCCCTGGGGCCCTTTGAATCTGTGATATCTAGCCTTTATCACTGGCTCCTCTCAGAATTTTCCAAATCTTTTCCCTCAAAGGAGCAGTGTAACCCAGTTACTTTAAACCCCTCGTCCTGTAAACCACACAACACTCACCAGCACTTCTTATAAAATGAAAGAAGGTTTATTTCAGTAAGAACAAAGATTTAACTAGAAACAAGGGAGTGTGGTGGAAACACGTTGTTATACCACAAAACAAATAATAAAACCGTGACCTGGGTCTACCCTTATCAATACTTACCATTCCTATATCATGAAGTAAATTTCCTCCAGTTGCACAGCTGTCTGTTTTCTAAAGAACCAGCATCCAAATATGAATGAAAGCATCCCCCTCCTCCATCCAGAGGCAAGTCAAACCCCTGCCTTGTTGCATGGTTATCTCTGTTGGTTTTCCATTGATTGTGGTAAGGATAGACTATCATAGAATCATAGAATAATAGGACTGGAAGGGACCTCAAGAGGTCATCGAGTCCAGCCCCCCGCCCTCAAGGCAGGACCAAGCTCCACCTACACCATCCCTGACAGATGTCTATCTAACCTGTTCTTAAATATCTCCAGAGAGGGAGATTCCACCACCTCCCTTGGCAATTTATTCCAATATTTGACCACCCTGACAGTTAGGAATTTTTTCCTAATGTCCAATCTAAACCTCCCCTGCTGCACTTTAAGCCCATTACTCCTTGTCCTGTCCCTGTATATACCCTATAAAACCCTGCACTACCTTGTCTTCTGACTAGGTATCAGGTACGATTCCCTCTTGCTTGAATGGTTCACCATCAAGTTACACTACCTCCAGGTGACCAGCTTCTACTCCAGTCTATAAAGCGTACTGCAAACATAAATTATTCCTTAAATAGTATCCATCCATGCATCTTGCAATGATTACGGCATATTATGGGCTTTCTGTCGATACCTGGCATGGTCTGTTTTATAGATTAATATCCATGAGCTCTGGTTGATATAGAGACATGGTTGAGTCTGAAGTGAGAGTTGGTTGCAAGGAGCAAGGAATTGTTTGCCAACCAGCCCTTGTGTTACAGTACAGGAAGAGGGACATTCACAATGAGGAACTTTTTCAGATGCGTTTATTCTGAAAATTCATATATAGTCACTTGTGCTTTTATCTTTACTGTTAGTATATTAACTAATTGGCAGTGCTATTTATTTTTGCACTATTCGATTTGAAGCCTATTGCAGAAACATTGCTATAATAGTTAATGAATTATGGGAGAAAAACGTAACAAATAAAAACGATAACGGTGGATCGTCATTAGATTGCTTTCTTCCATCTAAGCTCTTCGCACTATACAAATCACAGATTATGCAAACAAGCCCTATGCAATTTAACCACATCATACAGACACATTCCTTTTGACTAAAATATGCTTTACTCTTTAGAATTGGGGCAACCAAGGTATTGCTTAACCAGCTGTGCCTATACTTAAATGTAGTAAACCTCCAAGGCAAGAGATCTCATAAAAATATTCTGTGATGTGAACTATGAAAATTTATGGAAACTTAACAACAAGTTTCCATAACTTTTCATAGTACTCATCCGATGAAGTGGGTTTTACCCTTGAAAGCTCATGATCTAATGTATTTGTTGGTCTCTAAGGTGCCACAGGACTACTCACTGTTTTGAAATGTAAGTAGTTTGTCTCTCTATCTCTCTATCTCCCCCCTTTTCCTTAGAGTATTAATTAAAGGTGAACTTTTCCTTTCTTTGCTCATTTCAGGCATTGTAACCAAGGAGTCCCAAGAAATTCACAGCACTTTTATTTTTGAAACATCAGAGTTCTTGAGCGTTCTGTCTCTAGACCAGAAATAATGACATCTTCCTACGCAGACTTAGTATTTGTTTTTTATTTTTATTCCATGTTAGAATCTGTGTTCATCACCTGAGGTTAATTGGCATGATTCTATTGATTTCAATGACACACACAGTGTTGGCTTTGGAAAACATTCACAACATATTTAATGAATTACATATTTCAGATACAAACTTTTGAAGACAGAGAACTGTAACAAGACGACAGAGCAAGTGAGAGTAAAAACAAACAAGGCCGTGCAAATAGGGAGTATACTCCATTCAACAAAAACTTTTACTAGCCTAAAGGTATAACTGAGCTGTGTGTGAGGGGCAGATTGTATTGGGAGAGGGTTCTCATGGGGGTCATGTAGGACTTGGCTCAACCCTTTGGGAGAAGTTTATTCCACGAATAGCTATTTTGGTTTCTTTCTAACTATGATTGATGCTGGTGTAAGGAACCTTGCTTGACATAGAAACTGGCAATCCTAAAACCAATTGAAAGGGAAGAGGGATTGATTGGGTGAGAGGGGGGTCTAACGACACCATCCATAAAATGGAAAATAAATGAGGTGGGGGGGGAGGGAAGGGAAGCAAAAGCTTCACTTAAGGGGTTGTGGGGGTGACAAGGTGTTTCAAGCTCTATCACACACACAGCTCAGTAGGACTTTGGCCTTGTGCTTGCAAATTCACTTCTTCCAGGCTGGGTTCAGAACCTGATTCCGAAGTTGTGCTGTTGCTGTAAACAAGATGCACTGAGTGGAGTTATACTAGTGTAAAAAGGGGCCTGGTTGGATCCTAATCATGCCACAAAGCCTCCACAGATGAGTTTCCATGGAACTTGTCATGGGGAAGGTTGAGTGTATCAGCCTCATCATCTCCTCCTCCATTAGCCCAGATGTGTGCTTGAAGATGCCCATAAGTGGAGAGAAGATAAGTGGGAGACACAACAGGGGGAGCTAACACCTGCCCATTGTAAAACCAATGTGAACCAATTATTTCATTAAGAATATTGCCATTGTGCCCGATTAGGCCCTACGTCTCTTTCTTCATTCAAGTTTCTTCTGGGAGGCTCATCTTAATTTTCATGTCACTGCTGAGTTATCCAGAGAGATTCTTTGGTACTGAATGATTATTATGCTAAATGGAAACAGCCCGCACCATACAGCTAGAAAATGTGAACAATTGTGCCATTTACTTAAGGGTTTTTTTTTTGTTTCCATACTGTAAAAGAAACAGATGAATCTATGTGAAAAGACCCAGAGTTATTCCAAGCTCCCAAGAGTAAATTATTTAATGCAATCTCAAAATTGCATATTGTTAATATAGGTAATTAAGTTTAATCCTTGTTTTAGCTGTCAGATCAGGTTTGCAGTGCTGCGTTTTCTTTGTACAGCTAGCAAAGATGTAGAGTTGAAAGCTCCTATGGCTTAGAGGCATTGACATCACTTTCAATTGGCCAGACGCAATGCCAGGTGTTTTTCCAAGTGCTTACACTCCAGTTTATTACACAGGAAAGCTTTTTACATAGTCTGAAAGTGATACCACAACTGAAGAACTGGCATCTTTGGGATGCTCCTGGTATACTTGATATATATATAAAAAAATCCCTGTAAAACACGAGCCTGATTTTTCCACTGTTTTGCACTATGGGTCTGGCTGATTTGGAAGCGGTTTATGTGCATGTCACACAGCTGTAAGCAATTGCACAAAATGTAAGGCAGAGAACCAGCCTCCATGGGACTACACTTTTGAGTGTCTCAGCACCCAAAATAGGGGCCAGTTTTCAAAGCCATGTCTACACTAGAAAACTATTTTGAAATTAATAAATTCGACTTAACTCCCAATTTAACAAATGGAACTAGCGTGTGCACACTACAGAGATGCTTCAAAATTAGCCCGAGACAGGCTCTCTTTAAGGGGATGCACTACCATGCCTTAAAGCCCCAGGAAGCACGGGGAAGTAATTAGTCTGAATTACTCTGGGGAGTAGTTATTTTGAATAGCTTTGCTGGAGTGTCCACACTACCATTATTCCGAAATTAGTGTTACTTCTGACGAAAATCAGGAGTGCAGATTTCGAATGAAATGGCCCGTTATTTTGAAATTATGGGGATGATACTGTGGATGCTCCACTTATAAATTCAACCTAGGGGGGGTTATTTTGGAATAAAGTCCTAGTGTAGATTAGGGCCTTCCGAGCTCAACTGCCATTAACACATCCAAAAAACCACCAGATTAAAGAGCACTGCCTATTGGGTGCACGTTGGGCACTGAGTCCTCTTGAAAGATGGAGCCAGAATTTCCAAATGCCTGGGCTATGTCTATACTTGCGGCTTCATGAGTGAGAAATATGCAAATGAGGCTAAGCGTGGAATATCGCTGAGCCTCATTTGCATACCTAATGAGCCGCCATTTTTGTAGAAGAGGCTTTTGTGCCAGAAGGAGCTGTCTACACTGCCCCTTCTTGCGCAAGAAAAACCCTCTTGCGCAATGCCGTTCTTCCTGAAAATAATCAGTATAGCGGCATTGCGCAAGAGGGTTTTTCTTGCACAAGAAGGAACTACGTAGACAGCTCCTTCTGGCGCAAGAGTCTCTTCTGCAAAAATGGAGCCTCATTAGGTGTGCAAATGAGGCTCGGCGATATTCCACGCTTAGCCTCATTTCCATATTTCTCGCACAAGAAACCGTGAGTGTAGACATAACTCTAGGCTTTACCTTGAGAGGTAATATGCCCCTGCAACCAGAGCAGGTTCCCCTCCCCCACCTCCCCAAGGAAAACTTTCAACACAAAAATGATAATTTGTGAACATGTTCAGAGGAAAATGCAGAATTAAAAGCTTTTTTAAAAAAGTCTTTAGCTAAATTTTCAGTTTCCCGATTTTCCGTTTTCCTAGGAGAAATTGAAAATGGTGGTGAGACGCAGGTACTTCGCATTCAATGTTTCATAGAATCATAGAATACTAGGACTGGAAGGGACCTCGAGACGTCATCAAGTCCAGTCCCCTGCCCTCATGGCAAGACCCAGTACTGTCTAGACCATCCCTGATAGACATTTATCTAACCTGCTCTTAAATATCTCCAGAGATGGAGATTCCACAACCTCCCTGGCAATTTATTCCAGTGTTTAACCATCCTGACAGTGAGGAACTTTTTCCTAATGTCCAACCTAAACCTCCTTTGCTGCAGTTTAAGCCCATTGCTTCTTGTTCTATTCTCAGAGGCCAAGATGAGCAAGTTTTCTCCCTTCTCCTCCTCACACCCTTTTAGATACCTGAAAACTGCTCTCATATCCTCCCTCAATCTTCTCTTTTCTAAACTAAACAAACCCAATTCTTTCAGCCTTCCTTCATAGGTCATGTTTTCTAGATCTTTAATCTTTCTTTGTTGCTCTTCTCTGGACCCTCTCCAATTTCTCCACATCTTTCTTGAAATGCGGTGCCCAGAACTGGACACAAGACTCCAACTGACATATTGAGGCACAACACCATTTTCCATTGGGGGAGAGGGGAAATATAAGGACAGAAAATGTTCGAACGACCCTTCCATCAGCTGCCATTGAGCTAAAGCATATTGTGCTGTGCGCTCCTTATGACCCACATTCCACTCTCACCTTTCTCCCTGTTAGCTGGAGGGCGGGGGGGTGACTGGGTGTGATTTGAGAGAGAGGCTGGGAGAAGATGGTGGGAACAAGGTGTCCTTGTTGTGGATGTATGGGCCGTTGCCAGCTCCCAGGGGAGGCAGGTGCTGCTGTTTGTGGACTTTGACCACATTAAAAGTTTTGCTGGGTTTTTGTGCAATGT
Source organism: Pelodiscus sinensis (assembly GCF_052426305.1). Classification (NCBI taxonomy): domain Eukaryota; kingdom Metazoa; phylum Chordata; order Testudines; family Trionychidae; genus Pelodiscus; species Pelodiscus sinensis. Next base: position 7,526,349 of record NC_143057.1, read on the forward strand.
GGTCTCACCTCATTCCTTTGGATACCCTGATGTTACAGTATCCAGCTTAAATACAAGAGCCGAAAACACAGGCGTGACCCAAATCATTGAAGCAATGTGATGAACGAATTTCACTTGTCAATTGTAGCAATATAGTACACCAGTTTAACCGCAACCCTTTTGCTCTTTCTGAATTTTAAGTAGCAAGTTTACACTAAGGCTATGGTTTCTATTGTAATTTAAAGGCACTTAAAATAAGAAACGACAGATGGTTCATTAGTGATGGCTTTACCTGACAGCATGTTGCACCATCTTTTTTTCAGAACATTAATATTTGTTCCTTGGTACATTCTAGTTAACAAACTAGAAAAAAACCATACAGAATGGTATGGAGAAAAAACCATACAGAATGGTAAGGAGAAAATAGAGCAAGAATTAGTATTCCTCCTTTTTCATAATAGGGAATAAGGGGAAACTTACTGAAACAGAAAAGTGGCAGTTTCAAAACTGACAAAAGGAGATACTTTTTTCCACATTATGAGCAATAGTCTGTGGAACTCCTTGCTACATGATATCATTCAGTACAAGTGCTTTATTGGATTTTTTTTCATAGGTTTGGACATTTATATAGCTAACAGGAATTTCTAGAGTTAAAATAGCAAGACTTAAAAGCAGACAGACAAAAAAATCCCAAAGGCTTTTGAGAGGGATGTGTAACCATATGTGTCAGGGGAAGGGTTATTCCATAGCTGCCTGCAACAGGGTTTATTCTGAATCACCGTTTGAAACAGGATCCCCAACAAGACAGTTCATTGATTCAATCCAGGATGGTCATTACTGTGTACCAGCCTCATAAAGAATGGTTGAGTGTATTAACTGTGACTTCCTAAATTCCTAAACAGGAAGATCAATAGCTGCATGTTATTTCTATGACTTAGGTTCAGTAGGAAAAAATGAAAAGTTTAATCAAAGAGTCTTTTCAAAGACAAAGAGGTAAGTATGTGAGCAAGGATCCAGATTCAAAATGTGTAGCTTAACCCATCTTTACCCTTCCCTCCCCACTCCCCTACCCCAAATGCCCTATCCTCTAACCAGACTGCAGTGTTATCCAATTGTCAGTGTATACCTGTTGGTGGAGCATATGGCTTCCAGTGCAGCTTTGCCTATTAGGAATTTCACCACACCTCTCTAATCATGATGCAATAGATTAATGTACAGTATTTGACACATTGAACAATAGTACTTCAGTACTGATAGGTTGTATCAATAAAACAGACACAAGTACTCTAGCCTTTCCATGTAGGGCTCAATAGAGCAGATGTGATACGTAATCACAAGTTAGCAGAAGAGAATATCAAAGCAGTTGGATTTTGCTGTGCCCAGGAGAGCTCTATGTAAGTGTCGCAAATTTATTTCCACAGAGTTTATAATGAAATCATGAGCTTACTGTCAACTGATGCATTAGAGCTGATGCATAAGATGCATCGATGCTATAAAGACTAGGAACCAGAAAGAGCTAGATAGATTCATAGAGGTTAGGTCTATCGATGTGTATTAGCCAGGATGGGTAGGAATGGTGTCTCTAGACCCTGTGTGTCATAAGCTGAGAATGAGTGACAGGAGAGGGATCACTTGATGATTCCCTGTTCTGTTCCCTCCCTCTGGGGCATCTGGCATTGGCCACTGTCGGCAGACAGGATACTGGGCTGGACAGATCTTTGGTCTGACCCAGTCTGGCTGTTCTTGTGTAGAACAATGTTCAGGGTAAATACGTGTAATTCAAAGCTTCTAACTGCGGGGGGGGAGTGAACAATGGGGATGGAACATCTGATAATTGTTCTAGTTTTGTCCTCTGAAACATTTGGCGTTGACCGGTGTCAGAAGACAGCACAATAGGCTAGATGGACCCATCATGTGACCTGCTATGGCCATTCTTATGTTACTTTATGATATTTTATTCAGTAGTGAATGAATCTGCCCCTCTCTAAATGAACCAGCATGCAATATCAGTACTGTCCAGGAACCACATGTTCTGTGAGAAAAGTGGCCCTTGACTATGACAAAACTATCCCCACCATTCCACCATGTACATAAGAACATAAGAATGGCCGTACTGGGTCAGACCAAAGGTCCATCTAGCCCAGTATCCTGTCTGCCAACAGTGGCCAGCACCAGGTGCCCCAGAGAGGGTGGACCGAAGACAATGATCAAGCAATTTGTCTCCTGCCATCCCTCTCCAGCCTCTGACAAACAGAGGCCAGGGACACCATTTCTATCCCCTGGCTAATAGCTTTTTATGGACCTAACCTCCATGGAATTATCTAGCTTCTCTTTAAACTCTGTTATAGTCCTAGCCTTCACAGCCTCCTCTGGCAGTGTAGATTTAACAGATGTGCGAAGAGGTAGCAGAATGCCGTGTTTTCACGCTGGGCCTATAGCTTTTCACTCTTTGTTGATGTTTTCTTTCTGCGGACCCTTATTTCAATTCATCAGCTGCAACCAAACTGCAGGGAACCCTTTGGAGAGTCTCTTTTATCTTCACAAGCACAAACCAGTTCAGCAGAAGGAGATCCTGTCCTTGAAAACTTTGCCCAGCGCATTTCCCCGAAGATTTCAGTTTGTTGCCCTAATGGGTTGCGGGCTTGTCTATTGTGAAAGCAGCGCAGTGGGGATGCAGTTACACCGCTAGAAAAGTGTCCATACTGGCTTAACTGTACCCATACGAGAAGTGAAAGAAGCTCTCCTGGCATAAGGCACCTTTATATTGGTATGATTGCATCCCCATTCACAGAATCAGAGAACACTAGGACTGGAAGGAACCTCCAGAGGCCATCGAGTCCAGTCCCCAGCCCTCGTGGCAGGTCCCATCACCATCTAGATCGTCCCTGTCCAACATTAGGGAGATTTTTACCACTATAACTTTACAGGAGGGCCAACCGCTTCCACAGGCCTCTGGACATAGTGTAGGGGGCCCTGACTCTGCACCCCAAAAGCGCCGTGTGCCCTCAGAGCCTCGCTGTCCTCCTGTGGTGATTTAAAAGGCCCGAGGTTCTGACTGCTGCTGCAGTAGCTGAAGCAGCGGACGGGAACTCCGGTCCTCTTTGAATCGCCAGGCCCTAGGACAACTGCCCTCTTTGCTCACCCCATCAGCGGGCTGGCAACTGTATCAGTTAAACATCATGCCCCACACCCACAATTATACCTCTGTGAAAAAACTGGGAGTAGATCAGGGCTATGTTTCCGTCTCATCCAGCTTTAGAAACAATCTATTCATCTAAATGCTCAGCAATGACTGGCTGGCTGCGTTTCCTTCCTTGGAATACTTCTGAGGCTGTGAAAGAGGGCGTGTTTACACTTCAAGCTGAGGGGGGATTCTTAGCTTGAAGAAGAAGAGCTCTGATCCCAACCAATGCGCTACAAATACCGTACGTGTGGTAGCACCAACGGTGGGAGGGGCTTACTTCCTCGGATACAATCCTATCCAAGTCCCTCCATGCATACCAGGCTGGCTAGCCCTTCCCACTGCTTGTACTACTGGAGCTAGCCTCTGTTTTTAGCATGCTCGCTTAGTGTGGGCACGTCTTCTCAAGCTGGGAATCTCCTTCAGCTCAAAGTGTGGACCTAGACAGAAAGATCCACGTTGTGTGGGGGGAAAGTTCAGCACCTTTTTCCAATTTAGCGCCCTATTGCTCATAAAATTACCACATTGCGGGCCCTTCTCTCATTCTGCCCACCTCAGCTACCCATGTATTCATCTTTCTATCCTGTAGCTTGAGGGCTGATAATCACCATATTTCCCCTACCTACTTTTATTACTTGGCTTCCTCGGAATCAGCATGGCTCCTGAAGGGAGCTGACTGATTATGGGCCCTAGCAGCTAAACCGCATTTGGTATCTCCCAGTGCAAAGGGAAAATCGTCCATACTGACACCTCTGGCTATAGCATACACCTGCCAGCCTAAGCACCCCCACAAATACCTTGGAAAAGAGTTAAACCACTGCTCTGGAGGGAGGACCCCTACAGAATTTGCCTTCCATCTTTGCATACTCTGGTCACAGGCCTTAGTTCTAATTGTCCGCCTCAGCCAGATCCTTGACTAAAGAACCTGCCGACCCTCAGAGGCAATTGATGAATAATGTAAACGCAAAGTTGCTCCATGAAATAACTGCCACTAAAAAAACCCAAATTGGCATAAGTCCCCTTTTCTCAGTGGGAGAAAAGAATATTATGTTATCAAGAATAACAAGCTGAAGCCAACAAAAGAAGAAGCCTGGAGGAAAATTGGATAGTGTGTAAATATCCTGAGACCCCCTTATTTTTCCTCTTTTAAAAAGGCGCAACTGTTGCTATCAAATTATAATACCATTGTTAGGCCCACCAGTGAGGGGAGGGGTCAAAAACTGCCCCAGAACCTGGCAATTGAAAAGGCCCAGAGCACTGGGACCTTTAAGTTGCTGCCAGAGCATCACACACTCCTGGTGGCTTTGAGGGCTGGCCAGGGAACATGCCACTTTCAGAATGGCGCTGAGGGCTGGCTTCCCTAACCCTCCTCTTCTGCTACTGTCCCAGGCCACACCCCTTCTAGGAGGGAGGAGCCAGGCCTGGTGAGCCTGTCAGCACCCCTAGCTGTGGTTAAACAAGCAAGGTCATTCTTAATCTGTAGCAAGGGGGATGGAGTTGGCAATGAGGTTAGGGTTGCCAGATGTTTAACCAAAAATACCGAACACCCCTTCCCCCAAAAAAACCCATCAGGGAAAAAATTCTGTTGAGGAAAAAAAAAGGGGGAGACCGAAGTTGTTGAACAAAAAAAAAAAAAAGGACCCCGAGACTTAAGCAAAAAGAATACAAATAAAACAGCACGAAAACAGCATGGCCCCTTTAAGAAAAGTCTTTCGGCTTTTTGTTGGCGGCCATCTTGTTTTCTTGATTGGAGCCAGAAGGCAGCTTCCCTTTGGAACCAGGTAAGCATCAGGTGGAGCTGAGCCCGGTTGCTGAGTGTGTGTAGGGTTGCCAGGTGTCCGGTATTTTTACCTCTTGGCAGGGAAAAAAAGTCAGAAAATACCAGACATTTTCGGTGTCCAGTATTTTCTCAATTTTTTTTCCAGACAGGAGGCAAAAATAATGGACTGTCCGGGTCTATTTATTTTTATGTTTATTTAGGGATCTGTGGTTTCCAAATGACTGTGCATTGGAGGTGGAGGTCTATGTGATGTGTGTTGGATTATGTTAAATTGAGTGTCTCAGTGCCGTTCTTGCTGGAGAAGTTTCCACACAAAGTAAAAAATCACCACAATTAGCACTATTGGTATCCTTGCCTCAGCAAAAAGTCTTGGGATTGTAAAGGTACAGGGCCAGAGGTTAAGGTTCTTAGGTGCTTACTGGGTTTTACAAAAGTTCTTAGGCGCCTAACTCCCCTTGAAATCTATTGGGAGTTAGGGGCCTCAGTACTTCCAAAAATTCTATTCATAGCCAATCTGTTTGTCCAAGTGCCTAAATGCGTTCAAAAATCTGGTGCATAGACAATCCAGCTAGTCAGAAAATTGATTTTTTCCCTCATGGAAAGCTTTGATGAAAATGGGGGGGAAATAATTGTCCATCTATATTTTTCAGGGATCTCTTGGATTTGTTGAACCAAAAATAAAAAAGCAACATACTTATTCTGAAAACTGGAAAATTTCCATTCTGAATTGCAGCTGCAATGCCTCGTGGGAGTTGTAATATATAAATCTATATATTTAGCTTGTCCAGACCTCAACTATATTCCTGAATGCACACTAACTTGAACTTGGACAAAACAAAGTGGTGGATCATTACTTCCCTACACCAGCTGTTCCCTCATATGTCAAAAAAACTTCTCCAGACCTAGCAGTCAGATCCCTGGAAGAAATCCCATTTGGATCTAGCATGATTTCCTGGTTGTTCAGGATGAAACAAACGAAAATGAAAAACGAAAGATGGGTAAGCAAAAAAGGAGGAGAAATTAAAATTGTTGGTTCAAGGAGGAAGAAGTCTGGGATGCTCAGGCGCTTATGGACTAGAGGGGGTAGAGATGCAAATAAGAATCCCAAAGTTTATCACTTGCTTTTCCTGATACCCTTCATCGTATTTCAGCTGGCTTAAATTCATTATAAAACCTTTCTCCAGAATGCGTCTAAAAATGTCAGGAAAAGACAGACATCTGTGAACGAGCTGTTTTGATGGACAATATTCAAACTTTGGAGAAAAATAACTGCTGTGGCTTGTACAATCTCTGGAAAGCCTATTTGTACGCTACCTTTGCAATGTGATGATTGTCAGGAAAGCCATGAGAAATCTCTGTTTAAGGGTAAATCAAAACCAACTGTGAGACTTTGACCTTTGACCCAAATTTTCAGGTACAAAATATTGGTCGCATCAAATTGAATTCACATTTTTTTTCCAGAGGAATAAGGAATAAGAGATCCTCCGGAATAGGGCTTTATTCCGGAGGATCACGCCAGTCTGGACGCTCTTTTCCGGCTTTTCCCCCAAGCCGGGGAAAAAAGCGGCGGCCATGTTTATTTAAATCCCGCAGGGGATATTTAAATCCCCCGCGCATTTCCCTATTCCAAAGTTCTAAATTAGCATGGCTAGTCCGAAGAAGGGGCCAGTGTAGACGTAGCTGATGGATTTATGAAAGGGATGGTTTGATGAGATAACATGATCTTGGTAACTAATTGACCATTTATTATCAGTGGGAAATAGGTCAATGGAGGGATGATAGGAATTACTAGAGAACTTTCTGGGTGTCTGGCTGGTGAGTATTGCCCACATGCTCAGGGTTTAGCTGATTGCCATATTTGGGGTCGGGAAGGAATTTTCCTCCAGGGTAGATTGGCAGAGGCCCTGGAAGTTTTTCGCCTTCCTCTGTAGCATGGGGTACAGATCACAGCTAGAGGATTCTCTGCATCTTTGGGTCTTCAAAGTATTTGAAGGCTTCAATATCTGAGATATAGGTGAGAGGATTATTCTGGGAGCGGTGGGTGAGATTCTGTGGCCTGCACTGTGCAGGGGGTCAGACTAGATGATCATAAGGGTCCCTTCTGACCTTAAAGTCTATGAGTCTATGAGTTTCAGAAAACTTTGGTTGTGATTTCCTCTCTCCCCATTGTGCAATGCTGCACTTCAAGTCCCTGGCCATGCCATGGAAAATACCTGTTTACAAGGTATGTCTTGCTCAGCCCTGAGTTGACGCAAATGCCTATATTCTTGCAATATTACTATTATACCCAGGCAGGGGCTACCTGTTGAGAAATATTTCCCTTACATAGGGGTATGCTCAGGAAAGACAAAAAATGCATCGCTGGCTAAATCCCACCACTCTGATGTGGAGAAAGGGCAGGGGAATGTGTGGCTGGTGCATGTTGACTTCTTGATGTCCCAGCTGACTTGACAGCTTGTACAGGACTGTTACCAGTTCATTGAAATTTAGAGGAATCCACAGGCTGCTGTTAGGAATCATTAAAAAAGGGATAGAGAATAAGACAGAAAATATCCTATTGCCTCTATATAAAACCATGGTACGCCCACCTCTTGAATACTGCGTACAGATGTGGTCACCTCATCTAAAAAAAAAAAAGGTATTTTTGGCATTGGAAAAGGTTCAGAAAAGGGTAACAAAGATGATGAGGGGTTTGGAACGGGTCCCATATGAAGAGAGATTAAAAGGACTTGGACTTTTCAGATTAGAAGAGGAGACTAAGGGAGAATATGATAGAAGTCTATAAAATCATGACCAGTGTGGAAAAAGTGAATAAGGAAAAGTTATTTACTTATTATTCCCACAATAGAAGAGCAAGGGGTCACCAAATGAAATTAATAGGCAGCAGATTTAAAAAAAACCAAAAAACAAAAGGAAGTTTTTCTTCACTCGGGGTACATCTAGACTCTGTTCTTTTTTCGAAAGGAGTTATGCAAATTTGGCGCTAATTTGCATATCTTCTTCCGATCGCTTTTCAACAACACTTTTTTCAAAAGCAAAAGTACTTTAGGTTCTTTCGGGGAAAAAGAAACCCTTTTTCTAAAGAATCCTGTACACCTCATTTTTTGAGGAAGAAGTGTTCTTTCGAAAAAAGGTATTCTTCCGAAGGAACAGCATCTAAAATACTTTCACTTTCGAAAAATTGCTGTCAAAAAAGCGATTGGAAGAAGATATGCAAATTAGTGCCGAATATGCATATCTTCTCTCGAAAAAAGAGCCTAGTCTAGATGTACCCGCTGCACACAGTCAACCTGTGGAACTGCTTGCTAGAGGATGCGGTGAAGGCTAGGACTTTAACAGGGTTCATAAAAGAACTGGATGGATTCATGGAGGTTAGGTCCATCAATGGCTATTAGCCAGGATGAGTAGGAATGGTGTCCCTAGCCTCTGTTTCTCTGGAGGTGGGTGACAGGAAAAGGATCACATGAGGATTACCTATTGTGTTCCCTTTCTCTGAGGCATCTGGTATTGGCCATTGTTGGCAGACAGGATACTTGGCTGGATGGACCGTTGGTCTGACCCAATATGGCCTTTCTTATGTTATGTTGTACTGTCACTCTTGGAACTTTTATTCCCCCGCCTCACCCCCTTCTCCTCCACACACATAGGGTGTATTCCAAAAATAGGTCAAGAGACCCCCAAAGATCTGCCACAAGATTTTAAAATTATTTCAGTCTTCATTTGGGGTTGGATTAAGAACACACTTGTTTAAAATATGTCAACAGTATGCTCACATAGTCCCTTTGGAGACGCACAGGTGCATCCCTGACAATTCCCACTGCGATGCTTGTCTAAAATGAAAGCGGGTATCCCATAGACTTTATAAGATTCCTACAATTGAAACACAGTCATAGAAACTGAGCCATTTACTGGACGAGAAAGTGAGGGTAAGAAATGCTGCACACACCCAGGAAAACCCCCCCCGCCCCCGGTTTGTCATTTGATCTTGTCAATTACAGGTAACAATGTAACCATAGTTGGAGTAGGAAAAGGGGAACTTGGCTCTGAGCTCCCTTGAATAAGGGCTAGAGTTAGAATCTCTCTTATGGTCCCTAATTCAGGAAAGCATTTAAGCAGGGGGCTTGTCCTAACAACTTGAAGTTAAGTATGAGCCTGGCTGCTCGCCTGAAGAAGAGATGCTTTTGGGGCCAGAGGCCAGCACTGATTGCTGGAAGTATGGCGTTTGGGAGAAAAAATCTGAACAGGAACCAAAACCCTGGTGCTCTATCCTGCAACCTGCCTAATTCTAGTGAATCAAACGGCATGACAGGAACTGGCTTGTTCTGGTTCTGAACCAATCTAGAAATTGTCCATTTGTGGAGCCGTTGTTAGTAGCCCTTTTGATACGTACTTGTAAAGAAAACAGGGAGCTATTCAAAGTGTATGACAGGCTAACTCAAAACCCTGAACAAATGGTAGCAGTGTCTAGTGATAAAATTCTCCAGTTGCTTCATGTTTCATGCTTCTTTTAGGGCTTCTGCGGGAAATTCAAATCCGCGCTTCATTTGCAATTTCGCTCAACTACATTTGCGTCCCTCTCTCGAAAGAGGGTGCAAGTGTAGACATACCACAAGACATACCACAAGGGTATGTTTACACTTCCACCTTCTTTCAAGAGAGGTATGCAAATGAAGACATTTGAAATTGCAAATGACGCTGGGATTTAAATATCCTGTGCTTCATTTGCATATTCACGTTATGGTGCTATTTCAAAATAGTACTATTTTGAAATAACAGATGCTGTTAAGACACAGTTATTTTGAGAGAAAACCCTTCTCTCGAAAAAACTGGTAAACCTCATTGTATGAAGAATAAGGGTTATTTTGAGAGAAGGGTTTTCTTTCGAAATAACTGCGTCTTAATGGCAACATAATGCAAATATGCAAATGAAGCGTGGGATATTTAAATCCCGGTGTCATCTGCAATTTCGAATGTCTTCATTTGCATCCCTCTCTCGAAAGAAGGTGAAGTGTAGACATACCCTTAGTCTCCTCTTTTCTCAGCTGAAAAGTCCCACTCTTTTTAATCTCTCTTCATATGGCACCCATTCCAAATTCCTAATAATTTTTGTTGCCCAATGTTTGTAATGGTGCCGAAATGGAATCCAGTTCTCCAGAGTGTCCTAATCACAAAATCATCCTTCTGTTCAGGGCCGGCCCACAACATTTTGGCACCTGAGGCGGGGAGCTCAAATGACGCCCCCATGCCCTCTTTTCTCCTGCCTGCCTGCCTATGTCTCTTGTGCCCTCCTTCCTTCAGCACAGCACTCCACCTTCTCTGTGCATCTAGAGCAGAGAAAATACATCTGCACCAGCAGACACAATTTTCTACACTCTGGGTCCTAGTGGCGCCTGCCCACAGTCTGGCACCTGAGGCGGCCACCTCAGTTCGCCTCATGGTAAGGCCAGCCCTGCTCTGTTCCATTTTGCCAAAGAATAAAGGAGAGCTTTAACCACCCGATCAGCTTCTTATGAAGGTACTTTGGACTCAAAAGGCCACAGCTGTTTAACAGTGTAGAACAAATACTCCACCACAGTGCAGGCCTTTTCAGCATTGGGCTTTTAGTCTTAGACATAGCTGTACTGGTGTAAATGAAATTGGGGCTGTCCTTTGCCTTAGTCTAAATCATGTCTACTCCAGTTCATTTCCACTAAAATCCCAAAGTAGCCAGGCCCTCCACACAGAAAGCAAGTACTGAAAATGCAGTATGTGTAGGCTGTCAATATGCACAGTGATTACCCACCTGGGAATTAAGCCAGGACCGTGGGGTTAAGAGAACTATTGTTGTAAAACTATTTGTGGTCAATTAGCATCTCTTTCAATACATAGTAAATCTAGCAGTGCGATGCCCCAAAGCACCCAAACTGAGTCACAGGAAGCTTGCCTCCCACTACTAACACTGAGTCACTGCCACTACTTCCTACAGCACTTGGATTTGTCCTTGAAAGTTGCCCAGGAAAGTATTTGGCCTGGCCAAGGCTTCAAAATATTGGTAAATTGTTAAGTGAAGGTAGTGTATGGCTCACGCTAGTGAAACAACTGTTGCCAGTTTTACCAATCTATGTTCTATGTATCTGTCATTCCTCTAGTGTGAGACAAATTTCTTACCTTCATCAACATTCCTCCATTCTGAAGATTGGCATCCGTTTGTCTGTCTCTCATACAAGAATGCAGCCCAGTAGATGCCAGTTGCTTCATACTTTCCATCTCTTGCCTTTGCCGCTGTTTCTTCTTTCTTTGCTTGTGCGTTTTTACACACTCGTTAGTGACCAAAAGCAAAGTCTAATGGCCATAGCAGACAGAATTGTAAAATGGCTTTCAGACCAAGAGCCACATTACAATGCAAGGAGTGAGGTTTTCCTCAGCCTCGAAGATGTTTAAAAGTTTGCTGCCAATTGATTTTTAAACTTGTGAAAACACAATGACCTTTCTCACCATGAGAATGGGAAGTTTGAGTTTTTCAGGGAAATGTCGTTTAAGTGAGCCATGTGAGTCTCATCTCAATAGCCATCTACTATCCTGCTCATTTCAATATTATAGAATATAAGAACAGCCATACTGGGTCAGACCAAGGGTCCATCTAGCCCAGTACCCTGTCTGCCCACAGTGGCCAATGCCAGATGCGCCGGAGGGGGTGTGTGAACAGATGAGGGAATCATCATGTGATCCCTCTCCTGTTACCCATTCCCAGCTTCCGATAACAGAGGCTAGGGACACCATTCCTACCCATCCTGGCTAATGGCCATTGATGGACCTAACCTCCATGAATGTATCTATTTCTTTTTTAAACACTAGTAAAGTCTTGGTCTTCACAACATCCTCTGGCAAGGAGTTCCTGAGGTTGACTGTGTGCTGTGTGAAGAAAAACTTCCTTTTGTTTGTTTTAAACCTGCTACCTATTAATTTAATTTGGTGACTCCTTGTTCTTAGACTCATAAGAAGAACCTCAGAGTTATGAAAACCAAAGTTACAAACTGACCAGTCAATAAAATACCTCATTTGGAATTGCAGGTACATCAGTACACAATCAGGCAGCAGCAGTAACAAACCACCACCACCACTAACAAAAAACAGTATAATACTGTGTTAAATGGAACCTACTTTTTAAAAAAGGAGGAGGGGCATGCTTCTACATAACAAAGTTTCAGAGCTGTATTAAGTTAATGATCAGTTGTAAATTTTGGAAGAACAACTGTGTTCTTGAGGAGAGATGAATAAGGAGAGATGAGGAGAGATTGATAATGAGAAGAGATTAATAAGACTGGGACTTTTCAGCTTAGAAAAGAGATGATGAAGTGGAGATATACAAAGGTCTATAAAATCATGACTGGTATGAAGAAAGTGAGTAAAGAAGAGTTATTTACTCCTTCCCATAATACAAGAAGTAGAGCTCACCAAATGAAATTAATAGGTAGCAGTTTTAAAACACAAAAAAGGAAGTACTTTACACAACACACAGTCAATCTGTGGAACTCCTTCCTAGAGGATGTTGTGAAGGCTAAGACTATAACAGGGTTCAAAAAAGCTAGACAAATTCATGGAGGATCAGTCCATCAGTGGCTACTAGCCAGTATGGGCACGGATGGAGTCCCTTGCTTCTGTCAGAAGGAATGGGTGAAAAAGGATGGATCACTTAGGGCAGTGGTCCCCAACCTTTATAGGCTCCCGGGCGCCTGGGGGCGGGGCCACTCATGCGCCGGGCACCCGAGGGGGTGGGGCCACTCATGCACCAGGCGCCCGGGCGCGGGGCCGCACATCCTGGGGCACACTAAGGGCGGGGATGCCCTTGAACCCGGCGCTGGCATGTGCCCCGAGGCCGGGGCCGCCTGAGTTCCTTGTGCCGTGGACCCGGCGCCGGCACCGCTGCCCGAGCCGTGCACCTGGGGCTGGCACTGGCCTCGCACGCCCACATGTGCCCCGGGTCTGGGGCCGCCTGAGCACTGTGCACCAGGCACCGGTGCATGTCGCGCACCTGGGGCCAGCGCCTCCAGTGCGCCGTGCGCCGGGGGCGGGGCCAGCCCATGTTGTCGGCGGGCGCCCACAAATGCCCTGGCAGGCGCCATGGTGCCCACGGGCACTGCGTTGGGGACCACTGACTTAGGGTGTGTTTAGACTACAGGGTTTTGTCGACAAAAGTGGACTTTTGTTGAAAAAACTATACCTGCGTCAACACTGCCACTGAATTCTGTCAACATAGCGTTGACAGAACTCAGCAGTTTTGTCGACGGCTGTAAACCTCATTCTACGAGGAACAACGCCTTTTGTCGACAGAGTTCTGTTGACAGAAGGCGTTATTGCATCTACATTGTCCTTTGCATCTACACTGTCATGTCGACAAAGCGGCTTGCTTTGTCGACAGAACTGGCTGTAGTCTAGACGCTCTTTGTAGAGAGAAGCTTTGTCGACAGTATCTGTTGACAAAACTTCTGTCGACAAAAGCCTGTAGTCTAGTCGTACCCTTAATAATTACCTGTTCTGTTCATTCTCTCAGGGCACACAGCATTGGCCGCTGTCAGAAGACAGAATACTGGGCTAGAGGACCTTTAGTCTGATCCTGTGTGGATATTCTTATGTTTTTATGTTCTTAGCCATAATATTTGTGCAGAGAGATGAACTGCTCAGAGTTTTATAAACAACCTCCCGCCCCATGGTGTTCATAACTCTCCATTCTACTTACCTTTTCACCTCCAATGGTATGGGTTTACCACAGACTACTGGTGGATTTCTTTCATACTTCACTCTATGGGTATGTCTACACTACCACCCTAGTTCGAACTAGGGTGGTAATGCAGGCATACCGCACTTGCAAATGAAGCCCGGGATTTGAATTTCCCGGGCTTCATTTGCATAAGCCGGCCGGCGCCATTTTTAAATGCCGGCTCGTTCGAACCCTGTGCCGCGCGGCTAGATAGTGCGGACTAGCAAGCCATTCCGCACTATCTGTACACCTCGTTTCACGTGTGGCTAGACGCGGCACGGGGTTTGAATGAGCCGGCATTTAAAAATGGCGCCGGCCAGCTTATGCAAATGAAGCCCGGGAAATTCAAATCCCGGGCTTCATTTGCAAGTGCGGTATGCCTGCATTACCACCCTAGTTCGAACTAGGGTGGTAGTGTAGACATACCCTATCTTATTTTTAAGAGCCACTAGGTTGTTAATTTATTTGAACACTTCATCTTTATTTTCTCATTAATCACATTCTATTTTTTTCAGTCTCTGAAATGTGAACCTAAAAATTGCCCTGCTTTAAGCCTTAATTTGGTTCCCTACTTAATCTATTAAGTTATCAAAGATAAAGCTACAAGACCATAAAAAATATCACTCACTATAGATAGGGCCCTTAATTCTTACTAACTGAAATTCCAGATACTACCAACCCCTCTTTAGTACAGGAAATGGCATGATACTTGAAATTAAGCTCCAGTAACCTGGACTGGCTGTTTTCTTTTCCTTTGAAGGAATAGTTTATGCCATATGTTAAGCCTCCGCCATTGTCATACTATGCACCATTTTTCTGTTACGTCTGATTGTATTAAACCAGCGTTAGCAATCAATAAATACATCAAAATCATCCCCACCAACATCTGCCTACGTGTCCTTTCCCTCCACTCCTTCAATTGAAAAGTAGATTTGTTACCTACTCAATTCATATATTCATATATATATATACACACACTAGCTGGAGTTACCTGGTGTTGCTTGGGGGAGAGAAGGGGAAGGGAGCGACGCACCTTCCACCGGTGCCCGAGCCCACCCTCTGCTTCCTTCTCCCCACACTGCCAAGTGGCATGCAGCCCTGGGGAGAGGCGTCGGTCTCTCATCTCTTCCCTCCCACACTACCTTAAAACCTTCTCCTGGATAACAGGTTATCCCATGCAAAGTTTGGTTGCGGTAGCTCTTATAGTGTCCAAGTTATTAGCATACAAACATTCTCCTTTATATATTAGACGCACACAAACACACACACACACACACACTAGTCACCAAATGTAGTCTTTGGACACATTGTAAGGAGTATGTGGTTATATTTGATAGAGAACCTAATTAGATTTTTGCGTCTACACATCAAAATCACTGCAGCTGCTTGTAGAGTTGTGTGTGTGTGTGTGTGTGTGTGTGTGCGCGCACGTGTGTGCACATGCTAACAGGCTTTGGCCCAGTGAAGAGAACCATGTACATCAGTGAGATGCTACCGACAGGAACGACTGGGGCAGTTGCTGAGCCCTGAGGTACTCATCAGCGATGATGCCTTCATGTGCTGTCGTCTTGGTTGAAGTCCTATTATAAAAGTGATTTTCATTCTTAAGGGATTTGTCATGAGCTACCGAATATGGCAATACAAGGAAAAAGCTGCTTCGTGTCCTACATAGCTACAAATCTGTAGAAGGTGATTAACAAAACAATGCATGCTTTAAAATGTAATATAACTTAAGGGGGAAATGGTGATTGGAATAAGCAGATCCAAAAGGAAAATATTTGGTGTTTGATGATTCACCAGGCGGCCCTTTTCCTTCTGAGTCACTGTTGACATGGTGTCAGGATACGCTATTCTGCTGAAGGTGCTAAGTTTTGGATGAGTCATAAAGCCATGTTCCTAACCACTTATAGGATTTTTGTACTCTCTTTGCAGCACTGTGTTCATTATCATGATGTTCTGGCAAAATTAAAATTTGGGTGATTCTGTCTAACTAAAACCCCAATCTAGTTTTAATTGGGTATTGTAGTTTTCTTCTCTTCCTGTCTTCAGTGGTTAAGTAGGCCTCCTTTGCACTGTTAAACAGCTGCCACATCCAACTACAGAGTGAGCTAAATTTTAACAGGGCTAGTCAAGTAACCTATTCGATGCGAGCCCAATCCTGTAGTTCTACTTAGTCAAAAGTCCTATTTAACTCAGTGGGAATTTTGATAAAACAGGGCTGCCTGACTGGGCCCATAAGGACTAATCCTGCTAAGGGCTGAGTATCTTCTAGGATCTTGTGTGCTCTCAATTCTAGGGCCAGCTAAGAATATTTCCCGCTCCTAGTCGGGTGAGAAGAAAACACCTGAACAAGCTCTAAATCTACCACACTCAGGGTAGAATAAATATTCCAATGAAAAAAAAATGCCCTTCCAATTCCCAGGCTGCAAGACAGGTTTAGCTAAATATCTTTCCCTTTACAAAGTCTATCAAAACCCTTCAAATCAAGCTACATCCCTTTCAATCGGAAAAACAGAATCCGCAAGTTCTTTTATCTGGGTGGACGCCATCACTACCCTCCCACAAACAGCTATCAGCACTTGCTTCTTTTCTCCTTTTATATATAGCAGTTGGGCCAAAATGCATGCGACCCACATCCTTTAACCCTTTGCTGCTTGCTTCTCCCTCTGTCAAAGAAACAGTCAGTAGGGTCGGGACCCAGTCATAAATACCTTCCAGGAGGTGTTTAGCCGCTTGATAGAGTCAGGATTCTAACTAATAAAGTTGTTGGTGTCATGAGGAGAGGTACAATGTACTTTGGGAGAGAATCCCATTGTAACTAGTTCATCTGGGAAAAGCACAGTTTTGGAGGTTTGTTTGACGTGATTTTTTTCCCAGTGAGACTTGACCTGCTAAGTAGAATGATTTGTGAGAGAGAGAGAGAGAGAGAGAGGCGAGAGAGAGAGAGAGTGTGTGTGTGTGTGTGTGTGTGTGTGTGGTTGATTCCAAAGAAAACAAAACCAAATTTTGAAACCTTGAAATTTTCAGCAAAATGGAATTAATTGTCTTTCTTCCCATCAACTTTCCTATGTGCTTTTGAATATTTATCCTAACTGTTTTGGGGGCAGATTTTTCAAAGGTATTGTGCATTTAAAGCAGTGATCAACTGGGATTTTTTCCAAAGCACCTAAGTAGGTTAGGTATCTAACTCTAACTCCTGTTGATTCCCATGAGGTTTAGACACCAAGTATTTTTTAAAATCCACTAAGTGCCTATGTGAATATTTAGGCACCTAAATCCCATTGAAAATCTGACCTTTGGTTTCCACTGATGTCATTTGATTCAAGGAGCCAGGATGTTAGGGAGTTTGAACTCATTCTGTCATGTAAAAAAGAGAAGAAAACAAAACTGTTTTGTGCTGAAAAAATCATGTTCTTATTTCCTGAACAATCATGACACATTATCCTAGCATAAGAGGATCCCAATAACATAAAAGAATGGCCATACTAGACCAGACTAAGGCCAGGTCTACACTAGACCTGGAAGCTCGGCTTAAGGTACATAATTTCATCTACATAGAATCCATAGCTGGAGTCAGCTTACCTTAAATTGAGTTTGGTACCATCCCCACAACCGGAGACCGATGGAAGCAAACACTCCCATTGACTTCCCTTACTTCTCACAAGAGCAGGTGTACCGGAAGCCCATGGGGGCACTCTCTGAGTTTGATTTAGTGAGTCTGAACTAGACTCACTAAATCAACTCCAGAAGATCGATCTCAGCAGTGTTGATCTTCCGTGGAGTGAAGACAAGGCCTTAATAGTCCATCTTGCCCAATATCCAGTCTTCTGATAGTGGCCAGTGCCATATCCTGAAGGGGAGAGAACCGAACAAAGCCGTTATTGAGTAATCTTCCCCTATCACCTCCCAGCTTCTTGAAATCAGAAGTTTAGTAATTCCCAAACCATGGGGATGCATCTCTGACCAGCTTGGCTAATAGCTTAATCTAGAGGCCCCAACTCAGCAGACTATCAAAGCAATAATTTCAACGTCTGTGTATTAATAGGTGTGATTTGCAGGTTAGTAAGGAGAACTGTGGATAGGTGTGGTTTTCTGCGTTGACATCTTCCTTTCTCCTGCACAGATGTAATCAACAGGCAGGCGGGAAGCACAGCATGTAATTTGAATTTTTTACACCAAGTGCTGTCTTGGAGATCAAGCAGTTGTTTGACCAAGCTTACCCAGAGGTGCCTGACTGGCTGGCTTATGCATAGAAGCAGAAGGTCCTGGAATCTGAGGCATCCGATAAAACTGGTGGTTTGTGGCTGACTAACGCATGCTGTGGTTTGCAGAAGACATTCAAAGCTGCCACATTGTACCACATGATCTTAGAGCCCTGACTGAAGGCCAGAAGGAAACTAATTCTCCATATCTGAGCCGAAGCATCTAAAAATACATATAAATACCAAATGCATGCCACCTCCCTGCTTACCTAAAACACTGGACTTCAGAGAGAGTGGTTTCAGCAAACATGAATTATTTTCCTCTTTCACTGATAATTTGAGTGAAGGCTCAAGATTGAGGAGCTGAGGAAATGGTTAATATGGCTACTTCTTTAGTCATTTTAAAGCACATTTATATTCCTTTTTGCTCATTTCCCATTATTCTTGAAGGGACCCTTAGCATTGATGGGTCAGTACTTAGAAGTTTATAATTCAAACTGACATCAAATGAAAAAAATGTTCTGTGCTGAAACTTACAAAAAGAAAGTTGTTGTTTGTTTCTTTCTTCCTTCAGTCAAGGAGCTTTTTTTTCTTCTTTTTTTTACAAATTAAATAAAAATGTCTTCATTGGTTTTAAAGCAGTGGACTTTAACACAAGTAGAACTATAGTCTCAAGACAGCTGTCCAACGTTCCTGAGATGATCTTCATAAGCGATGGAGCTGAAAACAGCGAAATAAACCCAAAATTGCAAGCATATTTTTCCTTTTTTGTCAACATGTTGGAAATGCACTTTACGAGCTGCTCAGGGGGAAAACGTTACTTTTTCAAAATCAAATATATGAAATCTCTATTTCTCACCAACTGTCCTGTATCGTTTTGCGGGGTTTGTTTTTTCTCCTTTTTGGGCACTTTTTCAGATAATTTCAAAAGCTCTGACATGGCCCAAAGTAGAGCTCTGCAAGGCAACTCCCCTGGTTTTGTATTTTAAAAGAATTGAAAACTTCTTTAATGCTTCCTTAAAATAGACTAGTTGTCATAAAACTAGATGGTAACAGTAGAGAAGTCAGGCTGATGCATAATGGGCCTGACACAAATACCAGTGGAATTAATGGGAAAGGCTCCCATTGACTTCAAATGTTAAAAAATAAAGCCATTCAACATCCCAATATTTACATATATGAAATAGTTCTACCATGACAGCAGCTCCTCATGGGAAAATGTTCCAGCATGCAACATAGGGTATCAGCACACAACAGTATTGCATTATGAAGATGATTTTGCTGTACCTTGATGTGCTTTGCTGAACCATTTCCATTGGTCTTGCAGGCTTTCATGTGTAAGTGCCACATTATGAACAGCTGGAGAGAAGGAGAGAGAAAAGAAAGTTGGGTTAAAGGACGAGCCCAAAGCCTGTTAACTGTTAAAACTGCAAATGTAGGGTTTAGGTCCTGATTCAGTGAAGCTTTGTAAGCACATGCTTAAATGCTTTGCAGAATCTGGGCTTCTGAGCTCAATTTTGCTCCCATTGGAGTCAATAAGGCTACATCTGGACAGCAGCACTATTTTGGGATACTGGAAATATCCCTAAATAGTAATTCCATGTCTTTAAATGCGCCTTTTATTTTGAAATATATTTCGAAATAACAGGCACATTATTCCATCGTCCCTGTAATCCTTGTTCCATGAGAGTTAAGGGACTTGTCAGAATTGCGCTTTATTTTGAAATTTGGCATGGTGTAGACAATGCCCAAATTTTGAAATAAGCTATTTTGAAATTGCCTCGAAATAATCTACGCAATTCAGGTAGCGCAAATTGTGCATCTTATTTCAAGGTAAAGCTGCAGGGTAGACACACCCTTAGAGTTTTCCCAGTGATTTCAATGTAAACAAGATTGACCCTGGAGGTGGTCCAACCAAACTTTATGGCAACTGTCTATCTTGAAAAACGATGGGGTAGGTGCCAAAGCAGTTCAGTTACTGTGTGCTGTGGCAAAAAACTCTCATTGTCAGTCAACAGTCCTTGGCACTGATGATGCAGGTGAAAAAGTGCGAGCAAAAGAGGAAGACTGTGTCTATTAGTGTTTGACATCTTCTGCACATTCCTCTCTATTTTCTTCTCTCTAATGCACCTCTCTTCAGCCTCTTTAACTTCCTGGGCACTGCGCAACCATCCAGCACAGATGCATCCTCCTAGCTGCCTTTATTGATACTGAAAGTTTTCAAGTACCTCTTGCAAACATCCTTAAAGCTGAGCTTAGGTCAGCCCTTGGAGCACCCCCAAGTTCTCCCTACAAGAGATCTCCTGAAAGGCATTCATCCTCCCTCCAGCACACATGGCCAAGTGAAGAGAGATGTCTGTGTTTGAGAGGAGTGATTGGGCTTGTTATTTTTGCATCCTCAAGTACTTCAGTATCAGATCTTTTGGTTCTTCACTTGATGTGTAGAATGTGGCAGTGACTGCAGGTATGCAAGGTATTTAGCCTTCTCTCCTGCTACTGTGGATGGTCCAGTTCTTGCCACCACATGGAAGCATGCTCAAAATGCGTATCTGGTAGGTGTGTACTTTGGTATTCAGTGCCAGTTTCCTCTTACCCCACACATCCTTGGTCAGTTGGCCAAATGTAGTGGCTGCTTTTCTGATGCAAGAATTGGGCTCATCCTCTAGAGCTAAGTTTCTGATGCAGTGGATCCTCGCTTGCACAACATGGACACAACTTCTAGCGTGGGGCTGGCTATTACAACTTCTGGTGCAATCAGCACATCTTGTGCCATATTCTTGGTCTTCTTTAGACTGATGCTTAGTACAAATTCACCAGAAGCTAGTGCAAAGCCATTGAAAAGATGCTGGAGTGCCTCTTGATTGTGTGCAATTCACGCTTTGTCAGTGCTAAAGAGAAGCTCTCTTGCCATTGGACTATTCATTAAGGAGACCATTCATTATAAAGGAAACCCTTTGGATTTTAATGACTTCTGTGCTTAAATCCTGATTTTCTTTCAATCCATTTGTTACTTGTCAAAGAGAATGAATGCATCCCAAATGCCGAGGTGCTCATAATCTGTTCTCTTTGCCTATTTGCAGTTTCTCACATTGTGTGGATGGTGACTGAGGTTTCTTTGGCCATGTCTCTATCTACAGTACTGCCACAATTTAGAGTATTTGGTGAAGATGCTCTATTCCAACAGCAGAGAATTCTTATATCAGTGTGCCTTATGTTGCTTGGGAGGTGGAGTATTCACACCCCTGAGCAACATATATTTTTCCAACATAGGGTATAGAATAGACCAAGTCTTAGCATTATGGTTCAGCGGATGAAATGCTGACCTATGACTCTGGTTTCTTGGCTTCTGGTTTTAGCTATTGTGCTAATTTGTGATCTGGAGAATTTCTCTTTGCCTCTGTTTCCCCTCCCACTCTTTGTCTGTTTTGTTCATTTAAGTCTGGTCCACACTGCAGTGGAAGATCAAATTAACATATGTAACTGGAATTGACATATCTTAAATCATGCTTCCGTGCCATCCACGCAGTGGGAAGTTGACAGGAGCAAACACTCCTGTTGGATTCCCTTACTCCTCATGAGGAGTGGGAGTACCGGCCCTGATGGGGCCCTCTGAGTTTGATTTAGCAAGTCTTAACTAGACACGCTAAATTGAACCCCAGATGATCAACCATGACAGTGTTGATCTTTCATGTAGTATAGATGTGGCCTTAGAGTGTAAACTCTTTGGAGACAGAGACTGTTTCTTATGGGCCCAGCACTGATCTTGGGTGAGGCCTCTCGGTATTATTGGAATTAAATAAGGGTAATCATTGCTTTCTGCTTACAGGGCCCAAACAAGCAAACACTGAATAAAACCCACCTGGTTATAAACTTTGAAACAAATAATTCATCCCGGAATTTTTGTACCTTTGGGGTTTTCTGATTGTTTTCACAAATACCTCTTCCTATCCAAATACCTGTGACTAATGTGAGCTGCAAATCAATCTTGGTGTTTTCATTTTTTTTTTAAATTGCAGATCAGGTTTATTTATTTTTCTCATTATGGGTTCTATTTAGGATCATTCGGACCATGTATAATCTCCTGTGAATCCTTAAAACTCAGGCAAGGTTCACCCTTAATCTTGGCTGATGCAGAAATAAAAGACACAGCCAAGAAAAAAAAATCAAAATAAGTGTTTCTGAGCATAGATGAATTGTGACTTAGGGCTGTAGAATTGTTACTAAAATGAGAGATTAGCTGTTAGGAATCCCTGGCTCACTTTGTTTAATGTTTCCTTTATATTACTGCATATATCTGGAATTAGATTCTGGCCCTTGAAGCAGGCTTTTGAAATAAGTTTGTGGAATATCAAATCCCATTCATCACGATGCCTAAACTTGTGCTTTGAACACTTATCCCCAAAGCCTGAATCATTGTCTGTACCAGTTTATGTATCAAATTAAAATGTCATTGCCACTGATAGCATGGGCTGTGGTTCAGGATCAGCTGGATTTTGTATCCGAAATCTTGACTTTCAGGATTTAATTCTCTTTTTAAACCCCAAATAGTTTCAATATGGCTTTTAGCTGCAGAGTGGCAAAAACGAAATAGAACAAAAAAAAAAAAACAAAAAAAAAAACCAATGAAAACCATCATTTAGAGCACATAGCAGGTCACTATTTTGCCAACAATTTGACAACAACAAAAAGATTTTAAATAATTGCAAGCAGTGGTTGAAGTGGAGAAAATGGCTTTTCTGTTCTTTGAAAGCTAAAGAACTTTTAGTGACATTTTGTATCCTCCTTGTAGTAAAGGGTGTTGATTTTTTTTCTTGTCCTTGGTGTTAGACATTTTCATTGCAGTAATGATGGTTCCATACACTAGTGTGGTTTTAAGGAGATAAATTACAACGGCTGGCTAGTAGACGGTGTC
The DNA here is from genome assembly GCF_052426305.1 of Pelodiscus sinensis. Taxonomy (NCBI): domain Eukaryota; kingdom Metazoa; phylum Chordata; order Testudines; family Trionychidae; genus Pelodiscus; species Pelodiscus sinensis. The sequence continues at coordinate 7,549,140 of NC_143057.1, forward strand.
ATATTTACCATTAAAAACCCACAAGGAAAGGGAACATAAAATTGTATTGCAGTCCTTCTATGCACTTTTCTCCATTGTAAGATAGGTGCATTGCAGTATGGTCTCACTTTTAGAGATTGGGACAAAAAAGAAGTGAAACTTCCCATATTGGGAATCAGTGATAGGACTAGAATTCAGGACTTTTGATCTCACACATCTGGAGTATGCTGCCTTCCACCCCTTTCTTTACATGTGAGACTTCTCTTCTGTTAGAGTAAAATGCCAAGGACAAGGATTCCTACCTCTGTAGATCCCTAGGAATACATAAAAAGGTCTCAAGGCTATCAAACTCTGCCCTTCCACATCTCTATAGACACCTATCAAATGAGAGTCTAAGTCCAAGAATACTCCCAAAGCTAAAACCCAGACTTCCCCACTCTTCCCAGATACCTCTACCAGGTTTTCTGCAGGAAAGGAAGTTCTACCCCAGGGCTTTTTGCAATAAAATCAATGAAAGGAAAATGTAGCAATAATACAAAATGACATCAGATTTTCTGTTTGCTAAACGTGAAAGCTATGTTCTTAATATACACCCTATTTCATAGCTCTAGAAAGCCCAATTTCCTTGTAAATGAAATATTTATTCACATACATCTGCAGTGGCCTAAAAATATCATGAATAGTGTTGGTTGGCTAAAGACTTCATTTTAGCCTCCGTGAAACCAAAAGCCTTTTATTGTCATTGAAAATGTTCTTCAAAATGTTAATGAAATTGGAAAACGTTTTGCGTTTGAGCGCCAATACTCCTAACTGTAATCTGTATTATTTTTTATTTTAGAGGGTTTCACTTTTTCCATGAAAATTTGCTACTTTGTGATGAAAATGACTTTTTGGTACAAATGTCTGTTTAATCCAAAAATCATCAAAAACATTTGGAAACAAAGCTTTATGGGAAAAAAATATTGTACCAGTTCTACTAACAGGTTTCCTTCATAATATCTTACCTCCTGCATGCAAAACAAAATGAAAATCGCCTTAGAGAAAGCCAGTAGTTGATGAAACTTTGCTTCGGTGGACAATTACAATGTCTTGCCATGTTCATTTCCTACTCTTGACCAGGATTTTCAAATGCATTGGACCAAAGTCTGCTCTGAGATCCAAAAACACAACTTCTAATGAGCTGTTGCCTTCTATATAGCTGATAATGCAATTAATCTTGTTTTGAACAACTTCCCTCCCCCAGCCCAGTAATTACCTCAGAATCCCTTTATTTTCCTATGGGCTAGCCAATCAAGCTCATATGAGTGATAGAAATGTAGCCATGTTAGTCTGGTGTAGCTGAAACAAAAAACAGGACTATGTAGCACTTTAAAGACTAACATCTTTAATAAACCATCTTGTTAGTCTTTAAAGTGCTACATAGACCTGTTTTTCAGCTCAGATGAGGTTACCTATCACACCCGAAATCCTTTGGTGTGTCTGACATAGAAATGGGGAACAGAGACTTTCAAAGATCTCTAGAGATTTTTTTAAAAGGAGACCAGACCAATGGAAACATTCTTGCTGGTTAATTTTGGTCACAGCAATTGTGGGATCTTTATTTTTGAGTATGGGCATCTTCAATACCACACAGGACATCCAGATGTGCAGAATGTTCTTAACCTGTGGGGGGAGGAAAGGGCAGAATTGTGATATTCCAGTGTTGGATTAAAGTACAATTTTTGTCTGGAGAATATTCACTTTTGGTTTGTGAGGAAGTCCTGGTATGTGCCTTACACTTGGCACTGCAAGTGGCCCCATCTCACGTTAAACGAAGGACCGGTTCTTGAAAAAAGCTGTTTGTTCCTTTTATGTGTTGTCAGTGGCCGCCTGCCACTGGATACAGTTTAGAGCTTTGCCGTTTCAGAAGAAGCCTCATGTAAATGGTTAAGAAGAGGTAGCAGCTACTATAACTGAAGCCATCTGCTAATGGTTACAATCAACATAAAAATGTCACTGAGAAACCCACATCTAGCCTGAAATAGGCAATGCTTGCCCTGAAATTCAGAGAACTAACAAGCCAGGAATACACTCTTATTATGCAATTGGTTTTATTAGAGCCTCAGGAACTTTTGAAATTAGATTATGCTGCTGTGGCCAAAGAGAGAGATGCTGAAAGGGGATTGGTGACTATTCAAATCATAATTCCATTCACTCTATTCATGGCCTATTTCTATCACTCATCATTCAGAGGTATTGCATATGAGAAGATCCATGGATAGCAACAGGACTGTGCACACAAGCACAAGTGAGTATTTGTAGGGAAATCTCTTCAAATTTGTAGGAAAGTTTAGCAGAACTTTTTCTGGTACATTTTTATTTACTCATCAGCCTGACTGACCTTCCATCTCACCCGCTCCTCATCTTCTGGGTCTAGATCAGGGCTACTCAGAATGTGGCCTGTTTATTTACAGCCTGCGGTGCGATTTGGGTTTATGCAGGGCTCAACATGCAGCCTGCGGGTGGAATCCTTTGAACATGGCCTCCACTGGGAACACGCTCCACAACGGCGAGGCATCTCCCAGGCAGAGTGAGCACTGAAAGAAGCAAACAGATGGGTACAGGATGTCGGCATTTCTAGCCTCCAGGGAGGAGGTGCCAGAAACGCCGGGGTATTGTGGGAAGTGCTTTGTATTCATGCCCATCAATGTGAAGGAACCTATTTGCATATATATTTGCATGTCTATGCAACCACACTTAAAATGAGGCTCTCGACATGTACTTTGAGTATCATTGTGGCTCCCAGGGCCTCCAAAGTTGAGTAGCCGTGGGCTAGATCTTATTTTTTCAACCAGTAGGTTGTGCGCTTTCTGATGTATTTGCAATGCATTAAACAACTGTGTTAGCACAATTGTTATTGAGGCCCCAGTGACATGGGCCAGGGACTGTCAATAAGTAGCTTGTGTGCCAAACGCAGGTTGCCATAGTTAGCATCTGTAGGTACGCACCACTTGGCTGGGAAGGGTGAACTGCAGCCAATGGGAGCTACAAGCAGACATACCTGCAGATGCTCAGGTAAAGTAAGCACCTGGTGGCCCGCCAGGGGCTAACCCTGGCGAACCACATCCGGCTTGTGGACTGCTTATGGCCACCTCTGTGCTAGGCCTTTTACGAACACATAGTAAGAGGCAATGCATCTCCCAAAGACCTTCCAGACAAAAAGTTGGTCTATTCTACAAAGTTAAGTTGGTTTAATCACATCTCTCATGGCTCTGAAAAATATCATGGCTAAACTGACAGAAGAATTCTTTCCATCCATCTAGCTGTGTCTAAGTAGGGGCAGTTAAGCTATCCTGGCCGCTACTTAGACACAGCTAGATAGATGGAAGAATTCTTCTGTCAGTTTAGTTACCAATTTTGGGGAACATGGCTGCACTGTTGGAAAAAACCCTTCCTTTACTGTAGAAAGTGTCTAGGAGTCAGCGGGTTATCTGCAGCACAATGGTTTTTACATTATATTTTAAGATACAGAATTAGACAATAATAAAAGTATTATCTAGCTCTCGTAACACTCTTCCTCAGTAAATCACAAAGCTGATACAAAAGAGGTCCAGTAGCATTGTTCTCATTTTACAAAGGGAGAAACTGAGGCACAAAGAGCAAATGTGACTTGTGTAAGTTCACACAAAATGTCGGTCATCACTGCAACACAAACCAGGTCATAAATCCAGTGTAGGGCTTTATCTGCTATGTCACATACCTCAGTTAAATCATAAAAGCTAAGATTAATTGCCATCACTCTGCTATTAAGGAAATTATATTTTATCTTATCAAATACTTTACAACCAGATTGTTTAGCTTTATTATGTTTATTGCTTTTGAATACTATGCCAGTTTGTGTCTTTGTCTGCAGGTATGTGTGTCTGTGTATTGTAGTTAAGTTTCATTAGGATTTTAATTACATTAAATCTTACACGGTTCATATGAAATTTGAATTTTGGGTGGGTTCTCTTCCTGAGTTTGGTTTCTTTCAGCTTGGTGTATTTTCAGATGAGCACTGCAGAAATGATCCTCAGAAAATAAATAAAGGCATCGGATTTTTATTATTAATAACTGCAATAAATTCAACAGCCTTAGGTCACAGTTCTGTCATTATTAAAGCTACATTTTTGCTTCCAGCCTATACCCCTACTAAAAATAGGTGAGAACCCATTATGGTGCTGATAAGTTCCACTACAGAGTAAATATAGGCATTGCAGTTTTAAGTTCAATGTAGATGTTGTAGTGTTTGGCTGACAGGGCAAGTACCTGACAGTCGTGAGATGTGTATCCGAGGGTTAGTTGTTTTGCATCTCTATGACTGCGTGCTGCTCTTGTTTCCCATTTTCAACCATGACTGGCTAGACATTGTTGCTGTTGCTCTTGTTGTTTAAAGAGAGCTGAAATCCTCATACATATCTTTATTCCATCCGCTGGGCTTGAATAAGACCAACAGATATTGCAAGAGTTGTGATTAAAATTGCAAGAGCTGACCACGCGGCATCTTGGACGTCTGATTCAGAGCAGGGATTGGGAAATCCACACATTCCTTTTATTCACAATTCACTTGAGGGAACCACAGAAATAGAGGTGGGCAAGACCTTAGGGTAGGGATGGGCAATAACACACTGGTGGTTTGCCACGCTTAGCCCATGGCGGGCCACCACAATATTTACCTGCATGGCCAGATTCTGACGACTACAGCTCCCGTTGGCCATGGATTGCCATTCCTAGTCAACGGGAGTGACAGGAAGCAGAGTGGATTGGGAAACAGCTTCCTGCAATTCCCATTCACCAGAAATATTGATCCACGCCTAAAGGTAGCTATAGCCAGAAATTGCAGCCGTGCAGGTATATATAGCAGTGTGGGCACACCAGGATCTAACCTTGTTGAGCCAAATCTCACCCGCAGGCCAAATCTGCCCTCCTCCACATTAGAGGACATATAAGGCCAGAGCCAATGCCTTTTTAAATTAAAGGAAAATCTTATGTTGATTTCAGTGAACTTTTGTTGAGGTTCTCCTTGTTCTTTCTGTGTTCTAGGGCTGGAAAAAAAGATACATTGGAGATAAATTTTCCATGAGAAAAGTCTGCAATAAATGTTTTGCTTCAAGTTGGGTTAACATCTGCCTACATCCACCCTGCAGTGCCTCAGTATATAGTGAGAAATGTAGTTCTGGGTACCTCATTCCCATATTGTCCCCTGTGGGCCAACTAAGTATAGAGGTAAGTACCCAACAAACACTCCAGATTGAAAATTTGAACTGATGCTTTTACTTATTTATCTCAACAGGGCTATGCTTCCATAGATATATTTTTGGTAAACAGACTAGACAAATAGTTTACATTATCGAAGCGAGACCAAATCTGACAAATACTCTGTATCTGGAGACATAACATATGATATATAAAAGAAACTGGCCTCTTTCTAATGAGTTATTGAAGTTGGTTAAAAAATGGTGATATTTATTAATTTTGGCGGGGGAGGGGAGAAAGGGATGTTTTTTATGAAAAGAATTCCGCCCAGCCTTTGAGCTGGTATGTAAAAGCAACATATTGTAATACTTGCCTACCGCAATACAAAGTGCTATGTTTAAGGATAAATGGTACTTAACAAAATATCATCTAGGGATTGTAGAGGACTGAGCGAGATCAAAGGAATTAATTAAGTTAAACAGTGTTCTGGCAGAGCTCTTTAAAAACATACTGCGAGCCAATCAAATCAACTCATTGCTACAGGCAATTGCCCAGCTATCTGAGCAGAATTTCTACCGTGTAAATATACAAATACATGGCATGTTTGGGTATATCTGTAACTTGTGGTGTGAGAAACTCCATCAGCAAAAATTGAAGACAACCCAAGTACCAAGCCTAAAAGATTTTCAGACTTTGATTCCCTTCTGACTGTCCCGTGGTGGGACGGTTCAGTAACCTAAAACAAGCATTTTAGGCCTGAGTGATGCAGGTACTCTAGCCTGTACTGGCTGGCACTTTCCCATCTCACTCAAGTTCTTTTCTAGGCCAGAGATACATAGAGTACATTCTATTCCGTAGTGTGAATTGCAATTGACTTCTGCAGCTGAAGTCAGTTGCAAAACTCCCTATGACTTTAGTGGGGCCAGTGATTTCACCCATAAATTCAACTTCACGGGAAAGCTTTGAAGCTGACAAGAAGGGCTTGGTGCCATCTTCATGACTGCCAGGAGTACGGGCGCCAACTGGAACCACTCTCAGCATTTGATTTAGTGGGTCTTAACTAAATCGAACGCCCGAGGTTTGATCTCTGGCAGAGCAAGTGAAGACATGGACTCAGGCTGTGCAAAGTTTTTGGACCTGAGTGAAATGGACCTGAGTGAAATCCCATAATGTAATGTAATGTTGTGAGGATATTTTATGAGATATACTCTATTGTCACCTTCAGGATAGTTCATCCTCATGGGCCCAGGAAAAATATGATCTGAGGGAGGACACGTTTTGCTGCTGGGTAGGACATACCGTAAATTAGTGCATATAACCCTCTCACGAGTATTACCCGCACCTGTGTATAACCCACGGTTTTCCCTGATTGAGTATAAAAAAAGTCTTGTATACCTTGCATACGTGTATAGCCCGTGGGAGTTACCGGTCATGAGCGCACCAGTTTTACTGTAGTGTTGGCATGCATGGCATATGGTAATAAATTAAAACTTATGGTGATTTTTAAGAGGGTAATGATGCCTAGAGAGAAACTGCCGACTGGCGTTTGTGTTGTTTGTAATAGAAAGGGCTGGATGAATACTGATGTAATGAAGACACAGACAGACAGCTGCTTTCGAGCACGAAAAGGTGGGGTTTTTAATCCTAAATCTCTGCTAGTTTTAGATTCCTTGGCCGCCCACAAAGAAACTTCAGTCCAGAAACTTTTAAATTCTGTGGGTGCACATATTGCCATAATTCCAGATGGGCTGACCGGCAAGTTGCAGCCACTTGACGTGGCTGTGAACCTCCCAGGGCACAGGCACGCGGCACCACCCCCGGGCGCACGGCGCATGTGTGGCACAGATATAGCCGCTGGCGCACAGCCCGGGGCCCACCCCTAGGGCACACGGTGCATGTGTGGCCCAGTCCGACCCAGTTGTCCCTGCTGGCGCACACGCCGAGCCATGCAGGGCCCCGTGGCCATGGGGGAAAGGGCATTGCTGGCCGGCGCCATGGGGATGCGGATGGGCCGGCGCTGCGGGAGCCGGACGTGCAGCACCTGCTGGCAGCTGTAAGGGACACCGCACGCCCCTTACAGCTGCCATCAGGTGCCCCCCATCAGTTGGCACCCTGGGCAGCTGCCCGGCTTGCCCATGCATCCATCCGGCCCGAAACCATCCATTCAAGTGCTTCATCAGAGAGGAATGGGACAATTGGATGAGAAATGGGGAACACACATTTACTCTGGCAAGTCGACAGCGCCGTGCAACTTACTTGGAAGTATGCAAATGGGTTTCAGCTGCTTGGGACATAGTAAAACCGGCCGCTATTCGCAATGGGTTCCGCAAATGTGAAATTTTTCCTGACATTGACTCCTTAAGCTCTGATTCCGAGTACGACAGCAATTCTAATTCTGCACCACAGACCTCAACTGTCACTGAAGCCAAACTAGCCTTGGCTATGGATTTTATGGATGTTTTTAAAGACAGCAACTATGACGAGAGTTTTGATAGTTCTGAGAACTCAGATGCTGAGGAGGATGCTGCTGGCGCTGATTCTCGCGTTCAGAGTAAATGAGAATGCAAAGACGGCCTTTTTTAAATTGTTTTTATTCTTTTACTAGTTGCACAGTAAACTAATGAATTGTAATGTATTTTAATGAATTTTAATATAACTGCCTCTATTATTACATTAAAATATGCTGCTTTTCTCAAGTAAGAGTCAGTCTTGTCTTCCTTTCAGTAAAAGAAACCTGTATTACACGTGGATGAGTATAGCCCACGGGGGAAGGGGGCATGTAAAACTTTGCATAACCTGCTGGTTATATTTGCTAAAGTACGGTATCTAGATTGTAGTTGGGATTCAGAGAAGACCTGCAAGTGGAGTCTACTGATAGGATTTGCTGAATCATCATGCTTATGATGGTTTTTGTTTTTTAAACATGCCTAGAATTCCCCAACTCCTTACGCTAGGCACTGGACAAACACAGTAAAATGGTAGTCCCTCTCTCTTGCATATGGTCCCTATCTCAAGAGTACTGGACATACCTCTTCTCTGAACACTATTGAACCACTTCTTGGCTTGCTCTGGCTGCGTCCAGTATCAGGAAGTTGTTCCCACCTTCAGCAGCCTTCTTCTCTTGTGAATTAAGTAGGGGACAGAGCTGGCATAGATGCTGGGTTAAATTTAGCCCATTCATTTGGCTTTAGATTTTTGGTTTCTTTCGGGTGGGGGGTAATTCAGAGAAGAGAACTCATTATTGAAGATCTGAGCAGATTTGGCCCACTTTCACAGCATCCTAAACTAACTCAAGAGTACACATTAATCCCATCTGAAGCTATGACAGCATTTCATTACGGTTAGTCTGTATTGTTATATCCCTTTTATTTTCCTAAACCCTAAAATTAAGATGGGCTATGCTAAATCACTGAGGCTTCATTGAAAATCCCTAATTAGTTAGAACTGGTATGCCAACAGAGCTCTACTATTGAGATTAAGTCTGCATTCAGGTGATCCTGGAAAGCTGAGAACATGTGTAGGTGATTTTAACAAGCAGAGCTGTCTTTGGTTTTTGTTTCCAGGTTGGGCTCCGCCTACGTATTGGCAGAATAAGAATTTTGGGTGCAGTTTACAAAAATGCTCAGCATTGTCCTTTCTCAGCTCCTGTGGACATAAGAAGAATTTAGAAGCATGGTCCCTTTAAGAGAAGGGCTGTTTACAGAACAGAAAGGACCAGCTGGGTCTGGACAGAATTCAAAGTCTTAGAACTTCCATCAGCAAAGATTATTGTTGCTCTTCAGGGCACTGTGGCTTGTAGAGACCCAACCTGCCGGTCATTCCTTGATGGTGTTCTCTCCACTTTTGTGGAAACCATGAATGAACCTCACTCAGTTTCTGAACCTCCGTGGGGGTGTCCACCTCCATTCACTTTGAAACAATAGCTCTTGTGGTGAGCTAAATTCCAACCCCCTTTACAGGAGTTGGGAAGTACGGTAGTCAGAGTTCTCCATCCAGGAATTCTCCTTAGACAGAGGGATTCTCCAGGTGGTATGAAGACAGCTAACAGCCCTATAGAGCCCCTACTGATGGGCCATGCCAGAAATGTTTTTGGAAAAGTCGGTGTGTGTGTGTGTGTGTGTGTGTGTGTGTGTGTGTGTGTGTGTGTGTGTGTGAGAGAGAGTGAGAGAGAGAATTTGCTGTTCTGCAGAGCCTTAGGTCTGCCAAGGAGTCCTTTGAGGACAATTATCGCTAAGATTGTCTGCTCCGATTTATCCAGGGTAGACCACCTGGCTGTGACAGCCTGTGAACCTTGGAGGTACAAATGTGGCAGAAAGCATGTCCACTTCTTCAGTCCCACAAGGCTGTCATTCCTGCTGAGAGCTAGGTTTCAGAATTGGAGCCGGAAATTTCAAACATGGTTGGTCCATTGGAAAATGCTTGATTCATCCTCTGACCCCAAATAAGACCACTTGTAAGTGTGGGACCTTGTGAGTGCTGCTGTTAGCTGAAAGCAGGTCTCTTTCACAACCTGCATTCTAAAAACACACCAAAAGCCTCTGTCTTTTTAAAATAAACCTCACCAAGAGTCTCCTTTTGTGTTGCAAATAAACACCATCCAAGTGTTCCTAAAGGAGAGTGAGTGCGTATGTGAAAAACAGCATCTGTGTGTGAGAATGGAATGGCTCGCAAAATTTTTAATTGTGGAGCCATGACCACAACTCCATAATAGGGATGGCTCTCCAGCTGGCTTTCTCTTTTCTAAAATACCTAAAAATAAATGGAGAGACACCTTGCACATAAGAGATGCGGGGCTGATTCCGGCCTCATTTCCTTGATAATCAGTGGGCAGATTTCTGAAAAGTCCGTGCCCATTTTCAAAATCCATGCACAACCTTCCCCCCCGCCCTCTTCTTTCCCCCCCGAAGAGCCAGATAAAATGGGTTTGGAACTCTTTCAAAGGAGGATGGCAGGGGCTTAATCTCCCAGATCTTTGCGAACAGCTCAGCTTTTATCCACACACGTGAATTTATCACCTCAGTTATTTTTAACTTTCACCCTCTTAACCTCGAGTACAATTTGATTTTAACAAGATCATAAGTTCAAGTTGGCAGTAGATCTAGTCTCACTATACTGGCTGACCAGCCCCATTCTTTTCTTACAGGACTTCTGCCAGTCACAGTTCCCAAAATAAGATGTGTGTGACAGAGTTACAACACAAGGTAAACACACTTCCTCTTTCTCTAACACCTTGTTTTTGCCAATATTCAATTAGGTCACATTTAAAAGTTCATGATCTTTTGAAGTAATAAATGTTTTCATTATAACGAGGTTGGTTGTGAGAGAAATATGTGGTGAAATGAAGAAACATTGATACCACAGGCCAGGATAGGCTAGTAATACAGTTCGTCTCTCCAAATATGTTGGACTTTGCTGAAAAATAATGAATTTCTTTGTGGGGAAAAAATGCTCTCCCTCCATCCTTAAATAGAAAGTAACAGATGCCAGTAATCCTACGAGTCGATACATCGTGTGATTTTAAATTTCCTCTTTTCCATGTGTAAAACTTTTTTTTAACAGGAATTGGTTTATGTGGTATTTATGAGGAATTCATGTGCCTTCAGATACAAAGTGAAAACTTCTTACTGGGCACTAGGAACAAAGAAATACACTGTGAGTCCTTGATTCTTGTGGCATCTCTAACAAAGCACTTCAGTATTTTTAAATCCTGTTAATAATAATAATAACAATACATATTAATGAATTAATACCTATCCCTTATATAGCACTTTTCACCAGTAGTTCTCAAAGTGCTTCACAAAGGAGGGTCAGTATCTTTAGACCCATTTTATAGATGTGGAAACTGAAAATTAAATGGCACTTAAATACAAAGTACATCCAATGCTCAAGTGCTTTGTTGAACAGAGATGGATTGAAACACATGGGTAAACACATTCTTGAATTAAGGTCTTAGTAATTATATATGCAGATATTACCACCACCATGAACATCTTTGGAAGGACCTCACCATTGGAGGATCCTTGGTGTGAACACAGCTTTCATATGTTGAATACAATTTTTCCTACTTTAACTTGTGAAGATCACACTTACATGGATTAAGATTCTTGCACATTTTTATTGCTGAGCTTAGTCTATTTTCCCCCTCCTTTGGCTTTCACTGCCTATCCCTTCCAGTGCTTGGATTTATTTCTTCAAGCAAAATGTAATTGACTAGCAAAGGCATTTTACACCACGCCGCCCCCCCCCATGCACACGCCCCAGGCTCCGCCCCCATTTCACCCATTCCCCCGAGCCCTCAACCCACCCTGCCTCTTACTGTCCCCTCCCCACCCTGTTCTGTCCCCTCCTCCCTTTCTCTGCTCACACACCTTCTCTTGTCCCCCAGCACAGTGTTCAGCATGGAAGCGCTGGAGAGGGGAGTGAGAGAAGCTGACTAGTGGGGGAAAGGAGGACTAGGTGGCAGAGGGAAGAGCTAATACATGGGCTTTCTGGTGGGTGCTGGGAACCCACTGGGGTTTTTTCCATGGATGCTCCACCACCACCACCACTCCCAAAGCATGTGGAAATGTGTAGATATCCCAGCATTGCCCCATAGTTTTGCTGACTCAAGCAATTTAGTGTCCTCTGCCAACTTCACTGATTTATTCACTTCCTCCTCCACACCGGGAATATGGCTATTAAATAACACTTGTCCCCATATCAAGCGCCTCACTGGTATTTACTTCTCTCCCCTCTCTGGAGCAGTTCTGAATGAGGAATGCAACTTTTTGCTTCCCATCCCTTAATTAATTTTCCATCCTCTATGCACTCTGGGCAAGCGCCTCTTTATTTTCCATAGTAGCCTCATGTAGGATTGGAGCCAGGACAAAGATCTAGAATCTCTGCTTAAAACAGCCTTTTTGTCAGTGTATGGCCTTGAAACAAGGTGCAATCAGGCACGAGGGCTGTTATAAGAAGAATGAAGACCATACTGAAGATTTGCCTTAGCTGCTTTGTTTGGGAACAACACTGCACAATCATAAATGAAAGCTGCTCCAACCAGGTTAAACATGCTACATCAGAGTCCCACTGTTTCTTCTCTTTGGTAGAGAGGGGGTAACCGAGGGAGTTGGCACATGTTCTGCTGTTTCCATGTATGTACAACATCATTAGCCTTATGGTCCGCTGGCTGGATAACATGCGTGGAAGATGGGTATGAAATGGAAGGCACCCTCAGCTCATGTGCCGTATGGTCGAACAGGAGCAATTTGTCTTGCTTTCTCTACTGTGCCTGTGGCATCTCTTGTCCTTTACCCTGGGCCTGGGGATGTTGATGTTCTGCAGTTCTGGCATGCATTGGGTTACCACACTGACCACTTGTTGCAGCTGTGTGCTCTTTGCCGGGAGAAGAGTGGCTTATGCGGTGCTCCTATGCTATGAAGCACTCCATGTCTTTGATCTTTTTATAGTGATGGTTACTACCCTGAGCTGTTTGCCGATAGATTTTGCTTTCTTTCCCCATGAAGCTGCAGTTAAGAACAGAAGAACATAAGACCAGCCAGACTGGGTCAGAGAAAAGGTCCACCTAGCCCAGAGTCCTGACTTCCAACCTAGCCAATGTCAGATGTCCAAGAGGGAGTGAACAGAACAGGGAATTGTTAACACTTGGTTCAGTGATGTGGTGGGGGCCCCAAAGAGTAAAGCCGATTACCCATTGAAAACTACCGGATGATGGTAAAACAAATGATTTTTATTAAATGAAATGATTCTTTTATCAAAACCAAATAACTTTCAAACGATTTTGAAAACAAGCAATTACCTAATGCTTATACTGGGTGGAAAAACCTAAACTTAGCTATACTTAACTAATTACAAACTTCTTTTATTACAATTCAACTATACCAAATCACTATCTCTAATTCTCTTAAGGCAGCGCAGCAGACAAACAAAAAATACAAAAAACAAAGCCAAAATAATAATAATAAAAATTCCGTCCACAGCCAGCACCTCTATGGTTACTTTAGGGCAGCTGGTGGAGTTAGTCATTAATCGATCTCTACAACTTAACAAATCCTGAGTTTGTTTTCTAACACTTATACTTGGCCTAAATACAACACCTCTACACAACACAAGATTATACACAGTGTAGTTAATAGAACTCAGTTACACTTTACAGAATTACACAGTGAAATTAACACGATTCAACTATTAACTAAACCAATAACTAATATATTTAAGCAATACTTACAAATCCAGCAATGATAACAGCGTAAAGACACACTAGAACTCGGAGCATGCTCAGAACTCGCGCACCCCTATCTTTGACTCCAAGGGTGGGGAGGCAGCCTCAGGGTGATCAATCCTTCAGCCGGGCAAAAAGACACGTGCCCTCAATACACGGAACCTCGCTGAATAAAGGGGTCGAGAGTCTTTTATAACATAACCTGAGATCCGGTACCTTATTAGAGTCTATTCCCTGGCCGGGCCTGATAGGCTGGTAATGAGGTAATGTGCAATATCGCCCTATAGGATTTTTCATGATGCCCGCCTGATGGCCCCGTGGACAGTGCCGAGTGCGGGCATGGTCAGTGTGCATGGCAGTTGCATCTTATCTCCCTATGCCTACCTCCCTACCTTCAAGGACCGGTCAAGAGAGTCTTATTTATCTCTTGCAGCTGTGCTCTATCTTTTCATGCTCACCTCCCTGTTCTTAGATGACTACAAGGTTAAATTCCGTTCACAGAAAGCTGCATTGTGTGCTTACAAATTATGCTTTCCCAGAGTGTGTCAGCGGCCTACGTTTTCTGTGAGGGGCCTTTGTGTGGCAGAATGGGCAATGCACGTGTGAGGCCATGGTCAAAAGGACCTGATCTGCGACAGGGATCATCACTTGATCCCTCCCCTGTCACCCGTTTCCAGCCTCTGAAAAACAGAGCCTAGGGATACCATTTGTACCCATCCTGGCTATTAAGTATTGATGGACCTAACTGCTATGAATTCATCTAGTTCTTTTTTGAACATTGTTAAAGTCCTGGTCTTCACAACATCTTCTGGCAAGGAGTTCCACAGGTTAACTGGGTGCTGTGTGAAGGATAGTTATTTTGAAATCTGTACTCCTACTTTCTTTGGGGAAAAACGCTTATTTTGAAATTGTTATTTTGAGAGTTATTATTTCAAATTTAATTATTTTGAAATAATGTACCAGCATAGACATGCCCTCAGGATCTCAGAGAGGTAGCCATGTTAATCTGTCCTACAACACCTTAGGGTGTATTTACACTGCACTCGGAGCTTGAAATAAGCCACGCAATTTGAGGTATGCAAATTGCATAGCTTATTTCAAGTTAATTTTGAAATAACCCACTGTTCTGAAATGTCCCTTAGAATGAGGTTTAGAGGGATGTCAGAATAGCAAGCCCATTATATTTTGAAATAATGGGATTGCTCAAAAGACACAGAATAGCTATTTCAGGATATGTCCGGTATCCCAAAATAGCTCCACAGTGTAGACGTAGCCATAGAGATTAACAAAAATATATCTAATATCATGATTTTGTGGGCAAAACCCACTTCTTCAGATGAGCAGCTGGACTGGAAAATTAGGTACGCAGAATTTATAACAGAAAAGGAAGGGGGTGGCAGTTACCTGTCAATAGTAGTACTGGTGCTAACGAGGCTAATTGAGTGGGCTTGAAGTGCCCCATGCTTAGATTTTGGTGTACATGAAGTCACAGGCCTACTCATTGTTTCTAGTAGAGTTACTTTCACGTGGTTTAACTTGTACAGTCATGAAGTTGCTCTGGATCACAGCTCTCTCAGAATTGATTTGTCAATTCCCCTAAAGCAAGCAGGGCCTTGGAGATTAGTTCAGCAGTTCTAAGGAAGTTGTTGCTCCCCATGTGGGTGAATTTTTGCACCCTGCATGTGCTTTTTTTCAGCGTTGGCTAAATCTAGAGGTAGAAGTAGATACAAAAGGCCAGTCTTGCAAGATGTCCTTTCATGGAACTCCTGTTGAAATCTCTAGGAGGTTTACATTTCAAGGGTTTGCTGGATTGAACTCTGAGTAAAGAGTTTGATTCTCTCGCCCATGTCACTCAAGAGTGAGGGGTTGATCTAACTTGCATCAGTTGGTGAGTGTCCCCAATGGGAGTCTATATCAAATGGAGAAATGTGCGTTGGCCCCTATGCAGACTGTGGGATAAAGGAAGCGCAAAGGATTATGGGTAGTCTTTGCATATTTTGTGCTACTCAGGTGGTGCAAACGTCAGACGGCACGGGATGAAATGCAATTAGAGCACAGAGAAGGGGCGTGGAGTGGAAAGAGATGGAATCAATACAAAGCACTGGAAGTGTGTTAAAAGGGGAGGAAAAAAAAGAGGGTATTTCCTTAAATTATAAAAATAAACAATAAATTAAACAGAAATAATGCGATAATTATATCATCATGCACGTTCATTTGAGCCGAAATTCAATTTTGCATTTCTGTCTTCTCCCTCCAGCTTCCTTCGCTCTGTGGCTGGTGCTGCTCACAGCTTGTGGAGGGGATGCCAGCCACTGGAGCCAACTTTAATTCCAAATCCAAACACAAGCAATGTTTGTGAGATCAAAATTCCTTTGAGGTTCACCCAACTCCAATTTTACCCTCTCCCTTTAGGGAAAGCGTTTTCTCTTTGAAGCGGCTGTCCTAGTGCATTGTGGGATGCAGGCTTGGGTTCTGCTCTAGGCTAATCGACTCAAGCACGCTTTCTGCACCTAACCCTCTCATTATACCGACTGTGTGTGCAGGCTCTGACAATGTGAAGTTGCAAATGAGGTGATAGGAAGGACTTGGAAGTAGGGCTAGAAAGCAATCTGGTTTGGAATTGCCTTTAAAAAATGTAAAGACCAATGAAAACATTTTTAAAACTAATGAATCCCGACGTTTCAAAGGGCAATTGCAATGTTGATTTGTCTTTCATTTCAGCTTGGAATTATCATCATTATAACGAGGAAGATGGTTACTATCGTGTTATTATTTTTTATTGTTTTCTTGCTGGCATGTGCCACAGGCAGTCCCTGATTGAAAGAAAAAAATCCTTTCTCTGCTAAGAAAGAAAAGAGACTCTATATTATAAGTGAATCATTAAGTTGCAGCATGTTAACTGAAGTAATGGAAAGGATGAGAAAGATGAAGATAAGTTGCTTGGTAAATTAGCTATTTTTTACATTATTTTTACCGATTTTTGTTTCAGTAGCCTTTAGAAGCCCCAACTGAGATCAGTGTCACGCTGTGCTGGATGTTAGGTATAAACACCATAAGAGACAATCCCTGCCCCTGAAAAGTTGACGGGCAAAGAGTGGGTGAAAGACAGATCACTATCACCACGGAATGGAGGTGTTGAGAAATTAAACGTTATGCCCAAGGTGGCGCAGGGAGAGAGTAGCTAGAAATGGAACCCGGGACTTCTGCACCCTGAGATGATCGTGCATACACCTATTGCTGCTTCACACCCTAAGGAACAACCAGTGGTCATAGAGCTTCTCTCTCACCCAGCCCATCCTATTCCTGAGGAGTGTGTGTGTAGGGGATGCCTTCTGTAACCATCTGTAACTGCTATGGCTCCATTGGGAGGAACCAAAGCAACTTCTAAGTCTTATAAAGGGGAGGAGTCTATCGGACTGACTAACAATCAGGCAGAGCATGAGGGGATGACGTTGCTCTCTGGAACTTGGGGGTCTACGGGCCCAACAAGATGCCAGAATAATAGAAGCTGGGCGCCACACAAGTCCCCAATCAACACACCCTCTCAAGTGCTGGACTCGGAGGGGCATATGCTGAGAAATCCTGTCACCAGGCCTTTTCGCTTTCCCCTGTGCCAGTGGATCTAGAGGCTGCCTCTGAGAACAAGTGTCATCCACAGTCCCTGAGAGAGAAGGACAATCCATGGAGAACCAGTTGAGGTGGCAGAGGTCCCATTCCGAGAGCTGTGCGCTCTCTTTCAACTTCTGTGGGTCCTGGCAATGACATGCTCACCATATTCCCTCTCCTCTGCCCTGTTGGCTTACGGAGAGGGCTGGGAGGAGCAGAGCTACTGGGCACAGCAATAAAAGAAGCCATTGAGAATATCACCCAATAATGGCAGAAACAAGACTGTGAGTTTACCACCTAAATCAGCAGAAGAAGCCTGCTGAGGGCTACGGATTATAAATACCTGCTTACGACAGAGGTGTGGGGCCATGGAAGCAACCGTTGCCTTGAGCTGCTCTTATCAGGCGCCTCAGAATTTCTGTCTGTACTTCGAGCACCGTTTGTGTTCAACCGGGTGTCATGTGTTTCTCTTCCTCTCCTCTGTTCCCTGCTACTGACTGGTCACCAGTTCTGGGCCATTTACCCCAGTCCTGTGGACTAAACGCCTGCTGCCCTTCCCCACTGTGCACCCAGTCAATGCCTGGAGCTTTCATACATGCGATGCTTTCCTACCATCTTTGCGGCTGCCTCTAGGGCTAGTTAGTGGTAGTAGTGAATGCAACTGGATGGCAAGAGGCTGGCGAGTACCCCATGTCCTCTCTAGCACGTGTTGTGAGTCAGCTGATGGGATGGATGTTGATGGATCACGATAGGACGTTATCTGTGAGTTGACAATGCGCTGCCATATTACAGCATTCCTGCTACTGCTCTCATTCTTCTCACCATTGGCACATTCCCTTATTTCCATCCAAAGCCCAGTTCCCGCTCCATCACCACTTGGCTTCTAATTTTATAATTTTGCTTTACTTGTATGAGGAAGTGACCCAATGGGTCATGCCACCTTGTTTCATGTACTGAACATCTTTTTTTAATATGTATTTATTTCATAGGAGGTAAAAAAAGCAGCATATTTGAAAGTTTAGTTGAGAATATTTCCACGTTGGTTATCATAGAATCCTAGAGCTGGAAGAGACCTCAGAAGGTCATCGAGTCCAGCCCCCTGCCCAAAGCAGGACCAATCCCAATTTGACTAGAATGAATATCTTGTCCATGGGAGAACCAAACACAACCAGACAATGGAGTTATTCCCATTGAATCCAGTGCCATTGTTGCTGGAGTAAAAGCTGCAAATATGGCCATTTGGATAGCCAATAAGGTCTGGTCTGCACTAATGAAGAAAATCTATTTAAGATATGCAACTCCAGCTACGTTAATTACCGTATATACTCAAATGTAGGCCCATTCATTCTTAAGCCGACCTCCCAAATTCAGAGAGGAAATGTTAAAAAGTCAATGACCCATTTATAAGCTGACTCCAGTGTATAGACTTCCAGACCCAGCTCGTCAGTGTCAGCACGGGCTGAGGGACGTGTAGGTGCAGGCACTAGGATCGCAGTGCAAGGTGAGTCGAGCAGACTATGGCTGGGCTACATTCAACCAAGGTAAAAGACCAGTGGGCAGGGTCCCATTAGCCAAAGGGAGCCATGGGAAGTTTGCTGACCCCCCTGTCACCAGTGGAAGAACCTCTTCATAAGCCGATCCCCGCTCTTCATAGAGGGATTTTTTACCCCAAAAATTTGCCTTATGAATGAGTATATATGGTACATAGCTGGAGTCAAAGTATCTTAAATCACATTTTGGCACCGTCCACACAGCGGGAGGCCAACGGGAGTACACACTCCATCAACTTCCCTTACTCCTCATAGGAGCAGGATTACTGGCGCCAACGGGAGCACCCTCTCAGTTCAAATTAGCGGGTCTTCACTAGACCCACTAATTCGAACCCCGGAAGATCAACTATGGCAGCTTCGATCTCCTCTGTAGAGTAGACAAGCCCTAATCGTGCTATATTTTGAGTATTTTCCTAGCTCATTTACTCACTAGAGTAAATATTGCCTCACTGATTTTACAAATACATTCAGTATTCCCACTTCGATCACAATGGAGTGAAGGTTCATAGCACATGTCAGTAATTCAGGGTAAAATTCATTACAAAAGTGTTGTAATCTCAGGAACAAGCCCTGTAAATTCAGGAAATTCTGAACTCAGATTCAATATAAAAGAAATCCAAACACATGCAGGTATGTAAATGCTCAAGCGCCATATCCAGAGAACTTTTACCTCTTGCCAATAGTCAGGGGATATGGCATTTTAATGTTTGCGGTCCTAGAAGAGAGAAAACTCACTGAAAAAAAGTGATCCCCTTTCGTGCTGAGCTGCAATGTTTGAATTTTTCTGTTGAGCAAAATAGGGAGAAAGAAAAGCTGCCATGTTTCTGAAATGATGTATTGGTTTTTAATTCATTTTAATTTACGTACTAATTAATAGGTTTAGTTGGACTGTATCAAAGAATTCATTCTGTGTTCCAAGTGTACGTGTTGTACATTTGAAAATGCTTCCCTTTAGTCTACATTTTGTACCATAAATTGTTCCCATCAATACTGAGATTTCAATTGTGAAAACATTAGCGATCTGGTCATTTATGCCCATTATTCCCTATTTTCCATCATTTAGTATCAAACTTGAAATAAGCACTCCGCTATTTCGAATTAATTTCGAAATAGCGGTTTGGCTGTGTAGACACTAGTAAAGTTATTTTGAAATAACAGCTGTTATTTAGAAATAACTTTGCTGTGTAGACATACCCTTAGTGTTCAGACACACACAAACCTTATCAAATGCCAACAAATTAAATCAAATCATACATGGAATTTTGTCATTGTGTTCAGTAGAACTATGGTCATGTCTTATTGAACCAGTATTGGAATACCAGACATGTGAACTGTGGATGCAATCCTACCAGCATAGTTGTGCTGTCTACATCTCCTTCCCAATGAAAAGTGATATATGAGTAAAATTTGCCAGCATATTTATATCTACGCTTGAAACTTTTGCTGACACAGCTATGACTGTCAGTGATCAAGACTGACAAGGAGGTAGTGACAGAAGTCCCTAGTGTAGATCTAGTCTGGGATTTGCATTAAGGCTTGCATTAAAAAAAAAGACTTGTGATTCTGTATGTGCAAACTAAGACATCTGAAAGGGGCCTGATTTTCAGAAAACTTGCCCAATACTGTCAGAAAATCAGGAGCCCTTTTAGCAGTGTCGACTTAGACATTAAGACTCACTAATAATTTCTGAAAGTCTTGGCCAATTACCCTTTTAAATCTGACAGCATTGAGTTTTTGCTGCAGAACATGTCTTACGGTTCTATTTGTTAGTAGATGAGTGATTACTTGAATCAAGTATAAGCTCATTTACTACCCATTGATTTTTTTTAACCAAATCAAAAAGCTTGCCAGTTTTGTGCTCAAGAGATTAGCAGAGGCCAGGCTAAAACAAAAGAAAACCTCTCTGCATAGCATCATATCTAGATGAGACTGACTAACATGGAGAG
The DNA here is from genome assembly GCF_052426305.1 of Pelodiscus sinensis. NCBI lineage: Eukaryota > Metazoa > Chordata > Testudines > Trionychidae > Pelodiscus > Pelodiscus sinensis. The sequence continues at coordinate 7,569,656 of NC_143057.1, forward strand.
AGAGATGTGATAGAAATGTAGCCGTGTTAGTCTGGTGTAGCTGAAACAAAAAACAGGACTATGTAGCACTTTAAAGACTAACAAGATGGTTTAATAGGTGATGAACACAGATACAAAATTTTATCTGTATCCGCAACTGTATCTGCAAAAATGAGCTGTGGATATCTGCATTGACATCCATCAATACCCAGTGGCATAGAACATGTAGGAATTGTTCCACTGAAATTAATCTGGCTTTTGATGGGTTCTCTGAACTGTGCTCCTGCACGTTTGCAAAGATGCGTTTAGCCACATGGGTCTCCCATTTTTTCAGCAGACCCGTTCTCCAAATCAATCAGGAGTTTTGCTGAAAAGACTGGGGTCCCTTATCTACCTCACGTTCCTGCCAGAACAAACAAGGAATCAAATCTCATTTCCCTATTGTTTTCCAATTATTTGGATGTGGAGATGTCTTACCCACTTTTTAGGAGCGTAATGACCACACAGTAATCCTCAAATCTTTAAAAGGGTGTGTGTGTGTGAAGAAAGTCAAGAATGAAACAATGGGTGGCAGAGCTGGATTATGACAGTGAGTCCATAAGCTATGTCAAGCATAACTGGCCCTGTACCATAAAATAAGAAGTGTATTAATTTCACAGATATCAGAGGGGTAGCCGTGTTAGTCTCAATCTGCGAGAACAATGAGAAGTCCTGTGGCACCTTATAGACTAACAGATTTATTGGAGCATAAGTTTTCATGGACAAAGACCCACTTCGTCAGATGCATCTGATGAAGTGGGTCTTTGCCCATGAAAGCTTATGCTCCAATAAATCTGTTCGTCTGTAAGGTGCCACGGGACTTCCCATTGTAATTTCACAGAAAGGACATTGAATAAGAATATATAAATAAAGTAGAAGTAAACAATACAATATAAATAAATACACAATTAAAAAAACAGTAAATAATACAATTTCCTGGAAGAGCTCTCCAGAAATTTTTCTTCTGTGTTGGGGCATCTAAATAGAGGCGTTACTTGATTGCATATGCAACAGTACTCTTAGAATATACAAGAGGCAATAGAGGATATATGATGTGAATATTCTACAGTCTTAAAACTCAATTATTAATTTCAATGACACAAATAATACACACAGGTAATAAGTAAACCATCAGAAAATTGTACATGGGTTGTATTTTTCCAATAAAATATTGTATTTTGTTTTTATAGACGGTTATGCTGAATTATCAAATATTGGTACGAAAATTAGAAGCAGGAAGTTTCTATTGGAATCAGTAAAATTAAATTTATATTACAAATATTGAGATTTGTATATCCATACAAAAACAAATCATGTTTTATTAATATATATATTTTCCAACAAAAATCTGTAAATATTGTCTCCCAGGAAAACAAGAGAGGCTATATAATTTTTATATGATTAATAAGAAACATTATCTTCCTTTTCATATAAATAAATGAAAAAATGTTTTATTAATTTTGTTAAGGAAATACAAAGTTTATATATAACATATGTTTACTCTGATTTAATTTTCACTACGAAAAGACAGTGAAGTTTCCCAAAACTCTTGGACAGATGCCAACACAAATATAACAGCTTCAAGAGCAAGTCAAACCTAGTCCATAAGGCAGTCACCCGCAAACTCAATTGTGTGACACATGGCTAAGGCCTGAAGCAGAAAGTGGTATATGCACTAAATTACATAGTTTATGTACTTAGTTATCAGAAGAAAAAGAAAGAAGAAAACAAAGAAACATAGAAGCAAAGGCACTATATGCCTGAGTGTGTTTGACTGTAATGAAAAGATGGCAGCCTTCTGGCTATTACCAGCACATGGGGACGTGACGCATGACATCACTCCTAGGATGAATCCAATATAAATATGAACTTGGTAGGATTGCTTTATGACACAGCCCTCTCCTACTTGACATTTTCCCCAATTTTATCAGCAGTGAGATTATTTGTTTCTTTAAATAAGCTATGAAGGCATTTTACTAGTAGCAGCTGGGCAACAAAACGCTGCCTTAGGAGACTGATAGCAGATTTACCAATAGAAATACTCATTTTACAAGTGGAATTATTGTCTTTTTCTCAACTCTGGCCTCCCATCTATCACTGATGAATTATTTAGTGAAGAGTTAGTATAGCGCCGGGGTAGGCAAAACAGCTGCTGTAGGCCAGATGTGGGCTGCCAAGCTGGTTGACCCGGCACATGGCTGCCCTGCTGCTCCTCTGTCCCCAGGCTAATCAAGACCTGGGATCGCGGAAGTGCACAAAGTCTCCTCCCCCCCCACCAGCGGCAGATGGCACTAAAGGGACTCTTCCCTCTAGGTGATGCACGCCACTGGCAGGATGGAGACAGGGGTGAGAGGCTCACCCTCAGGTCCTCATTGGATAAGGGGTGCATGCGAAGTCTCCTCCTACTGCCAGGGGTGCATAGCACTGAGGGTATGTCTACACTACAGCGCTAATTCGAACTAACTTAGTTCGAATTAGTTCATTTGAACTAAGCTAATTCGAACTAATGCGTCTAGAACTAAAAACTAGTTCGAATTAGCGTTTTGCTAATTCGAACTAGCATGTCCACATTAAGTGGACCCTGAACCGGGCTTAAGGATGGCCGGAAGCAGTGCCGGCAGGGCATCAGAGGAGGACTTAGAGCGTGGAGATGCTGTCTCAGGCTAGCCGAGGGCTGCGCTTAAAGGGACCCGACCCCCACCCCGGACAGACAGTTCTCAGGGGTGCCCCGCTTGCAAACCACTCCTGGCTTGGAGTGCCCGGAGTGCCCACACTGGGCACATCTCAGCACTCGGCCATCAGCCTGGCTGCACTTGCCGCAGGCTGCCATCAGGGGAGAGGGGGTAATTGGGGGCCTGCAGGAGAGCTTCCACCCCCAGAATCCCACAGAGCCAGCCCAGTCCTCCCCATCGGGGGCTCGTACCCCATTCCTCCCTCACCTCCTTCCACTTACCCTTCCCTAGCCCCTTTTCTTGATGTACAAAATAAAGGAAAATTGTGTTCAAAAATGGAATCTGTCTTTATTGAACAAAACTGGGGGAGACTGGGAAAAGGAGGTGGGAGAGGGGAAGAGAGAGGATGGGAGAGGGGAGGGCAACTACAATGATCAGGGGTTGGGAACAGGTCCCATATGAAGAGAGGCTAAAGAGACTGGGACTTTTCAGCTTAGAAAAGAGGAGATGGAGGGGGGACAGGATAGAGGTCTCTAAAAGCAGGAGTTGGGTGGAAAGGGTGCATACAGAAAAGTTCTTCATTAGTTCCCATAAAGAAGGACTAGAGGACACCAAAGGAAAGGAATGGGTAGCAGGCTTCAAACTAGTAACAGAATGTTGTTCTTCACAAAGCAAAGAGTCAGCCTCTGGAACTCCTTGCTGCAGGAGGCTGTGAAGGCTAGAACTGGAACAGAGTTTAAAGGGACATGAGATCAAGTCATGGAGGTTGGGTCCATGGAGTGCTATTAGCCAGGGGGTAGGAGTGGTGTCCCTGCCCAAGGTTTGTGGAAGGCTGGAGAGGGATGGCACAAGACAAATGGCTTGGTCACTGTCTTCGGTCCATCATCTCCAAGGTCCCTAGGGTTTGCCACTGTCGGCAGACAGGCTACTGGGCTAGATGGACCTTTGGTCTGACCCAGGACGGACATTGTAAGCTCAGGGCTCAGGGTCGGGGGTCTCAGTGGACCCCCTTGATTTTCATGCACACCTGCTCCTGGGTGGCCAGGCTGGCAGCTCTCCTGCCCTAGATGGCCACTTTCCTGTGCCTAGTGCGGAGATCGTGGACAAAGTCCACGATGTCCGCACTAGCCCAGGCGGGTGCCCGCCTCTTGCGGTCCTGGGCAAGCTCCCAGGAGCCGCCAGCCTGGTCCCAGGAAGAGGGGGAGTGCTGGGGGGCATCGGGTGACTGGCTCGAGCCGTGCCAGGTGCAGGGTCTGCTGGCTGGGTGCTGGCAGGCTTGCACCTGGCACGGGCACCGTAGCCAGCCCGTGCCCCTTTAAGTGGTCCGGGGCCGGGAGGGGGGCAGACGAGTTTCCCTGGTGTTGGCCAGAGTGGCCACCAGGGAAACCCGGGGAGGGCTAGCCTCCCACTAGTTCGAATTAAGGGGCTACACACCCCTTAATTCGAACTAGCTAGTTCAAACTAGGCTTAATCCTCGTAAAATGAGGATTACCTAGTTCGAACTAAGCGCTCCACTAGTTCGAATTAAGTTCGAACTAGCGGAGCGCTAGTGTAGCGCCTATGAAAGTTAGTTCGAACTAACTCTGTAGTGTAGACATACCCTTAGAGGGAACTTCCAGCTGTTGAAAACAAAGGGTGGTTCTCTCTAGCCATCAGGAGGTTAGGGGGCAAAGATTTCAGGCACTTCCCCACCCCCAGGACAATCAGGATCCATGGGCGGGGGAGCATGAGAAGTTTTCTGGTCCTGCCCCTTCCACCTTAGGTCCCACCCCTTCCAGGGCAGCTCAGGACCACTTCAGAAATCTGTGAACTTCAGCAATTATTGCCGTTCCCTGGTGCAGCATAAGTGTATTTGTGTGGCAAGACGTGTATATTTTTGTCATATTTCTCCTTCTGTGTGTCTCAGATCTCCTTTTTTATTAAGCAATTCTGATAACATTTGAAATGGAGTCAGTTTTTTTTTCTTTTTTAGAGGCTCCTCATATTGTGAGGCCCTAAGCTGTTGTTTAGTCAGTTTATGCCTTCACTTGGCACTGGTGGGTAGGAACTGACTGCCAGGAAAGCAGCTGGCATCCTTCAAGCAGGCAAAACTCAGGATGGCCCAGCCTACTGATACTGATTAGCCAGTTCTGTACAGTGCAGAGAAAATGTCAAGGGGATGCCGTGACAAAGTAATGAAAATTAAATGAGGTTACTGCAAATAAACACTGATTTGACAGGAAACCAAATGAATCTGCTGGCACTAGAGATGGGCAGAGGCCAGATTGGTTTTGGTTTGTATTTTTGTGGATACCCTTTGTATTAGGAGCACTGGTATTGCAAAACCAGAAACAGAGTCAGTCTGCCTCCGTGTGGTCATTGGATGGCTCGGGAGCGGCTGCCCCAGGACCCACACTTAGGGGGTGTTGCCTAAACCATTCAATGGATTAGGTCTAGGGCAGACTGGGGGATTCCCTGGGGGTCTGGGATGGGGCAGAAACGGTGGTCACCTCCCCCACACACTGGCAGCCTGCTCCGCTCCACCCCATCGCCCTCTCCCAGCTGGCTGTGCTCGGTTTCACCATGGCAACAGGAAGCAGCGTGCAGCAGGCTTGCAGGTCACTCCAGCACCCGTCACCATGGTGAGTGCTAGAGGTGGGAGCTGACCCCTGTTGCCACCTCATGCCAGGCCCCCCCAGTAATCCTCTGGCTCGCAAGGCTTGGAGGAGGGGGCTTCAGGCAAGGTGGAGGAATCGGGGCGGGGCTTGGAGAAGGAGTGGAGTGGGGGGCGAGTCAGGGTGGAGCAAAGCTGGAGTGTGGGCGGGGCCTGTGGCACGGAGCTGCCCTGGGCCCTGCACCTAGGGCAGTGGGGGAGGGTTCCCTAGGTCCGGCGCCCCCTGTGGGTGGTGATCATCTGAATCCATGTGACCAAGTCCTCCTCAGAAGGAAACTGGCTCCACGCCACTAAAATGAGTACCAGCTCTGCTGGTTTCACCAGCTAAAGGTCTGTCTGTAGAAGTTTGTGGGTTTGGGCCATCCTTAACTCAGCCCTCCTACCGAAACATGGAGGGGTCGTAAGGAACTGGAGGGCTGGAGGAGGTAGGAGCAACCGAGGAGAGATGCAGGGGGGCCTTGGGAGAAAGGACCTGGAGGAGTTACAGGGGAAAGAAGGAATTAAAGCACTTTGAGATCCTCACGGTCTTGGCCACAAACACATTTTGACTGGCAGCCAGTTTGAATGTAGATGAATGAGTCAGAAGCTGCATGGAAATTCAGACCAGCTCACCACATTGTCCCTTCTTCAAGCTCCTGCCCACGTCTGTGAGGGCAAGGCCCATGATTATGTTTTGAATGAAGGACATTCCGACGTAGGCACGTGGCTCCAGAGGTGGCCTATCTGCTAGATGTGGGGCCATGGTACCGACACTTGACTCCACCTCTTGCAATCAGATGATGACTACGGAGACACAGTGTCCAATTCTAGAGCACGGATGCTGTTGCTGACTGTTTTCAAGAGGAAAGACATGGCCCTCTAGTACAGGGAAGTACTCACAGCCTCTGCAGGTAGGATGAGTGAGGGAAGTAAAGACTTTACTGGTAGAAAGGTCCCAAAGCACTGAAGAAGTGGTTAATGTTTGTCTTGATTTGCTTCTACAGCCTCTAGGGAGGCCCTGCTGTCTTGTGCTAGATGCTGTACAAACATGGCTCCTGTTTGCGTTGTTCTACAGTAGGGATAATAATCCCTGGCTCTTATATCACACTTTTCACCAGGCGATCTCCAAGGGCTTTACAAAGGAGTATCACGTGCTCTACATCACAGGTGTGGAAACTGAGGCACAGAGCGGTGAAATGGTTTTTCCAAGGTCACTAAGAGAGCTGGGGATAGACAACAGGCCTGCAGCATTCATCACACTTCTAGCTGCACACTCCAAGTGCAAGCAAGTTGCTTTTCCCTTGTCTTACCTACATAAACAAATAACAACAGGTAAATTTATATATTTAAAAAAAAAACCCTTCTCAAATTAGTTGCCGCACCGCACACACGCTGCCCTGTGTGGGGAGAATGAGAGAGCAAATTCCAGATCCCAGCTGTGAGTCATATTGCTCAGTGCGCTCCTGGGAAGGGCTCTCCTACTACTGAACGTGGAATAAGAACTTGAATAGAAGACCTCATGAGTCATCCCTGACTCTGCATTAAAGTGAGTCATTGAGTTACACTGCTCTTTAAGCTTCATTGCTTGCAGAATGTGGTGACATCGTAGCCAAATGGTTGCTCCAGAAATCCGACACTTGCTATACTATTTTACAGCCAGCTGATTCACTAAAAACAAATAGATGTTTCAGCACCACGGCAAATCCTGGCTTTTCTCAGGATTCTTTCCTTTACCTGATATCGGTCTCATGTAGCTCATTCAAAGGGCATAGCGCGGGGAGGAGCTGCAAAAATTGCTGAGAGCTCCATGTTTGAACTAGGAATTGTAGCATGAAGAGCATGCTCGACACCTTTTTACGTAGAAGTGCGTGTGTGCAGGCATAAAAGGGTTAATGTTAAGTGATGGTGTGTGTGCAGTTTTGTAAACAAAATGCTGTATTTTCAGGAAAAAAAGAGCCCCCTGTACCATAATGAGCAGAATGCAAATAAAGCTGGCATCTCCAGCCTTTCTGAACATAGAATTGTCATTCAGATAACCATATCATTGATCGAACAAGCACAATTACAATACTTACTGTAGCGACTGCACTGTATACTGTTTTGCATCTTCACAGGGTACTATACATTTGGATGAGGTTTACCTACCTAAAAACTCAGAGACCAGTGAAGGTCTAATGCTTAGCATACTCTGCAACCGACTTCCTCAGTGACCTCGGGCAAGTCACTTAGGGTAGTTTTAGGGTGCAACAAACAGTGTGCTGCCAACATGGGATAAAGTAGCAGGACAGGCATGGCAAGTTGGCAGTTAACTATGGTTAGCAACCCCAGTTCAGTCCCAGGCTCTCTGGTAGGTTTTAATTTAAGCTGCTAAACAGAATTAAAAGATGAGTTACTATGCTTCTCCCTGAGATTAGCTAATCTGAATGAAGAACACACTTTAAAAAAGGAGACATATTCTCAATCTCTCTCAGCTTCAATCTCCTGTCTGTAAACCAAAGAAAATAGCACTTCCCACCTCACAGAGGTGTTTTGCAGATAAATTCATTAGATTGTGAGATGCTGAGATAAATCAGTAACAGAGACAAGATAAATACCCCAGGTAGCTAGGTAAAGATTACTACATTTAGAAGTCCTGAAACTAATGCCCAGATCTTGAAAACATTTACTCATATGCTTAATTTTACTCCTATTAGTGGCCCCATTTCAATGACTGGGCTACTCACAGTAGCACATGCAGAAGCATTTGCAAGTATCAAGGCCTAAAACACTAAGGCCTGGTCTATACTAGACCAGGATGGCTGGTTTAAGGTACACAACTCCAGCTATGCAAAATGCATAGCTGGAGTTGGTTTACCTTAATCTGAACCATTGTGGCATCCCTACGGTGTCAGTAGGAGATGCCTTCAGCATTTGATTTACAGGTCTATACTAGACCTGATAAATCAAATGCTAGAAGGTTGACCTCCAAAGGGTAGATCTTCTCATAAGTATAATCATGCCCTAAAACACCAGTTAGCTCAAGGAGAGGAAGAGTTGGTCCTGAGACACCAGGAAATTAACTGAAGTATTTGTGAACTGAGATAACAGATTTGATATGAAAAGTTTTCCTTAGAATGTAAGAACCCAAATATAGTATCCATGCTGTGTTCATACTTCGGAGCTACTCATACACTGTGGGAAACCTTAAACTATTTAAGGTTTTACTTACTGCTAAATAGATTGATGTATGTAATAAGTGTGTTGTACATTACATAGCTAAGACACAGGGCAATTTTACTCTTGTGGTTACAAAGCTTATTTGCACCAAAATGAAATGTTTCTGACATTTAAAAAATCTACAATGTGTATTTAAGTTTTTGTTTGTTTGTATGTATTTCCCAACTTGAATATAGCTTAAGATTTATTTGTTCTTTGTTTGTTTATTTAGTTAGTTTTGCTGGGGACTTGTTACAATGCTTTCTAAGTCACTTTTCCTTATTGACTTCAGTTTTTTCCACTGATTAACATTAATCATTTATTGAAAAAAATTAAAAGGTCATGAAATTAATTAATTATACTTCTAAGTCATACAAATCAAAGTTCTGTGCATATTCATCAGTCCCAGCAAAAGATTCAGATACTTTACAGAAGCTACAGAAAAGCATATTTTTAAACCAGTTTAGCTGGTGTGGGAATGTTTAAGAGTTCAGTCATTCAGGTATAAAATTGAGCTTTATTGTCTGTGCATGAACTCTGTCATACGTAAGGCCAGGTCTACATTAGACCCAGCAGCTCAGCTTAAGGTACTCAACTCCAGCTACGTAGAATATGTAGTTGGAGTTGGCTTACCTTAAGCCAAGCTTGGCACCGTCTCCACTGTGGGAGGCCCACAGGAGCAAACACTCCTGTAAGCTTCCCTTACTCCTTGTAACTGCAAGTAGTACAGGTACTGACCGGGAGAGGCCCTCAGTGCTTGATTCACCGGTCTATACTAGACCTTCTAAATCAAACGCCAGAACGTCAATCTCCGATGCAGCAAGTAAAGATGTGCTCTGACATACTGCTTGTATCGAAGCCAGTCTTATGAGAAAAGGTGGGAAAATGTTGGCTTTTGGCTCTGTTCCTCTTTTCTTGGACCAAAGAAACTACACAGAGATGGCAAAATAGCTGAAGAAAGCTGTTTAGATAACCAGTCATATGTAATAGATATATTTTGACCTTTCCATCATCTGCTCCAGACCCTCCTATTTGAATCCTGGGCAAAATAATTTGGTCTCTACCCATTTCTTAATAATCTATAGCTCTTTACATTGTGCTCAGTTTATGTGTCTATCATAGTAGAAATCATCCAAAGAATGAGTAAGTGTGGATAACCTTACCCACTCGCGATGTCAGGTATTGAAAATGTCTTTTGCAGCAGTGTAAGGAGACTTGCTTTGCTGCTCCATCTGCAATACCTGCTTGATGAATAAATAGAACATGAATTTTCTTAGGTGACAACTGTATACCACATTGCACAAGTATAACTAAAGGTGTGAAACTGAGGCAAAATTCTGTAAAGACCCTTCTAATTGGATCTAAAGCTGGTATCTATCAATTTTTCTTAAATAGGTTCTTTGCCATTATACTAGCCATGTATAAGACACAGTTAAATCAGTTTCAGGGACAGAGCTGGAATCCTAAGAAAGAGGCACTGGAATGAATTACAGTGCCTCTGAAACTATTGTGAATATGTGATTGTACCACAAGTACGGAAGGCCCTTCCCGCTTTCCTAAAAAGTTCTGGATCTGTCTTCTGGAGGATTCCAGCAAGCCTTGGTCAATGGGGAAAAGCCTGAAGACAGTAAAGTCTTCTTTTTAAATAAAAGAAAACATGTAGAAAAGAATCAAATTTCCTGGCCAAGTGCACGTGGTAAAGCTAAAACACTAAAATACTTTTGAGAGAATTGATTTACTGTAGAATAGTTGCTACTAGTGACACCACAATTTAGTGTCATGGAATCTAGAAATTCAAATTGTCTTATCATCTTGTCCACATTGCTCCTTGCATAAAATTGGCTTACGTCCTTTTGTCCACCCTCCTTTCTGCACAGACACTGAAATGCAGAAAATTCAAATGGACTCCATTATCTTTTTCTTGAAAACTGTTTTGGATGCCAACTAATACTGTCAATAGGGGTGTTCGTACAACAGTGGCTATGGCTCTGTGAACAAATTCAAGGATATTGGAAAGAATAAGATGGGGTGTATAACACTTTGGGATGATTCTGGCCAAAATCTGCAGAAATGTAGCTGCTCTGTGAAAAAGTAATGCTGAAAAGTCAAAAATTCAACTCTACCTTGTGAGCCAGAATCTCCTCTTATTCCTTTTACTTGCATACCACTAGCTCTGAGCCTAGAAACATTTTGTATCTCTACATATATGAACTGCAGACTAAAATTAAGTGTATGTGTACGTTTTGCAGGCATAATCCACAACTACCATCCTAGTGTTAATGCTCATAGTTTGCCAGCATTATATATGCTGAGAGACCATAGAGAAAGATGGGGTGCAGCTGGACATGGGAACAGTAAAACTGCTTATCTGCAGTGTATCAATATGAAATGTGCACATGTAAACCCCCTCTAGACATTTTCAGAATCTCTCAACTTTTCCTAATTTGAAGGGGTTTACTGCTGCTAGAAACAGAGCCATCTAGTGATCAAAGAGAGGAAGTTATCTTTTGTGTCCATGGGGATTTACTGCAAATGTTGATGAATGGATAAGTAAAACAAGAGAACTTGCTCTAAGCAGTAACTACAGATTTCCATGACTAGAAGGTTCCCACAATTTTTAAGCTCCCTGATGCAAAAAACCTCATCCTGTCTGCTAACTACGGAGGGCCAAGAATTCTTAAAACCCTTCACAAACTTGAAATAGAACAATTTCCAACTTGCTAAAAATATCAAAACATTTTTTTTTCTTTGCCAGAAAAGGAATTAAGGTATCTGGATTTCTGTTCATCTGAAAATTCCACTTATCCAAATCCAGAGTGTTTCCCCTTTGCAGGCCTGCTGTGTTAGTAAACCAACCACTAAGACATTCTTAATTAGCCGTTAGTGCCTATATTGGCTTTATATTTCTATAGGGGCTCTGAACAGTTATCTGCAATTATTGAGACCTAATCCCATTTCAACAGCCAAAGAAGCTCAGCAGGACGAATTAAATTGTATTTAATTTGAATTCATCAGCAGTAAATTATGTCGGTGGTGGTTTGAATCCAGTTTTGGTGTTTTAATCAACTCAACATTGTAAGTTGTTTGTTTATTCTTTTTAATAAAGCACAAAATATTAAGGAAACGTCAACATTACTCCCTTCTTCCCCCTATTGCTGTGTTAGTGAAACCTACAGTTCAAAATGGCCCGTCTGTTTAACCAAATACTAGTTTACCCTAAAATTCTGGATGTCCCCCAGGCATTAGGATAAGCAGCAGTGTATTTAAATTCATTTTTGGATTGGTCAGCAAACTGGCCATCGTTTGCACAGCTCTGTTCCTAAATCACTGAAGCATTTGGGAAAATACCAGTTATCCAAATGCAGAATGTTTCCACCTTGTAGCCCTATGTTAGTTTAACGCCCACCGGGACCGAATTATGATGTTCAGAGGCTCTAAGATAAAAAGGCCCATGCCATAAAAATATATTATTTTCACAAAAAGCACACAGAATATATAAGCACAACATTATTGCATTGGCATATATACAAAGGTAAGGTTGTAAAAATGGAATAATAATTTAACTAACCCAGGTTTATAGACTTGTATCATACCCACTCTTAGTCATCTCTGTTCCAAATGCACCATTAAAGACTAAACAGGTATGTTCGAAGGCAGCAATTTTTGACATGCATTGCAGTGAGAAAGGGCTTCTTTAATAATAGCTCCAGTAAAAAGTCTGTTTGGAAACATTAGCTATGATTCACAATTGCCACAATGCATTTTAGTTTGATGTAACTGCACTCAATAGCCTTATGATATCACGGTAAGGCTCCTAGACTTTTATGATTCAAACCTATACTTTGAATTAGTGCATTTCCTAGTTCTAGTAATTCAACATCCCTGCCCAAGGTACTCATTCCTATATGCGCTCCAGGGGAAATGACCATACTCCATTGCGTTTCCTTAGGATTAGAGAAAGAGGAAGTCTTTAGTTTCCAGTGGAAATTTCTCTTCAAGCATTTAGCGGATGGCAAGTTTCTGACCAGCATTCAATATGGTCAGTTCTGTAACTAAGCAGAAGAAATTCAGATAAACCATGAGGGGACAGAGTGAAAATGTCAAAAAGGCACTGAAACTGCAGTTTGCTCATGTTTATCTCCTCTCCTCTTAGTTTTAGGTAGAGATGGTCAAAACTTTTCCATGAAAAAATTTAGTGGAAGGAGAAAGTATCTGAAAATTTGGCACTAACAGCTCAAGTTCAATTCTACACAAAAATAAAAAATATTAACTACGTCTCATTTTTTTGGTTACTGAAAAATCAAATTTTCATGACAATCAAATAGGACTTTTTGGCCAGAACCAGGTCTGGTCCCTGAAGTTCTGTGATTGCAGACGGTGAACTAGTTGGCTGTGTGTGGACCTCTGCCATTCTGATACTCCCTTGCACCAAGTTATTTAACCTCCCCGAGTCTCAGCCTCCATGTATAAAATGAAAGTCGAATTTAGACACCTGCCTCTCAAAGGTGTTGTGCTGATTAATTGTACTGCACTTTGAATATGGCAAATGTTATACAGACAGTTGGGGCCAGTTTTCCAGCTGGTGTAAATCAGCATGGCTCCAAATGTGTTGCTAGCCCTGGAATTGTCCCATTTTGCTTTGTGAAAACAGTTGTGCTTGGTTCCTGCACCACAAGCTCCCGTTGAAGTGACTGCTGAGAAGTGTATTGACACCTCTTTCCGTGTCATGTGTGTGTGATGCTGCTACAAACACACTCTCCAGTCAAATCACCGTGAGGAGTCTCAAAGCCTGGGAAAAGTGGAACTGATTCCAGGGGCTAATTCCAGGCCTTCCCGGAAGGGGAAGGGGAAGGCTAGGATCAATCTGCCCTGCAACAGCTGTGCCTTCCCTCTCTCTTCCTGTCAACCTTGAGGAGATAATACCCTTAGGGAAGGAACAGAGGGAGATTGGTATAGACCCGTCATAGGGAGTCTGGATGTGGGAAGGGAGCAGTGCTGTGATGGCAAAGCCACAGGACAGTGGAGATACCTGGGCAGTCTGTGGTCAATAGATCTGGACGTGTTCCTCTAGGGACATTGGAACAGTGCCCCCAAGAATCTTACTTCAACTGCTGTTGGATTTAGGCCGTGATTTGGAAATGTTTACTTACTGGAGTGATTTAGGAGCCTGTCTCATTTTCAAAAGGGATTTAGGTGCTTAGGAGACAAAAATCCCATTGACCGTCATTCCCATGAGCCTCATGTATTTCATCTTTTAAAAATGTAAATTAAATGTTTTGACTTTTTGTCTAAATGAAATTTTGGAAGTCATTTAATTTTGTTTGAATGTGGAATTATTATTATGAATTACGTTCTTATTTTATTCATTTGAAATTTCCTGTAATACGGGGATTCTGGGCCAACCAATCATATTTGTGTCCTCTGACATTCCCATTCACTGTGCCCTTTTGTTCACCTCCACCCACTGCTCCCTTTACCTTTACTATCTCTGCCTCACCCCACCTTGATTCACACACAACTCCTTCAGAATGAGGAGTGGTGACACGTTCTGCAGACATCTTCCAACTGAACCATGGAAGAAACCCTGCGCCTCTTCCCTGTGCTACAGCCTGCCTCCTCAAACACTGCCATGAGGTGGCTCGAGTGTATCAGAGAGCAAAATTTACCCCACTGTTTTTAATTTATAACCAAAATCCAGTGAATAGAAAAAAACAAAAACAGGGGCATGCTTTCATATTTGCTGAGTAAATCTGAATAGTGAAAAGAAAGAAAAAAAAAGTCAATGCACGGATCTGATTGCACCATGTCAAGGGTTAAGGAAAATGATTGTAGAGGTGCATTTGTAATTAGACAAATTCTTTTATCTCATTCCCCCTGCTAGCTCAATAACTTATATTTTGTCTGTATAGAACATAAATATAGCTGTGGGGGAACACGTACGCATGCTGAACATTCCATACCTGCACAGGTAACACACCTGTGTGGGCTTTTGATTCTTGGCCAACCTCTGTGTCACTTTGAATTCTGATTTTAAGGTCAGAAGAGTCCATTCAAAACGTTGTGTGGTCATCTAGGCTATGTCTACACTGCGATCTTTTTCTGGAAAAAGATATGCAAATTGCAAACTGCAATTTGCGTACCTTTTTCCACTTTTTTCCCCCAGAAGAGGGTTTTATGACATTTGGCCCATCCAAATGGGGCCAAATGTGGGAAAAACCTCCCCTTTCAGAAGAGCCCTTTTTCCTCATAAAATGAGGAATACAGGGCTTCTAAAAGAACATGCCCACTTTTTCAGAAACTGTTCCAAAAAAGTGGACATGTTCCCTGGATGCAGCAGAGTTTTACCAGGATACTGTAATGTAGACATAGTCCTAGTCTCATGTCCTACCTACCACAGGCCGGAGAAGCTCACTCGGTAATTTCTGCTTGAAGTCCAACGTTCTTGTTGCTTTTACGTCTGCTGTTCACTCAGAGATATAGACGTCTGCATTAAGGTTCTGATCTAACCAAAGCCCACTGAAAATTTTCTATTGACTTCACTGAACTTTGAATCCAACCCTACTGAGATTTAGATCAGCATGTTATCTAAGAGGGTGACTAGAGTTTGAGGGGCATGCCATAATGCTTGACTGGGGGAATCAGTTTTGTATTTCTTTCTTTAGAAGTTCTTGTTAATTGTTTAAAACCTCAGAAAGGCTCCTATCATCAAGTTCAGAACCAAATCCAGTTATGTGTTTTCCATCCAGGGTCTTGGTTCACTCCATAAAACACACAGGCCAGTTAGAACTGCCAGATCTTGATCTAAGTTTTCAAGTTCAAAATATTTAGGAGCGTGGGTTAAGTTGAAGATCATCTCTGTTCATAAGATATTTACTTCTAGAAATGAAGGAGGGGGCGGGAAGCAAACTAATATTTGCAGCAGTTGTCATGAGGGTTGGGTTTCAGGACAGCATGCTTAGCTTTAGGCACGTACTGAAATGCTTTCCTGAACCGAGGGGCTTGTGTTCACAGGCGTTTGAAACTGGATCAAATCGAGTTAATCCGGTTTGAAAATGCTTGCATGCAGACAAAGCAATCTGTCACTGGGCGCTAACTCTGCTTTTATGGCAAAATCTGGAGACCTCTTGCAAAGTGGATGAGGGGTTTGCTTCATGTTGAATGAACTCGCTCCTTGGATCTTGCGCATGCAATTGCTCTGATTTTGTGTTCCCAAGAGGACACTTAACCCAGTTAAAAGTGGATGTGGAGCCGGATTTTGCCCATTTGTTCCTGATCCCAGGGGTATTATTATTCTTACCCCACAATTAGACCGGCACTCCAGAATCCCCACGATAGGCCTCACCTGGAGCCTGGCAGACACGCTGGATCTCGATGCTGTTTGCAGACAAAGGTCACTTTAGGAAGCTCTTGTGCCCAGACCTGGAATTAAGGACCTTTTTACGGACATAGCCAGTCAGACGTGCGAGAGGGACCACGACCACAATGCCCACCAGTGCTGATAAAGAGCAAGCCGCTTAGGAGACAGTCCATCAAAATGAGGCCCAAAAGGGGACAATCCAGCAGGTGACCAGTCCATGTGCCGATGAACTGGACAGGATTCGACACACAGATACCGCCTCTCCCAGACGCCATATGGATCCTGCTACCTGCACTCTCCATCCCCTGGATGCCAATGGGCCAGACCCACCAGAGCAGGATCATTCTAGAGAGGAGCTGCCCTTGGACAACCAGGATCCTCTTGGGGTCTTAGAACCCATAAGCCAGACAGCTGGAAAGCCTGCTCTTCTCCTCCTTACTGCAATGGACACCAGAAACCCAGGCTGGAGCTGGAGAGAGACCTCCGGAGGGAACTTCAGCATGCAAGTGCATTATCTTTACGAGTCATTGGTCCTACCAAACTCACAAGCATGCAAAGCATGTCATGGTCTATGAAATCTGGCGTCCTTTCGTAAAATCTGGCCTTTTGTGTGCTTTTACCCTGTATAATGCAAATTTCACAGAGGAAGCATTGGGCAGATTGGCAGTCCTGTCCCAAAAGAGAGTTGCAGGGAGATCACAAGGTTATTTTCAGGGGGTCATGGTATTGCCACCCTTACTTCTGCACCGCCAGAGAAGGGCAACCAGAGAGCAGCAGCTGTAATGCCGGCCGGGTGCCCAGCTCTGAAGGCAGCGCCGTGCCAGCAGCAGTGCAGAAGTGAGGGTGACAGTACTGTACCAAGCCAGCCTTCTGCGCTGCTTCTGGTGGTATCTCCGCCTTCAGAGCTGGATTCCTGGCCTGCAGCTGCCACTCTCCAGCTGCCCAGCTCTGGAGGCAGCGCTGCAGCTCGTGCTGTGGTCACACTCACAGTTTAAAGTGCTGCCGTATCTGCACGGCCACAGCTGTGCTTTACACTTTTGGGCTGTGTCTACACTGGCCACTTATTCCAGAAAATCAGCCACTTTTCTGGAATAACTTGCCAGCTGTCTACACTGGCCCCTTGAATTTCCGGAAAAGCACTGACGATCTACTGTAAGAAATCAGCCACTTTTCCAAAAATACTATGCTACTCCCGTTCGGGAAAAAGTCCTTTTTCCGGAAAACTGTTCCAGAAAAGGGCCAGTGTAGACACCACAGTAGTGTTTTCCGCAAAAAAGCCCCGATCGCGAAAATGACGATTGGGGCTTTTTTGCGGAAAAGCGCGTCTAGATTGGCCACGGACACTTTTCCAGAAAAAGTGGAGTGACGGTAGTTCGAACTAGGAAGCCTAGTTCGAACTACCTAGTTCGTGCCGCGTGTAGCCACGCGGCACGGAGTTCGAACCAGCCGGGATTTAAAAATGGTGGCGCCCGGCTTATGCAAATGAAGCCCGGGAAATTCAAATCCCGGGCTTCATTTGCAATTGCGGTATGCCTACATTACCCTCCTATTTCGAAATAGGAGGGTAGTGTAGACATACCCGAGGTTACATGACATCATATTGGTATATAAAAGTCATTAAAAGGGTGATTTCATTCTCCAGCCCTACAATCTGGCAAACTGATTGTGGCTGTTCTATACAATCGTCCGCCTCAGACTTTGAGCAGGGAAGCAGTGAGATGACATTTGTGGCGTTCTGCTGAAATCTCTCTGTTTTGTGTCTTCATCCTTTCTCCCATCCAATCCCACAGTTTTATCTTTTGTCTACCTGCCATGTCCTGTCTGATAGCCGGACACTCAGCTCTCTGGCGAAAGAGCCGTCTTTTTTGTTACTTGTCCATAAAGTGCCTGGGATAATGGGTTTGAAGTGCCTAGCTAGGGCCATAATATATCTATAAAATAATCACTCTTTCACCATAAAACCTACCTTCCATACTGGCTGCAGTCTGTTTATGGCCGCTAAATGTGAGAACTTCATTTGTCTCTTAACTTTATAAAAGGTTTGTTGGATACATATTAACTGGGGTCTAATTTTATCATCTACACTCTGTGTATGGCCTGAGGGGCGGAGTATGGCAGCCCTCCTAGAAATAGAGTTGGGAAAGAGAACTGGATTTCTTCTGTTCAAAATGCCCAAAGGAGACCTTCAGAGACTAAAAATACTTTTGAGACAAAGCCAAATTGCACAAAGGATTAGCTGAAGATGCATTCCGAGCTGCTTTGTGAGAGGATCTGAGTGGGGGAAAAATGTATTTATCAGTTTTTCCCAAGCTCCAGCTGAATAAAATAGGTTTCTTGGTCTCCACAAAATGCTGCACATGCCAATGTTGGCAAACTCTTCTTTCCTTTTGAATATGTACAAAGTTAACAAGCTCATGGAACAAAATGTGTGAGATGCTGCCAGATCCTCTGCTGGGGTAATCGAGCATCATCTAGCTGAGGTTATAGAGACCCGATGCAAAATAGAAACAGCTCAGCAAGGGTGCAATGTAATTGTTTGATGGAAACTTCAGTTCTAAAATGGGCATGAACTCTGACACGCAAGCTGAAGACTTTAAAATGGGTCTAAATAGGCAACGTTATAGTTGCCTATGGAGAGAAGGCTCAGAAGCTGGAAGAAAACCTAAGAGAGTTTTCCGATCCTTTTAAAAGAGAGATACAAGGGCTAGACCGGTTTCTTTCCTCCTCTAGCATACAGTGACCTCTACTCTGCTCCCTTCTGTAAAGAAAGGGTAACCCTTTTGAAGTATTGCTATTACAAATAACAGCTGATATTGTGCTCATCTTTCATTTAATGATGGCAGAATGAATTGACAAATGTAGGTAGGTGAGCTAGTGAAAAAGATGCCACAGGATATAGCAAAATAGGGGGTTTTGTTACTGACATTTTTTGGGGAGAAGAGGAGAAGTTTGAAGAAAACACTGGATACTGAAAAATGTTTTGGTTTTAAAGCAGGCCAATTTTCAGTAAAATGTTGGGTTTTGATAGAGCTTTTTGGCTTTTTTCAATGTCAAATTTTTTGGTAATTTGTTTTTACCAAAAATGTTTTTGTATTGAAAGCTTCTGCTTCTTATTTCAGTTGTGCTCATCAAAATTTCTCAAGAAAATTAAAAAATGCCCATAAAATATCATGTCTAAAACGAACATAAACTCTGTGATAGACCAGCTGAAAATTTTAAAGCTATAATTGTCTAAAAAGACTTTGCATAATCTTTTTATTTTGGTTGAAAAATTATGTTTTCTTGGGGGGAAATGCTTTCCTCCAAAAATTCACTGGCTCTACACTCTACACTTCATTTTACAAATGGAAAAGTTGAGGTACAGTACATAATTGAATTGGCTACATTCACACTCTTTGAATCTTTAGTTGAGAGGGGAGCAGACCTTGTAATTTCCTGTTTCCTTTTTTTTGTTTAGTTTTTGAATAGTTTTATCCTTTTGCTTCTGTTTTAAAACAAATATTCCTGTATTTTAAACTGAAATGTTGTTTTGAAACAAAATGTCCAAATGTTTCAAAATAAAATAGGCAAAACAAACAATTAATTTCAATTTGTTTCACTTTTTTTCTGGCTGAAACTATTAAACAAAATCAAACCATAGTTTCAAATAATTTGATGCCCTGAAAAACACATTTTTCAGAGAATTTACCAATCACCAGGGGGAAAAGAATCCTTAAGAACCTTAAAATATTGTCTATAATAACAATACAGGAGAGGCAAAAGTAAGCCCTAACAAGAATTCAGAGTTGGTTAGTGCTGTGGAAGGGAATTTAGGAAGGATATTATAATTCAATAAATGTCTTTTTAGAACAACTGTCCATTGCAAAGGAGGACAAATTTGGTAGCTGAATATGCAAGATGGAAAAATGACTTATTGCTCAATTAGTCCAGTCAGCTTTGTTTTACTTGTGAAACTTGATTTGTAGGCACACGTACTAATGGATGAGTCAACTCTTAGTCTTAATGCTTATATGAAAACAGAAATAGACTTTGTTTACAGGCATGTTGGATGTTCTTATTGTACCTCAGTCATTTCAGTAGACAAATGCAAGGAGTTTCCATTGAAGGCATTCCATCTGTTAACATATGGAACTCACATTGTGAATTTACTAATGAGTATCATTATTGTATTATGTAGTTATTTACGGTTTGAAATTGTGTGCTACTGAGCTGTGTGTTCACATGGAAATATAGCAAATGCATTTCACTCATTAGGCTCATGATTTATTACAAAGACTACAGTCTGAGTTGTTCACTTCCCATCTACTTCAGTTCTGGAGTCGCAGCAGCAAACGGAATGTACATTTATGCACAACACATTTTTGGAAAAAAAATTGTGCATAATCGATATTCTGAAGGGCATGGCTCGCCATCTTCATTTGTTAAGCAAAGGCTCCAGAGAATTTGTTTTCAATAGTAGACAACCAGAGTCTTGTTTATGTCCATTTTAGAATGAATAAAACAATGTATAATAAATGGAAATAGACCTGTTTCATGAAAAAAAAAAACCCTGAATGCCCCAAATGGAAAAATTTTGATATGCCATTGTGGTCCCTCATGGAAGATGTAGTTGGGTAGTCTCCTATCCCCATTCTCCTCTATGGGCTGGGCTTCCAAACTAGACTGCACCTCCCATGATGCAGCATGACAAGGGACTCCTATGAAGCACCACTTCTCCTCATAGTTATGGTAGAAGGGCTTTTTGTTTTCACCGAAAGAGAGAGAGAGAGAGAGAGTGTGTGCGTGTGTGGGTGCCCACGCACCCGCCTTTTCCATTCTCCTTTAATACAAACCCCGCAGTGTATCAAAGACCATCCTTCCCCACGCGGAAATGGTGCCTCTGAGGCTCAACTACAGACTTGGCTCAGAGCCACCATGCAGCTTGGATTCAGAAGTTCTGATGAGTTTGGGGGTTAAGCTTATTTCTAGTTACATGCCTCAGTGTTTTCTTGTTAGTGGGTTTGTAGCTATTGACGTGAATGAGCACCGGTTCTGAAGAATGACCCTCAGGCCTGGCGGGAAAGGAGGGATTTTGGGCAGATCGAGGCTGGAGGCATGTGTGAGGGGCACATGAAAGAGATGTGCCTTCCACACCATGTTCCTCTATTTGCTGGATCCTACAGAAGCCCCCCTGTGTGTGCTCCATGGGGCCTGTCTCCATGGCTGAAGGTGGATTGAGGTGTGAAGCATAAGGGCAAGTATAAGTTACCTGTGAGCCCATTGGCTTGAAGTGCCTCTCATATTTATCTCCTCACAGCTGGCTGTAGCTGGTGGGGTATGGGGAGGCAGTGCTGAGACACAGGCACTGTGTGGGTGTCAGGCACTGAACCCTCTGATGATACCAGGGGGCCGACCTTGCGACAGAAACTCAGCAAGTCTAAACTCGCAATTCTCTCTACAGGAGTAACCTGTGCTGGGGACATCCTGGCCCTGAATAGCACAGATCCACCACAGCAACAAACATATTCAAACGCACAGTCTGCTGTGGAGCCCTTGCTTAATCAAAAGTATGGAGATAATCGGGTTGTGAATGATGCATGGGGAAGATGCTCAAAAACTCAGGGTACGTCTAGACTACAAGCCTCTTTCGAAAGAGGCTTTTTTGAAAGAATCTTTCGAAAAAGCCTCTTTCGAAAGAGAGCGTCTAGACTGCAACCTGTTCTCTCGAAAAAGTGAGCCGCTTTTTTGAAAGAGAGCACCCAGGCAGTCTGGATGCTCTGTTTCGAAAAGGCCCTGTTTGCATTCAAGAATGCCTTTTTTCGAAAGAACACTTTCGAAAAAGGTGTTATTCCTCGTAAAATGAGGATTACCGCCATCGAAAGAAAAGCCGTGTTCTTTCGATTTAATTTCGAAAGAATGCAGCTGTAGTCTAGACGCAGGTGAAGTTTTTTTGAAAAAAGGCTACTTTTTTCGAAAAATCCTGCAGTCTAGACACAGCCTCAGAGGGTATGTCTACACTGCAACACTATTTCGAAATAACTAGTGCTATTCTGAAGTAACTTAGTCCACGTCTACACATCAGGCAGTTATTTTGAAATAGTATCAAAATACTGTCAAGCTGGAGGACTTGTTACTCTGATTCCTGTAGCCCTCATTGTACAAGGAATAAGGGAAGGTAAAGAAAGAGTGCTCTATTTCAAAATCAGTGCCGTGTAGACGTTCCCTCTTTCGAAATAAGCTATTTCGAAATAAGATACACAATTGACATAGCTCAATTTGTGTAGCTTATTTCAAGTTAAGCCCTGCAGTGTAGACGCACCCTAGAGAAACAGAGGGAAGACTTTTTTCTGTGTTACTTTTGAAGGAGAGGTAGCTACTGTCGGCTGCTGTACCTCTTCTCCAACATCTTTGCGGGAGAGGGATGTATGAGAGGCAGAATCGTCCAGATGCTACGGGTCAGGTGATCTAGGTTTTACATCACTCTTGTGCCACCATGACCAAGTGACTTTACCACCCTCAGCCTCTCTCCTCCCGGTGTTTGTTGTTCAATCAGACTGTAAGCATAGACTGTCTTGCTCTGAATTCATATAGCGCATAGCACAATGAGACTCTGATTTCAGTTTGACTGTAGGAATTTACTATCATCATGATGTGTAGCTAGGCTGTATAAAGGCTCTATGGTACTGAAATTACAATGGCTTGTGATGATGTAGTGGATATGTTTAGTGTAGCAGCGAGTGGTAGATTTTCACTTGCACACGAGGTACATTAAACAGCATTGAAGGGGTTAACAAAGGCTTTTCCCTCCTAAGCCTTAATTAAGCAATAATGTCTCAGAATAGCCACTTTGTCTAGGTGAATGAAAGCAGTGGCCAAGGGGAGAGGCAGTGAAGCGGTACTTGAAGGGAACCTGTTTGTTACAGAGCATGCCCAGTATACCTGGAAATTGTTTGCACTGTATAATTATATAATAAAGTGACTCAGAAATCTTGCTCACCCTTGACGAATACTCAGCCAATGCTGTCATTTTTTTAAACACTTACGTGTATTCTTTTCTGCTATTCTATTATTTTTCCATTCACTCATGTGCTACTATGTAGCTTTTTAAAGTAAATAATAAAACCCAGGTCTGAGAGAGTGCTTTTCATGAGTAGATCTCAAAGTACCTCATAAACTAGGGTGTTTATTTGCCTCAATTCCCCCCGTTCTAAAATGGGGAACTATCTTGTCCACCTTTGTCAAACGGATCATCCTCCAAGGGTCAGGAAATCCTTAGGAAGAAGTACAATGAATTCTACTTCTCAGCAGTGTTGAGTCATTCATTAATGCTTGGTAAGCAGTTTTGAGAACTTGAAAGGCAATAGGTAAGCACAAAGATTTTCTGTTTGCTTGGCAAATATAGAAAATACAGAATCTAAAGAAATAGTAGGTACTACAAATGTAATGGGGTTATAGAACACACATGTGTGTAAGAAACACACATCTCATCCCCTTACTCCATTACTCCTATATATTTGTATGCTAAGATTTTGAAAGATCATTTACATTGTTGAGGTGCCCAATTCCCTTTAATTTTAATGGGATTGGAGTGTCCCAATCCCTTAGGCAACTTTGGAAAATCTCAGCCCTACTGTTTCCTACACAGAAGGACTGGAATATAGTTTAGAGTTTGAGCCAGGTTTCTTGCCCCTACTCACAAAACAGTCGCCATTTGTTCCTTTCTAGACTCATTACGTTCATTTTCCACTTAATTCATCGCCCCGTCCAAACCGTTCCTTTATCCTCTTATTAGGCAATTACTATTGTCATTTCCCTCAACACCCCCAGATTGATATAATATGCAATACAGTACAATGATGAAGTTTTTGTTTAAATTGCTCACCTAGTACCAAAGTGACCAACCAGCTTGTCCTAAAACCATTTGGAACACAACCCCCTGAAAAGGAATTTGATGCAGATACTTTGTGTTATAAACATTTTCCTATTCCTCTTCTGTCTCTGCTCTGCATTTGGTGTAAGTTACCTATAGTCACCTCTGCATCAGCTAATATGTACATTGGCCAAACCAGACAGTTTCTCTGACAAAGGACAAATGGACACAAACCAGACATCAGAAATGGTAACACACATAAATCTGTAAGGGAAAGTTTTAATCTACCTGGACAATCAATCATGGATTTAAAAGTAGCCATTTTTCTACAGAGAGATTTTACTATCCAATTACAGAGAGAGACTGCAAAACTGGAATTCATCTACAAATTTGATACTCTTACCCTGGGCTTTAATAAAGACATTAAATTATTGGTGTACTACAAAGCCAAATTCTCCTGCCTTTAACATCTTCATTTTCACATCAAAAGCTATGAATAGGACATATCCAGCCCATTTAATTAGCCACATTAATAGGGTTCTACAATTGAGAGGTAAATGCTTTTTGCTGTTATATATCTTGGTTTCTGTTATTTCTATCTACTCCAACTCATCTGATGAAGTAGATTTTACCCATAAAAGTTCATGATTCTATAAGTCTCTAAGGTGCCAGAGGACTGCTTGTTGTTTTAGTCGTGTGTGACTCTGATTTCTTCTCTCTGTTGTATTCAAGGATTAAATATTCAGGGCCAACATCTCTTCTCACAGCAACATAAGTCAGGTGTATCCCCACGGAGGCCAATGAGAATTGAGCCACCAATATTAAAAGTAAGAGCTCTAAAACTGCTTTTCAAGTGTGTGAAGGGATGGAGGTTACTATGTCCTCTACTTCAAACTATCCGGTTTTGTGGGTTTTTTAACCAAGATATTATAAGTTTTCATTTTTTTCTTACAAACAACCCTTAGATCCTTTTCTCTTCATTTTAATCTCATGGGAAGCAAACGAATCACATTTTTTACATTGCTTTACTGCTTATCCCATATGAATAACTACATCAGTGATTCAAAATATTACATTTTATAATAGTGTACAGGAAGAGATCTTGCGGGCTAAAATTTCAATTAGAAACCCAGCTCCCATTAACTTCCAATGACTTCCAACTGCCCTTTGTGTGTTTGAGGAATCTGCATCTTACAGCATTTTAGGCCATCATTTGTGAAATTCTGAAACATTTTTTTTTAAAAGTGATGAAATAAAAGTATGTGTATAATGTTGGATCTATAGTACAATGGTCACCATTAAAACCCCTACAATCACCTCTGCTTGTACATATAGCAACATGTTCTCATACATACACCCAGTATCTGTCCTATTGAACCCATAATAGTGCTTTGCTATTCCCTGTGCTAAGGACATGTTAAGTATAGTGAGGTGTGTGTGAAATTCAAATGTCTGAAGAGATTGTTTAATGAAGGTGTATTGGGTACATCTCACTTCTGCCCTCAAAGTGTGCTGAATTGTGATTGAAAAGATGCAGAACACTTGTGAGAACACTTTGTATTGGAATACATTTGGAAAGATGGAAATGTAAAGCTTTGAGCAGTGACTGAAGTGAAAGGAGAACTCTGCCACAACTGAGGCCAGGTCTACACCGATGGAGAACATGACTTATGTAGCTAGAGTCGACATACATTGCATTGATTTTCTGGGCCAGCCCCACAGCTCCCATCAACTTCCCTTACTCCTCGCTGTTGCAAGGAGTACAAACACTGTCACAAACAGTACCAGCACAGACCGGGTGCCCTCAGTGTTCAATTTAGTGGGTCTTTACTAGACCAGCTAAATTGAACCCGGAGGATCGATAGCCAGAGTGTCGATCTTCCAACAAGTGGAGAGGTGGCCTCAAATAGACTCCCAGTAGAACATCTAAAGAGAAAGCAAGCCAAAAAGACTTAACTCTTCCTAAGTATTTAACCCTCAGGTTCAGCTGTTCAAGCTCTCCCTTTGTAAAGCTCTCCTTGACTTAGGGTATGTCTGCACTGTAGTCATGTGGTTTTATTACAGCTTGTGTAGACATCCCAAAGTTAGCTTTAACCTAGCTAGCTCAGGTACCCCCTTGGAATTCTGGGTCATAAGATGACAAGCTTGCACTGGAACCTGTGCTACTGCATCTTGGGTGGTCTGGTTCCCAAGCTAGCTAGATTAACACTGGCTGTGATGTGTCTACATGACCTGCAGTCAGACCCCATTAGTGCAGTATAGACATGCCCATAGACAGACGCAGGCACGAAGGAGGTGGGTAAGGAAGTAGTGACCTGACAACTACTTTCGGCTTTTCTGTTCTTCTCTTGGCTCCCATTGTCTTGAATGGGAGGTCTGGCTACTCTATTATAACATGTGAATTATTGACTATGGCTGTGGTTTTTAGCAGTGCAGAATGATACGTATTTTCATTTAATAAGGCGATATATCACAATCCCTACCCATGTACTGAAACCAAATGCCCTCTGCTGGCCGTGGATTCACTTTGTTACCGGCATTTATCAACATTTTTTTCAGTGTAGTTGGATTACTGGTCATAGTGCCATAAGCGATTGTAGCTTTTAACTCTGCTTGTTCATGCCAATGAAATATGGTGAACTGCCGGTTGTTTTGTGTGCCATATGTTTCTCCATGCAGCATGTCACAGGGAAGAAAAAATGATTTGTAGTACAGAGTAGCCTAGAGGCCTTAACCAAAACCAGGGTTTCTCCTATTGTGTTAGGAGCTGTGTGGCAGTTACATATACTCACAGTAAGACAGTCCCTGCTCTGTGGAATTTACAGTCTAAGTAGGCAAGCATATCCAAGGTGGAAAAAAGATGTATCATCACCCCATTTTACAGAGCTAAATTAATACTTCTGAGAGCCTGGGGCTATCAGATTTTTGTGGGGTACCCTAGGCTCTATGGTAGGGCCAAAAATGAGGGTTTCAATGTGTGGGAGGGGGCTGTGGGTTGAAGTGGAGGGGGTGAGGGCTCCACCTCTCAGATGGGGATGGAGATGAGGCTGGAGCCAAGTGGTTTAAGTGTGGAAGTGGGCTCAGAGAAGAAGGTTGGGATGGGGTCTGGCATCTGGGAGGGAGTTGGGGTGCAGGAGAAGGCTCAGGCTGGGGGCAGGTTTTAGAGTACAGGGTGCTTTCCTGAGGCAGCTCCCATTTCATAGTGGCAGAACAGGTGGTTCCCTGCTGCTTGCCAGGCCCTGCAGGCACCACCCCCAGAGGCTCCCATTGACTGTGATTCACAGCCAATGGGAGCTGCAGGGGTGGAGCCTCAGTCAGCAGCAGTGCAGGAACAGAACTTCCCAGTGCTCATGGCAACCTGGCTCCAGCCTGCTGTGGAGGAGGACACAAGGTCTTTAGAGGCCACAGACCAGACTCCAGGCTAAGGAGATCTCCCTTAGTCCAGGGCTACAGCCCCCAAAACCCCTTTCTTAATCTGGCCCTGTTTACAGATAGGGAACTGAGGGCCTGAGAATTTAAGTGATAAAATAAACACGTGGCAGAGCACATTATTGAACCCAGACGTTGTGGATTCCAGTCCAGTGCATTCACAACAAGATGGTTTGTTCAATCTAACATGCTCTTGATGAATAAGATGATTGTAATGAAATGGTGCACAGCATGCAAGATAACTGGGTTCACATTGGGAGAAGGTAGCCATACTGGAGCCAGCTGTGAATACGTAATGTATATTGTCCCCTTCGATGTCCTTACCTTGGTATGCACACAACCTCTTTGCCTGCATCTTATTATAGGATAGGTACATATTGGGAGAAACGCGTTTTGCATGCTCTTCCTTCCTCTTACGGAAAAAATATAATTTTTTCCCTTCCACCAACAGTATTTGGTCCAATGAAAGATATTTTCTCACCTACCTTGTGTTTCTAATACATACTTGTCAACTTTTTATTTCCCACCTGTTCTCACTTGGTGCCATTTTGATCCATGTTAGCATAAAGCTACATAAGAACAGCCATACTGGGTCAGACCAACAGTCCATCCAGTCCAGTATCCTGTCTGCTGACAGTGGCCAATACCAGATGCCCCAGAAGGAGGGAACACAACAGATAATCCTCATGTGATCCCTCCCCATCACCCACCTCCAGAGAAACAGAGGCTAGGTACACCATCCTTACCGGTCCTGGCTAATAGACATTGATGAACCTAACCTCCATGAATCTATCTAGCTCTCTTTTGAACCATGTTAAAGTCCTAGCCTTCACCAAATACTCTGACAAGGAGTTCCACAGATGTCCAATTACAGGATCAGGGCAATCATGAGATGACAAAGTGATAATCAGATGGCATCTGATAAACTCTTTTACGGGATGGAGACTACTATGGAAATGAACCCTCTGAGAGAGCTGATGGGGAAATGGCTTTCCTGTCCATTAAAAATGGTTGAGATTTCAAAAAAAATTAGAATCAGTTTAAAATAGACAATAGCCCACTCACTAAGTCACTCACCTAGGGGGTGGGAAGCCCTGCTCCAAACCAGGCAGGGCAGTGCAGGAATATAAACATCCTTGGTGTCAACATCATAACCACTGGGGCTATTGGATATTATTACAGGAAGTGGTGGTTTATGATTCGTCCCCTCCAATTCCAGTCTGGAGAAAGTTTCCATTTTGTCCGAAACAATTCCCAACCCGCGCTACAATCTAGTTCTTGTATGCAACACTTCTCTCTACTGGATGGAATGAGAATCAGGCAGCTGATTAAATACATTAAATACAGCAGCAAAAAGCAATAGCTGTTTTGGGAACAGGAAAATCTGATTTCTATCTGCACTGTTGTTATGAAGAACCAACTGTCCAGAACGAAGGGGCCCTAGATTTGTTACGCTGTCAGTATTCAATAGTACGCCTTTATGGAAATTGGTGGTATGTTCTTGCGTGGGTGAAGTGTATTATTTAATTATTGTTTACATTGATAGGAATGTTTTGCAGTCAAAGGCTAAGAATATGAAAATACGAGTCACTGGAATAACAGGTTATGGAGTTTTTATGGCACCGTCTTGCAATATGAGACATGTAAAGACAGGTGCCAGAAAACTGTATAGTACAGCCGAATGAGGGAGGTACTTTCACAGGCTCGCTCATATCAAACATACTTCAGCCAGAGATTTTGTGATTTATGTCAGATATATAGAATTCCGGCCCCAATTCTGATGTACTCTGTGTGAGTGCAGGCATCTGTGCAGCTGGATCCATTTGCAAGCTTGTGGCCTCGCTCAGCATGTCAACGGGGCTTTGCAGAGCAAAGACACAAATCGGTGCCGCAATGAGACTATAGCACACCAATTTGGTAATTCCCTCACGGCCGGCAGAGCCCTGGGTGGGAGCCCCGTTGGTTTCAGTGGGACTATGTGTGTGAACATATCTGTGTTGCCTGCACAGAGTCCCAGTGGACACAATGTGAATCCAATTCCAGGGTCAGGGCAATCGCTTGGGTCCCTGATGCATGAGATGACAATGTGATGATCAGATGGGGTCTGATAGACTTTTTCCCTGGGATGAAATAACAAGCAGCAGGGCCAACAGCTTTCAAGGGACCCTGACAAGGTGTGTGTGTGGGGAGGAGGGGGGGCAACTCCACATCTTGGAAGGGAGGAGGCCTCGGGAAGAAGGGGCAAGGTCAGGAGCAGCCAGCCCTCGGTGCCAGCCGGATAGCAGAGCTGTTTGCTCCCCCATCCCGCCAGCCCTCAGACCACTCAGACCACATGGTGTGGTGCTCCGGCGGTGAATGAAAGGCCCTGGATCCGGCTCGCTGGCAGCTTCTTGCCCACCCCTGAGCTAGTAGGATAGGCTGTAAAAAGAGGAGAAAGGGTTGGGTTACTAAAATAATGCTGTTTATCAAAAGGACTGCCCCTCCTGCGCCTGGTTCAGAGGGGGATGTGTCTGCACGATTTCACTGGAGCTCAGCCAAGTTAGGCCCGCTGACGATCTGACACACATGTGTTTAACTTGCTCCAGTCCCAGGAGAAAAATCGATGTAGCGGGGCAAGGAATTCAAGCCACCCAGTCCCCTAGTTCTCCACTCTCCCTAGTATCTAACCCTTCCTTCAGCAGCACTGACTGACCATGGACATTTTGAATTGAATGAGCAAAGGATCCCATTACGATCCGTCTGCAGCCAGCTCCGCAAGGGGTTAACTGACAGGGCAGCCTCTCAGACATTATACAGTGCAGAAAGAAGAAGCATTAGACAGATGCTGCTGCAGGCACATAACAGGTACTAGCCAGTATTTCTTTAAGCTTTGGGCACAAAGCCAAATTTAAGTAATTCTTTCTTTAGGCAACTATACTGTGCGCCAGCCAATTATTATTATTTTTTTTAATTTATCAAGCTGAACATACTTAACATGTACCATATATTTTTTTTTAGTGGGGAAAGGCAACCTTTAAGTGGCTGGGAAACCAAACAAAAATAACAGCTTGATATGAAAGTGTCTGTGCGATTTGGAGATTAACCTCCCATCTTTTCTCAGTGTCAGTCATCTGTCTTCTCTTTTGCTTTTGTTTGTGCTAATGGCTGCACCCTTTGGTGGAAACGTTAATTATTTGGTGGACGTGGCTCACGATTACCCATTTGAGGCTTGACCTGGGTAACCTTGCAGAAACACAATGCTGTTCAGAAGGCCTAACAGAGTAGTAAAGGTGCTTTGCCAATTATTTGTCACACAGCATGGCCCTGTGGTGAAAGCTCTCGATGAGGATTTTGGAGTCAGGGGTTCTGTACCTCACTCTGTTGTCTTCAGTAAGTCTCTCCCATGTCTGATGAAGACTGGTTGCCAACGATATATTTTCAATTGGGGTGTAATTTTTGTACCTGCTTAGTTATATAAGTACAATCTTTACTGTAGGTGTAGTTATATTAGTATAAAAGTACCTCACACAGTTATGACGTATTCCCCTTCTCCATGAGAGTAACTCTTCTGCTTTGATTTATGTTGCGAGAGCTCCATCTGCGGCAGGGATTTGTATTTGTTAACTATACTGGTATAGATAAAGTGGTGCCATTTTGGGGTAGAGACATTTATATTGAACACTCTTCAGAGCAGAGGCTATGTCTGTACCATGAATAGATTTGTAAACCAGTGGAACTCCTTGCCAGAGGATATTGTGAAGACTAGGACTTCAACAGGGTTCAAAAAAGAGCTAGATAGATTCATGGAGATTAGGTCCATCAATGGCTATTAGCCCGGATGGGTAGGAATGGTGTCCCTGGCCTCTGTTTGTCTGGAAATGGATGACAGAAAGGGATCACATGAGGATAACCTTTTGAGTTCTCTCCCACTGGGGCATCTGGTATTGGCCACAACTGGCAGACAGGACACTGGGTTGGATGGACCTTTGGTCTGCTCCAGTCTGGCTGTTCTTACGTTCTTAATGCTTGGGCCTTTGGTGAGCTACCATAGTAGCAGTGAGACTGATACAGTTACCCAATTCTCACAAGTGGACTAGGTTGTGTTTAAGAGCTGGCTGCTGCCACTCATATTCTCAGAGAGTTGCAGCTCCCTTTGACGATAATCCCATTGACCTCAGTGGAGCTATTTGCGGGGCGGAGGGAGGTAGTTCTTATGACTCATTGCCATGTTTGGTTGCCCTTTGCCTGGCTGCACTCATTTAACTGAGAGCACTGCTGGCATGTGGAACAGTATAAAGCGAATAAGGGTATCAGACACTGGGAGGAGGGGCTAGAATAATTTGTATATTAGGGGTGTTGAGAACCATCTGTAAAGCTTCTACATACTGGCAACCACTTCAAGTCAGGGAGTGTGGCCATACCTCCAGCACCCGTAGTTCCAGCACGTATGGGCACTGGCCCCGAGAGAGGTGCTGATCAAAGTTGGTAAAGCTGGCGATATCTGCCCCTCGGTTTTGACATGAGAAGAGGGTTGGAAGAAGGTTTGTTTGATCAGTGGTTGAGACGTCTCACAATCTCATCCTTCGGCCAGGTCTACACCAGCGGACAATTCAATGCCAGATACATAATTCCAGCTATGATAATTGTGTCACTGGAGTCGACCTACTTTATATCAATTTTCGGGGGCCGCTCCACGGTAGGGGGTCAATGGGAGTCTATACGGTATCTATACCGATTCTACCATTACCTATGCTGAATAATTATTTTACAAGTGGGTCTCATTGAAATCAGTAGTACCTCTTAAAGACCAAGGTGATAAGTCTGAGGAAAGATGTCAGAATATGACCCTTCATTGATTATTGAAAAAAATGAGCCAATTTGAGTCTTTATTTTCTTGTGCCTGTGCTCTTCTGAGATTCAGCCAGGAATGGAAATGAACCCTTCTTAAATCCTGAACAAATGGGTCTCCTGTATTTATGATCAGTTAGGGCTTTTTTTCTAATAGCAAAAAGTTGATTTTTCAGACAACATGAATTTTTTGGTGAAAAGTGTGTACATTCTTTAAAAAAAAATCCATTATTCATTGGAAAACTGAGTCTACTTTACTTTTTCAGTAACTAAAACTTTGTCTCCTAACAATTATCTTTACATTCAAAGATCATAAACCTTGATGTATAAAGCACCTTTTGAGTTTCTCTTATAAACAAAATAATAGATATGAATTTGCAGTAGAGTTCTAATCTTATTCTTTGGACAGCTGACAAATATGTTAATATGAGGGAGGATGGAGAAAGACACAATGAACAAATAGTAGTAAAAAAAATGTGAGATCGTGTGTTGGATTTTCTTCATTCACTGCATTGGCTCTGGATCAATCTTAGCCGTTTTGGCAAAGCTAAATCGAGCTGTAAGATTTATTTTTACATCATAATTACCAGCTTTAACTTTAGCAATTAGAAGGCTCTTTGAGGTATTCGGTAAATGGCATGATAATTCAGTGAAATAATTGTCTTAACTTGAAGTCACCATAATGACATTTCATCTGCTCAAATTGACCTATCCACTTACCTCCACGTAGCTGTGTTTATAATGCACAGTTTTTACATCTTGGTGAATTGAAGAAGGCTCCAGGAATCTGGAGTATGTCAAAGTTGTCACATTTGTTTGATCATTTTAGGGACTTTCTCTAAGTCACAAAAATCTGTTAGACGTGAGCTTGAATGTATTTTACCATGTCAGACAGCAGTGAGACAACATTTCCTATAACAACCATTCCACAATATCACCTTAAAATAAATTAACCTCTTCCCAGGCCATTGTCCAATCTGACTGGTCATTTTTCCAAGCTAGTGGCTTCTGGGCTGCACTTAAGTCTTTCAAGGGCGGAATGAGGTTTCGGCCTAAACCAGGTTCACTTTGGCCCCAAACTGCCTTATGTCTTCCGGAGCTGGAGCAGGCTTAATGTAAGTCTTTCAGGGCTGGAGGGAATATTCCAAACTATATAAGCTTCAGCCTAGACCAGGCTTTCAGGCTAACTTTGGTTCTAGGACTCACTGAGCCTCCCCAAACTGGAGCAAGCCTCTGTCTAACTCACACTCCCTGAGCAGATTGACGCTTTCAACACTGGGCAGGTGTCATAGTTCCTAGCCCCCACCCCAACTAAACCCCAGACAGGTCTGCTGAGAGGGGTGGTGTAGAGGAGGAAAGGAGGCAGTTGTCCCAGGCCCTGGCAATTTGGCAAACCAGCAGCTGGAGGCCTGGTCCCTTTGTATCGCTGCTGGACTTTGCATAACATGCCAAGTCCCACGCCTTCTGTCCCAAGCCCCACCCCTTCTGTCCTAAGCCCCACCCCATCTGCTTGAGCTCTGCCCCTTCTAAGTGTGTCAGAGCCAAGCCTTCTCCCCCCCACACACATATAGCCCAAGGCCTGGCAAAGTCTATTGCTAGCCCTGAACTCACACAATCACCAAACTGTGATGGCCCAACTCTATCACACTGTGGGGAATCTTCCCTAGGGAAAGGAGCCTATCAGGGTGATCCTTTGGGGATCAGTTTGTCCTCCCTGCTTTTCTCTCTCAGCCTCCACAACCCTCAGGCTAGGCTGGCATGAAAAGACACTGCTTGCATCAGGGAATGCAAACAAGCCATTGCATTTCCAAAAGATGAAGACATGGCAATCTAGGTCTGCGTGTTCCCTGGGAAGCAGCAGAACACCACTGGCACAACTTCTGTTAGGAAGTTGAAATTTTCTGGCCCATGTGACCTGGTTTCTCATGAACATCATCAAACAAGTGGTAGCTGAGAGGGACTTGTTCAGCACGCTTACGATCTCAGGCAAGCGCCTCGCAGGCAGTACAGGCAGAACAAGAATATTGTTCCATGCCTAAAATGCAACCTAAGCACGTTGTTTTAGTTCTAACATGCTGTGTCATTACAGAGACGAACTTCATTTTCCAACGGTTAGAACAGAGAGGATCTGAGAGTTGGGCAACTTCTATTTGGTTCCCATCTCAGCCACTGACTTGCTTGGTGATTTGGGGAAAGACACTTAATCTCTCCCTGCCTTGATACCCCCCATGTGTAACATGGGGATAGAACATTAACCCGTCTATGTGAAAGTCTATTAAGCTCTTCAGATGTAAAGTACATCCATGCAAATGGTTTATTATAACATCATAGACAATTAGTGGTGCAAAGACCTAGCAAGTCACCTCACCCAGTAGTTCTGAGTCCCAGCTCACTGTGGAAAAAATTGTATTTCACAGGCTGAGACTCCTCTGGGATCCTCTCCCGTTTAGCAATATCAGAAGGGCATATTAGTCTCAGCCGTCTGACACTCATTCATGACCTTCAAGTTGAGCATGTATGCTCTAACTCATCCCTTTGAAAGTAGAGGTTGGTCTCCTGTATTGCAATGCCCTGAATTTTTCTCTAGTCGAGTCACACATTTGGCAAAGCTATAACTAGTTGGAAAGAGAAGGTGTTCATAGAAAGGGCTAGGCAAGATTAACGATACTGTTGCCAACCGTGTTTTTGTTCCTTTCTCTGGGAGACTCTTCAGTCCTAAATATTTCTCTGGTATGAATTGTCCACTGATACACAATCTACATTTTCTTTTGTCTTTTTCCATCCCATGGCTCCCTAGTTCCACCTTGGCAATTCCATCCTTGTACTAGAACAACTCCTGCCAACATAAAAATGATAAATATATTGGGTCAATTTTACTCCAGAGCACAAGCAACACATGTTCAGTATTCAACCATGTTTACAACTGAACACAACTGGGTCCCCAGTTCGCATCCTTTACATGGCCCAAGTAGTATTCCACGAGTAACTCCATTGAAATCAATGGGACTAGACATGGATGAAGGCAGTACTCATGGTGAGCCAGGATGGCAGAATTGCAATAGCCCACTAATTATCCTCAAACAGTAAATTGTTCAGATTCCTGCAGAGACCAAGTATGAAGCCTTAATATGTGTTATGGTTTAAGGCTGCGTCCATATATAACTACCGTTAACAGCATTTTTCTGAAAGAAACCGTGCTAAAATAACATGGACAATCTCTACTTCCAAGAAGCTCCCAGCTCCAAAAAGTGCTGTGTTCAGATTTCCCTATGCAAGGAGGCATAACATAAATCTTGTCTCCATCAAAACAATGCAAGATAGTCACTATTTAGCACAGTGGAAAACTACATCCATTGACTTCAGTGGTTTGTTAAAGGAAGTCCTCCCTGTGATTTGTAAGCCCCCCAAATTAAAAAAAAAAAAACCTAGAATTTCAGGTCAAGGTCTGTCAAGATGTTTAATCTGAGGAACATTGTACTGCACCCCTGGAAGCAAGAACACCACTTTGGTGTTTCCTTATGTACCTGTTATTGGATACGTGTGAACTGCTCATGGTATATGGTCCACAGAAACCACTGACCTTATTCAAGGGAATTGAACGAGGAGGATAAACATTTCCAGGGGTGATGGGATTGTGTCCTGGCTTCTTGCCACTGTATCTCCCTCAATCCTTGTGCATCAATTAAAGTAAGGTTGACCCACTGACACTGGGTAAGCTTTATTATAACTCACCCTATTTACTCGCTCGCTGCATAAATAATGATTTATGACATGTAATTTCTAACTTTAGTCTGAAACCTATAATTGTGCCAAGCAACTCAGTAGGGTGATGTAGTCAAACAATGGGTTCGGTTTTATGCTGTTCAGGAAGGACTCCTCCCATTGGATGCCATACAAACTGAACGTTTCTGTTACAAACTACACAGACAAATGGAATTTCATGTACCGTTCAGATTCCATCCTCATTGTCCACCCCAGAATGTGCTGTCTGGCTACAACCACATCACCCCCTTCACTTTATCCCCCTTGCCATGTCCACCCTTGGTTCTGGCCTTGTTTCCTTCCTTTGCTCAATGGGTGCTTTTGGGATTAACTCTTCTTTCAAGGCTGACCACGTTGCAGCAGCCAATGTAAGATTTTGCCCCCTTTTCAAAATGCAGCAGCTTCTAGTACCTCTCATGCATGTTCTGCTATACAATTAGAAATAGGTTTGAACCTTGGGCCAACACTTGACCATTGTGGAACAATGTTGGTATTTGGAACTAGAACTCAGACATGGATATTGCAGATGGTCTCTGTCTATTCTTTTTACTGGTCTGAAGCAGAATCCCAGATCTCAATAACTTCAGGTGCCCATCTGAATTTTGTAGTATGAGCCAGTTATAGTGATCCCACATGTACATTCACTTAAGACAAGTCAGAATTAGAGCTTTACCACCAGGTTTGGGGGGGGGGCACCACTTGGCCTCATAACCTCGTCTCTGATCCAATTCTGATTAAATATTTAACAAGAACACGAAAAAAAAATGTTTTTGTGCTGAAGTTGCTCTTAGGAGCTGTGACCATCAGCTAGAACCCCACTCTGTTAGGAGCTGTCCAAACAGAACAAAATGAAGGTCCCTGTTCCAAAGAGATTACAACTGAAGTAAGACAAGACATAGTAGATGAGTACAGGCGGACATATTCTATTCAGGTCCCTATACCGCGCCCCCCCCCCCCTCAATGCGGTGTCTGAGTATATCCCAGTAGTATTGTTATGTGTCACAACTAGCATCTGCCATGTGCGGCTTGTTCCTTCAGTCTTTCTGTCTTGCCCAAGAAAGACTAGTTCAAGCTGGCACAGGTGCAGAGGAGAGCTGTGAAGACGTTCGGGGGAATGGAGGACCTATTTTATGAATAGAGACTAAATTAACTTTGGTTAGCCTTGCAAAACAAAGCCGGGGGGGGGGGGGGGGGGAGCATATGATCCCCCCTCTGTAAATACATCCTGGGACTAGAAGTAAACATCAGGGAGGGTGAAAAGCTATTTAAGGTGAAGTACAGTTTTGGTGTAACCCACACACCTTCTGGGGGTGGTGTGTTGTCCCATGTAATAGTACTTAGGCCACTTACAGAGAAACTCATGAATTTGCTCCACAGCCTTAGCTGAGAGGCAGCTGGCTTTTAGCTCAGGTGGTAGAGACACCTGGACTAAACTCCAGCGATGCCAGGTTCCGGCCCAAGTTTGGTTCCACCTGTCGGCGTTACATCGGCACACACGCAAACAGATATAAACTGGCCATGAATAAATTTAAATAGGAAACTAGAAGAGGATTTTCAGGGAGTGGCATGCTGGAATAGTATTGGGGGAGTGGGGAGAACAAGCTCACTAGCTTTCAGAAGGAGCTCGAAAGAAGCCCATAAATAGGATTAGATGATGGGATTGTTTGTGATAGCCTGGGACAGGACTCAGTCAACAAGAAGGTCCCTTCCAGTCCCAATCTACTAACCAACGCTTGTGGGGGTTGCAGGTGAAGTGACTTCCAGTGATAGATTTCAGAGCTGTAGTTTCCATTGTGAAATCCAGATGTTGAGGGAAACATGCCCATCAGGGGAAATTCTGCTTCCTTTGCACCATCACAATCACAACGAACTCGAGGGTCCATTCCTGTTTCTGTCCTGGCAGGTGGCAATAGTATTATATGATAAATCTCATGCAATATTCACCTATAAAACAACATGTTGCATGAAGCAACTTCAGAGGGAAATCAGAAAACAAGCTGAGCCAGCCGAACCAGCATTCCTCCTGGCACTCCCGAGACCGGTGTCAGCGTAATGCTGTAGCTCACGGCACAAATGGGATTTTTGCTTCTGGAATGTTTCCCGGCAAGGATGGCTAACGTAGCTGGCCTTTGCTGTGTTAAATTTTATGGGGCAATCACTTTACAAAATGGTGTTCTTTAGTCTGTCTGTATATTTTACTGTTATATGTATTTCTGTAACCAAAGCGAGAGACAAGGTGGAAGAAGTAATATCTTTGATTGGACCCGTCTTTCCCAGACCTGAAGAAGAACTCTGTGTGGTTCACAGTCTTGTCGCTCTCATCAGCAGAAGTTGGTCCAGAAAAGATATTACCTCACCCATTGTTTCTCTATGTACTTGACTCTATGCACCTGACCAAGTGGTTTTTACCCACAGAAATTTATGCCCAAATAAATCAGCGAGTCTTTAAGGTGCCACAGGACTCCTCGTTGCTTTTGAAGAATCAGACTAATCTGGCTGCCCTTGAGAGAGATGTACTTAACTGTCATTTCCCCAGAAATTTGCAAAATGGAACATTCTAGGGGGAAAAAATGTGCTTTGTTTTTATTTTGTTGACCTGTTATCTTGTTCTTAATTGTACTGCTCTGGGGAAGAAGATGTTGAAGGACTTGGGAGGGTACAAATCTAATATTTGTGAAACCTGCTCTGGGTAAGCCCACACTACAAAGACATACTTCAGCTAGCTTTGATCTAGGGAAGCTACCAAAGCACAAGCTGGGCACATACTTGAGCTGCTAGCCTGCGCTACTGTAACCACCCACCAGGTGGATTTGAACCTGGGACCTCTGAAGCTGAGTATAGGAGATTCTACCCTCTGAGCTAAAAGCCAGCTGGCTCCCAGCCCGTGCTATAGAGGTCTTAGCTGTTGCTGTGGGCCAGGTGCCACTTTATGGGTCAGTGAACCACACTAGGTCTGGGTTTAGACTGGCATGATTTTGCGGAAATACTTTTAATGGAAACGTTTTTCCGTTAAAAGTATTTCCGCAAAAGAGCATCTAGATTGGCACTGATGCTTTCGCGCAAAAAGGGCTTTTGCGCAAAAGCATCCGTGCCCAGTATAGATGCGCTTTTGCACATTTTAGCCATCAGGCTTTCTTGCGCAAAAAATTAAGGTGCCTGTCTACACTGGCCCTCTTGCGCAAGTATTCTTTGACGTTGGAGCATCAAAGTATTTTCACAAGTAGCACTGAATTCTTATGTTAGAACGTCAGTGTTCTTGCGCAAATTCAAGCGGCCAGTGTAGACAGCTGGCAAGTTTTTGCACAAAAGCAACCGCTTTTGTGCAAAATCTTGCCAGTCTAGACGCACCCTAGGTGTGTGGGTTACACCACCACCCTTGCAAAAGCAGCATTGTTGTTACTGTTATCCACACTAGCTCAATTGTGTCCGCCATGCTGGAGTCACTCCTCTGATTGCAGTGTAGACACACCATATATAAAAACGGCCATACTGGGTCAAACAAAAAATCCATCTAGCCCAGTATCCTGTCTGCCAACAGTGGCCAGTATCAGATGCCCCAGAAGTGGGGAACACAACAGGTAATCCTCATGTGATCTCTTCCTTGTCACTCATATCCAGACAAACACCATTCCTTACCCATCCTGGCTAATAGCCGTTGATGAACCTAACCTCCATGAATCTATTTAGCTCTTTTTTGAACCCTGTTAAAGTCCTAGCCTTCACCACATCCTCTGGCAAAGAGTTCCACAGGTTGACTGTGCGCTGAGTGAAGAAAAACTCCCTTTTGTTTGTTTTAAACCTCCTGCCTATTCATTTCACCCCTAAATTTGTTCCATAAGCCAAAAAGAAACATTTCCACTGGGGCTGAGTGCCCAGCAGCTTCCAAATAGGCATGTAATTAAAGAGCCCACATTTTCCATAGATCTCAGCACAATGAAATATCATGAATAGGACCACCGAAAATTCTGGCTACTGAGCGCTGAGTGCTGAGGCCTTTTCAAAGTCTGGTCCAATAATATGTCCTGAAATATTTTGCTTGGCTGGATTTCACACCACTGGGGTTGGCCAGCCAGAGTCCAACCCCCCTGAAGAAAGAACAGGCAATTTTAGCAAGTTATCACTCTAGGTTAAAAGAAATTACACACTATAACCATCCTCTCGTTGTTCATTCAAATAAAGCCTGTTCAATTCAATCCCCATGCTCACATTCCTCTCTGTATTGCCGGGAATCCACAAGGCATTAATTATCTTCCTATCTGTTCTAATTGCCTATGATAAGACTTTCCTTTCTGCGGGCCAATGGTTATTAGCTGCTCTGTACAGGGTGTCTTTGAGGAGAAGGATGATTCATACAGACTCTAAACAGATATCACACATGCGTACACGCGGAGGTGGTGCAAAGAATGTTTATTTAGAAGATGGTCAAATTCTTTATAAAGAGTTTACCTCAAGATTTTCAAAGTTTTTTCTAAGGTCCTTGTGTTCAAAGGATTTGTCCATGTTTTTAAGTGGTTTTATAAGGCAATTACTTGTGAGATGGTAAATGCTTTATTAGCTCGCTGCACCTTGTTTCCCAGGAAAGGTGTTGGGAGGGAAAATAGTTTTGTTTTGGGGCATGCCTTCGTGGAAATTGTCAGCAATAGCCCCCTCTTCCCCACACCAATGTATAGCACCGTGGAGGGGATCGGACCCATTGTGCCAGACACTTCTGGGGGTTGGATACCAGGCTTGTGGGCACATGTCAGATGTTGCATTTCTGTGTATGTCTGATCCCCCTCGTGGGTTTCCCCGCCTCCGTGAAGTGGGTAAATCATGCTTCTCTTGAATGCTAGAGGGAGGAGAGAGCCCCACCAGACAGCACTCCCGTGTATGGGCATAAATGATCTCTCCTCTAGCACTGCAGCCAC
Organism: Pelodiscus sinensis; assembly: GCF_052426305.1. Classification (NCBI taxonomy): domain Eukaryota; kingdom Metazoa; phylum Chordata; order Testudines; family Trionychidae; genus Pelodiscus; species Pelodiscus sinensis. The sequence continues at coordinate 7,610,304 of NC_143057.1, forward strand.
ATGAGAAGAGCTGGCTATTGCTTAAGGCAGTGCTAGCAGCCCCTGAAGGAGCAAGTCTGGGGGGCATGTGTAGGACCAAACCCCCACCCTGGATCGGGATGATGTTGCCTGGCAAAGCAGCACTGCAGCAAGGAGTGCTGTCTAGAAACACTGCCAGTAGTCAGGAGCTATCAGGCCAGAGAGAGCTATTCTCAGATGAAAGTGGCAGGCTAAGTCCCCTGAGCAGCAAACACATTGAAGACAACTACTACCCAACCTGAGTGATATTGCCCCAAGCACATCCTCTGAAATCATCATGATGCAGGAGTTCAATGTGCCATGGAAGAGTAAGAGGCTCCTCAGTGTGACTGCTGCTACCAGAATCTGGTCCTTTCTGAGGGTACATTTGCAACCTGTTCCAACAGGTTCCTTCAGCAATAGGCTGCAGCCTTCAAGTACCGTTCCGAAGTCATACATCAAATGAGACAAGACAGAAGATGGGAGCTGGCTCCTTTTTCAAAGCAACCAAGTGTTGCTATGTAATAGATTCTTCTTCCAGTACGTAGAGCCAAGGAGTCATTCAAAGGAATTAGGGAGGAAGTGTGGAGTGGAGATGGCTGAAAGAAAAGAGGTGACCCTGCTAGATCCATCCATCCATCCCATTCTTGCAATACTTGACCTCAAAGACCTTCAAAAGCTGAACCCAGGAATTTAAATTCATAACTTATGAGAACCCAGGTCTATGGACTTAACAGGGACATGGGATTTATGGCTCATTTCAACAGTTTGCAACATACCACTGATAATCTAACCAACAACTGCCCATTTTCATTTCAAGTGACTTTCTCAAAGATGCGTTACCAAGAGTACCAGCACTTCTATAGAAGCTGGGGGTGCCAAGGCCAAACCACCATCTCCTTTTTTGGCAGCAAGCTGCTATCGTGGTAAACCAACTGCCCTTTCTTCTGGTGCCTCTGGTGGTTGAAAGATGTAATTGTAACACCTCCTCATCAGAATTACTATTCTGCAGGGGACAGAAATCTGTGGCGGATATGAATTCTGCACTTACACGTCTTTTGTTTCAAAGATTGGGGCACCTATAAGCTCGGAAGCTAGCTTTTTTCACCAGCAGAAATTGGTCCAATAAATGATGTTATCTCACCCATCTTGCATCTCTCAATAATAACTGTTGGCAATCTGAACAAAAAGGCCAAGAACAGAATGAACTGTACTCATGATAGAAGCCACAGTCTCTCCCATAAGCATGCACTGCCAACAAACCTCTTTTGCTGATACATGTATGGCTTCAGTTTGAGCCATTCAAGCTAGTACCTTGAAGAGCACTAAATGGCTGCATCTAGACTGGCAAGATTTTGCGCAAAAGCGATTGCTTTTGTGCAAAAACTTGCCAGCTGTCTACACTGGCCACTTGAATTTGCGCAAGAGCACTGACTTTGTAATGTACAAAATCAGTGCTTCTTGTGCAAATACTTTCAAGCTCCCACTCAGGAAAAAGCCCTCTTGTGCAAGAATACATGCGCAAGAGGGCCAGTGTAGACAGGGAAGAACTGTTTTGCTCAAAAAAGCCCCGATGACTAAAATGGCGATCGGGGCTTTCTTGCGTAAAATCGCGTCTAGACTGGCCACGGATGCTTTTGCGCAAAAGCACTTTTTGCGCAAAAGCATCTGTGCCAATCTAGACACACTTTTGCAGAAATACTTTTAACGGCAAACTTTTCCGTTAAAAGTATTTCCACAAAATCATGACCGTCTAGATGTAGCCAATGTGTTTATAAAACACCTCCAGAAACCAGAACAGCAGAAATAATGACAACATTGAAGATGGGTTGGGAAAAGATCCAGCTTTCATCCCATGAGGAATCCTAATTGATTGACTACAATTATGAATGAAAGAAAATATGACCAAGTGTCAAAATCTTTAGAAATGGGGCTTTTATTCAGAATAGATTAAATACAGTAATCAGAACAATTAGTGTTATTTTTGAAAAATTGCACTGAATAGCATGCTTAAGTAAGAGTGGGTAAAACATCAGGGACAGAAATCTAGAAACAGTAATTGTAGCAGCAGTTACAGTTGTTTGGACTTCGGTTCTTCAAGGGAGAGAGAAGTAGCTACCAAACTACTGCTTTAGTTTTACATAGTTACCTTGTTGGGTTTTTTTTTAAATAAAACATTAAGTGACTCGGTTTCTGCCGAAGATGTTGAAATATTGCAATGTGGCCTCTTTAGCTAGTTCTCTTATGTTAATATGGTTAATGAAAGGCTTGTACTTTAGCAATGTGGTTAGTCATCTGAGTACACTGCAATCAGCCTAGGGACTGTGTAAACACAGATTAGTATGTGAAGATTATGAGTTGCATTGTTTAATAAAGTACAAAATAATTATCTCCTTGCATTAGAGACATAATATTAAATAAACCAGCATAGTAAGGAGAGTTGTTTAATGATTCCTTGAATAAAAATATAGGTAAAATATTTTATTTTGTCTTAAATGTGACTTATTCCCCTGGATTTAGAAGCATGGTAGCTAGAAGAAGAAAAGGTTAAATGGAAATTTGGTCAAGATCTGACGGGACCTACTCAACAGGAAGATAACTGATGGTAGAAAGTTCTTGAATATAGGGGTATGTCTACACTGCAATGCTATTTCAGGATACCAGAGTGTCCCAAAACAGCTATCCTGCATCTTCGCAGCAAGCCTGTTCTTTTGGTCTTACTATTCCGACATCCCTGTAAACCTCAATCTATGAGGAGTAAGGGACGTTTCGGAATAGCGCTTTATTTCAAAATTTGTCACTGTGTAGACAGCACAAAATGATGAAAAAAGCTATTTCGAACTAGCATTGAAAGAAGATATCAACCATCGTCCTCTTCCAAACACCTTCAGAACTAACCCAATCACAGATTTCCATAACTTAGAATGGAAGACAAGCTAGCACCTCCAAGAAGTGCGCTAAGGACCTTGCTATTGGCAATGTTCTTTAGGTGGAAAGCTCTCAGACACTTCAGTGTTGAGTGACAGTGCAAAACCATACACCGGATAGTGTATCGACACTTTTTATATCTAGCGTCTTCTCTGGAAGTATGTTTTCCTGGAAAGCCAAAGTGGGTACAGCACATACTGTTGGAACAGCAACTTATAGTCATCAGTGCCTGAGTGTTACCTTCTCATCAGCTCAAGAAGAATCTCTGAACTACTGTTTACCAAACACACTTGCCCTTGATTGTTTAGTTTTGATTCTTGTGTTTGTCAGTGTTTCTACAGAATTACTTATACTCACTGAAAGCAAGATGAAAAGCCACGAAAGAATTACCGGTGCCGTACATTGTGAGAGAGCACATTCAAGCTTCAGGATTAATCATTCAGCGGGTATATAACAAACACAGAGATGTCAAACTGAAAACAACATGCAGAGCCTTAAGCCCTGGAAGGAAAGAAAGGTGTGTGGGAGAGACGGCAGTTACTCATCGATCCAAAAGCAACAAAAGGTTTGCCAGCCTGCTCTGGGGAACAACAGGTCAAATTCCCTTCGGTTTTAACCATTTGCTTTTGCACTACACTCTCTGACAAGCAATGTTACTACAACGTGAAATGCTAATGACACAGTCACAAGTCAGGGAATTCAGTGTTACATTTTTCTGTATGATAGATATAGGATTCTCGGGTAGGACTTTCAAACGCACCCAGTGCTGCCCTAACTCTCCCCCTTTGACATCAGTGGCACCCATGGCAGCAGAGTTGGGCCAATGCAGAGCTGTTTTGAAAATCTCACCTTTCATGGCCAAATAGCCCACTCCCACAAGTGCAGTTCTTTTGTATGATATTTTAGCTTGTTGTTTGCTGCGCTGTAATGGCTGAGTATGGTGTAGAATGAAAACCAGTGTTGCGATCCATCCATGCAAAGGGCCAGGACTAAATTTCAGGCAGGTCTGAATTCTCTGATTTTTGTGGGGTTAAAAGTCCAAATACACTTGAACCTCTTTAATCCAGCAACCCTGGGTAACAAGGTATGCCAGATTAAAGATTTTGCCAGGCCAGGGAAAGAGTTGCAGGGTCTGGGCATGATGGGGTTGGGGTGCTTACCTGGCACCCCACTCCTGTGGGCACACGTGGCTCTGTGCCCCATGCTGCTCCCAAGCCCCACTCCCCGTCTCTATGGGAGTGGTGGGGGAAAGACACAGGGGAAGCATTTTGCAGCACTGCCGTTCCTCCAGCTAGGGGTAGTAGTGGCAACATACAGAGCTGCTTTCTCTCTGTATCAGGGGTGTTTCTGGATTAAGGACACCCAAGGTACTGAGGTTCAAGTGTAAATTGAGCTAAATTCATCCCTGAGGTAACTCTTGCAGGGAATTTGAGTTTTGCTAACCAACAAGGTCGAGGCTCTGTCTTTGCACACTGAGGGCCTGATGCTTCAGCCGTTACCAAGTGGGGTCCTATTAAAGCCAAGGGACAAGTGTTGCTTTTCCTTGTCTCCAGGCACCAAGCACCTCTCAGAAAGCATCCTACAGGATTAGGCCTGTGAGTAGCCCGAATAACTGTGAGAGTTCCATGGTTTGGCTCTGTGGCCCTGATTCCTTAACACCAGCTGGCACTGGTCCTCCAGCAGCCTCCATGTCGCTTTGGCAACACACCCTCTATCGTCCAGGTTGCAAAGCATCCCCCCAACTGTTTTTCAAACCACTTGAGTGAAGCTAGCGCAGATCTCTTTTTGGGCCCACTGACATCTCATTACAGGTCGGTCATACTGGGTTTTTCTTCACTTGATACACGCTTCTAAATGCAATTACATGGATTTGAAAATTGATTTTAATGAAGCCTTTGCAATGTTGGCACGTGGACCAGATCTTCAATACTGTGACAGGGGGAATCACCGATGGAAAATGGATCCTAAGGGTGACTTACTCAGTTACAACCTGTTGCCTATTTCTGCCCATCATGTTAATCAAACCGGATATGCAAACCAGGCTTAATTAGTTGTCTTATTTTACTAAGTGACAATTATCATCTTCAATAACATCGTGAGAAAATAATGGAGCAGGATTTTTCTGTAATTCTGGTATAAAAATTTCAGACAATCTTTTCAAGTCCTGTGCGTGGATCAGGAAGCCATCTGTCCAGGAATGTGGTGTGTTACCTGTTCCAGATGGGGTCACACTCCCCTGGAAAGAACAGGTGCACAACTTGGGAGTCCTCCTGGACCCTTTTTCAACATTGGAAAATCAGATTTCCTTGGTGCCCAGGAGTGCTTTTTGGCAGCTTCAGCTGATCCGCCAATGACCCTTCTTGAATAAGAATGACTTGGCGACAGTGATTCATGCTCGTGTCACAGCCCGATTGGATTGTTGTAGTGCGCTCTACGTGGGGCTACCTTTGAAGAGTCTTCAGAAGCTTCAACTGGTCCAGAACGTGGCTGCTCGAGTTTTAACTAGTACTCATTATACAGAGCACATTATGCCAGTGCTCCAGCAGGTGCACTGACTTCCCGTGTGTTTCTGGGCACAAGGTCTTCGTTATGACCTATAAAGCCCTACATGAGTTGGAACCAGTATACTGGAAGGACCGTCTCCTCCCATATGAACCCGCCCAGGGACTGAGGACAGCTGCGGAGGCTCTGCTCCTGTTCCTCCACTTACGGAGATAAGGTTGACATCTATGCGGAGCAGGGCCTACTCAGCTTTTGCTTCCAGGCTATGGAATTCTCTCTCCTGGAACATTCACCTGGTGCCAACATTGGCGCTGTTTCAGTGCGAGGCCAAAGCCACCCTTTTTACCTGTGCTTATTGGTGTTTAGTTGTGTGTGTGTATGTGTGTGTGTGTGTCCCTCCTTTTGAGGTGTTTTAGCAGGTTTTTGTCCCCCTTTGTGGGCCTGTATTTTACTTTTACCTGTATATATATATATGTATATATATATTGGGGGGGATAAATATTTTAAATAATAATAAATAAGCGAGGAGGAAGTGGCCAGATTTTCACAGTATTTATTTAGCTAATGGTGGAGAGAAGCACCAGATGAGATTTCAAAAACTCTTTAGTGCCTGACTCTTAATGAAGTTAAACAGAGTTGGGAAAGTAGGCAATTCAGAAAATCTTACTTGGTGCTTATTTGAATCATCAGGTTCCTAAATCCCTTTGAAAGTCCAGCTCTGTGTCTGTCTCATGGAAGTGAATGGGACTCAAGAGCCTAAATAACTTAAGTGTTTTTTTGAAATTTTACCCTTAATCAAGAAGGCCCCTTTGAGGACTGAAAGTTGTCAGTGTTATGTTTGATTAGTTCTGTGCAAAAATCTGACAAAAAGAAGAAACTTTGAAAGTCTGCTATTGTCAGAGTAATAGACCAGATTCCGCATCAAGTTCAGTCTTGCTTTTGTAATAATAACAGTGCTCTTGTTTTAACTTGGCTTCAGTCAGTCTGTTCTTTGATTAGATAATTAACTACAATGGTACACATGTTCCATCACACTACTAAGTGATTCCACAAATTTCATGGGCAATTAAGCCCTCTTATCCTTAATGGTAGAGAGAAGATCAATCTCACTTTCTGCGCCTGTCCAGGGGTATTGTGGGAAGCAAAGGGAATGGGTTGACAACTTTCTGACCAAACAAAATGGAATATCCTTGTCCCGCCCCTTCTCTGAGGCCCCGCCCATTCACTCCAACCCCATTCCCTCCTTTGCTTGCTCTCACTCACTCAGACATTTTCACTGGGTTGGGGACGGCTGGAGTCCTTTTTCAACCTGGTATTCAGTTGAAAACTGGACATTGGGCAATTCCTTCCCAGAGAAAAGCAGCAGGTGGGAAGTACTGCCCACTCAATAGGGGCTCTGTCCTATATAATTAATCCCCTCACCACATATTGATCATTAAAAATCTGTGTGGTACATGTTAGTGCCACATGCAGGGGATTTCCCTGTCAGAGCAAAGTGGTAATGTTTTCCCCCATTGTCATCAAAATTTTCCCTCACTTTTTTTGGGAGGAGAGGGCTTTTATATATAAAATAACATTTTTCAGATCCTAACAAAAGTAGAAAGATTTTAAAAATATTTTCGTGTTAAAAAAGACATACACAGCTGGAAAAATGTCCCCAGCAGCAGAAAATGTGTGGGAATGTGCTTTGCAAGAGCGATGAATGGAATTTTGTGAGAAAGGGAACGTTTAGAAGTGAGGTAAGAAGCCTTCTTAGTGCAATTCACCTTAGGCTCAAGAGGATGAAATGCTATTAAATTCAGTGGCAGGTCACCGAGGTACAGAAACAGTGTCTTTGGATTCTCTTCCCTTCTCCTTTTACTTATTGGATATGCTGCTGATCAACAAATCCTGGATCCACTGACATCATGATGCTAAATAGGAAACTAACTTTCTACCTGAAAATCCGTGTTCAATGGAACTGAATGGTAGCATGAAATTGAGGAATCTGCCTGCTACTCAGCTAAATTCCCCACTGCTGATCTATCGTAAATACTTAGATGGTCCCTATACCTATGTGTATCCTAATAACACCCCTGTGAGATAGGGAAGTGCTGTTATACCTATGGTACAGACTGAGAACTGACACATTGAGAAACCAACCACCTTGCCCCAGGTCACAGAAGAAGTCTGACGTAGAGTAGGCAGTTGAAATTAGGTCCTCAAAATCTGAAGCTACAACCTTAGCCAACCATCCTCCCTTCACTGTTATGGCACATAGTTTACTTTTGGTGTAGCTAATTATGTATAGCTGTAAAATGGGACAGCCATTTTTGGGGTGAGTAAATATCTTCAATATTCTAATTGTTCTTGGCCCAGTTATCTTGGTTTTTTAAATGATATTCTGATACTAAAATCTAAAAATGAATACAATTAATGTAAAATCTAAATATTTCATGGGTCACATGGCTCTGTTACCACCAGCTTTAGTCCTCAATGGGATATTCTCCATTCATGACATGTGTCACACAGCTTCCTATCTTATCCAAGGGACAATTATACAAGGTAAGGAAAAATGGTCTCTTGGCAAGGGTTCTAGCTAAAGCATTAGGAGACACATGGTCAATACATCGCTCTGCCACAAACATCCTGCATAACCTTGAGCAAGTCACTTAACTTCTCTGTACTTCAATTCCTTAATATAAGCAAGTGTAGGAGTGTTGGGAGGATATACACAGTGAAATCTGGGATGTGCTCAGTTACTAGAGTGTTGCAGCCTGTATAGAATATGAAATTGAGATCTGTCTTGCAGACAGGTTGTTAAATCATCTTTAAAAAAACAAAGCTCTACTGGGAGCCAGTTGCTTTTGCAAGTGAAGATGTATTGAGTTGAAAATAAAAATATAGGTCACAAGGATCGGATTAGGTTTTAATAAGAATTATTTAATCATTGACCAGAACCTCAGCTTCTGTTACTCTGTTGATTCTTCCTTGATCACAAACCAGCTGAGGATCTGGTTGGACAAGGTTCTTTCTTAATTTACTTATTCATTGCTAAACAGAAAAAAAAAGTGAGTTGCGTGCCTTCTCAAAGAGGAGCTTAGGTATGTCAACAAGGACATTAGCACCTGACATGTCACTCAGAAACTCCAGGTGAATTGGGGATAATGCACTGTAAAGTACCGGACCAACATGTTTGTAGAAGGCTTTGATCTTACTACAGAAACCAAGGTGTGTCTGCAGATTCTTGTGTGGGGAAGATTTAATAATTGCTCTTGGGCAATTATAGGTTTGTCCTCTGCATGCCAAGGGATATCTTCTTGCCTAGTGAAATGGAGCACTGGCCGTCACCTGTCACAGGAGAGATCTTTATGTGGCACTCTTCACGATGACTCTGTTCATCAGATTATGCAATACCATAAATACAGGATTCAAAATTATGAACATACTCTTTGTGTACTTTCTATAGGAATTGACATGACACCTCTTGCTGTATAGATTAGAGTCAATTCTGTAATAAGCTCTTTCTATATAACGGGGCGTCTGTTGGCCTGCTGGCCACCCTCTGCGATGGGACCCCGGTCCTAGCAGTAAAGACACGGACGTTAAACCTTTTCTCGGAAGCATACACACACACACTGCCCTGACCGTCGGCTGACAATCACACGCAAAACCCCAGTGGAAGCATCTTGGTTGATTGTACATGACAGAGAACAGAATTTGACCCCTGGGATTTCTTCTGGTTTATTCATATTGCTATAGAGGAGGGGAAATGGCTGGCTATTTGTGGTCAAGACTCATGTCTCAGAATCAGCAGCACCGAGTTCAGTTCCCAGCAATTCAGGTGCGTCTACACAGCACCCTCCCCTGGAAATAAGCCGTGCCAAATTTTGAAATACAGTGCTATTCCAACAAGTCCCTTAACCCTCACAGGATGAGGGTTACAGGAACAGCAGAACAATGCGCTCATTATTTCAAAATATATTTCAAAATAACGGGTGCATTTACAGACACGGAATTGCTATTTTTGGATACTTCCGTGAAATAGCCCTACTGTCTAGATGTAGCCTATTAGAGCTGTCTGAAAAATAAAAGCACCATTTCATGAAATATTTTGAGGTTTCAAAATTAGTTTTCAATCCACATCAGAATCACTGGGTTATGGAATCAATCTTTCTCCAATCCAATGAACATTGAATTACTTAACAAAGTAGAAGAGCTCCAACACTGAGAGATATTGACTCAGTAGCTTGGGGGTTAAGGGCTCTCATTTGGGATGTGGGATGCCCAAATTCAAATCTTTATTCCAAATCAGGAATTTATATCTGGGTGTGTCAAATCCAAGATGATTGTCCTGGGATGGATGAGTCTTTCTTGCATTCAAGAGTTTTAAAGGATTTGGTTGAGGAGCTTGCCAGACCATTAATGTTGATTTTCAAAAAATCTTGGAACACTGGTGAAGTTCCAGAAGGCTGGAAGAAAGCTAGTGTTGCGTCCATATTTAAAAGATAAAGGTGATGAACTAGGGAGTTATAGGCCTTTGGGTCTGGCATTGATCCCAAGCAAGATAATGGAGCAACTGATATGGGACATGATTACGAAAGAATTAAAGGACAGTAATATAAGTAACACCGATCAACATGCCAAACAAACTGATACTTCTTTTGGATGAGTTTGCAAGTTTGGTTGTTAAAAGTAATGGTTGATGTACTATATTTTGATTTCTTTATGGCATTTGATTTGGTACTGCAGGACCTTTTCCTTAAAAAAGCTAGAATGATATAAAATGAACATGGGCACACATGAATTGGGTTGAAAAACCAGCTGATGGGTCTCAACATGTAATTGGAAATGGGGGTTTGTTGCTGAGTGGGTGCCTTCTGAGTGTGTTCTCAGGCCTACATTATTTAGCATTTTAATTCATGATCTGGCAGAAAACATAAAATCGTCACTGATAAAGGCAGATAACACAAAATGGAGGGAATGGTAAACAGTCAAGAAGACAGGCCATTGATGCAGAGTGATCAGGATCAATTGGTAAGCCAGGTGCAAGCAAACATTAAGGCTGTGTCTAGACTGGCCAGCTTTTCTGGAAAAACTTGCCAGCTGTCTACACTGGCCGCTTGAATTTCTACAAAAGCACTGACTTCCTACTGTAAGAAATCAGTGCTTCTTGCAGAAATACTATGCTGCTCCAGTTCGGGCAAAAGTCTTTTTCCGAAAGACTTTTGGGCAAAAGGGCCAGTGTAGACAGCAGAGATTTCTTTTCTGCAAAAAAGCCCCGATCGCAAAAATGGCGATCGGGGCTTTTTTTTGCGGAAAAGCGTGTCTAGTTTGGCCACAGACGCTTTTCCCCAAAAGTGCTTTTGCGGAAAAGCGTCCTGCCAATCTAGATGCTCTTTTCCGAAAATGCTTTTAACGGAAAACTTTTCCGTTAAAAGCATTTCCAGAAATTCATGCCAGTGTAGACGTAGCCTATATGTTCTAATACAGCTAAATGGGAATGGATTTGTCTAGGAACAAATAATATAGCCTATATTTGGGGAACTCTATTCTTGGGAAGCAGTGATTGAAAAAAATATTGGGGTTGCGGTGGGTGATCAGCTGTACATGCACCCCCAGTGCAACACTGTGGCCAAATGAGCTCAGGCAATCTTGGAAGGCATAAAGAGGGGAATGACAAATAGGAGGAGATGGCTTATTTTGCCTCTGTATTTGGCACTGGGGCACCTACTGTTGAATTTTATGATGTCCAGCTCTTGTGTTCACAGCTCAAGAACGATGTTGATAAATAGGAGAGGGTTCAGCGAAGAGCCACAAGAATGATGACTGGATTAGAAAACCTGCCTTACACCATGGGTGTGTCTACACTGCAGGGTTTAAGTTGAAATAAGCTACGCAAATTGAGCTACGTCAATTGCGTAGCTTATTTTGAAATAGGTAGTGTCTACACTGCACTTATTTCAAAACAGAGCACTCTTCCTCCAACTTCCCTTACTCCTTGTGCAATGAGGGCTACAGAAATCAGAGTAAGAAGTCCTCCCGCTTGACGGTATTTTGACACTATTTTGAAATAACTGCCTGCTGCGTAGACACAGACTGAGTTATTTCAGAGTAGCTCTAGTTATTTTGAAACAGTGTTGCAATATAGTTGTACCTGAGTGACCCAAGAAGCTCGATCTATTTAGCTTAACAAAGAGAATATGATCAGGTGACTTGATTTCATTCAATAAGCACCTAAAGGGGAAATAACGATTTAATAATGACTCTTCACTCTAGCAGAGAAAGTTATGATATGACACAATGGCTGAAAGTTGAAGCTAGAAAAATTCAAATTGGAATGAAGGTGTAAGTGTTTGACGGGAAGGGTAATTGGAACAATTTCCACAGCTTATGGTGGATTTTCCATCAGTGGTGATTTGTAAATCATGATTGGATGGGTTAAGATATGTTTTAGGAATTCTTTTGGGAATATTCGCTGGCGTGGTTATACCAGAGATCAGACTACATCAGGGCTACTCAACTTTGGAAGCCCCTACTCAACGTTGGGGGCCACAATGATACTCAGCACATGCTGAGGGCTGCATCTTAAGCATGGTTGCATATACTTGCAAATATTTGCAAATAGCTTCTTTTAGACTGATGGGCATGCATATAAAGCACTTCCCACAATGCTTCAGCACTCCCTGCACCTCCTTCTTGGAGGCTAGAAACACCAACGCTCTGTACCCATCTGCTCCATCCAGCCCATCCACTTGCGTCTTTCAGTGCTCACCCTGCCTGGGAGATGCCTTGCTATTATGTAGCATGTTCCCAGTGGAGACCATGTTCAAAGGATCCTACCCATGGGCTGCGTGTTGAGTAGCCCTGGACTACATGATCACAATGCTCCCTTCCGGCACTGGAATCTAGAAATTTTCCTTGGGCCTGAGTTAACCATCTGAGAAATAGGGTATGTCTAAACTACATGGCTCCATCGACGGAGCCATGTAGATTTGTTGTTTTGGCAAAGTCAAATGAAGCTGCGATTTAAATGATCGCGGCTTCATTTAAATTTACATGGCTGCCGCGCTGAGCCAACAAACAGCTGATCAGCTGTTTGTCCGCTCAGCGTGCTAGTCTGGACGCTCCCCTGCCGACATCAAAGCCCTTTGTCGGCAGCCCCGGTAAACCTCATCCCATCCTGTCGGCAGGGGAGCGTCCAGACTAGCGTGCTGAGCGGACAAACAGCTGATCAGCTGTTTGTCGGCTCAGCGCGGCAGCCATGTAAATTTAAATGAAGCCGCGATCATTTAAATCGCGGCTTCATTTGACTTTGCCTATGTGTCTATTCTACATGCCTCTGACGACAGAGGCATGTAGTCTAGACACAGCCATAGTGACTGCACTGCTTAGCTTCCTCAGTAGTCTAAATTAAGGGCAAGATGGAATGTACCTGAGAAAAGCAAGAGACTACTGAGCACTCTGTGAGAAGGTCGATTCCTTTCAGGTGAAAATAACGTGTAACTTGTCTTAAGTGAGCAAAAGGGACACTGATGACAATTAGTTTCAGAATGATTCTTTTGAAAAAGTGGCAATAAGTGTACTCAATATATGGAGGAGGCACAGTTTGGTCCTTTAAGATTGGATATTGCTTAAAAAGAACATCACCTGTCCTGGCATTTACAGTATTTCACTTGCAAGTTTCCTGAATGTTCAAATATATTAGACAATTAACTGTGACTATAAAGGGCTTCTGTGCTACAGCAGGAGACTGTGATGCCTAACAGTTCCATTGCATGGGAAGGAGGAGTGCAAATAATAACAATAATAATAAATACATTAGTCACACAGTAAACTGCCATTTTGATCATTAATATTAATACTAATAACACTACATAATAATTACAGTGATAATTATCATAATAAATGTGTGATTGATTTCTCTGTGGTTAGTTTGGGTGGAATATTATCTAGTGGTTGGATAAAATATTAGACTGGAGGGCAGAAGGTTCCTTCCTCTGCCACTCATTTGCTGAGTGACTTTGGCAAAATTACCACCCTGTTCTTTAATATCCCCACAGTAATGTTACATATCTTCATTGGTAGCACAGTTTGTGATCTACATAGGTTCCTTCCAGGGTGTCACCTGGAATTGCGTACCACTGATTTCTCTGACCTACCAACCTGGTTTTCCTCTCTCACTGTGCTTCTAACCTGCTCCTGGTCCTGCACCTTCATGCAACACTCACACAGGTAGGACACACCCCGCTGCAGTTACATGCAGGGTCTCTGGCCAGCCCCTACATAGAAAGCCTACAGGATAGGCAGCTCCCAGGCATGCACACCCACTGGAGTATAACCTAAAATTACACCTTTTTGTGGTGCAAGGGGACATGCACAGCATAAGATCATAGAGTTTGCCTCCTCCCTCAATGTGGAGAAGAATATGCAACAGCCTTTGCCCCTTGAACTATAATTCCCATATACTTCACTCCAACTCACTAGTTTAAATAAAGCAAAACCAATGTATTAACTACAAAAGCTAGATATTAAGTGACTGTAAGTGATTATAAATAACTTCAGTACCAATTTTCGCATCCTAATACAAACTGTTATCCATATCTACAATTAGGTAGACTGTTTCCCATTAATAGCCATTTGAATGCACCTCTACTAACCACAGAGATGTAGTATTTTATACTAAATTCCTTGTATAACGTGTATAATGCAGTTGTCTATAAAGGACAAAAATGGAAAAAAGCTTGAGAGATTTGATACATAAAAAGTAAAGTATTTAAGCACATGCTTAACTATAAATACATGCTTGGGGCTTCTCAACAGATAAGCATGCACTGATTTAATTAAAAGTGTGTCATTAAAGTGATTTAATTAAACCAGTGCAAGTTTGTATGTAGATAGTCTTATTTTGGTTTTTAGTAGCTTATATCCATGTACTTTAATTCCTTATCAACTTAAGCTAGATCAAAATGAGCCGTTCGTAAACCAGAATAAAAAAATCTAGATAGAGCTTTGCATCAGTTTCACAAAATAATTTTTAAATCAGTGCAACTGCTATGCATACACTAGCACTCAGCCTATTCCTATTCAGCAAAGCACTGAACCACTCTTTAAGTTAAGCATATGCTGAAGTCCTTTGATTTAATATTGAAGTTACTGTGTGACTGTATCAACTAAGCTACACAAATGCTGGAAAAATAACAATGAATGTTGAAACAGATTGAAAATTCACCATTGGATCATCTTGTGGGTGTCTTCACTGAAGATTTTGTCAAACAAACAAGATGATCTCTATGATTTTAGAGGTTTATGTGCAGCTCTCTACAACCGAGTCCATGTATGACTTTTGGCTAGTCACTCAAGTGCTCTGTGCTTCAGTTCTTTCATCTGGCAATAACAGTGCTTCTCATAGAGATATGGTGAGCACAACTACATTAGATTGTGAAATGCTCAAATATTACACTGATGAGGGTTATCTAAGCATCTTTTTTTTTCCTAGCATTGTGTGTGTGTGTGTGTGTGTATTTGTATATTCCAAAGCACTGGGAATAGGCAGCACATCAATGTGTTTCATGCATGCCACTGATGGACCAGATTATAGACTGCAAACTAATATGTTTAACAAAAGTCGGTATCACTGGCCAGTCCAATTAGACTGCCTTTCAGAGTACTCACCAAGGGCCTAACACTGTACCGGGACCCCTGAGGTTATGTCCAGATGTCTATGTGTCCACGCAGTGACTTAATATGGTAGCCCCATGGAGAGAGAGGTTTTGCCTAATGAACATTGCAGAAATAACGATAGGCATTGCTAAATGCTTTCTGGAAAAATCCTTCTTTAAATACTAGAGCTGAGTGGGACTTTTACAAATTTTGAAACAGAGAAACAAAATGGGGAAACTTTCATAGAGAGACTTAGTACATTAAAAATTGTCTCTCTCTTTTTGAACAACTATAAAGTTAATGTAAAATTTCCAAATGCGCCTAAATTCCATTTTCAAAAGGATGTGGGGCATTTAGCAGTGTAAGTCCCATGGACCTCATCCTCCCTGATTGGATCCACCTCGTCATCTCCAGACTGATTCTGGCCTGCATATTTATACCTGCCTCTGGAAATTTCCACTACATGCATCTGACAAAGTGGGTCTTTGCCCATGAAAGCTTATGCTCCAACACTTCGGTTAGTCTATAAGGTGCCACAGGACTCCTCGCCGCTTTTGCAGATTCAGGCTAACACGGCTACCCCTCTGATTCTTAATTCCCATTGAATTTCAATGAGACTTGTCTACACTGTGGGGTAATGCATTCTAAAAGGATGTGCTTTCATATGCTGCCCACTAATTGGTTCTTGTAAATGCAGGGCCACATTATGACTTTCATGGGCCCTAGGCACTTTTGCCTTCGTGGGCCCCTTCCTCCATAAAAAAAATATTAAAAATGATTTTTGATATAGCTTTAAATACTTCAACATTTTTTTTTCTGTTTTGGGCAAAATGTAATAGATTTTTGTGGGCCCTAAAAGTTTCGTTTTTTTCTGATGTGAGAAAAAAATTAAAACATTGTCTTCGACCCTAAAAGTTCATTTTTTTCCTTCTGATTTGAAAAGAAATTAAAACATTTTTGTGGGCCCCTAAAGGTATCGTGGGCCCTAGGCACTGTGCCTACCGTGCCTAATGGATGAGTCAGCCCTGCTTTAATGTAGTGCTGTTGGAAACAGTATTATGTTAAAGCAGGCTACTGGGGAAGCTTAAGCACACACCGACAGGGTCTAAACAGATCCATGAATGCACAACTCCTGAGAGCACTGTAGAAATCACACCTCCATAGAGTGCATTAATGCTCCATGTCGACAAGCCCTTAGGCCTCTAAGTGCTGACGTCTCTTATGAGAAATGAGACGTAGGTTCCTAAGTCCCTTATGCAATCTCACAAAGTTGGCTCCTGGTCTAATACTTCCACATGTTAAAATTCTGAATGTTAAGGACAAATAAAAACAAATGCAGAGACCACCTCCCCTCCAACTGAAAGTTGCTGTAGCTTACGCTAAAAAAAGCCAACACTGTAGCTGCCCCTTCTGTGTACTGGACTGAGAGACACTTCCACAGTGATACACAGTCATCGGTGGGTTACATTTGCACTACTGCCCTCTATGAGGGTCCTCATGGAATTTGGATGGAGCACGGCAGGAGTGTACTGCTAATGAACTCTTCATGAATGCATCTCTGGATGCCCGGACCATAGACACTGCTTAGCTACTACCGTCTTCTGTTTGGTGTCCCGTGTGGCAAATTCCACCAGCAGGAGGTCTCCTCTAAAATCTGCACTTGAGGAAGTCCTTGCAGCCAGTAGACTGAGTTAAGCCCACCATGTGGCATCGATTTATGTACTTATCATACCCTCCTATAGTCTTTGTGTTCTTCCAGATGGTGCACATTTAATTCTTATACCCCAAAGAAAGCTTAGTGGTACAAACACTCTGAAGGATCCACTTCCAGGACACACCACATTTAGATATCCTTTTGACTAGTAACACAAATCCTGCCAAGCCAAGTCTGTTATGTAGGGATTACAAACCTCAAAGACAAGGGTTGCTTTTCGATGACACATCCTCACTTCAGTTCCTCGCTCTGGTTGCCACTGACAAACACGAGAGATTTCCTTGCCCAAACCTGCTGATGGGGAACATGACACCATTTAGTGGTTAGCAAGGGAACGCTTTGTTAAGCTTCAATCACGCTTTGACATGGAAGGGTTTCGATTGCCACACTCCATGAAACTGCCATCTCGCGTGTTTCTCAACAGTAGGATAGTGTCCAACCAACTCATGGACGAGTCTATCACCGTTGATCCTTGCGTTTTTAATCACCCAACCGGTAGCATTTGGAATGCACTTTAAACAAGTATTTTCATGTGCTGTCGATGCTCTTCCTCGCCCAAAACAGGAAGTGGAAGTTCTAAAATACCATACAGAAGGTTCATTTTGTGGCTGACTTAATAACCATCAAGCCAATCGCACAAGATATTTTATTTTTCAAAGATTTCCCCTAGCATTTCCTCAGGCAAAGATGTGTAAGTAGGATCTCTATCACTCATTTGTAGCCCTGTATTTTGGAAAAAGAATGTTTTACTTTTTTTTACCTCTTCCTATAATAGTGTATTTAGATTTAAATCACAATAAAAAGCTTGTTACCTTTAATTAGATTTACACTTGCAAATGATCACAGATAGAGAAAATAACCACAAGCCAAATAAGAGAATGAGCTCAGCCGATGAATAAATCAAAGCTGTGTTAAGTTAAGTTCCAGGGCCCTTGCTAATATTTTTTAAACTCTCTGCAGTCAGCATGTTCCACATTTTCCTTCTCCATTTAATATCCCCACCATTCCTAATCCTTGATTCCGGCATATCATTTTGATGAAGCGTGTGTGTGTGTGTGTGTGTGTGTGTGTGTGTGTGTGTGTGTGTGTACATAATGTCCATTGAAATTCTCAATTGAAAATGTTGGTATTTCATCCTCTCTTCCTCCCTCTCCCCCCCCAAAAAAATCCCCTCAGCTGAATTTCATCCCCTCTCTCTTCAAAAAATCTGGGCTTGGGGGGAAACGATTTTCTAATATTTCATTTCCTGACAGAAAAATTGAAAAATTCAGTGGTGAACTTTCATTCTGCTGGAAATCTAATAGGTTTTTCTTCAGATTATATAAATCTTTTGTCTTTTACCTCACCGCCCCCAACTTTCTTGGAAAAAGAGGGTTGATGGGAAATTGTCAACCAGCCTGCCTGCTGCCACACCCACTTTTAACTCGTATCAGAGAGGTCGATTTTCCATGGTGCTGTGGAGAGAAAGCAGCTTTATGCAATACTTCTCCTAGTAGATCTCCTTAAGTACAGAAGGGGGCGGGAATTGGAGAGCTAAGTTAAATCCTCTTGCTGGTGCAGAAAAAAATAATTCCAAAACTTCACACATAGTTTGAAATTCCACATAGGTAAGGCTTTGTGGAAAGTGAAGGGGTATGAAAGGCCGGAAGTTGAGCAGTCATCCTGAACAGGGATCACTGCCAGCTTGCATAGTGCTCACTGCATAGCCCCTCAGAAATTACACATTGCCACTTGTAGTTGTAATTAATGTCTGGTGCATCCCCTATATCGTGCAGGTATGTGTTGCTGTGCGTTTATTAGCAAGTAACATTGTTTGCCATCAAACTGTGCTAGTAGTTTCCTATGTTAACTTTTTGTTATGATGAAAACTGACCATTCATTCCTCTTCTGTTTTCTGTTTCCCAGCTGATTTCTGGTCCATTTTATCCCTTCCCCTCCTGGCTACTCAGTTGCCCTAAGCGCTTGAATAAATTCTTTCTCAAAATCCAACTAAATGAGGCAACCTAGTTTCCCTTCCTCTGCTGTGTTGTTGACATGCTCAGAGAACTTTAATTCCTATTCAAAGTGATTCTAAGAAGAGATTTCAGTTTAGGGCACTGTTTAGTAAATTACCAAAAAATTGGATCTGGGGAGAGATAGGATCACAGTGAGAAAAGTGGGACCAGTTGGCTTTGCAGTGTAATGGTGGCAATTAAAATATTAGTGCACTGCATTTAAAAGGAAGTATTTCTGTGATGGGCACTAAGCTGTACATGAGAATAAGGAGGAGCAGCTAGTTTTAATGGTGTTTCATTCTCTGCTCTGGGCAGAATGAGTTGCTGGTTACAATTTGTATAGCTTTTTTGGAACCAGCTCAAGGCAGCGTGTCATGAAACAGCTGCTGAGTTTTTCAAATGCATCTGTGAGCGTGTGTACTTTCCTTAAGCCTTTTCCTAGAAGCAAAGAAGTGTAACAAAGATTTGCACTTCTGTTGTGTCACCTTAAGATGTGATTCCTGAAAATCTAGGTATAAGCAGCATATTGTTGTGCATGTAGTCTGGAAGTTAGGTTTATCTCTATCTGGGAATATGGACAGTAATGTTAAGGTAAATTACTAAAAAAGACCCCAAAACCAACAATAAAAGAACAAAAAAAGGGAAATCTAATGGGAACTTGACATTAGCTTCCATTCACAAAGATACTGATTTTAGGGAAATTGTTTGATGGTAATTCTTATTGACCAAAGGAGTCACTGAATTGTATGGGGGGAGGTCTTGTTTTCAGCTCGCTCTTCTCCATTTGAACACATAAAACACCTTCAACTGTAAATATTTATTTTTTACATGGTGACAGTGTTTAAAAGTCTGGATCATGGACCAGGACTAGATCATTTTAGCCAAGTACTTGGTAGAAAATGCACTAGTTGAAACTAGGTTTGACAAAATTCCCGTTACCCCTCCCCCAAATTAGGGAAACTGTTTCATGATTGTTTCATGATTCTCAGAAATGTCCCATTTGAAATATTTTCTAAACAAAAGTCCTGTTTTCTGTGTCAAAGTGACTTTTGCGTAGAGAATGAAGTTAATAAATAAATAACAATTAAAGGTTGAAATCAAGATGAAATACTTCAGACTTACAAAAACGAAAACAACGAAAAGTCCCGGAGCACTTTTATTTATCTGGGCTGGCGCTCACTTCATCAGATGCATGGTATGGAAGACTCCACTTCCTGCATCTGACGAAGGGGGCTCTAGCCCATGGCCTGTTAGTCTTTACGGTGTCACCAGACTCCTCGTTGTTTTTGCTGGAGCAGACTAACACAGCTACCCCTCTGAAACGGTTAGTTCTTAATTATGCTCTGCACAAAGTGATGTATCTGAAGGCACAGTGCTTTGCCTTCTTTTGTGCTGACTGTTCCTTTGCATTGGATTATTTCCAGAATAAACCCTGCCAGTGAAACTTTGGAACCTCCCTGAGGTTCAGATGTTGACTGCTGAATAGTGCTGTAAGCCCTTTGCTTTTGCTTCTCCCTCCTCCCCCTTTATTAATCTGAGAGAGGACACCACCTTGTTTGTAGCAAGACAAGCTGTCATCCGCCAGATCAGGAGCAGCACATGAATCAATCAAGCCAAAAACACAACAGCGTTGCACTGTGCTTTTGATCTCTGTGTTTCTGCTGTGGACAGGTGGATGATCTTGTTTGTTATTGGTTTGTGACATGTCTTTTTTTTTTTTTTTTTTTTTTTGGAAGGGGATCAGAAAAAAAAACCACCCGTCTTTTTTTTTATATATATATATACTCTGCTTTAGGATACAGACGTTTTTGAATGCCACACCCATAAAAATTAAACGGGCCATTTAAAGATCCAGGTTGAGCTATGTGCCAAACTCCCTTTGATTTCCAAGGCCATTCTGAATGAGGAAACATGCTGAATGGGTAATGATATTTTAGGCTTTGGGAGAGATGAGGTTGAGGGCAGTTTGGTATTTGAACTTCATTGTGAAAAGCAGAGGCCCAAATTGGTTGGCCCATGTCAGTGTAAAAGAGTCCAGTGAAAGAAATGTGACACCGGTATGGTAGGCATGGGAAATGCATGGAAAGTCTGGTGGGGAATTACCAAACCTCCCTCCATCCTCCCAAGGGTAGTCTTTGCAGCAAGCTGTCAGAGGGACTAATTTAGTGCTCATTGAAGTCTGTTTTATCCATTCACTCCAACAGATGTAGATCCAGGCTCGGGTGGGTGCGTGGAGCAAAGGAGTTACATGGAGTCACATCCAGTGGCTCTGTGATTACACATACACACCTACAAACTCTCTCTGGGTCTAATTTGAGGGGCAAAGAGACACAAGCTGTGGAGTGGCTCTGCTGGCAAGCACTGTCATCTTGGAAGGACAGTGTCAAATGTTGGAATATCTTTGTAAACTCTCTTCCCCTTCCCCGATAAAAGTGGGAAAAAAGTCCCCAAATCTGCATTCAGTGTTTGTAGCCGGCTCTATCTCTCTGTGACATTCCACAGCTGTAAAACACCACACACGTGTGCGCTCGCAGTCCACAGCACATCCCCAAGCTGAAAACAGAGCGATTGCGGGCTGCTGTCTCACACTGGTGGCTTGTTGATTCCATCCTCTGAAAGTCTCCTTCCGCTGTTTACAGAAGTCGGTGTCATTCTTGTCTTGGAGCAATTTGAAGGTGTCTGCTACCAGACCAAATCTGTGGTTCAGTTAGGGCTGCACTGAAAAGAAGCCCCAACTATTTCAATGATTTTCTGTTGTACAAGTTTGTGTGACTATTTCAGGGGCAGGGATATTTTTGCCTCATGCTAAATAAGAAAAAAAATGCACTATTTAGACCTCAGAATTGTCCTATTTCGACTTTCAGAGTTCAGTTAATTTATGGCAAGCCATTCCTAGTCTCTAACAGTCCGTTCCTAACTTGGCAGTAGAGTTGAACACACACACACACACACACACACACACACAATTCCTTTTTTCCACGGAAATAAAAATGTTCAGTGGAATAGTTCTGCTTTTTTGGAGATAGTTCTTTCTTAATAGCTCTGTTAGGGTGTGTCTGGACTACATGCCTCCATCGATGGAGGCATGTAGATTAGACAGATAGGCAAAGGGAAATGAAGCCGCGATTTAAATAATTGCGGCTTCATTTAAATTTACATGGCTACCGCGCTGAGCCGACAAACAGCTGATCAGCTGTTTGTTGGCTCAGCGCGCTAGTCTGGACGCTCCGCGCCGACCTGAAAGCCTTTTATCGACATCCCCCTTATGCCTCGTAGGATGAGGTTTACGGGGGATGTCGATAAAAGGCTTTCATTTCAACAGGGGAGCATCCAGACTAGCGCGCTGAGCCGACAAACAGCTGATCAGCTGTTTGTCGGCTCAGCGTGGCAGCCATGTAAATTTGAATGAAGCTGCGATTATTTAAATCGCTGCATCATTTCCCTTTGACAAATAAACAAATCTACATGGCTCCGTCGATGGAGCCATGTAGTTTAGACGTACCCTTAATGTTTAAGAGATCTTACGAGTTGGGCACTACAATGATAGACACTTTAGGATGCCTCAAAGAATATACAGTCCTTTAAACTTTTAATTTTTTGTTCATGCTACTTACAACAAAAATTATTGTTTTATTAGCACAGTTTAATCTCCATACTCCTGGTGTCCCTTGTTCGGGAATACTCATGGTACAGATCCTGGAAAACAGAAGGAGCTTTGTGTGCTGCCAACCCCCAACTCCACCTGGGGTCGCTGTGCTGGAAACTTTTCCCCACCATTTCCATAGAGATGGGGCTCAGTGCCTGGGAGCAGAGGGGGACCGGGTCAGCACCCTGCCCTCATTCCCCCCACCCCTGACCCAGCAACATCTGTAATCCGGCAAACTCTGTTTCCCAGGGTTGCTGGATTACAGAGATTCAAGTGTTTTAGAATGTAGCCAGCTATCAGTTACACATAATCAGTGTGCATGCAAAAATACTGTAGGTGTTACTGACTGGGCCATAGTAATCTCGTGCTGCTCGACCGATACCGTTGTAATGGTGGTTTGGGGATGACTTAATTTACAAGCAGCTCTGAAGTTTACAAAATTGTTGACCTTCAGAGAACTTTCCAATGGTTTTAAAAGCAGAAGCTTGTTTTAATTGTTCGTGCAGTACTGCCATCTAGTGGCCATATTATTTTCTGCCTGGTTAGAACAGAACATAAGAAGATCAGAAGGGCCAGACTAGGTGAAACCAAAGGTCCATCTAGACCATTGTCCTCTCTGGGGCAGTGCCCAATGCCAGGTGACCCAGAGGGAGTGAACAGAAAAGGGAATCATCAAGTGATCCCTCCCCTGTCAGCCATTCCCAGCCTCTGGCAAACAGGGATCTTAAAAGGGGAAAGAATTGTTTCTATGCATACATGGAAATAATTGCTTTCTTTAGGCCAGGGGTGGGGAACCTCTTTGGGGTTGGAGGGCCACTGACCCATAGGAAAATTGGTCAGGGGACGCACACAAGTGAGCAGAAAAAAAATCCCTCACTGACATGACCCCCAGCTGAGAAGGGGAAAGACACCCCACATTCTTCTTGCACACCAGAGGCTAGGGGGGGGCAGCCTAGTAGATTTTGTGTGCTCCAGCCCTGCAGTGGGGCAGGGCGGGGGGCTGGAGCACCAGCAGCAGCTCCCCAATGCTGGGGAGGGGGGACCCTGAGCCTCGGGGACCGCATCAGTCCAGATCCTCCAGCCCTGAAGTTCTCCACCCCTGCTTTAGGCCCTGCCAAAGTATGTGAATAAATGTACTCCTTTGAGTAGTTCTGCTGAAACCTACGGGATACTCATGGGAATACAGTTCGGGCCTGGTACTGCTGATTTGCTTTGTTAATAACTTTTTTTTAATGATATAGATAATGGCATTTAACCAACAAAGATACCTGTTTAAAATTTTTATAACTGCCTTTAAAACATACCTCATTCTAGGCATTTCGATTCTTTTTTCAGTGCAGACATAACTTACAGCATTTTCAGATTGTGTTTCAACATGCCAAACCCATAGCCAGACACCTTTTTTACAAATAATTTGAGGTCTGCAGAGTGACTGAACCAACCTGGAACCTTTCACAAGCCCAGACTGCACTTAAAAAAAAAGAAAAGGTATAGCCAGCATTTTTGTGATTTGCATGTTCACCCTGATCCATGTCATGATACTAATGTCAACATACGCCCTAGACCTCAGATTGCTCTTGAGTCATACTTGACTCACTTCACTATTGGTTTTGTATGGGAATCATGGAAACTAGGAGTCTGTTGCAAAGAGAAAGGCACCCCTCTTGCAAAATGGATTAGAATCCTTTCTATGCGTAACTCTTCACTTTTCCGGAGAAAGGGTATGTGATCTTGCAAATTCAGGTTAAAATAGTGTAGACCCAGCAACTTTTACTTCAGGGTAGCAGCTTGGAGTTAAAGCTTGGAAGGGAGCACAGAGTTAAAACCCATATTGTGGTGACTTTGCCAAGATTTTAACTTGGGCTGACTAATTCCAGGTAAACCACACACTTGTTTTAGGAAGTGAAGAGTTTCCCAAACTTGATTACAGTTGCTGCCTGTCACCATTCAGAATATACTTCTCAACCTGCCAGAGCCCAAATGTGTGATGCAATGTGTGGACAAACACCAGTAACAAGGAGTCAAATGTATTTATGCGAGATACAAAAAAATCATTGTTTTTGTATAGTATAGCAATGCCTACAAGTCCCAACCAAGAGCCGGATCTCATTATACTAAATACTGTACAAACGAAGGATGAGAGACAATCTCTGCCCACGAGAGCTTACAGTTGAAATAGGCAAGACAGACAAAGGGTGGGCTGGGAAAAAGAGGCATAAAGAGGAGAAGTGGCTTGGCCCAGGCCAAGTGATGGATTTGTGGTTAAATGTGGAAAGAGAGGAAATTCTCTGCCGTCCAGTCCAGTCCCTTATTCCCTTAAGCATGCTCCATTCATGCCGCAGCGTTAATTCCACAGAGAACTCATTCTCAATCCTCCATTTCAGGGCTCTTTATACCTAAGGTAAATAATTGGCAACAATAAAAGTGAACGGACACCAAATCTGCAGAGCGCGCACATCTCAGTGGGTCTGAGATGAATGACAGCTCTCAGAACGCAGTGGTACCCGAAAGGTGTGTTCTAAACTCATTTCAGTGTGGCAGACTTCTTTCAGGGTGGCTCAGGCAATAGAAGTCTTGTCAATGAATGTTGCTTTTGCCTTATTTCTGAGCTGCTGTGACAGAGATGTACTGGCTGTGATTGTGAAACGGCTCCGTCGTATAAAACTGCACCCAGGGAGTGGCAGAAGGGTAAGTGATATGAATCATGGGCCACAACAAAGCTCTTCCTGTCATTTAAGAGTTACCTGCCAAATGCAGAGGACGTAATCTCAATGGGGAGACAAAGTATCATTGTCACAAGCAAAAATTAAATTGACGGTGGCATAGAATTACCATGCAGTCATCTCTTAGGGTTGCAATGAAAAGTTAATCTCAGTACTGGATAACAACCACATGCATTTATGGAGATTGTAAAGAAGAGCAACGACTGTATTCAGATACAATTGAATATAATTAATAACAATGGTTGTTTCTCACATCATGTGCTGGAAAGGAATAAGTGCTTAGTTCTCACATAATTTCGCTATATTCCATGATACGTGTAGTGCATTTTGCCAGAGGAAATAGAGGGATTTATTTGCAAGACATAACTTGCCAACATGTATATGCAAAAGGAAGAAAGCGAACTAAGCAGGTTTTAAACGGGACTCAAGCCATCCACAGAGAAGCATATCAGGAAATGACGGTAAATCACAGATGTCCAGACTAGACATGGGCTGAACCAAAATCCCATCTTGAACATGTTTGAAATCTGAAGCCACCTCTGAATTTTTCTAATCACCTCCAATATGGACCAAATCAAACTCCGGATCTCCCCATCCCTCAAACTTTAAGGTTCTTGAGATTAGTTTTGGGATCCAAATAATATGTCTCTGATTCAGCTCTAATCTGGCCTTTTGCTCTCCCAGTCCAGCAACTCTGTCTTTCATTAGCAACAATCATGTTATCACCCTGCAATGGATTTATCTAATCAAACCTTTTCAGCAAATGCTTTCTAATGACTTACATAGGAGAAGGAGGGCCAAATGATCTCATTGTATTCCATTTATTTTGGGCTGAAACACCCTGGCCAATGTTTCATCAATGAAGTTTGTCTAGAAAGAGCTTATGGACAATACCTTTTCCCTGCTACATTTAGCCAATATTTTCAAGCACGAGTGTCCAAAGTTAGGCTCATACATTTTTACTGCCTAAATAGAAATGGACTGATTTTCAAAGATGCTAAGCAGCTGCCACTTCCACTGACGTTCATGTGAGCAGGACAAAACTCAGACGCTTCTTTTCAGAAATAGCAAGCCAGGCTGCTGGTTAGAAAATCTGGCCATGGTCAGTGATAGGAGGCATAAAAATAGTTCTACTAAAAAAAACCCATTCAATTGCTGGTAAGTTACTAAATGATATTCTACAAAAGGAAATCCAATCCTAGTAATAGAATTGGGCAAATAGTTACATTTACATCAGAGTTAATCAGATATAGGATTTTCCATTCTCTTGGAAAGATGACATTTAAAACAACCTGAAATGTCATTGAAAAACTGAAGTTTAGAAATTTCCTCCCGTGGGGAATATATTCCAAAATAATTGAATTAGGACGCATGAAAATGTTTAATTATAATAGCGCTTCAAAGTATCTTTTTGAATAAATCCAAATGGTAAATAGTATATTTACAGTATAAATGCCATGTTAAATATTTTATGTGAAGAATGTAAAATTCATCTTCTAATATAATATAAAAGTCAAAACAAAATTAATTCAACCGTGTTGACATTTCTCCCCCCTCCCCCCATTGAAGTTTCATCAAAATTGTTCCCACAAAATGTTTCAAGTTTAACAAACCTATATTTTTCTATGGGAAATTGTCCCATCAAACATTTTTCAACAAATGCTAATATATAATTTATTCACAAATGCTGCAAACTTCACAGAAGTTTGTGAGTATAGTCACTGGATTATCAGATCTGCTTCATAAAATAAGCTAATTATAAAGATTTAGATGGAGATACACATACCTATGCCTATGTGAGCCACTTCCCTAATTTATAGCTTGATAATATATATCTCATATTGACGTCAATTAAATTTAAGCCCATGATTAAATGCTTCCTGAATCTTTGCCTTGCTGAGTAATTTCTTTTTTAAGCATTGTGAAATTCTTGGAATACATCATTCAGTTAATTATTATTTGACTCTGCATATGAGCATCTGTGTAATTAGAACTGTCTTATTTTGTACTTGTACTAATCAAGATTTGGTATGCCATGATAAAATGTATATGACAGTCAAGGTTTTATTCCTTGTATCACCCTGCTGAAATGGCCATTGTAAAATACCAATATATTTGAAGTGGATGTATGTGAACTATATGAAAACGTGAGCTAGATATCAAGAATCAGATACCTCACAGTGAACAGACTATTTGACACACATACACATAATACTTCACACAACTTTACAGTGTGGACTGAAAATAAATCTTTCAACAAGAGCAGGGCTGATAACCCAGTGACCATATTCACAACCTTCTATGAACTTTGCAACATTTGTGAATAAATTATATATTAGCATGGGCTGAAAAAATGTTGACGGAACAATTTTCCCTAGAAAAATATCATTTTGTTGAAACTGAAACATTTTACGGGCAGTCAATGGGAAAAACGGTCAATATGGGTGGATTAAATTCCGTGGGGAAAAGTCACGATGACAAAACATGATGCAATCTGAGGTTGCTGGGAACAAACGACCAGAGCTTCAAAAGGAAATTCCATGAACTTCTATCCTTATCCCTTAAACTCATTCTTCAGCTGGACGAGTTTAGGAGTCAGGTGGAATCCTCCATACCCTGACTGGAATTTCAGACGATTGTGGTCAAAGGGGCTGAAATGTGAGGTAACACTCAGGATGAGATCACTGTTTCCTTTATGACATTTAAAACGGAGGTGGGTATGGTGCTGCTTGAATTTCCTCGTGTACCGGCGGCTCCTCACAGCAGTGCCTAACTGGAGGAGCGGGGCTGGGAGTAGTACAGCTGCCCATGCTGCCAGCATGGGACACTGGCCCTTAGGAGTAGCAGCTCTAGGCTCATCTCCTTTGGCCACAGCATCTCCTGGGAGTAGAGCCCTGCAGATCAGCAGATACCGATTTTTGTCCCCTGATATCCGCCTCCATGGGTAGGCATTTGTACCCGCATGGGGCTCTAGTTGTAGCAGTGCATGGCCAGCCCTCTTCCTACAGGCCCAATTGTCAGGGGAGGCGGGTATCATAGGCAGGGGAAGGCATTGCCAGGCATGGCCCCGCCCACACTCCAGATGGCATTCTGGGTGCGGCCTGCCCTCTGCGTGCTCTGGGGCTAGGGAGGCTCAGGCCACCCGCCTTCCCTGTGGTATGGGGGGACAGGGCTTGGGCAGAAGGGGCAGGGTTGGGATGAGTTATATTCACCCCCTGCCCATGCCAGTTGTTCTCCCAAATAACTGAAGGGAGACTCCAGCTCTGTGGAACACCTATGTCCTTCAGTCTTTAAGTATTTTCCCACCACCAGTGCCCAACCCCTATACACACTTTACAATGCCAGTCACGGCTAGAGGGCTTCCACCTCCCTTCCTGGCTAACCTCTCTCTCTGGCAGCCCCTTCAGGTTCCTTCTCAGCCTTTGGAGCTCCTGGCTTAGCAGGGTGGCAGGTGTAACCAATCACTGGGCAGACATAATGCTTTTCAACCAGCTCCAATCTATAACCCTTGATTGGGGCTGGTGTGGTAGGGGTTGATTAGGTGTGTTTGAAGCAGTATCCTGTCATAGGGGTATTGCATTTTCCTCCTATTTTATTTTATTGTTGGTTTGGTTTGGTTGTTTAGTTTTAGTTTGCTTATTTATTATACGGTGGTGGTGACTATCCGCCAACCAGATTTGGGACCCAATGTGTAAGGCTGATTGCAAACGTACAGAACAGGACAATGCCGACACCCAAAGATCTCCTTTTCTCTCTTTCTCTCTCCAGGAGTACAGATAGCATTACCCTGGAAGGGGTCATTGAATTTTCCGTTTACATACATTTTTACGGCACTTCAGCACAGATCAATATTGAGGAAAGTGAAACCAGATGCTGAACATTAGTTATGTCAAAAGAAATTAGTGCCTTGATTTTCTAAGAAGCCAAATAGAGCGAAGGGCTATTATGTTAATTTCCGTGGACAATATGGGCCCAAAAAAATCAAAACTAATATGACCCTGTCACTGTTTAACTTTTGTCAGTGGTAAATAAGGATGGGGTTTGGTGTGTGGATACCTCAGTCTGCTCAACACCACAGCAAACACACAAGGAAATTCTTACTAAGGCATACCAATTAACTGACAGAAAAACAGGAGACAAAAAGGAAAAGAAACAAGAAAAGGCAAAAAATATTGAACCTGAAATTCATCCTACAAACGCAACAATCAATACCTATCACAGTCTCTTTCTCAAGGGGACGAATGATGACAAGAGTCTCTTGTTCTGGTAAAGGTGACAAGGAGTCCTGTGGCACCTTATAGACTAATGGATGTATTGGAGCATAAGCTTTCGTGGGCAAAGACTCGCTTCGTCAGATGCATCAAGTGGGTCTTTGCCCACGAAAGCTTATGCTCCAATACATCTGTTAGTCTAGAAGGTGCCACAGGCCTCCTTGTCGCTTTTGCAGATCCAGACTAACACGGCTACCCCTCTGATATTTGTTCTTGTAAGAAATCGTTCTCATTTGGGAAGAAAGGATTAGTTCTTGTGAGGGAGGGGAGAAAGGAGACCCTGGCATCCCAGGGATTAAAGAAAGCCTCTGAGCCCAGCTAGTCCCACCCTGCTTTATCTGCAGCCAATGCCAAGCCTGGAGGGAGGAGAAAAGGAAAGAGCCTGGCTCAGTTTGAGTCTGACTAGTGAGGAGGCAGAAATCAGCAGTCTAAGGGCGTGAACCCAGAGCTTGCCTGCTCAGCAGCCAGGGGAGCAAGTAAGCCCTCACCCCCACCTCTCTGGGAAAACAGGGGGACCTACTGAGAAGCCCCGGATGAATGGAATCTGCCCTTTTGGGGGAAACACCCCAAACTTAATGACTTGGCTAGGGAATGGTCTGGAGTTCCTAGGCTGGGAACAGAGAAAGGGGAACAGGGCCCCTGCTTTTCTGCCTGCTTACTAGCCACTAGGCTACGCATCCACCAGAGGCCCTGCCACAGTTCTGTTGTTCAGTTCTGAGTCAGGAATGATAGTTACTTTTCTTGATTTTTGGCAAAGAAGAGAACACAGGGAGAAAGAGAGAAGAGATGGGGGAAATGTGGCTCCTGTCAATGTTTGCAGGAGGGAGGGCAGCTAGGATGGATGCTTTGGTGGTCACAGGTTGGGTGAGACAACCTGTGTTCCTGGACCCTAGTACTCCCGCCCATTATCTATGGTGACTAGGTGCCCTGTTTTTGACTGGAATGCCTGGTTGAAAAGGGACCTGGCAGCTGCGGTCAGCACCACCTCCCAGGCTATTAAGTCTGCTTGGCAGCGATGTGGGGCTAAGGCAGGCTGGTCTCCAATGCCTTGGCAATGCACTGTCCAGCTCCTAGGTGGGGGATGGGGGGAGGAAGCAGGGGGCTCCATATACCGCCCCCACCCTGAGCACCAGCTCTGCACTTCCATTGGTCAGGAGCTGGCCAGTGGAAGCTGGGGGAGAGTGGGATAGTGTCTGTTGGCAACAGAAGCATTTGGAGCCCCCTCACATCTGCACACCTAGGCATGGGACTTGCTGGCCACTTTCGGAGCTCAACATGGAGCCAGGACAGGCAGGAGCCTGCCTTGACCTCCCTGCATTGCTGACTGGGAGCAGCATGAGGTAAACCCACACCCCAGCCCTGGGCCCTGCCCCCTGCTCATCCATGCCCCCAAATGTGGAGCCCCCACCTGCACCCCACATCCAACCCAGAGTCTGCATCCCCCTGACACTCCATCCCCGCCTCAATCTGTAGACTCCTCTCACATTTTGAATCCCTTGGCCCCACTCTCCAGCCTAGAGTCCCCCCCCCCCTCTGCATCCCAAACCCTTCATCCTCAGTCCCAATTCAGACCCCGTGCTCCCAGCCAGAGCCTACAACCCATTCTGCACTCCAATTCCCTGCCCCTTCATTTGCTGGTTTGGTATGTCCCTCCCCTTCCTTCTTTTCAGGCCAAGTTCAACCGGATGGGCTTTCTCAACTTGTCATGTTGGTGCTGTTCAGTGAAGCTGATTTCAGGATCAGGCAAAAAGCTGACAGAGTTAGGAGAGAAGCAAGCTACTGAGGGACAAAGGGGGAGGCACAAGAGAGGCATTCTGGCTGGTGTAGTGGTGGTGATGATGCCCAGGTCTGGGTGTCACAATGAAAAACTCCTTTAGGATTCTTGGTAAATCCCAATCATAATGTATTTTGTTAAAACATTCCCCTGCCCCATCACTGAGGCCACGTCTAGACTACGGAGAAGATCAATGCTGCCGTGGTCAATCTTCTGGCATTCGATTTAGCGGGTCTAGTAAAGACCCACTAAATCAAACGCTGAGGGCTTTTCCCATCGATGCCAGAATTTCTACTTCTCAGTAGGAGTAAGGGAAATTGACAGGAGCATTTCTCCCATCAACCTCTCTCTATGAAGATGATGCTGAAGCTCGGCTTCAGTTACATCAAATCCAGCTATGTTTTTTACATACCCAGAACTGTGTACCTTAAACTGACTTTTGGCTGTAGTGTAAACCTGGCGTGACATGGTGTATACCCTTGGATCCATTAGGGAGAGAATCACAGGAGCTGTAGAACATAAGAGCAACCAGACTGGGTCAGACCAAAGGTCCATCTAGCCCAGTATCCTGTCTGCTGACAGTGGCCAATACCAGATGCCTCAGAGGGAGGGAACACAACAGGTAATCCTCATGTGATTCCTCTCCTGTCACCCATTTACAGACAAGCAGAGGCTAGGGATACCATTCCTACCCATCCTGGCTAATAGCCAGGGCTCGACAATCTATGTAATCTACTCACCCATGGTGAGTAGATTACAACCCGGAAGAGCCGGGTTCGGGCAATCTGCACATGCGCAGAACGATCTGCGCATGTGCAGATCGCTGGACAGCATGGCTGGCCAGAGGGGCTTGCTGTGGCTCAGCGAGCCCTGCTAATAACCATTGATGGACCTAATCTCTATGAATCTATCTAGCTCTGCTTTGAATTCCTAGTCTGTTCAATTCCTAGTCTTCACCACATCCTCTGGCAAGGAGTTCCACAGGTTGACTGTGTTTGAGTAAAGAAAAACCTCCTTTTGTTTGTTTTGAACTTGCTGCCTATTAATTTCATTTGGTGATCACTAGTTCTTATATTGTGCAAATAAGTAAATAACTTTTCCTTATTCACTTTTTCACACCAGTCATGATTTCATAGACCTCTATCATATCCCCCTTTATTCTCCTCTTTTCTAAGCTGAAAAGGAGCAGAAGACTTTACGCCAAATGCATAAGATAGGGAACACTCTATGTACCATCTTAATGCCAAATAAAAACCTGGCACGATGAGGGCCTTTCTTTGTGGTGGCAATATAACAGACCTGGAACATCATTTCTGACTAGCTATCCAGAGTATCGTTGTGACTGCTTTTAGCCAAGTATATTTGCCTTCATTCTCTCCAGTGCTAAAATTGTATGAATGCTTATATTACTGCCGTTCTTACATTTTAGACAAACTCTGTTTCTGTGCTTACAGAAGGATGGGACTACAAAAGTATACTATTCTCTTAGGGTATGTCTAGACTGCATCCCTCTGTCAGCAGAGGGAAGCACATTAGGCAGGTCGACATTGCAAATGAGGCAGAGATTTAAATATCCCGTGCCTAATTTCCATAAAAATGGCTGCCGTGTTTTGCCGACTCAGCACTTTGTCGGCAAAAAGCGGCAGTCTAGAGGGGCTCTGTTGAGAAAGAAAGCCTTTTTCGACAGATCCTGTATGCCTCCTGCAAGGAAGTTTACACGATCTGTTGAAAAAGGCTTTCTTTCTCGACAGATCCCCCTTTCGACTGTCGCTTTTTGCCGACAAAGTGCTGAGTTGGCAAAATGCGGCGGGCATCTTTATGCAAATTAGGCATGGGATATTTAAATCCCTGCCTCATTTGCAATGTTGACCTGCCTAATCTGCATCCCTCTGCCGACAGAAGGATGCAGTTAAGACATACCCTTAGTAATGACAAAGGACCGCACCAGATTTTGGAGTTGATAGACTTGTTTGCGCTGACAACTTTGAAAATATCTCACTCCCCTTATCTGTGTCTTTAAAGACTGGAGAGTTTGATTGATTTGCACGTTGTGTTTTCATCTACATCAGGGCAAAACACATTCAGCTATGGTACCATTTTACACCTATTTTTCACTACTATAAATGTCTATAAAAGAAATAAGATGGAGAAAATGTACCTCTAGACAAACATTAATTTGTTCAGATGCCATTAATGCTCCTGTCATCTCAATGATCTTCTGTCATTTTCACTTCACCAAGTAGCCTTCAAATCAGCCCTCCCTGAAGGGAACATAACATTGGTATTTTTTTTAATTACTCAGTGTGTGGAATCAAAATTTAGTTTGTGTTTATTCAAGGAAGACAAAGTGAAGCCTAAACCACATCGCATTAGTTGCATATTGAAATAATATTGGAATGCATTGCCCAGTGCCGGGAGGGAAAATCTGCCCGAGCCAAGAAACAAAAAAAAATGTGTTTTCATTCAGAACTCCTCATTAGTTTTGTTTCTGCCTTCTCTCTCTGATCGCTTTGGTAACCCTGCAATTTAGCTGCAATAGTTGTGTGTTGGAGGTACCAGAGCAACATGTATTTAAGAGACGGACTCAGGTATGTGGTGGGGCTCCAAGGACATAGTTCTCTACCAGAGAAGAAAGAATTTCCATGCATATGTCTGAATCATGCAATAGGGGACCCTAGGTCAAGGTTAGTGGTGGGTTCCTCTCAAACTGAACTGTATGGACTAGGTTCCCCGACGGTACCTCATTGGGTACCATTCTCATAAGGGGCCCTTGTCATATTACTAGACCTTTGAGAGTGATAATTCTATCCTTGTTTGCTTGCTCTTTCAGGTTCTACCCTACCCTATCCATTGACCTTAGAGAACATATTCTTCCTTGTGGTGGAATAATTGCTCTTGCCTTCGTAACATGTGTACCTTGCTCTTCCATGTGCCTGTCTTGGCACCAGCATTAAAAGATGAGAAAATAATTGTAGGTGACAGCTGTGTGAAATGATGTACTCCTTAGAAATAACATGGTGCTCTCTGAGATTCCTGTATAAGGAAACCATTCACCCCATATGCTCGTTTTTCACTGTTACTACTTCAAATAGCATCTGTCCCCTGGTTTGGCTTCTTCAGATGCTGGTGTCTTTTCTCCACAAGGGTAGAATTCTTTTACCATTACATTGTGTAGCAGTCAACTTTGGGACAACACGGATGATTTCAGTGGGACTGCTTAAAGAGTAAGTTACTACTCAAGAGTGAGTAAAGGAGGCAGCATCTGACCATATTTGATTTGGATCAGGTCTCCAAGCAGCAAGCTGCTGGTGGCATCATCAAATCAGGCTGAAATTTTGGACTGCAGGGACAGCTCCAAGCAGAATCCTGTTTCAGGCTCAGTCTATTGTAGATTATTTTGATCCTCATCACTGTAGTATGTGAGGGTATGTCTACGTTTAATGGGGGAGCACCCAGCCCAGGCCCACAGACTCATGTTGGTGAGGTTTGCATGAGTACTCTACATATAGCTGTGCAGGCTCTGGGCCATGAGGGAGCTCAAGGGTCTACACAACATCAAAGCACTCACTGTCTACACACCTGTTGCACAAGCCCTGCTTCTAAAGGCTGTGGTGCCAGTCTGGGAAGCTTCCTCCTAGATATAGTATTAGGCCTACCCTGGACACCTCACAATCATTGATGCATTTAACCCCCAACTCACTTGTGAGAGAGGGAGGTGCTATTATCCCCATTTTACAGGTAGGGAACTAAAGCCCAGAGAGCTTAACACTGGGTCTACATTAATGTAAATTCAACCAGGCAAGGTTGGGAATACTGCTACTCTTTGTGAAATCAGGAGTAACCAACTTCAGTGGCCCTTATGATTGACACGACAGGCTTGGTAGTGTGGACGCATCCTTTTGAAAATTGACCTCGTGGCTAAATTCGATCTAGGCGACTTCTACATTGGCCCCTTTTCCGGAAGGGGCATGGTCATTTTTGAAATCGCAATAGGGAAATGTGCGGGGGATTTAAATATCCCCCGCGGCATTTAAATAAAAATGTCCGCCGCTTTTTTCCGGCTTTTAGAAAAGCTGGAAAAGAGCGTCTACACTGGCCCCGATCCTCCGGAAAAAGCGCCCTTTGAAGTAGGAATAAGATCCTCCGGAAAAGGGCGCTTTTTCCGGAGGATCGGGGCCAGTGTAGACGCTCTTTTCCGGCTTTTCTAAAAGCCGGAAAAAAGCGGCGGACATTTTTATTTAAATGCCGCGGGGGATATTTAAATCCCCCGTGCATTTCCCTATTGCGATTTCAAAAATTACCATGCCCCTTCCGGAAAAGGGGCCAATGTAGACGAGCCCCTAGTGTAGACTAGGCCTAAGTGACTTGCCAAAGCTCAAGCAGGAAGTCTGTGAAGAAGCCAGAAACTGATCTTGGGACCCTACATTGCAGAGGCATTAATACTAGTGGGACTACTTCTGGAGTAAGTATCACAAGCTGGTTCTTGGTGTATAGTCCATAAAAAAGCCTGAATCTCAGTACAAATACTTGGAGCCCTACACAGATACAAAATTTGTATTCACATCTGACCCAAGATACCTGCAGATTTGGAGAGCTCTACAAATATTCAGGGGCTATAGCTAGAAAGCACTTTTTTTCCCCTCCAGGAAATCCTATCGAAGTAATCTCCTGCCTTCCTTGAACTTGATTTCCTAGCCTTTAGCGTGCTCATGATGTAGCTTCTGACTGCCCGGACACCTATCTGGGGGATAAAGAATCAAAACACAAAGCACAAGGATCTCATTAGTAAATAACATTGGATCAAATTCTTTATGCATGTCCAACTGGGAGTTGCATGAGATTGCTGGAGGCCCTATGATATCTGTGGCCTTGTTGTCATGATGATGTCAGCATTGCTCAAGAAATCGAACCAATAAGATAACACCAAGTGTGCGTGGTTAAAATAAGAACCATTCCTCCAAAAGGGCCTGATTCTGGGTGCTTTCATGGGTGAGTCTTTGGATCCAAGGGACGTTATGAATGACCACAAAACAGTCTAGGTCTTTGTGTCACAGCAGGTTATATGTTTATGATCGGTTGTGCATAGTAAATCCATTCTCATGAAAAACAATCCTATTTCCACATAAGACCAATGTCCTGGATCACTCCTTCTATACTCCAGCTTTAAACTAATGAAAATTCATTTATTACAACTGTGTTGAAATTAATGGACTTATACCAGCATAAAACTGAGTAGCAAAGATAAATGGAGCTGGTCAGGAAACTATTAGATTTTCCTGAAAAAAAGGGTAGCTTAAACATTTTTGCTTTTGTTTAATGTCTTCCTCAGCTTCTCATGTTAATAAATGAAGTGAAAATGAATTTTTTTTCACACAAAATAGCTTTGTCAAAATGCTGGTTTTTTACCAGAGAAAAACCTTTAATTATTTTTTTCGTGCTGTTCTAATGCTGAACCAGAGCCCTAGGATGAAATTTTCAAATACATGGATACTCTACTTAGGAGCTACTGACTGTTGAGTAGTGTGACAAATCACAGCTTTGCCTTTTTAAAATCACTACCAAAAGATGCAAGGAAATGCACAAACAAGTTTTATAAAAGAGAAGAAGATTGAGAGGTGACTCTTTGTGACAGAACGGTTCAATAGATAAGCCAACCCAGAACAGCAAGAACAGGGAGGGGACTCTCACATTGCAGTTTACTATCCCTCAAAGGGATGTGAGGTTATTACGTGGGGGTTGCAAGAGTCCATCCTCAAACCCACTTTAGCTCCAGCATTTATAATAGTGTTAAATACACAAAATGTGCTTTTCTTTATAAGGGGCGGGGGGAGGGGTGGTCACACTCAGAGACTTCCTATGTGAACGGGGACTCTAATACAAAGGTTTGAGAACTGTTACGAATGGCGCCATAGAATTATAAAACTGTGCGGGTGAAAGGATCTTGAGATGTCATCAAGTCCAGCCTTACATGTTGAAGCAGGACAAAATATACCTAGACTAGTACAGATAGGTGGTTTTTGTCCATCTTCCAGTGAACATGTTCCAGAGTTTAACTGTCCCTATAGTTAGGAAGTTTACTATAATACATAAACTAAGTTTTCTGTGCTTCCTTTTATACTGATTAATTCTTGTCCTACCTTTAGTGGACAATGGAGAACAATTGATCTCGGGCCTCTTTATAATAGTTCTTAACGTATTTAAAAAATGTTATCAGGTCCTCCTTCAATCTTCCTTTCTCAAGGCCACACATGTCTCGTAGGTCAAGTTTGCTAAGCCTGTATCATTTTTCTCGCTTTCTGCTGTAGATACAAATTTCTTCCCATGGATATGGATATCCGCAGAGTGTGATTGGCATCGGCTGATCTGCGGGGCTCTGATCCTAGGAACCACAACGGCTAAATGAGAAGAACAGGGTGCTGCTGCTACCAGAATCCCCACACCAGCAACTTCTCCCAGCTATGCAGCTGTACCACCCCTCAGCTCCTTCCCAGTGGAGCTGTACGACCCAGACAGGAGATGCAGCTGGGGGCAGGGTGAAGGTAGTAAGGACGCATGGCTAGGAGGAGCTGCTGGCATGAGGTGCTGACGTGTGGAAGTGGTTGCACCATATTCTTCTCATTTGGCTGCTGTGGTATCCCTGTGGATACCAACTTTTGTCTATGGATATCTGCATCTGTGCGTGGAAATTTGTACCCACAAAGGCCTCTGTTTCTTGGGAATGTCCCCCATTTATCCACATCTTTCCTACCCTGGACGTATCAGTGCTGCACAGAGAGAGATAACTACTCTGAATATCTTGCAGATTGATTGGAGCAGTGAGGGGGAGGAAAAATGCAACTAAGGGGTCATCTGGATTTGCAGCATGGAAGCTGAAGTCACCAGGAATGAATGCAGAAGATGGTGAGGACAGGCAGTGAGAGAACCCGGAGTCCAATTCAGGCTGCGTCTAGACTGCAGAGCTTTCAGGATTGTTTTTGAAAAAACGGATGTGCTCTTACACCGTCCCTGTAAAACATAGGTTCCCAAACTGGGGGGTGCACCCCCTTGGGGGGGGCATGAAGAAATTCCCAGCGGGCACGAAGCAACCCAATCTCCCCCTCCCCCTGCCAATCCCCTCCAAGAAAGAGCCCGGTCCATCTGATAAAAAAAAATCAGAAAATGCCATGTGAAATGTCCAGTATTTTCTGTTTTTCCTGGCTTGGGCATCCATCAGAACATTCATAGCTCAGGCTTGCTGGGGCACGGTGAAGGATGGAGTGTCCCAGGTAGACTTCAAAATGGCTGTCTTAAAAGGGCAATGCCTGCTCTTCTCTTGAAAGAGCAACGTTTTTTTGTTTGTTTGTTTGTTTGTTTGGTCAACAACTTTTCCCCTGGAGTATCGGCTCCTTTTTTTTTACACTGGTCCTGGGAATTAAAGGGGCTGGTGAGGGGTTTTTTTTTCTCGACAAGTTTTGTTGTTATTATAGGGAGGAAGGGGCGTGAGGGTTTCTCAAAAATCAAAAAGGGGGCATGATGCCGAAAATTTTGGGAACCATTGTGTAAAACTTGTTTTATGAGGAAGAAGGGATATGCCAAAACAAGAGTTTTTTCCAAAATTTGGCACCGTGTAAACGTGCAACATTTTGGAAAAGCCTCTTTCCACCATAAAGCAGAAAGATACACAATTTGCATACTGCAAATTGTGTTTCTTTTTCCAATTAATCTTTGCAGTGTAGAGACTAGCCTGAGACAGGGAGGCTGAGGGAGGAGGAATTGGGGATCCAGTCAATGACAGCAACATGAAAAGAGAGATTAGAAAATAGCTGGATGGATGAGATGGGAAAGAGTGGGGGGGAATCTTGAAAGCTGTGAATGAACAATTTGCTTCAAAATTTTGAGGTTGAAAGGAGATGATAGATTGGGTTATAGCTGTTGAGAAGTGGTTCAGAGGCCAAAAGATCTTGTTGTTACTGAGGTCAGAAGAGGAATTGTCACTTGAATGAGGAAGGAAAAATTGGGGCATAGAGATCAATAAATAGTGAGTGATGAAAGGGAAGAAGTATGATGCAAGAGTTTGGAACTCAGAAGAAGAAGAATCAACACTAGATGACACACAGGCATATTAATGCAGCTGAGCCTAAATACATATTTAATTCACGATAAATATGTATTTACACGAAGCTAGTCTGAGAGACGTGGCATACTTTTAACAAGATTCTATTAACTAATCTTCTGAAAGCGGGGAATTTAACGGCGACCAACTAGTTTTCTGTGTGTTAAATTTGTGAAACACAGTTTCAGTCAGAGTTATGGATTGTGTCATAGCTTGGGATTTTGGATTTCCAGGATGCTGTGAAGTTGGATTTCCATGATACATGAGGTTATGAAATACCTGCGACCCTCTCTGTGGCTTTGAGGGTAGTACCATTAAAGTCAACCTAGTGATGCTGGCTTTTGTGTTGCTGGGATCAGATTTAGGCTCTTATCTTTTATTATAAGCAAGTGGTAGGCACATAACATACCAGAGTAACAGTGGGTATCTCACATACCTCAAAAATATCTAGCATGCCAACGGATACTTTAGGTACTGAAGTCACCACCTACTGTGTCTACTAGTGCACAATGGATAGGTATTATACTGTGGGTATACCCTATCTAATCCATTCCCTGCCTCAGTCCCTTCTGGCCTCTGCCTGAGGTTTATATTTTGGCTATATTTGATTGTAGGGTGAAGTGTTCAGATAGCTGGTTGGTATGAGTAACCTGTGCTATACAGGAGGTCAGATGGTCTGGTGGGCCTTTTGGTCTTCAAAGCTATGACCAGAATTTCCTGGGAGACATTCCACCACCTGCCAATTGAACTTTTGCTCTGAGCTGGTATCACTCCCAGAAGAACAACTTTAGGTAGGCCATTTTGTCTCTTTCCCTTGAGTCAATTTTGTGTTCATAGGTAGGGTTGGTTTACAGGGTCTCAATCCTGCAAAAATACAACTTCAGTTGCCCACTCAAGCATGGACATACTTGGAGTAGCAGGGGTTAATAAGCATGTAGCTTTGTGTCTGTTTCTTACGAATCTGTTGCTCAGAATACTCACCTTTCTTTATGCTCACAGCTGGGTCAATAAACCAGAACCCTGCCTTGCAATGGGCTTGGATCAAGCGCCTAAATCTTCTTTTAGCTCCATCAATACACTAAGCACCACTTGCACTGAAGTAAGGAGAGATGACACTGTTAGGCACCTGAAAGAGTAAATCTCTAATATTCAGGGGCCTAATATGCAGTTGCTAACTTAAATGTAGGGACTGCTTTGGCCCAGGTATTTAACAGCTCATGCACCCATCCTTTATGTCAATCTGCTGATCTGTCCATACACAAGGCAGTTAGGAGTAAGTGTTGCAACCTACACATGCTAAAGTCAGTGGTGGTGTACATATAAGCTTTCCCATTCCGTGCATGAAAGGAATTATTTGTCCTAGTTCTGGGAGCATTTTTTTCCCCCTGAAAAGATAAAACTTGGGAAATTAAAAAATAATAACCTGGAGTGACAAGTATAGATCGTATATAACCCTTGGGTGTAAATAAACACAGGCAGGGAGATATTTGTGGATCAGAAGTCAGGAGAACAAAGCGAAAATTTTATCTTTATAAGAAGTGTCTCTTAATGAGGAAACAAGACATTAAATAAGAAGTTTTCTCTAATTAGCTCCAGTAACCAAAGCAAACAGAGGACTAGTAATGAATTTAGACATTACCCATAAAAGAAGATCAGGTGGTTCCTTTGATGAAAAGTGAAAATCACCCCAAATCAAACAAGCCTGTGCATAGTTCAGCACATCTTTATGTCGATCTTTCACATGCTTTGCTCTAGGCATGTTTCAAATGTAACCTGGTTTGACAAGCTGCGCTGGAAAAATGCCAGATGAGCAAATCTATATTTCTTAACCTATACAACTAATGCAAACATGTTTTAGAGGTTGCTTTATTTATCTTCAAGTGCTGATGTTTCTTGCTTCGTCTCTCCCTTTTTTGGTGTTCTGTATTTTCCGATTCTTCTAGCCATGCCAGTATATACTCTCCAGTTCCACAGTGGGAAAACAGAAGAGGGGAAAAACAAAATATTGGAAACACAAGAAGTAACCTGTTCTAGACATCCCAAAGATCTCGCTGAAAGCGTGAGGTGCCAAGCTATCAGGATAAATTATATCTTTACGTGCACCTTATGCAATCAAGTGAAGCCAACAGGGTTGCGTGGGAAGTATACAATACAGAGCCCAGCTTGACTCATTACTGTTTGTCCTCATCTAACCTCCATTATGTCTGGTTATAACGAGAACCTCACTAGCCTAGATCAAAACCTGGTCAAGCTAATTCCTCAGGGCGGTGGAGTTCGTATTCTGCCCTTTCAGCACCTGATCTTGTGCTCACTGGCCTTCAACAGATTTTGAGCAATGAGGAATGAGTTTAATTAATGGAATGGAGAATCAATACCAGTAAGAACTCATCTAGTTCAATACAGCTTTTCAATTTTCCTCTGAGGAGAACAAGAGAGAAACTAACCTCTGAGGAAAAGGAATGTCTTGACTATAACATGGGGTAGGGAACCTTTTTTGGGTCAGGGCCGCTGACCCATGGACTATACACAAGTGAGTGAGGGGCCCCTGATTGAGTAGGAGAAAGACACTTCCAACATTCCCCTTGCTCACCAGAGCCTGGGTGGGGAGGCGGCAGACTAGATGAGGTGATACATTATAATGCTGTTCTGGCTGATTGAGGCCTTGTTTTGCTTGCTATTGCTATTAAAGCTAATGGGGTACTTTCTGTTGATGTCAGTTGGAGTTGCATCAGGTCGGTAACTGCCAGGAGTCACTCTAAGAGATGAGTCCATTTGGTGTAGGGAGAATTACACAGCGTCCGTCAATCTACTCATAAACTACTGATATCACCTGGTGTAAGAAAACCATACGTTCATTTAGGGTTGCCATTTGTGGGCTACTGTCAGGCCAGATCTACACCAGGAACAGGGGGAGAAATTCGACTTACAATACACAACTTCAGCTGTGAGAATAGTGTAGCTGGAATTAACATACGTTAAATTGAATTTCTGTGGTGGCCCCACATCAGGAGGTCTGCAGGAGAAACTCTCCTGTCAACTTTCCTTACTCCTCGCCACCCCATGGAGTTCCGGAGCCAACAGGCCGTAATCAGCATTTGATTGAGCAGGTCCTTACTAGATCCAATAAATCAAATTCCAAAAGATTGATCTCCAGAGTATCAGTCTCCAGGAAAGTATAGACAAGGTTTCAAAGGAAGGATGATGGTGAGAAGAAAGCAAACGATAGCTTTAGGATCCATTATTTCACATGGAAAATATTATATACTCCATACGAAATGTTACAACAAATAGAATTCTTTGGAATAGATATAGGGATTGAATTATTCATAGGTCACTATATTTTTTACAAAAGCATAAAGGCCACATTTCAGCAAAGCACCTAAAGATGTGCTTTAAAACGTCTCTATTCAGCAAAGTATCTAAGCATGTGCCTAACTTTAAGCATTCACATAAAACCCTTTGATGTCAATGGGACATAACTACATTCTCGACTTCTGCATGCAACATTTTGGCACCTGAGGCACGGAGCTCAAATGATGCCCCCATGCTCCCTTGCTTGGGCTAAAACTTTGAAAGGTCTCAATTCTGCCTGCTTCCTGTTCTACTCTACCGCCATCTCTTTTACACCTGGAGCAGAGAGACTACATATGCACCAGCAGCAG
Organism: Pelodiscus sinensis; assembly: GCF_052426305.1. Taxonomy (NCBI): domain Eukaryota; kingdom Metazoa; phylum Chordata; order Testudines; family Trionychidae; genus Pelodiscus; species Pelodiscus sinensis. Next base: position 7,653,249 of record NC_143057.1, read on the forward strand.
ACATAATTTTCTACACTCTGGGTCCTAGAGGCACCCCCCCACAGTCTGGCACCTGAGGCAGCCACGTCAGTTCACCTCATGGTAAGGCCAGCCCTGTGTGTACATGCTTAAGTTCTTTGGTGAATCAGGGTCAATGGCAGATACATTTGTGTGCCTGAGCTATTTGCTTATGGAGCTTAGCCGAAAACATGGTGAGGCAAAATCTCATGTGATTAGTGAGACTGTCAAACTATGTTTCGGCCAAACCAAGACCAGTTTTCATCAGGACTCCTGAAATGATTCCACCTGGAGAGTTGTTCCCATGCAAAATGTCATCATTCTACTTCTCTACTTTGCTACTACTGTAGATATCTTCAGGAGCATATATTGGGGAACAAAGGGTTTCTACTCTCAAGTAATTTTATTCAAACTTTTAAAACAGTCTTATGGACAAAGACAATGTCTGGAACATTTCAGCCTGGAAAGGGAATGTTTTTAAAAAATCACAAGAGACTAAAGAAAAGGAGTTAAAGAAGGGGAATCATTTTGCAGCCTCAGCTATAGCCATCTCTTTTTCTATTTGTCCTAATCAGGCTTGTGTCATGTGAAATGTTGTGAGAGTAAAGTGGTATTACATGGAAAAGAACTTGATGTTATCCACACGGCTCAGAAAAAACAATCATGAAATGATTCACTGTGGGCCTAATATGCTCTGAGAGACGAATGTTTCTGCAAAGCTGGCAAGACGAGAGGGTGCCAGATGATAACTGAGAGAGCCCCCGGGGGCACAAGCTCAAGTCAAGGGTTACTCGTATGAATCATTGAGACTTGCATAGAGACTAAAGCAGTGCGCAATTAAAGCAGATTATTTCAGGGGAGGAAATAGGTCACATAGCAGAAAGGTATTTTCTTCCTGGAAGGTTCCCCAACTGTGTGCAGCACTGGTAGATGTTATAAAAGTTATGACCTCAAGTGCGTGCGTGCGTGTGTGTGTGTGTGTGTGTGTAGGTGTAGACTGGAAATAAAACAGACACACAAAAACAAATGCATGAAAAACATCTGCATGCCCATTGCCCTCCAAATAGATTATAGAGCTCCCAACTAGAGAATCAATTATTCATTCCCTAAAATGTGTATGAGAATCAACTGATCCCGATAAGAATTTTAAAATGAGCAAAGCCTAAGAGAGCAGTGAGGCAGCCCTTAAATGGTCTTGATTACCGTGAACATGATGAAATAAAGGAGTGCTGAGTAAAATGCGCTCTTGCAATGTTGCAATTCATATCTCCAGCTGAAACTAGTGGAGATCAAACAGTATAAACCTGGAGTATCACAGACTTGATCAATCAGACTTGAAGGGTTCTATTGCTTAATTCCATAGGGGTTGTCTCAACCACGTGACCCGGGAAGGAAAATAAAACTAATTACAAGTCAAAGTGACAATAATGTTCTTTAATTATTCTGTGGGGGCATTCTGAGACCCCCTCCTGCCAATGAATACCCAAGAGAAAGCCCAAAGCAGAACCTCAGATTGGAAGTTTTCACAATCTCAAGTGGAGGAACTGTATTTGAACCCCAATGATGCCAATTAAGGGGGAACAGGATAGGGAAGAGGGTTAAAATGCTCCTTCCCAAGGTTTTTGCCTTTGTTCAAGGTTCCATAAGCCACGGATTCAAGGAGCCCATGGGCCATCCACTTTTAAAGCCGTGGTCCTGTACGGAATCAGTATAGCGACTGCCAGAATGTTCCGGACCATTTCTTCAGTCACACTCCTAACATTTGACCAGACTGTTCCTCCCTACAGGCAGAGGAGCAGCAGATCCAAATGGCATTGTGAGTTAATGCATGGGGACTCTGTTCCTGTACACTGAGCACAGGGGAGTCTGTGGAGAACTTCAATCCAGCCAACATGTGGCACTTTGTGAGGAAGAGAGAGGGGAAAATCTCAATCTGGAGGAGACTTTGGGACCCTGGGGAAGGAAGGAGAACAAGCAGGGACTGAAATACAGTCCCTGCCAGTGGATAGAGGGACCATAATTTGCTCCACTGCTCCCAAGAAATATCTGAATTAGCACCACAGATTTAAACTCAGCCATATCTGAAACTACCCCCACAGTTTTAGTTCTTAGTTGAATCCATATCAGGTATGGTCTCATTCTTCAGTTCTGCTTTGCATGTACTTCAAGATGATTGAGTCTCATAAGGTTGTTGAACTCATAGGATTTTTATGACTTTGGGGAGAAATCTCACAGAAACAATGTCTGAAATTTCAGTATTATCAAATCTGAACCCAAACCTTCCTTTTAATTTGCCTCAGTCCTAAACCCCAAGACCAATATGATCCACATCTGCACATTGCATATTGGGTCCCTTTCTGCTGAATTATGACAGCTTTTGGGTCTCAGCCTGCACAAGGGGCCAGTGTAAATAGCAGAAAAAAGTCTCCCACTTGCTGTAGACAAGCAAGAGAAAAACATTCAATGCCGAATATTAAAAACCAACCATTTAGCTTTAAAACACTGCAGTTCCTTTATTTAGTATGATTATTAACCAGCATTGAAGGATGGATTCTGATTAAGTTCAGCTGAGTTCACATGAATGCCATCTGGCATCATTTTACATTTGTCAACCTGAGACATTCTTAACATGAAGAGATTTGTAATTTATCGTGCCTCACTCCGGGTTTTTTTTCTCATAAGTATCAGAAGGTGGCCTGATTCACTTGTGGGAAATAGAAAGTTGGAACTTTAAGTTAAGTATTTAGGGTGTGTTTGGATGGGGAGGAGTCCTATTTTATCATGCTCATTTAGTGTTATTTTTTTCTTCTGGGCAGGTCATGAACTAACCTTTTATTCAGAAGTTGGATAGCTTAAATATTTCCTTCTTTATCTGGTTAGAGAAGATAATTAGTACTGAAAGCCTTTTCTACCCTTACTGGCACCATCGACATACTCACCACGACATGTTGCCTGCGTTAAGGCTGGGGTGGGCTGTTCTCCTGTTGACACCGGTTTCTCTTCTCATCTTGGTGGAATACTCACATTAACAGGAGCACACCTGGAGATCAATTATTCACATCTAAGAAGACACAATAAACTGATACCCAGTGAATCGATCACTGCTGCATCAACCATGTAGTGTAGACAAGGCCTTAATCTGGGGATATGTGTACTATTCCTTTAAGCTTATTAGTAGGAAAGAGAGAGAGAGGTTGAAGAACATCATAGGAAGAAGATCTGCTCTGAAGCAAAGACAGAGAAATAATAGGCTTAAGTACATTACCTCCCTTATCCGGGACTCTCTGGTTTGGCAACATCCATAGTCTGGCAAGACCACAGATGTTTCTAGACCACAGAGCCCAACTATCGGGAGGTCAGGCCATGGGGCAGGAGTGTAGCAGGTGGGGGCTGGCGACTCAGCTGGGAGCCTTGTGTTGGGCGGAAGATGGAGGGACAGATGGCACAGTGGGGAGTTCTGGCCATGACAACAGCCATGAAGCTTTGGCCCCGATGGCAGCCAGGGAGCTCCGGTCCCAGTCACAGAGCTCTGGCCCGGTGGCATCTAGAGAACTCCAGCCCAGAGAACCACAGGGATGAGCTGGAAGTCTAGCCAGGGGCAGTGGTTCAGCACTCAGTAAATCACCTCATTCGGGATTGGTCAGGTCCCAAAGGTGCTGCACTAGGAAGGTCCAACCTGTATTATTTTTCCTTGTTCATGGCTAGAACAAAGGGTGATTTCTGTGGTTTTTCACCATTGTTTCACAACATTTTTGTGTGTGTTTTGTGATCCTTCCAAATAGACGTTCTTTGAGAGTGCTTGCAGTCACACTTGAATGTTACTAGTCTGTTCCCTGTGTCACTCACACACCGTCTGGCTGTGGTTCGCTGTCCCATGTAGTGGCACAGAGACCACTTACAGAGCAAAGAATGAATTTGCCCTACAGCCTTAGCTGAGCACAAGCTGGTTTTTAGGTCGTGTGGGAGAGGCTCATGCACTAAGTTCCTGAGGTCCCAGGTTCAGTTCTGCCTCTCAACATTACACTTGCACACATTTTGATGTCAAGTCCCTGAAGCTTTAAACAAATGCCACAGCACTGACTCAAACCAAGGACAAAAGCCAGCTCCTCCCAGAGACAATACAAGTTTTACTCCAAAAAAAGGGAAAATGCAAAAAGCCTGATGATAGTTATTTTGTAGGATCAGACTTAATAATGAATCTAGGTTATTTCCCTGCAATGTCAAGAACATGGACCCACATTTTCATAAGTGACTAATGATTTTGGGTTGCCTCAGTTATTGTGTGCTCACTTGGAGATACTTAAAAGAAGGCTTGTTATTACGCTGGGTGAATGACTGATCAGTCACGAACTTTACCCTCATGGTATTATTTTACAGCCACAACAGCAAAATAAACCTTTTTAATGAGACTCTTGGTAAAATTCAAGAAAAAATTCTGTTCTTTATCAACTCAGCTAAGATGAAACATGTGAGCACAATAAGTTTTCTCTTACTTCCAAGATAAACTACATAGTATAAATCCTTGTATTAAATGTGGAACAGGCTTTATTTGAACTCTGTGGACTTTTTCACTTGCAATTTTCATATGTTCCCATTGCATTTGACCCAAATATAAATGGTATTGTGGTTGTGTTCTACATAGGAAAGATTGTGGAAGGACATGGGAAAGGTAGGGAAAAAAAACAGTCCAGGAGAAAAAACAAACAACAATGAAAACTGAAGAGGGACAACTTGAGAACTAACTAGAGAGATTGGGATAAAAAAGGAGCAGAGATGGGAAAGAGAAATGTGTGAATAAAAACCAAATACGAGCAAGTTCATCAGATGGTGTAAATGGAGATGGTTCTATTAAGGCCCATGGAACTATGCTGATTTACATCAGCTGAGGATCTGCCTAGCATGTTACGGTGTCTATATCCGGGGTGGGGAACCTCAGGCCCGGGGGCCAGATGTAGCCTCTGACTTGCCTGGATCTGGCCCTCAAGGCTCAGGGGTCCCGCTCTGCATTGGGGAGCCTGTGCTGGCACTCCAGGCCGCTCCCACCACCCCACTGCAGGGCTGGAGCACACAAAATCTACTAGCATAAGCCGCCCAGGGTCTGGTGCATGAAGGCATGTGGGCCATGTCTTTCTCCTTTTCAATCAGGGACCACGTCAGTGAGGGTTTGTTTTTTTGGGTGGGGTTGTTTGTTGTTGTTGTTGTTTTGCTTCTCACTTGTGTGTGTCCCTCGTCTGATTTTTCTGTGAGTCGGTGGTCCCTGACTCCAAAAAGTTTCCCCATCTCTGGTCTCTACCATCACTGCACTCATGAGCTAGAACAAAGACATTAAGGTTAAGTCCACACTACAAGTTTTCTCCGCAAAAATATGCAAATGAGGGACTAATTTGCATAAGTCATGATCCATTTGCATATTTTCTGCCGATCTGTTTTTGCACAAAAAGAAACACTGTAGACGTTTTCTTTTTGCGCAACCCGCCCTTTTTCCGCAAGATCCTTATTCCCCAGAAAAGGAAGTTTATCGATCTTGCAGAAAAAGAGGGCTTTGAGCAAAAAGAAAATTGTCCATACTGCTTGTTTTTGCGCAAAAACCCCAGCGCAAAATCGGATTGGAAGAAAAGATGCAAATGAGATCGTGACTCATGCAAATGAGTCGCTCATTTGCATGTTTTTTGCAGAGAAAACTTGTAGTGTAGATGTAGCGTAACTGGATGTTGCAATATAAAGTCAGCCTTCCCAGTATTTAACACCTTATTTACATCCAAAGCTAAGTATGGGAAACCTCCAAGCCACTCAGTCTCATTAGCACCAGTACTTCAACTGACAGGTACTTCCTCTCCCCTTCCCCCTGCTTCTTTTTCTATTATAAATTCTGTTCCTATTATTTCCATCCCAGCTCATCTGAAGAAGTGGATTTTGCCCATGGAAGCTCATGATACCAGACATATTTTTGTTAGTGTCTAAAGCTCCGTCTACACTACTGGGTTATTTCAAAATAACTTATTTTGAAATACTAACTCCTGAAATAACTGTTTTGAAATAAGCTCATTTCTCTTCACAAGTAGAAATTATTATTTCGAAATAACAGGCTGGGTAGTGTGGATGCTCGCCTTGTTATTTCGAAAGAAGATGCCACAGGACTACTAGTTGTCTTTATAGTTACAGACTAACATGGCTACCTCTCTGAGACTTTCTAGCCTTTCAGTAAATCTGGTAAATAAATAGGGGGGCAATTGTAAAAAACTGTGTGCAATATTTTTCTCTGGTTTCCATAAACATGTGGGAAATGATTTGATTGGTTTTGCTGGTGGATAGGCAATGAGAATCTCCCTGATATAGAACACGCATTTTTTCGGTGCTATTTTTTGTAGTTGAATCACCTATTATAAAAGAGTAAGAGTTTTAAATGACAGGCTAGCCAATTCTAACAAATCTAACGTGCAAATTCTAGTCTTGCATACCCCCCCCCCCCACTAAAATAGTATGAGAGATTGCTCATGAAAATGAAATACAGACAGAGGGATGGCTTTTAAAAAGCAATTTTGTAACTTTTAATTTTTTTCTGAGGCAGTTAAGGTGCCCTTTCTGCAAATATCAAATTTGGATCCAGTGCTGGCTTCCTTTATCCTAGGATTCATCCCACCTGCAATCCCTCTTGCCCTCTGCTGGCAAAGGGAGATGAGGGGCCACATGAAAGGTATTTCAGTCTGTGAAGACTTAAGATCTCCCTTTCTTTCTCCAGTGTCACAGAGTCCAGCCCGTATCTCCCAGGTCTCATGTTTACCAAGACAGCTCCTTTGAGCTTTTCCCCTGCATTGGGACTGGCAACAAAATGACTAATTAACATATAAACATGCAACTTTAAAATCCTCCCTTTGCTGTTTATCAGCTATAAGCTAGTGAACCTCTCCAAGATACCTTGAAAAGGTGAAAAAAACTCACTGAACATAAGAACGGCCGTACTGGGTCAGACCAAAGGTCCATCTAGCCCAGTAGCCTGTCTGCCGACAGTGGCCAGCACCTGATCTCCCCCGCCCCCCCAAAACTAGAACTTGCTTAGCCTCACAGTATCTTGGAAATGTAGCTCAACCGACACCTGCATTATAGGTTAGGGAACTCAGGGAAACAACCGATTACCCTGAGGGCTTTCCACACAGGAGAAGTGTGAGAGAGGTAATGAACTCTTCCTTTCCTTTCTGACCTCTCCAGCCCAACCAATAGCAGGAAGGAGGAAGAGGGAAGTTTTCTCTCCCTTCGCCCTGATCCGACATGCTCTCCACATGCATTCTGGGAATGAGGAAAGGCCCAGGGTGATTAAGCGTATCATACCCTTTCTCACTTCTCTCAGGAGTTCGAGAGTCTTCTTTCCCCTGCATGTTTGATCAAACATCCTCCCCACTCACGGAGATGACAGGGAAAGGGAACAGCTTCAAGAGTTGAAATGCCAAATGATTCACCCCAAGCTTTAGTTGTCATCTCAGGTCTGGTTCAAGCGCAGTTCAGAGTCTCACCACACCTTTGAATACTTGGGACGAGGAATTTACCAGACATGCCCATAGAGATTTGGAGAGTGTCAGATAAAGGAATACTGTGAAGACTAAGGAAATCCAGGCTGATATGAAAGATGTATGTTTACCTGCTCCATTACTTTCCCTCTGGGCAAGGCTATGCCTCTTGCCACAAGTGAGTCATCCTTCCTTGAAGAAGCAACTTCTTGTTGATTTTAGCAGCGGCGCATCAGCCTTTCTGCAAACAAACGTGTCTGCACCTATAATTTTTTCTCACCTACTAACAACCAACAAAGGTATTCCCATGTACATAGGAGTAGATAAGTGGTTCATCTCCGCCTTCAGGTGACAGCGGCAGACACTGCTAAGGACAAAAACCAAAACCAAACCAAACCAAACAACAAATGGGAACCAAGAAATGTCTCATGATGAGCAGAAGGGGAACATTTTGAGCAAAGCTGCCAAATTTCTTCCTGCTGCAATTCCTTTGCAACGATGGAGGAACACCATTAGTGACATTCTCATCAGACCCATGTCCCATGCCTGGCAATGTCTTATTTCCAACAGTGGCCTGTACCAGCTGTAAGAAATCCAGCAGCACTGAAATGGCAGGTCCGTAGGGTGATTTTTCTTCTGGGCCCCCATCAGTTGAAATTTGGCTTATGCCCTGATGTTTGAAAGAGGGTACCCCCTCTTCTGTTGGTCAAAGGAAAACAGAATTTGAGCTAGAGATCTAGGCGTTTGTCTTGTTCCAAGAAGGTGGGGAATTGTGTAAGGGGTATTGGTAGTGAGGGAGCAATGTACCTCAAATGGTAACACTGGGACAGGTTGCTTTGTATAATGCTTTCAGCACTGATAGAGTTTGGGGTTACCCTGTAGTATGAATGGTATTATGTCAGCTTTCAGATTCTATAATTGTGAATGAGGAACACCCAAAGGACTTTGTGTTGATTGGAAACATGGACATTGAGTGGAAAGTGATGAGGAAGCAAATCCAAGCCAGGGTGATAAAACCATGGAGGTGGAGCATCAGTCAAGAGAGGCTGTGGTAGCACACAACACCTGCCACCTTCTCCCCATAGAGGGTCACTTGGTGTAGCCAAAATAGTGGGTATTGCTGGCTTGGGGGAAGGCTGGAGTAAATGATGATCAGATTTGGATCACACCCTCAATAGCCTGCATCAGAACCTTGACAGAATATAAAGGTTGAAGGAATTGTTTCTATCTGTTCTCATACCAAAGAGTAAGTTAAACTAGAATTAGTGTTGAGAGGCACATATTAGTAATGTAAGAGTATAAAATACAACAAAAATATTCTAGGTAACCCTAAAACAAGTATTACAAAGTCAGGAATTTTAGAGCTATGCTTAAATTTAATAGAAATAAAACTATGGCAAGGTATGGAAACACACAGTGATGGCACACGAACAACTGTAGTGGAATTGAGAGTCCAAAGCCCTTAACATGAATGTACATAGACACACAATCTCGTACAAAAAGAGAGAAAAATATTCTACTGCTATATGCCCCAATTTGAAACTAATTGGCTGTTGCTTCTTGTATACATACTGAGCTGTATCTTCTCCTGAGGACATTTTATTAGGCCTGGTCCACACTACAAGAGAAGGTCAAATTAAGATACTCAACTCCAACTATGTTAGTTATGTAACTGGAGTCGACGTATCTTAAATTTCATTTCCGCACTGTACACACAATGGAAGGTCGATGGGACTAAATGCTCCTGTCGGCTTTCCTTATTCCTCATGAGGAGAAAGAATAACCAGCACTGTCAGGGGTGTACTCTGGGTTTGATTTAGTGGGTCTTCACTAGACCATCTACATCGAACCCCAGAAGATCGATTGTGGCAGCATCGATCTTCTGTGTAGTGAAGATATTACCCGTGTGCTCTGCTTCTTAAGTATATTCATACACAGGGCTTGATGAATGGCAGCAAAAGCTGCTCGCCAGCCCCGCATTGCACATGCACAAGACCCACATTGTACATACGCGCGCTGCAAATGAACGGGGCGCCCAGCTGAAATCTACTCGCCGTGGGTGAGTAGATTCAATACTTTGTCGAGCCCTGTTCATACATGCATTTGCTGCAATTTAAGCCCATGTTTCTTGTCTTATCAATAGATTAAGGAGAATAATTTTTCTCCCTCCTTCTTGTGATACCTTTTTAGGTATTTGAAAGCTGCTATCATGTCCCTTCTCAGTCTTCTCTTTTCCAAACTAAACAAACCCAATCCTTTCAATCTTCCCTCGTAGGTCACATTTTCTAGACCTTTCAACATTTTTGTTGCTCTTCTCTGGACCTTCTCCAGTTTCTCTACCTCTTGCTTGAAATGCGGTGCCCAGAACTGGACACAGTACTCCAATTGAGGCCTAATCAGTGCAGAGTACAGTGGAAGAATGACTTCTCGTGTCTTGCTCACAACACTCCTGTTAATGCATCCCAGAATCACGTTTGCTTATTTGCAACAGTGTCACACTGTTGACTCATATTGTCAGGTAGATATTAGGAAATGCAAAGGAGATAATATCTTTTTTTGTTTTGCTACTTATAGAGATTGTTAAAACTTACTCCTTGTCTGATGAGGAGAAATTTGAATTGAGACATAAGCACCCATTTAGTTTCATCGTGTTTATGAAACTTGTGCATCACAAACAATGAACCATGTAGTTTACAACCTCATTTGTAATAGAGGTTCCCCCCCCCCCCCCACGCTAATATGACTGGATTGTACCCATTACTTTTTCCACAGACTTCAGTTAGACACTTGCACAGAGCACTTAGTTAATTATGCTCCCATGTGCAGTATTTGTCACCTATGAAATAACTGTCATGGAAGCCAACTGAGTAATAAAATTAGAGTCTATCCCAGTGGGTGCTGAGTGCCTCTCTTACAAATAAAAGCAAGAAGGATTGAGGTCACCTCCTCAGAGACAATCACACGCTTGGAAACTCAAGCTCTTAGTGCCTTCCTTTTAGAACCCGATTGCTTGAATACAATTGCTGTGTTCCAAAGAATTTTGCATTATTAGCCCAGTGCTTTCAAATCTGATGCTTAAAACCCATGAAGTACAAGGATCCATTTCAGCCTGGTGTAATTAGATACAGTGTGAAAGGAGCTGTATGTGTTCATACCTTTAAAATTATCGTGAACTAGAAGGCTTACCAGATGTTGCCAAGGTCCTGATGGGCATGAGACCTGGGTGAGGGGGATGCATGAGTCAGGATGGGTGTTGAGGAGGGGTTTAGGGCAGATTGGTCCAGTGGGGCTTTCTCCCTCCACGCTCAGTCCAATGGGGCTCACTTCCTCTTGCCCCACCTACCTCCCCAAGTCCGACAGGGCTTTCTCCCTCTTCTCCCTCACTCTGGAGGGGCTTTTGCCCTTCCCTGTCCAGCAGGACTTTCTTCCCTCTTCCTCCCTCAGTCTGGTAGAACTTTCTCCCTTCCTCCTCTCAGATCCATTGCAGAACTGGGAAAGTAACCCAGATCTCATAAATTCTACTCCTGGACCAAAATCGGCCATTTGGCCAGTGAATATTATAAAGTCATTCTTGTTCTCAGTCAGTTTTATTTGTTCTGAGCTCTTTGAAGAGGTTTGGATCAGGACTGGAGATGGCTTTAGCTTATGTTTATTTTCAGATAAAACGGTTTTTCCTAACAACTGGTTTTTCCTAACAACTGGGCTTTGGTTGGGATGGCTGTCTTCCTAATGAAAATTTGGGTCTTTTGTGATTCAAGCAATGGGGAAGCTCAGTGGCAGAGACTACGATTTTTGTCTTCATCTTCCATGACAACTGATTTCGTATATAGAGGAAGCTTAATATTTAAACATCAACCCATGAGATCATCCTTTTAATTGTGAATCCAGAATTTAAATTGGAGAAAACTGGTTCACAATATGAGGAAAACTGAACTCCTGTAATAATGGAGTCCAAATTTCACCACTTTTCAGAAGCTTCTGAATTCCACGAGTGTCTCCAAAATACCAATTTTAATTTGAAAATAGCTATTACAATTTCCCATGTAATGGCAATGACAATAATAATACCTAGCTCTTTCAATGAAATGCTTTTGGCTCTGTGTGCAGACAAGGTGTTTGCTTTAGTGGGATCAGTTGAATTGCCTTCCTTTTAAATTAAAGTACCCCAGCATCTTCAGATTTGGAGCCCCATTCTGAAGGGATTCATTTTCTCCTCAGTTGTACTGGTATAACCCAGTAGTAACTGAAGCTAGATCTACACTTGAAATCTACATTGGTATAACTACTCCAGTCAGAGGTGTGAAAAATCGATACAGCGCTATATCGATGGGAAAGCTTTTCCTGTTGACATATTTCCCACCTAATACCCTCGCAGGGGTATTAACTACATCGATGGCATCTGCTCTCCTGTTGGCATAGTAGCATCTTCATTAAAATGCTATTGCAGCTTTTTAATTGTAGAGCTTCCCTGAATCAATGGTTACTGTAATGAATGAAATCGATCGGGCTGGTTCCAGATTGATACCAGATCAGAATATAGAACAAATTCTGGCAAACTGGGACAGAGTTTGTTCCGGATACCACCAGGACAAAGTCAGAGTCACCCCAGAAAAGAAACTTGATTTGGCATTTCACTGTGTCCCAGAGTGAAATTTTCATCAATACCTAAGTGACATGGATGTTCAATTAGTTGTAGGCCCTCTTAAGTGCTTGTCACTTTTTAAAAATGAGGTATTGACTCCTAAATCACTTAGGGGCTTTTGCAAATGTTGCCATTGTTCCTAGAACATGCTCCCTACAACACGCTGATATAGTGTGTCTCAACTTACTAGAGGAAAAAGGAATATTCTCTGAAAATGGTCAACAAATATAGACAATATTTGACCTTTTCTCCAAAACAGGAGCTTTTGTTCAACTAGATTATTTAACAGCCACTTTTCCGGCCTTGAACTAAAAAGTGTAATAAATAGAACCAGTTTTTATTTCCAGATGTTAACTAATAGCTTATTTGGGGTTGTATTTTTTCTATATGGATAGCATAACAGATACAATTTGAGAGTGATTAGATGCCTTTTTTCTTATGGCCTCAGAAGTATTGGTCATCTATGGATTTATAATGAAATACATGAATGGGGAAAGATGAATAAGAGTAAATGCTAAGCAAGTCCATTCATAGGTGGGAGAAGATACAGCTGAATCTTCATCCAAACTCCTTAAACTCATTTTGATGTACTGTGATACAATTGATCTTGTTGCTACTTGTGTGTGTGTGTGTGTGTGTGTGTGTGTGTGTGTGTGTGTGTGTGTGTGTGTGTGTGTGTGTGTGTGTGTGTGTGTTCTCCACTGGATTCTAAGCTTCATTCAAAAACTGGAAGGAAAAGTGTTGAAATACTGCCAGAAAAAGTAGTGTTGTAGGGTTCCTAGCTTTGATATAAAGGAGGAAGAAGCAGAAATCCTAGGAGAGTGGTTTTTCTTGTGCCTTTTCTAGCCAAGTTTGGGTAGGATAGCTATTACCTATTTCAGTGCTTGCCGTCACAGAATTCCAAAACCCTTTGAGACCCTTCCATAAGTAGGATGGCTGGGATGATGAGCAGCACTATGTGAAATGTTCTCCACGGTGTGGCTGGTTATGAGAGGAAACCTGCACGTTGATAGGTTTGTGGAACTATGATAAAACAATTTCCTTGTTGACTAAGATTTGCTGTTGAGTAGAACCACTGGCCCATAGTGAGTAGCACCAAAGAACTGAAAGTTGTTCAGAGACTCAGACTGTTCTTCTTTTTTGAAGAATCCAAGACTGGGCAGTGATCCTTCTCATATAGGCCTTCTTCCAGTTTCCTACAGGGGTTGACTGTCTGGGCCTGTTTACAGCATATTTTGCAAGATTCTGTGCAAAAAATGACGTTCTGTGAGAATCTGAGCTAAAATGACCAGCCTAACCATATGCTATTTCAGGGGAAAGATAGATGCTTTGCCCTTTTACAAGTCATGGGCAGGGGATACAATGGAGGCATTATCTGACCAGGGAGATTTCGACCCTGCACAAGAACACTGTTGCTATTCTCCCCACACGAGGAATGTATGTTCAAATTGCCGCAGATTGAAACTAAAGCCAAGTCAACGAAGGACACCGCAGCGAGGAATATTTTTAGAAAAGGAGTTTACTTTGGTGCTTCCCCAGCTTAACCAAACACACACCTGAACCGCCCTCCTACCTCCCAGGCAGGGCGTGAGGAAAAAATGCTTGCGTGCAAGGCACAAAGGAGTAAACAGCTGTTGGCACCTCACTCACAAGGGTTTCCCTGACTTGGCTGCCCGTCTCCATAGCAACTGCCAACCACAACCTGCAAACAGTTACCTAAATTGCATTACGCATACCAGCAGAACTCCCAGGGAGGGAATCCTTGTTTATATTTCTGTTGCCATGGGATCTATTTCCGCTGTGATCTGGTTACACTCTGTATCTGTGCGTGGTTGTGTATGTGTGCGTGTACACAGCCGAGTGACTTTTGCTCTGGTGGAAGCCAGTGCCTGTGTGACGAATAACATGTGGAAACCAATGCCTGTTTGCAGTGTGACTGCCTTTCAGGATCTATTGAGAAATTCATTCAGACTTCACACTTTAAGGTAGTAATTTCCATGTGCTGTGACTATTTTTTCTCTTGTCAGATTACGTTAGCAACCCCTGGAACGGATTTTAGCTTTTGAATTCTAGTTATAATTCAACAAAGTAATAAAAATCATCTTCTGTCAGGAATCAGTCAGGTGAATAGTTTTGGCCCAAAGCAACATGTTGGAGAAAGTTCTGAGTGACTGAAAAATGAGGGTTTAGGATGGAAAGATCATCTCTGAGCCTTAAGTATCAGTATCATTGTTTACATGAGTGTGATATGCTGTACATTCACATGCTTCTGTTGGTTTCAGTGATGCAAGTAACCAATGCTTTGTACATTTCACAGCCTCTTTGGGGCTGTGTTAGCCCCTTCCATGCCAGTGTGTAAAATGTGTGTAAAATCATACCCTTGTGGTTAGAAAGTGTTTCAGCCAGGAGTCGCAGAGCCTTCCCAAAAGTGAGGTGGCAGGTGCGCTGCCCCCCTGAGAGCCTTTCCTGCCCCTCCTTTTCCCCGAGCCCCCAACCTGGCTCCATCTCTTCCCCCCAAGGTCCCTCCTCTTCACCCCTGCCCATCTTCCTTCCCCAGAGGTCCTACCCCTGCTGAGCTAAAAGCCAGGGCAAGGCTGGGGGCTGAAAGCAGCTATTGTCTGTGTCCCTGCCTCCTGAGCATCCCTGCCTAGGGCAGATGGAGGCACCCAAGCTCTTCCATAGCTGTCCATGCAGCTTCCCCTAAAAGCCCCAGCCTAGACTTGATAAGAGTCGCGTGGTGGAGACATGGGCCAGGGGCTGCTGTCTGGCTGTCCACACCAGGCTGCTCTCTGGCTCTGGCTGCTGCGGGCTTCCCATAGCTACCTGCCCTGGATGTGTCCGGATAATATGTCAATATTTAAGTGCAGGAAACTAGCAATCCTCAGTCCTTGCATCTTACCTCAGGGGCCAATTGCACCCCAAAGTCTAGCTCCTCGCTTCAAGGGCTAACTGCTGTCTGGATCATCCACACTTTTCAGTGGCAAATGCCGTGCAAGGCAGGGGAGAGAGACCTAGAGCTGCCCACTACTCTGGGTCCTGACCTAGGAACCCTCTTGGTGGCAGCCACATGCTGTGTCTCCTGCAACCCACTCTATCCATTTCCCTGAGCCACTTCCTCATAGCCCCAGCACCTTCCTGGCCCTTTGTATTAGGGGCTCCACCCCACCCAGACTGGAGCTCCCGCTTGCTCCCCTGACCCTGCTCAGCACTGTTCTAAGCAGCCAGTCCTTCTCCCTTGCCCTCCAGGGAGAGACTGAGCACCTCTCTGCCCTGCAGCCCTTTTATAAGGCCCAGTGTGACGGACCGGGCCGGGTCTGGGCACTACTGAAGGCGTCAGCTCAGAGCGAATTGCTCAAAACCAGGGCTGCTTACAGCCCTTGAGTGGAGACCTTTCCCAAAGAGGCCACAAGCCAGTCACACCGAGCGCTTCAGCATCCAATATGGCCAGGAGGAAGCCTCACAAGGAAAACCCCTCAGGCACCCCAGCGCTCCCTGCACCACAATCAGCCCCAGGCCTACACACAGGTGAGGGGTTCTAGAACCCAATCCCACCTACCCGGAATGGGTCCTCTGGTCCCAAAGAACCAGCCACAGGTCCCAGGTCAAGTTATACTTTAGATCTTCCCCACAAGATCACGCTGGGCCAATCCTTTAGAATCTAAAATCTAAAAGTTTATTAACGAAAAAAAGAAAAGGTGGAGAGTAAGATTGTTAAAGAGAATACATTGCATGCACCAATCACCAAGTTCTTGATGCAGGCTCTCCATAGAGATGTTACAAACTACTAGCTTTGAAATCTCTGGTGTACATCCTACATCAGGATGGGTCAGCAATCCTTCCCGGCTCTCTGTCCCTAGCAAGGCTGCATCCGGAAGCAGGAGCAAGACAAGATGGAGGCCCCCTCATGGCATTTTATATTAATTCCTGGTGTCTCCCAAGCTGGAGCAGGTCACATGGCCAAGTGACCTGTCTGTGTTTCACATACCAGCAGCCATTATGCCCTGGCTGGTTTGCAGGTTTCCAGACACATTCCTCATGTGTGTATTGACCACTCTGGGAGCCATTGTCCATGCAGCAGTGCTAATTAGCATAGTCATTGACTGAACAATCCTTCCTTACAATAGGCAGTCCAGGCCCATTGCTTGCTCCCAAACAGCATTTACAATACAAGCACAGAGCCCATATTCATAACTTCATATATAGAAATCATACAAGTACATGAGTAGCCTATACAGAATCAGTAGAGCACAAGCTTTCGTTTGACACCTCACATGGCCCACTTTGTACAGAATTTGGGGCAAGCACTCCCCGCCTCCCTCCATGGGTGCAGCAGTGATCTGCCTGCTCAATATAAAACCCAATAACATGACACCCAGTCTGGCCCTGATTGGCTGCTTCTAAGCCTCCCCCCGATTGTGTTTCCCCTTTACCTCTTTGACTGGGGCCTGTGCTGCCACTTTTAGGCTACTTTTACCCCTTCTTTGCCAGTGTGGAACAGCCACTCCACTACAGGAATACTTAAATATTATGTTTAAACATAATTCTAAAGGATTATGAATAGGTATCTGCTGAAGATTAGTTGCTATTTATCAAACAGCTGGGGAGATACATAACCTAAACCTAGCTGGTGAAGAATGTATGGCTTTCAGTTGTCATATAACAGAACTGTTGTACCATGAGAGCCTTTATTACTAATGTTAGGGCATTTCCTTTGAATGAGGTTAGAAAAGTGAAGAATTAATAACCAAATTTATCATTGGTTAAGATATGAGGAGGTTATTCAAGGAAAGATAAAACACTGTCAGGCCCAGGTATGGTTTCATTTTCTCATGTGGGAATATATTATAGTATTTTCCCTGAAACATAAACTACAGGGCAGGTAGTGAGATCTAAGCTGTGTAAGGCCCTATATTCCCCAAATGCACTACAGACTAAGTTACACATCCCTTGTGTAAGCTTCCCTAAATCAATCAAGACACACACACCAGGGCTGAAGTTGACTCCTGGACTCTCTATTTTTTTCTCACAGGCAGCATCTGATATTTTTATTTGTGTATGGGCTTTCTGAGGGTAGGGGTCCCAGCATTTTCTCCGCACCTATCAAACGTAAGTGAATTTATGTCCTGAGGTCTGTTTGTGGCTCTTCTGCCAATACAAAGACCAGTCTACGTCACGTCACTGCAACTCTGTGTCCCTCCATTTTCCCCTGTGATATCCAGACAATAAATACCAAATATTATTATGGAGAAAAGGTGAGTGAAGTAATATTTTTTTATTGGACCATCTTCTGTGGGTGAGCGAGACATGCTTTTGAACTGCACAGCGCTCTTCTTCAGGTCCGGGGAAAGGAAATCAGAGTGTCACAGCTAAATACAAGGTTGAACAGAGAGTTTAGCGTAAGTAGGCAGCACATGTTCATAATTTTAATTCTTGACTACTGAAGGCAGAGTTAGCGTCCCTGTAGTCACAGGACAAAAAGGAGGGAGGGGAACGCTAGGGGGCTGCCGATTGTTGTAATAAATCATCTATCTTTATTAAAACCATGTTTTTTAGTCTCTAGTAAAGATATGATTTTAAGCTCCCAGGCTTGTCTTTTGTCTGCCAGTTTCCTTTGCAGATGAGGAGGGAGTGGTCCCTTTGTGAAAAGTGTTCCCCCACAGGTGGTTCAGCAGTTTTGTCTTTTAGCATTTTCCCTGTGTGCCTGCATTGGAGAGTGTAATGATTGTTTGGCTTCACCCACAGAATCCTTGGGGCATTTAGTGCACTGGGTGAAGTACATTAGGTGACAGGCATGTGTAGGACCAATGGACCTTGGAAGGTGTGTTGTGGGGTGTGTGGCTCATTGTAGCAGTGGAAATACGTCTGCAGATTTTGCACCTGTTGTTCTGGCAGAGTCTGCTGCTGCTTTGATTTGGTGTGGCCTGTGGGTAGCTTGAGCAGATCATGAGTTTGGAGAGGCTGAGGTGTTGTTTGCAGGCTACAAGTGGGGAGTCAGGAAAGATTTTTTTTCAGGATAGTGCCCCCATTAATTTGTAGTTGATTGATGATACTAGGTGTTCCGGTATTGGATGGTAGCTGACAAACAGGGGCGCGCAGTTTGAGGGGGGCTTAATCCTGTAATGAAAAACTTTCTCTTGGGGTATTTGGATGAGTCATTCCATCATGCAATCACCTCTGGTGCAGTATCCTTGTTTGGGGTAAACAGTTTTCAATGTGTTAAGGAGGCTACACTGGACGTCCTTTTCAAAGCATAATCTGTAGTATTTCATAGAATCATAGAATACTAGGACTGGAAGGGACCTCAAGGGGTCATCGAGTCCAGTCCCCTGTCCCCATGGCAGGACCAAATACTGTCTAGACCATCCCTGATAGACATTTATCTACCCTACTCTTAAATATCTCCAGAGATGGGGATTCCATCTCTTGAGTGGCTGTAGATAACAGATTTCTTGATGGAATTACAGGATTTGTGAAGGTAGGTGCAGTGATTAGGGATTTCTTTTAGAGTTGTCTATAGCGAATTGTGGTGTCCAGCAAGTTGATGCTAGCTAGTGTGGAAGTGTTCCAGAGGGAGTTTACTGGCTGGGTAGTGGTTTAAGTAATCAGTCCAGCAGATGAAAATATTGCTGTAGTTCAAGTATACCTTTAGTTTTGTGGTCTATTTGTCCAGAAATTCTTCTTAAAGATGGCCCATGAATTCAAAGAACAACTAGGCAGCGGTGGCATCCCCAGCCTCAGTTTGCCAGTAGCAATCGATCACTTGATGATTGTCTGTTCTGTTCTCTCCCTCTGGGGCACTTGACATTGACCAGTGTCAGAAGAGAGGATACTGAGCTAGATGGACCTTTGGTCTCGCCCATTAGGACCGTTCGTATGTTCTTAACTATTATCACACTTATGAATTTTTCCAGGAGATTAGAGCTGCGGGTGGAGTTGCCTTTCTGCTGGGATTTCAATTCAAGGTTCTGAACACTTGAGGTTAGTAGGAATGAGATTTTCAAAGCTACTTGAGGCTTTTAGGGCTCAGGCACTCAAATCCATTAAGGCCTCACTGGAAATCTTAGTACTTGTTACAAGAAGTTGTCAGAGCCATCATTTTAAATTTCCTCAGCAAGACCTCATCTCCAGCACATTATATGTCTTCATACAATGCTGGGACATAGTCCTGGCTCAGAGAAAAGAGCACCACCCAATGAACGGTCTATGGAAAACGTAATGTCACAAAGTTTGCTAAGTATGTGGTATGTGAACAATGCTTTTCCTCGGGAGCGTGTTCACATCTTTTTAATGCAAGCTGAATTCCACCCACCTTCCCCCACCAAGGAAATAAGATCTACCTCATTCCCAAGGACAAGCAATTACATCACCTGTTAAATAATGTTCCGGATGTGGCACACCTGTAAGAATCCCAAAGGCAGCTGAGTTTGCTACAGAATGAAATGCTATCTGGAAAGATTTGCTTTTAAGCCAAAGGAAAAGGTGTGTTATTAACATACTAAGAATGGTCTTGCACTGGCAAGTTGGCCTAATACTCTGGGTCTTTTCCACCTTTAATTTTGAGGAATGCAAGTTACAGCAGATATTTTTCCATTATGGCACCTAATTGCCGACACTTGCTTCACTAATTCTATGATATAATACATGGAAGCCTGTGAAAGGCATGTAAAAATGTGCTTGCATGTTATTAATCATTTTTATGTCAAAATTGGAAAGTCACATTCGGCAAATACATAAGCAAATACATCACAAGAAAATGACATCAGAAGAGTGCATGGTGCAGATCAATTGTTTATATATGGGCATTTAAAAAGCATCCAGAATGAAATATTCAGGTATTAGCACTAATTTTAGGGGGGAGGGATTGTCCAGGACAGGAAAGAGGTTAATGAAAGAAATTGTAGACTAGGGCACAGGACACAAGCTGGTAGAATTAGTTACTGTGATTTTTAATGTTTTTCACAATTGTGAATTGCTCACAATTGACCCTACTTTCTACATCTGCAATTGATGAGCGTTTGCTAGATAATTTGGATGAATGTGGCTTGTTCAGGAGCTGATTGCCTTGGCTAGCTTTGGTTGTCCTGTAAAGTTAGCGACTGGCCAGGTGGTATTGCTTAGTGCATCCCTGGTTGGATGAATTTCTAAACAGGAGAATAACACCTCTTGCTAAGTATGTTCAGAGGAATACTTTTAGGATCTGGAAAGTAATAGAGATGTAGCCATGTTAGTCTGGTCTAACTGAAACAAAAGACAGGACTATGCAGCACTTTAAAGACTAACAAGATGGGAAAGTTCATCGCCTAATAAACCATCTTGTTAGTCTTTAAAGTGCTACATAGTCCTATCTTCTGTTTGGGATCTGGGAGCATATTCATGGATACCCAGCAGTGGTATGAGTACTCCTGAATAAATGGTACAGACCTGGACATAGCAGCAGAGGCAAGTCATTCTGTTTATCTGAAGGTATTTGTGAATCTGTTTGTCCATTATTTTGTGATGTCGGGCAGCTGATACTGAAAAACAAAAAGGGGAAGTGTGGCCCAGTGGTTGGACACTACCCTAAGACTTAGGAGACATGAATTCCATTCTCATCTTTCCCAGCTGTACAATTGGGATAACAGCACGGCTCTACTCATGGGGACTTTGCCAGGAGGTGGAGGTGTGTGGGGTGCTCAGATACTACAATAATAGGGCTCGAGAAGAACCTAGGCTTGATGAAAATGCAAAAAAGACAGATATGGAATAACATTGGCCAGGATGGACCTGTGAGGTGTAAGGCTGGGCCAGTTGAAGTGGTGTGGGGGTATGGGGAAGGTGCTTTTTGTTAAAGAGAAAGCTTGTCAGTTTAGGAAGCTGGGTGTGGCACTGAATCTGAATGGGAAGGATCTTTTTCCTCCCTCCCATGACCGTTCCTACATTTGATATTTTAGCTTAATGCTCTAATAGAATATGGCAGCTGTTCAGAGAACGTATGCTTCTTATTTCCCCTGCTGGACAGTTATTGTGCGTGTTACCGTGGTTACTGCAATAAAGGGAAAACAGTTATTTTCCTTAGCAAAGCGCTAAAATAAATAAATATTTGATACAAAATAGTAACTAAATCCCCAATGTCCTTCTCCCCTCACCAAATCAAACCAAAAAACCAAACAAACAAAAAATACCCACAACCTTAATGAACAAGCATGACCATTTCAGGTATCTGCAATACTACTTGACATGCCCAATTGCCTGTATGTTGATGTTGTGCTAAAACTTTAAATTAAAAAAAAAATCTTTGCAGCAGAGTTTGGAAAATGACTGCTCTTTTGTCCCTTTGATCATATAGGTTGTTATGAGGTATACAATAAATCTCACATAATCACTCCTGGTATATAGATGCACACATGCTGATTTTATTCTTGATGAGGGGAAGAGAACAGTCATAAGAATGGCCGTACTGGGTCAGACCAAAGGTCCATCTAGCCCAGTATCCTGTCTGCCGACAGTGGCCAATGCCAGGTGCCCCAGAGGAAGTGAATAGAACAGGAAATCATCATGTGATCCGTCTCCTGTCATCCATTTCCAGGCTCTGACAAACAGAATCTAGGGACACCATTCCTACTCATCCTGGCTAATAACCATTGATAGACCTAACCTCTATGAATGTATATAGGTTTTTTTGAACAACTGTTAAAGTCTTGATTTTCACAACATCCCCTGGCAAGGAGTTCCACAGGTTGCCTGTGTGCAATGTGAAGAAAAACTTCCTTTTGTTTTTTTTAAACCTGCTACCTACTAATTTCATTTGGTGACCCCTACTTCTTATCTTATAGGAACCAGTAAATAACTTTTCCTTATGTACTTTCTCCAGACCTGTCATGATTTTATAGTCCTCTATCATATTCCCCCTTAGTCTCCTCTTTTCTAAGCTAAAAAGTCCAGGTCTTTAATCTCTGTTCATATGGGACACTTTCCAAACCTCTAATCATTTTTGTTGCCCTTTTCTGAATCTTTTCCAATGCCATTTTAGTCCGTCTGAAATGTATTAGCTAATCATTGTTTCTATGGAAAAGAACTGAATAGTATCCTTATCTGTAAATATTAAACATTTTTACCTCTATTTGTCAGGACTCACCTGCCAGTCCTGCTATCACACTGATATTAGTGCCTTCTAGTGATGATAACTCGGGTCAACATTGCAGATAGGGCCCTACAACTTGATTTAGCTGCTCATGTGCTTGCTAGTTAAGGTTACTTTTGAAAAAGTCCTTGCGTATTGAGTTATTTTAGCTGACAGGGTGCTCTGAAGCCCCCTGTCAGAACAGAACTCTGCGATAATTTATAAGGGGCCAGATTTTTCGGTTCCCAGCAGTACCCACCTAGCATTTTAAAAGAGCTGAGCTCTCACTTGGACAAGCAAATGAAGAAGGCAAGTCTTCCCAAAGAGCGCAGCCCCCAACAGTTTGCATTGTAACGCTTAAAATCAGATTTCCAAAACAATGAAGCTCCTCCGTCCACGTATTTTGTGGCTTACAAGGGGCTGTTGGTGTTTCTCCAAGGCAGGGCAACAAAATCCAGCTGCATTTGCCCCCCGGAAATGAGCGAAATTCACTTTTGTACAGAGAGCCAACACAAGGCAAAGGACGTGTCTAGCCTGCAGTCAGGGGCTATGATTTCAGCTCATGTGAAAGACCCACACTACCTTTAATCTATCTGAGCACCTCATGCTGAAAACGGCACTGCCATCACCGTTACGGGTATCTGAGCCAAGCTAGCTTAGAAGTACCGCAGGTTTGTCTGCGTGAGGTTGCAGGGCGGGCATACCCATCGGCATCACTTTCAGCCCCAGTACAAACAAGGCCCCTTTTTTTCTGTTAGATAACTGAAGTAGCAGCCACCATCTTACACTGAATGCCATATTCACATCCCTGAAAAGGGGGAAGAGGAGGGGAACCCTGCATCCCTAGCAGATTGCCATTGGTTTCTGTGCTTTTCATTTGCATGTATCCCTGTCCAAACTGTTGTTTTCCAATCCTGAAGGCAAGTACAGAACATTCCATATAATAGTCATTAGAGGCCACGCTCACCTGTGAATCATAGACTCATGGAATACTAGAACTGGAAGGGACCTCAAGAGGTCATCAAGTCCAGTCCCCTGCCCTCATGGCAGGACCAAGCACCATCAGGTCATCCTTGCTAGGTGTCTGTCTAACCTGCTTTTAAATATCTCCAGTGATGGAGATTCCATAGCCTCCCTAGGCAACTTATTCCAGTGTTTAACCATCCTGACAGTTAGGAAGCTTATCTAATGTACAATCTAAACCTCCCTTGTTTCAGTTTAAGCCCATTGGTTCTTGTCCCATCCTCAGAGGCTGAGGAGAACAATTTTGACTTCTGTTGACTTCCATGAGGTTCTACCAGGGGTGAACTTGATCAGAGGGGTCTATTTCTTCTCTCACTTCCTCTTAGGACTCAGCTCTTTTTTACTTTAGCAGGAGTTCCTCCTATGGAAATGACAGCAGAATTCACCCCATGTTCTACATGTCTGTTCCTCCACATATCTGATGTCAGATTACAGGGGAAGGAATCCGGACTAACCAAAGTAACCAACATATGGACAAAACCCACTATTTTGGTTAGTCTCGAAAGTGCCGCAGGACCACTCATTGTTTTTAAAGTTACAGACTAACACAGGTACCCGCTCTTGGCTTTTATGAAAAACCTAGGTAAATCTTTGAGATCTATCTGTGGTAATCACTGAGCAACAAAAAAACAAAAAAAGCAGGAATGTGGGAAAGGACTTGTGGCTTTAATGGCATCAAACTGACACACATTTGGCTTGTAAAACAGAACAATTGGGTGATTTAGGAGTGGAGAAGCACAGCTCCCAAGAGCAGTAACATTCTGTTGCAGAGCATTTACACAGAGTCAGGGTGGGGTTTTCAAGAACAGGAAATGAGGACTTTGGCTTGAGAAACACAGGTAATTGAATGGACAGCCACTGGCTTTGAATACTTATCTCTATTCAAAAGTAGAAAGTGATTACTAAGAAGCAATAAAGGATACAAGTCATCAACTCATTTCCAGCCAAGTTAATATTTATCTCCATCTGTAATATTTAAATGAATTAAAATCCTTTCATAATTTTTCAGACTCGTGGTTAATATTTGTGCTTAGAAAGGTCCTTTTAGGGGAAAAAAAAAAAACAATTGTCCAGGAGAGAAATTGTGTTATAGGGCTCCTCCTGTACTTAAATGCTTTTTTAAACAGAGTTGCAAACAACAATCCCCACCCCAACAAAGTACATTATTAATCACTATTCACAGCTTCCTCCAGATGGCAACAGTTCTATGTCATTGTGTTTTCTGGTTTGACTAGAGAAGCTCAAGAGCAAAATATGGTCCACATGACAGTCTTTTCCATTTTATATTGGGGGGAGGGGGAGAATCAATTAATTCTCGTATCATTATTTTTTTTCCTTAATGCAAAATTCAGTTCTCAGTCAAGATGCTGGATTAATAGTACTGAAGAATACACAGTTGCCAACTTCCTTGACTTTTTCTATTTGAAGTTTTCCTTAAAGCCTCAGGTCCTGGAGTCATGTGAATATGCGAGACTCTCCGCATTTATTTAACACACTTGTATCTAGCCCTCATGATTTTAGAGAAAATCTTAAAAAAACTAATAAACAAATTAGATGACATGGTCTTTAAACCAGTCTAATGAGTTTTTGGAACCTGACTCCTGGTTCTTGAAGATTTGGGGTTGGTAATGCAGAGAATAACACCCTCTGTTTCAAACATAGAGTAGGTACATAGCAAAGTTGGAACATTAGCTTTCTCACCCCAAACGGCCAGTGACCATGTTCTGAAGGGACTTCTTCAGGGGTTTAGGGGCACTAGCTTCAAGTATCTGGATTACCCTCATAGTTTCTGTGAGATTATCTTCTTTGTAACGATATCTCGTTTTAATTCTAGCATTTGCTCTGGTATCTTGAGTTAGAAATGGTAGATAGTTACAAGTGAAGCTCAGTAATCTGGAATCCCAGACTTGGGGATAGAAAAATGGTAGGTAAGGTTTTTTTTTGTACGAAGTATAACTTGCATTCACTGCTAGACTGTCTTCCAGATTGCAAGCTGATACTTAGTACAGATCAATGTCCAGTATTTTGCTGTGTAACTGAGTACTCCTGTTGGAATTCTACAACTGTTGCATTTGGAGCAATTCTACTGTTGCAGAATTCCTCCAGGAGTAAACTGAGCTCTGTTTCAGATACTGAAGTTAATTATGTCAATCATTCATGGGTATTAGAAGTAACCTATGAAAAAGGTCACGGACTGGGCTGTTGTTGGGATTTGGGTAGTAATCTACCCAAAATCATGAGTACAGCAGGGTGAAATATTGTGGATGAATGGTTTGTTCACCAAAACAGCAGGTACAACTCAAGTGGAATCATTCACAAATTCAGATGGGAAATAAATGAAAACAATATTTGAAAAAAAAGTCAACACGTTTTGTTTTGCCATTTTTAGATGAGGCATTGTCCCCACACTTTGGATGACTGGGCTATGAATAGTTGTGTGCACCAAAAAACTGTAATCTCCCTGCATGATTGCTGCAGGAGGAGGACTATGTTAGCATGAACAAAGAACCTTTTATTTTGCACACATGGGTTTTTCTTCACTATGCGATCTTCTGGCAGAAAATATGCTAATGAGGGACTTATTAGCATAAGTCATGATCTCATTGGCATATTTTCTGCTGTTTCTTTTTGCGCAAGGGTTTTTTTTGCGCAAAAAGAAGCAGTGTCGACTTTTTTTTGCACAAAAACCCCATTTTGGGCAAGATCCTTATGCCTCTCTGGGATAGGCATAAGTATCTTGCACAAAACGGGTTTTTTTGTGCTAAAAAAAAAAGTCCACACTGCTTCTTTTTGTGCAAAAAAAATGGCAGAAAATATGCTAATGGGATCGTGACTTATGCTAATGACTCCCTCATTAGCACATTTTCTACCAGAACAACTTGCCGTGAAGACGTAGCCATGGTGTCCACATATGGGAGTTGCAATGCTGTACTTTGCAATGCTGCTATTTATATCTCTGAAATCTGAATGGTGAATAGTGCAGACAAATCGTGGTTCCCTATGTACTAGAATCAGTTTCACCCATGTTTACCAAAGCAAGCATTTAACTGGGTAATAAAAAGTTTAGCTTTGCACTCTGATTTCCTGAGAAATGAGGAGTAACATTAGTTCGGACTAAGGGCTTTAGTCCGAACTAACACATCCCGGCGCGCACTTCCTGGTTCGAATCAGCTGTGATTCGAACTAGCGCACCGGCGAGATCATGTTAATGGAGCGCGGGATATTTAAATCCCCGCTTCATTAACTACTTCGATTGTCTCCATTTGCATCCCTAGTTCGAACTAGGGATGCAGTGTAGACATACCCTCAGATACATGGGTGAGGGGAAGACGTCTGAAACCCTAAGACAGATCATGTGCTCGCTGTGGCTGGAGTTCTTGAATACTGTTGCCTGTTGGAGCACTCAACATGCCAAAGCATCAGGAATCACTGTGACAGAATCCTGGTTAGTCAATTAAAAAAAAAACATGCTTTTCTATGTTAGTCAT
Source organism: Pelodiscus sinensis (assembly GCF_052426305.1). Lineage (NCBI taxonomy): Eukaryota > Metazoa > Chordata > Testudines > Trionychidae > Pelodiscus > Pelodiscus sinensis. Next base: position 7,680,000 of record NC_143057.1, read on the forward strand.
GAAGACAAAAGGGAGGCTGACCTGGGAGAACAGTAGTACCTTGCCTGTGTTAAGTCAACTGCCTATTCAACAGTTTGAAAGGGGATTAGATTCTGATCTGGGAGCAGAAGCAAGATTCCCTGACAATCGTTGAGACCAAATCTTGCCATTTGAGCAGTCACAGAGCTGTTCTAAATTATGCTGGCTTGAAATAGGCCTCTCAGAGCTCTTCTGCCAGGGTGAGATTGGTATGAAATTTCCTGTTACGTCCCTTCCTGCCACTGAATGCTGATGCTCCACCCCCAGCTGACAGACATGTTTCCGCTGTCATGGAAGATCTAGGACATGCTCTTGTAAAGCTAAGTACCATGAGTTTATGCAAACACAGAGCACTCCTCATCAGCCTTAATTCTGGTTTAAAGTCCCCTTGCAAATGAATCTTAGCAGGGATGGAGGACGTGGTTCCCTATGTACTAGAATCAGTTTCACCCATGTTTACCAAAGCAAGCATTTAACTGGGTAATAAAAAGTTTAGCTTTGCACTCCGATTTCCTGAGAAATTCCTGAGTAGTGAGGACCTCATAGATGAAATAGTTGTAGGAGACAACCTTGGCTCGAGTGATCATGAGCTAATTCAGTTTAAATTAAATGGAAGGATAAACAAAAATAAATCTGAGACTAGGGTTTTTGATTTCAAAAGGGCTAACTTTAGTAAATTAAGGAAATTCGTTAGGGAAGTTGATTGGACTAAAGAAATTATGGATCTTAAAGTGGAGGAGGCCTGGAATTATTTTAAGTTAAAGTTGCAGAAGCTGTCAGAAGCCTGTATCCCTAGAAAAGGGAAAAAATTTATAGGCAGGTGTGTTAGACCAAGCTGGATGAGTAAGCATCTCAGAGAGGTGATTAAGAAAAAGCAGAAAGCATATAAGGAGTGGAAAATGGGAGGGATCAGTAAAGAAAGCTACCTTATTGAGGTTAGAGCATGTAGGGATAAAGTGAGAAAGGCTAAAAGTCAGGTAGAGTTGGACCTTGCAAAGGGAATTAAAACCAATAGTAAAAGGTTTTATAGCCATATAAATAGGAAAAAAAACAAAAAAAGAAGAAGTAGGACCACTAATTACTAAGGATGGAGTGGAGGTTAAGGATAATCTAGGAATGGCCCAATATTTGAACAAATACTTTGCTTTAGTCTTTAATGAGGCTAATGAAGATCTTAGGGATAATGGTAAGTTAACAAATGGGACTAAGGATAAGGAGGTAGATATTACCATATCCGAGGTGAAAGCCAAACTTGAACAGCTTAATGGGAGTAAATCGGGGGGCCCAGATGGTCTTCATCCAAGAATATTAAAGGAACTGGTACATGAACTTGCAAGTCCATTAGCAAAAATTTTTAATAAATCTCTAAACTCAGGGGTTGTACCATTTGACTGGAGAATTGCTAATATAGTTCCGATTTTTAAGAAAGGGAAAAAAAGCGACCCGGGTAACTATAGGCCTGTTAGTTTGACATATGTAGTATGTAAGATCCTGGAAAAAATTTTGAAGGAGAAAGTAGTTAGAGACATTGAGGCTAATGGCAATTGGGACAAATTACAACATGGTTTTAGAAAAGGTAGATCGTGCCAAACCAACCTGATCTCCTTTTTTGAGGAAGTAACAGATTTTTTAGATAAAGGAAATGCAGTGGATCTAATCTACCTCGACTTTAGTAAGGCATTTGATACAGTACCACATGGGGAATTATTGGTTAAATTGGAAAAGATAGGGATTAATATGAAAGTTGAGAGGTGGATAAGCAACTGGTTAAAGGGGAGACTACAGCGGGTCATACTGAAAGGTGAACTGTCAGGTGGGAGGAAGGTCACTAGCGGAGTTCCTCAGGGATCAGTTTTGGGGCCAATTTTATTTAATCTTTTTATTGCTGATCTTGGCACCAAAAGTGGAAGTGTCCTAATAAAATTTGCAGATGACACAGAGTTGGGAGCTATTGCCAATTCAGAAAAGGATCGGGATATCATACAGGAAGATCTGGATGATCTTGTAAATTGGAGTGATAGCAATAGGATGAAATTTAATAGTGAGAAGTATAAGGTTATGCATTTAGGGATTAATAACAAGAATTTTAGTTATAAGCTGGGGACACATCAGTTGGAAGTAACGGAGGAGGAGAAGGACCTCGGAGTCCTGGTTGATTATAGAATGACTATGAGCCGCCATTGTGACATGGCCGTGAAAAAGGCTAATATGATCTTGGGATGTATTAGGCGAGGTATTTCCAGTAGGGATAAGGAGGTGTTAGTCCCATTATACAAGGCATTGGTGAGACCCCATTAGGAATACTGTGTGCAGTTCTGGTCTCCCATGTTTAAGAAGGATGAATTCAAACTGGAACAGGTACAAAGAAGGGCCACTAGGATGATCCGAGGAATGGAAAACCTGTCTTATGAAAGGAGACTCAAGGAGCTTGGCTTGTTTACTTTAACCAAAAGAAGGCTGAGGGGGGACATGATTGCACTTTTAAAATATATTAGAGGGATAAATACCAGGGAGGGAGAGGAATTATTTAAGTTTAATACCAATGTGGACACAAGAACAAATGGATATAAGCTGGCTAGTAGGAAGTTTAGACTTGAGATTAGACGAAGGTTTCTAACCATTAGAGGAGTGAAGTTCTGGAACGGCCTTCCAAAGGAAGTAGTGGGGGCAAAAGATCTATCTGGTTTCAAGATTAAACTAGATGGGTTTATGAAGGGGATGGTTTGATGAGATAACATGATCTTGGTATCTAATTTACCATTCATTATCAGTGGGAAATAGGTCAATGGAGGGATGATAGGAGTTACTATAGAGAACTTTCTGCGTGTCTGGCTGATGAGTCTTGCCCACATGCTCAGGGTTTAGCTGATCGCCATATTTGGGGTCGGGAAGGAATTTTCCTCCAGGGTAGATTGGCAGAGGCCCTGGAGGTTTTTTGCCTTCCTCTGTAGCATGGGGTACAGATCACAGCTAGAGGATTCTCTGCATCTTGGGGTCTTCAAAGTATTTGAAGGCTTCAATATCTGAGATATACGTGAGAGGATTATTCTAGGAGGGGTGGGTGAGATTTTGTGGCCTGCACTGTGCAGGGGGTCAGACTAGATGATCATAATGGTCCCTTCTGACCTTAAAGTCTATCATATAAATGACCCGTTGTTTTATGTCTTGTTTGATTTTACCATCATTTAGTTGGATTTCTGTGCAAGGCAAAAGACATCGCTGTTTCTTCTCGGTGACTTTGTTCTCAACAGTGGCATTTTAAATATCACTCCTTGCAACAATTTTCCATCTGTATCATCCTCTTCTTTTCTAAAAAATAAATACTGTAAAATGCCTTAGCTGGCAGCACATCATGAGCTAAGAAAAATGTACATGATCACATGTTTGTGCCTTTGGCATGGTTCATGTGCATTCTAGCAGCATCTTAGCTTCAGTAATTAATCCATAAAGTTGTTTGATTTTTTTTACATATAAAAATGAAAAAGCTGCTTCCAAGTTTTCTGATTTATGATGTGATGATAGTGAACTATCATGAGACAGTCCTTTTTCCCCTCATGTTCTTCATTCCAAAATAAATGTATTGAAAACCAGATACAACAGTCTTCAGTCTTTTAAAAATGATTAGGTTTCTCCTTTATCTGGAGGCAAACAGCTTTTTATGAAAAGTCAGCTCCGGTCTGATATTTTGTGCTGACTTGTGCCTTATCTAACCCCAGGGAAGTCAATGACACTGCACGGAGGTAAGTAGATCAGAGTAAGTAGATAGCAGATGCAAAATCAGAATTTAGCCAAATTATATCTCAGCATGGAAGTATCCAGTTCATATATTATTAAATTCCACTGCCAAAGGGGATCACTGTGATTGTCTAGCCTGATCTCCTCTATTACACTGTTACAGGATTGCCCCAAATTAGCTCCCATTTGAACAGAGTAAACTGGACATAAAAATAAATCCAGTCTCAATTTTAAAATTACCATGATGCAGAATCTACTACAAGCATTGGTACATTGTTCTAGTGGTTAGCTACTCACACTGTTACAGTATCTCCCTTCTTTCCAATCTGAATTTGTCTTACTTCAGCTTCCGGCCATGGATCTTGTTACACCTTTGTTTGCTAGGCCGAAGAGCTTTTATCCAATATGTATCTTAAATGTAGACATGCAAGCTTTGTCTATACTTAGAGCTAGGGGTGTGATTCTCCAGCTTGAGGAGCTAGCAGGCTAAACTTTGGTGCAGGAGCAATTCAAATAGTGGGGGTGCTGAAAGTCACCCCCCTTACTCCGGACTACCCCTCTCATAAGATGGGGGTGGGCATGGGACAAAGGTGAGCAATAACATAGTGGTGGTTTGCCAGGGTTAGCCCCTGGCAGGCTGCTGCCACGATATTTACCTGAGCCTCACAAAGGTTCATGATTCTGTTTCTTCAGAGGATGCATATGCCTGAAAGGAGAAGTTGCTTTGTGTTTCCCATAATTCCTTGCATGGCAAGGGGGTACTTGCCGGGTGCCAGGCTGGGGTGGGAGTGGAGCGTGCACTGCTCTGGCCCACGTGATCAGCAGAGACCCAGGAGCTGGCCACGTGATGCCTCCCTCAACATCAGCTGTGGCCAACCCGCTGCTCTTGCCCCCCAAAAGTGCGGCTCATGAAGCCACTCCTGTGCCCCCCCAAACAGCCTCTGCCCACTTCTCCCGGTCCCTGGCTTCCCTGTGCTTACTGGGTTGGAGCTGGGAGCTGCGGGTTTATAAAAATGGCAACCAAGATGGATGCCATCTTAAAGGGGCAGCCTCCTTTTTAAAAAAAAATAAATTTGTTTTTGCTCCACAATTCTGTTCTGGGGGGCTTGGTTTGGTCTCCCCCTTTTATTTTTCCTTGACAGAAATTTTTCCCGGTGTTTTTTTGGAGGGGGGTTGGGAGGGTTGGTATTTTTTGTGAAACAATCTGGCAACCCTAGCAGTGAGTCATTGAGGCAAGATGGGCTTAGGGAGCTTGGGGAGTCCATGAGGGGGAGGACTCCAGAGTGTGGCGGCACTGAGGCAGGGCAGTACCCAGAGGAGAGGGCACCGCAGTCTAGGAGGCGCGCGGGGCCCTAACACAAAGTTGTGGAGAAAAACAAAAAAGTTAACAGCAGACGAGACACCCGCCGAAAAGGGACACTGAAGGGCTGAAATGAGCTAATTCCCAGCGTGACCAGCAGGAGGTGTCATGGTTGTGAGTCATGTCACCATGTTACACAGGGACATTGTGTCTCTCTGAATCTTCCTTTAGTTGAACAGAAACACAAAATGGCAGCTAAGGCAGAGAACGTCTCGGCATTTAAAGGTGCAGGGTGCAGAAAAGAGAACAGCTTCTCCTTTGTTTCCGACTTGTATGGGCCATAATAATATCCTGGTTCTTTTAAAAGTACTAGACCGGGGTGGGGAATGTCAAATTCCCTCCCACAATTAGTCTGCAGGGTTAATCCCCAACATTATGTTTACCCAGCCTTAGCAGGTATCAGATAATCTCAGCTCTCGTTGGCCACGGTGAGAAGAGATGTCCCGGTCTGCAGTGTCCTGGTCCATGCTGTTTCATGCTGCTCCCATTGGCTATGAGCAGCAATTTGCAACCAATGAGAGCTGCGATCATCCGACACCTGCAGAGGCTAAGGTTAACATAGTGGTGACGGCCCGCCAGGGACTAACCCTGCCAGGCTGCCTATTTTCATTGCTTAGCCCTGAACTAGACCATGGTTGGCTGAGATTCTTCTCTTCGCAGTTTGCCCAGTCCTATTAGCAGTTGATATTTCAAACTTACCAGTTCCACTAAGGATGTTATATCATCTCCTAATGTCAGGTAAATCTCTTTACAGGTCAAGCAAGAAGGACAAAGATCAACACAATGATAGAACAAAAAGAACCATCTTTTATTTTTCATTATTCTGAGATCTAAGCCTGTAGGTTTTCCCCCTTGATGGAAGTCTTTAAAGGACAGCTGGAGATTTTTTTAATACATGATCACCGGCTCTTACATGCAATATGAGTTTCAGGCTATTGTGTGAGATATTGCAATATAATAAAGCAGGCCTGTCTAGCTGGTGGCTCATTTCTATTATATTATACATGAGGCTCTTGAATTCCTAGTAAAAATAGCCTTGAATGCTGAGTGGACAGTTTGGCATACATAACTTGTCAGATAATCAGCAAAAGATCGCAGACCCAGATGACTGTGGAAATAAAGAGAGAGAGAGACAAAGAATAGCATTGCTTACATCTGTGAATGCTGGAAGAAAGTCTGTGTGTGTTTGTGTGCGTACTACATTGTGTAATATAACCTGTAGATAAACCCTGAAAGGCTAGATCCAATGTTCATAGAAATCAACAAAAGACTCCCATTGATTCCCATGGGCTTTGATTCAGGTCCTGAATGCGGTGTGGCTTTGGTTCAAAGCAGTAGCAGAAATTTCTGTAATTAATATTTGTACCCAGAGGAAGTAGAATGGCCCTTGATGTATATACAGTTTGATTACAGACATAAAAATGAAGAGGGACCTAAGTATGGACAAGTAGCTCAATATTCATGGCCATGAACCTATATTTTATACGTTGATTTTTCTAGAGGGAAAGAAAGGAGTTAATGGACTAACCCATCAAGTTATACATTAAAAATAAACACCTGGCAAAGCGTGGCTACGTCTGGAACATGTCGCCGTATTTAAATTACATTTGGCTTGTCCCTTTGTGTTTCACAGCTGTTCTGGTGCAGAGACTGATAATTAAAAGCAGCAGGTTACTATGGCCTTAAGTTGACTGCTGCCAAACAATTTGGACATTTGTGATCCAAGTTAAGCTGCCCAGCAAACGGTGCCTTTCAAGGAGGAAGACATCAGTGCATCAAATAAGCTCATAAAAGCATCATGCATTATAGCATGAGGTGGAAAGCAGAGGTTTGAGATAAGTTTGTGGGGTTTTAGATAGAGCTGGGTTTGGAAACTATTTGCTTAAAGAAAAGCAAGCAACCATACTTTGTGAAACCACATGCCTGAAGGCTGCATGTGAATAGCTAAAGAAGAGAACAAAACTGAAAAGAAAACAGAACATTTATCCTCGCTTGTTGTTAAACACGGTCTTCAATGTGAAAATGAATCACATCAGTTTAAAGGGCTTGCAGTGGAATCCAAGTCTTCTCCCTGCACATGTCTCGGGTGTTGAAAGATTTGCTAATGCGGGGAACTTGGGTCTGGTTTCAAATGAAACCCAGCTCATTTTATAATCTTACATTGGAAGTAGAGGGGTGTTCTTCATTGGGATACTAATTTCTGCACATTTACATGACTCCAGGAAGTGGAGGATTGCTTGTTTACCTGAAATGCATGTCTGAAAATAATTAATGGGTGAGCCTTGATTCTATTAATTTATAAACACTTCACTTGTGGGCTACCTATCTTGCCGTTTGAGCATGGGGACAGAGAAGTTTCTTCTCAGACGGGGAGCATGCAGGAAAAGGAGGGAAGTAGATGGAGTGTGTTTCTGGTCACCATATGCTGGCCAACCCAGTTAAATTGCTGTGGAGGGGGAAGTAATCCACACCAGTAAATGTCTGATGCAGGCTGTTTGTCCTCCTGAAACATCCATATGCTTCTCCTTACTGAGGACTAGTGACACAGCTTAAACCAAGGCTTTTATTTGGGTTTCTATAGCATCTTTCATTTCATAGAATCATAGAGCTGAAAGAGACCTCAGGAAGTCAAGTCCAGCCCCCTGCTCTAGGCAGGACCAATCCCAGCTAGATCAACCCAGCCAGGGCTTTGTCAAGCCGAGACTTAAACACCTCTAAGGATGGAGACTCCACTACCTCCCTAGGTAACCCATTGCAGTGCTTCACCACCCTCCTAGGGAAATAGTTTTTCCTAATATCCAACCTGGACCTTTCCCACCACAACTTGAGACTATTGCTCCTTGTTCTGCCATCTGTCACTACTGAGAACAGCCTCTCTCCATCCTCTTTGGAGCCTCCCTTCAGGAAGTTGAAGGCTGCTATCAAATCCCCCCTCACTCTTCTCGTCTGCAGACTAAAGAGACCCAACTCCCTCTGCCTCTCCTCATAGGTCATGTGCTCCAGCCCCCTAATCATTTTGGTTGCCCTCCGCTGGACCCTCCCCAATGCATCCACATCCTTTTTGTAATGGGGGGCCCTTTTTGTAGTGTGGTTCTCCAACCACCAGGTAAGTATCACAAAGCCCTTCCGGTGTATGACGGGGAAGAGCTGAGTGTAATTTTGAGCAAGCATTTGTTGCATTTTCCTTTGCCTGATCTCAAAAATCCACATTTGGTATTACGTATTTTGTGGTTTTGGGGATGGACATGGTTTTAAAAATAATTATTGTAATTATTCGTATTTCACCTTCTATGTCCTTTTCATTTTCAGGCAGGCAGGATGTCAGCGGGTTGTTAGTGCAGTTACACCATTGCTAAGCTGTGTCTCAGTATCTGTTTCAAAGAAATAATATTTTGCCAAGGTCTAGGCAATAGAAAGAAAGGACAGTGGAAGGGTGGATGTTTTGGTTTTATCTGAGCAGGAAGTAATTGTTACATGATAAGGCCTGAAGAGGTCTGTTTTTTTTCTGAAGGCAGAAATTATCCTTGTTAGAGACATGCAGGAAGGACCGGTACCTTTCCTTCTTGCAGACTTCTTTTCTAATGGGCTTGTAGATTCACCATCCTGGAGAATCTTGCAGGAATATTCCTTCTTACAGAAGACAGTATTAATCAACAGGGTCTGGATCCCCAGGTTCTCACTTAGGGCATGTCTACACTGTGAAATATTTCGAAATAACTAAACTCGATTTAATAACTCCCAAATTTACAAAATCAAAATAGCATGTCCTCACTACGGGGAACCCTCAAAATTAGTCCCAAGGCAGGCTCTGTTCATGTGGACATGTGACCTCAACTTCGAGCCCCAGGAAGCACTGGGGAGTAATTAGTTCAAATTACTCTGGGGCAGTGTTTCTCAACCAGTGGTACGTAGACTCTTAGGGGTATGCGAGAGAAGTCTGGGAGGTACCTCAACACAAGTGAAATTTGGAAAAAAATGTCTGGGATTTTGCCCTGCAAAGGGGATCAGGGAGGGGGAGGCAGCACTTACGAGTCAAATTGAGCATTCGGAGCCGCGCTAACCCCCGTTAATCCCCGCTCTGCGCATGTGCCCCAGCGCCTGGCAGGAAAAGGCACTCGGCTGTGGCGGTGGCTCTGGTGAGACCCAGGGCAGTTCCAAATTGGAGGGCAGGTTTGGGCAGGGAGAAAAAAATCAGTTCCACGGCTGCCTCTCCTAGTTCGTTTCCTCTCCGGCAGCCTCCCCGGGGTGCTCCAGCGGAGAGGGGGGCTGAACCTGGAGACGTGCGTTACCCCCACCCCCGCCAGCAGCTCAGTACAACGCATCCCAGTGACCCTTCCCTGGGGAGCTGCGGAGAGGAGCTAAAAGGTGGTGAAGTGGCACAATAAGCTTTGCTGCGAAGGACCCCCTGCATCAGTGACGTAGCGAAGGGGGCGGGGTTGGGCAGTTGCCCCCAGGCGCCACACTAAGGGGGCGCTGGGCTGGGGTGGGAGTGCATGGACCCACACAGTGAGCCCAGCACTGGATGGCCACTTGCTCCCTGCAGACAAGCTGCTGAGGCAGGGCCGGGTGGGCAGGAGTGGGCACTTCAAAGGTAGGGTTAGCATATATCCGGTGCCTGGCTCTGGGGGAGGGGAGGGGCATTGGGTTAGACTGGGGGGATGGGGGTGCCTGGCTCTGGGGGAGGGGAGGGGCATTGGGTTAGACTCGCGGGGGTGGGGGTGCCTGGCTCTGGGGGAGGGGAGGGGCATTGGGTTAGACTGGGGCGGATGGGGGTGCCTGGCTCTGGGGGAGGGGAGGGGCATTGGGTTAGACTGGGAGGGGTGGGGGTGCCTGGTTCTAGGGGAGGGGAGAGGGATTGGGTTAGACCAGAAGGGCTGGGGGTTCCTGGCTCTGGGGCTACTTATTATTTTTTGTAAAAGGGGTACTTTATTAAAAAAGGTTAAGAAACTGCTGTGGGGAGCAGTTATTTTGAAATAGAACCACCGGAGCGTCCACACTACCGCTATGTCAGAATGACTATTTAGAAACTAGCGTTATGCCTCGAGGAAAGCAGGAGGACAGATTTCAAAATAACCAGCCTATTATTTTAAAATAACGGGCTTGGTAGCGTGGACGCTCCGATTATTAATTCGACCTTAGAGGGGGTTATTTTGAAATAAAGCCCTAACGTAGACCAGAGCTTAGAGTTTGATCCATTCAGGCCTGGAGGGGGGAGGGAGCAAAGGGCAAGAAAAGAGGGAAGTTGCACCAGGACCCAGTGATTCGAAGGGGTCAAAGCCCCGGACTCTTTAAATTGGTATCAGAGTGGCTGTGAGGGCTGGAGACGGGGCATGTGGTGCACTCCAGGTGGTGCAGAGGTGTGGCTGTTCCCAGCCCCACCCCTTGCGCCTGTGGCCCCACCCCTTCTTGGAGAGCAGAGCTGGCCCTCCTCCTACCTTGCTCAGGGGCTTGCGGAAGGTGTCGCCTCCCCTGGATCCACCAGACAATATTTTTATAAGAAATCCTTAGTCAGGGGAACATCATCATTGATTTCCATGGGGATATTTTCATGTGTACAAATTTATCAGTCTCCTTAATGGGATTGTGCCTACGTGAAATTTAAGTTAAAAAAACTTACTAGGGGATCACCTTGAACTAAATATTAGAAAGTTGACCCCTACCTAAAAACCCAAAAGGCAGGTTTTGAACATTTGGGTGGGGGGAGGTGGGACTCAGATCAAAGGTTTGTATCATGAGAATCTCTAAACATTCGAAAATGATAAAGTGATGTGCAGCAAAGCCCAAACTGCCACATATATTTTGAGGATAATCTACCATGTATTTTAGAAAGTCGGTGCACGTATCCGTTTGTGCGACTGTTCAAGAACGCCTCTTAAACAGTAAGAGCATAGCCACCACATTTGCCATGCAGCTTCCTCGTGAAGTCATTCTGCCGCTCTACTCTGCACTAGTTAGGCCTCAGCTGGAGTACTGTGTCCAGTTCTGGGCGCCACATTTCAAGAAAGATGTGGAGAAATTGGAAAGGGTACAGAGAAGAGCGACAAGAATGATTAAAGGTTTAGAGAACATGACCTATGAAGCCAGGCTTCATGAACTGGGCTTGTTTAGTTTGGAAAAAAGAAGATTGAGGGGGGACATGATAGCGGTTTTCAAATATCTAAAAGGGTGTCACAAGGAGGAAGGAGAAAATTTGTTCCTCTTGGTTTCTGAGGACAGGACAAGGAGTAATGGGCTTAAAGTGCAGCAGGGGAGGTTTAGATTGGACATTAGGAAAAAATTCCTAACTGTCAGGGTGGTCAAATATTGGAATAAATTGCCAAGGGAGGTGGTGGAATCTCCCTCTCTGGAGATATTTAAGAACAGGTTAGATAGACATCTGTCAGGGATGGTGTAGACGGAGCTTGGTCCTGCCTTGAGGGCAGGGGGCTGGACTCGATGACCTCTCGAGGTCCCTTCCAGTCCTATTATTCTATGATTCTATGATTCTATATCTTAAAGTAAGGTCAGGGTCTGGTTGCACAAGGACAATGGGATGTGCCAGGAATTGGATTGTTTCCCATCAAACAGAAAGGGAGGGGTGTGATAGCAGGGACAGTTCTATCCCAGAAGCACCACAGGGGGGCAGCAAGCTTGGGGGATAGTTATACACCACAATGACCACAAGGAGGCCAGCCCCAGGGAGCAGTCTCTGGGCAGTCTGTGCAGCCCCTCTTACCTTAGGATGGTTTTGAGGAGCAGCTGCCAGCAGGGCCACGCAGTCCCTTCACACCCTGGGTCAGCCCGTGGCCCCAGGGAGAAGCTGCATGCACCCGGGCTGGCCCTGGGGAGAAGCTGCTGGCCAGGCTGCAATCTTCCCTCCCCTGAGTTAACTCCAGGGAAAAGCTGCCCTGCTAGACCATGCAGTGGCACCCCCCCCCCCCCCCACACACACACACTCTCGCACTGACCCTGGGGAGAAGACAGCAGGTGAGGTGTATGGCCTGCCACTCGGGGCCAGCCCTGGGGAGAGCCAGTGACCACCCCAATCCCCTCTCCTAAGCCTCCCCACACCTACTAACCCCTTGTCCTGACTCCTGCACCCCAACCTCCTCCCTGAGCTCTCCACTCCTGCACCCCGATCCCTTGCCCTGAGCTTCTCCTCACTCCCTAACCCTGACCCCTGCAACCACCACACTCCCAGCCTTCTTCTCTGAGCCAGCCCCCCCTCATTCCCAAGCCCCTGGCCTGTCTCCTGCATCTCCCATATCTCCGCCCCCTGCCCTGTGCCCCTCTGGAAGGATCCAAGCAATGCAGGGTCACTTTACTAGTAATAATATAACAATAGGTTTTATACAACATGTTTCATCAGTGCATCTCAAATCATGGTACATAGGAGGGCAGTATCATCATCCTCATTTTATAGATGGGGAAACTGAGGCACAGAGAAGTGTGAGGTGCCCAAGGACACCCAGTGGCAGAGCCAAGAAGAGAATCCAGGGCTGCTGAGTGCCCACAAATAAACAGGTTGTTAAACAGAGGCACATTGTCCATTCATTATTCATCTTTTGTTCAAAAGAGGCAGGATGCTCCCAAGCTGTGTTTCTCAAACTTTTCAAAGTGGCTGTCCCCTTAATTATGGTAGAAAAAAATCACAACCCCCCCCCCAACACATTTGCTATAAAAGTGAAATACATAACCATGCTAATAATACTAAGCTTAGATAATTGATGTGTCTTGGGAGAGGTTTATGGAGAATACTTGATATTGAAGAGTGAGTGAACTGGGGCTAGGCAAGGTTTTCTTTAGTTTCAGCTGTAGCACATTTTTCAGTGCATTGGACTCTTCGCTGATTGTCTTTCATACCTTCCCTGGGGGTCATGACCCACCAGTGGAGAAAAACCTCTCCAGCAGCCAGGGCACTGGTTTGAGAATGGGGGCACCTGGAGTCCATGACCATCTCTGCCACTGACACTCTGTATGGCCTTGGTCAAGTCACTTCATGTTCCATCCTCTGCAGGGCAGGGACTGTTAAGCATCTGCCTTACTGGATGAGGTCTGGGTATTCAGCACATTGTAAGATTGAATCGTTTATTAAAGCATTATTTTGAAATCATTGTAAAAATTAGCCGCTATAAATAATTAAGCCATGTATAAACAAATGTAAATGAGAATTTTGTTTCTGGGATTAGGAAGAGGCCATAAGAATGGGGAAATTCAAACATGTTTTTCTTTTCTTTAAGAGGTGTATTTCTCCAGTTTCGTATCTGAAGGAATAGCAGGCTTTCTTCTCCTCTCAACCAGTCAATATTGGAAAGTGGCTCATATTAGCCACTAATCCTAAATCATTTATAACTTGAATCTGGCCTTTCCTACAGTCAGCCCTGGACACAAAACTGCCCTGCCACTCCATAAACACAGACTAAAGATGTGGGATTGAAATTGCAGACGGGGATCGGAATGATACTCTGCTTCATGTCTCTAAATCCCTCAATATGCCACAAATGTATCCAGACACAGTCCTGCAATTACACCCAGATTAATCTGTTCCCCCACTCTGATTAACAAAATCTGGAGGGATTTCTTCCCAAAATATCCCAAAGTCCATACCCCCAATCAATGTGTTTTTCACTGGTTTGGAGTTTTCCTCAAATGCAGGGTTCACATTCTATAAAGTTTCTGTTTGGAAAACACTGAGGCGCCTCAGCTTGTTATTACTTTTGCATGCCTTATGGGAATAGGCTGTAATTCGGTTTGGAGCAAAAGGGATCTGGAAGTAGTGAATACCTTGTGTTTAATCACTAATCAAAAAATACATTTTAGATTTTGGAAGCTTGTGTGACCATCCAAAACTTGGAAGTAAGAACTGACCAGCTCTTTCAGATTCTTACATGTGATATATTTTATAATAGTACCCATTTGTGATGGAGGAAACTGAGGCACGGCAGCATGAAGTGACTTGCCCAAGGTCATCCAGAAATTAAGTAGCAGAGCTGAGACTAGAGCCTATTTCTCCAGAGGCTCCACCCTAAACCCTGTGCAACGCTGCTTCTATTTTATGATTATGTCTTATTTCCAGGGGCTTTTCTCCTCTTAACTTCCCATTGAAATCAGTGGCTATACCTGCTTAGGCATGTTTAAGTACATGGCTGAATCTGAACCTGTGGTATGTTGCTGAGAGAAGGGTTTATAAAGAAGTGGACCATGCTTTGAATGTTGCTTTGAATCAAGATACTCCTAATTTCCAGCATTAGAGCAGACCATAGCCAATTGGCCTTCTCTGCGGATGCTCTGCCCCTGAGCTTCATGAATTTCACCCTATGGCCCTCCAGGTTCCTTGCACGGGTTTATTCTGGCTTCTGCTGTGGCACGTAGAGAGAGAATTAGTCTTTGGAATGATTAAGCCTCTGCCCCACAATGTGGAGTAACTGGCCCATATGGAATGAGGCTGCACAAAACTCAGGCCACTTTATAGGAGAGAGCTATACAGCTACGCTTATTAAGTTTGCAGATGATACCAAGCCGGGAGGGGTTGCAAGTGGAGAATAGGGTCATAATTCAAAAGGATCTGGACAAACTGGAGAAATGGCCTGAGGTAAACAGGATGAAGTTCAATAAGGACAAATGCAAAGTGCTCCACTGAGGAAGGAGCAATCAGTCTCACACATACAGAATGGGAAGCGAGTGTCTAGGAAGGAGGACGGCAGACGGGATCTCGGGGTCATCATGGGCCACAAGCTAAATAGGAGTCAACAGTGTGACGCTGTTGCAAAAAAAGCAACCTCTGCTACTGGGTGTCTGTGGTCCAGCAACATCCATGATACATGCATGTTGCAGGACCAGAGAGTCCCAGACCACAAAGGTTCAATCTGTACTTGGCTCACTCCTGTTTCTGTAGTCGTGGGCCCTCCTCAGCCTGTCCCAAGGGAATGAAGCAGAGACCATCCCACACAAGGCTACCCGAGAGCAACTATTCATAGTTTCACTGACCAGTGTACTGCCTCAGTGGCTGTTTTGTCCAACACTCTGTCCCAGGGCCATATAACGCACCTACTGTGGAAACAGGTGCTGGGAAATGACAATGTTCACCTCACAAAATCGTTTTCTGGCCGCTCCTTCTAAACTCACAGCTTTACACGATCTGTATAAAGCAACTGGGCATTCACTCCATCTCTGAGAGGTCCCCTCTGCCCCTCTTCACACATGTAAACTCACTGGTCCTGCAGACACATATACAAGTGTGTCATTCCCATTGAAATCTAGCCATAATGGATGAGGGCTCCCAAAGAAGAATGTCTGGCTTCAAAGCCTGCCATGGAGAGGGACAGGGACTTTATCCTCTCTGTGGTTATGTCTAGACTGCAGGCTTCTTTCAGAAGAACCTAACTTCTTCTGAAAGAGAGCATCCACACTGCCAAAGCGCATCGAAAAAGCGATCTCCTTTTTTGAAAGATAGTGTCCACACTGAACTATCTCGCCTGTAAGCTGTGATTACTATGCATGGAGTGGCCACCAGGGCACCTGTGCTTTTTCCTCTTTCCTCCTCTTTCGAAAGAACTCCCGCTTTCCTGTCCACATACACCTTTTTCTGAAAGAGCTCTATTGGAAAAAGGCTTCTTCCTTGTAGACAGAGGATTACCAATGTTGGAAAACCCCCTCTGTTCTTTTGATTTACTTTCGGAAGAATGTGATTGCAGTGTGGACGTAACTCAGGTTTTCTTGGAAAAACCACCGTTTTTCTGACAAAACTCAGTAGAGTAGACAGACCCCATGTGTGGTTCCGATACAAGCTAAAACAGGGGTGGCCAAAAGACAGTATTGCTCAGTGGCTTATAATATGCGAAGAGTTGAAAATCTCCGTTCAGCTCTAGTGAGACAAATGTCTTTGAAAACCACGATGCTCATGGCTCATCAGCAATCCCCATGGTTGAGTGGGCAAAGGGTAGCCTATTGTTTCATATCCAAAGGAAATTGTGTGGGCTGTGGATTATGAGAATGTTTGCATTGTATTGCAGCTGCATTGTACTGCAGGTAAACAGAGGATATCTGTTTCCAGTCAATTCCATCTGACATCATTCACATTAAAACATTATAAGCAAAGTTTACCATCTGGTTGTGGGAACCATTGGGTAAACGAACATTTGCCTAAACATATAACATGCCTACACTGCACAAAGCTGATAAAAGTATGGCAAAGATCATTCAAGAGCAATATTTAAATATTAGCCCAATTCCATGAAGTATGTGGGAACACTCACTTGTCTGTAGGTGTGAAACCATTTCCTCCTCCTCTTCTTCTGAACCACAACATGTGTCACTTCCATGTGCCTGAGACCAGTATGTGAAGTCACTCAGTTGCTGCCCCGTGCCCATTTGGGGGTTATTTCATTCAGGCACTTAGGAGAGATTTTTTTTGCCTGCACCACAAGTGGGATTTTCAAATGGTGAGTGATCGAGATAGGAGTAGAAGTCACATTAACAGCCAATAGGACTCATGCTCCTAAATCTGATACAAGTTGGACCTCCCTGGTCTGGCACCTTCAAGACCTGAGCGGTCCTGAACTAGGGAATTTGCCAGACCAGAGATCAGGCCTTGCGCTCTCCGAGTAATCCCCTTCTGGCCTCCTCCCCTGCCACTGTGCTTCCCCCAGCATGCCTGCTCGGCTCTGCTGCCTCCAGATCTCTGCTGGGAGCTCCTCTATGGGTTGCCAGCCTCACTCTGCTCCCTGTTTCCATCCAGGCTCCTCTCTGGGCCACTAGCCCAACTCCGGCGGGCAGGGCCTCACTCCAGCCTCAACAGGGCCCCACGCCCCAGGCTGGCAGAGTGCCCTGCCTCTGGCTGCTGACCCCATTCTGACTGGTGGAGCTCTGCTCCCTGGCTGGTGGATCTCCCAGCTCCCAGCTATCAGCCTGCTGGCCGGGCTCCCTGCCTCCAGGCCGCTAGCCCTGAGGGCTGCCAGCCACTGGCAACCTCTGTGGCTGGGGCTCGCTGGTCCTGGTTCTGCTGGACCACAGTTGTTGCCAGACCAGGGAGTCCCAGACCACAGAGGTTCAGCCTGGAAGTACTTTTGCAAACCATGCCCTTATGTATTAAAAACAAAACGACGGAAAAGAATCATCCCAATAAAACTGTGGCAGGAGTGACATTCAATGGGGTTCACGTTCCTAAATCCCCTAAGTGCTTCTGGAAATTGAGCCCCACCCAGTGCCTACTGAAACCAGTGGAAACACCCTCAAGAAGTAAGACTATTGTGCATCTAAGGTGGAGACAGCACTCTCCACACAGGGCAGAAAGAGACACAGTCTCAGCTTGTACAACTATCTCTGGTCAACAGCCACACGGCCTGGGAGCTGCAGAGAGGGCAGCCCTCAGCTCCCCTGGGCTGCATGGACAACACGGACTCTGTGAGGGAAAGAAATCAAGGAATTCGCCTCCCTCCAAAAAACTCGCTCTCTCCCTCTCTATTTGGTTGGTCAGTGTGGTAAGTTCTAGCTCGGCGAGATGCCACCCTTTGGGAGGGGGGTCCAAGAGAAGTGTGCGGTGTGACTGGCTTCCCTCACAGAGATACATGGTGCGTGACCACAGGGCTGTAGAGGCAAAGTTTAGGCCTGGAACCAGATTCTGGCCTCCAGCTCAACTCCAGGCTCCGTCGACTGCTTCGTCAGCATCAAGCACTCTGTGTGCTAGGAAAAAATTCCTCTGGTGCAGGCAGCGTGTAGGGCCGGAGTCTGTGGCCCTGCTCTGTCGTTCCTCAGAGGTTGGCGTCCAAGGGGTGGAAAAGGCAGGGGGATGGGAACGGGAGGGCACACTCCTCATGCAGGGGTGGCCACGCTGCAGCTCATGAGCCCCAGGTGGCTCTTATAAAAGTGTGCCTCCCATGATCCCCCATTCTCCCCTTTCTAGATATGGGGCGGGGGGAGATCAGAGCTTGTGCTCTGCAGTGGGATGGTGGGTTTAGGGGCTTCTGCCCAGTGGAGAGTAGGGTCTTGAGGCTTCACTCCCCACAGGAGTCATTGCCCTGACACCAAACTTGGTCCTATGCCTACAGTTGTTATGCCTTATTTGCATGCCAAGTGTGTCATGGTAACAGTCTGTGTCGGAGAGAAAGGAAGAAAAGTGAGACGTGTGGGCAATTTGGATTCCATTGACGATCTCCATTGGAAAGGGAAACTTCCTCTCTTAGGCTTGTTAAAAATTAAAGTGCCGGTATCCCTTTCTTTTCCCAGTTCTCCTTATCCTCTTTCAGGGCTTGTCTTCACTTACCACGAGATCGATGTTCCGGAGATCGATCTCCCAGGGTTTGATTCAATGGGTCTAGTAAGGACCCACTAAATCGACCATTGATGGTGCCCCTGTCAATCTCAGTACTCCACCAGATCATGGGAAATTGACAGGAGAGTTTCTCCCATTGACTTCCCACAGTGTGGTCGGCACCAAAATTCAACTTTTAGGGTATGTGGACTCCAGCTACACTATTCTCATAGCTGGAATTGAGTACCGTACGTCAACTTTCTCCCATACTGTAGATCTGGCCTTAGACCACTTCTGGCTCTGTGAAAAATGCTGCCTGCCCTTTAATGGAGATGGGGACTTGTTCTTTCCTATGATAATAGCAACCTCTGGTGGCTTAAAGCAACATTTACAGCAGTTGATAAACTGCAGCTTATTTCTATGGTTGCATAATAAGAAATGAGCTCTGAGAAAATGTGTTCAGAGCAGAGATGAGACTTCCCCCATATGACAGCTTGAATGTAAATTAGGTCTAGTTTTGGACGTAAGAAAAGTGTCCTACCTTCTCCTCTGATACCCAACTTTTTCAATGAGAACTTACTTTTTCCAGGGGATCATTTCAGGCTTGTGGTGTAGCTCATTTCATGTAGCATTCATCTTATAGTGACCCATTAAACCTTCATATGCTCCTGCCTGAAAGAGTCTGCCAACAACATAGAGAAGGCAAACCAAGGGAATATCATCACCTCCGTTTTGTAACTGGAAAACGGAGGCTACACAGATGGGGGGGACGGGACGGTATTTGATGACATGCAGAAAAACAAGCACAGATGTTTGTGCTTTGCTTTTCCTGTTTGAACGCTCATGCTTTAAAAACAAGCTGGTGATAACTACTTACGACGAGAATTTTTTTTGCTGGAACAGACTAACATGGCTACCCCTCTGAAACCAGTTAAAAAAGAGGTTTCACTTAAACTGGATGACTGGGTGACAAAATGGTTGATGAAATTCAGTACTGATAAATGCAAGGTATTGCAAAATGGGGGGAAAATGCAAGTTGATGGGGACTGAAATTCAGTGTAACCACTGAAGTCTTGGAATCATCACAGATAGTTTTCTCTGAAAATATCTGCTCAGTCTAGAGACAATGAGAAATCTACCTGAATATTAGGGCACGTCTACACTGCATGCTTATTTCACAATAAGCTATTCCAGAAGATATATTCAAACATCGCTTATTTCTAAATAGAGCATCCACACTACAGGGAAGCCTCAAAATTAGTCCAAGGCAAACTCCCCTAATGTGGATACGCTATCTCGATTTAGACCCCCCAGGAGGCACTGGGGAGAAATTACTTAGAATGGACCTGGTAAGAAGCTATTCTGAAAGAGCATCAGTAGAGCGTCCACGCTGCAGCTATTTCAAAATAGCTATTTCGGAAGAGGGTTATTCCTCATGGAATGAGGTTTACAGATGTCAGAATAAGCCTTCCATTATTTCAAATTTATTTTGAAATAACAGGATGGCTGTGTAGATGCTCACATTGTTATTTTGGAATAACGCTAATTATTCTAAAATAACGGTGCAGTGTAGACACACCCTTTAGGAGCCATTAGGAAAGGGATAGATAATAAAACAGAAATATTATAATTCCCACATCTTGAATATCCTGTGCAGTTTTGGTCACCTCACCTTCAAAAAATATCTATTAGAAGTGGTAGACATGAAGATGGGGGCAATGCAAATCCTTACGGGGATGGAACAATTTTGTATGGTTCAGCTTAGAAGAGAGGTAGCTAAGGAAGGATCTGAGAGAGGGCCGAACAAATATGAAGGGTATGGAGAAAGAGAGTAAGAAAGAGTTATTTACCCCTACATATAACACAAGAATTAGGGGGTGACCAATCCTATTAATAAGCAGGAGGTTTAAAATAAACAAAAGGAAGTGCTTCAACATACAATGCACAGTCAACTTTTAGGTTTTGTTACCAAGGGATTTTGCGAAGGCCAAAAGTATATCTGGGTTCAAAGAAGAACTAGATAAGTTTGTAGAGGCTAGATTCATCAATGGCCATTTGCCAAGTGCTTTGGGGACTTGAACTTTTGCCCTGACAGAAGCATTGGGCAGTGGCTACTGTAAGTGTGGGAACGGAGGGCGTGGGAGTGTACTGCTGCACCACTGGGTTTTACTGTGAACAGTTTGCTGGTGCTGTCGGAATGAAGCTAGCATTATTTTTCAATTCTTGAGACTCCTGGAGCTGTGGTGCACTCATGTGGTACAAGTGGGAATTGCCTCTTTTTCACATTGATTTTGAATACCCAGGGTTCGCTGTTTCCTTAGCTTCAGAGGGATAGCCGTGTTAGTCTGTAAGGGTGCGACTATACAGCCCCCTAAACTCAAAATAAGGTACGCCATTTGCATTACACAAATGGCATATCTTATTTTGATTCTATTTCAAAATAGCTTATTTTGAAATTTGGCATGTCTACACAGCACCAAACTTCGAAATAATGCACTATTTTGAACATCCCTTAAGCCTAGAATGAGGGCTACCAGGATGCTGAAATAGTGCACCAGTTATTTCAAAAAATATTTTAAAATAATGAGTGGCTTGTTAAGACAGGGGGTAGCTATTTCGGGTCTTGCAACACCTTATGGTACGTCTAGACTACACCTCTCTGTCGACAGAAAGATGTAGATTAGGCACGTCAAAAATTGCTAATGAAGCAGGGCTTTAAATATCCCGTGCTTCATTAGCATAAACATGGCCGCTGCTTTTTTTTTCGAAACGGAGCTTTTCAAAAAAAAACACAAACGGCAGTCTAGATGCAGATCTGTCAAAAAATAAATCCTGGAATACAGGATCTTTCGAAAAAGGGTTTCTTTTTCGACAGATCCATGTCTAGACTGTCGTTTTTTCGAAAAAGTTCCGTTTCGGAAAAAAGCGGCAGCCATGTTTATGCTAATAAAGTGCGGGATATTTCAATCCCTGCTTCATTTCGACGTGCCTAATCTACATCTCTCTGTTGACAAAGAAGTGTAGTCTAGACACAGCCTTAGAGACTAACAAAAAAAATGTAGAGCTTTCATGGACACAACCCACTTCTTCAGATGAATGGAGTTTAAAGGGTCCAAGTTCCAAATAAATAGCAGGGGATAGGGAGGGAAAGGAGAGAAGAGGAGAAAAAAATGGGAAAATAACAGTCAAATAGCTTTTCCATGCTAAATGAAGCTGATAGAGAGGATTCTAAGTGTTCTTAAGTACCTGGTATTGGGCGTTTTATGTCATTAGGGTGTGGAATGAAGCGAGTAATCCAGTTAAGGTCTTTGTTTAAATCTCTGTTGTAGGTATCAAACCTGTAAATGAAATTAAGCTGCCCAGCTTTCCCTCCCCATCCCCTCTTTCTGCTATTTATTTGGAACTTGCCAAACCTCCCACTTTTGCTGGGAATCTCCAGGAATCACTTTTTGTTTCCTGGAAGCTGAGTCAGTTACACTGAGGCTACATCTACACTACAAGTTTTCTTGGCAGAATATATGTTAGTGAGGGACTCATTTGCATGAATCGCAATCTCATTTGCATTTTTTCTGTTGATCCATTTTTGTGCTGGGGTTTTGGCATAAAACCAAGCAGTGTGCACGTTTTCTTTTTGCACCAAAAAACCTTTTCCCGTGAGGTCTGCAAAAACGGATGTGCAGAAAATATGCAAATGAGATTGCGACTCATGCAATGAGTCGCTCATTAGCATATTTTTGCCGAGAAAACTCATAGTGTAGATGTAGCCACTGTGAGATTTGGGCCTCAACGGTCTGGTGTGGAAGGGGAGCAAAACCAGGCTTCCTTATGTTGTTGCACTTTGAGCTACTCCAAGAAGTGTCTTGCACCATCTCTGCAGCCCTGGGATGGAGGGGAGGCAAGGAGTTTCTTCACATTTTCTCTGCTTGGAGTGCTGACTCTGCAGGTTCCATTGGCCACAAAATGCAGCCAGTAGGATCTGTGGGAGCAGGGCCTGCAGGCTGAGGTGCATGGAAATGTCCCAGACAGGAGAAGCCACTGCAAGAGGGATGTTCTTTTGAGAGCTGCACCACTTGGGATACATTCTGACCTTCTACCCCCTCCTGTACCCCAGTCCTCTGTCCCAGCCTAGATACCACACCCAAACTCCCTCCCAGAGCTTGGCTCCTTCCCCTTCCCTCCCCCAAACTTGCTCCCAGAATCTGCAACCCCACACCCCCCTCCAGCACCCGAAACCTTTGATTCAACCTAAGATCCTGCACAATGCACCCAAAGTCCCTCCCAACGCTCCCATCCTATTCCCCCGGCTGCACCCCAACTCCTTGCTCCAGCCTGGTGAAAGTGAGTGAGGATAGGGGGGAGCACATGGCGGAGGTGGGGGTGGCCTCAAAGTAGGGGCAGGACAGGGGTGTGCCCTCAGGGGAAGGATGGGGCAAGGCGAGGATCTTTGCACCATTAGACAGTTGGCAAACCCAACGTCGGAGTAAATCCCTTCAAGACAGCAAGGTGGCGTGAGAGAGGGCAGCAGACTTGTGCCCCCTGGGGGTGTGCTGAGGAGCTGACTGTGCCAAGGAGGAGCATGCATTGTGCGCATTCCACATCTTTTCATTCCCTCCATCTGCATTGCTACAGCTCCCGCTAAAATAAACAGGATCATGGGGCCCAGATGTGTGGAGTGCAAAGCCTTCTCAGACCTCTTTGGCTGGTTTTAATTGAAACACGCCCAAGCTTTTAAATAATATGCGTGTCATGAAGTCACACAAGAATCAGACCTAGACAAATCAGAAAAATATTCCAGAGCTTGGAATAGCATGACAGGACCACAGGAGAGGGAATGGTTTACAGCTTTGACAGCAACAGTAGCATGTGCAAAAGCAATTTTTCACTTGAAAGGATTTGGGGAAACGGTTGCGCTTTGGCAGGAACTGGGAAGACATTTCTGAATTGCTGCCTAATGGAAAAGAGTTTCTCAAACCTGGACCAGTACCATCCACTCGGAGGAAGCTGCTTAGAGAGCTCCCAGAGTGTATGTGGAGGGCTTGCCGTTATGGGAGGCTTTTCATTGCTGCCCTGTTATTCTGCATTATCTCTTCTGTGTATGTGTTATCTCGAATGGAAAATGGGATTGGGAAGCTGGAAACTATGCTGAAATGCATTCCTGATGCACTAAGTACAAACTATACTGATAAAAGCAAAAGTAGGTTTCTGGATGTGAGGGAGGAAAGTGTCAGTAAATAACACTCCCAATTCATAAAGGAACAGAAAATACATTAGCAAAAATTGCAGGCAAACAGTGACTCATTGTTGATCCCTTTTTTGACTGTTTAATATTTCTAACTGATTATTTATTTTTCTTATCCTTTGTCAAGTCTCAAATTGCTAATAAATTAATGATGCCCTCCCATCCCCTACTGTTTTCCCTTTTCTCATTAAAAGTTTTTTTCCCTTCTCTCTCTAATTCATTTTCCTCCTCTCCCCCTCCCCCAGACTACTACACACAAGGTCTCAGAAAATGTCAAACTCCGGATCAATTTTAAAGTTGTACACGGGAAGCTGAGCTGGACCAGCACCTGGACACTTTCTCTCCCTTTTCAAACAGAAGGAGCAAATGGTAAGTGATTATCAACACCCTGAATATAGGCGGAGCAAAGGCAGTCCAAAGACTTATGAGGTGAAAATCCTAGCCTTAGTGAAGTCAATCAGAGTTTTGTCATTGACTTCAACAGGACCAGATTACACCCAAGATATTATGGCAGCTTCCCTACCTAATCAGAACTTTTTGTTTAAAATTGCATGACCGAAGTGCACTTTTCAATGCAATGTAAGATCGCTGAAATGGAGATCTGCCCCTAATTTGGGGATCTGCAGGTGGGAGTCTTGAAAGAACACATCACTGGCCTAACTCTGCTGCCCTGGGGAGCTGTACCGCTGACTTCAAGAAGAGTGAGAGGTCAATATTGTGCGTATTTGAATGTCCCACCCTCCCAGTTTGGTTATTTTTTTCTCTGTGCTGTGATGTGAACACTCCTGGAGACCTAGTTCTCTTTACACAACTCCAGTAGTAGAAAGGGGACTGTCATGGGGCATGAAATACCACAGACATGTTGTAATGTGTTAGGTTTTCACTTTATAACTTGTCAGGTGCAGCAGTTCATTTAAACCCCTCATCAGGATACTTTATATCCGTAGTGTCCAACCAGTTCTGAAGTAGTTAGCCACTGTAGTGGCTACTGCTATAGCAAACTAGCCACGTTAATCTGAAAATGTACATAATTCTGTGAGCCAACTAGCCCCACTCAACCAGCCAAATAGCCACATATGGCTAGTGTGTTGGACACCACGGCTTTCTATTGTTACACTTACCCTCAATGTAATGCCTCTCTATGATGTTAAAGGGGACTTTAATCTAAAAGACAATCCATCCCTTTATGGTAAAAGTCTGCAGATTTCCCTCTTAGGCTGCATCTAGATTGGCATGATTTTCCGGAAATGCTTTTAACGGAAAAGTTTTCCGTTAAAAGCATCGGAACAGAGCGTCTAGATTGGCATGGACGCTTTTCCGAAAAAGCACTTTTTGCGGAAAAGCGTCCGTGCCAATCTAGACGCACTTTTCCGCAAAAAAGCCCCGATCACCATTTTCGCGATCGGGGCTTTTTTGCAGAAAACAAATCTGAGCTGTCTACACTGGTCCTTTTGCGCAAAAGCTTTGTGCAAAAGGGACTTTTGCCTGAATGGGAGCAGAATAGTATTTCCACAAGAAGCACTGATTTCTTACAGTAGGAAGTCAGTGCTTTTGCAGAAATTCAAGCGGCCAGTGTAGACAGCTGGCAAGTTTTTCCAGAAAAGCGGCTGATTTTCCGGAAAAACTGGCCAGTCTAGACACAGCCTTAGGGTTTAGGGCCTGATCCGAAGCCAATTGAAGAGTCTCCCATTAAGTACAGTAACTAGATAAGGCTTGTCATGAAAGAGAAGAGAAAGAAGCCCATTTCTTTGCAAGGTGCCATGCTAAGGTCTTGAGTTGTCTCTCTGTGATCAATGCCTGCTATATTTTGCCTAAAAAGTCAGTGTGGACAGTTCTATTTAGGCTCTTAAGGCTCTGTGCCTGGAATTATCTGAGAGAGGGTGAAATACTGCAGGCGTGTATTCCAAGCAAGCTGGTTCTCTTCAAATTGTAGCTCTCCGTAAAACAGAACAATGAATGCATAGGTCAAGACGCGGCAGCAGTTTTGGCTCGAGACAATCGCAGCAGGAGGATAAGGCAGAGAGCATTTAGTTTCAAGCATTTGTTCTGGCTTAGCTGATGTAAGGTGCCTGGGTTGTAGGCAATAAACAACTTGGAAGGGGAATGTGCTTCTCAGCCAGGAGGCTGACAGAATTGCCGGGCCCCTGGGCCAGGTGTGTGTGAGGAGGGGCGCTCTGCACTCCCAAGAGGGGTAGGGCCCAGGGTGGAAGAGCAGGGTTGGGGCAGCCGGCTCTCTGCATTTCCTGGTCCGTGTGCCTCCTCTTCACCAGCTCCTTTAAATTTCCACCTGGGGCTCTGGTAACGATTTAAAGGGCCCATGACTCTAGCCACCCCTGCTGCTGCAGTAATAGCAGGAGTGAATGGGATTCCCAGACCCTTCTGAATCACTGGGCCCCTGGGCAACTGCCTCCTTTGCCCCCCACCCCACCGCCCTCCTGTCCACCTCCCTCCCACCCCCATCGGCAGGCCTGCTCTCAGCTAAGTGGCTGTAATGTCTGTTAAAATCATCTTGTACAACTGATGTGGGCACTGGCGCCTTGGGGGATGCAAAGTCAGCTGGTATCACTGGAGCATCCAGCGGGCACTGTGGGCTCTTTGGGACGTGCTCGTACCAGTGACAACATTCCAGTTAGGGCAGAAAAACCTGCCGCCATTAGCTCTAATTGCCTTGGGCCTGATCTTCTCTGACACCAAACTTCTCTGGGGAGCGTCGCTCAATAGGAGTTGAGGAATCGCAGTACTTCTTAGGACCAGGCTTGTGGCTGGCTCAGTTAATATTTGGTCTCGTAGGCCAGTTCAAGTAGATTATAGTTATCACAGTGCTTGGATAACACCTGACTCAACAGGGCCTTGATTCTGATTGGGCTCTGGACACTCCCGGAATAAAAATAATTAAAAATAGCAGCGATACTAGTGACAGCTCTGTTCGAATACGGCACTTATTGAATAGAGGCATCGAGATACTTGAGCACAATTGGACCCGAGTGCTTCACCCACGTTGTCTTCACCAGAAAACTTTTAAACAGAACAAGAACCAATCTCCCAGCTTCAGAGAGATTGAAAGTGAAGCACCAAGTTGTTAAGGGACGTGTCCAAGGTCACACAAGCAGGCTTGGCAGAAATGCAACCCAGATGCCTGGAGTCCCTCTCCAGTACCTTAAGCCTCAAAGTGTCTTAAGCCTCCCTAGGATAAGCGGTAATTAAGGCTGACTAAGTATTTCTGTTCTAACTCCCTATATGAGAGAAAGGTATTAGAAAATGATGAGTGACCCATCAGGCTGAAATTCCCCAGATGAGGTCACTAACAGCTGGCTGTTGCTAATAATAGCAACTTGGAAGAAAGAGCTATTTTAGGGAGAAATAGGAAAGAACATGTTAAACCTTTTTTTTTCCTTTTCTGGTGCACATATGCTTCACCCAAAGAATCACAGAAAAGTTACCATGCTAAGGGTGCATCTACACAACAAATTGCGCATTTTATTTCGATTGAATTTCGAAAGAGCATTTTTCAAAATTTGGCACGTCTATGCAGCATCAAATTTCAAAATAACATGCTACTTCAAGACATCCCTTAATCCTCGTGGAACGAGGGTTACAGGGATGCTAAAATAGCACGTCCGCTATTTCAAGATTTATCTCAAAATAGCAGGCGCATTCAAAAGATTAGGGGTAACTATTCCAGGATACTTCCGGTATCCCAAAATAGCCCTGCTGTGTAGACGTACCCTAAAAAATGTATTGTCTGGGTGCAGATTACTACTTGCTATGTAATGTTTTGGGAGGTGTTTTTCCTGCATTAGTTTTGTCAGATTGGGCCTTTTATGTTGACTATATTACTATTGACTATAACTACTCTCTGAATCGAGTTCATTACTTTGATTTAAAAAATGTTGAACCAAGTTTGCTTAGTTTGCAATCTCCAGTCTTGATTCACAAACTCACCATCATCTCCTCCTTCGAATCCCCCTATAACTTACTTCTTCCCTGCACACAGTCACTATACCAGATGGCTGCATCTAGACAGGCAAGTTTTTCTGCAAAAGCAGCTGCTTTTGCGGAAAAACTTGCCAGCTGTCTACACTGGCCACTTGAATTTCTGCAAGAACACTGACGATCTCATGTAAGATTGTCAGTGTTCTTGCGGAAATACTATGCTGCTCCCGTTCAGGCAAAAGCCCTCTTGCGTAAATGCTTTTGCGGAAGAGAGCCAGTGTAGACAACGCGGTATTGTTTTGCGCAAAAAAGCCCCGATCACGAAAATGGCAATTGGGGCTTTCTTGCACAAAACTGCATCTAAATTGGCACGGATGCTTTTCCACACAAAGTGCTTTTGCAGAAAAGTGTCCGTGCCAATCTAGACACTCTTTTCCGCAAATGCTTTTAACGGAAAAACTTTTCCGTTAAAAGCATTTGCGGAAAATCATGCCAGTCTAGACGTAGCTGATAAGTATAACTTGCCAGGGTCAATCTAATATGCATCCACAGTGTGATCTAATGGAAGTGCACTGGACTGCAGTTCAGGAGACAAGGTTTAATTCCTGACTTGTGCAAGCCGCTTACCTTTTGTGCCTCAGTTTCCCCATGTATATAATGGAGATATTGATACTGGCCCCCTTTGTAATTAATCATGGTCTCAGTAGATGAGACATGTTATAACAGAACTAAGTATTCATTGTATTATTTGTTATTAAGGGGAAATCGGATCATTTAGAGTTTTGAACAAGTCAATGTTACAAGGTGACTTCCTGGCAACGGTTTACTAGGATTAAAATAAAAATAGATCTTTGGCTTAGGGACCCACCAAATGACAATGAAATAAAGTCAAGAACATCTGGGTCAGGGCAAAGTCTTAATAGATTAAGAACAATTGAAGTGGCAGCAAGCCAAGAGGCGCATCCTCTCCTGAGGATGGAGAGAGGTTAACAGTGGAGTGTCTGTTGGACTGTGTTAGCACCAGCGATATCTTATGCAATATATGGATGATTTGGAAGAGGAAGTGGGCCGTGAGCTGGTGAAGTTTCCTGGAGGCAGTAACCTCTTTCTATTAGCAAAGAATATCGGATATTGGGCAGTATGGCTGGTGAAATCCAATGTGGATCAGTGTAAGGGGAATTATATTGGCCAAAGCAGTTTAAAAGTCTTCTCTATATTGATAGATTTTGAAGCAAAGACTTAAAACATTGCTCTGGCTCAATGTAGATGCCTCCCTGTGTACAGGAGCAAGAGAAATCAGCCAAGAGCCTGCTTTGGGTTTACTGACACTCCTCTGATGGAATGGCGTCACAGAGAACTCTGTCTAGTTATGCCTTCCTCCCTTTAAGTAGAATGACAAAATTCTTCGTTTCTTTGTTTGTTCATTTGTTCATTTCTTTCTTTGTTTGTTTGTTTTGTAATGTTAGCAGCAAAACTTTGTTTCACATTATTGGAAAAATGGAATGTGTCCTGCAGAACTGTAGTACAGTAAAACATGGAATGTCCTTTGAATGGGGGGAAAAATACCCTTTTCAAACCATGTACAGTGAAACCTTTGTTTCACTCTGTTAACCAGAAAACTTTATTAAACAGAATTGCCCCCAGCCACAATACTATCACATCTTCAGGCGACTGGCTTGCTTTACCATGATTAGCTTAACATTTTTTTATTTAAGTACTACTAATCATCTTTAACTCAAAATAGAAATGTGAGACCAACTGCCTCACACTACGAAACTACCAATATTAAAAACTTGAGTTTTACTATAATTGGTTTTTCCTAGGTTGATGGGACCCTCAGATAACTGGAATTTTTAGATAATCAGAATGCCCTAATCCCCAAGCATGCTGGATAACACAGGTTTTACTGTATATGCAAAGCAGAATCACCAAAAAGAGAAAAATAGTTTGAAATTTGGTCACCCGTTTTCCTATACTCAAAGGAGGAGGCATTCCTACCCCAGAATGCTTTTAATGTTAACCCGATCCTGAATATATATACAAAATTGTATGTTTACTTCTCCCTTAATAGAAAGTTTTAAAAAATAGTGAGAGCGCAGGTGTGTTGATGTTGGGTTTGATGTAACACAATAACCATTAATACTCCAAGGACATTTTGATAAATTATTATTATTTTTTGTTAGATTGAACATTCTCCTTCTCCTAAAATACCTGCTTCTACTAGTCACCTGAGCCATCAGCCTGATCACTTATTGGAAATCCTGTTGCAGAAAGATCAACCATAATTTATATAATTATGTTTGACATTTAAGGTATCATGTTCTGGTTTTATACATCGATTTTTGATCTCCTGTCACATGACAGGAACAATTCTCATGGGGCTGGAACCCTCTCCTGGGAACATTTGTTATTCATTACCTCAGGAGAGCGGAAAAAAACCAAGTATCAAAGGAAATTCCCCCAGCCCTGCTACGAACATCAGCTCCCCGCAGGCATCAGTGCAGTTGCCACGGTGCGCTGGGATATCGCCTTGCCTCTGGTTTGCTGCTTTTCAGTCAGCTCAGAGCCACTGGGGAGTGAAGTGGGAGATTTGTTCAGGGCTGACGATTGAGAGAGTCATTGTACAGGGAGCAAAAAAAATTTCCTCCTCACACTCTAGACTTTTCTCTCTATAGAAAGAAGCGAGATGGGGTACAAGGGCACCTTTAGGGGAGAGAGGGAGACTGTGTGAGCTGGCTGCTGGGGAAATCTCCAAAACAGGGCACTGTCTTTTCAAGAAAGGCACTTGGTCACACATTCACCATTCAGAACAGAACACAACAGCTCTGACCTGAGTCTCCCCAAGACAGAGCCTCTTGTGTTCCTTGGATCCCTGCTCTGTAGAGATGAGGTATAGGGGCAGAGGACACATCTGTATCTCCTACTCCCTGCTCTTCGCAGCCAGCAGGAGGGGCCAGGAGCATGGAGCTGCAACAGGGTGGAGCAACCTTGTGGGAGGGGGCCCCAGCTGTCTCTCAGCTAGCAGGCATGTAAATCTCTCTTGCACAGCTGGTTCTCTGGGCCCTTTAAATCACTCGGGCCCCTGGATAATTGTCCCCTTTGCCCTCCCAGTTAGAAGGCCTGTGTATAGCACTCCTGCCCTGCACACTTTTCTCCCATTAGTAGCTCTGCTCCTTGGATCAATCTGTTTATCTCCCTGGATTTTTCACCTTTTGGTGCAATTTCACTATGTTGTGCTTAAATTGGGTGCCCTGACCTTCTCAGCGGGAAGCATGGTCTAATGGTTAAAGCACGGGGACTGAGAATTTGGAGACCTGGGTTCTCTGTCTGACTTGCTGTGTGCCCTTGAGTTATGACTCTTGCTTTTCTGTGGGACACATTAATACCCATCTCTCTGATGTATTGAATGGTTTAGTCCATTGGTGTTTGAGAAATGCTTTGGTAGCTTTAGATGGCTAGTGCTGTATACCTTGATAAAGTAGTAGTCTAATCTTCCACATACAGACTAACCTCCAGCTATGTGGAGGATGGGGCTCTTCAGTTTTGTCATCTGTTCAGCAATTCAAGGAGCCGGAAGGCTTGAGATGTCAAGATATAAATCTCTATAGGTACATCTACACTACAGATATTTTGAATTAATTTCAGAATAGTGGTTTGGCTGTGTAGATGCTAGGAAAGTTAATTCGAAATAATGGCTGTTATTTCGAATTAACTTTGATGTGTAGACATACCCTATTAGCTTCCTAAATGAGACAGAGCATGGACAGTACAGAACTCCCCACCTCAGAGAGAGAGAGAATGAACGATCATCCTTAGGAATTGTATTGGTCCTTCACACAGTTTGTCAGAGTCTTCTGCCGCTAAAGCTAATGGAGTGAGTGGTAACAGTGAGACTATTGACTTGAAGCAAAATACAGGACTATGTAGCACTTTAAAGACTAACAAGATGGTTTATTAGATGATGAGCTTTCGTGGGCCAGACCCACTTCCTCAGATCAAATAGTGGAAGAAAATAGTTACAACCATATATACCAAAGGATACAATTAAAAAAATGAACACATATGAAAAGGACAAATCAAATTTCAGAACAGAAGGGGGATGCGACGGGGGGGGGGGAGTGGTAAATGTCTGTGGGCTAATGATATTAGAGGTGATAATTGGGGAAGCTATCTTTGTAATGGGAAAGATACCTAGAGTGTTTGTTGAGACCCACTTGTAAAGTGTCGAATTTTAGCATGAATGACAGTTCAGAGGATTCCCTTTCAAGTGCAGATTTAAAAGGTCTTTGGAGCAGGATGCAGGTAGTTAAGTCGTTGAGACAATGTCCTTTCTGGTTGAAATGGCAAGAAACTATTTTTTTTTATTGATCCTTTCTAATATCTGTTTTGTGGGCATTGATCCTTTGGCGAAGTGTCTGAGACGTTTGTCCAATGTACATAGCAGACGGGATGAACTGCAAGAAAACAAGAGCTCCTGCTTTTGCTAGCATGTTTCACAGTGACTTGCCTCTCCTTGGCTGACTGAAGACACACGTTTTGCTGGCCCCAAATGTTTCCAGTTTGCTGAAGACCAAATCTGAAGGAGCTTGGAACAGAAATGAGTTTTGTTTTTTTGTTTTTTAAATCTGTTAAAACCAAAGAAACACATGTTGACACTAATCCCAGCTCTAATTTGTATCCTAGGTTGGCCCATAGCCAGTGAAATGTGTCTGTTGGGTATGTAGCTCACGAGTGAATGTGGAGGATAGGTTTCTCTCCTTCCTCCCCTTTTGTGGCTGATGTACAAAGAGTGTGTGTCTGTCACAGATCTGGCTAGTGAGCCTAGGTGTTTGAGCTCAAACTGTAAGCTTTGGTGGTCCCTGGCTCACTACCCCATGTATTAGCCAAGATGGCAGGTGACCCATAAGCATCAAGTGCTGGGGCTTTCACAGATACTGGCTAAAATGGTTTAGAAGCTCAAACTGCTCCCACTGAGAATGGGTCGGAAAACACAGCTAGCAGTTATTCTTTTTGGTGTGGAAACAAAGGTCACACGCTTGTCTGTGGTCCCCCTTCAAACGATCAAATCTTCAATGAAAAACAGAATTTCAATTTGTTGTCTGAAACTTTTTTTGGTTTTGAGTTGACACCCATACCCGTTCTCCTCTCTTCCCTTCCCTGCAAAAAATCCCTCCCTGGGATGATAAGAACCTGGGAAAATATGGCAAAAGTGGACTTTTTTTTCATAGAAATTCTCTCCCCTTCCCCAGACTGACAAGTTCTGACTCATCATCTTACATAGCTTCTTTCATCTATGGTAGGCTGTTCCCCAAACACATGAGAAGAACAAGAGGGAGAATTTTCTGTTTAGTTCTAACTTTGGAGAAGAAAGTACATGCCCAGGGTCTTACCTTTACATTAACACCTGATCTCTGGCACTTGAATTTCCATTCACATCAAGGATAAAGTAATTTTCCTTCTCAAAATGGTGATGGTCTGTTAATTTTGTTTATTGTTATTTAAAACAATAAATGTGGTTTGATCTTTTTGCAGTTTGGGGTACTGCTTAAATCAAGAGTAAGTTTCCAAAGCTCTTGCTTTATTGTGCTTGGGCTTCTAAGAAACAAAACTTAGACTTTGTGTATGTTAGTATTAAACAGCCTGCATATCCCTTTCCTCCCACAGCTGATAGCTGCATTCTGGAAAACCACATTTAGGTTCATATTAGGAGTCCCCAGAAAAGAAAAGAAAAAGAACTGAATTGTGGAGTTGTAGGTGTATGTTTTTTGGCAAGTGATGACTCCCCAAAACCCAATGAAATCTTGAAAAGGATCGAAGGAAAAATGTCAATGAATGATGAATACGGTGAGCTAGCCATGTTCTCCTTTCCTCCACATATATTTATATCCCTGAATTCTAGCTGAATGGGTTCATTTTGTTCTTGTCTGACTGACAATAGTGACAAAAAATACAGTCACGCTTCAGTGCTCAGAAGTGATTTATATGGGGTAGGTCAGTACACGCTACACATTTCCTTTGAGAAACTGTATTGGGTTTGAATTGAATCTTGCTCCCATCTCCTACCCCCACTTTCATGCCGCAAACACACCAATCTAGTTGTAAAAATAGTTATCTCTGAGGTATTCCTTCAAGTGCAGTGTACAGAATTGGGTGGTATTCCTTTAAATAATATGTGAGCTCTAGAGTTGTCTCTTTTCTGTTGTGGTCTGCTCTAGCAGTTTCTCTAGTGGTGGGCAGGTAGAGCCAGACCCCACGGGTTGTGTTGTCTGTAAACATGGTAAATTGGGGCCCCCACTTTTCCCATGAATTAGTGAAAACTGCTATCCACAGGTCAGACATGGACTATATGGGTGCGTCTACACTGGGCCACTTATTCCGGAAAATCAGCCGCTTTTCCGGAATAACCCGCGAGCTGTCTACACTGGCCCTTGAATTTCCGGAAAAGCAACGATCCTGTACTGTACAAAATCAGCCGCTATTCCGGAAACCGTACGATGCTCCCGCTCGGGCATAAGTTCATTTTCCGGAAAAGCTTTTCCGGAAAAGGGCCAGTGTAGACAGCTTTTCCGGAAAAGCAGAAAAAACGGAAAACTGCGGTTTGGACGCTGGGAGACCCCGTAGGAGCCGCGGACTTCCTGGTAAGCCCGAGCTGTTAAAGGGCTCTCAGGCTGCTGGGCGCACGTGCCAGGAGCCTGTCTGGGTCTGGTCTGCCGCCTGCTGTGCTGCCCAACACTTTTTTCCTTTCGGCTCACCGCACCATGGCAGCTCCTGCTGGAGAGCCCCCTGGACCCCCAGCGGAGGAGGCCCCCAGGGGCCGCAAAAGGCGGGCCCCATCCTGGAGCCCCAGGGAGCTGGAGGCCCTCATCGAATTATGGAAGGAGGAGGAGGGTCTCCACGACCTCCATTCCCGGCGCCGGAACGCCGATCTGTACACTCGGCTTGCGCAGAACCTGGCCCAGCATGGACACCCCAGCCGCAACTGTGAGCAGGTCCGCTCCAAAGTCAAGGAGCTGCGGCTGGGGTATGTCAGGGCCACTGAGGGCAGGGGGGCAGGACCCGACGCCTGCCCATATTTTGCGGAGCTCCACTCCTTTCTGGGAGAGCCCGCCCCTCAAGCCCCACCGGTCCCCGTGGACACCTGCCAGCGGCCACCTATTAACCGTCCCACCGAGCCGGAGGAGGCAGATGACAGCGGCAGTGCATCTGGTGAGGAGGCCAGCGTTGCCACCCAGCAGGCCCCCTCCAGCAACTCCTCCGAGGACGGGGAGGAACCCACTGGTGAGTCTGTGCAGTTTGCACTCCCAAGGGTGGGGGGCGGAGGGCGGGCGGTGGGGAGCCAGGTGCCCGGAGGGGGGAGGGGGAGAGCATGTCACTCAGGCCACGTGAGCTGCACGCTGCATAGCATGAGGACAGCAAGCAGCAGGTGCAACCACGTGCAACCTGGTGACCGAGCGGCACGTGACCACGGCAGGCAGCTGCAGGCCACGCCTGGGACCCTGCTGCTCACACACATTTGGCGGGACCAGGGGGAAGGGTGGATGCCGGACGGAACTGGCCAGGGCCCCAGGGACTCAGCCCAGAGCCCGCAGCTTCAGCAAGGGTGCAGACCAGACAACGGCACACTGTCCCATGCCTGGCAGTGAGGCACAGCCAGCTTCTAATTGGGTAGACCACAGCGTCACGGTCCTGTGACCGTGGCCCCCACCGAGCCCCTCACCTGCTCCCGGTGCCTTGGCTGGTTCCCCAAGGGAAGTCCCCACTGGGGCCACACATGTTCCTGGGCTACCGGGCTTGCGGGAGGGATCGTGGGAGGGAGAAGGGCCCCTGAGTTGTGCTGCAAGGATGGGACATCCCCCCACCCCCCAGTCACCCTTCTGGTTCCGTCCAGGAGATATCCCACACGAGGGGATCTGAGAGCCCAGACCGCCTCTGCCAGATGTGCTCCCAGGCACTGCGTGGGGATGCATCTCGCTCCCTGTCAAACAGCAGTGATTAACCCAAAAGCTTTTCACAGTCTCCACCGGCAGGGAGTTCCACAGGTGAATGCTGCACTAGCACCCTCCCGCCCTGCATGGGGCCAGGATACAGAGCGGTGCTTACAATACCCTGGAGGGAGGACCCTACTCCAGGGGCAGGCAGGAGGGGAACCGAGTGGGCCCAAGCCACACAACTGTGGGGTCACCTGGGTTCGGGGTGGAGGGCATGCGGTGTGGGGACAGTGGACGGCCTGCCTGACTGACCCATCCTTTCTTCTCTTCCTTGCAGCGGGACCCAGCACCAGACCCTCCATTGCGGCAGCAGCGCCACCCCCAGCAGGCCAACCCCGGAGGCACAGGCTCCGCCAGAGGGACCAGCTGCTTCGGCGCCACGTCCATGCTGTGGAGGCAATCCAGGCCTCCATCGAGGAGCGGGTGCAGGGGGACCTGCAGTGGCGGCAGGATGCCTGGGCTGCCTTCCTGGCCGAATGCAGAGGGATGCGCACCACCATGGACACTCTCACGGCACATATTGTGCATGCCATTCACTATGGCATGGGCGGAGCCCAGGCCCCGCCATCCCTCCCGTAGCACAGGTCATGCCCCCTCCCATCCCAGCTCCTGGCCCTGTTCCTGCCCCTCCTCCTATCCCAGCTCCTGGCCCTGTTCCTGCCCTTCCTCCTGACCCTGTTCCTGCCCCTGTTCCTGCCCCTGTTCCTGGCCCTGTTCCTGGCCCTGTTCCTGGCCGTGCCCCTGTTCCTGGCCGTGTCCATGCTCCTGGCCACCTCCGCGTGCAGCCTGCCCCGACGCGGTCTGCCCAGCGTGGGCAGGCTGGCCCCCGGAGGAGCGTTCGCAGGGGCCGCCCATCCCAGTAACTGCCTCCCCCCGTCCCAGTTGAAGGTCTCCCCCCTCTCCTGTCCCAGTTGAAGGTCTCCCCCTCTCCTGTCCCAGTTGAAGGTCTCCCCCCTCTCCTGTCCCAGTTGAAGGTCTCCCCCTCTCCTGTCCCAGTTGAAGGTCTCCCCCCCCCCTTGTAAATAAACAGATCTCTACTTTGCTGTTCATTCGTGTGTTGGGTATTGTGTAACTCTTGGGTAGTGTACAAAATGATGTGAGATGCCAAGTAGCCACTTAAATGTTACATGGTGGCAAACTGTGGAGAACAAAATCTGTACTGTAATCACTGGGGGGGGTGGGGGGGCCTTCGTAAGTGGTCAGTAGTTTGTGGCGCAGAAATAAATGATGACACTTTTCAGTAACAGGTAAACCACAAAATATTATTAACATAGATTACAAACTAGCAAGAACAGTTACAAGATGCACACAACAGAGATTATTAAACAAACACTAGGCAAAGGGAGGACGATCGTGGTGTTGCTGGCCACCTCGATCCTTTGGTCCTTCCGGGCCTCAGGAGAGGAACAGCCAGGAGATCCCTCGATGGATGATCGTGCTGTTGCTGGCCACCTCGATCCTTTGGTCCTTCCGGGCCTCAGGAGAGGAACAGCCAGGAGATCCCTCGATGGATGATCGTGCTGTTGCTGGCCACCTCGATCCTTTGGTCCTTCCGGGCCTCAGGAGAGGAACAGCCAGGAGATCCCTCGATGGATGATCGTGCTGTTGCTGGCCACCTCGATCCTTTGGTCCTTCCGGGCCTCAGGAGAGGAACAGCCAGGAGATCCCTCGATGGATGATCGTGCTGTTGCTGGCCACCTCGATCCTTTGGTCCTTCCGGGCCTCAGGAGAGGAACAGCCAGGAGATCCCTCGATGGATGATCGTGCTGTTGCTGGCCACCTCGATCCTTTGGTCCTTCCGGGCCTCAGGAGAGGAACAGCCAGGAGATCCCTCGATGGATGATCGTGCTGTTGCTGGCCATGTCAGTCCTTTGGGCCTTCCGGGCCTCAGGAGAGGAACAGCCAGGAGATCCATTGAAGATGGCACTGATGTAAGCCTTCCACACAAGTCCCAAATCCTGTTGGCTGTTCCTCAGGACGGCGATGGTGGCCTAAACCCTAGCCTAACTTAAAAGACAAACCCTAACTACGCCCGACGCACCCGACGAACAGACTCGATGACGGCCGCGATATGCTGTGACCCGACGCTTTACTATACTATTGGGGGGGGGGAGGTAAGGGGAGGAGGTGGGGAAGGGTAGGAGCTGGGACAGAGTACTCTGGGGTGACCCAAGCGACCCTGCTAGGGGGCTTGGGCAAACATCTCCACCAGGGCCTCTCTAATGCGCACCGCCTCCTGGCGCGCCTGGCGGATGGCAGCTGTGGCGGGCTGGTCCAAGGTCTGTGCCTCAGCTGCCACCCATGCAGGGAGGAAGGCCTCCCCACTGCGCTCCACAATATTGTGGAGCACGCAGCACGCGGCCAGCACCTCCGTTGCATTCTGCTCACCCATGTCGAGACGGGTGAGCAAACAACGGAAGCGGCCTTTTAAGCGACCAAATGCCAGCTCCACTGGGTTTCGGGCCCGGTTGAGGCGGTCGTTGAACCGGGCCCGGTTCTGGTCCGGCTGCCCCGTGTAGGGCCGCATGAGCCAGGGCATCAGGGGGTAGGCCGCGTCCCCGATGATGCAGATGGGCATCGGTACATCCCCAACAGTCAAGTCCCGCCGGGGGAAGTAGGTGCCCGCCTCCAACCTCTGAAACAGTCCAGAGTTCCGGAGGATGCGGGCGTCGTGTGCCCGGCCGGACCAGCCGCTGTAGATGTCCAGGAAGCGGCCCCGGTGATCCACGAGGGCCTGCAGGACGATGGAGCAGTACCCCTTTCGGTTCATAAAGTGGGCTGCTCGATGCTCTGGGGCCCGGATGGCGATGTGGGTGGCGTCCAGGGCTCCCCCACAGTTGGGGAACCCGAGGGCAGCGAAGCCGGCCATGGTCTCATCGACGTCGCGCAGGCGGATGATTCTTGGCAGCAGGACGTCATTGATGGCGTGGACAACCTGCAGAAGGGTGCAGAGAAACACAAGGGAACACATTACATACAGCCAGGGGTGAGTGTGCGCTCCCTTGGGTTCCCCCCCCCTTGATTCCCTCTGTCCACACACACACACACACACACACACACACACACACACACACACACCAGGGCCCCCCATGTCCCCCCCCACCAGTGGGCCTGTGCAAGTGAGGGATGGCCAAAACCCCTGGGCGACCCAGCCTGGAGTCTTGGCTGTCCCTGGGCCTGGAGTGGAGCACCCTCCCCCCATCCCACTCCCCCTGGGACTTACCTGGATGACGATCACGCCAACGGTGGATCTTCCCACCCCGAACTGGTGTGCCACCGAGCGGTAGCTGTCCGGTGTGGCCAGCTTCCACAGCGCGATGGCAACCCTCTTGTTGACGGGGATGGGTGCCCGCAGCCGGGTGGCGGTTCTCTGTAGCGCGGGGGTGAGCCAGGTGCACAGGGTCAAGAAGGTCCGCTTTCTCATCCGGAAATTCCGGACCCACTGCTGGTCGTCCCATAGTCCGAGGACCACACGGTCCCACCAGTCGGTGCTGATGTCCAAACTCCAGAGTGGCCGGTATACAGTGGGGTGCTGATGAGACAGAGTTGCCAGGGCCTCCCTGGTGAGGGCGTCCAAGGCGATCTCTGCCTCCTGGTCCATGAAAAGCAGGGCACCGGCCTGCAGCACGAGCTGCAGCCAGCGGAACAGCACCAAGAGGGGCCCGACCAGGCACATGGCCACCCGTGGCTCCATAGTACACAGAGCTGGGCAAAAAAATAAACCGCAGAGAAAAGCAGTTGGGGGCCAAAAGGGGGGCTGTCCCCAAAAGTCAAAGGGCACCCACAGACCTGCGAAGGGTGTCAGTCCCTGGAAGAGGCCCCAAGGCACGGGAGCAGGAGACCAACGGCTGCCCGGCGAGACCCCTTTAAGCACGTGTCTGAACGGCGCTCTGGCCCCGCCCCCGGAAAGGGCTGGTGGCCTTTGCCCTCTTCAAAATGGCTCCGGGCTTTCTGCTTTTCCGGAAAAGCGCACCGCCAATGTAGACGCGCTTTTCCGGAAAAGCACATCGTTATCGCGGAAACTCCGTGGCCAATGTAGACGCTCCTTTTCCGGAAAAGCTGAAAACGGAATGTATTCCGTTTTAAGCATTTCCGGAAATTCATGCCAGTGTAGACGTAGCCTATGAGTGGCATCAAGGGAACAATTTCCTTCTCATTTGTGGTTAGGGCATGGAAGTTTGGAGTCATGGGGGTGTACCGAATATTAATAGTTATATTTTTCAACATTGAGCTGTTTCATTCATATGATCTTTTTTTCTCCCATAACTCTCTACTATTTGGGATCAGAAACCAGTAAACCCAGTGCCTGTGATGTTCTCAATGAAGGCCTACAACTTTTGGTTGTTCCCCTCCCCACAAACTATTTCTCCTTAATAGACTGCAGTTCAACTCATCATGCCTTTCAGGATAACCAACAACTGGGGTTGGGGTGGTGTTAGGATTTTCAAAACCACCATGAAGGGAGTTCAGACCTTAATTAAAATGAGGGACTCGACTGACATTTAACTCCCTTAAGCCCCTTCCAAAATCCCAGCCTGGGCTTCCTTATGTTCTAGTTTCCTTGGCCTTCTGCAATGTTCATGTAAAAAAGAGCTGTACCTGAGTATAGATCAGCTGTCTTGGAAGTCAAAAATTCATAGCTGAATAGTTCCTAAAGCTTGCATTTATTGTAATGATGATTGGGCATCCATTAGGTAGCTCTCCACCTAAAATGTCCTGTTTGGGAATCCACTTCAGTACTTGATTTATATATCGTATTTTTGGGTAGGTTCCACCCATCACATTTTATGTATCTTTTTGAAGACCAGAATCTACGATCTCGACTTAGGAATATTTGTGCATAGATACTTTTAATCTCCAGGCTTTCAGAATTCAGATAGTCTTGAAAATAGCCTTGTGTATTGCTGCTAGAGGCATCTACACTCTGTCGTGAGAGCTGGCATCCATATTAGTTATTCACTGCTGAACTCTACTCTCCATGGTCCTTACTGCAGGCCAGCTTCCTGCTATCTGCCACTCAACCTGTGATAGCTCACCTGTTCAGTGCTGCAGACAATTAATGATGAGACATGTAACAATAATTGCATGTTACGGTTGATTCCTTCCCATCTGTCATTCTCCTGCCAGTCACAATGGGAATCAGAAATGACATAACCCTAATTCCATTTTTCCATCCAAGATGGCAGCAATAATTGGGACGCATATATGGTTTTCAATCAGTCTTCTTGCTGCCTCAGGGAAGGCAAGGTGGGGGAAGCAAGTTGGTCTTCAGTTCATTCTTCTAGTGCCAAGTTTATCGTGGCCCGCTATTTATATTCTCTGTAGTCTCCCATGACAATAAAAGTCTTGGATTACCATGCTTGGAGCATTGCCAAGAATGCCTACAGCTACTTACTCTAAAATACCCTGATTAATGGGGCTCTGACTGGACAGACCATGCTCGTTAACCTGA
Organism: Pelodiscus sinensis; assembly: GCF_052426305.1. Classification (NCBI taxonomy): domain Eukaryota; kingdom Metazoa; phylum Chordata; order Testudines; family Trionychidae; genus Pelodiscus; species Pelodiscus sinensis. The sequence goes on from NC_143057.1 coordinate 7,720,953, forward strand.
GAAATTGAAAACTGGCCTAAGAAAAGGTCAGTCGGAAAATAAAACTGAAACCAGCAGGGACTTTACTTGTCTTGGTTTACATTGCCTTTGGACATGGTCTTGTTGGCTGAGAGATTTTGTGAGTTTGCAAAGAGACTGACATCCGTTTCAAACAAATTCTTGCCCAGCCTTCAAAAAGTCCCACAGCAAGAGGAAAATGGCAAAAGTGGCAAGCAATGGGCATCCTTCATGAACCTACATGCAACAAAGTCATGATTTTTGTGGGCTCTTAGATGTGATAAGTTCCACAGCTACTTCATCAACTCAGCGGTTCTAATCGGGGATAGCACATTCAACCTCCATTCAAGGAGGGGGCTAGAAAAGCTACTCTTAAAAGTTGCTTATGCTGGAAAAGCCCTGAGTAGCTTCCTGCAGCTAGAGGGTGTCTAGGGAGGTTGTAGAATCTCTATCACTGGTGATATTTAAGAGCAGATTAGACAGACACCTGTCAGGGATGGTCTAGACAGTGCTTGGTCCTGCTGTGAGGACAGGGGACTGGACTTGAAGACCTCTTGAGGTCCTTTCCGGTTCAGTGATTCTATGATTCATTGGTTCGGATGTTAGCTTTATCATTTTATGGTTACCGACGCCCAATTCGGGCAAGTAGTAACTTTAAGAGAATTTCTGGTTGTTTTATAACTACTTGTGCTTGAAGAGCTGCCCTGAATTAGAAATGCCTTCCTGACGCCCATGGTTTTTATTTTTTCTGCTCTTTAGCTCAAGGGCCGTATTTTTGTTTGTTCATTGCCTAGCATAAGCGTGCTCAGCCCTCCAGGTGTAACTGTAATGCTGTTAATGAAGGAAGAGAGATACCTGTGGTGTTAGGTGCTATTTGATGTGAATAAGTGTGGTGGAATCTAGAACTAAATTAAATGCAAGGCATACATAGTGGAAGAACACGTCTTGCAAATGCCGATTTTTTTAACTACAAAGAACAGGGTTGCCCTCTCGAAACCTTTAGTGGAAATTGGTTCCTGATTTACAATCCATCCCCGCAGTAAAAAGTGCTGCAAATGAGGCAGCATGCACTGAATGATGTCTCCTTTTTTTTTTCCTTATGCATTCAGAAATCCTCACCAGGGCAACACTCCCACTGAAATCAATATGCCTAACTCATAAATCACTAGATTGGACTCCAAATACTCGGCTGAAATAGTGCATGGCTGGAACAACGGATTTTTGATTTTTTTGGCATGGGGAAGGGTTAAATAAAGGGAGTTAAAAAGATGTTCTAACTTGGAGGTTTTTTTAAAAATGTAGTAGGACAAACTGCAATGGCTACGTGGAAATAACAAGCGGTCCTGTGGCACCTTAGAGACTAAATAAAACATATACCGATAGTCCCTGACTTACTAACGAGTTATGTACCAAGCACTTAGTCGTAACTCGATGTGTTCATAAGTCAGACCCCATTCATTTCAATGGGACCACGTTATTCATAAGTGCGGATCGTCGTTCGTAAGTCGGGGCCACTCTTAATGGGAGGTTGGTCGTAAGTGCGGCTGGTCATACGTTGATGCGTTTGTAAGTCGGGTACTACCTGTAGAATCATGAGCTTCCATGGGGGTAAACCCCAATTCCTCCTGTGAATTGGAGCAGAAATAACAAACCAAGATATATATAAACAGCAGAAGTAGCACCTGTCGATTGTAGGATTTGTGTTATGAGGCTAATTAAATGGGCTGGGTGTGTCCCATACATAGCTTTTGATGTGGAAATGCAGCTGTTAAAGGCAGGAGAAACAGAATCTCACCTGAACTCTGTTCTGAGGTTAGAAGAAGTTGAGCAAACTATTTTTGTCAGGGGCATGGATAAGTGATAGGAAGTGGTAAGAGAGTCCATAATTAAAGGAGAATACTGTAGTTAGTTGGGGCATGTGAAGACTAAAGACTGTTTAAGAGAAATATGAAAAGGGTTGTACAAATCATACTTTATTAGCTCATCTCTTTGGTGTGTAAACCAATGCATCCCCACTTGATGGCACTATAACACATACTATTCACTTTAATTATTTGCCAATTCCATGGGGTTTTTTTTTGTAGCAGTGAATACCTTAACACATAAGGATGAAAGATAGCAACATCACTGAGAGCTCCTAATAGCTCCTCCATCTAACAATGAATGTTGTTGTCATGCAGTAAGCCAAACAAACAACATAAAACCTTGAAGAGGACTGAATTGACTTGTAATGAGCTGAGCTGCCAGACAGAGAAAATTCAAGGTTCTGCAAATCTCTCCAACTGTTTTGCGGTAACTTGGCAAAGCTAGTTTGATGTCTACAGTTTTGTTGCACTTAACCCTTTTTTTGTTTGATTCTTTTTACATTAACAGTCTTGCAGCTAAAATCATTGGAAGAGGCCTCTGGAGAACTTGGTGTGCTACTTCTGGTTTTCTTCCAGACTTCTTGTGTAATAATTTAACCTCTCTGGGCCTCCATTTTTCATGTTAGAAATAGGTGTAATAACGTGTCCTTCATAAACTCTTCTGTGTCATCCTTTTTAGACAAACTTGTTAAAGCACAAACTGTTTAATTGTATGTGTACAAGTGCCTACTGGAAGAGGGACAAAATTCCTAGGGACTGCCATTGAACATAAATACATGTGTGTGTGTGCGCGTGTACACACACACACACACACACACACACACACACACACACACTTTTTAAAAACATACTATCAATTCAAGAGGGTCACTTAAAAAAAAAAACCCAGACACCATAGTGTTTCTAATCTAGTTCAGGAGAAGTCTGTGCAGTGTATCAGGGCTCAACTAATCTCTCAAAACCTAGAATAGTAGAAATGGGGGCATTCTACAATATGTGCAAATTCTGTAATGGGGCAAATGTTGTACCCTGTTCCCTGCGGGTCCCCAAAGCTCTGCCTGAAAGTTCTATTTCTCAATGGTCCTTAAATTACAGACTGGGATCACTCAGAACCCCTTTGCATTTTGTTCACTGTTTATTATTTTTAACCCTTCCCCTTCCCTTCTTTTGAGGCTGTCTTAAGTGGAATGCAAAGCTAGTGACATTTTGTGTCACATTTTTCAACTCTTTTTTAATGTAGGAGAAAACAAATAATCTTCCCATCTATTATTTAAACTCCTGGGCTCTAGCCGAATGCTTATGATTTAATATCTGAAGCGATGCTCATTGAAGTAGTTCTAAAGTTAACAAAACCAAGGGGGAAAAACTCGACACTATTCTGAATACAATTGTGTGAAGGCAAGCTTAATTTCATCACCCTTGTCTTAGGCTGGCTCCATATAAAGTGTGAAAGAGGAATCCTGCACAGTTAATTGCCAGGCTCAAGATAATATCAGTGAAGATATTACACCGATGCAATCTGTAAACTGGGGCATGGACAAAAACCTCTAAAACTTGAAGTGATAGAGCAATTCAAAACCACTTTGGGCCTGGTCATTCTTTACTTTAAGATTCCCTTCATTTTCCCACTGCCAAAGCACAGTGGTGTAGTCTCAGGAAGTGGAAATCGCTAACAGTGGTGAAAAGGGACCGTAATGCAAAAATCAAGCCTTCTGATTTTTCTTAGAAATAGATCAGTTTTTAAAGAAAGTGTTTGCATTATGAAAAGTGGCTTCAGGGTCTTTCATTGGTTCAGATCTTCCATGCAAGGTAAAATATGAGTGAAGAGACTAGGGAGAGAGGGGAAAATTCAATAAGGTGTGGAAAGGTGCTTATCTTGTAACAGAAATAATGATTGGTTGAGAGAGCCTCAAAGTTTGTCTAGACTATATGATGCTGCATTGTATATGATTACCTAAGTCTTTTAGCTAGGCCAGCCCGTATCTGAAAGCACACACAGCCTTTTTACTGGCATGTGTAGCTACTCACTGCAGTGTGGACTAAGCCTACTTTTTACCGTGGCTGAGCCTGCTATGCAAACCCTACATGCCACTGATGACCAGTGTCAACACCCACCATTCATTGGAACTCTCAGGAAAATGGGAGGGAGGAGAATGAGAAGCTGGGGAGAGCACTCTTGAAGACTGCATCAGCATTACGGGGCAGTGACACACTTGAGTGTTGCACTGACCAGCTCGTAAATAATGTTCTAGGCTTCTGTGGGCAGCGTGGCTGTGGGCAGAACAGGAAGTAAGTGTGCAAGAGAGCCATGCTGGTGAACAACCACATTTACAGATGATTGAACAAATTGTCCATTTCCTGTGACCGTGTATAGTTTCGCCAAGTGTGAATGATGCAGGAATGGCTCCGAACTATTCGCTACAAAAAGAGGAATGGTGTGCTTAGATGCAGTACATTAAGTCAACACCAGGCAGGTCAACAGGCAGAAAACTTTCAAAGCATCTACAGGAGTATTCAAAAAGCAACTCAGGGTCCTCCATCACTTGGGAAATCTAACCCCCAGAATAGGTTCTGCATATTAACATTATGACCCATAGCAGCTGTTAGATTTTTTTTTTCTAATTTGAATCCGTAGATACTAATATATCAGTTATCTCTTGTTTTGCAGGTAGCCTGATGCACAAAAGGGTTGATGGCCAACCACATGCTTGTGGTCATATTAATCCAAATGCTAATTAATTTTACCTTACTGAACTTGGCTGTTGTAAATCACCTTATTTCAAGAAGCTGAACATTGTAAATATCTATTGCTGAATCTTTATACTGTATAATGTCCACATTCCTAGCTGGGCTCAGAGGAATGGAATAGCAGAGCCGCTGGGACTGAGAACTTCTGTATTAATCTGGGCTATGCAGAATTTATCATCTCCACAAAATGTGTCCCTTGTTAGTGATCGATACGCTAGATTATGGTTATACATTTCAGTAAATTCTCATGACTCTTATTTTTTTCCCTTGGAAAGTTTCTCTAGCCCATCAGCACCATGAATTTCTGAAAGCAGGCTGTATCTATGAAATGTTGCTATCTGTAATCCATAAAATCAATCAGGGATATAGAATTCATTTTGCTCTTAGGGGTATAATTTCTTTCCATCCATGCAAAGATACCTTTTTTGAGTTTACTAAACCATTTACATTCATGCTACTAAATGTTTCATTTAATACTAGACAGTCTAGTATCTATTTCTGATGATCACAGCAAAACAAGAGACCATCTCAGAAATCCATCAGATATCAGAATATAGACAAACTAGTAAAGACAGTTCTCTTGTTTCTCCCCCCACCTGACAGCCAGCAGAGATAAATGAATGACCTGTAATTTATTATAATCCAAAACGCTTAAGCAAGTACAAATAAAATGGTGAACAGTCTTAATCATGCATAACAAATTGCATGCTAGAGAAATACAGTCATACTCACAAAGTTTATACAAGTGCTCTTACCTTAAGCTTGACTTTTCACATTTTCTGTATAATATCACACAGTGCTTCAGGGATGCTTCCTACACTAGTTCCAAACAAGGTTGTTGTCACTTTTGTTATTGGAATTCTTCCTTCCTGAATATAGTTGGATTTTGTTTGCTCTTTTGTACAAAATCTCGCCCCACAGAGTCCTGGCCCATGTCTGGACTTCTAGGCATTATCCTAAGAATAAAGAAAACAACAAATCATGGAGGAATTGGCACAGCTCTACATTGTTACAGTTCATGGGCTAATTTATTTTGATGAAATATTCAGACAACAATCTTGATTTTTGTTTGCACAATTTAAATGAATAAATTTGTCCAAGTTTTAATTATTTGCTATTCCAAATTATTTATTAGTACTCAAGTGAAGGTTCATAAACAGTACTATATGATTGAGGCTACACAGCAGCATTATTTTGGAATAACAAAGTCTGTGTCTACACTACAAGCATTTGTTTCAACATCATGTCGAAATAATGTCGAGCTGAAGGACATCTTACTCTGACTCCTGTAATCATCATTGTACGAGGAGTAAGGGAAGACAGAGGAAGAGTGCTCTTTCTCAGACTTCCTGCTGTGTAAAGTGCACCAAAAGCCAAAATAAGCTATTTCGACTTAAGCTACACAGTTGACATAGCTCAAGTTGCGAGCTTATCTCAGCTTTAGCCCTGCTGCGTCAATGTGCCTTAAATGACCAGTCACTCAGTTCAAACCGAAAATGAGAAATAGTCAAAGTGAACCGTCTGTGTACAAGCCAGATGTTAAAAATCAATTGACAAATGCTTAAACTCCCTACAGTTCTTGCTTATCACCATCTCTGACACCTTGTCTGTGTTAATTCATTATCCTGCTCCACCTTGGCTTAAATCCTCATCAACGTTAACTTCCTATTGCCTCAATATAGCAAGTCCCTTATCCATGGACTCCAAATCCATTCTTTGCATTCCCCAATGTGTAGAATGCTGCAATTTACCTCCTTGTGCATATGGTGATCAGTGGCGGCCCATCAATAGACAAACTAGATGGTCGCCTAGGATGCCAAGATAATGAGGGATTTGGTGGTGGGGGCACCAATCGCGCTCCGATCGCGCATTTCGCCTAGAGCGCCAGTTGCCGGCAGCTCGTCTAGGGCCACTCCTGATGGTGATGAATGACTATGATTGGATCCCTGCTCATGTAACCGTCCAATCCTGAAGAGCCTTCACTGTTCTAAAGCCACTCTATGGCCTTTTTCTAGCTATATGTACTTCTGCCTCAAGAATACCATTTGCTCCCTGTTATCTCTGATTCCTCCCCCTTAGGTAGAGGTAAGATAAAGAGCACCCTGGAGATGAGGTGGTAGGACTGGGAAGGTCAGGGTGTTAGGTTCTAGTCCTGCCAACCCAGATAGAGGCAAGATAACCTGTGTGGATGTGTTACCCTCTTGCACAACTCCTTACCCTCTGCAAATCTTTTCGGTATCTCTCTCCACCTGAGTTCAAATCTCAGCAGCAAAGGTGGCTTCTCTCTAGTGTTTTGACTTCTGTCTGTCTTCTATTACTCTTCTATGTACTTGTATTTAGCTGTTGGTTTTTTTTTTCACTTTGGCAATTTTTTAAAAGTGAGCTAAAGTACAAAACCATATTGTGTCACCCGGCCACTGGCAGCACCATTGAAGTTATCCATGGACAACTCAAAGTGGCAGCAGGCACAAATAAGGCTGGGAGTAAAAAGCTTGGGCCATGCAGCACAGAAGGAAAACTAAGCTCTAAGCCTTTGACTATATTGGGTGTGTGTTACAGAGTCTCACATTTCTTCTTGAAAAAATAGATGCTTTCCACTATCCCCTGCAATGCAGCTAATTATACGTCACATTTCTCAAACAGCTCCTACGGCATCGCAGAAAATTTACTCTATAAAGTAGCATATCTAACAGGTCTCCGAGGGGGAGCCGTGTTAGTCTGTAACTTTAAAAATGCGTAGTCTTGTGTCACCTAGGAAACTAACAAATATATATAGAATTGAACTTTTGTGGGTAAAACCCACGAGTCGGACATGAAGTGGGTTTGATCCATAAAAGCTCATGATTTTATATATAATTTTATTAGTCTCTCAGTTGCCACAAGACTATTAATTATAGCTAACAGGAAAACACTGTTAAGTTACAAGAAAATTATATTTGTAGGCGTTCTGTATTATACATAGAGATAACATTGGACCATCTTTTGTTGGTGAAAAAGACAAGATTTTGAACTAGAGAACATAAGAGCGGCCATACTGGGTCAGACCAATAGTTCTTGTAGCCCAGTATCCTGTTTGCTGACAGTGGCCAATTCCAGATGCCCCAGAGGGAGGGAACACAACAGGTAATCCTCACATGATCCCTCTCCTGTCACCCATTTCCAGACAAACACAGACTAGGGACACAATTCCTACCCATCCTGGCCAATAGCCATTGATATTAATCTATCTAGCTCTTTTTGAACCCTGTTAAAGTTCTAGTCTTTACCACATCCTCTGGCAAGGAGTTCCAGAGGTTAACTGTGTGCTGAGTGAAGAAAAACTTCCTTTTGTTTGTTTTAAACCTGCTACCTATTAGAGAGAGCACCCGTCTTCAGGTCTTGCTATATTTTATTGTCTTTGTCTCTCTCTCCATCCAAGTGGGTCACTTTTTATTCAGCAGTGAGCAAGATTGACCTTTGTCTTAACCTTTTGAGATCCAGCACTTTTATCACTTTTTATCGCCTTTCCTAAATGAGTGATAAAAGTGCTACACTCCCAGTCACAAGACCATTCCAGCTTTTCCAACCAGTAGCTATTAATTTAATCTGCAAGAAACAGCAGTACCTGCAAAGCACTGCAAGTTGCTACTGTGGAAAGCAGCAGATTAAAAGTTACAAGCCACAATAAATAAAGACAATTAACCCCAGTTAACAGCAGCCATTGAACTTTCACACTCTGGCAAGGTTTCATAAAGGCTTGCTCAGTATTGCTGGGGACACTGTTATTTGCAATTAGCTGTTTCCTTAATGAATGGGACTAGTATGAAGCAACATAAAGTGCAATAATTGCTGCAGTCTACAATTGTTGATGCCAATGTGGATAATGAGGAAATAAAACTCAACACAGTAGTAATTGGATTAAAGATCAAGGTCACTATATTTATTGAAATCCAGTCACTCAAGCTGCAGAAATGCCTAGCCGACAATCGTCCTGGCTGTGCTAAAGCCAGACATGTTCAGGATCTGAATGAGCGACTGCAAACCACAACTCAGAAACCATACCCATATTGGGGAGGAATCTGTTTATTGATGGGGATACCTATGGCTGCCCATAAGCCCACATCCAATGATCACGTGTCATGAACTTACGAAAATTTAGGGAAACAAAGTCAGGTAAATTTCAGCTTTGGGGGATTTTTTAAAATGAATTTTTTTGTGGTTTGCCAAAATGTTCTAGGAGGAGAGGAGGAGAAACTACACCTATCATCTGTCAGGGTCTATGTGTGATAACTTTTTTGACTGACTGAGGCTATGTTACCTGGGGTTCTTTTAACCCAAACCTCTCAGTAACTTTTACTCTCTGTGAGATGGTGTCAGGAAATAATTCAGGGGAGACATGGTCCTCCGATTGATAGATGGGTGGTACAAACAGGACAACACAAGAGTGCTTTCACTTAAAGCTAAACTTTACTTAGTCTCAAGCACTTACACACGTCCTCAAAACGTCCCTACCCTCAATAGTTGCCGAAGTTGAGTGTGGCTCTCAAGTGACACCGGGCAGGCTTCCAATGGGCAGGCTTCCATCTGCCAGTGGGGACAAAAATGCGTCCAGATGTAGAGAGTCCTCAAGGCGTCCTCAAGGCATCCCTCCAAGTGTCTCCCAAAATTGTCCTACTGACTCAAACTTTCCTTTCCTATTTATCCATTAGCATTACAATAAGATGTCACTTAAAAACGTGTTAGGCAAGCACTTTTTAAAGGTTAGGCAAGAGGTTTTCTTCTGATCATCACTTTCGCCAGATGCGTTTTTTTTTTTGCAGAGACTCCATGCCTGCGGGCCATGATAGATATCTGTCTTAGGGAATTTAGACAAACTTCCTATTTTTCTAAATGTATAGCTCTGCAATTTCACTAGAGATTTGGGGCTCGGAAAGCACGTGGGGTGAGGCTGCCCTCTCTGTGGCATTCATACCCTCTTTCTTCCCACTTCCTTACTCGGTCATGCTGAAGCTGCTGTCTATGCCTATTTTTGAGCCTGTTAGCTTGGTTGCTAAAGTTTAAGCAGTAAGCAATAGCGGTTCAGGCACTTTACTGGATTTGCTGGAATCTCCCCGTACAGCTGTAGAACCAGATTCTTAGCTGGTGTAAACTGTCACAGATCCAAGTCACCAGCAGAGAATCGGCCTCTCCATGCTCACCCAGCATGCCTAAGAGCTATCTGGTCTGGCTCAATTCTAGTAGCAATAATGCTTTGGTTTGGGGGTGAATATAAAGTTCAGAAACTCAAACACATTTCTCAAACCTAGACAGTGATTTCCAAAATAAAACCCTTCGCTGGGTTACCTAGGAAATTTCTCTGATGGCAAAACGTTTTTCCATGACATGATTTAAATTGAATTAGTTCTACACACTTTACTCATCAGGTGCAGCGATATCCGGCAGCAGATAAACAGTCAAGCAGAAAAAAGAAAAGTAAACACATAAATCATTGTTTTATGATGTTTATTTAATCAAACAGCAATTACTGTCAGCACCTGCACTCATCCTCTTTCAGGAAGAAAGTGGGTGGGTGGGAGGTTTGGTTTTTATTTTAATTTTGGCAAGTGTTGTGGGGAGAGCATCCAAATACACTGTTAGGAGGGAAATAGACACAGGAAGTCAGTGGGGGGAAATTATATAGAATTGGGGTGGGGGCAGAACTGGTAAGTTACAGTAAGTTTGCATGACACAGATCGGTCATTGCATGGCACCTTGAAACTAAAACTGTTCAATTTTTTTTCCAACTGCAACTCTTCTCCTTGAAACTTTTCATCCAAAATTTTGATTTTCAATGAAAAATGCTTCCAAATTCAGAACTTCCAAGTTACCATTCCTGGGCATATGGTGTCCTCAGGCAGGGCACCCGCTTGCCAACAGACAACTGTGAGACTTCCACACTGAAGGTGTGCAATGTCTTGTCTCGCAGGGATTAAAAATCGAAGTTCTTGATGATCTGCCTGTTCTTGTAATACTTTTGACCTGTTACAAAATGAATGGCTGGAAATGTCGATCCTTTGAGATTTGTATCTTTTTATTATATATAAATTGTGTGCATGTGTCTGTATGTTCAACTTGGACCTTGTTTTCCACTTCACATACCCTCACCAGATTGCTATTACACATGATATTCACTGATGCGTCCCTATCTTTTTTTATTATTATTCATATGGCTCCCTTATGCTACAAATTTACTCTTTAGAGCAGCAGCAGTGTTGTAAAGACATTTCTGCCAAAGACAACCCAAGGCCTCTTGAGAAGATGAGGGACCAGGAGCCGGCTCGAAACACTTACAGATGTATAACTGGAAACCAGTCTGGCTTACCTGTGTATCAGCCTTATCAACAGGCTTATTGTTTAGAATATATAAAATTCTTGCAGGATGCTGATGTATTGATCTAATTAATAATCTCTTCATCTCCTGTTATAAAAGTACATTGTAAACCTCTAGCTAGGTAACTCACCAAACAGGAAAGAAACCAGGTATAAAGCACTTGTCTTTACAGAACAAAGACTTGGATTGTGTTCCTAACTCTCTCCAGGAAAGAGAGACCTACACATGAACTCATCCATTAGTTTGGAGCAGGCCTGCCAAAAGGGGGGAGGGCAAAGGGGGCAGTTGCCCTGGGGCTTAGCAATTTAAAAGGGCCTGAAGCTGCCACATGCCACTGCTGATGCAGCAGCCAGAGCCCTGGGCAGCACCCTCCAGGCAGCGTTGAAAGCTTGTAGGAGGACGCTAGCTCCACCCCTTCACCCAAGGCTCCTCCCCTTCCAGGAGTGTGGGGCTCTGCCCCTAGTCACCTCATCCAGGAGCCCAGCAACTCTGTCGGCCGCCCTGGATTTGAGTCTGGAGCGAACAGGTTAAAAAAATCCATCGCTAGGAAAAATTGATTTTTTTTCATGCTATCTGGACTCTGAGGGGCAAAGATTCCTAAACATAAAAAAAGAACTCCCCTTGCCCCTTGGCATGGGTTAGCCCTGAAAGATACTTTGAACTGACAGATTATTACATTTGTCACCTTTTGCAACCTAAGGCATGACTCATTCGTTCATATAGGTTGCCTGTTTTAATCTGTAAACCAGCATTTCTCAATTGAGAGGTATGTGTATCCTGGGGGTACACAGAGGTCTTTCAGGGGTTACATCAATACCTCTACAGAGTTGCCTAGTTTCATAATGGGCTATATAAAAAGCACTAGCAAAATCAGTACAACATAAAATTTCATATTGGCAATGACTTGTTTATACTGCTCTAAATTGTATACCCTGAAAATGTAAGTACACTATTTATATTCCAACTGATTTTATAATGATATGATAACAATGAGGAAGTCAGCATCTTTCATTAATAGCGTGTTGTGACTCTTGTATATTTGTCCAATTTTTGTAAGCAAGTAGTTTTTAAGAAGGTGTCACTTGGGGGATGGAAGACAAATCAGACTCTTGAAAAGAGCAAAATAGTTTGGAAGGGTTGAGAGCTACTGCTGTAAATAGCTGTCTCTTCCCCTAGCTAATAAATCTTTAGTTTACTATGACCATATCTACACTATGTGGAAGATCACTGCTGCCAATCTTCTGGTGTTTGATTTAGCAGGTCTAGTGAAGACCCGCTAAATCAAACTCAGAGGATTCCTCCATCAGCACTGGTATTCCTGTTCCTTATGAGGAGTAAAGGAAACTGATAAGAGTGTTTGCTCCTGTCAACCTCCCACTGTGTGGACAACGATTTGAGATACGTCAACTCCAGCTACGTAATTAACAGAGATGCAATACTGTATCGTAAATCAACCTTCCATTCTAATGTAGACCAAGCCTATGGGACTAACTACTAACACTGTCTTTGTGAGAACTAAGGTACCATTGGATCTGTTGTCAGTGACTGGTCTCTTGGGACTGGAAGCCACCAGAATATTATGTGAATTTTTCTTTTAATGTAAGTGATCAGATATCTCGAAGTTCAGGATATTGAGGTGTCAAGAGAGTGTGGAGAGCCCAAGCAGATTATCTGTGACTCCATCAATGATCCAGGAGTTGACATTTGTTACTGGGTTGGTGAAATGTAATGATAGATCATGCCACCCATGTAGGATATCTGCCTTGATTTTTTGAAAGCCTCCCCTATGAATGGCACACAATCATGAAACATTCCAGATAGCTTACCTCCCGCCAGTGTGAAGAATTTTTTTCAGACAGATGGGTTCCTTCAATTAAAATAAGTGAAAACCCGAGTACATCACCATCTAATTTAGCTTGCTTAGAATTGCTTAACAGACCTGCATTTAACTTGACAATTTTTTTCTATTGATTAATACAAATTGGCGCTCTTCATTATCTCCAGCTCTTTTGGAGCATTTGTTGCCTAATTGTGGTGGGCAATCTAGCTTGGTGTTCCTTCCAAAAGCCTTTCTGATGAGGAGAGAAGGCAATTATAGATGCTGATTCTGATTAGTACCCTGTGTTAAATAATCCCTGAAATCATGCACTCACACAAATGGAACTTAATAGGGGTTAACAATGTTTGGCTGTGTCTAGACTGGCAAGTTTTTCCGCAAAAGCACGTGCTCTTGCGGAAAAACTTGCCAGCTGTCTACACTGGCCGCTTGAATTTCTGCAAGAAAACTGACTTCCTACTGTCTGAAATCAGTGCGTCTTGCGGAAATACTATGCTGCTCCCGTTTGGGCAAAAGTCCTTTTGTGCAAAAGGGCCAGTGTAGACAGCTCAGATTTGTTTTGCGCATAAAAGCCCTGATCGCAAAAATGGTGATCGGGGCTTTTTTGCGGAAAAGCGCGTCTAGATTAGCATGGACACTTTTCTGCAAAAAGTGCTTTTGCAGAAAAGCGTCCGTGCCAATCTATACGCTCTTTTCAGCAAATGCTTTTAACGGAAAACTTTTCCGTTAAAAGCATTTGCGGAAAATCATGCCAGTCTAGACGTAGCCTTCGTGTGTTAGGGGGAGAGTAGGCAAGAGGAGAGAAACCAGGAACATACCAACCTCATTTGAAACTGGACAACTGAGGCTCAGGTGACCTAAGTGTAAGGTGAATGGGGAGATAAAAGATGATCTTGTGGCTTAAATCACTGAATTGGGACTTTAGATTCCTAGGCTAAATTCCTAGTTCTGCCACAGACCTCCAGTGTGACCTTAGGCAAGTCACTTGCTCTCTTAGTCAGTGCTCCAGTTCTAAACAGGGGATAATATTTCCTGATATTACACAGTGGCTATAAAGGTGCTCAAATACTACAGTGAGGAGGACCACAAAATTGCCACGACAGGATGCATTCTGTCTCTGCTATAACTTCTAGGGGATGTAAATCTTCTTAAACCAAAATTTCTCTCTACTTTTTTATTAATTGGGATTGCGTGGCTCTGAGATCAGAACTGTTGCTCTCTGCGTATGTATTCTCATTCCTTGGCACTAATGACATTTTGCTAGGCCAGCAGCTCTGTTTTTGGCATTGCCTTCATTAGAAGGGTTTGTATATTTGCCTATTTTATCTGTTTCTTTACACCACGCTTCCCTGTGGAGAACTCTTGCAGGGGTTTCTCTCTGTGCAGGCAGGATCTTAAACCCTAGAGATCACAGTGGAGCCGGATAGAACATAGCCTGGCTTTCAGAAAGGCAGATCCTGGGAGAGTTACAGAAGAATATAATTGAATAATTCCTTGGCCTTCATCCGTTTCTAAGGCTTGGGCACAAATCCAGTCTTTAGAGAAGTAATGAAATGTCTGGCAAAATTATCTCATCTTTCATTTTCTGATGGATCAGGACCAAAATTGCACAGCTTTGGAGAAATTTGGATTCAGCTAAACTAAATTTCTGTATTCTGATCTGATTCTGAACTGTATGGGTCGCAGCTGTGTGTGTGTGTGAGTTGTGTGTTTTTCTATGTCTGAGTTTAGACTGAATCTTGAAGGAAGAGAATGTTATAGTATGCAATGTTCCATGGTACACCCTCCTCTCTGTACCTATATACAGGCAGTCCCCGGGTTACATGGATCCGACTTACATTGGATCCCTACTTACAAACAGGGTGAGGCAACCCCGCACTAGCTGCTTCCCCCCAGCAGACCAGGGATACGCGAAGCTAGCGCTCCCCCCAGCAGAGCAGGGAGACGCGGTGAGGCTTTTCTCAGCAGACACCTCAGCTTGAGAATAAAGGACTGAGGGAAGTGAGGTGTGGGAGAATAAAACTGAGCTCTGGAGAAATGTTTGGCTAGAGTTTCCCCTACAATATGTACCAGTTCCGACTTACATACAAATTCAACTTAAGAACAAACCTACAGTCCCTATCTTGTACGTAACCCGGGGACTGCCTGTATAACTCTTTTGCCAGGTGGAGCCAGCAACATCCAGGTTCAATATCTAGGGTTTCCTCTCCATTCATCCCAAACAGAACCGGCTCAAGCTCCCATCCAATAACCTGGGAAATTCACACGCCACCCTTTGGTGCCTCCGAGAGGCAATACTTCCCCCCTCGCAGGCAGAGTCTGAGGGTACGTATAGACTGCGGGGGTCTTCTGGAATACCAGGGAATGCGTTTGCTCTTCTGCTTTTTTTACAGAAGTGCAAACATGCTCTTTCAGAAGCCCTGTCTTCCTCATTTCGTGAGGAAGAAGGATCTTCCAAAAGGGAGATTTTCCAAAATTTGGCCCAGTGTAGACAGGCCAAATTTCAGAAAAGCCTCTTCAGGAAAAAAAAAAACCAGAAAAAGCTGTAGTGTAGACCTAGCCAGAGTGTAGAAAAGAAATGATGGTCTCTATATTAGTTGTTACCACTCAATAAATAGGTCTTGGAATATTTGTGGATAGTTAGCTAAAAACATCCAATTTGCAATGTCTGTTAATAAAGCAAACAATATTGGGAATCATTAAGAAAGGGATACATAAGACAGAAAATATCATATTACCTCTATATAAATCCATGATAATCTTCAATGTTGCATGCAGATGTAGTTATCCCATCTCAAAAAACATATATTGGAAATGGTTCAGAAATGGGCCACAAATATGGTTAGGCATATGAAATGGCTTCCATATGAGGAGAGATTTAATAATATTGGGACTTCTTAGCTTGGAAAAAGAGATGATTAAAGGAAGATATTATTGAGGTTGATAAAATCCTGATTTGTGTAGAGAAAGTAGATAAAGTAGTGCTGTTTACTCATAAAACAAGAACGAGGGGTCATCAAATGAAATTCAGAGGCAAGAGGTTTAAAACAAATGAACTGTTTCTTCACACAATGCACAGTCAACCTGTGGAACTCCTTTCCACATGATGTTATAAAGTCTAAGACCATATTAGATTTCAAAAAAGAACTAGATAAATTCATGGAGGTTAGGTCCATCAATGGCTATTAGCCAGATCGGTAGGCATGGTCTAGCCTCTGTTTGCCAGAAGCTGGAAATGGGTAACAGGGAAGTGATCACGTGAGGATTATCTGTTCTGTTCACTCCCTGTAGGGCACCTGACATTGGCCACTGTCGGCAGACAGGATACTGGGCTAGATGGACCTTTGGTCTGACCCAGTCTGGCCATTCTTATGTTATATCTATTCAATTGATTTATAGATTTGGTAGGTTTTTTTAAGTAAAAAGAATAATAAAGAAACAACAACTGGCAAATGTTAAGAGCACCAGGTTAGCTGCTGTTCCTGTTTGCCAGCCCATCTGGGGCTGTGCTCCCACTGCACCATCCCCACTGAACCAGGTTGTCTGGGGCTGCATTCCCCACCACCAGCCCGGCGCAGATTGTGTGCCTGACTGTCAGCCGACGGTCAGGGCAGTGAGTCCCTTAAGACCGGCTGAAGTTCTTTTAAATTGTGCTTGGTTCTGTTACAGCAACTGAAGGAGTCAGGTTAAAGCTTAAACAGTTACTATTTTATTGTTACAGGGTAAACTTAGTTGTTAAATGCTACTACTGTGTTAGAGATAACACAGACACTACAAAGGACAGGACAGAAATTACACTAATAAGTCACTTACAGGTACCATGAAACCCTTTGGTTCTCTGAGCTCTTATTAAATGCATGCAAAATAGACACATAGCAGGTATATATTCTCACCCCTGCGTTCCAGACTTGGCGTGGCCAGCGTCTTTCTCTCAATCCCTCGGGAAGAAGTAGGGCGAGGTTGGGCGTCCCACAGACCTCGGGAGACAATCAATACCTGCCAGCAGGTATAGATGATTGGAGCTCAAATGGGGTGGGCTGCTGAACCTCTTTTATACCCCTTGGGTCATGTAGGCTTCTTCCTGGTTTCAAGTGGCCAATTAGGAAAAATGGCTTTGAACACCAAGTTTCCCACGAAGGGTGCAAAGCCTAATTTACACCTGGGAAAAATGCAGACAATGGGCACCTCTGGTATGTGATGGGCGAAGATTCCTCTCCTGGGACAGTGCAGGCGTGTCAATTACTGGTACTAGCCATCAGGGCGACGGGAGGCCCCGGGTCATCAGCTAGCCCATTTACTGTCTGGTTTCTGTTTATGGTAGAGTCAGGGACAGGCAGCAAACCTGTGTTCCCAGGGCATCAAAGGCTGACTGCCTTTCTCTTGCTCTCGGGGGGGGGGGGGGGGGGAACAAGATGGGGCTCGTGGAAAAACAAGATGGGGTTTTGTGTCTGGCTACATTCCACCCCCTTGACACGCCTCACTATGTCCCAGAACGCAAGATGGCGGTGATGCCAGCACCCTTTGCCCTCCTTGGAGGAAGCTAAAATCGCCCTATCAGCAGGGTCTGATCAGATAATTTGGATCAAGGGATTGATTAGGATCACTTCCCAATGCCATATACCAGATTTGTGCAGAGGAGGTATCAGTGTACACAAAACGCCTAACAATACATAGAAGCATGCAGCAAGCAATTACAACAAGTAAAATGGTTAATATAGTATTTACAATAGAGTGAAGGAAGGGAGTTAACGAAAGTCCTAGGTGTTGGGCTAGACAATCTAGCCATGAGGCTTTACATTTTTAGTTACAGCATGTCTTATCCCATAGCATTTGTTGCCACTTCCCTTGCCTCCCCCCTTGACCTCCCCCCAGAGTTATTTAGAGGATTGCGGTAGTCGCTGTCATTGAACCATACCGGTCCCCATCTGAAGATGTCACTTTGTTTCACCAGTCATTTGGGCTGAGAGGGACAAACTCAATTCCCAGTCCAGTGGAGGAGTCAAGTAAGGTGTTCTGGTACAGCAGTAGCAGTTGGGATGAGGAAGAAGACCATGGCGAGTTGGAGTACCATGTCTCATTTCAATAGTCTGTAACTAACAACAGTGGTTGCAAGCGCTACAACAGCAAGCGGTATATATATACAAAAGTTCATGGTGGTTTCCCGGATCCACACCAGCACTGGGAGGGATCCATCCCACTAGAGCACTGTTCAGGGCTATTGCCTCAGTTTCCTGTAATAAAACATAAGGTTTGCTGGTCTTGGATACAAAATCCAAGCCTCTGTAATAGTTATTGGTGTTAGCCCAGCATCTGCAGTGGTTCAGACTCCTTTTCCCTTATAGGAGTGCAGTACATGGGTTTGTGTTCCCAAACTGGGGTGTTGGGACAAGGGCTATTAAGTGGTTTAGTCCCATGATCGTAGACAACCCTGTTGTCCATCGGGTTGGGTAAGCAAAACCAATTTTTGAAACAATTTTTACTCCAGTTAAAACGTACTTCCACCCTTGCTTACTGGTGGGTGGTGTACCAATATAATTTACTTGCCAGGTTGCCCATAGTATTTTTCCATCTCTTAGCCTGGCAAATCATTGCCTTTCTGTTATATGTTTTCTGAGTTCAGCACATAGGGTGCAAGCTTGTACCAGATTTCTGGCTTGTTTGTGGGTGATAGGCCACCCCCTGGCATGTGCCTGCCGCACCAGCTCATCGCTTTCTGTGTGTCCCAAGGTTTCATGTAGCCAAATGTACAGGCGTTCCCAATCCACCTGGGCAGCAAAAAAAAAATTGTACTGCTGCATCTGCTAGGTTATTTAGCTGTGCAGCTAGAGTGTTGTTTCTTTTGGACACATGACTTATGCTTAAGGTATGTTGGGTTGCATGCTGGTATAACCATTTCCAATATTCCAATCTCCAAACAGGCTTTCCCCCTATTTCCCAGTTAGTTATCCACTGGGTGGCTCCAGCCCATACAGCATAGGAGTTAGTGTAGATGGTACTGGCCCCTGCCTCACAAGCTAATTGATTGTTGCCAGCTCTGCAAGCTGAGCTGTTCCTTCTATGTTTGTGGACAGGGGTGCAGTGGGTGTGTCTGCTGTAACAGCAACAGCCTTCCCTGTCCACTTTCCTTTGAAATAACCAGGCAGCCTGTATTTACATATAATGTTGAATTTAAAAGCAAGCCAAAAATGTTATCAACTCAGCCTTGAAAGAGACAGTTAAGTTTCAAAGCTTGAGTTTTTAAACTAATAATTTGGTTTCTAGAAAGTTAAATGTCCTTAAGAGTTGAATGCCCAACAGAAGCACTAACCAATTTGTGCCTTGTCTATTTGCAATTTTAAGCAAGAGGACATTATTCAAAACAAAATAAAACTAGTTCATTTGAAACCCACAAAATAGAGTTACAATATATAGAGCTCATTCTTTATGCAGTTAACCAATTAAGTTTTAGTAGAATCCTTAATTTTCCTTTGCAGATTTAACAAAGGTGTCCATAGACAAAATGTTTACATTTGATTGTTTCTTTGCATAGATGGTTTGCACATTAAGAGGCTGCAAAGAAACAAGGTGTCATTTTAAAACAAGATTTCCCTTCACATATTACAACCACCACTTAGTTCCTTCCACACTCCCATGGAGTCCACCTTTATCTTCACATTCCCTCAAATCACTTGCTTTGTTCTTTCAAAAATGTCTCATTCCTAGTAACTTTCCAATGTCTGCCTTATTCCTTCAACTATGCCTATAGGGCTCCAAACTTTTTGCCTTCCCCTTCTTATGGTCCATCCTAATTCCTGCTAAATGACTTTTTACAATGACACATGTTTGTCTACTATTAATTTGGTAAGGAGGGTGAGCTTGTTCACTAAGCCTCATACCTCCTTTTCCTTTTCTTAAGCATATTCCTCAGGGAAGAAAAATAAATACGTCTGAGAGTTGCTTTAACTCTCAGCACCCATCCTTAAGGGAATCTAGCTTTGTCTGGGTACTGAGGGACATGCATTTCTACCTCTCCACTTTTGCAGCAGAGGCTTTTACATTTTTCCAGTTTCATGTCTGGATTCTTATATTCAGACAATTTTGAAGAACACCTCTTTACAGGTTTTCCATAGAAGACAAAAGCTGCAGCTGTTTCCCTCTCCATTGGAGCCAAGGATTTACATATTTACAGGTAGTTAGCCAATTTGTAGGTCTGAAATTGTATGGACAAGCAGTTGACACTTGATCAGACCAAGGGCTATGCCCAAACCTTTGCAAGATTTTGTTTAAAAGGGGTAACATCTTTTACAAATGCCAATTTCTCAGTCTTCTCTCTGCCTTCTTAAAAGACTGCTTACATTTAAACTTTTCCTAGTATACCCAACCTCCTATTTCTTTCTTTCTTTCTGGAGGGCTACAATTTGAACTTTCTGGTCTCAGGTAGTTTGCTAATCAAACTTAGCTATTACCTGCAAAGCTTCTTTGTGCTGCCAGCTAGGGCATTTGCACCACAAAGGAAATCACAACCTGGTGTGGCTCCTGGAGCTTTCACAGCATTTTAGTCTGTTTGCAGGGTTTTTTTTTTACTCATTCTATAGTTTACAGGAAAATGTGCAATCTTTGTTTACAACACTACTTAGCCACATTAAACTTTGCATATAGTGTAACTCTTTCTTTATGCTTACAGTTTTCCTGTACCTTTATTAAACAACTTGGACTAAAAGTAAACCAAACCAATTTGTTTTAAACCTACAAACAAACAAGATTACTGGACCTTAAAACTTCATATTATTTACACTATACATATATATATCTACACACAGATACACATACATTCTCTCTGAACCTTTCTTACACTATTTCTACATAGCTGTACAACAATTACATTCCCTTTTTATTCAATGGGGTAGTTTAGTTCCAATAGAACACCCTCCCTTTAGAGTTCTTTTGACAGTCTCTCTCTAATCAAATGTACGAATTTGAGTCAAATTTGCCTGGATTATTTACAGACATTCCTTTGGAAAAAGGGCCCATTTTTCCTTCAGAATGGCTGCAAAGAAACCACAATTTTCTATCTACACCATTTGCACAACTGCTCAATTCTCTCCATTCTCTGCAGAGTTTAAATTCTCTGTGTTTCTCTTTTCTTAAAACACTTTCTTATCTCTAAAATAAAAACTGGCCTTGTTTCAGATATTACTCTTGTAAGTATGCTTAAGGATTTAGATTTCCAGTACTTACAGCCTTTTTCTCAGTTCTCCACAAGGCTTTCAATCTTATCTGTTACCTGCCTGCTTGTCTGGGCCTGATCCTGTTTTCCTTTTCTGCCTGCTTGCCTGGGCCTGATCCTGTTTTTCTTGCTAAATGGAAAGTGGCTCCTTTCCACAGACTCAGGCTTTGTCCCATTCTTTAGCTTGCAGGCAGTTCTATACTTACAGAACTGCACCCACAAATCCTTAGGATTTCCCCAATCCTTTTCTAACATTTCTCTATCCCATTTTGGGTTGCCCCAACCTTCCTGGGCAAACCCTTTCTCTATACCACTAAAATCCATGTCTATCATGACAGGCTTCATGTTGCTGTATGTGAACCAGTAGCACAATCCTGCCGACTACGCCAATTCTGTCAGCCGACGGTCAGGGCAGTGAGTCCCTTAAGACCGGCTGAAGTTCTTTTAAATTGTGCTTGGTTCTGTTACAGCAACTGAAGGAGTCAGGTTAAAGCTTAAACAGTTACTATTTTATTGTTACAGGGTAAACTTAGTTGTTAAATGCTACTACTGTGTTAGAGATAACACAGACACTACAAAGGACAGGACAGAAATTACACTAATAAGTCACTTACAGGTACCATGAAACCCTTTGGTTCTCTGAGCTCTTATTAAATGCATGCAAAATAGACACATAGCAGGTATATATTCTCACCCCTGCGTTCCAGACTTGGCGTGGCCAGCGTCTTTCTCTCAATCCCTCGGGAAGAAGTAGGGCGAGGTTGGGCGTCCCACAGACCTCGGGAGACAATCAATACCTGCCAGCAGGTATAGATGATTGGAGCTCAAATGGGGTGGGCTGCTGAACCTCTTTTATACCCCTTGGGTCATGTAGGCTTCTTCCTGGTTTCAAGTGGCCAATTAGGAAAAATGGCTTTGAACACCAAGTTTCCCACGAAGGGTGCAAAGCCTAATTTACACCTGGGAAAAATGCAGACAATGGGCACCTCTGGTATGTGATGGGCGAAGATTCCTCTCCTGGGACAGTGCAGGCGTGTCAATTACTGGTACTAGCCATCAGGGCGACGGGAGGCCCCGGGTCATCAGCTAGCCCATTTACTGTCTGGTTTCTGTTTATGGTAGAGTCAGGGACAGGCAGCAAACCTGTGTTCCCAGGGCATCAAAGGCTGACTGCCTTTCTCTTGCTCTCGGGGGGGGGGGGGGGGGGAACAAGATGGGGCTCGTGGAAAAACAAGATGGGGTTTTGTGTCTGGCTACACTGACCCTGGCCTGCCAGGGCTCTCTGGTGTGGCAATATCTATGGTCTTGCTTGACCAAGAAAATTGCTGGACCAGAGAGTTCCAGATTTTAGAGAAACAACCTGTACATGCTTATTGAATGTGGACCCTCCTCTATTGATTCCCCTGCTTGGCAATCTACTTCTGAGTTTGCATTGTTAATTTAAACTGCCAATTTGCAGTAGACTGTGTATGAAAATGAAACCATGGGCTCTTTATATATTCTCCCAAATATCCGTTGTGAATAGGCTCATTTAAAAAATTCAGCATAGGCACAATTTTATAGTCCATGGCATTCCTTTTATACTTCAACTTCATCTAAATCACTCTCTTCAGTTGCCCATCACCTTCCTAGGCTTATTCTCTTATCTCAGAATCACCCAAACAATCCTTTTGTTAATATTTTCTTCTGCTTGGCTTCCAGAGAGACCCTCTTTTTTTGTTTTTCACAGGGGACGTCTCGCCCTCTGAGTCCTCTGTGGTTCTGAGATCTAACAGTTCCACAGATGTAGTGTCTGAACAATGCATCCTGCTACTGCAGGTTCTGACAGAGTTTTCAGAGCCACGTGGAGCAATGTGGACACCCAGTAGCCGTGGGCTTTTAAAGTGAATGGAAACTGGGTTTCTAAATCTTGTTCGTGGCTTTGAAACTCTCCAGCTCTAAAGATGCTGTAAGTCAGAGCAGCCGGTGGTGCTGTACAGGAAACACAATACATGTCATGGGTAATTATAGGATTTTAGAATAATTGCTTTCTCCAGCAGCCAAACTCTGGTAAGATGCTGGATACTCTACAAGAGGGTTTTTTCCAGTTCTTTGACCAAAACTCTGTATAAATATGATTCCTAGTGAATAGATTGGTCAGCTGTAGAAAATGGTCACTGGTGCAGTGTATAAGGGCTAAATAACGAGGGCTGGTAATTGCGACCACAGTAATTGGCCCAGGCAGAAACTGCGTCTATTGACTTACAGACTTGTTTTGATTTCTCCTTCCCTGCTTGCGTGGGATAGATATGTATGCAGATGTACCATGGATATAACTTTTAATGTAAGGTCTATGGCTATGTCTAACCTACAAAGATTTTTCGAAAGATTTTTCAGAAAAATACCCCTTTTTTGAAAAAAACCCGCTCTTCCTAAAAAAAGGAGATTTACGCGGTTTTTCGAAAAAGGGTTTTTTTTCAAAAAAACCGCGTCCAGTCTACTTTCACTTTCAAAAGGTCCTCTTTCGAAAATGTGATCAGAAGAAGATATGCAAATTCCCACAGAATTTGCATATCCTCTTTCAAAATCAAAACGTAGTCTAGATGTGCCCTATGGGTTAACAGTGCTATCCTCCATACCCGGTATCCATTCCCATTCACTCTGAAGTATACATCCAGGGCCATATCTCCTTTCCTCCTGATAAGTTGCTGATTTAAGGAATTTTATGTTTCTAACAATAAAGGGGTATTGAATTTGCACCTGGATCTGCCTTCCATTAGTTTCAGCCACATCTAGGGTACGGCTGGACTACAAGTTTAGGTCGGAAAAAGGTACGCAAAATGCTCTTTGAACTGAACACATCATGAATTCCTCTTCCAGGCTCAAGTTTCACATTTTTTCTATGCTCATTTAAATATGAGTTTTCACAGCCACTGCTTAATACTGCCATAGAATTTGTTCAGTGAATGTACCATTAATTGAGTAGCTGAAGTCAAAATAGCTTAATTTGGCTTTTAGCACTGTCCACACAGTAGGAAGTTGAAGGAAGAACACACTTCCTTTGACTT
Organism: Pelodiscus sinensis; assembly: GCF_052426305.1. NCBI lineage: Eukaryota > Metazoa > Chordata > Testudines > Trionychidae > Pelodiscus > Pelodiscus sinensis. The sequence goes on from NC_143057.1 coordinate 7,745,002, forward strand.
CCCTTACTCCTTGTGAAATGAGGGTTACCATGAGTCAGAGTAAGAAGCCCTCCCGCTCAAAATTCTTTCGAAAGAACATCAGTTATTCCAAAATAATGCTTCTGTGTAGACATACTCTATAATAGTTATAAAGACATGCAGATATCCAATGCAGAAACATAATCTTTGTAAGGTTAGTTATGTCAGACAAGCATCAAATAGACACAGACCATATGGAAGCAAAGGCTCATCAGGGAGGAAAGTATGCAATACCAGTCAACCCGTCATGGGAAAATCAACAATCAGTGGAAAGTCAACATTCAGCAAAGCAAATGCTCTAATTTGTTGGTTTATTTCTCTAGTAACTGGTTAATTGGAATTCTGAGACACACATTGTAATTTGCTCATTTCTCAGTTTTGAAATCAATTGTATAACTGTTGAATTCATTTACATACAAGCAAAAACCAAAGCCAGTTGTCATGAAGAACGAGTTCTTGAGACCAATGGCCACATTCAGTCAGCTGTTCCATGATTTCCTCTAGCGTTTAGCACATCAGGATACTGATACCAACCAACCACTGGACTAATGTTTTATAAAATATTGTAAGGGTCCTTTTAACTCCCCATAGACACACTGAAATGGCTTTTGAAGCAAATAAGTGAGCAATAGACTCCCATGTTCTATAATCAACAGTGATCAATAATAGATACTGCAGAGGAAGATGCAAGAAACCCTGAAGTGGATAATTAGGGCATAACCTGCCCCGGATGGATTCTTTCTCAACCCAAAGTTAGGAAACTAAATGACCAATGTCTATTGAAATCATTGCAAATTAGGAGCCTCAGTCTCTGACTTACGTATAGCAGGATGTGATTTCCCTGTAGCATGATACATTTTAGGAAGAATATTTTTAGCAGTAGCATCTCAGAAGGAAGGTTTTTCAGTGCTACATTATTTCCTTTAGTCGTCATCTCAAGATATGATCATATATTACACCTCAAAGAATATTAGAAATTTAAGAAATCTAGGGATTGGAATGAGCAATAAGATCAATCCTCAAAGCTCTGACCCTCCTGCAGGACAAATTCAAAAGAAGGAAAATTCATTTTGTCCTTGATCCAAGGCCTGGCTAATGGAAGACGAGATTGCAGTTAAGGTAGTTGATAGTATTACAATTTCACTTCTGTCAGCGAGCTTTGAGTTAAGAGACAAGATACAAGGGAGAAAAATTGTACCCAATAACAGGAAATACAGAGATCTAAAAACAAATCACATCAAAAAAGATGGTTGTTACACAGAATATTTCATGCTGAGTAGGATGGGAATCATGTTAAAATGTCTTCACTACCTAACCTGAAATCTTTGTAGAGTTGAGGCATTTTGTTACCTTGTTCATTTCTTCCACGCAATGGGCTTGGCAATAAATAATGCACTTGGGACTTGCAAATGTTTAGATGTTCCCTTTTATGTCCCAGCTCCTCTCATACAGAAGCAATGTTTGAGGTCTTACTTTATTCTTTGAATTCTAAAAGTAATAGTTGCAGAGGGGTCCTATTGGTAGATAGGAAGAGGACAACATGTGCCATGCGATATGTGGTGCTTTGAGTCCCCCATTCACCAGCAGAGTGGTATATGCTTGTGGGAAGTAAAAAGAGAACTAATGCTCTCTCTGTTTGTGTCTCTCCGGGTATGTCTACACTACAGCGCTAATTCGAACTAACTTAGTTCAAATTAGGTAATTCGAACTAAGCTAATTCGAACTAACGCATCCAGACTAAAAAACTAGTTGGAATTAGCGTTTTGCTAATTTGAACTAGCATGTCCACATTAAGTGGACCCTGAACCGGGGTTAAGGATGGCCAGAAGCAGTGCCGGCAGGGCATCAGAGGAGGACTTAGAGCGTGGAGCTGCTGCCTCAGGCTAGCCGAGGGCTGTGCTTAAAGGGACCTGACCCCCACCCCGGACAGACAGTTCTCAGGGGTGCCCTGCTTGCAAAGCAGTCCTGTCTTGGAGTGCCCTGAGTGCCCACACTGGGCACATCACAGCACTCGGCCATCAGACCGGCTGCACTTGCCGCAGGCTGCCATCTGGGGAGAGGGGGCAATTGGGGGGCTGCAGGAGAGCTTCCACCCCCAGAAGCCCGCAGAGCCAGCCCAGTCCTCCCCATGGGGGGCTCGTACCCCATTCCTCCCTCACCTCCTTCCACTTACCCTTCCCTAGCCCCCCTTCCTGATGTACAAAATAAAGAAAATGTGTGGTCAAAAATAGAATCTCTCTTTATTGAACAAAATTCGGGGAGACTGGGAAAAGGAGGTGGGAGAGGGGAAGAGAGAGGGTGGGAGAGGGGAGGGCAACTAAAGTGATCAGAGGTTTGGAAGAGGTCCCATATGAAGAGAGGCTAAAGAGACTGGGACTTTTCAGTTTAGAAAAGAGGAGACTGAGGGGGGATAGGATAGAGGTCTCTAAAAGCAGGAGTGGGGTGGAGAGGGTGCATCAAGAAAAGTTCTTCATTAGTTCCCATAATAGAAGGACTAGAGGACACCAAACTAGCAGGCTTCAAACTAGTAACAGAAAGTTGTTCTTCACAAAGCAAAGAGTCAACCTATGGAACTCCCTGCTGCAGGAGGCTGTGAAGGCTAGAACTAGAACAGAGTTTAAAGAGAAGTGAGATAAAGTGATGGAGGTTGGGTCCATGGAGTGGTATTAGCCAGGGGGTAGGAGTGGTGTGCCTGCCCAAAGTTTGTGGAAGGCTGGAGAGGGATGGCACAAGACAAATGGCTTGGTCACTGTCTTCGGTCTATCCCCTCCAGGGTCCCTAGGGTTGGCCGCTGTCAGCAGACAGGCTACTGGGCTAGATGGACCTTTGGTCTGACCCAGTATGGCCATTGTAAGCTCAGGGCTCAGGGTCAGGGGTCTCAGTGGACCACCTTGATTTCATGCACACCTGCTCCTGGGTGGCCAGGCTGGCAGCTCTCCTGCCCTAGACGGCCACTTTCTTGTGCCTAGTGCGGAGGTCGGGGACGAGGTCCACGATGTCCGCACTAGCCCAGGCGGGTGCCCACCTCTTGTGGTCCCGGGTAAGCTCCTGGGAGCTGCCAGCCTGGTCCCGGGAAGAGGGGGAGGGCTGGGGGGCATCGGGTGGCTGGCTCGAGCCGTGCCAGGTGCAGGGTCTGCTGGCTGGGTGCTGGCAGGCTTGCACCTGGCACGGGCATCGTAGCCAGCCTTTGCCCCTTTAAGGGGTCCGGGGCCGGGAGGGGGGCAATAGAGTTTCCCTGGTGCTGGCCAGAGTGGCCACCAGGGAAAGCTGGGGAGGGCTAGCCTCCCACTAGTTCGAATTAAGGGGCTACACACCCCTTAATTCGAACTAGTAAGTTAGAACTAGGCTTAGTCCTCGTAGAATGAGGTTTACCTAGTTCGAACTAAGCACTCCGCTAGTTCGAATTAAGTTCGAACTAACGGAGCACTTGTGTAGTGCCTATCAAAGTTAATTCGAACTAACGTCCGTTAGTTCGAATTAACTTTGTAGTGTAGACATATCCTCTCTCAAGAGTTTGGGGGAAGGAGAGAAATCACTGCAGCTGAAGCCAGAAATGCCTTCCTAACAATTCACCCCTCCAGAACCACCAAAGAAGTCAGGTATTCTGTTTGAATTCTTGGACTTTTTTAAATAGTAATTAAGGTCCTGATTCAGGACAGCTACTCAACATATGCTAAAGTACCAACCCCCCCCCCCCCCCACTCCCAAAGGCCAATAAAGGGAGCTTGAATGGCCAATTAGCTCACCTTACTATGCCTCCAGGGTGTGTCAGGCTCAGTTCAGTAAGGGCAGGAAGCTTAATTATAGTGAAAGGCAGAGCTGGCAATAGTATCCCCGTATTCTTCATGCACTGCCTCCTTTTCTAGGTGCAAAGATGTCAAGAACCAAATGCAACTTTGATGCATCTAGAGTTAGCTGTGGAAGTCAGCTGAACTGTAAAGATAAAGTTTAGAGCTCTGTGAAAAAGATGAAGTATCTGGTGGGGGAAAAAAGAAAATCAAAACCAGTGTTTTAGTAGCTAGCTATGAGATATAGCACATTTGGTGTCCCTCTGTTGAATAGCTCCACCACCTGTCTGTGAGTATTTTGTTTTCATTAATTACATGCAAACTCCTTCTACACTTCATGATTAGGGGCCTGGAGCACATGACTCGTGAGGAGAGGCTGAGATAATCTGGTTTATTTAATCTGCAGAAGAGTGGGGAGGAGTCCAGAACCAAGAATAAATAAGGAAAGAAATGGGAGGGGGAGGAAAAAAATTGAAGTGGGGGGAGAGGATATTGCATAGATACGTTTCAAAGGGATAGCCAAGCTAGTCCTCTGAAAAATTATATAGACATACAAATAGCATAATCATAACCTGTAAATCATAACCTTTCCATAGACACCTAATTTGACTACCCTTTGTACAAGATTTGTGGCAAATCTATCACAGTGGTTGCAAAAATGATCCACATGGTCATATTTGAATCAAATAACATCGCCCCTCCCCCCCCCCCCCCCCCCCCGGCAAAAGCCTTGTTGTTATATTGTAATTGCAGGAAGTTGTGTTGTACCAATAAAAGCAAGCAGGATCTTATGAGGGGGATAAGGCAAAAAGCCACATTTATTGTAAAGATAATAATAAAGAATAAAGAAAGATAGAAGCAAACAACGTTGTTTAACTACTTATTCCTATCACTACTTAACCCTTATACACTTTATATATATATATATATATATATATATATAAAACATTCATTCAATCATTCATCCATTCATTCAGGTTCTGTGTATTTGTTATAGTTACCAGCCTGGAAGTTGCTTGTGACAGAATACTGGCCAGGTACTCTGTACACAAGTGATGGGAGTGGGGAGCAAAGTCCTGATCAGATGCACATCTGAAGCTCCTGGTGGGCTGGCAGCAGAACCTTGGACTCTCACTCCATAGTCTTTTAGTCCAGTTCTTATAGGAATTTTTTCCTATGCCAGTCTATGGGAATTGCTGCATCATGCTGATGTCCAGGGTGGCTGTCAGGTGCTCGTCAGTGATCTCATAGGGTGGACCTCCAGTACTTGGTTTCCTCCACTTGACACCTTTGGTTGCACTGGCACCTGACGCCTTCTTCAGCCCTTTGTTGCTGCATTCTCAGGCTGGCACCTCTCAGAACCATTCATTCATTCATCGTCCAAGCACTCTCTCTCTCTTACATACATTCCCTAATTAATGTTTCCCATACAGTATTTTGTATAATAACAACTTTACATATACAAGAGTTGTAGTTACAAAAAGTCACAAGTTTCTGGGTGGCATTTCTTAAAACATTCTCTGAGTGCTGAGTTAGTTACTGTTATAGTTATAACAATGCCCTTAGTCAATTATAGGGCTTGGCTCCCAGAGCAGAGTTAGTGGCTTGACAATGCATTGTCACAATGTATCGCTGCAATGTCAATTTCAAGCAGCTCCTTGCAAAAGCTTGAGCCTTGGACACATTCTGGCTACATAATTATATTCTTAACAGTTCTAAGTTACATGACCTAATATTATATTCCTAACAAATTATATTCTAAAGGGGCAATAATAATAAATCTAAACATTTAACAATCTTAACAAATAATAATAATAATTAATAATTAATAATAATAATAAATCTAAACACTTATATGCTTATGCTACTTAGACTTTAAATTGTGGGGAACAAATTATGGGGAGTCACTTCCACTTGGTGGAATCATTTTTAATACTCTAATATGTCATCCCTACAGTTGAAGTCCAGACAGAGGGAAAAAATGACTAAATCTGGGTCCATCAGTGAAGAATATATTATTAATAATACTGCCCTCCTTCTGTAGAGACCCAGCATTGCCCGCAGTGGAAGAAGAAGGGGAGCACAGAGTTGCACTGCCGTCTCTGTGATAATTCCATAAAATCATCCTCCAGAACATGCAGGACCTGAGACTCAATGGGTATGCTACCCAAGAAGCAAAGTCAGAATAAGCTACATCCAGCTATCAGAGTTTGGTGATGGTGTAGAATTGAATTTTCTCCAATTATATTGAAGTGAAGTTTTCTTTCGGAAATGCAGCATTTGATTGGCACCAAAATGAGATGTCCCCATGCAAAGAGATCTTTCATTTGCTAAATTGCTCTTACGAGCAACACAGTTCAGCTGGCTGGTTCTAGAATAGGTTCTCCTGGGACAGAATTAGTTCATGCAATCTACACTGGGATGCATCATCCAGCATGACAGATAGCAATAGCAATTGGTAGATAAGCCAGCAGGATTATTAGACAGGCTGGCATCTGAATAAGTAGCGGCAACATGGCTGTAGCAAGAACTCCACTTCTGAATAGACTTCTCACAAATTGTTGAGGTATGCTATTGAGATTAAGGTCTTGTCACAGTTCAGGGCAGCTGCATCCATATTCCCCTGCTGTGCTATAGCAAAAGCACCCACCCTTAGGCAATTTCTGAGAACCCAGAATCCTCTTACTCCCTCCCAACCAGGGTATTTCCAGGTTGTACCACATTCCTGCCTACATTGTGAATTCTTCAGCAAAGTAAACTTCTTTAAGCAGGTCTGCTTTGCCATCTCCTCCGAGGGGATACACAGCATATTTATTGCACAGCTTTTCTAAGCAAGTACATTTCTTCCTAACGTAATAGTATTAGGAAGAAAACACATGAAAACAGTAAAAGAACCTACATGTATGCAAATAAGCTGATGAGACATGAGACATGGCCCTTCCTTCTGGCATGTCCATAAGGGCTTTGGTCAGTCAGGATGCAGCTACACAGCAGGGCTTGCCTCGAAATAAGTTATGCAAATTGAGCTACGTAGATTGCATAGATTATTTCGAAATAGCTTATTTTGAGTTTTGGTGCTGTCTACACTGCACTTATTTTGAAACAGAGCACTCTTCCTCCTACCTCCCTTACTCCTCATAAAATGGGGGTTACAGGAGTCTATGTCTAGACTACAGTGTTCTATTGGAAAAAGGTATGCAAATTGCGCTCTGTAATTTGCATACCTTTTTCCAATAGCTTTTTTGGAAGAGGCTTTTCCAAAATTTGTCCTGTCTATACAGGGCCAAATTTTGGAAAAGCCTCCTCTTTTGGAAGAGCCCTTTTTCCGTGTGGAAGGAGGAAAACAGGGCTTCCGAAAGAGTGCGTCTGCTCTTCCGCAGAAAAAAGAGTGGAAGAGCAGATGCGTTCCCTGGACGTGGCGGAGCTTTTCCAGGATACCTCTGGTATCCCGGAAAAACCCCATAGCCAGAGTAAGAAGTCCTCCAGCTTGACAGTATTTTGACATTATGTTGAAATAACTGCCTGCTGTGTAGACGCAGACTATGTTATTACGAAAAAACACTTGTTATTTTGAAATAATGTTGTTGTATAGACATAGCCTCACAGTCTCTCTAAGGTTGGAACCCTCCATTTGGATAGAAAACCATGTCTCCGTGTTGAGTTTGTTGAGTTGTTAGCCAGTTTAAACTCAGGACTGGTAGATAAACAGTCTACCCCTCTGATACTTTTCTTTGTAAGCTAATCTTTTTAGGAATCCAGTTTGAGCCAGTCTCTGCAGGTGGTGGTGGTGTCTCTAGGGAGGTGTCACAACTTGAGTCAATTTGCCCAATCATCTCTGATTGTTCTTAGTTCCTGGAGAACTCTGGTTACTTTCCCCCATGGAATTCTAAGCAACCCCACAATGACACACTTAATACCGGAAGGTCTCCCAAAGATACCGGGTCCAGTAAATTCCCTGCTTGAAGATCAGCAGGGTTGTGAGGGTGCTGGTCTCTCTATGTTCCTGATACAGGCACTCATGGCTTACTAAGCTCCAGCATGGCCAGTTTTCCTTCTCTGTGCCTTGTTGTATTTCTGAGTGTCCACAGAGCCCAAATGAAGTGTCTGTCTGAATGAAGCCCATTGCAGAATCTGACCCCCGAGAAGGGTTAAGCGGTCTTGTTAAGGTGATGTACATTTGTAAAATACAGAAACATATGCACATATGTAATATACAGAAGCAGATAGTTAGCATCATCAAATGGGGAAAGACAAGTAGTGCTGTTTTGATTTTTAGAAGCTACTTTTTTCTGTGACCGATTAAGGTGATGCTAAAAATAACTATGGGCATATTCATGCAATGATTTGAATTAGTTGAATACCAAGGAACCAATGCTTGTCACCTTTTATGCTATTTTTGCCAGAAATCCAGGGCACTTCCGTCAATCACTGCTCATCATTGAAAAGTTACTCACCAGGAGCCCAATTTAGGATAGCACTTGAATATGTGATTGACTTTAATCCTGTGTAGTCAAAGACGACTAAAGCACAGGATTAAAGTTTCAGCACATCCTTTCCTGAAGAAAGATGGAATGAATGGGCTTACATGCTTTGCAGTATCAGAGCCATGGATTCCAATTAACAGACGCTCTTGTGCTTTACATCCATGAATGGACCCAATAAAGCCAAAGAAGACTACTCTTATGCATAATTGTTTGCAGGGTAAATGTCAATGAAAGGAATATGCAGAATGTCTCCTTTTTCCCTGCTTCAGAGGGGTAGCCAAGTTAGTCTGTAACAGGAAAAATTTAAAAAACAACAAATAGTCTAGTAGCACCTTAAAGACTAACAAAACATGTAGATGGTATTGTGAGATTTCGTGGGCGCAGCCCACTTCTTCAGATGACTGGAGTATAGAAGTCCAGATCCAAGAATAAATAAGGGAAGGGGAGAGACAGGGAGAAGGAAAATAGAAGGGAGGGGGGAAGGAGGGGAGGAAAAAAAAGAGAGAGTGAGTAGATAGCTCAAATAGTTACAAGAGGCTGATAAGAACAATTAGCACCTCCATTGTCAGGTTGGTTGGTTAAGTCATTAGGATGTGGAAGATAGTGTGTGTGCCAGAGGATATCCCTGTTCATACCATTTGCATAAGAATTAAACTTGGGAATGAGGTTAAGTTCCAACCCTTCTTTGTATATTTGGCTTGTGGAATTGTCCTGAAACAAAACAGTGACTTGGAGATCCATTCAAGAGTGTCCAGGCAGATTAAAGTGTTCTCCAACAGGTTTTTGTGTATTGCCTTTTTGGAGATCTGATTTGTGTCCATTAATTCTTTCCTGTAAAGACTGTCCAGTTTGGCCAATGTACATTGCAGTAGGGCATTGCTGGCATTTACTGGCATAGATCACATTAGTGGATGTGCAGTTAAATGAGTCTCTTATTTGGTGGTTGATGTGATTGGGCCCAGTGATGAAATCGCTTGTGTAGATGTGTGGGCAGACTTGGCACTGGAGCTGATTGCAGGGGTGGGTTCCTGGATGATTATGATGGAGGTGAGTTGCATGGTTACCGAAAAGAATTTGTTTGAGGTTATGGGGTTTTCTGTAGGTGAGACTTGGCCTTTCCCCTTAGGCCTCTAGGGCTGTGTCTAGACTACATGGCTCCATCGACGGAGCCATGTAGATGAGGGTTATAGGCAAAGGGAAATGAAGCGGCGATTTAAATAATCGCCGCTTCATTTAAATTTACATGGCTGCCTCGCTGAGCCGACAAACAGCTGATCAGCTGTTTGTCGACTCAGCGCGCTAGTCTGGACGCTCCCCTGCCGACATCAAAGCCCTTTGTTGGCAGCCCCGTTATTCCTCATGGGATGAGGTTTACCGGGGCTGCCGACAAAGGGCTTTGATGTCGGCAGGGGAGCGTCCAGACTAGCGCGCTGAGCCGACAAACAGCTGATCAGCTATTTGTCGGCTCAGCGCGGCAGCCATGTAAATTTAAATGAAGCGGCGATTATTTAAATCTCTGCTTCATTTCCCTTTGCCCAATAAACAAATCTACATGGCTCCGTCGACGGAGCCATGTAGTTTAGACGTACCCTAAGAGTGAGAGGTAATTTTCAAGATAGGTTGTAGATGGTTGATAATGCTTTGGAGGGGTTTAAGTTGTGGACTGTAGGTGATGACAAGTGGAATTCTGTTGTTTTCTCTTTTGGGCCTGTCTTGAAGTAGTTAATGTCTGGGTACTTTTGTGGCTCTGTCAATCTGTTTTGTCACTTCTCTGGGTGGGTATTTCAGTTTTAAAAATGTTCTATATAGATTCTGTAGGTTGGGGTGGGCAATCATTTTTTGCCAGGGGCCACTTCAGAAATTTTTGAAGCAGCCCCAGGCCACACAGGAAGGGGCGGGGCATCAAGCGGAAGGAGGCGGGGCATCAAGCGGAAGGGGCAGGGCCAAAATACTTCTGGGTTCTCCACCCCCCAGATCATGATTGGTCTGGGGGTGAGGAAGTACCTTTGCCCCCCCCCACATGTTACCCCTAGATGCCCATGCCCCTGGCGTGGGAGGAGACTTGCCGCACTTCCCTTCCCCTAAGCAAAATTGGATATGGGGGCAAGGGAGCATGCAAAGCCTCCTCTGCTCTCCCCCCACCCTGCGGTCCATATTATGAAGATGTCATCAATGTAGCTCAAGTAGAGTAGAGGTGTTAGGGGTCGAGAGCTGAGGAAAAATTGTTCAAGGTCAGCCATAAAGACGTTGGCATATTGTGGTGCCATGCGGGTGCCTATGGCTGTGCCGCTGACTTGAAGATACAAATTGTCTATCCATTTCCCCTGTTCCTGATTTAGCAGTTCCTCTTGCCCACAAAACACTTAATAAATAAAATTATTTAAAAGTCTTCTAAGAGACAGTAAAGCAGTGGAAGTGTTGGTGATGCTGCTAGACAATATTGACCTCCCATGGTTCGGCAAATTCTCTGGTTCGGCATCGGTTCGGTCCTGAGAGTTGCAGACTAGAGAGTTTTCAACCTGTACTTGCTTGCCAAAAAGCCTTCAGGAAGAAGTGCCCATGAATGAAAAAATTGAATGTGAAGGCCAGATTTTAATTTATATATATATATATACATTAATTCATGTTGTTTACATGCCAAAGTCTGGGTGAAATTTCACTGTGGCATAATTGGTGAAACTTCCAGTGTTCTAATTGATAGTGCTTGGGGCCAGTGGTGCCATTTTGTTATATTTATAAGATCAGGAACACTGTTATGTGCTGCAGAAATATGCTTTCCCTGCACTCAGAGCCAAGGAGGGATATAGCTGAAAATTAAGTCTGGAGGAGGTTAAAACCTTAGCGTTGCAAAGGAGATAGCATGTGTGTGTGTGTTGTTTTTTGCTCAGGTATTATGACCAGAGGGTGGGTGAGCACTATATAAAATCCTACAATAAATCAACAGATATGTTTCCAGGCCGTCTATGTATTTTATTAAGTTTTCTGGAAGCCATACACTTTTGGGTTTGGAAACTGGCTTCCAGCAGAGCATTCAACTCCAAACTATATTTGTGGTTCAGTACTTTCTTATCCATTGTACATTTGTATATGTGTGTGGCTTTAGAATTTGAATGTTATGAGAAATCTTACTAGGACAACACAAGTTTATCAGCTATGATGTTCATCATTCAGTTAAGCAAAAGTGCCCAGATTCTACAGGATAACTTTTCTGAACATATTGGCTACATCTAGACAGGCATGATTTTCTGGAAATGCTTTTAACGGAAAACTTTTCAGTTAAAAGCATTTTTGGAACAGAGCGTCTAGATTAGCACGGACGCTTTTCCGCAAAAGTACTTTCTGCAGAATAGCATCCGTGCCAATCTAGACGCGCTTTTCCGCAAAAAAGCCCCGATCGCCATTTTCGTGATCGGGGCTTTTTTCCGGAAAACAGATCTGAGCTGTCAACACTGGCCCTTTTGCGCAAAAACTTTGCGCAAAAGGGACTTTTGCCCGAACGGGAGCAGAATAGTATTTCCGCAAGAAGCACTGATTTCTTACAGTAGAAAGTCAGTGCTTTTGTGGAAATTCAAGTAGCCAGTGTAGACAGCTGCCATGTTTTTCCGGAAAAGTGGCTGATTTTCCGGAAAAACTTGCCAGTCTAGACACAGCCATTAGGTGGTTCAAAGGAGTTGTGCCTGCTTATGCTACAGCTACACCTAGCCCTTTGTATGTAGGCACAGCACACTGTTTCTGAATTAAAATATGCAGGCTTCAGATACTGTCCATATAAAATACCTAACTTCAACTCAGATGTTCAATTTACAATTTCTGTAATGTTTTATCATTCTCACCATGGCCTAGCTTAGACCCTCATTAAAAAATATTCAAACTTCGATGCTTGTATTTAAATGCTTACATGCGTATGAATGTCCTTGTAAAATGAGAGTACTGACGTTTTCAGTCTTCGGATGGGGATGATACAGGCCAGTTCTACTCCATTCCAGGTTTTTTTCAGCCCAGCATGGGTCTGTGTGAAATTTGAAGATGAACCAAGTGCAGGTCTGAGCACAACTTTAACAAAGCAGTTGCTAAGGCCGCACCCGGAATGGATGCTGGGTTTAGCTGTTTGTTTAAAGACGTGTATAGCATTATCACTACAGATGATAAATCAGAGTCCCTCGGATATTGCAGGAAAGATTTCTGAAATCACCCGGTCCCCAAAGGGGGTTCAATAACTCTCCAACACTGCACTCATCATAACTCAGAGATATCCACATTTAAAAGGCAATGATCCTTCAAAGGAGACCCTCTTCAAGAATTGATGCAAAAACTTGATAGGGTGAGTGGTTCCTTTGAGAGCCTTAAATCTGAGGAGGTGGTTAAAAGGGAAACCAGAGTGCCAACACAAATGAATTAGCAAAACACTTTCAGTCGTGTTTTTTTTCATCATCCTAATTACTTGTAAATTAATTTGGGCATTCACAACTACATAAATGTATGTATGCGATCTAGTGAGTGAGGGTATGTCTACACTACCACCCTAGTTCGAACAAGGGTGGTTAATGTAGGCAACTGAAGTTGCAAATGAAGCCTGGGATTTGAATTTCCCGGGCTTCATTTGCATCTTGCCGGACGCCGCCATTTTTAAATGCCCGCTAGTTCGGACTCCGTGCCCATGGCTACCCGCGGCACGGAGTAGGTAGTTTGGAATAGGCTTCCTATTCCGAACTACCGTTACTTCTCGTGGAACGAGGTGTACCGGTAGTTCGGAATAGGAAGCCTAATCCAAACTACCTAGTTCGTGCCGCGTGTAGCTGCGGGCACGGAGTCCGAACTAGCGGGCATTTAAAAATGGCGGCGTCCAGCAAGATGCAAATGAAGCCCGGGAAATTCAAATCCCGGGCTTCATTTGCAACTTCGGTTGCCTACATTAACCACCCTAGTTCGAACTAGGGTGGTAGTGTAGACATACCCTGAGTCCCTAAAAACATAATATGTATATTTAAAAGAACTGAGAACTAACCTTACCACTGGATTCCTGTGTCCAGTACATGCTCTCACCACTGCTACCATCTGTGCATCTAAGCAGGAGCTAGTTACAGTGCACCCCAGTGGGGGATCAAGCTGTGTCATCGGGTGCCGGGGGGGGGGGGAAGGGAGGCAGCATTTATGGCTCTCAACTGTATTAAGGCAAAAATGTGATGAGACGCTGCTTTGCTCAGAGCTGTGCCCTGAAACACTGCTGTCATCACCAGGCTTAAGGGCAAGAAGAAGAGGTGCCACGTTGCCAGTTTGTTCCTCTTATTTTGCATGTACGTCCAAGGGCAGCACTTCTATGAGCTTCTCTGAGCAGCTACTCAGCCACTTCCCACTGTCGAAACTGCCCAAAATCACCTTGGCCAGCGAGAACTACTTCTTAGCCCTAAAGCTGGGCAGGTTGGACATCACGGATGTAGCCCTTGTTCTATGATCCCCTCAGCAAAGGAGTGTAGTACTGCAAAATCAAGCACTGGCATCATTAGTTAATAAGTCCTTGCTCTTTTATAGCATTTGTTCATCAGTTGTCCTTGGTGCTTTACATACGAGGTTAGCTTCATTATCCCCATTTTACAGATGGGGAAACCAAGACACACAAACATGGCGAAGGTCATCCAGTAGGCCAGAACCCAGAGTAGAATAGAGCCCCACTGCTCTATCCAGTGGGTCACAGCATATTGTCACAGCCCTGTTGAAAGGGATCTAGCAATGCTCCTTCAGTTATGCCCAGCCCCCTTGCAGCTCACCAGCAGGTTCATTTACACAGGCTCGGGTCAAGAAAACATTTTCTTCTAGTTATAAGCAGTCATTTTTGTATGAAACTTGGGATAAGATCTCCAGGAGGCAAGTACATTATTTTTCTTAAAATTGCTTTTGGTAAGCTTGTGTTATTTTTATTCTTTAACCTGAACTGCAGTGGTGGGGGATGGGGGTGGGGAGAGAAGGTATATGCATGTGCTTTTGATACTTGTACGAAAGAAAGAAAGAAAGAAAGAAAGAAAGAAAGAAAGAAAGAAAGAAAGAAAGAAAGAAAGAAAGAAAGAAAGAAAGAAAGAAAGAAAGAAAGAAAGCCAATAACAGGACCAGTGATTTTAGAATTTGTTGAATAAGGTGTGTGTATCATTTAATTTCTCTGAGGAAAAAAATAAGAATATGGAATGAACTATTCTACGTGTGAACAGGCTGCTAACGTGTATTAATCTGCAAATCGCAGTGGGCTCAACACTGAGGGTACATCTAGACTACGTTCTTCTTTTAAACGGAGATACGCAAATTCGGCGCTAATTTGCATATCTTCTTCCAATCGCTTTTTCAAAAGTGGATTTTTTTTTCGAAAGTGAAAGACATTTAGATGGGGGGGGGGCTTTCAAAAAAACCCTGTCTTAACTGCTTTTACTTTTGAAAAAAACACTTTTGAAAAAAAAGTGCAGAATTTGCCTATCTCCTTTTCAAAACAGAACGTAGTCGAGATGTATCCTGGGGGTTGGCCCTCAGGCAGAGGCCCTGTACAGATCTGTTACCTGAAACGAAGCTAGCCAAACAGTGCACAGTATTGGATTAGTTTTAATTAAAGAATAAAACAAGTTCATTTAACGGCAAAGATAGAGATTTTAAGTGAGTGCATGTAATGAGGCATTAAAGGCAGAAATGATTCCAAGAAAAATACAAATAAAGCACTATCTAAACCCAACCAACTAGGCTTAATTCAAGATGAAGTCTCTTGCTACATGTTTTCAGTACATTGCAGACCAAACTCTCAAGCCAGGAACCGCTCCTAAAGGGCACAGGCTGTTTCTTTTTTCTTCTCACATGAAGAGAGACAAATGGGTGGGTTTGCATCTCATGGCATGGACCAACAAGGAGCCTTGTGGCACCTTAAAGACCAACTGATTTAGGTGAGAATAAGATTTTGTGAACAAAGACCCACTCCATCAGAAGCCCACAAAAGTGTATGCCCAAATAAATCTGTTAAGTCTATAAGGTGCCACAGGACTCCTTGTTTTTGCAGAACCAGACTCACACAACTACTCCTCTGAGACTTTATAGGCCAGTTGCCCTTTGAAAAGCATTTTCCTGAGGGCTACTCCTTGATAAAGTTCATTCCTGCCACAAAGTCTGGACTCAAGGGGTACATTTAGACTACATTCTTCTTTCGAAAGGAGATATGCAAATTCAGCGCTAATTTGCATATGTTCTTCCAATCACTTTTTTGAAAGCATTTTTTTTTTCAAAAGTGAAAGCAGTTTAGATCAGGGGGTTTCAAAAGAACCCCTGTTTTTTAAAAGAACCCTGTATACTTCATTTTTTAAGGAAGAAGGGTTCTTTCAAAAAAGGGGCATTCTTTCAAAATAACCCCGTCTAAACTGCTTTCACTTTTGATAAAACCACTTTCGGAAAAGCAATCGGAAGAACATATGCAAATTAGCACCAAATTTGCATATCTCCTTGAAAGATATACCCAAGGAGTCTGGTGCTGAAAGAAGGTCTATGTGTTTTGCTAAGGTACAGACACAGCCCGTGCTGATGGGATCTACTTACTCCTTCCCAAAGAGTGACCACTTGATGTGTGGTGGTCCATCCACTTAGATAACAGCTGGCTAGAGGCATCAGCTTTGTCCTCTCTCTTTTGAGAAGCAGGCTCACCCATTTTCCAGATTCGCTTGGTAAACATACTTACTTTTGTGGACACAACCCACTGCTTAAATCTGAAGAAGTGGGCAGTGCCCACGAAAGCTCATGATACCATCTGCATGTTTTGTTAGTCTTTAAAGTGCTACCAAACTATTTGCAGTTTTTTAAGTTTATCCTGTACAGACTAACTCGGCTAACCCTCTGAAACTTTAATACTTACTTCAGTGATGAGTTCACTTTATATATAATGTTGCTACTTCCAGTTCCCCATGATATTATCAAAGAGTGAATTATTATTTTTTTCATGATATTTGTATGAAAATTATTACAATGGTGTGGAGGGTGGAATATACGGTACATTCAGTTACATCGTATTTCAGACAGCTGTCCAATTTCATAATCATCTGACATAATATAGTGCCATTTCTTCTTGATCCTTAATAAGTACATTTAGATGATGAAGGGAAAACAACCATGACATTAACCATGGTAACTTTTATTTAAATGAGGAAGCAAGGAGGGAAGAACAGATGGTTTATTATTAATAGTTATATTCATTTTGCTTGCATATTACATTTGTTGTTGAAGTCATATTCTTATTTCTATTGTGCTAGTCATTAGGGCCCTAATCAGGGATTAGAGACTGACTGCATTTAGCACTGTGCATATATCCAATCTATGGGTGGAATTTTCAGAAGCGCTCAACTTTGACCTAGCTCTCTCCTACAAAACTCAGTCATAAAACTCCTGACTGGGTGCAGAGTTCGGCTGATACTGTGGGTTTTACCTGTGATAACTCATGACCAAATAAATGTGTTAGTCTCTCAGGGTACATCTACACAGCAGGGCAAAAGTCGAATTAAGATACGTAACTTCAGCTAACATTAACTGCGTAGCTGAAGTCGAAATAGCTTAATTCAGCTTTTGGCACTGTCCACACAGCAGGAAATCAAAGGAAGAACACTCTTTCTTCGACTTCCTTTACTCCTCGTGAAATGAGGGTTACAGGAGTTAAAGTAAGATGTCCTCCACCTTGACATTATTTCAAAATAATGGCTTACTATGTAGCCACGCACTATGTTATTTTGAAATAGTCGGTTATTCCAAAATAATGCTGCACTGTAGACATACCCTAAGGTGCCACAGGACTGCTTGTTGTTTTTGAGAATTTTTGTAAATCCTGCCCTTTATCGCAGCCTAATAATGCATTTGGGGTCACATAAGGATGGCAGTGGGAACTGGCCTTTGTGTGCATTGTCACAAAAGCGGAAGGCTACCACATTGGGCACGTTTGCAAGGACCAGCCACAGTCTCACCTCTTATTATCTAGCTGAGCCATTTAAAATGGAATATTCTGGTGCAGGTATTTTTGGTGGCAGCTTAATACAGATGCAGAAAGAGTGCACTAAACCACTCAAACCAAAACCCAGAAAACATAACCATGGTAATAGAGGTTCAGAAAATGTCTCTACTCTCTTATGGCCATAGGACCAATTCTGAAGTTCTTCATACATAAAGTAAGTTCAATGCAGTGAATGTTCTATTCCCTTTGATTTTAGAGAACAAAAATCCTTCAAAATGTTCCAAGTTTGGACTAAAATGATCCTTTTTTCAAAAAAATCAAAAGGTTTTACAGGTTTTTCTCTTTTTCCCAGTGCTTGGGTTTTGATGTGCATGACTTTTACTTAAAAATGAGTAGTCCAGCATATTATATATATATATATATATATATATATATATATATATATATAAGAGAGAGACTAACATATATATAATAGTATCATGATCTTTGGTGGGCAAAACACACATCATCTGGCCCACCAAAGTTCATGATAGTACACCTATTTTTTTTGATAGTCTCTAAGGTGCCACAGGACTATGTGTTGTTTTTAAAGTTACAGACTAACATGGCAACCCCTCTAAGAATTTTGCTTTAAAAAAAATTCAGCGAGGCTTCTCCAATAGCCCAGTGGATAAGGTACCTGCTTTCAGAGCCAGAGGTCAAGGATTTGAGACCCCATCCAACATGGGGTCATCCATCACAAGCTTGGTGATGGATGGACCAGGCACCGATGGAACAAAGGACAGATAAGGGGTGCCCAGAATGTAGGAATGCAATGGTGGGGAGCAGATATTCTGCTAGCCACCATATTGATTGGGAGCCATAGTTCAGCCTCCCCCTCCCCCCCACCTGCCATGAATAAAACAACTCTGCTGAGCCCTCTTCCTATTCAAAGATTGGAGGGTGGTTTGCTGCAAAGGTACTTGAGCAGAAGTTGTCTCTTTATGACTGCCTTTGTGCCAAAGTAAAATATTTCTCCCTATTATTCAAAAGACCAAGGGTAGAAACTGCTGTGCTGTAATAAAAGTAACTTATTGCTCAGCAGGAACATTGTCTTGTTTCAGGTATCTAGTCAAACTTCAGTTCTCTGCTCTCTTGTATACCTTTGTTAATATGTTCAGGGAGATGATGCAGAAGAGAGAGAGAATCATAGAGATGTGACTAATGAACTCATTTTGAGAAGCACCCAATTATTTCTGAGCCTCCCTCATGCATTTTCTGTGCAATTCAAAGGAATGGGTAACATTTTTTACGAACTAATAATTACACAGCTCTGTAGGACAGGACAAAACTAGTTTATATACAGATCTCCAGAGATCCTTATACGTCTCTCTAGAGTCTCATTGGGTCTCCCATTCTAGCCATCCATCTTTTCCTACAGCAAGAGAATGACCAAAGACATTAAGAGCTAAGCTTTTTAAGGAAAGGGAACCAGGAGAATATAAACTTTAAAGTAAAGCACTTAAACTTTGGATGGGTTGACACACAGGGCTGACTAGAAGCAACGAAATGACCCAGACTCCCCCAAAACAATGTTTATTTAGTTGGTGAACTTCTAGTCTCATGGATATGGTAAAATCTCACTGGGTTGGGAGGAGGGGTGAGAACACATTGCAGTGGAATTCACTTGGCACTGGACTAGAAGTGTGAGGCATCGTTACAATAAATAACTGTTGCTGGCTGTTGCCAAAGGATGTCACTTCAGGAATCCGCTTTCTCCTGTAATTTCTCCAAGTGAGCTATAACTCAAAGAATCTCAGCATCGCAAAGGGAAGTGGCATCTTGATAGCAGATTTTATTTTTACCTTCCGACTGAAACAGCAGCGCGCATTAAATGCAGCACAAAAGCTCCACTGATAAATTGATACCGTGTCTTACAAAATTCAGCGGTTAGAAAAAAAAGGCCTTGTTTTTCATACAGGTAGTTAAATCAATCTTGATATTAGTGGGACATATTGCAGCCCACAGGCCCTGCGAGTTAATGAGGTGTTTCATCTCAGCGAGCTTTGCCTGTAAAACCACTTGTAGATGTAAATTAAACAAGAAATCCAATTTTCCTGCCTCCAACACTGCTTATGAGCTTGGGACAAATTTTCTCTAAAACTTGCTGCTGCTACACATTAGCTAAAGCAATAATTATATTCTTTTTAAAACGTGTTTATGGGAATGAACATACCAACTGGGAAGTGCATCCTTATTTGTACAAATAGGTGAAGGGAATGGATTGAATGTATATGTGGCAGAAGGGATTTCTGATGCAATAGATTTAGAGTCCTATTTTTGGAGCACGTGAACTCTGGGCACAGTGTGAAACTCTGAAAGTAACTGCTACCCCCTGAAGCTTCACATTGGGGTTTTGCAATAAGGAAATGCAAGTTGCTAACTTCCACTTGGGTTCCTGCCCTCAATTATAAGTTAATTAGGTGTAGTTCCCAGTGATGCCTTGAGTATGTTGGATTTCCCTTTTCATGAGTAAATGGCTTCTTTGGCATAAAAAGGGCAACGGATTTTAAGGTGGAAACGTGCCACTTATATCACAGACAGACAGGCAGGTTCGTGGACAGACTCTAACGTGTATGTGTGTGTGTGTGTGTGTGTGTGTGTGTATATACACACGTTAGAGTCTGCCCATGACTCTGCTTCTCTGTGAGTCCATTTGATCAAGAATTTCTCCTCAACAATAAGTGCTAGGAGCACCAAATTTGGGATGCAGCTTCCTCTTATCCTAACTTAAAGCAAGGACAGGGTTGGTTGTGCCAGAAAAAAGGCCAGGGCCTAGGATGAGACTGTTTTCCAGGACATGGAAAGGGAGGGGGCTGATCAGAGGCCAGCAATACTGCAGAGTGACCAATGAGGGCAATGAGTGTGGGGGGGATAGCACTCTCCAGCAGGAGAGTGGCCAGCTGGGAACTGGGTACTGCATGTTGCCGGTTCCTCTGCTAACCCATAGCCTGAACCAAAACCCATTTTAAATCAGCTAGCGTCTTTGCATTGCCTTCAGTGGTCTTTGGATCTGGCTCTTAGTGGCCAGCTTAGTGGCCCCAGGATTAAGGCCTGAAAACAAGAACATAGATTAGACCCTATAAAAATGTGAGCAAAATGACAAGATGACTCCCTACCACTATGGTTAAAGGACTCAGCTATCCAGTCAACTCAAATAATAAACTATGCCTTCTCGCCCGTCCCCCCACTCCTCCGCCACCAAAGGGAGATGCAAAATTTAGCTGCGGGGGGGGGGAGGGGGAGCAACATGCGAAGCCCCTCCCCTCTTCTCCCTGGCCTGACATAATTCAGAGAGCTGCTCTGAGTGCAGAGAGGAGGTGAGGCAGGCAGGGAGCCTGATGTAGGCTTTTATTGGGCTGGATCTGGTGACTTGCAGGCTGAAACCAGCCTGCGGACCCTATTTTACCGGTTTCTGATAATGAGAGCATGAGAGATCACAACAGCACATCAGCTGTTTTTGATTTGGACAAAATGTATATATTCCGGGTTCATGATCCTGCTGCCAAAAATTGACACTTAATACATGGGTGGAACTCAATTTCCAGTCAACTCAGTAGTTAACTTTGAGACTTTTGAGAGTTTGGCTTGGGGCTGCTGTGAAAGAGAATTAACCAATTAGCTTTGTTTTTACTTAATGGGTGAGGACTACAACTGCTTTTCCATATGAGTCTTTGTGGTCAGGTGCGATAATACCAATGAAACTCATCTGTAACGGACACCCACCGTAGAAGCTCAGTTAGACATGGTGGATAAGAAGGGCAAAAGTGCTCTCAGATAGAAAGTGGTCTAAAGTGTGTAACAATTTAGAAACTTGAGATTAGTGGGTGTGACGGAGCCGGCGGGCTCCACACCCCCAACCCTATGGCCCCCCGTGGCGGGGCGAGCCTGGGAATTCCGGCTCACCCAGAGAACACTAGCTGCATCCACGCTGGGGCCGTGCATGTTGGAGATGCGACCTGGGATGCGCCGCCGGAGGGAGGAGCCGGCGGGGAAATGGTGCCGCGGCTAGACGCCAGTGCAGGTGCACTAGCGTCCGGAGGAGAAGCCGGCGGGGAAATGGTGCTGCAGTCAGATGCTGGTGCAGGTGCACTAGTGTCCAGAGGAGAAGCCAGTGGGGAAATGTCACCGTGGCCAGATGCTGGAGCAGGCGCACTAGCGCCCGCAGGTACCCATGGGTGAACTTGCCTATTGCGGCAAGGGATGGAGGAGAAAGTGGGGACGCACCCTGGGGGTGGGGCGACCCCGAGAGCACCAGATTTAAAACTGGCCAATCCCCAGGCAGGGGGAAGAAGGAGCTCGGAGAGTGCCCGGATTCCAGGGGGCTGAACGTATCCGGGTAGAAGGGTCCGGAGCGAGACGTGTTCGAGTTGTGACATGTTAGCCCAGGAGTGTGAGAGGGTGAGTAGGAAGAAGCCCAGGGCAGGGCTTTTGGCCCGTGGGTCAGTGTGTTTCAGGCAGCATCCCCACTGACTATAGGAGGTGGAAAGAAAGCAATCTCCCCGTCCTTAGGGCCCTGGGCTGAGACCCGGAGGTGAGGGCGGGCCCAGGTCCCCCTACTCCCCACCCCAAGCTGGTAAGGCGGGGAGTGATCATAGAGGCGTGAGGGCCTCAATGAAGTCAGAGTGAGACTGAGGACTGAGCAATAAAGACGTTGGACTCATCCCAAGTGTGGGTGCAATTGACTAAAGAAGGAAAAAGGGGCCGGGAGCCCCGAGAAGGGGATAGGACCCTCTTCTTACAGTGGGAAAACCAAAATGCAACTATAATTATAATTGTTATGTTCTATTGACAAAACAGTCTCTTTTATTGCGTTGTTTATGAATAGAGGAGAAAATGCAACCCAACCAAAGAGGGCATTGTGAAACCCATACATTATTTTAAACATGGTTCTAATTCAATGCCTCCATCATCCAAAACCCAAGAAACCAACCGACGTATAATTACACAATGTTGCAGCAGACATTGCAGGACAGAATTGTATGGGAGACCTTCCTGCTCTGGAAAACCCAGGGAGCTGCAGGGAGCCCCACTGTGGCAAAGAAAGCAGTTCAGCTGGAATCAACACACTGCTGATCTCCAGACCAAAGTAATTGCTTTATGTGAGAATGATCAATAGCCCAAGTCACATTTTTGTGGCCTCATCATGCAAATTACAGACCTTCTTTCTTCCTTTGAGCTGCAGCCATTGATTTACATGGAGAATAAACAGACAGAGCTTTCCAAATGAACATACATGTGAAAAGGCAAGCATCACACTTATTCACAAGGCATATAGATGCCTTGATCATAAGCATTTATAAAAGAAAGTGACATTCAAGTTGATCCTGAAATGCTCTTTAGGAAAGTTGCATTTATCCAAATTTACGTGGACTTTAATCGATTTTGCCCTGAGACAAAAGAGGTCATAGCTAGGACTGCGACTCAAAGGAGTTCTGGGGTTCTTTCTGGACTCTTGCAGTGACTTGTTGGGTTACCTTGGTCACTCAACTCACTGCTCTGTATCTCAGTTTCCCCATTTATAAAAGATGGCTAATGATACTAACCTACTTTTGAACTCTACCGCTGGAAAGTGCAATACAGTAGTTAAGTGTTGTCTTTAAAAGAGCTTTTCTCCTGAAGACTCTGTGTTAATTGTAAAAACAACAAGGAGTCCTGTGGCACTATGAAGACTAATAGATTTTGGGGGATCTTAAGCTTTCACGGGCAAAGCCCCACTTCATCAGATGCATGGAGTGGAAATTAGAGGCAGGCTTAAATATACTAGCATGGGAAAAGAAATGGAGGACCAGAATTAAGTAGTCAATCAGGGTGAATGTGGCCCACTCCCAAGAAGTGGAGGTGTGACTACCAAGAGAGATTGAGGCTATGTCTAGACTGCAGAGCTTTTCCAAAAAAAGTGGATACGTTCTTTTGCCATCCCTGTAATCCTTGTTCTACAAGGAAGAAGGGATGGCTTGAAAGAGGAGTTTTTTTCCGAAATTTGGCACCGAGTAGATGGGCCAAATTTCAGAAAACCCTCTTTCGAAAGAAAAGCAGAAAAAGATACGCAAATCACAAATCTTTTTCCAACTTTTCTTTGTAGTGTAGACCTAGCCTGAGTGTCTAGGGAGATTGACGTGTTCTCCTACTGGTTTTTCTATGTTACCTTTTTTATGTCTGCTTTGTGTCCATTTATTTGTTGGTATAGAGACTGCCTGGACTGACTAATGTACATGGCCAAGGGGCATTGCTGGCCCATAATGGCATATATCACAATACGATGCCACCGGATTCCTCCTTGCTTTTGCGGATACAGACTAACATGGTTATCCCTCTGATACTGTGTTAGTGACATGTATTGAAAAGTAACAGGGGAAATCCAGAAGTAATGATGAAAAGCCAATGAACACCACAAACTTTACATTGTGAAACCTGATGAGGATTGTGTGCATGTGTGCGAGAAGACTGTTTTAAGAAATATGTGAATAACTGTACAGAATTCAACTCCATAAGACAGTGGTTTGAATCTGATTCTTTGTTTGCAGACACTAATCAACTCCACTTCAGAAATATTGGAGGGCAGAGGGAAGGACTGAGGGGAAAATATTTCAACTAAATCTTAAGGCCACTCTCTTGCACCCCTTCTGCATGTGGTCTTGGTTCCCAACTGCTTCACATCCTACACTCAAGTCCACTAGGCAAACTGGGTGCATCATCCTAGAGTCAGAGAAGTGTAGGGCTTTAAAGGGAATGGATATAAAGCTGCAAGTCATTCTGTGTGTGCTAATGACATCCCTACATCATGCTGAGCTCAAATCTAGTGGCTTAAGAGTGGCTGACAGAATTCAGCATTCCCTATGAGTTTCAGAGGGGTAGCCGAATTAGTCTGTAACAGGAAAAACTTAAAAAACAACAAATAGCCCGTACCTTAAAGATTAACAAAACATGTATGAGGTCATACAGTTGGATAAATAACTTTTAAAAATTAGCTCTGAACCTCACATCTCTTACTAAAGGATAGTCTAAACAAACATTTAGGCTATGTCTACACTGGTGCAATCTTGTGCCAGAGCTATGCAAATGAGGCTAAGCGTGGAATATCGCCAAGCCTCATTTGCATATCTAATGAGCCGCCATTTTTGTGGAAGAAGCTCTTGCGCAAGAAGGAGCTGTCTACACTGCCCCTTCTTGCACAAGAAAAACCCTCTTGCTCAATGCTGTTACGCTGATTATTTTCAGGAATAACAGCATGGCGTAAGAGGGGTTTTCTTGCGCAAGAAGAGGCAGTGTAGACAGCTCCTTCTTGTGCAAGAGCTTCTTCCGCAAAAATGGCGGCTCATTAGATATGCAAATGAGGCTTGGTGATATTCCATGCTTAGCCTCATTTGCATAGCTCTGGCGCAAGATCGTGCCAGTGTAGACATAGCCTTAGTTTGCAGCAAGCTAGGATGTAAACGTGCCCCCCTGCTAGCATGACAGACTAAGGTGCTGCTAGACTATTCATTCTTTTTTAAGATTTTCCAGTTACAGACTAACTCGGCCTCCCTTCTGAAGCTTTTAAACCAACCATGTGCATCCTACTGAGGCACATTAATAGGTTGTTAATGCACTTTGATTTAGTCCCATTGCTAAGAGGACTAGATGGAAGTGAATTAACTGTTAATGTGCATTGGAAGGGTGCATGTAGACAGCTAGTCTGATTCAGGCTAGCATGGGGGGTAGATGAATGACCCATCTTGATGGGAACAAATTGTTCATGTTGATGAGTCTGAAGTTTTGAATTTAATCTTTCAGTATGTTAACATCAGACACATGGGCTCAGAGTTGTACTGTGTTTCTACCGATGCTCCATTAATGGGAAAAATAGCCATGAATCCTCTGACTGTTAAAACCCTGGGTCTGCTGCTAGATTTCTGGAGACTAATCCTAAAGGCAAAACTCTTCTTTTGATGTGTGCATAACTCCTGTTCATGATAGCAGTAGCATGTAAAAAAGAACAAGCCCTAAAGAATATAATCCCTAAGGATATCTGTATGGCTGTATCCACCTCTATATTTGCTGGTCCTCTTCAGAAGCAGTAGTCCAAATTAATTTGGGTAATGAATTCTTGCTATCTTCAGCACTTTTCTAGAAATATAGTCCTATAGCAGGAATTTGTTTTAATTAACTCCACATGAAGGATGGCAGGTGCTATATTAAAACCTAACATTCCCTCTGCAGGTTTTTTTTAATTGATTTCCTCCTCTGCCACTATTATGTAAGCTTAGGTTTGCCACAGTGTGTTAACTTTGTACTGGTATGAGTTTTCTAATGGCCCAGTGGCACCAAGAGACTGAAGTAGGAAGACCTGTTTGGATAAAGCACAGATCAAAACATTTCTCGCTTTCCTGCACTGAGCTTCTCTTTCTTAAGGCTTTGAGAAAATGTGGTTAATTTAAAATATACACACTGCCCTGTGTGTCCCTGTTATGGCTGATTCAGAAGGGATATGACTGAAATATTTTGAAGACTTACCAGTTTTCATTGGAGTCAACGGGAACCTTTCCTAGATTACTTGCTCAGTGATTATCTTATTGGGAGGAAAACAATCAAAGTGTATTGGATAAGCAGTCAGATGTGGACCGCACAGAGAGCTTGCTTCAGTTATGACTATAAACAGGATGGGGTGGCTAAGAAATGACTTAAACACAGTGGGCCAAATTCACCCCCGTGTTATCAGAATATTTTCAACAGTGTCATACAATGGAGAAGTTTGACCTGACGTGATTTGTGTATCATGACTCTTCATGCTATGGGACAGTCAACAATGAGAAAGCCTTCAAGTCAGTTCAGTTAACCAGTTTCAGAACTAGATAGAGCCATTGCATAGCTCCATCTGAAATTGGTCTATGTCTGTTGAAACTTGTTCAGTAAAAAGATATCACACCACCTTAAATGTAGTCTACTGGTTTGAAAACCAGTTAAAGGTTTTTTGGTAGAGTTTTAGGTTTTTCCCCCAGGGCTGGTCTTCCTGGAGACCCTAATGCTCAGTTGTTTATAGGACTGGGTTGAAGTGTGCCTACCACTGGACAGAAATGAGATATTACAGTGTGTAGTTATAGTAGAGGAAGTCTACAGTGATTTAAGAAATAAAATATTCCACAAAGCTTCTAAGCAACCTGCAATTTTTCATCCATAATCTATAACTCCAGGCTCATAATGTCTATTTAATCTGAAGTTTCTCATTTTTCCCTCCATTTGCAATTTAATCAGTTATTTGATTCTGCTCAGTGTATTACATTTCCTCACTGATGGGCTCTAATGAGCCCCGGGATAAGTTTGAAAATGGCTAGTTACTCAAGAATACAGACTAGGTCTGACACAATATTTACCACTTGAGAAAATAGCTCTCTTTATTTGTATCTCTCAATCAAGCAGGAAGTCAGAATTCATTTTCCAAGTACAATAAGTCAAGGTTATTTTAACAAGATAACCAAAGAGGAACAGGGGAGATGTTCAAAAGCACAAAATGCAGTAAGATGTTCCTCTGACTACTACTCCATGCTATTCATCCATGTGGGCACTAATGATAGTGCGAGGTATAATTCTCAGCAGATGAGAAGTGACTGACAGTACGGGTGAAGGAATTGGGGTGCAGGTGGAATCTAGGGGTCATAGTAGACCACAAGCTAAATATGAGTCAATAGTGTGACACTTGCAAAAAAAAAAAAAAAAAAAAAAAGCAAACATGATTCTGGGATATATTAACAGGAGTGTTGTGAGCAAGACACAAGAAGTCATTCTTCCGCTCTACTCTGCACTGATTAGGCCTCAATTAGAGTATTGTGTCTGGTTCTAGGTACCACATTTCAAGAACAATGTGGAGAAATTGGAGAAAGTCTAGAGAAGAGCAACAAGAATGATTAAAGTTCTAGAAAACATGACCTATGAGGCAAGATTGAAAAAAAGAACAGGTTTATTTAACGTGGAAAAGAGACTACTAAGAGTTGACATAACAGCTTTCAAGTACCTAAGAAGAGAAGAGAGAAAAATTGTTGCTCATGACCTCTGAAAATAGGCTAAAAAGAAATGGGCTTAAATTGTGGCAAGGGAAGTTTAGGTTTGGCACTAGGAAATTCTTTCTAACTGCCAAGGTTTTTTTAGCATTGGAATAAATTGCTTAGAGAGGTTGTGGAATCCTCATCATTGAAGATTTTTAAAAACAGCTTAGACAATTGCCTGTCAGGAGCAATCTAGATCATACTTAGTGCTGCTATGAGGGCAGGGGATTGGATTAGACAGCCCCTCAAGGTCTCTTCCAATCCAATGATTCGCTGAGGAGCATAAGTGATTATGCAGGTACAGCCTAACAGTGTTGGATAGGAAAGTATTTTTGATCTGACTTATTACTATCAACCTACATCCCTTTGCAGTTCCTTGAGATGTGCTTCCTGAAAAATGACCCTATCACCACCCAAGTAGACTTTTAGCTAATTGTACCCCCATGTCCCCCTCTACTTGTTTTTCTAAGGCAGCATCCAAAACTCATTGAAGTCAGTGACGGTTCTTAATACTATAAGCTCCTTGAGATGGGGGAAGTCTCTTACTATGTGCTTGGGTGGAGTATAGCACAATGGGGCCCTGATTATGTTTAGGCCTTTTGGGCTGTATCAACATACAAACATAAGATAGCCCTACTTAGTGCTTTTTTTGTGATGGTACTGCCCGGTACGTAGTACCGGCACCTCCAGACGCAGTACCAACACCTTGAGTCAGAGCTCAACAACTTTTCCCCTGGAGTACCGGCACTTTTTTTTTTTTAAACAAAAAAAGTACTGGTCCTAATGTATGCAGCATGGGGTTGGTATTGAGGGGGGGGAGGGGGAGGGGCAGAGGGATTCTAAATGCATACCAGTCCCAAGAATAGTCTGAATTCTAGTCATGTTATTTGAGTGAATTTGTACAGGGAAAAAAATCATTAGTTAATGACTTTTTTATTGTTGGTGGTTTTCCTTTAAAAATGTTCGTTCTTTAGGTGATGAGTCACAAATAAAGAATATCAAAAAATGAAAGTAAATGAGACATACAGGCTGAGGTTTACTTGCAAACACTGTTTGGCAGATATTCCTCAATAGCAAACACTATCAGGATCAGTTTATGAACCGCTCGCAAATAGACAAATGAATTAATTTTGCAATGAACATACTGTACAATTAATAACGCAAGCCGATTAAGCTAAGCTTTATTTTCATAGATAAACAACTGAAGAACTTTAAATAAAAGTTTAACACAACAAAAGCTGTACACAGTGTTTGAAAATAATGGCTACATCAAAGAGAAACCACTCCCTGAAAGATCTGATTCATTGCATAAAGGTAATGAAATGGAGAACGGCTTCATGGATCATAGATGAAAGCACTTATGTATTACACATTTATATCAATAGGTGGTAATCAAAGTTGCAGATCAGAGCGAATAACTTTAGATGGATGGAGGGTAGAAAATTGTGGGTGACAGTGTCCAAACTTTGAAAGAGGTGTCAC
Source organism: Pelodiscus sinensis (assembly GCF_052426305.1). NCBI lineage: Eukaryota > Metazoa > Chordata > Testudines > Trionychidae > Pelodiscus > Pelodiscus sinensis. The sequence goes on from NC_143057.1 coordinate 7,773,788, forward strand.
CTTGAAGATCATTATTTCATCAACATAACTCATTTCTATCAGTTCCATCTTTCCAGGACTTTGTAGAGTCAGCCCTTCTTCCATCATATGGCTGATTAAAATATATATATACACACTAGCCAATTAGCCTGTCATAAGACGGGATTTTCAGGTCTCTCCTCCACGTCGGTCTTCTCTCCTGAGCCTCTGGTCTCTCGCTCAGTCTCTCTCTCTCTTTCTCTCACCTCCTCCTACTGCCTCCCCCCCCCTCAGCTTTCCTCCGCCTCCTGCCTCGCTCTCTGTCTTTCTATTCTCCTCCCCCTCCTGCCTCTCACTTGGGGGACCACGGAGCCCAAACATGGAGCCCCGTGATGCATGGGGAGTGCAGAGCCCAAACGGCCGCTTGCTCCGCTTGCTCCCATGCAGCAGCATGGCTGAGCGGCACAGAAGTCAGCTGAGCGCCACAGCGGGAGGCGAAGGGAAGCGGGGCGGTGATGTTCACGGCCAGGGGGTGGGACCTGGAGCCACTATCATGCCGCACGTCACCGCCCCGCCCCCTTTCGCCTCCTGCCGTGGCACTTGGCTGACTTCTGCGCCGCTCAGCCATGCTGCTGCGTGGGAGCAAGCAGCGCAAGTGGCCATTTAGGCCCCGCACTCTCCATGCAGCACAGGCCACCCAGAGGGAACAGCCAGCATTTCGGCGTTACAGACTCACAGACACTGGGCTACTATATATATGATAAGATGCTTATCAGACAAGAGACTACTCTAAAGTACTGCTCAGCAAGACAAAACCAGACAGCGTACTGGCAGTGAAGACTTCATGTCCTGTGTTAGTAAATGCTGTTAAGTCACAGCAGTCATGTTCATCCAAATATCATACTGGAGACATTTCCAGATAAGATGAGGGTGATGAGTAAGGCCAGAAATGCAGTCAGTGAATATGCCATTTCTGAGTTGCTTAAGGTTGAAGACAAGACACTTGAAAAACACATGGTTTAGCAGTGCAAGCAACACACTATAAAAGCCCAGAAGAATAGTTAGTAGAATTACAGCCTCTCTCTGACTCACGAACCAGTTAGAAACCAAGCAATTGGTTATAACTCAGTTCGTACGTAAGTTGGACCCCATTGAGTTACACGCGACCGCGCTGTTTGTAAGCGCGGATCATGTTCATGACTCGGGATCCTCCATTTACGACAGCTTTGGTCGTGACTGAGAACAGTCATAACTGCGAACTCGGGGACTGGCTGTATTCCTTGTGAGCAAAAGATCAGTGTTGTCCTTTGCAGGGAAAAAGTCTGTGCTCTACATAGGAGAGGAATAATTTCACCAAAAGCTGGTGGTTTTACAATATAAAGAAATACTGTTCCATGTATTTGGACTTTAGTTTTTGATGGAACACAGCACCTATACCTCGTCTACACTACTGTGAGCCATTGATCTAAGTTACACAACTTCAGCTACATGAATAATGTAGCTGAAATCTAGGTATTTAGATCTACTCACTGCAGGATAGTCAACAGTGGTAAGTCTGTTGAATACCACTGTAAAGCTTACAATGGTAAGTCAATAGCTGAAGCTCTCCCGTTGATTCCACCTACTCTTCCGTTCTGATGGAATACCAGTGTTGATGGGAGAGTGCTCGACAGTTGATTTATCACGTCTATACTAGACATGATAAATTGATTGCTGCTGGATTGATTGCTTCCCATTGATCCGGTGGGTTGTGAAGACATTCCTCTATATGAGTATTTATTTTAAGCACATAAGCACTGCTATTGAAATCAATGGGCCCATTTTTCTGCCTAACATTAATCATATGCTGAAGTTATTTACAGACAGGCAGAGTGTTTGACACCAGCCTGTGCTGGGAAGTACTTCCTAGTTAGAAAGGACAAGGTAGAGGAGGCGCCTCTTCTATCCTCACTAACAAACACACAATTCCAGACACACAAAGGAGTGTATGCAGAATAATTGTAATAAAGAGGCAGTAGTTGAATTGCCTTTACGCTCTCTGGGATGCAGGAAGCATCATTTACAGGAATAGAACTTGTCCAGAGGGGATATAAGAGCATCTAAAATTACCTTGTATAGCTTTAAATAGTAACTCCAAACCTAGGCAGGGTCAGGTCCTTGGCAGATGCAGCTGATTTCAGTGAACCTGGGATCACTTCTAGCAGCTGAGGTTCTAATCTGTGGCATATATGGGGGAACCCTTGATCCGGTGGCACAGTGGAGAAACCTGCTCCTCTTCATTTTACTCAGCTGCCTCTGTTGCCTTTTTAAAATGTTTAAACCAGAATTCAATGCTTTTGCTCAAAAAGGGACATTTTGCAGAAAATATTATACCTCCCCCCCGCCTCCATTTTTCAACCTGCTTTATTGAAAATAGCAATTTTTTTAAAGTGATCAGCATTGGCCTAACTCTGCTCCCAAAGAAATTTAAGGAAAAACTGTCATCGATTTCACTAAAAAAAACCAGCAAGCAAAATGTCTGGTAGCACTTTATAGACTAACAAAACATGTAGATGGTGTCATGAGCTTTCATGGGCACAGCCCACTTCCTCAGATGACCGGAATTATGACTAGGGGATAAGAAAACTCAAAATAAATAGGAGAAGGGAAGGTGGGAGCAGGAGGAGGGGAGGCAGAGAGAAAGATGCTCTGTCGCCCACCCCCCTACCTCTATACATAAAGTATCAGGAGAAAGGGTGCTAAACCTGAGTAGATAAAGATCAAAGTCAGTGGATAGATTGGTAAGGCAGGAAGGATACCATTCAGAAAGCTGTTAGCACCTTCAGTGATAAAAGGTCTACCACCCCATATCTTGATTAAGCCCATTAGTAATTGAATTGAATTTGCATATGTATTGTAATTCCAAGATTTCCCTGTGTATTTGGCTTGAGGGACTGACCTGTGACAAGACTGCTCCCTTCAAATCTAGAGACGTAGCCCTGTTAGTCTAGTCTAGCTGAAACAAAAAACAGGACTATGTAGCACTAATTATCTTACCCATTACAAAGATAGCTTCCCCAGTTATCACCTCTAATATCATTAGCTCACAGACATTTACATTCCTCCCCCCATCCCCTCTCTGTTCTGAAATTTGATTTGTCCTTTTTATATGTGTTCACTTTTTTTTTATTGTATCCTTTTGGTATATATGGTCATGCTTATTTTCTTCCACAATTTGATCTGAGGAAGTGGGTCTGGCCCACGAAAGCTCATCATCTAATAAACCATCTTGTTAGTCTTTAAAGTGCTACATAGTCCTGTTTTTTGTTTCACCTTCAGATCTGTGAGATTATGGTTAGGTAAACAGAAATGTTCTGCTACTGGCTTCTCAGCATTTTCTTTACATATATCCGATTTGTTTCCATTGATTCTTTCCCATAGAGAACATCTAGTTTGACCAATATGTATAGTAGAAGGGCACTGTTGGCATTTGATGGCGTAGATCAAATTACTAGATGAGCAGTCAAATGACCCTTTGATTTTGTGGCTTATGTTGTTTGCTCCAGGGATGAATTCGTCAGTGTAGATATGTGGGCAGAGTTGGCATCCTTTTTGGTCGCAGAGCTGGGTTCCTGGAGGCTTACGATGTGGTTATGTGGAATGGTTATCAGAAAGATAGTGTTTCAGGTTAAGGGGTTGTCTGTAAGCAAGAATAGGTGTTTCTCCCAAGGCCTCTGAGAGTGAGGGATCATTTTCCAAGATGGGTTGTAGATTGTGTATGATGCGTTGGAGGGGTCTGAGTTGTGGACTGTAGGTAACAACAAGAGGCGTTCTGTTATTTTCTCTTTTGGGTCTGTCTTGAAGTAGTTCATGTCTGGGTACTTTTTTGGCTCTGTCGATTTGTTTTTCACTTCCCCGGGTGGGTATCTCAGTTTTAGGAATGCTCTGTAAAGATCCTGTAAGTGATTGTCTCTGTCTGTGGGATCAGAGCAAATCTGGTTGTATCATAGGGCTTGGCTGTATACAATCGACTGAAAAATGTATCTGGGATGGGAACTGGAAGCATGAAGGTAAGTGTAGCGGTCTGTGGTTTTACGATATAGGGTGGTTGAAAGTTGTCCATTATTTAACTTTACTGTAGTGTCCAGGAAGTGGATTTCCCTTGTGGAAGCTCATGATACCATCTACATGTTTTATTAGTCTATAAAGTGCTGCCAGACCATTTGCTTGCTGTTTTTTTCTGTAACAGACTATTTCACTAAGACCAGCAAGGCCAAGACTTAATGCTTTTGCTACTCCCACCGTGTTGTCCTTAACACTATCAATTTCGTCGAGCTAATTGTTTATGCCTTGACAGATCATCTATGGGATGCTTGGATACATTTTAAAAGATGTGAATGGATTAATCCCCAAGTGTAATCAGCAAAACTTCTCTTTTGTAAAGGCAGAGTTCCCCTGTGGGTGTGTCTAGACTACAGGGTTTTGTCGACAAAAGTGGCCTTTTATTGACAAAACTATACCCATGTCTACACTACTGCTGCGTTCTGTCGACAGTAAGTCGACAGAATGCGGCAGTTTTGTCCACAGTGGTAAACCTCCTTTCACGAGGAAGAAGGCCTTTGTCGACAGAGATCTGTCCACAAACAAAAGGTGTGTGTGGATGCAGGGAGCCAGTTCTGTTGACAAAAAAGGCCTCCAGGAAGAAGCTCTGGTGGACAGTCTAGACGTTACATGTACAGCATCTCTGTGGTTCCTGGCCACAGCCTCTTGAAGGCACAGTCACCAAGACAGAGCTTGCTGTCCGGTAGCTAGCACCCATGCCAGCCATGACAGCCATGTCCCAGCCTCAACACCCCCCTGGCCCTTCTCAGGACAGAGACGAGGACCCACTCAGGGGCACCAAAAGGCAGGCACAAGCCTGGTCAGGGCCAGAAATCCAAAACCTCCTGGAGCTCTGGTCCCAGGAAGAAACCCTTCAGGCCCTGCAAACACACCAAAGGAATGCGGACATCTACGAGCACTTGGCCCAGGGGCTGACCACCAAAGGACATCACCCCCGCACCATGACACAAGTCAGGGCCAAGGTAAAGAAGCTGCGGCAGGCATATGCCAAGGGCAGGGACCAGAGCTCCCACTCTGGGGCAGCCCCCAAGATCTGCCCTTACTACCAGGAGTTGGAGCAGTTCCTGGGAGGTGGGGAAGCTCAAACTCCACTGCGTGTGATGGAGTCGTGGACCAACCCCTCCTGAGAGAGGAAGACCAGGTAGGAGAGGCGGGAGAGCTGCACCAGGAGGAGGAGGAGGAGGAAGATGAGGCAGCAGGGACCCAGTCCCCAGAGGCCTCCCAGGCGTCCGTGGACATTGGGGAGGGAACATCAGGTGAGTGCTTAGAGGGGTCACCATACACACGGGCAGGTTGGCAGCGTGGGGGGCCAGCTAGCCCCATTGCCACTGTGAGGCCCCTGTGAGGCTTTCAGGCCACTGCCCAACTCACACGCAGTGTCACGTGGAACACTCCCGAGTCTCCTGTCCAAAAGAGGGCCCCTGACAGCCATGGCATGCCCTCAGGGACAGCAGGGGTGCACGCAGACAGTGATTGTCTCCTCTTTTCCTCCACAGCCAGAACCTCTACTCAACAGGGGACCACCACACCCGCCCCACCACCATCCCGGACCCATGGCACCCGCAGGCACTGGCAGCTCTACACGGACCTGCTGAGGGAGCATGTAGTGGCCCTGCAGGACCTCAACAGGACCCTCCAGCAGAGGATAGAAGCAGAGGCCGAGTGGTGCACTAGGCAACTGGACGAGCTGGCCCAGAAGTGCACTGACATCTGTGCCACAATGCAGGAGGTCTTCGCCTTGCCTGCCCCTGTCATGGGCACTGCTCCTCCAGCCTGCCCGGCTCCTCCAGGCCCCTTTTCCCTCCGAGCCCCCTCCTGCTCCCGAGCCCTCACAGGCCCAAAAGCTGCCCCCCCCCCCCCGCCCAGGCCAGGACTGGCTCTCGCTCCATCGGATCCCAAGGCTGTGGCGATGCCAGGATGTAGGAAGGTGGCAGGACCCTGTGATCAGAGAAGCAGCAGCCCTCTTGAGCCCCCTCCCCTCTCCAGGTTTTCAGTCCCCCTCCTCACTCCAGGTTTTCAGTCCCCTACCACTCCAGTTAAAGGGCATTTCAGTTATGTTACCAAATCTTTCTTTCTGACTGACAGATTTACTTTGTGGATAAACAGGTGAACAGTTAAAAAAGAAAGTTTTGTTCAACAGTTCACACATTTTCTTTACTGCTAGTGTTTCTAATAGAGCAAATTTCTGTTTACAAAGAAAAGTGGGTCTTATATGTGTTCTGAATGGGAAGAGAATGAGGGTTGTGGAAGCAGGGGTGGGCCAGGCCAAACCCCCCAATGAGGGAGGCCCTGCTAGATGGGGAGGTGCGTGGATTGTGATGTGTGTCCCATCGAGGGCTCCTCCGCAGTTTGGAAAGCCAAGGGCTGCAAACCCCACAATGATGTTGTCCAGGTCCCTGAGACAGACGAGCCTCTTCAGCAGCTCCACATTGATGGCCCTCACCACCTGCAGCACGAGGCAAATAGACAGAAACCAGGGAGTTAGACAGGTTACCTAAGAGCTTGGGAGGAGAACCCTCCCCCCAACCCACCTCTTCCCTTGTCAGGATGTCCCTCTCCCCCCATCAGTGCAGGAGTGGCTGAGGAGTGGCCTCCAAGTGCCACTCCATCCCCCACTCCCTCTTGCCCTTGCCTGGCAGTCCCCCTTTCAGAACCCCCTCACTCAGCAGGGCCTGTCCCCCGACCATTACTTATCTCCAACAAAACGGCCCAATGGTAGACCTCCCCACACCAAACTGGTGTCCCACTGAGTGGTAGCTGTTGCAAGTGGGCAGCTTCCAGAGGGTGATTGCGACCTGCTTCTTCAGGGGGATGGCAGACCGCAGGTGGGTGTCCTGGTGTTCCAGAGCAGGGGCGAGCCAGGCACACAGCTCCAGGAATGTGGCCTTACGCATCCAGAAGTGGCGGAGCCAGTGATCGTTGTTCCAGAGCTGCATGATGAGCCAGTTCCACCAGTCCGAACTCATCTCGTGCCTCCAATCTGCCTGTCCCCAAAAAAGTTTTGGGGCAAGGACAGAGCTCCTGCATCCCGGAAGAGGGTCTCCTCAGTACGGTCTGGGTCCATATGGGGCAGGAGATTCATGACAGAGTCATGCAGATGCAGCAGAAGCTGCAGTATGGCAGCGTGGGGCCAACGCCTGCCATGGGGCAGCTCAGACTCCATGGCCAAAACTAGTAAAAAGCAGAAACAAACCCCCAGAAAATAAACTGCTGTGGTGTCCGAGGAAGCAGAGCAACCAGAGCAATCACTGCAGCAGCTTTGCTTTCCCTCTGGGAGGTAGGCAAGCCAGAAGCAGGAGCAGAGCCACAGCTGTCCAAGGGGATCCCTTTAAGCACACGTCTCTGCAAAGGGCAGGCAGCAGCACCTGGAAATAAAGGCTGACCCATGCCCTGCCAGATGCACTTTTTTTGTTGATAGAGCGTCTAGCAGTCTGGACGCTCTTTTCCAAAAAAGCAGATCAATTTTTCGATCCGCATAATGTAATCTAGATGCTCTTTTTCAACAGGGGCTTTGTCGATAGATACTGTCGACAAAGCCTCTGTCGAAAAAGGCATGCAATCTAGACATAGCCTGTGAGAGCTATTCTACCACCAACAATCTGCAGTCCATCCACATGTAAGGCTAATTTTTTTCCACTGGAGCTGCATTAAATGACTCTCTCAGCACTTCTCCATAGTCCCGAGTCTCCTTAAACATTCAGCAAGCATACACGGGCCATCTTTCTCTTTAATATCTCATTTCTCAATCCTTTAGTCACCTGAGGGTTGCTTTATTAAAGCCGACTCAGTAATGGATGAATCATTCTCGTGTATGTAATTTTCAGTTCATTATATCATTCAGCGGTCTAGATGAAAAGAAGGTGCAAAGATTGATATCTAGTGCTTAATGATGAGGAGTCACCAGAGAACACAAATGAGAGGAATTGTAAAATTACAGAAATAGCCTGTCTCAATTAGTTGTTGGAGAGCAAAGAAAACATTTCCGTGCGGCTCTCTTTGGGAGTCTATTGTTCTACTAGAGAGAAAAGGTGTATGGCTTTGATGTTAGTGTCTCTTCAATCCATATGCTGTTTGTAAACAAATGCGCAAAATTTAACTCTAAAATATGCTAAGTTTAGAAGGAAACCCATAAATAAGAGGGCTCGCATTCAAGGCATCAGATACCCAACAATTTAACGTTGCTGGTTCCCAAACGGAAGCCCTGAATAGATGCGGTTCATCTGTCCTTTTGTTTCCCTTGAGTTATTATTGGTTCTAAAAAGCTGCATGTCCTATTTCTAATATGCGAGATTTGAGCTTCTCAGACTGTTTCAGCAGCATGAGTCATTACTGGGCAGCAAGACAGTGGTAGCTAGCTGTTTGCTCTAGGGGTATGCCTACACTGCAACCTTATTTCAAATAGAGCATCCACACTACAGGCAAGCCTCAAAGTCCGAGGCAAGCTCCCCTAATGTGGATTCGCGATCTTGATTTAGAGACCCAGGAGGCACTGGGAATCTAGTCTTGAGATCCTTATTTTTGACTCTCAACAAAAATAAATATAATGAACAATTAAGCACTAAATGGTCATAACAAGGCCATCACAAGGGCATAGATAGACAACCTACTATGCAGTGTCTGGAAATACCTTACTACATGTAATATGATACACAAGCTACTAGAGATCGTGAATGGTCTGACCATGTTCTTTCCTTCTCTTGGGCTCAGAGCTGCAGCTAAGGGACAATTCATTGTGTGAGGGGGTAGAGGGGTTGGTCGTGATGGTGTACATAATAGATCAGGTGCACCCGAAATATGACTTTTCAAATAGGAGTAGGAGTTTACATCTTTTCACATATTCAGTGGAAACGCCAACAAACCCTCCAAAGCCTAATGGAAAACCATCACTCTAAATGGAATGGCAAACATTCTCATACGCACCTCATTGTTGCCATATGGTTTTATTGAATTTTAATCATTAAAGATTGACCTCAAGGACATACCACTGACAACCTAGCTGGCTTGCTCAACAACCTTGGAATGTCTCTCGCTTTTTAACAATATATTGGAAGGAATCAGTTTGTGAGGCAGTGTAGCAGAACAGTGGCAACAGTCCATTTAGCAATGTGCATACAACAGTTCTCATTTCAAGGCACTTTACTGTTGCTCAGTTCTGTACGTGCCAATGAAACTCAGAAGACCTAAAATAAGTTAAGTTTTTTTAGTTTTTTAATTTTGGTACCCAGTGTTGTGTACTACAAGGCCTTATCTCAAGGGTCACAAGAAAGAAAGAAAGAAAGAAAGAAAGAAAGAAAGAAAGAAAGAAAGAAAGAAAGAAAGAAAAGCCTTATACTATTGAACTAAGTATATTTGAAATATATCATGCTTGCAACTGTTTGACTTCAAAGTGCTGGGGAAAATTATAATAAATCTGCTATCCAATATGCAATAGGTATCCGGTTTAAAACAATTAAAAGGAAGCATTTCTTCACGTAGTGCACAGTCCACTTGTGAAACTCCTTGCCAAAGATTGTTGTAAAGACCAGGACTTTGATAGAGTTGAAAAAGAACTACATAAATTCATGGAGGTTAGGTCCATCAATACTTATTAGCCAGGATGGGTAGAAATAGTGTCCCTAGCCTCTGTTTGTCAGAGTCTGGAAATGGGGAACAGGAGAGGGATCACTTATGATTACCTGTTTTTGTTCACTCCTTCTGGGGCATCTGGCATTGGTTAATTAGCCTGAATCAAGTGTAAGAAGGTGGCGTCATATTACTTATTAACAAAGCTCAGTCTTCAGCCTTCGAACATGTTTCTTGGCGTGAAATCGTAGTCCCAACGTAGTGTATTCTGCAGTGTTTTTGACTCGAGTCCCACGATTTGAACTCGAGTCCGACTTAAGTCACCTAGGTGACTCAATTTGAGACTCGACTCAGGTTCATTGTTTGTGTCTTGAGACTCGACTTGAGACTTGCTAATTTTGTTAAATCGACTTGATGAAAAAATTGTCTGAAAATGTCAATATTGATGGCTTGTACAAAAGTGACTTGATATTTTTAAAATTAAGACTTGAGACTCGACTTGGGACTTGACTCAAAAGTGACTTTAGGGACTCGAGACTCGACTTGAGACTTGAAATGTAGTGACTGGAGACTCGACTTGGACTTGACAATGTCGACTTGAAGACAACACTGGTATTCTGAACTGTTGAGCGAAGGCCCATACACTCCACTACCTGCTGAACCAGTAGAGAGAACCTGAGCCAGAAGTGTTCCCCAGATCTTTTATTCTACTGCAAAGCTGCCCTAATGCTGTGTTCCAAGACAGTTCCCACTCAGTAATGAATAGAAGTATATTATGTGGCACAAATATGGGAGCCAAAGGGAGTTTGAGCTCATCCATGAGGCAGAGAGGAAAAGAAATAGCAACCCCGGAAGCTAACTCCCGCCCACACACTTTTCTCTCCCTGCCAAATGCAAATGTTTCTCCTCCTTTATTTCTTTTAAAGTTTGTACCATATGAACGTTTCAATGACACTCTGAAAGGTGGCTGCTGAAAAAGAGAGTTCGTGCTCCTCCCCTGCATGACTCAGATGTTTGATGTCTATAACTGCACTTCTTCTTCTTTAGCTTTGGAGTGCTAAAACAGATTCTATGCAAAAATCAGCAACAATGCCAGCTCCCTTCTGATTGCCCCATCAGCACTCAACTCTGATGCCAGTGAATCTGTGTACAATGATGCAGGCCAAAGTTCTGCCCGTCTTCTATAAGATGCCAAGGGTGGTAAACCCTGCAGGGAGTGTAGCAAATTGCTAAATGCAGTCCAGTGCCTGCATCAGTAAATCCACTTAAGAAATAGTCAGCACTATGCAGTCACCTGAACAGGGTTGGATTATAAGCTTCAGAGGGGTAGTCGAGTTAGTCTGTAACAAGAAAAACTTAAAAATCAACAAAGTGTCTAATAGCATCTTAAAGATTTACAAAGCATGTAGATGGTACCATGAGCTTTCGTGGGCACAACCCACTTCTTCAGACGACTGGAGTATAATGACATTCTTGAGGCCCTAAGGCGTATCAAGTGTAAGGGGCCCCATAAAAGCAAAAGTATTATTTTAATAATAAGGACATTGAATAAATAAACATGCAAGCTTTATATTTGTATTTATACAAAAGGGAAGTTGTCAAAACAGAATAGAGGGTACAATTTTAGAGGCTACAAGATGGCAGTAGAGGATACAAGTGGCAACAGAGAATGTAGGATCCAGATAACTCAAAAGCCTAAAGCCCAACTATTACACTGATAAGAATTACAATTTTCTGATGATTTGCTTATTGTATGTGGGTTGGGTTTTTCCAGTACATTGAATTGTTTTGTTTTTATAGAAGGTCATCAAATATTGGTACTAAAATTAGTAGCAGAAAGTTTGTATTGAAACTAGTAAAAACAAATTTTACATTATAAAGATTGTGATTTATATAACTATACAAAAAATAGGATGCCAAAAACACGAGTTCTTCTAAATTACTGGGATATTTCTGTGAAAGTGATATTTTGTGTATGTTCTCATAGAAAAACAAGAGAGACTATATAATTTTATTTGCATCATAAGAAAAATTATCCTTTTTATATCAATAAATGAACAAATAATTGAATACTTTTTTAGGGAAATACAAAGTGCATCCAGACAATATATATATATATTTACAAATGTTTATTCTGATTTAATTTTCATTATGAAGGAATGAATTGATGGCATTTTTATTTTGCCATACTATAAAATCTGGTGAAGATTCCCAAAACTGATGGAGGGAAGCCAGTATAAATTTATCTTCCTCAAGAGTCAGTCAACCCAAGCCCATAAAATGATCACTTTCAAATTCAATCATGCGAAGCCTGGCTAGCATATTAAGCAGGAAGTAATGTATGCACTTAAATACACAGTGGTACATATTCACAACCAAAAGAACAGAGAACACTTGAAAATGAAGAAAAACAGGAATTAAGGCACTATGGGTGTTTCTAGACTACATGGCTCTGCCAAGGGGGCTTACAGGATCTGACGACAAGGAGTTCGGGGGTCGGCTGATCCCTGTCTAGACTACCGCACTGTGCCGACAAACAGCTGATCAGCACAGCATGGCGATTATTTAAATTGCCGCTTCATTTGCTAAATCTAGTAAACTCATCTACATGGCTCCATTGACGGAGCCATGTAGTCTAGACACACCCTAAATGACTGAGCGTGCTGTGCCATAAACAAAAGATGGCTGCCTTCTGTCTATTACCAGCCAAAGGGTGACAGTTCAGAATACCAGTGTTGTCTTCAAGTCGACATTGTCAAGTCCAAGTCGAGTCTCCAGTCACTACATTTCAAGTCTCAAGTCGAGTCTCGAGTCCCTAAAGTCACTTTTGAGTCAAGTCCCAAGTCGAGTCTCAAGTCTTAATTTTAAAAATATCAAGTCACTTTTGTACAAGCCATCAATATTGACATTTTCAGACAATTTTTTCATCAAGTCGATTTAACAAAATTAGCAAGTCTGAAGTCGAGTCTCAAGACACAAACAATGAACCTGAGTCGAGTCTCAAATTGAGTCACCTAGGTGACTTAAGTCGGACTCGAGTTCAAATCGTGGGACTCGAGTCAAAAACACTGCAGAATACACTATGTTGGGACTACGATTTCACGCCAAGAAACATGTTCGAAGGCTGAAGACTGAGCTTTGTTAATAAGTAATATGATGCCACCTTCTTACACTTGATTCAGGCTAATTAACAGCTGTGGAAAATGGTTTGTTATCACGCAGGCCAAAGCAGTGAGCTATCTCCATTTGTGCCTTGCAGCTGGTATCCCACAAATCACTTCAGGTAAAAAGCCTAATTGGGAAAGACACATCTACCCCAAGCCAGCTTGACAGCAGCAATTGCAAACCAAAATAATTAGAAGTCATTATCTAAATCCTAACTGCACGCATTGAAGAGCAGAAAGAATTAAAAGGAACTCTGCATATGAAAATACCTTCCAAAGCATTTTCTCTTCTCTCCTTACCCCACTTCATTGAATTACCAAAGGTTGAGGAAGCAGAAATGGCACTAAACTTTTGTAATCAACCTGCTGAGAAGAGGGCAATTAAAAAAGGGCTGAGATTCTTCTGTCGTTTTCCCATATAGGTCTGACATGGAGCCAGGAGAGATAGTGGCTGTAGTTGGATAAAAATACAGGGAGGATGCGAGAGCTCCAGTCCTGTACATTTTCTGTCCTGCCAAAGGCAGTGTGCGGTTACAAAGCATGGGCCATTTGAAGCGCTGTGCTGAGTGGTGCTGTCATAGGGAACCAGTGGAGGAAATCAAGAGGGTTTTCTGTTTCCCAGAATGCTCTGCAAATTGTACCGTGTCGACGTTATTGGTTTTGGAACAGTATGGCTTGTTGACAAACAGGTAAATAGGCAAGTAACTAAATATTCGCATTTCTGTTCTAGCCAAAACATTCTTCTAGACCGGGGTGGGCAATAATTATTGATTGGGGGGGGGGGGGGAGACACTCCATGAATTTGGTAAGTGGTCAAGTGCTGCAGATTTCCATTAATTAATAGAGGAGGTGCAGAGTCAGAGATGGAGGTTGGGTTCAGAAGGGAGCGTGGGGTAAGGAACTGGGGTGCAATAGGAGGTGGAGGATCTGGGAGGGAGTTTGGCTGAAGGAGGGGGCTGTGATGTGTAGGATCTGTGAGGGGGTATGGGTACAGGAGAGGATTCTGACTTAGAGGAGGGGTGTATAGGAGGGAGTGCAGGATCTGGGAGGGGATTGTGACCTCGGGCAGGAGTGCAGGAGGGGGTGCAGAGATTTGGTAGGGAATTAGGATCTGGGATGGGGTCTCGGTGCAGGAGCAGGGGTGCAGAGGGGTGGGGCCTGAAGCAGAAGGCTCAGGGCAACTGCAGGCACTCCAAGTCATCAGAGCTGGCCAAAGTGCACCGCACCCTCTGGCCCTCATAGTAGCCCACAGTGTGCCGCACAGTGCTCCAGGAAGCGATTTAAAGGGCCCCGGGGTCCAGGGCAACTGCCCTCTTGCCCCCTCCCCATTGGTGGGCCTGGTAGCAGGCTCATCTACCGGTATTGGTGCCCCAGCCATAATTAGAGGGAAATAAAGCAGCACACACATCCCGCCCTGGCTTTTGTGCATTATGTATCCTACAGGGCTGCGTCTAGATTGGCATGATTTTCCGGAAATGCTTTTAATGGAAAACTTTTCCGTTAAAAGCATTTTTCCGAACAGAGCGTCTAGATTGGCACGGACGCTTTTCCGCAAAAGCACTTTTTGCAGAAAAGCGTCCGTGCCAATCTAGACGCGCTTTTCCGCAAAAAAGCCCCGATTGCCATTTTCGCGATCGGGGCTTTTTTGCGGAAAAGAACTCTGAGCTGTCTACACTGGCCCTTTTGCGCAAAAGCTTTGTGCAAAAGGGACTTTTGCCTGAACGGGAGCAGAATAGTATTTCCGCAAGAAGCACTGATTTCTTACAGTAGGAAGTCAGTGCTTTTGCAGAAATTCAAGCGGCCACTGTAGACAGCTGGCAAGTTTTTTCCAGAAAAGCGGCTGATTTTCTGGAAAAACTGGCCAGTCTAGACACAGCCCAGGATTTTATGTGAACCTAGTATATGCTAGTACAGATAGCTGTAGCTGTGCTGTTCCAGCCCTCCTGAGGTGCTGTTTACTCCCTATTGACTGAGAACAGTCTTTGCTCTCCCCTGAGCAAAGCGACTACCGTTTCGCCTAGCCCAGCACAGGCTAGACAGTATGGCCAATGCTTGCAATTTGAACGCGCGCCTCGAGAGATTTGTTCCTTTCCACAAAGTCCCTGCTTCTGGAGTCTTGTGATTGAGGCTCCTAGTGAAGCACCTTTTAGTTATGGAGGAAAATTTGGAAAGGTGAACCCCAAAGGATGAAAACCCAGCAGGAAGATAAAAAGAACACCACATGTATTTTTTTAAACATCTTACGAGTTCTAACCCAATATCACTACGTTTGGGGGCCTGGAGCATGCAATATGAATGCCTCAGGCTGGCACTGCTTGCCAGTGATGTGTTCTTTGTGTCCAGTAACCACTGGAAGCCCCAGTCAGGATCAGGGCCCCATTGTGCTACTCACCTGTATCTCCACACCTGGGTCCTTATAGAATGCTGTAAACAGGTATGATGGTCAGCTCCAGGCTGACTCGAGGTCTCTTCTCTGCCAGGCAGGCAAAGACAAATAATGAAAACAAAACATTATAAAGACTGGAAGGCGACCATTAAAGCTGGACTCTTTCATGAAATAGGAGGAAGCTAAGCCATTAACACTACGTACTCCCCTTGAAATTGGCCGAAATAGGACTTCAGTGATGCCATGGTCCTTGTGTCAGCTCTTTGTGCAGTGGTGAATTTCATCCTTGGTGCCAAGCCATTGAGGAGACTGGCATTTAAATTATGTGGTAATCTGGTGGACTGCTAAGGGACACATGAAAGTGGAATAATATCCCTGATTACAAAGACAGCTGGTCATGTAATGCCCATTGATTCCATGAGGAGTTATATACCTAAATATCATTGAACATCTGGGCCTATGTGTGTGATCTGGGCTAAGAGTATTGAGAGGAACAAGGTTATTCCATGGTTAATGCCTAATGTCTTCATCTAGAAGCAGAAATGGTTACAAAGGCTCAGACCTAGTGGTAAATGAACTTCCTTAGGCCAGAAACAAGACTCCTAGGGTATGTCTAGACTACATGCCTCTGTCGGCAGAGGCATGTAAAATAGGCTACCTGACATAGTCAATGAAGCCGGGATTTAAATATCCCCCGGCTTCCTTAAAATAAAAATGGCTGCCATGCTGTGCTGGCTCAGCTGATCGTTGGCACAGCGTGCGAGTCAAGACGCAGATCGGGCAACAGGGGAAGCCTTTGTCGACTGCTCCCTTATGCCTCGTGAAACTATTCACTTAGCAGAAGTTGGCTAACTTAAATTGATGGCCCACTGTAGATGAAAATGAACATAGTATCCCTGAAGTCAACAAATAGTTTTCTATTAAGGGTATGTCTCCATTGCAGCTGGGAGGTGGGATTCCCAGCACAGGTAGACAGGCTTGTGTTATTTCTGCTCTCACTAACAGGCTAAAAATCATAGAATCATAGAATACTAGGACTGGAAGGGACCTCGAGAGGTCATCGAGTTCAGTCCCCTGCCCTCATGGCAGGACCCAGCACTTTCTAGACAATCCCTGATAGACATTTATCTAACCTACTCATAAATATTTCCAGAGATGGAGATTCCACAACCTCCCTGGGCAGTTTATTCCAGTGTTTGACTACCCTGACAGTGCGGAACTTTTTCCTAATATCCAACCTAAACCTCCCTTGCTGCAGTTTAAGCCCATTGCTTCTTGTTCTATCCTCAGAGGCCAAGATGAACAAGTTTTCTCCCTCCTCCTTTTAGATATCTGAAAACTGCTATCATGTCCCCCCTCGATCTTCTCTTTTCTAAGCTAAACAAACCCTGTTCTTTCAGCCTTCCTTCATAGGTCATGTTCTCCAGACCTTTAATCATTCTTGTTGCTCTTCTCTGGACCCTCTCTAATTTCTCCAATAGAGAAATAGCTGAGTGGCTGCTGCGGCATGGGCAGAGCATCGGGATAGCCACCTAAGCTTTGACTGGCTTGGCTCAAAGAAAATCAAGCTTAAAGTTCTTAATTTAAAAAAAGAAACATAAAGGGCAAGGGTCCTGTACCCTTATATCTCTTGAAGTACTATGGGCTGATTTTCATTACATTAAGGCCTGTTTGTACCACTAAAGGGTCTTCAAAATAACTTTAAATTACCCTCATGTGAAATGAAAAGGGACTGTACTGTAAATAAGAATAAGCCTTATGTAGGTTTTAAATCTGTGTATTCATCCATCCATATTCCCCAGTAATTTATATACTATGCTGAGACAAATGTAATAATTGGATCATCAAGGAGGCCTCTTCCAAGAATAATTACACTTTCTGCAATCTAAGTCGTTTGGAAATATATCCGATGAGACAACATGACTATCTTAGAATGTGCATAGATTTCCAACTTCACCTTAGCTCCAAAGAGTTAATGATAATTATACAGCCAGCAAAGAATAAGTGAAAGGAGGGATTCGCGTTAGTTCTTTTCTGTAATTACCTGATCCAGGAGGCTTTGGGCAACACAATTATTTCAGAATGCTCATTTTCACCAATTTAGTTATGCAAATTAAATCAAAAGAAAAATGTGTACATAATATTACAGGACTGAATTTCAAACCATAAACAGCAGTGTATGGAGTGATAGCTTGTGATAATAACCAACAAAGCTGTTTGATTACAGGAGTAGAAAAAAGGCAATCTAAACCTTTTTATCATTGTAATTATTAACAAAAAATGCAAAATTGGTGTTTTGTTCTCAAATGAGCCTTCTCATGTTACCCCAAAAAATTCCCACTGGAGACCACCCAGGGTTACACTAACATGGGTTTATTGCTTGAGGAATTAACACTTCACTATGAGCACTACAAGGTTAAAGCAAAGAAGGTAGAGCTGTTTCTAAAGATATAATCTAAAGAAGCTACAAAGCTGACACCAAAGGTTTAAACTAAAGAGGCAACCAACTATCTCTCTCACATGCACACAAACAAATAAGCACACACACACACACACGCACGCACCTCCATTCCTTCACTCTTTCACACACATTCATTCCTGCCCTCATGCACTCAAACACTTACACAGGCATATGGATTGCAGAAGGAGCCAAGGCATGTAGATTCTGGAAGGTCTGTCTGCTGATCATTACTGGGAAGCTGGTCAGGAAAGACACTGGCTCTAGCGAGGAGTTTCTCAGGAGCAGGGGAAGAAAAAAAGAGAATCTCACATGTGCTCCCTCTCCTTATATTGTGTCTACATGGGCCCTGAGACTCATCCACCTTGTCACCAGGGAGCTTGCCCAGACTTCCCTTTATCCAGCAAAGCAGCAGTCTTTGATGACTCATCACCATGTGCTCCAGCCCTAGCATTACAGTTACAAACACACACTCACACTTTCTCTCTCTCTCCATCACTCAGGGGAGAATGCAGTTTAGAGCAAGTTACAAACAAAGTGGCTGAGAGTTACAAAGTTTACAAAGTTGCAGCTTACAGTACGTTTCTGAACTTATAAAGCAAAGTTGCTGAGCGTTACAAAAGTTGCAAGGTTTCACAAAGGATTACAGTAAATTGCAAAGTTTGACAAAGATTACAATGAGTTGCATTTTAAAACCTTAGACCTTACAGCTAGTGTATTTTCAGAAAATTCATGTGTAAAATCAAATAATCTCAGGCGAAGGCTTTTTTTATGCAATGTCTCATAGCAAGAATGGGAGCAGGAGAAATGCATATAAAAGTTGTAAGCACATAACCAATAGTCAGCTGGTTCCAGTTGGTAACATAATAATAGCTAGTTTTCAGATGGAGCTTTTTAATCAGCAGATCTCGAAACACTTTACAAAGAGGCTCAGTATTGTTTTACATTTGGGAAAAATGGAGTATGGAGAGATGCAGCGATTTGCCCAAGGGCAACCATTATACAAATGGTAGGGTAAGGACAAGAAACCAGGCCTCCTGAGTCCCAGGTAAATGTTCTATCCATTAGGCAATACTGCTTCCTCTTGAATTCTATCCACCAATAGGCATGAGCTGACAATTTTGGCTTATTAAGTTATAGGTGACTGCAGACTTGTTTTACATTGAAAAGTTTTGCCACTTTAACTAGACGAGTGTAATTACAGTGACCCCTCCACCAGCATGGACACAGTCATACCAGTATAAATGTGTGTAGACCAGTACAGCTTATTTCAGTCTGGAAACCCCAAAATGCTCTATCAATATAAGGCATCTTTAGGCTATGACACAATTTACACTACAGCTTTTATGGGCATAACTATTTGAGGAAAAAAAATCAGAACCCTGACATAATTATGTGGGTAAATTGGTAAATGTGGACCCAGCTTATAGTGAAATCTAGAAGGGACGGAACATTTGAAAATGCTGATTTGATCATTTCTAAACATTTCACAGGACTGCATCAGTTTAGTCCAGTTTTGTGGGGATTTATCAAAATGTTTCATTTATATAAGGTCAAAGCATTGTTCTCCAATGTTATCATTTGAACTTATGTTATTTGTGTGCACATATGTAATATGTGTGATTGTGTATTCATATATATATGTTATATTGATATATAATATGAAAGTCAAAATGATTATGTTATTGTATTATTTTATTTATTTGACACAAAATATTTTAATAAGGTTGAAACTAAGTAATTCCAGAAACTAAGTAATTCATTAACAATTCAAATTAATTATTGTCCCAGTGTGGGATGAACTCCAGTTGTAGGGATGAATCGCATCTTCTATAACCCTGTTGGTGAGCAACTAATAGCTGGCTTTGAATAGCTGTATTATGGCTATCTTCCTCCAGTTTGTGATTAGTTCAATTACATCTTAGGAAAAGGTCCCGTGATGGTTCTGCATGTTCTACATTAAAGCAATGAGGAGGATTAAAGGGCTTTACAGATCTTACTCTGGAGAATTTTTGCAGCAATTTGTTGTAAATCACTGCACTAAAAGCTGAGTATACAGCTGCGCCTCAGCCGAGACTTGGGTATTTTTGAACTGCAGGGTCCCTGATGCCTTTATGGGTATTAAAAAAAATCCCTCCTCTCACTTAGATAATATCTCCCCAAAGCAGGCAATTTACAGGAGCACAGAATGAAAACAATGGCTTCCTAATAATGTGAGCTAAGCTACAAGCTTCCAAACATTAAAAATGGATTTTGTTTTTATCCCCTTGCCAGGGACAGCTTTTTAAGCTCTTCTGCATGGGTAAATCTATTTTTCAACTGCAGAATTGTGCTCACAGACAAAAATCCTGGCACCACATCATCACAAGGTTAATTAATATGCTCACCTAGAAGTACCATCGCTGACTGCAATCTGCAGTGCGCAGCAGAGGGAAGTCTTTGTCATTATCCAACTTGCATACAGTGACCACAGTATGAGCACGTTTACATTTGCATGAGTAGTGTGTAATCATTTCCAGCAACGATCATACTAAAGGCCCAACTCCAACAAAGCACAAAACAAGGAAATTTTAGGAATGATTTAAAATGGTACTTTTGTTTGGCATTTCCCCCTCTTTTGCTCAGTTCAACATCCATTAGATACTAACCAATTAGCCTGTCATAAGATGGGATTTTCAGGTCTCTCCTCCATGTCAGTCTTCTCTCCTGAGCCTCTGGTCTCTTGCTCCGTCTCTCTCTCTCTCCTCCTCCTACTGCCTCCCCGCCCCCTCAGCTCTCCTCTGCCTCCTGCCTCTCTCTGTCTCTCTCTTTCTCTTCTCCTCCCCTCCTGCCTCTCACTCGGGGGACCGTGGAGCCCAAATGGCCTTTTGGGCACCGCGCTCCTCTTGCTGCATGGGGAGAGTGGAGCCCAAACGGTCGCTTGTGCCACTTGCTCCCACGCGGCAGCCTGGCTGAGCGGCACAGAAGTCAGCCAAGCGCCATGGTGGGAGGTGAAGGAGTGGTGGCGGGGTGGTAACATACATGGCCAGGGGGCAGGGCCTGGAGCCGCTGTCATGCCACACATCACCGCCCCACCCTCCTTCCCCTCCCGCCATGGTGCTCGTCTGACTTCTGCGCTGCTCAACCGGGCTGCCACGGGGGAGCAAGCGGCCATTTGGGCCCCGCACTCCCCATGCAACACTGGCCACCCAGAGGGAACAGCCAGCATTTCAGGCAACAGCGCCGCCCAGAGGGAACAGCCAGCATTTCAGCGTTACAGACTCTCAGACACTGGGCTACTATATATATGATTTTACAACAAAATGTTAAATTAAAGGGGAAACCACACAAAAGAGCCTGAAGCGCAGTTCTGTGGGAAGCCCATGGCATCTCAGCCAAGACTGAGAATAGTCCTGATGAAAGGGTTATATATACAGTTAATTGATTAGGTATTGAACATTTCTTTAGCTATTGGAGCGATCCTTGTTTATTGAGCACATGCTGAATTTAAACATGGACGTAACCATGTGGGGTGTACAACTGTATCACCCCAAGAGATGCTGTGCTTGAGAGAAATGCCCCCATACACTCTGAGGCCTTCATCTTCAAAAGTATTTGATGCTGCTTCACTCAGTGTTGCGACTGAGGATTCCAGTAGTGGAATCCTCAACTCTGAGATGGGTGCTCAGGTTTCCCATGGGATACATGGGGAGGGCTAGGTACCTAAGAAAGGGATCTTCAGAAGCCAGCAAGCTGACCTCGGCAGAAGAGAAGTGCTGAAAAGTAGGGATGTAGGCATCTAAGCAACTGACCTGTCTGCCAGGTGTTCCTCATAAACCTTCTCTCCCCTGAAAATTCTCAGTCACAAACCCTCTCCCGGAGTTACCACTACAGACCCTCTCCTGGAGTTAGCCCTGTGCCCTCAGCCAAGGCTCCACCATTTTCCCAACCTTTCCCTGACTCCTGGAAGGTGGGAATGGTCACATTGTCTGCCTACTCCTGCCTATTTAGTTTAATGTGTCCTGTGTAAAGGGTTCTTACTCCCTGGTCCCATCCCAGCTCTACATGTGTGACCTTTATTTAATTAGTCCGATGCTGCCACTGCAATGCCTGTGCACCATAGAACAGAGCAGAAGTGCATGACAGAAAGCAGGAGGGGGCTACGCCGTGGAAGCCGACGCTTTCTGTCAGAGAATACATGGGGCTCTGGAGGAGGCTCTGAATGTTTCGCCTCTGACAATGTGCAGTTCCGTTTTAAAAACACAGAACTACTGCACGAGGAGTTTCTCAATAGATCTGCCAGCAGCCTGTCAGAGGGGGTTTACTTCAGATAGGCTGCCAAGAGAAGATGTGATGGGCTAATGAAGTGGTGGAATCGAGTATCCAGTTTGAAGTGCACTGATCAGTGGTGTAGTTCAGAAGGGTGATTTATCCCTAGATACAGAAGCTGGAGGCAAAGGTAAATTTTATGAGATGGTCTTTATGATTTGTTAACGTGCTTCATTAGCTTCTATTGTATCTACCTGAAAATGCCTCCGCAGCTGTTTTTAAATAAAAGGGTTTTTTTTTATCCATCTGGTCTGTCCCATGCATTTGTTCATCTAGGCTACGTCTACACTGGCATGATTTTCCAAAAATGCTTTTAACGGAAAAGTTTTCCATTAAAAGCATTTTTGGAAAAACACGTTTAGATTGGCAGGATGCTTTTCTGCAAAAGCACTTTTTGTGGAAAAGCGTCCGTGGCCAATCTAGACGCGGTTTTCCGCAAAAAAGCCCCAATCGCCATTTTCGCGATCGGGGCTTTTTTGCGGAAAACAGTACTGTGCTGTCTACACTGGCCCTTTTGCGCAAAAGTCTTTTGGAAAAAGACTTTTACCCGAACGGGAGCAGCATAGTATTTCCGGAAAAGCACTGACGATCTTACATGAGATCGTCGGTGCTTTTCCGGAAATTCAAGCGGCCAGTGTAGACAGCTGGCAAGTTTTTCCGCAAAAGCAGATGATTGTGTGGAAAAACTTGCCAGTATAGACACAGCCCTAGAGTAATGCCTAGATCTTAGGTATCCCTCATAAATCATGGATGCAAGATGAGGGAGACTATGGAATAGACAGGGATTAGTTTTCCTCCAGGTGAGAGAAATTCCTCTTCACCTCCCTAAGGAAAAATTTAGGGTAAATATTAGCAGAAACTTTGGCTACTTAAACAATGGGACTAGTGTTAGGGTGTCAAATGCATAGATTGGTGGCAGCCACTAGGTTGCTTAACAAATTTGTGTCCCACACGATGTTCAGGTTCTTCAAAATCAAAAGCATTTTAATGAGGGCTGACGGACAAGGGGGTTGTCAGTGAACTTTTAATAGATAGCACCCGTATCGTGGAAAACCTTGATATTCAATAGAACAACTGAACGCCCCAAACCAAATCTTGATTTAAAAATGGTTGATTTCATGGGAGATGTGGCCCAGGTGCCCAAGGCTTCTATTCTGGGAGCCAGGCTAGCTGGACAACCTATCCCATAATGCCCTATGGAGAAGGACTCCTGTGATGCCCCCTCATTACCAGAGGATAAGGGATGCATCATAGGACAGGAGATGTAGAAAGAATGAGTTCCAAAAACACTCACATTGAAGTTCCGAATGAGACATGACAAGGGTATTTCTGCTCTTTTCTTCTGGAGTTTGACCAACATATATTCTGATTTTGGGATTTTTTCCCCAAAAGCTGGAACTTTCCACAAGGAAGAGGAGAGACACCTAAAAATAAAATTCTCTGCTTCTCAGTAGAATGAATTTGACTCCTTTCATTATTAGTTTTCTGAGGCTAATCTACTTCTTCATAACTTGACTTGTCAATCTGTGCTACCAGAGTAGAGTGAAGAAACTGAACATAAGAATGGTTATACTGGGTCAGACCAAAAGTCCATCTAGCCCAGTATCCTGTCTGCCGACAGTGGCCAATACCAGATGCCCCAGAGGGAGGGATCACAACAGAAAATCATCACATGATCCTTTCCTGTCATCCATTTCCAGACAAACAGAGGCTAGGGACACCATTCCTACCCAACCTAGTTAATAGTCATTGTTGGACCTAACCTCTATGAATGTATTTAGCTCTTTTTTTTAACTCTGTTAAAGTCCTAGTCTTCACAACATCCTCTGGAAAGGAGTTCCACAGATTGACTGTGCAGTGAGTGAAGAAAAACTTCCCTTTATTTGTTTTAAACCTGCTGCCTATTAATTTTATTTAGTGAACCCCTTGTTCTTATATTGTGGGAATAAGTAAATAATTTTTCATTATTCACTTTTTCCACACCAGTCATGATTTTACAGACCTCTATCCTATCCCCCCTTAGTCTCCTCTTTTCTAAGCTGAAAAGTCCACGTCTTTTTAATCTCTCTTCATATAGGACCCATTCCGAATCCTAATCATTTTGTTGCCCTTTTCTGAACCTTTTCCAATGCCAATATATCTTTTTTGAGATGAAGCAATCACATTTGTATGCAGTTTTCAAGATGTGGGTGTACCATGGTTTTATATAGAGGCAATAAGATATAAAAACATGGTACACCCACATCTTGAATAATGCATACAGATGCTAAACCTTCAGTGTTGATTTTCCTAAACTTTGCTTCTCTCCCAGATCAAATAAGTTAAGCATGGTATAGATAAGAATAACTGTAATGGAGAGGCAACTGTAATAGAGAGGCCAGAGCAGTGGGAAGCTCAAAGGGAATGAGGCCAGTGGTGCTGCTCAACAAGAGCTATCCTTTTGACCTTCCTCCAACCCTTCACTCAAAATGTTAGGTGATCTCTTGAAAAGAGGGACCTGCCCTAACTTGTGCTCACCTCATTTTTCACACCTGATGGAGTCTCATACTCTGGCTATGTTCTGTACCGCCATCTGGCAGCTGCAGTCCGTATGTCTGATCCTCATGTCCCTCATCTATGGCCTTCCTGCTGTCATTCAAGACAAAATTCAGAAAGCATGACACAGCATGGAAGTGCGTCCAATTTGCTTCCCCTCTGGGGCTTCCTTCCAGGACTTGTCACAGGAAGTTCTAAACTAGAGTCCAGAGAAGGTGAACAATGTTAAGAAGTCTCTGGAGGAGCTACTAGAGTACGAAATGCAGAATACTACCCCTGATATGACTTAGGGGAATCTCTTCATCCTTTATACCTTCCAAAAGACCAGCAGAGGATGAGGGACATAATAGTATTGCAAACATCTGAGCCTAATCATGATACCAGAGGTCCTCAAAAACTAGTTTCTCCAAAGCTTTTCTCTTTTCCCCTTGTAACTTTCCCTCTTTTTACATGGAGAGCTGAGCCTATATTTGACTTGCTCCAGCTGGTGCAACGAAGCAAAATCTGTCACTTTCACTTTATAGGAATCAAGATGCTTACCTTTTGAGGAGCTTTGTACCCGAGAATTCTTTGACTACAGATGCAGTGCAGCGTATAAGTTATATGGGAGCATCACCTGTGTAAATATCTTCTCTGATTTGCAGACCTCATTTTTTTTCTGAGGCTGTGGAGCTGGGTTTCACTGATAGAATATAAATGATTCTTACCTAAATCTGATTAGAGGCTCTCCACAGGTGTTTTGTCTCATCCTTGCTAGAGACAGACACTTCAAAGAACATACTGGATTGTCAGAACACTCTGTGCTCGGCTCCTTTTCAGGGATCTGCTTAACTTGTAGTAGTTTGGAGGAAAGATTTCAGTCCAGAACCAAACATAACACACACCTTTATCTCAATCTTATCTCATTATAAACTATCAGACATTGTTCCTGTCTCCATTGGGGGTGATGACTTCTGGGTGACACTGGGGGTGGAACTGAGTCTCAGAGGGTATGTCTAGACTGCATCCCTCTGTCCGCAAAGGGATGCAGATTAGGCAGGTCAACATTGCAAATGAATCAGGGATTTAAATATCCAGTGCCTAATTTGCATAAAATGGCTGCCGCTTTTGTTGACTCAGCACTTTGTCTGCAAAAAGCAGCAGTCTAGAGGGGGATCTGTCGAGAAAAAAAGCCTTTTTTGACAGATCCCTTATGCCTCCTGCAAGGAGGATTACAGGATCTGTCAGAAAAGGCTTTCTTTCTCGACAGATCCCCCTCTAGACTGCTGCTTTTTAACCGACAAAGTGCTGAGTCGGCAAAAGCAGTGGCCATTTTTATGCAAATTTTTATGCAATGTAGACCTGCCTATTCTGCATCCCTCTGCCGACAGATGGATGCAGTCTAGACATACACAGAAAGAAACGCTGGTCTGACTTCACTTAGTGTAGGATTCTCCTCTGGGCATTTATAAGTGCCTGCCTTTACCACTATCTAGTGTGCAATCGCTAGGCATAATGTGAGATCCAATCTTATAGAAACAGCAAATTAAGTGTACCATTGTGTTTAAATGGTAGTTTTCATGTACAGTTACCCAATAGGCCCTGATGTCTTGTATTTTCTAACTGATGTTTCTTTGCAATAAACTCTAGTGGCATTTGTACCATGAGTGCTGGTTCTAAAATTCATTGCAAAGACAAATCTGTAATAATCCAGTTTTGTTCCCTGTCACTGTAAGGACCCATAGAGAAGAGATACAATGGATGGCAGGCTTCTCACATACACAATATTTTTTTAAATCTCTGGCTTTACATCCTCTCCTAGTGCACATCTACGCAGCAAGCCCGTTATTTTGAAATAATTTTGAAATAACGGGATTCTTATTCCAACTTTTATAACCCTCATTTCACGAGGAGGAAGCAAAGTGAAAGATTGAGTTGTACTTCCTTCAACTTCCTTCAGTGGAGACAGCACTTACAGCCGAGTTAAGCTACTTCAACTTCAGCTACGCAATTAATGTAGCTGAAGTTGTGTATCTTAATTCGACTTTAGCCCGCAGTGTAGACATACCCCTAGAGTACAGACTTACTCATTTTCCTATGAGTGGGAAAAAATTAAATCCCTTTTTAATCTAGTGCCTCATAGCTCATCCCTGAGTATTGCAGCTGTCAAGATTAGCTCCTTCTGGTGCTACACTCCCTGGCTGTGTCCAGACTCAGGGGTTTTTTCGAAAAAAGTAGCCTTTTTTCGAAAAACCTCACCTGCGTCTAGACTGCAGCCGCGTTCTTTTGAAATTAAATCGAAAGAACGCTGCTTTTCTTTCGATGGCGGTAAACCTCATTTCACGAGGAAGAACGCCTTCTTTCGAAAGTTCCTCTTTCGAAAGAAGGCGTTCTTCAATGTAAATAGGGCTTCTTCGAAAGAGAGCATCCAGACTCACTGGATGCTTTCTTTCGAAAAAGCAAGCCGCTTTTTCGAAAGTTCAACGTGCAGTCTAGACGCTCTCTTTCGAAAGAGGCTCTTTCAAAAGTATCTTTCGAAAGAGGCTTGCAGTCTAGACATAGCCCCTGAAAAAACTAACTTGGGGTAGATTTTCAGTTCAATAGCTATGAGCTTTTTCATTACTCCTGCCTGCAATGTGACTTGAGTTGCATTAGCCAGCATTCCGGCGAGTGAGGGTTCCCTATACACCCCTTGAAATTTGTTAAAATGTTGTCGGCCATCAGGTTATAGCTAAAACAAAGATAAAAGCATAACTCTTTTTTCAACTGCAGCTATAGTCTCCTTACTATTTTAAATGGAACAAACATGTTAATTTGCTGAAAAGAAAAGAGGGGCTATAACAACTTGCTTGCACTTACTAATTGCATGATTTAAGCAGCATTGGGGCGTCTTTCCATGAGTCTTACAAAACGTTTCACATCTGTTACTAAAGGATTAAGTTCCTTTCCCATCCCTGCCCCCCCAAAAACCCTTAGGAAGTGGTTGGTGGGAGGGATTGTTGCAGATGCTGCTGACCGCAGGTGTATTTGGGTAACCTAAGTTAAAATTTGATTTTTTTGGAGGGGGGAAAGGATTCATATGAGACTTCTTCCCTAGCCATAGCTGAGGTTTTATAGTTCCTTTCTGCAGCAGTGTCCAGGTTAGAGGGAACATTCCTCTCCAGGGGTCTCCATTAGTCCAGTGGGATGTTACTGTTCGAGCTGATAAAAAAATACCATTTAACCAATGCGGGGGAGGGGAAGATCTGTGAAACTGGATCTATATTTCAATATTCATGAAAATTCCTGTTCAAACACCTTACTTAAAACCTAACAAACATTGTTTACAAATCATTTTACCTTCAAACCGTCCCCCATTTTTCATATGGCCTTTATTGTTATGTTTCATGACATGGCAGTAGAGGCAGCATGTTCCTGATGTGTCTTGACAGGACATACAGGTCCTATTAAACAGTACTACTGACATAATATGAAATAATATAATATACACATTTAAAAAAATCCTCTCTCTTTTTCCTTCTTAGTTCCCCTTTCCTCTCTCCCTTTCCCAAAATGAACCCCTAATACTGTGATTTTGAATGTTAAGCAACAAGGTCCTAGCCATACCATCATTGTGAGCTGGCGTGCAGTTGTGACATCATCAAAAAGAGCCAATCATATTGTTGTTGGTCTGGAGCAAAACAGGAGACATGGATCCTTAAGCCTACAATAAGAGATCAATAGAGAGATGATGACATGAGAGGGAAAAAAGAGACATACTTTATGAAGGGAACAAATCAGAGTGGAGTAAAAAAGAGAAATACTACAAGAAAAGGAAATACCATTTACAAATTACCTCTAGGTAAAACATTTATAAAACCTTTACACTTGGTTAAGTCCCTTTATTAAACAGATGTTGATAGTGACTCCATAGTTAAAGATGACTTTGTGCTTAAATCAAGGATTCATCTTCTTTTTATCATATAAGAAAAGTATAAAATGGCCTACCCAGAATAACTCTTCGAATACAGAATCTGTTTTTGGAGAAGTTATAAATAATATGGATAGGCTTGAGCCTTCACTTTATCTGGTAGCATTATGTAATATATTTTTATTAATTATTATTATAATATTGTATTATTATATTATTAATACTAATTGTTATCAAAGAGTAATGTCTGAGACCAATACTCTTAAAGAGTACTGGTCTCAGGCATTACTCTTTAATAGGACTCTTTAATAGTACCATGTGTGAATCAATTCTTAAGGCAAGTCTGTGCTGTGGTCACAAGTAAGACTTCTGACTAGCAGGAGAAATTGGTTGCAGACAGGAAGGTGGAAGTCAAATTAGGTCAAAGTGATCATGAAATGATAGATTTCATTTTTCTAAAGGAAGGAATTTGGGTGGCAGAAAAAGGACAATACAAACTTAAAATTCACAGAACTGGGAGGAAAAGTCTCATGGTAAGACCATTTAAGGGAAAAAGGAGTACAGGAGACCTGGAAGTATCTCAGGGTATGTTTACACTACCCTCCTAGTTCGAACTAGCGGGGTAATGTATACATACCGCACTTGCTAATGAAGCCCGGGATTTGAATTTCCCGGGCTTCATTAGCATAAGCGGGGAGCCGCCATTTTTAAATCCCCGCTGCTTCGAACCCCGTGCAGCGCGGCTACACGGGGCTCGAACTAGGTAGTTCAGACTAGGGTGCCTATTCCGAACTACCGGTACACCTCATTTCACGAGGAGTAACGGTAGTTCGGAATAGGAACCTAGTCCGAACTACCTACTTTGAGCCCCGTGTAGCCGCGCTGCACGGGGTTCGAAGCAGCGGGGATTTAAAAATGGCGGCTCCCCGCTTATGCTAATGAAGCCCGGGAAATTCAAATCCCGGGCTTCATTAGCAAGTGCGGTATGCATACATTACCCCGCTAGTTCGAACTAGCGGGGTAGTGTAGACATACCCTCTGAGAGACAATATTAAAGGTAGGAAAGAGAGGAAGAATACTAAGGCTATGTCTAGACTACATCCCTCTTTCAAAAGAGGGATGTAAATTAGACATATAGAAATTGCAAATGAAGCCGGGATTTGAATTTCCCATGCTTCATTTGCATAATCGTGTCATGGCATTCTTTCAAAAAATGCTCTTTTGAAAGTGAAACCGTGGTCTAGACGTGGTTTTTTTTTTTCTAAAAGAAAAGCCTTTTTGAGGAGTACAGGATCTTTTGAAAAAGGTTTTTCTTTTTGAAAGAACTGCATCTAAGCTGTGGCTTCACTTTCGAAATAGCGTTTTTCGAAAGAACACCGTGATGCAATTATGCAAATGAAGCACGGGAAATTCAAATCCTGGCTTCATTTGCAATTTCGTATGTCTAATTTGCATTCCTCTTTCGAAAGAGGGATGTAGTTTAGATGTACCCTAAGAGGCCAATATGGAATCCTACACACAGTGGAAATATGGATGAATTGCTAAGGATAAATACAAGAGAATAGCATGAGCCTGTAGGTATTAAATCAGAAAAGTTAAGACACAAAGTGAGTTATACCTATCAAGAGACATAAAAAGTAATCAGAACAGGTTCTATAAATCTATTAAGAACAAGAGAAAGATGAAGGAAAATATAGGAACTCCCATGAACAGGAAGGAGAATGAATATTGGACAACAAGAAGGCAGAAGTGTTGAATGCCTGTTTTGCTTCTTTAAAAAAAGGGTGGTTCTATAGCACCTGAGAAACTAACAAACATATATATAAAAAATATAGTATCATGAGCTTTTCTGGGCACAACCCATTTCTTCACAGGAGATGCTTCTGTCATCTTTAAAAAGGATTACCAGGTACTTAACACAATTAATATTAACAGCAAGGAAGAGGGAGGAAAAGCCAGAATAGGGAAGAATAAGTTAAAGACAATTTTGATAAATTAGATTTCGTTAAGCAAGTAGAGCCGGATGAGGATATCTATGGTGTCTTGTCTGTGTCATACTTAGAGACCAGGTGCAATGATTGTACCAATTCATCCCATTTCTTTGGCCAAGAACAGTTGAGGCAAACATGTGCTATACGCTCATCCTACTGATTGGCCTCTTTTTTTCCCTCTCTTTCAGTAGATCATGGCATCCTCAAATGAAGCATTTAAATCTGATGGCAGCTTTTCATCCATAGCTGGGACAAGCAGTGGGGATGTTCCAGCAGCAGCGGAAGGCTCATCAGACTCAAGATGCCCTATTTGCTTGGAGAGAATCCAAAATGTGTCTTACTTAAATCCCTGCTTCCACGGGTTCTGTTTTGCTTGCATACAGGAATGGTCAGAACGGAAAGCTGAGTGCCCTCTCTGCAAACAATATTTCCATTCCTTCTTCCACACCATCAGGGCTGACAATGACTTTGAGGAGTACATTCTGCCTGTGGAGAACATATCCTCTGCCATGTTTGAGGTAAGGTCAACCTCTGCTCAAAGGCCGGAATCTCCACCTGACCATGGGATCCTGCGTGAGGGCTTTTCAGGTCCACGATCTCAAGCAAGGGAGTGGGCCATTGAAGAGCTGATGAGACAGTTTGCTATCCGAAGGCCATCTCAGCCAGGGGGAATATCCTTGGGGCAAGTACGGGAGCAGGTCACAATTAAGTTCAGGAGAGCCCTATATCGATCTGGGGTATGGGTAAGGAATGTCCAAGCCGGAGGTTTCTATCGGGATATTTCGGCGGATTTTTTCCACCGCAACCCTTCTCGCCTCCACAGATTGGTTCCATGGCTCAAGCGTGAACTAAGAGTACTGTGTGGCACCCGTGTGTCTTTGGTCAATGACATACAGCATATCATCCTGCACAACATGACTCATTATGATCTGGAGAGCCAGGCCTTTGCCGATCTCTTGCAACCTCACTTGCTATATTACACGAATCACTTCCTCCATGAATTTATCAATTTTGCCCGCTCGCCATTCAACATTAAGGCATATGACTGGCGAGCCAATTACGATATCCCCTTTTCTCTGCATGAAGAGGGATACCAGTTTTATTCTTCACTGACTATGTCTTCTGAGGAGGAAGAAGACTCCCAAGATTATGATGATGAGGATGACGATGGAGAATCCATAGGCAGTAATGATGAGGAATCCTGGGATGATGAAATCCCAGGCTCAGCGTGTTCCAGTTTAGAACAGGCAGTTGATGACTTGATTTCCACTCTTGGTTCCTCTGATGGTGAATTTGTCAGGAGAGACAATTTACAGAGGTTGTTTCAGACCCATGCATGCTCTGTCGAGAACACTAATCACTCTTCTTCAGACAACTGCTTCATTAATTCACTAGCTGAGAGGATGGTAGACACTTTTGAGCCATTTGCCGTGACTGTGGAGACTAACCAAGATGGGGGAAAAGAGGAGAAGAAACTGCAGCCTGTAAGGGACCCTCACTCTAGCAATAGTCATGGATGTTTAGCCATTTCCAGGGATGGCCAGTTTGATAGTCAAAGACACGACTCACCGCCCTTACCCCAGCAGATTCCTGAAAGAGAAGTCATCTGTATCACAGACTACGTTCAGTCAGAAGTAGAAGCAATGGGTAACAGCGAGCAGATTCAAGCCAAATCCAAAGAGTTAGTTACACTTGAGTTGATTCAGTCCAAAACAGCAGAGGCAGTTAAGAGTGAGTCGCTTCTGTCCCAAGGAGAAGCAATTGTTAACAACAAGGAATCACCCTCTTCCACAGATAATTTGCCAAGCAGCACCTCTAAAAAACGGGACAGTAGGTGCTTTCCATGTATCAGAAGATCATAAACCACAGCAAAAAAGCTAAGAGGAAACTCATTATGTTCTTCTCTGGTTGAGATGATGCTCACTCTAACGAAACTGATAAATGGGTATATTTGAAAAGTGTGTGTTTAAAATAGTAGAATGGGAATCTAGGGACAAGCTGGAGAAGACATTCCTGATGATCACCCCTTTCATTTCATAACTAAGATGCATTTGTTATAGTCTGTGGTTTCCTATTGGCTTTATTTGGGCTTAATAATTACTATATTGGAAGGGAAGAAAGGGGAGTGAAAGGTTCATTTTCTGGTTGTGGCTTCTTGCCATAGAACTATATTGGCTTCTTTCTTTCTTTCTTTCTTTCTTTCTTTCTTTCTTTCTTTCTTTCTTTCTTTCTTTCTTTCTTTCTTTCTTTCTTTCTTTCTTTCTTTCTTTCTTTCTTTCTGTACGTCTAGACTACCGCGTTTTGTCGACGGAAGTTTTGTCGACAGATACTGTCGACAAAACTTCCGTCGACAAAGAGCGTCCAGACACATTGAGTTCTGTCGACAAAGCAAGCTGCTTTGTCGACAGAACTCCGTAGTCTGGATGCAACGTTACAGGCAATAACACCTTCTGTCGACAGAAGGTGTTATGCCTCGTAAAATGAGGTATACGAGCGTCGACAAAACTGCTGAGTTCTGTCGAAGTTATGTCGACAGAACTCAGCGGTAGTGTAGACGCTGGTATAGTTTTGTCGACAAAAGTCCACTTTTGTCGACAAAACTAGGTAGTCTAGACACACCCTTTCTTTCTTTCTTTCTTTCTTTCTTTCTTTCTTTCTTTCTTTCTTTCTTTCTTTCTTTCTTTCTTTCTTTCTTTCTTTCTTTCTTTCTTTCTTGTTGTTGAGCAACATGCTTGCTGTTTGTGCTTCCTACAGCGCGTAAAGGTAGAACAGAAAATCCCAGGAGATGTTTCTTTTTCACATCACAAAATGCCTTTCCTTGATAGTGTTGCCTAATTTTGAGTGTGCCTTCTCATTACTTGACACTGTAGCAGTTAGCATGGTAGTCAGGTTATTAGGCCTTTACCTTTTTTTTTTTTTTTTTTGTATTATAGGAGGATCATTTTTTAAGAAAAAAAGTCATTTTAGAACAAAAGAAAAATCAAAATCTCTGTGAAAATGTTGAAATGGGATGTTTTGACAGGTGTCAGAACTTTTTTCCCTTCCAACCGACCCCAAAATCAAATTCCCAGAAAATCAACTTGATTGTGCGATGTTTTGATTTTTGACAGAATTGCATACTCTAACAATCATAGAATTCCAGAACTGGAAGGGCCCTCAAGAGGTCGCCAAATCCAATACCCTGGTCTCACGGCAGGATGCAGCACCATCTAGATCATCCCTGATAGATGTGTATCTAACCTCCTCTTAAATATGTCCAATATTTAACTATATAGCTCCATAAAAATGTTTTCTGACCGCATGTAATTATTATCCCCATTTTGTAGGTGGGGAACTAATGCGCAGAGAAACTCACTGACTTGCTCAAGTCACAGAGCAAGTTTTAGCAATGCAGAGAATTAAACCTGGGTTTTCCACTGCTGGGGCAACCTTAACCACTGGAGCATCAAATAATATCAAGAAATATTGTACCTCACACAACAGTATGAATAACAAACATCCAATGCTACCACCAGTTACAAATGCACAACTTGAGGTTCCATTCTCCAGGTGATGAGGCTAGAGATATTGCTTTTTTCTTTAGCACCAATATGATGTGGACAATGAAGAGATCCAAGCATTCATGCTATTCATGTAGGCCTGATATGGCAAACGACTAAGTGAATTTGGGGTCTTCCCTGAAAGCAACTATGTTCTGAAAGGATTTTAGTTATTTTATATACATTTTTACTTGGTTTTCTGACAGCTATGTTGCTGTTTGTGGACTGCAGCCAAAACCACTCCTGTCATCTCGCTTTCCACCAACAGACA
Source organism: Pelodiscus sinensis (assembly GCF_052426305.1). NCBI lineage: Eukaryota > Metazoa > Chordata > Testudines > Trionychidae > Pelodiscus > Pelodiscus sinensis. The sequence goes on from NC_143057.1 coordinate 7,807,950, forward strand.
TTCCCACTAGATGTGACTCCATATGTTATCCACAGCTCTGGTTACCTTAGGAGTAGCCATGAGGTAAAGGCATTGTTCAGTCTTTGTCTCTGGAACAGAGCAGTCTCATGTGATTGGAAGTGGGACTTCCCAAAGTGCCTATAACCAAACGCACACATTTTAGATTTCTAACATTCATTGAAATCACTGACACACACAAGGTGGGTGAGGCATAATCTTTCTTGGACCAGCCTCAAGCTTTTGAACTCCCACAAGCTCCTCTTCAGGTCTGGGGAAGGTAACATGAATTTTTAAGCCAAATACAACTACATAAAAAACACCAATCAAGCAACCATCCCAGACACGCCAAGAAATGCCAGGCACTCAAGTCCCACAGAATTTGCTCCAAAGAGAAAGTCCAGAATACACACTTAAAACTGCCTCTACCACAGAAGTATATTGCATCATGGAACAGACCACCCAAATAACCTGAGAGAACCTTCTTCAATATGGCGGGGTGGAGAGGAATCCACTTCACACTACTAATTGTCACCTATCAAACTATTACGACTCATGTTTAGTGGGGGTCACATCCTAAAAAAACCAAATCTTTCCCAAACCACCTCTTCTGAGGACTTCCCAAGCTTCACCAAGATCATCATGAGATCACACTTCCCACCAACCAGTACACACCAAGCAGCACCAGACCCTACCCGAAAAACGGATGAAAAATCTACACCCATATTTCCATTGCTATGAAATACCGCAATACATCTTTCAAGATCCATTGATCCCACATGGGCTTATCTCAACATGTAGTGTCCCTCGTTTCCGTTCATCAGCTCTTCCAACAGCAACTGTATGGGTGAAACCAGACAAATATTGTGCTCTGAAATGAACTCACACCGGAAAAGGATAAAGAGCCGAAACACCCCTTCACCTGTGAGTGAATACTTTCCACAAACTCATGTCTTTATTGACCTCTCAGTTCTTGTCCCGAAAGGAAACATGCACAAGACCTTCAAAAGATTCATGTGGGAAATTAAATTCATAAATCTCCTAGATATTGGATTTCACAGATGCTCTGGTGTCATGGCTCCTTACAACAGTTTTTAACACACCTTATTACCTGCTTACTTTTACTTACATACTTCAGTTTTAAGTGGTCTCCTACAGCACGTGTGAACCTCTTTTACGTAACAGTATGTCCCAGTTGAATTTGGCTTACAAACTGTGGTGACCATCCCCAGTCCTGAAGGATTGCTCTGTGAAGGTAAATAGCTCGGCCCTTCCACCAACAGAAGCTGGCCCGTGGCAAGGTGATAGGGAACAGCCAGCATGGATTTGTAAAGAACAAATCATGTCAAACCAATCTGATAGCTTTCTTTCATAGGATAACGAGACTTGTGGACAAGGGAGAAGTGGTGGATGTGGTATACCTAGATGTTAGTAAGGCGTTTGATAAGGTCTCACATGATATTCTTATCAATAAACTAGGCAAATACAACTTAGATGGGGCTACTATAAGGTGGGTGCATAACTGGCTGGATAATTGTACTCAGAGAGTAGTTATTAATGGTTCTCAATCCTGCTGGAAATGTATAACAAATGGTGTTCCAGAAGGGTCTGTTTTGGGACCGGCTCTGTTCGATATTTTCATAAACGATTTAGATATTGGCATAGAAAGTACGCTTACTAAGTTTGTAGATGATATGAATCTGGGAGGGGTTGCGACTGCTCCGGAGGATAGGGTCATAATTCAAAATGATCTGGACAAATTGGAGAAATGGTCTGAGGTAAACAGGATGAAGTTTAATAAAGACAAATTCAAAGTGCTCCACTTAGGAAGGAACAATTAGTTTCACTCACACACAATGGGAAGCAACTGTCTAGGAAGGAGTACAGCAGAAGGGAATCTAGGGGTTATAGTGGACCAAAGCTGAATATGAGTCAGCAGTGTGATGCTGTTGCAAAAAAAGCAAACATGATTCTGGGATGCATTAACGTGTGTTGTGAGCAAGACATGAGAAGTCATTCTTCCGCTCTACTCTGCGCTGGTTAGGTCTCAGTTGGAGTATTGTGTCCAGTTCTGGGCACCGCATTTCAAGAAAGATGTGGAGAAATTGAAGAGGGTCCAGAGAAGAGCAACAAGAATGATTAAAGGTCTAGAGAACATGACCTATGAAGGAAGGCTGAAAGAATTGGGTTTGTTTAGTTTAGAAAAGAGAAGACTGGGGGAGGGGGAGGAGAATGACATGATCACAGTTTTCAGGTATCTAAGAGGGTGTCATAAGGAGGAGGAAGAAAACTTGTTCATCTTGGCCTCTGAGGATAGAACAAGACGCAATGGGCTTAAACTGCAGCAAGGGAGGTTTAGGTTGGACATTAGGAAAAAGTTCCTAACTGTCAGGGTAGTAAAACACTGGAATAAATTGCCCAGAGAGGTTGTGGAATCTCCATCTCTGGAGATATTTAAGAGCAGGTTAGATAAATGTCTATCAGGGATGGTCTAGACAGTATTTGGTCCTGCCATGAGGGCAGGGGACTGGACTCAATGACCTCTCGAGGTCCCTTCCAGTCCTAGTATTCTATGATTCTATGAAACTGTATTCCCTCATTCCCTTTTGTCTCTTATATCTGGGGATGAACACAGCTATACCAACGCTGCAAATATCGAAAGCAGTGAACGCTGAGACTGCCAACTGCCTTTGTGGATTAGTGCTTAAGTGATTTAGGAGCACAAATTCCACTGAGTTTCAATTATGTCCTTTTTTCAGTCCTCCTGCCCTTCACTACATACAGTTTTAAATACAAGTAGCTTCAGGGAAATGAAAAGAAAAGGGAGGCATCTCCTCACAATTTATGCTGAAGAGGTCTAAAAATCTAAATTAGAATACTTTTCCCATCCCAAATTGCCCCATTTCCCTCCATTGTGAGGTTACTAGTCTCACAAGCCATGTTTCTTAAAGTACTTGTTTTCCTTCAAAGTACTTGCCCAGAAGTGATCTGACTGTTTATTTCTCTTTTTCTCATGAGCACCCACATTCTCAATTTCCCCTCCACTGTTGCTTGGGTTACCTTTCCATTTGATGGCTACTAAGCTAAACAGCACAAATTCCCCATGGACCGATTTTCTTTCTCTCCATCTGCAAAAAGAATCACAAACTGCAAAAATCTGATTTCAGATAGAGCTGGGACCAGCTTCTTTCAAGAAATACAATATATTTTACAGGGTTGAGTCAGAAATTACCCAAGAATAGATGTGTGTGCAGGTTACCTTTGTATTTGGCTTACAAATTGTGGTGACCATCCCCAGTCCTGAAGGAATGCCCCGTGAAGGTAAATAGCTTGTCCCTTACACCAACAGAAGCTGGGGGAAGGAAGAGGGGTTATAGTTCTGCCTCCACCCTCGGATGAAACAGGAAAAATCGAGAAGCATTTAAAAATGCTTTTACAAACTTATACAAGCATTTCACAATTTCAAATAATTCCATTTGAAAGACTTGTGAAGATTCAGGACAGATCTTATTTTAGCAGGACTAGTTTAACAATAACTAGTTAAACAACTTTTCAGATTCTCTCATGCTTATTGTTAGGACTTTTATGTGGCCGAACTATCGTGCTGGCAAATTTCATTATTTTTTTTCTCTCTCAGTTCACATCCATATAATTGCCGAAAGATTTGATCTTAATAAATGTTATTACAATGCATATCAAATGAATTATTGACTGGCCAGTTATTTCAGAATGTTACCATTAAATCCATAACATTTCAATATGTGAAAATAGCAATCAAACTTACATACACACACACAGGAAGATTTACCTGGCATTGCTTGGGTCCTACATTCAATTAAGTTTTGTTTTTGCTTCAATGAAATCATTGTTCTAGGGTAGAACTGGGGAGGAGGGGTTAAGTATGCAGTGAGAAGCGTCTCTCCATGGCTGCTGCAGCTCCATCGGGCATAGCCAGAGTAGGGATACATGCCCCCTGGCTGGGGCAGGTCGAGGTTTGTCTGTCCCCTGCGCTCCCCATCTACAATGAGGAATGCAGCAAACTGTGCACTTTCCCCTTGCTCCCTGATGAAGAGGACTAGCCAGCAATGTTCCTGTATGAATGGGGAGGGAGGTTCACTCCCCCCCAATCCTCCCTAAAGGTTGCCAGGTGGACCCTGGTACAGTCCTGGATGGGGGGCATGCCCCTAGCCAGCCCCTTTCACCTGACTGATGATTCTCTCTCTTTTCTGTATGATTTTGTATGTCCCAGTGTGAATGGAAGTGGGAGGTTCTGAGCTGGGGCAGTCCCAGAGGAAGGGGGGGGGGATGTTCCCCCTGCCAGCCTCTTTCACCTGCCTGGTGACTCTGTCTCTTTTCTGTATGGCTTTATGAGAAGCAATCCCATTCCACACACACCCCATTGGCCTGGCACAACCAAACACTTACCTTGTTTTAAGTTATGATAAATGGAAGCTACCTACCAAATGTGGTGGTTCTAGCAATTACCTTTTAGGAGTTCTTGAACAAACAGGTAGATGTGCAGACAGAAAAGCTTTCTCAAGTAATATATGATATATGTCCACTAGTAATTAACCTTTAGTAGTATACCTAAATTAAGTGTTTATTTCTGACAGCTCCTTTGAAGTTTAGATACTTTGCCAGCCAGAGTGATTTTCTGTTTCACAGAACTTTTCAATTAAATACAGGAATTCAGATGGGCTGGCACTGTAAATGACAGCAGTGCCTTGCATCTTAAAGAAAAGATTACCAGGGCTGCAGTTTAACTGATGTTTAATTCCGCATTTGCAAGCGTATGCTTATCATTTAACCGTCCTAGTAAATTCATGGCTGAGATTTGTTCTGTACCATAGGATACAGTGGAACAGGCATTCTTGTGATGTCATTCCTCTACTCCCCACCTCTGAAAAATTACATTTGTGTGGTCCCAAATTAGGAAACGTGTTTAAGGGTGTCTCCGTTAATCAATAGGGGGACAGAATGGCGCATGGCCCCGAGCTGGGTGTTAAAAGTTGCATGATAAACAAAAATGCAGTGAGCGTACTGCAAATGTGTTAGAACTAGGTGAAACTTTTGTTCAACTTCAGCACAAAACTGCATTCCATCGAAGGGTTCACTATAGAGACGGTCTGCTCTCTATTGCAGGCCTTTTGTATGTTTCTTCTTAAATTGCTTTATTGATTGTATCAATGCTGAAGTCTTTATTCAGGCAAAGTCCAGCTGAAAAGGAGACAAATATGGGAAAATGAGGCTCTTTTGACAATGCATTTTCTGTTCATTACTTCCAAGCTATATGCTCTGCCAGATTCAATAACTTTGAAGAAGTGCATTTCCTGATGTTTACATCTAGGGCAATCACATTTCAAAGTGCAGTCTTGCATTGTGAGGCTCACAGTGCTTTCCTTAAAGCCCCCAGTTGGCGGAATCATGAAATTGCATGAGAATCTCTACTACTAAACAAAAAAAAAAGTAAGTTTCTGGCCCTCATAGTTGTCTAATCAGGCACTTTTGCATAAATTACGAGAGAAAACACATGTGGGCTAAACAGACCAAAAAGAGAGTGTTTCCAATGATTTGGTCGATCTGTTTTGGATATTGTCATAGGCTTAATGGTAACACATATTGTCATAGGCTTAATAGTAACACAATGGAATGAGCAGCAGGAGTCAAGGAATAGTTGGAAAATGGGTTAGAGAGAGGCTTCTTTTGTATCTCTGGCAATGTCTACACTAAAAAGAAAAGTTGGGAAAAGATATGCAAATTGCGAATTGCAATATGCGTATCTTTTTCTGCTTTTCTTCTGAAAGAAGCTTTTCCAACATTTGGCCAAATGTCGGAAAAAAACCCTCTTTCGGAACATCCCTTCTTCCTCGTAAAACCAGGTTTACAGGGATGCCAACAAAACCCTTCCACTTTTACAACATTTTTTTTTCGAAAAAGCGGACGCGTTCCTTGGACTTGGCAGAGCTTATCCCAGAAAAGCTCTGTAGTCTAGAAGTTCCCTCCTATACATGGCCGATAAAGGAACAAGAACACAGTGAAAGTGCAACCCTACCAGCCTCATAATTACAGGCCTCAGACTTATGCACTTGCTTAACTTTATGCACAGGAGTACTCCAGCTGACCTCAAATAAAGCTAAGCAAGTGCGCTTAACCCTTTGCAGCATCAAGGTCTTAGGTTGAAGATGCTTCCGAACAGGGACTGTGTCTGACTTTGTTTCTGTGCTGCACCTAGCACAAGAGGACCGTGATTTCCCTTAGGGCCTCTACACACTACTGTAACACACATGACAATAAAAAAATCAACAAATGGTCTGGTAGCACTTTATAGACTAACAAAACATGTAGATGGGATCATGAGTTTTCATGGGCACAGCACACTTCTTCAGATGATCAGAGTTATGAGTAGGGGATTTGAAAACTCGAAATAAGTAGAAGGTAGGGTGTGTGTGTGTGTGGGGGGGGGAGAAAACGATGCTGTGTCTCCCACCCACCCTTCCAGTTTTTTTTTTAAAGTATTTGGAGAATGGGTGCTAAACCTAAGCAGATAAAGATCAAAGTCAATAGACAGATTGCTAAGAATGGTACCGCTCAGAAAGCTATTAGCACCCTCATTGGTAGAGTCCCCACCAACCTAAATCAAGATTGAGGCCATTAGCATATGAATTGAATTTGTGTATGTAATGTAATTCCAAGCTTTCTCTGTGAATTTGCTTGAGGAGCTGGCCTGTGACAAGACCGCCACCGGCAGATCTGTAACCTTCTAAAGACATAGATGAGTGACAGTTTAAATCCCCCTCATATGTCCCACCCCCAGAAGATTCCCTCTCCTCCCCGCCCTTCAGCCCCAAATTGAATGCAGTTCCCAATTGAAGCCATACTGATGTGCTCTAGTATCCGCGCAAAATACACTTAAAAATGTTTCTGCAAATAAGGTGGGTTGTTAGAAGCATTAGGGAACATTGAACTTTAGTAGGACATGAGACAAGAATGAAAACAAGGTGATTTGTCTCATGGATGCAGGATTTCCTGAATAAAGGGGTGGAATGAAAAAGAAGTGGGATGCTGTGGCTTATCTGATGTAAACAGCAAAAGACTGGGTGTGCTTTTGCACTGCGCCAACCTTTTGTGATGTGCTGTCATTAGCTATGTGCTGGGGTAGGGGAGCCCTGGGGTCAGAAAACTAAAGGTATGGATACACCTAAGGACACAGACATAGTGGGATTTTTAAGTCTTGCCCCAGCTGCTTGCAGAAATACTGTGTTTTGTCAGCAGGTGACATACCTCCAGATCAGTGAGTATTCCTGCTATCCTATCAGCTAAGACTGTATGAAGTAATTAAAAAATGCTAGGGTATTTCCTCCGGCCTTGGATGAAGGAAATACCAGTATTTGGGAAAGAGATTTAAGAATGAGCCACACTTAAAAAACTGGGTAAAACCTTGTAATTGTGAGCAAGCAGGACTGAAGGGCCGTAGCACACTACAGTTCCATCAATATTAATGTATCACAGTTATTGATAAATCTATGACTCCAGGTGTAACTGATAAATGTCCAATATATGTGTATCCAGAGCGAAACCAACCAGATATGCCTCACCGGAATGTTTAAGCCCCTTAGCCAGAAACAGAAATAGAGCTGCTTCCAGTTGTAGTTTCTTAATTAATAGGAAGCAGGTTTAAAACAAACAAAAGTACGTTTTTCTTCACGCAGTGCATAGTCATCCTGTGAAACTCCTTGCCAGAGGATGTTGTGAAGAGAAGGACTTTAAGAGAACTCAAAAAAGAACTCGATAAATTAATGGAGGTTAGGTCCATCAATGGCTATTAGCCAGGATGGGTAAGAATGGTGTCCCTAGCCTCTGTTTGTCAGAGGCTGGAAATGGGTGACAGAAGAGGGATCACTTAGGGTATGTCTAGACTACAAGCCTCTGCCGACAGAGGTATGTAAATTAGACATACTGTCATAATCAATGAAGCCGGGATTTAAATATCCCCCGCTTCATTAGAAAAAAAATGGCTGCCACGTTGTGTCAGCTCAGCTGTTTTTCGGCACAAACCGGCAGTCAAGACGGGAATCGGTCGACAAGGAAAGCCTTTTCCGACTGATCCCTTATGCCTCATGAAACGAGGTTTACAGGATCAGTCAGAAAAGGCTTTCCTTGCCGACTGATCCCCGTCTTGACTGCTGGTTAGTGCTGACAAGCAGCTGAGCTGGCACAATGCGGTGGCCATTTTTATTCTAATGAAGCGGGGGATATTTAAATCCCCACTTCATTGACTATGTCGGTATGTCTAATTTACATGCCTCTGTTGGCAGAGGCATGTAGTCTAGACATACCCTTAATGCTTACCTGTTCTGTTCATTCCCTCTGGAGCACCTGGCATTGACCACTGTTGGAAGACCAGATACCGGGCTGCATGGAACTTTGGTCTGACCCAGTCTGGCTGTTCTTATGTTCGTAGTCCTGCACTCCAGTGAAGCCCCTTCCCCTGGTGTAACACTACCATTTAAAAAAAAGAGCTATTCAATATCCATTTGCCTGTATTTTATAGATAATAGAATCATAGAACTCTAGAACTGGAAGGACCTCGAGAGGTCATCGAGTCCAGTCCCTTGCCCTCATGGCAGGACCAAGCACCAATTTCTACATTACCTGGGAGGAGTTTCTAACACTGTTTCTAACACTGTCTTAACCAGAAATCAGGAGTTCTGTATTATAATCTTATCTCTTCCCCTAACCTGCTCTGTACATAAGAACATAAGAACGGCCATACTGGGTCACACCAACAGTCCATCCAGCCCAGTATCCTGTCTGCTGACAATGGCCAATGCCAGATGCCACAGAGGGAGGGAACACAACAGGTAATCATCACATGACCCCGCTCCTATCATCCATTTCCAAACAAACAGAGGCTAGGGACACCATTCCTACCCATCCTGCCTAATAGCCATTGATGGACCTAACCTCCATGAATTTAGCTCTTTTTTGAACCCTGTTAAAGTCCTAGTCTTCACAACATCCTCTGGCAAGGAGTTCCACAGGTTGACAATGCGCTGCATGAAGTAAAACTTCCTTTTGCTTGTTTTAAATCTGCTACCTATTAATTTCATTTGGTGACCTCTGGTTGTTATATTATGGGAACAAGTAAATAACTTTTCCTTATTCACTTTTTTCACACCGGTAGTGATTTTATAGACCTCTATCATATCCCCCCTTAGTCTCCTCTTTTCTAAGGTGAAAAGTCCAAGTCTTTTTAATCTGTCTTCATGTGATTTGGGGGTACTTAGATTGTAAAGTTTTCAGGGTAGAGACTGTCTTTTGTTATCTCAGTTGGGAGTACTCTACATGCTACTATAATAGTAGCTATGTTGTAAGATCAGAATTAGCGTTGAAAAAGTCAAGCACTCAAAATTAGGAATTAACAAAATGTAAGGTGGTTGTTAGTGCTACTTCTTATAACAGTATTAAGTCACCTATAAATAATGTTGTGTATTTCCAAAATATTTTTACTTGGCTTCCAATTGCCCAGTGTACAAAGTTTAGGCAGACTTTTAGCCCAAATCCTGCCCAATGAACATTTTTGGAGACATATTCCAGGTTTGAGAATCCAGCAAAGCAGAAATTATTTGAGGATAGGTGAACAGGTACTGAATATGGGCTAAAACATATTAGTGGTCATAGATGTAGCAATAATCACCTGTTAAAATAACATGGCTGGGAGCATTGTTGAACTCTGTAGAATTTTCAGTGGACACAAAATTCTGTCCACAATCTGAAGTTGAGGGCTTTTGGAAATATGTAATCGTGGTTGCAGGCACAGTGTTAGATGTTAGTGACATGGACATTGGCGGATATTTCTGTTTCCCATCTTGCATAAAGAAAGAAAGAAACAATCGAAGCTAGCACTTTCAGCAAGAAAATACACTCTAGCAAAAAACTGGAACGCTTTTAGCTCCTCCACACTTCTCGGAATGGTCACCAATTTTGATTAAAACATGTGCTCTAGCAAAGTTATTGCCAGTGGAGGTAATGGGGCAATAAATATAATTAAATGCACCCACATGGAACACTATCACAACCATGTCACCAAAGCAGGTGCTGTGTTAGTTGCACAGAAATGTAGATTTCAAAGATGGATGGTGGTAGTTTGCCTTTTCTCTCCTTGTTGACAGTACCAAATAAAAAAAAAAGGCAAATAAAATAACCAAAGCCATATTAGCTCCCTACCTTTCTATAGTCATATAGAGTTTATTTTGCACATGGAAATTACAGTTCTCCTGTCCTCTGCAGGAACAAACTTTACAACCATAGGATATAATAAAGACCCAAATGTACTTCCCAAAGGGGAAATATGTGTATGTAAATGTCTTGGTGGAGCCTAGGGATCATGCCTCTCATTTGGCAGTGCAGATACCTAAGAAGATGATCTGGAAGTAGTTTCAAACTAACGTGTGTCCTTTGAATTTCCCTAACCTTGGGAAAAATGCTTATGGGAGATTTAAAGCCAGATCCTTGGCTTGTGAAATCAATGGAGTTATGCTGATTTACACCTGCTCTGGATCTGGCCCTTTTACTACAGATTTAACACAGGTTGCACCTCTATAAACCAAGACTCTCTGGTCTGGCAACATCCGTGGTCCACCAGGACCATGGATGTTCCAGGATCAGAGATTCCCAGTGCACTGCGGGAGTGGGGGGCCTGGGAGCCCGGCACAATGCAGAGGAGGTAGGTGGGAGCATGGTGTGCAGTCCAGCTGGGCTAACCAGGAAGCAGCTGCACTGCCGGGTGGGGAATAAGGGGCAGAAGCTGGGAAGCCCAGCACACAGCGAGGCTGCGGAGAGTGAGGGGGGCCGGGAAGCTGCTGAGCTGCTGAGGGGAGAGGAGCCAGAAGCCAGGAAGCCCAGTGGGGCGGCATGGCAGGTGGCGGGGTTGGCATCAAGGGGGTCAGAAATGACCTCCCCTGGTCCAGCAAAAATCCCTCATCCGGGTCCAGTCAGGGTGTGGGACCAGGGAGGACCAACCTGTAGTAGGGATGTTTCCTGTTATCTGCTGGTAGTAACAAATGACCTACTGATAGAGAAAAAGGCAAAACCCACAAAACATGTTTGCTTGACTACAATGCTGTGCAAATAGCCCATCATATAGCAAAATGCTCCTTGTAAATAATACCATCATATCTGAATCTGTTGCTATGCCAGATCCAAGTAATAACAACCATACATTGTTTTTGGCATTAAATAAGCAAAAGCATTCTGGTCCGCCCATTCACATATGCAACTTCCTTTGGCCCTACATTTCTTTGATCCTGGTGGTTTTTAAAATTCCCCATGCCCCCACTTCAGCAAAATACTTAACCACAACTTTCAAATGTAAGTTCATGCTTAAATTTCCCTGATTTCAATGTAACTAAGGCATGTGCTTAAAACATGTTTTGCTGAGTGAGGGTATATTCTGCCTATTTTTGATAGGAATTTTATGTGGATGTACTCTGTGTCTTTCCCCCCTCCTCCCTCACAGATACTATAGTTCACATCTCTCTTCTGAATCTGAAACATTTCTCCATTTCCAGATTCATTTCCTGATTCTGACATCAAATAAACATTTCCAGGAAACACTAATGCACACTGAAGTCCAGGTTCACAATGTTGTAAAATATGTATAGGCAGTCTCATATTGGCATTAAATTTTTCAAAAAGGTTAAGGTCATGAATCATGATCGGACTCCCAATGAAACAGTTTGTCGTATTGAACTCTTTTTTTTTTAAACCTTTCTCTTTCTAAGCTGCCTATTGTTCCTAGACACTTTGCTGCAACTCATCCTGAAGACCGAAACTCTGCAGGCGTGCCTCCACGGTGCGTTGTTGAGGCAAACACGTTAATTAACACAACCCTGTGTCTCCTTTAAGAAAGGCCGCTGATGCATGTTGTTGTGCATGTCATGTGTCTGGGGACACAAGGTCTTCATACTGCGACATGAGAACTCATGAATCAGAATCATGCAAAGGACTAAACATACATTATTCGAGCATGGAAAGGCTAGGAGGGAGAGGTCTGGCTGTCCCTTCTGCCTGATGCTCTGCTCCTTCTGGGAGCACAGAGCTGCCCCCACCCTTGCTCAGGGGCTGTGAAGGCTGTTGGTGCCCTTGTCCTCTCCTCACACCTTAGAACTGGAAAGAGATAAGGTGTGTATGTGGGGGGGGGGGGCAATTATCTCCCCCAGGCCAATTAACTCCACAAACTGCACCTGGAGGGAGCCAGGGAGCCGGATTGATTGCAAGCAGGCTCAGCTGGGCAGGAAGCTGAGCCCAGACAGGGACTTGTGGCTGGGCTGGGCCGGGCCAGGCCAGGCCAGGCCAGGGTTGAGGAAGGAGTGTTTGGAGGCTACTGCTGGGGGAAGTAGGGGTGGTAAGAAGCAGCAGAGATGGCAAGGCCCAGAGCTGCTGGGTTGAGGGTGTCTGGACTGGAACTCAGAGCAGAGGGCAGGCCTGGGGCCTCCCACCAGCTCCTGAAGGAGGGCATGTCAGGTGGCGAATGGGAAGACTGCCTGGAGCGGCTGTGGGAAAGACTTTTGTTATACTTTGGAAAGGGGAATGCTGCAGGTCCAAGTGGGTGGCTGACTCAGGAAGAGGATGCTGCGGTTCCTGGGAGAGGAGAAGGACCTGAGAGCAAGAGGGGGTATGACATTGTGTGACTTCAGGGAGGAGCTTCAGCCTCCAGAGATACTCCCCAGAGTGCCTGGGAGAAGGTGCCAGGTAAGTGTGGCACCCCGTAATGGGCAGGCAGTGTTATTTCACAGCTGGTGCCATTGAGAAATTGTCACAGGTGTGAGGAAATGAAGGGTGCACACAAAGATCTGAGAGTGAATGCCTGCAAATTAGGCCCAGATACTTGTGTGAATGTTATGAGGGTGAGTTGTCTTTAAGATGGCCACTTGGAAAGGTGCATATGTAAATGTTAGCAGGATCTGAGCCTTCATTTTTCATTGCAACAGTGATATCTGACATAATCAAGAGTGAATTCAGCCAGAACAGCTTTTCTTTTAGAACATGGCACACTGTAGAGAAGAAAAAGCTTTCTGTGAAATCCCCCTGTAACTGGCTGTCTTAAAAGGCTGCCTTTCTTTGCAAACAGCAGCAGCCTTAGCAGTGTGATTTGTAAAAGTCACAGAAATCCAACACAATTGTTGCATGCCTCCAGACTTGATTGCTAGAGGATATGCTGGCCATGATAGACGTGTGACCCAATAAGAAAACATCAAAGCTGGAGAACCAAGAGTTAACAGACCTCCACCCTGAAGCTTTTATAAGGGAAGATGATTGGTAGAGGCTGTGAGGAAACCATTTTGTGTAGCTAGGTCCAGGACAGGTTCATGCCTTTTGCAGGAAGTTCTACTGGCTGTAAGTATTTTTCTATCTGTTTGTGGCTTTGAAACAGTAAACATCTAATTCAAAACAGAGATGGAACTATGAATCAATTTTAGGCTGTGTGCTTAGCTGGTATAAATGGGAGTAGCTGTGTTGAGTAGTGAAGTTGAGTTACATTTGCTGAAGGCCTTGCCTTTTTTCTCTAACAGCTTGTGCAGTAGGTTAGAACAAACTCCAAGATCTTCCTTTGGTGGGAAGCTGGAATGCCACTTTGAAGAGAGAAGACACCTTGGAACTGTTTCTTACCCCCACCTGTTGTTCTGTGCTGGGGGATGGGGTCAGGAGAGGGAATAGTTGTCTAGGAAAGTGGAAAAACAATTGTAAAGAATCCCAAATAGTTTACCTGTTCAGGACCCAAAAACAGAGCTTTCAGATGTCTGATCGATGTGAACTTTCCTCTTCTCCTAGACTTACAGGATAGCCATGAGGCACTGCATTGCAATGTTCAAACAGGGCAAGTTAGGAGTTTCTCAGTCTGCTTTTGAAAATGCAGACTGATTGTGAAGCCTTTTTAGCAGATCTTGGATAGAGAGGAGTCTACTGGTACAAACATAACTTACGAACCATAAAATCTTTTTTTTTCCTACTACTGCTCTGTCCAAATTGTTCCTCAAAAATAACTTTTGGCAACAGCGATACTAAATCCCTCCCCTGGTTCTGCTTAGACAAATGCTCTAGCCCTTACCACGTCATTTGAATGTAGACGTTTCTTTGATGTTAGAGCCACCTGAGTGGGGTCTATGAGAAGACTATGTAATGTATGTTTTATCCAGCCACCTTCTCTCCTGTCTGTCAGCTGCTTGTGCTTTATCCTCAATTGATTGTAAGCTATTTGGGCCTGAGGCTGTTCTCACTAGCGTTTTCATTCGCTGGGACAATAGACTGAATTCTGACAGATTTCTCTGATGTAAGTAATTAATTTTGGGACAAAAGGGTGATTATTTTTCATTTTCTCATGACAACTGTCAAGCTTAATTTCTGTCAGCTACCATGGTTTGTTTCACAACAGAATTCCTTACTCCCTGCCCCACAAAATGCAAAGGTTTAATTCCCTCTTCCCAAAAATATTACTCTCTGAAAGAGTAAAATCACATCAGAAGGTCAGAACACCTGCTGCTGTGGAAGCTTTTATTTCTTGATCAATTCCTGCTAGTTAGTTTCACTTGCATTCTTGATAGATGTGGCCAAAAGTTGCTGTTATCAATTTAGGAAGCAAATTGATATATGGGGTAGTAGATGTAATGAATTCTTTTCTAAATATACTTGCTTGCCATGCAGGCCACTTGATTCAATAGTCCTATGAGGTCAGACATTGTCAAATCTGCAAATGGCGACCTTGAGGCTTGTATCTTAATCTCAAGACAATGAGTTTGATGAGTTGAGCAATCAATAATGAATCTGAGTGACTGTCTCCTTCTGCCTGCTGTGCAGCATGTATCCAAGAATATACTCTCTTATGTGGCCCTAGAGTATATTCTTCAAGGTATACTGCAGTTAGGGGGATGCCAGGAATCGTCATGTCTACTGCACTGCACAGCTCTAAAAAAGCCAGTGTCTATAGCTCTCCAGAGCTTAGTAATTTCGAGTCAGTATTGCCAACTCTTGGTGAGATGTGACTGTCTGGGCCCAAAGCAGCCTCTTAGTTTCTTAATGCATCTTTTCTTTTATTAATATAAAAAAGACTAAACCAGAAAAGGGGCAGAAATTGCTGCTGAATAATCTGGATAAAGGTTAGGTGCAACCACAGACTCTCCCCCTATGTCAGGGGTGGGAAACTTAAGGCCCGGGGGCCAGATGTGGCTGCTGGCTTGACTAGATCCGGTCCTCAAGGCTGGTGCTCTAAGCCCCCTGCCATCCCCTGTGAGGCTGGAGCACATAAAATCCACTAGCCTGTCTCTCCGCCCCCCCCCCCCACTTAGGCTCTGGTGTGCGAGGGGAATGTAGGGGTGCCTTTCTTCTCAGTTGAGGACCACATCAGTGAGGGAATTCTTTTGGTTTGCCTCTCACTTGTGTGGGGTCCCTGACTGATTCCCCCCCCCCTTTGGGTCAGCAGCCTTCAAAAAAGATTTCCCCACCCCTGCCCTATGGGTTATGTACTTCTAGACAATGAGAATTCAAAGCTGCACCCAAGGCCTCCCAGGCAGGGAATGAATATCTGAATGGCAGCTGCTTAGGGCATTCACAAGGCCCGTCCCTCTCTGACCGTCACACTGTTTGGTGGATTGGCTACCTTGTGTGTCTATAAGATGTGCCTGCGGGCAAGTTACTGGCTTATCACTCCCCCTCCAGCCTGGTGGGGAGGACAGTGTATAATTTTTGTCTGGTTCCTACTTTTTGATCTATCTGGACTGAGAGACTCTACCAGGCGTTAAGAGCTCTCACTGGCTTAGCTCTCAGACAGAAGGACTATGCAGAGTTAACTAACTCCATGTGCTTTCTTTCTAGTGTCCACTACACTTGTGTGTCTAGGTAGTTGGGTACCAGCTTGTCAGTTTGGAACTAGCTTCCAGAGATCCTGAGAGAGAACAATTCGAAGTTCTGGTCTGGGGTACATAACCTTGAGCATTCAGAGTTAAAGGACACACTTTAAAACACAGACTTGGTAAAACCTCGTATAAAGTGCTTTCAACATTGCAGTTGCTTTTTTAAAAAAAAAATCAGTAAAACTGGCAGTTAAGATGTGGGGTTTTCCTTTCCCAATTGCCAAAATTTTGATTAGTTCAACAACTAGCCAGAAAATCAAACTCCTCCCCCCCCCCTCTTGAATAATTAAGTTTTTTTCATGGTATTTGATAAAAATTACTTCAGACTTGAAAATTTTCCTCTCATCCATTTAACATCCTCCTCCTTTTGCAAGCATTGGTTTTTTGTTTTTAAAAGTTTGCAGCAAATAGGAACACTAACTCATGCAGACTGAGATAATCTGAAGTTCTGTCTTCTGAATATAACTCAGACTGCTAACCTTTTGCATAGTTTTATCCTATGACCCGGAGATAGGGAAACATGTGGAAAAAGCAAGATGGTTCCAGCAGCTGGTGTTACTCAGTCCTAAGACTTGCACACCTTTTCCTCTGTGTTTAAATAACTTATTGTCTATGAGGAGATGAGTTTTATGCAACTACACAATATATAATGGGATCAACTACTTTTCATGACTCTGACAGATATGGCAATTCCTTTTTCTGTCTTTTGGTTCAGAATGGAATTCCCAAGAATCAAAGGACAGGGGACTTCTGGTGACATAGCCTGTCCGAATGTGCACTTGCCAACTCTCTATCCTGAAAATTACTATTATAAATGGCTTCTGCTGGTCTTCATTTAGACTTCCATGCAGTTCTGCTGACAATCTTTCAGAAATGTTCAATGGAGTATTCTATGTAAGAGTAACAACTGTCTATGAACAAAGTTGTCTGTCTGCCTCAGATTGCAGATTGTGTAAGATACTCTTCTTTCAAATCTACTCAAGCCAACTCCTATACCTTGGCCTTTTTATATGGACAGTGTTGTCTCTAGACAAACAGGGTGTTTTTCAATAGCTTATATGCCATTTAGTTTGCAATACTGCACAATTATTTCAGTACAGAGATTCTTAATCACTTGGTTGCAGTGGATTTTTCAACTTTACAGAGCAACAGAATAATGTTCCCTCTAAATGTTTTCCCTCCATGTGCGGAATGAATTTTGTGATCCACACTGAGGCATGTGCAGGAGTGCACCACGCATCAGCACACATGCTGCTGGCTGCTGCATTCCCCCCTGGGTTGGCCCCCAGCTTAGAGGGAACACTGCACCAGAATAACGCTTCTGTTCTTAAACAATGAAACGTCCTGTGGCACCTTATAGACTAACAGATCTATTGGAGCATAAGCTTTCGTGGGCAAAGACCCTCATGTACACATCTGACGAAGTGGGTGTGACAATTCAATGCTAACTGTTTCAGAGAAGCTCAATTTAGCAGCAGCCAAAGCTGGGATCTCTGTTTTCAGTCCAAAAGTCCTAACAAGAGGCTTCCTATGAAATACATATTGAAACTTATGGAATTTTCTTCTCGGTAGAATTGTCAGGGTGGCATTCTCTTGTAATGGTAAAGGAGGGCAAGGGATTATCTTCGCAGTCCCAACTAACCTTCTTATGTTGTGTGGTGTATCTGCATCTACGATTGGTCCATCATATTCTAGACATTCTGATTTGAAATCAGAATCCACTGAAACTTGCGCTCATTTCTGAGACTCACCATGGTAATGGAGACTAGGTGCGTGGTCGTCTCGAATGCCCCTAGCAAAATGTAATTCCTTCCTTTTTATGAGGAATACTCCTCATAACTTAAGCTGTGTAAGCATTCTCTCAGCGCAAACCGGGACCTCGGGTAACATCGGTGACATTTCCAAATAGTTTTCTCTGAAGGAGGCTTAAAACAATGGGCTCTTAGCAAAGCTTTTTAATTGCTTTGAATACTTAAATTCTCTTTTTTTTCTATTCTAAGCATATTATTTCTAATGCACAAGTTATAGACTAAGTCCTCATTGTACTAGGTGCTCTGCAAATAGTTCCTCCCTCCAAATCTCACAATCAGTGTGTGTGTGGGGGGGGGGGGGGCGGGGAGGAGGAGAAAACAGACACACCATTGATTAGCATGTGGTCTGAAAACCCCAGCTGCCTCTTTCTAGCCATCTTGAGTAGGCGAACTTAAGCTGAGTGCTTAAAGTATTCCCCCCAGCAAAAGGCAGCATGCAAGACAACATAAAGGTTCTGAATAAGGTGGGGAATCTTGGTGGCTAGTATGCTATTCCTGTCTCTGCCACTAACCTGCTCTTTGACCTTGGGCAAGTCACTTCATCTCTCTTCCCTCCCCCACATCTGTAAAAGGGGATGATGACCATGATTCACTTTATGGAGCGGCTTGAGATCTTCTGATTTGGGGAGGTGGGGGCAAAACACTGTAAGAGCTAGGTGGTGGTGGGTTTTTTTAATGTAGTAATAGGAATATATAACCACATCCTAAAGCAGAAATTAAGGAAGTTGTAAATAGATGGCATCTATCACCTTAATTCATGTTGGTGTTGAAATATTTACATGTGCCTCAGCAGGGCAGCTGGGCTGTGACAGAGCAAAGCACTCAAGTTAGTCGGACTTACTCATGAGGATAGGTGCCCCACTGAATTGTGGCCTTCAGGCTCAAACTACTGCCACGTTTTTACAAATATTTTAAAAAGTAACCGAAATACAGAACTGACCTGCTATAATACATTGGCGATATTTGCTGGACTGGAACTGGGATACATGAACAGGTGACTGTGACAGCAAGCTGAGAACGTGCGGCTCTGAATTTTCTGGTGGTGTCTGATCCTACCCCATCTAAAGCAATCAGAGCTCTGAATGGATGCAGGATCTGGCCCTCTGTGAGCGTTTGTGGTGACCAGGCCATGCGGTCAATGTAAACAATCCACAGTGAATGGAAAAGCAATTGCATTCCACTTCTCTGGTTGCTGCAGCAAGCCTCTGAATCGATTGCCACCTTGCACTCCATTTGTGTGTAGTATGTGTAGTACACTCATGTTTTCATTCTCATTGGGTATAGAACTCCTTTAAAAGTTTTCCCCAAGTGTGGTCAACCTATTGATTGGCTGCAAATCTGGCTCCAGCCATGTGTACTGTTTTTTGTTCTGTAAACCTGGTGCATTGTCCTACACAACCCCCTCTTTCTCCCCTCCTCCCCCCCCCCCTCCCACACACACACTACTTTCCCCTGGAACCTGCTACATTTCAAGGTCTCTTTGTTTTCAAAAAATTGTAGTCCTCTTCCCCAAGAGGTGTACTATTTGAGAATTGCTGTACCGGTGTTTTTCCAAAACCACAAACCTGAGGCAAATTCTGATCAAAGGCCAAATGCAGAACCATTTTTATTAGTCGTTGACCTAATTAGTCATTCTGCAATTGAAGAGCAGGCAGGAAGTGTTTTACTCAGCTCACCAAAATACTTTGAGACTCAAAGTAAGACTCTAGTAGTAGGCTCCCCCGCCCCCCAAAAAAGCCACTACATGTGCTCAAATCGAAATCTGCAAATTCTATTGAGAAAATAACTGAACATACTCTGTCCTTGAATTTCTAACTTTAGGCGTATCAACATCTTTAAGCTCTGAAATGTTATTTCTCTAGGATGGTGGGAAAGCATTGGAATGGTTACCTAGGGAGGAAACTTGACCAAAGCCTTGGCTGAGATTATTTAGCCGGTATTGGTCCTCCTTTGGGAAGGAGGCTGGACTCGATGACTTTGAGGTCTCCCCTATGATTCTGTGCTTGTATATATGTTTTTGATACTTCTGTTTCCTCATTGGGACCAGGACTAGAAATGTTGTAAGAGACTCTGCTCTTTGGTGCCTGATATTTCAATGTGAAATTCTGTCAATTTTGGGTCTCTAGGCTACTAAAATCTTACCTGAAGTCCTTTTTCTGCTGGTTAGCCCCTTCTCTCGAATCCTAAAATTGCCTGCAGGGAGACCGTATTTCAAAGTATAACTAAACATAAATATTCAAAAATCATGAGGCAGCACCACGAAAATGAGTAGTTTTAAAAATGAGATTCCCTCTCCCCCCCCCCCCCCAACACTATCTTTTTATGCTGTTGAACATTTAGGATACACTTTTAAGCATTTTGCTGAGCCAATGGAGATGAGAGGGTGAGATTCTCAGATGATAGCATGACTCCAAGAGCTAAAAAGGACTGCAAGACTTTTAATAGATAACAAGAACTGTTAACAGGGCTCTATAGCTCTTTGGGGTCTCACAAGACTTTCATCCATTTCTCAAATCACAAGACATGATCTCTCTCTCTTCTTCCTCCTTTTTCATCAAATTTTGTTTGGGCTGTCTTTTCTGGCCCAGCTATGGGAATCAATATTATTTGCTTCCAGAGTCAGATTAATGTGTCTTTAAGAGTGGCAGCTTATCAAGAATAAATAGATCATCATGCTCTGCAGACAAAAGAAGCTGCTTCCGTTGAGTCATGACGTCCAGACCAAATCATCCTGTTTTCCCCTTCTACTTTGTGCCTGCTCCCGTTTACTTCACCTAGGCAGAAACAGAACCACAGTGGTTTGGCAACTTTTAAGATATACTTAGCACAACTGTCTCTTACATCAGCTGTGAGGAGAATCAGTCCCAGATGGTGTTAGGAAAGTGGGTACTGAAATAACAAGTACTTCTAATTTACTTTCTCTGTTATGTACAACACATCTGGCTAACCCCCGAATCCTTGACGTGCCATTATCTGAAATGTCTGTGAAATTGCTTACATCAGCACAGTGTGGATGTAATTCTGTCAAAAAAGGAACACCAGTCTAACAGCCCCTCCTCACTGGTAAAACAGCTACTTAAGGTGTAGAGCACTTCAAAATTGCATTCAAAGCATGATCACTACAGCTTTGTAATCCTTCTTTCTGTAGAGGGGAATGCTGTCCCTTGAGGAGGGCTGGTGGATGTTTTTTTTTTGGGGGGGGGGAGAGGTTATTTAAGAGAAATAACTCATCTACTAAGGGAAATACTCTTTCACTATGAGCAAGAGTGGAAAAAGAATATCTTGCTGTTTGTGTTGCCGTTACCGTCTGAGAACAGTCCATTAGCCATTATCAAGGTTTGTTGCCTGTGGTGATACCTCCATGCCCCAAAGACTTCTCAACACAAACACATGCACAAGCTGCAAGGTGGCTTGGTGCTTCAGCCATTGTTAAAGCTGTCTGATGTGTGCATATGTAACCCGCACACCTAGTGTGGTTACCATGCTGTGGCACCTAGACCACAGCAACAGTTAAGACCAAGAGACCTCTACAGCTTCTAGCTCAGAGGGTAGAGACTCCTATACTCTGCTTCAGAGGTCCCAGGTTCAAATCTACCTGGTGGTGGTTCCACATGGCAGTACTTAAAAGCTGAGACTCTTAAAGTGGAGAACAATCTAACCACTAATCCTGAAGGAGATGCAGCCAACAATTCTGATACACCTAAGACTTCAAAACAGGTCACTTGTGTTCAGGCTGCAGTTAAGGATGACAGGGAAGTTCAGAGGATGAAAGGGGGGTTATTCTGATTGTGACATGATGGTAGTTGTAATTAGGGAAATTTGAAAAATTATATGCCCACAATGTAGTGTGATGCCACTTCAATTTCTTACTTACACCACAGCCTTCTGACCCTGAAAAGAGGTCTCAAAGCACATGTTGATTAGTTACGCTACCAGAGTGGTAAAGAAGGGAGAATTTGTTAAACAGAATACCCCTCCTAGTATTTTTTTTGGGGGGGGGGGGAGGAGGGGAAGGGGTGGTGGCAGGTGTAGGGTAGAAGTGTCCCAAATCAGGATTAAAAATCACAAACTCAAAATGTGCCAGAGGGAAACTGTCTGACAGAACTCAAATGGATTTTTTCAGCTTTCTACTGGCTGTGGTGTGGGCTGTCTGGCTTCTGTTGAAAATGTCAACTGAATTGACACGTTCCCGCAGAACGTATCAATTCCAACTGAAAACTCTTCCATCAGAAAATCTTGCCCAGCTCTCCTTAGAATAAATGAGACTCTGTCCCAAAGCCTCGTTTGCCTCCCAGCATTCCCTTCCATGCGCTGTAGAATCAGGAGTACTATTGATTTGTATTCTACAGTATTTCATGGCGTAATCCCACCCAGGACTTGACCTATTTGCTCATAATTAATGAGTTTTCTAATTTCTTATAGCAACACTGACAGTGTATGGCATTGTGTTTATTTTGAGCAATTGGAGAAGTGTCACTTGAGGCTTTAAGATTCCATTTCAATTACCTTCAACTGCCTGTACCCATTTGAACACACCGAACCGAGGTCGAGCTGTACGCTACTGAGACTTTCAAGATTGTTCGCTCTTTGTTCTGCCTTTGAGACTTGTCTCTTGAAATCCTCTGCCAACAATAAAGAGGCTTGGGCCTTTATATCTGACGTCTACAAGTTTTAAAAAAAAAAGTCAGCTCTATCTCATTCAAATCCCCTCAAAGTACATTGTTTTCCCTTTTCATTTAATAGGTATTTCTTGGTAACCATGTAATAACACAGACCGTACTTAAACACAAATAATTCCTTAATGCCTCTCGCTCCGACTGGGAATTTTCTGATGAAACTGCTTGTCTTAAAAAGCCAGCTTGTCAGAAACAGCATTGAGAAAATGTTAGTGTAAATACTTAAACAACATAGTCTAGTAGCATCTTAAAGACTAACACAACATGTAGATGGTATCATGAGCTTTGTGACAAAATCCACTTCTTCAGATGACCAAAGTATAATCTGAATATTATCATCTGAAGTGGGTTGTGCCGTGAAAGCTCATGATACCATTTACATGTTTTGTTAGTTTAGTAGCACCTTAAAGACTATTTGTTTAAGTTTTTTCCTGTTACAGACTAACTCGGCTGTCCTTCTGATGTTAGTGTAAACCATGGTCCCCAACACGGTGCATTTCAATGCGCCCGCCAGGTGCTTGGGGCTGGCCTGGCCCCGGGCACATGGCGCACGGGCGCTTGCAGGGGGAGCGTGCTTGGCGGGGAGAGCGCCGGGCACTCGGTGGGAGGGGGGGGGAAGCGCCGGCTCCGGGCGCGCGGCACTCGGCGGGAGGGAGGGGGGGGCGGGGAGCGCCGGCCCCGGGCGTGTGGCCCTTGGAGGGGGCCCCGCCCTGGGCGTGCAGCTATGGGGGGGCCCCGCCCCCGCCCCCTGACCCCCGGCGGGCAAATGGCCACGCCCCCTGGCGCCCGACAACCTAAAAAGGTTGGGGACCACTGGTGTAAATGTTTGTCAGGAGGCTTCTTGGTTCCCAAGTGGAATGTCTAGTCAAAGGTCCACTTCAGAACAGCCAAAAACCTGTTGATTGAGGGGCACTCCTGGCATAGAGGCCCAGGTTCAAATTCAAACTCAGCCCAGGTGAGTGCCCGGGCCACTGGGCTGTTGGCTGTTCTGGGGTGGCTTTCTCTCACGCTCCTCTTTGGCAGTAATTTCACTTTGTAGCAAATAAACCTACGTAAGTCTATTACATTTAGCCTCTATAGCAGGTTATTTCTCTCAATGCTATCTCTTGTGCTCTGGCCCAATTTTTGAAATCTTAATTGTTTTTCAGGACCGGAAAACTACTGCTTGCTCAGCCCTGCTTTCACTTGAAGGTGTTGGCATAGTTCAGAGAGATGAGGCCTGCAGTAGAGTCTCTCACGGCCAAGACCTCCAGAGGCAGCAGGGTCAAAATCTAAGGGGTTGCTACAGCACTTCCCACACCCTTAATTCCTCTGCCTCTGTACACTTGCATTTCTGGTGGGGGTATGAAATACATGTGACTCTGGGAACGACCTCAGCAACAGGAGAAAGAGCTCTTTTCTGTTTGGAGAGTTCATTTCTCGGTGCAACAAAGCATGACAAACTCCTACACGTGAATATAAACAAAGTGAAATAAAGCGCAAGGAGGTAAAGAAACCTCTTTTTGGGGGGGGAGGGGGGAGGAGGGAAGGGCAGGAGGGGAGAATCCTCTGAGGGGCTGAGTCCCTGCAGATCCCACTGAAGTCAAACAGGAGCTGCTACAGACAGTGGGTACTCTTTCAAGTGTCTCAGCACTCCTCAGGATTTGGCCCTGTGTGGGCTAGTAACCGATGCTGGAGAAACGAAAGCACCTTCTGAATGATCTAACCTGATGGCTGCCAGGCTTGAGCGAGGTGCCAGAGAGTGAACTGAGGAGCTGCTACAGTGTGAATTCAAGTTCTTGAGCTTGAGGTCATCGTTGATGTCTGCAGGAAATGTCTCTCTCCTAGAGGAGGTCCTTTAATGCACTCTCTCCGGTAACACAACATTCAATGCTCACATTGCTATTTTACCTGTGGTATAATCCCCAAACCCTGACTGACTGGGACAGAGGCCCCAAAACGAGCTCTCAAAGATCGAGACTTTTCCAGCTCATCTGATGCTCCCCTTGTCTGGTTATGGTCTAAGGGGAGATTTGCCTTACTCAATGCCTGGCTTACAGTGATTATACTGAAAATATAATAAATGGAGAAGTATATGTTGGTTTATATGTGGCCTACATTTGCACAACTTGTTCCAACATTGCTTTGAATATCCTATGCTCCTTGGTTAGTGCTTGACATGGCTCCTTCCCCATTCTGGTACGATAAATGTAGAAGGCAAAGGTGCTTCAAGTGAACTCCCCCGGGCAGTCGGCTGGGAGCGGGGTCTCGCTGGCGAGGGGGCTAGAGCCGGTGGGGCGGGGCCTGGCTGCGCCACGCACAGCCAGAGCAGAGCTGCTGCAGCCCTTTAAAATCATCTGCCGGCTCCCCACCTCCTCCCGCTGCAGCTGCTGAGAATCACCGCGGTTCCCCCTCCCCAGAAGTGCTCTGTTCCTCTGCTGTCTGGTGGATCGGATGGGGCCACGCTGCCCATAGTGTGGGCTTCGGCCAGCCCGTTACAACGGCCCACCGGGCCAGTCCACCCCTGCACACGCCAGCTGGCAAAATCTACTCACCCCGGGAGAGTGGATGAGTGTATTTGTCGAGCCCTGTTCATGGGGATTTCCACCATGGGCCAGGAGCTTAGTTATAAAGGAGAGCAAAACCCATTTTTTTTAAATGCACAGGCCTCAGGTCCCATTTCCCAAGCAATAAAACCTAACGGGTTTATCTAAACTTTACCCTACTTACAGAACGTGAATTCTTTTCTTGGAGGGAGACCTTCTGTCTGTCCCCCTCAGTAGCTGGAGAGAAACTGCCCAGGAACAAAGGAGGGAGAAACCAAACCAAACGTTCCTTTGTCTTAGTTTGAAATTCCTACCTACATTCTTATTGGACAACTCTATCTGGCTTAGGTAAAGCTAACCCCTAAGTCCCCAGGCTGCTGGCTAACTCTCATGAGTATGATAGTGCTCTAGAATAGCTTGCTTTCTTCCATCCTCTCCATTTAGAACTTGAACAGCCTAGAATAATATGGGGGGGGGGGGGGAGAGAGAAGGGGTGGCAGGAAAGAGCCCAAAGAGCCTCAAGGACTTAAAAGGAAGTAAGATAAGAGTAGAGGTAAGTAAGCATCACAGGTTGGCAATAGGACAGGGTACCACTAGTTACCATGGTTACCATCTCTGCATTCTTCTTGAGCTCACCTGTATGTCAGGAACTTCAGCTTTTCAGATAGAGGATGAATCAATTTTAAATATGTATGGGGTGTGTAGGAACAGCTGTGAGTTTTTGCTCATCATACCAGACTCCATCTCCTCCCCCCCCCCCCCCCCCGAGAGAGTGGTAACATCTTGATGGGTTCTTCTTCATTGAACAGATATTTGAATGGAAAAATTAAATGAAATGGCTGACTTGCAGCCAAGTCTGCTAGGGGATGGCTTGGGTTTGTGTGCGGATTCTAGCTGCAATTATTTAAAAGGTTACAGCAGAACATGCACACTTATTTGATGTGGCCCAGTAAATATCATGCTCCTGGCAACATCCCTAATAGGGGCAGGCAACCAAGCTTCTCAACAGCTGGAGTTGCTGCATGTCTGGGGTTTCAAAACACATTCGTTTCTGATAAGTGTTATCGAGCTGCAAAGGCTGAATTTACCAAGGAAATTGGGTGTTGTGTTACTCGGCAATGAAATGCCTAACCTTTGGGCACTAAAGCAAAATAATTGGCATTCATCAAGCTTGAGTTCGAGGCTTTCTATACAAAATGGAGGAAGACTAGCATCTAAAGATGGGATTCTCAAAAGCCAGCATGCAAGGGGGTTCCCAGACTAAACTAGTGAATAGGGGAAGCCACAGGAATGGGATGTGTCCAACTCTGACTTCCAGGGGAGTTCAACATCTAAATCCCGGTCGTAGGGAAATGCTTCTCTTCTAGGGACTTCAGCTGGGAGCCCTCTCCTGTGTTAGTCAAAAAGCCTGGAGGCAGAGCCAGTCTTAGGGGCAGACGACCCGGGTGGTCGCCCGGGGCTGCTAGTTGGTTAGGACCGGCCCTGGCTGGAGGGGTCAGGGCAAAGAATTCTGTTTCTCTTTAGACAATTGCAGTGATTCATGGGTAATCTTGGATAACTCTGATTTAGTTGTGATGGCTGCAGGACTCCACAAAGGAAAAGGGTTACCTTTCATGTATTCTCCCTCCTCTCCCCACCCCCCGTGCATCATAGCATGTGACACAGAAGATTAAATCCATGCAGTTGTCTATTTTAAAATAATGAAAACTTTTCCAATACATTTTTTTAAATGACCTTAGCAGCCTCAGTGCTCCACAGGTCAGGCTGAGTTTTGCCAGAATCAATAAAAATTATTTCTGAAAAGTCTCTCAAAGGTTTTCGAGCGAGATGGATCCGAGACAGTCAGCTTCTGTCATAGGCTACGTCTAGACTACAAGCCTCTTTCAAAAGTGTCTAGACTACAAGCAGATTTTTCAAAAATGCGAGCCGCTTTCTCAAGTGTCTAGACACTCTATTTTGAAAAAACAGTTTTCAATTCAGTAGCGCCTTTTTTCGAATGAGTACTTTCGAAAAAAGACGTTACTCCTCGTAAATAAGGTTTACTGGGATCGAAAACTGCAGCGTTCTTTCAATTTACTTTCAAAAGGATGCAGCTGCAGTCTAGACTCAGGTGAAGCTTTTTTGAAAAAAGGCTACTTTTTTTGAAAAACCCTGTAATTTCTAAAAGTAGAGACCCTTGCTTCACCCATTATGTCTTTACTTTTTTAAATTAACACTGTTGGTGTGGATGAGGGCTTATGAGTATTCACAGTTGAAGCCTTGTAGAAGCTCTGATGCTGACCTTGGGAATCTGCAGGGCAGAGTCTGGTTGCAGTTGGATAATGGCAGAGTAAAAAGTTCAGACAAGATGTGTCACTGGTACCACTTTCCTCAATTATTTGGCAATAGAAAGCAACAGGGATGTCCCCGTACTAATTCTTCCAAAATGTCATGCATGGTGTTAAGTCTTCTGTTGAGACCTGAAATAACATTCCACTTTGTCTGGCATGGTCTGTTCT
This sequence comes from Pelodiscus sinensis, assembly GCF_052426305.1. Lineage (NCBI taxonomy): Eukaryota > Metazoa > Chordata > Testudines > Trionychidae > Pelodiscus > Pelodiscus sinensis. The sequence goes on from NC_143057.1 coordinate 7,835,365, forward strand.
CAAGCAGAAACTAAATTCCTCCCTCTCCTAATTTACAGCAACTAAAATAGCCATTTACACTTGCAGACAGAGGGTGATTGGATGTGGCCTTGAAATTGAATCTGGGGCCATATCCTCAGATGGCGTAAATAGTATTTCTCACTGTCACTCATGTGGTGTTCGGTTACAAACATGTCTATTGCTTTCCCCCATATCCACCAGCCCAGTAATCCTGTCAAATATCATTCACACCAAAGGTGCTTATGCCACCTATTCCAGGCAGTGGATTTCTTATGGGTTGCTGAGTAGTGACAAATGCCGATCGCCATGAGAGAAGCTGGGCTTGGCATACAACTGATATTGGCTTCTCCCATTGCCTCACTTAAGTGGCTCCCACCTAACGTACTGGCTTTTGTGACTCAGTCTAACGTGTCTATCACTCCTTCTTTGCATAGGGACCCCACACTGCCAATTTGACTTGTAGGTGAATAGTTCCCATTATATTTTTTTTTCCACCCGACTCGTCTGCCCTTAAAACCGGCTCTGCCTCCAGGCTTTCTGACTAACACAGGAGAGGGCTCCCAGCTGAAGTCCCTAGAAGAGATGCATTTCCCTATGACTGGGATTTAGATGTCCCCTGGAAGTCAGAGTTGGACACATCCCATCTCCGTGGCTTCCTCTATTGGCTAGTTGAATCTAGGAGCCACCTTGCATGCTGGCTTTTGCAAATCCCACCTTTAGATTCTAATCTTCCTCCATTTCTTGTATAGAAAGCCTCACACTCAGGCTTGATGAATCCCAATGATTTGTTTTAGTGCCCAAAGGTTGGGCATTTCATTGCCGAGTAACACAACACCCAATTTCCTTGGCATATAAAAGTTGCACATGGTGCTCAGCATTGCGGTCTCTCGGTCTCTTTTCGTACTTGCATCCCAGCGAATGTGGCTGGCAGGAGGGGTATGTGTATTTGGGACACGATTCCTGGGACAGCACAACTACCTGGGTAATAAACTGACATGGTTTGAAAGCGCATGGCTTGTCTAACTTGGGGTGTCATCGCATGCTAGGCAGGTGGTATGCTGTGATCACTTTTTATTTGTATCTCACTGTGGCCTTGTGCTCCCCACAGCATCTGTCTGTCTCAGCTGCTGATGTGACAGAGCAGATTTTAAGAGCTGCTACTCCTGTGGCCTGCTGTCCTCTGAGCCCCCACCTTCTGGAGGTCACTGTCTCATCTTGGCCACCAGGGGGTCATAATGGCCTATTTGCATCTTTTTGTCTGCCCAATGCATATTTAGATTGCAAGCTCTTTATCGGGCAGTGATTGGATATATGAATGGGGTCTCTAAGTACAACACAAATTTATGAATAATACACTTGAAACTTGGCCAAGATTTACTGAATTATTCACCAAGAGTCAGGATCCCATCAAGCTAGCCTAGAACAATTCATGGTTTTCTGGGGAAAACTTGGGAAGTGTTCATTTCAGTTTATCTGATTCTTATTTGGTAGAGAACCTTTGTCTTGCTGTAAAACATCAATGTGTTTGAGCTGTTTCCGAGCTATTTTTGTCTTCAGGCTGCAGATCTCTGAATATGATCCATCAGTAGTAGGGGTGGTAGTACTACTTGCCATGCACTTGGCGTTCTTTTCCTGAGGTGAAACTGCAATTAAAATGTCATCGCAGCTCGATAATCTAGAGCTCTCCTGATCTGTCCAGCAAACACTTTTTTTGGGCCTAAGCTCAAACTTTAAAGGATCCCTATTGTTTGTGAAAACATGCCCACTGAGAAATGGGACGTGACATGCACGTAACAAATGTATTTGAAATTGTTATAGATTATACATACATACCAACTATTACCCATTTATTTTAATATAGTAGCCCAATGTCTGAGACTCTGTAACGCTGAAATGTTGGCTGTTCCCTCTGGGTGGTGCTGTTGCCTGAGTCATGTCCTTCGCCTCCCGCCATGGCGCTCGGCTGACTTCTGCGCCACTCAGCCGGGCCGCCGCAGGGGAGCAAGCGGCTGTTTGGGTGCTGCGGTCCCCATGCAGCACGGGGAGCTTGGAGCCCAAACAGCCGTTTGGGTTCTGTGAGGGAGGGGGGAGAAGGAGAGGGAGAGACTGGAGGCTCAGGAGAGAAGACTGACATGGAGGAGAGACCTGAAAGTCCTGTCTTATGATGGGCTAATTGGCAAATTTTAATATAGTTATTCACTAGCATCATTAAAAGAACCCTTTAAAAGAACCCTTGAAGCACAAAGCTTCAAGTTTGTGCCAAACAAGTAATACTGAGATTGCACCGTTTCCAGAAAATGTGGGCTTTGCCCCTCCTGCATTTATCTGACTTCAGGTCTTATTGCATCAGACCAATGGTGGTCTGTTCCCTCACTTATGGCTACTATTGGATGCACAGCCAGAAACTTAGAAGGTAGAAAACAATATGACAAGAGGATTCCTTGCTTGAATCCACACTGCTAGCAACACGTGCCTTGAAACAGAAGAGTCTGTAGCCCTTACGGTCGGTCTCTGAGTTGTGAACGGTTGACTTATGACCATTCGCAGTTACGACTGAAATGGTCGTAAATGGCAGACCCCGAGTTACGAATGCGATCTGCGCTTACGAACAGCGCAGTCACGTGTAACTCAATGCGATGCAACTTACAAACAAACAGAGTAACGACCAATTGCTTGGTCCATAACCGGTTCGTAAGTTAGAGAGAGGCTGTATTAACTGGTAGCTAATGGTAGCAATAGTTTTTGTGTAAATGTACTAAAGGTTGAACCTCTATAGCCCAACACCTGGGGGGACCTGACCGGTGCCAAAACAGACAATTTGCCAAACCGCGGGAGGTCAATATTGTCTAGCAGCACTACCAGCACACTCACTGCTTACTGGTCTCATAGAAAACATTTAGGGGTAAATTAGAGCTACGTAACAGCGTAGAATGCTGAGAGCCAGGCCTGGTGGCTGCAAACACACTTTATGGGACCTCAAGAAACTTGCCCACACTCATAATTGGACATCAGGCTCACTAAAATCATGCCACATGGATGCTGATGGCCTAGAAAGGTACAACCTGTATAAATTAGGATTTCTGTGACCATTGAGGTTTGCTTAATTCTTCGTTGTTCGCGATCCTGGAATACACTGAAGAAAGTGCTGAACATTAAGCATTTGATTAACCCTATTTGAGGTCAGTGCATTATTGATCAAAGCCTTACTGTTTTGTTTTTCTGTTTACACCTGTTCAGACGATCTGAAATAAAGGTTTAGTTACATCTATCATTTTAATACAGGAAATTAGCTAGCATTGAATCCTAGGTCTCTTCAGTGCTACCGTATATTCCGGCGTACAAGACGACTTTTGATGTTAAAAAACATCCCCCAAAAATCGGGGATCGTCTTGTACGCCGGGTATACATCCCAGGCGTGCCTGGGCTGCCCCCCTGCCGGCTTCCCCCGAGGCTTTGCAAAGCTGCTGCGGCTTTGCTCCCAATGCCTCTGGTCTGCTGGGGACCGTTTCCAGCAGACCAGGGACACCGGGAGCAAAGGAGGCGGAGGGGCGCTGGGGTATAAGACGAAACCCTATCTTTTAATTAAAAAATTAGGGGGTCGTCTTATACGCCCAGTCGCCCTATACGCTGGAAAATATGGTACATTAAAAATCAGATAATGCTTCTGCATTGCACTGAACAGGTATATCACGCTTTTGTCTTTCAGTCTCTTCCACTAGGTGAGCTGTCAGACATAATGGTGGGCCTAACAAGTAGAGGAAATGCTATAGCACAAAAATGGCATCCTCTTTCTTTTCTCAACCAAATAAGATGACTTTTCAGCATGCAAGTGGCTTGGACCCTCTCTCTTATATTTGATGGAAGTTTGTTTAATGTGTGTAGGGTTTTGTCTTCAACCATCTTACTTACAACCCTGCCTTTAAGTACAATGCAATTTGAATGAGAACTGAAAGTGAGTGCATTGTGTCGTATAGATCAAGTAGTGGAAAGTGGAGGGGGCGGGGGTATGAGAACTCCTTATGAAGTGATCTGTTTGAATTGAATTCTGATTGGTATATCTTTGTCACATTCACATCTCCCTTCTCCCCCCTCCACCGCCACTTGCAATCTCTTGGAACGTCGGCTTTAGAAACATGCTCTAGCAGACAGGATATTGGCCTGCCTTTGGGGTGGTCTGGGTAACATTGCTGGCTCTGTCATTGGCTTTGGGCAAGTCACTTCACTGTGTCTGTACCATTCTCTCTCATTGGTTTAGACTGTAAGCTGTTTGGGAGCCGGGGCTGCCTTACTGGGTTTGCTTAGTGCCTCGTGCTGTGCAATCTTATTCTCATGTGGGTCTCTGGATCAAAGCTAGTTCTGTGTAAGACTCTGGTCCAAAGCCCAAAGAACTGGGTTACTGTTTTCTCTATTCTAGTGGTGCCTAGTTTTGTGTCTCCCTCTTTTCTGAGTAATAGTAACTGAGTTCCCTTTCTCAGCGTTTGAGATGAGGGTATGGGTCGGGGTTAGATTGCTTCTCCTAGCCTGCGCACAAGCTGTCAAAAGAAAAAGCAATGCTTAAACCTGATTCTAAAAAGCAGTAAACTGTTGTATCTGGCCATGTGATAAACCGAAAGGCTCCAGTTTTCTGCAAATAGACTGAGAACCCCACTCTGTTCCCAAGCCCCCAAAATCAAGGAGATGTCTTGCAATGCTTCTAGAGAAATAATGTTACGTTTGCTGGTAACAGACACACACACACACATTATGCCATTGCCCATTTGCAGTTCAAATCTGCCACTCATGGTTGAAGGAAGACTTTTGGGATCAATTTATTTAAATTGTCTTTCCATATTTTTGATTGTAGGGCTCTGCAGGAGTGTTTCAATGAGAGTTTTAAAATCTCATTCATTTTCTCACCTCCCCTGGGACCACAGAAATCTTGCTGAAGCAATTTAAATTGTCATATTCTGAGTTGGCCTGAAAAATGTTTCATGCAACTCTGTGAATTATGCAGATGCAAGACTACTGAGGGAATGAGGCTAAAAGCCAGTGGCTATTTTGCAGTTGCTACCATTTGTTTCATTGCATGAGGACTAACAGTTAATTTGAGGGAAGGGTTTTGGATCGGACTACCGCGTCTACACGCGGCGAGTTAATTCGGGCTATCGGCATTTTAAAATGGTGACCGGCCACGAATATGCTAATCAAGCACAGGATATCTAAATCCCGCGCTTAAGTAGCAACTTCGGTATGCTGCATTTGCCTCCCGAGTTCGAACTGGGGGCAAGTGTAGACATACCCTAAGGCCTTATCTGGACTACACTCTCTCTCTCTCTCTCTCTCTCTCTCTCTTCCCCCCTCCTACCACCATCTCTTTACTTCAGCTAACCAAATAGCATAGCTGAAGTTAATAAACTCACTGTGGTATCTTGCATACGGTATAATCAGTGGATACTGATCTCCCCTCAGCACTGGCTACTCTTCTCGTCTTACTGGAGTACCAGTATCAATGGAAGAGCACTTTGAGAGTGATTGATTGCATCTTCACAGACTAAATAAATCGATGACCCATTGATCGATCGATGTAGTGGAGACAAGGCCGAACTCTTAACTCCTCCTATTTCTGAACCTACTTTAGGTCCAAACAATAGTGGAACCAATCAAAATATGTGTTAATCAAAACATGAACAAATACTTTTTATTTAATATCTTTTTTTCCTTTTTGTTTTAATGAAAAATGTTATATGAATTCTTTTGAGATTTTATATGAATTTCTTTTTTTTTTATTATTTCACTCTTTTCCACGAATTGAAGAAATTAGAGGGGAGGCCTCAATAGGCAATTTTGTAAATATTTGAAAATTAAAACTCAAAATAGGTATTTAAATGAGAACTTCTTTAAGCTGGAACTGTAAATACTTCCTCCAATTTCACTTTCCACAAAAAAATCTTTTTTCTCTCACAAAAATAAGTTTATGGTTAATAGCAATAAGTAATAAATGTTGAAAGCAAAGGGATCTGGTGACATGTTAGGAAAAAAAAAAGAAAATCCTTTAAAGGGGGGGCAACTGACAAGCCCCCATTTCAGCACATACTTTCCACAACTATCTAAAGCTGCTCCATTTGATAATGTGCATTTTTAGCTCTTAGAACCAGAGTCCCTTTTTTGACAAGTATTCCTGTTTAAAAATTCATGGCTAGTTATGACCTACAGGTAATTTTCAAACATGAATTGGAGGAATTTCACACACAAAAACTGTTGCTTTCAAAAGTCCTTGTCCAATAGAGGACAGAAGTTGGTACAGAATCTCTCCATTTTTTAAAATCTCTTAGGAATGAGGATGGCAATTCTAATACAAGCAAACTCCATTTTTCATGTCATCCTCTAATACATTTATTGAGACACGAATGACTTGTGTTGCTTGCCAGCTCATGATATCCTGGAGTTTGGAATCCTTGCAAGGACAATGCAAGGTTACACTTGATGTCTGTTTGATTGGCATCTTATGGAAATGTGGTGATGTGTCATTTCCAGGACACAAATCATTTAACATAATTGAATGTGGAAAAATATATTAAACTAGTTAATATTTTATACTGGCAGTATTTTCAGGGGTGGCTATGGCAAACTTACTCTCTCCCCCCCCCCCCCATCCCCATTGCGCGCGCGCACACACTTTTAGGAGATGCAAACTAACCTATTAGATCGGGGTTCTTAACCTTTTTACTGTCATGCCTCCCCTGAAAGTGAACTTCATGTTCACCCCCCGGGAGCCATTTTGTGCACAGCCTAGCCCCGCCCCCTCACCTGACAGGAAGCTAAGGAGTGTGGCTAGGACTATAAGAACTCTGCCAGGGAGCTCAGTCAGGGCCCAGCCTCTGAGGGAGACAGAGGCCTGCCCAGAGCTCCTGGCTGATGAGGCTGAGACCTGGCCCGGGCCTCCCACAGCCGCCTTCCCACAGGCCAGTGAAGGCTTCCCTGCCTGGACCGCCGAGGCGTGGCCAAGCCGGCCAGCAGGGCTACCCTCTGACCTAGAGGAACCCAAGGCTCTACTTGGTGCCTGGCGATTTGGAGGCCCGGCTTGAACCCCAAGGCCTACCTGAACCCTGGGACCAGGCGAACAAGCTGGATGCAGCCGTCCGAGCCAATTCCCAAGTCCGATAACTGGTGATGCTGTGGGGTGTGTGAACCCCGTTACAATGCCTAAATGAACAATATGAGCTTTTTACTTTGAACCTTTTCCTAACAAATTTACATAATATTTGAAGATGAAAGTCAGCAATGCTCACATACTGTTGTTGTAGTGTGTCGTCACATAGGCCTGACTGATTTGCGCTGCTATTGTAGTGTGCGATCTCTAGAGGTTAAGAAATTAATGTTTATAATTTTAATTCATAATATTATGAAGAAATCTAAACTTTCAAATTTTATCCAGTGAGAAGGCAATTGCGATAAATTTTCTGGGAGGCACCTCACACCTCCCCCGTATCCCCTTCACACCTCCCCCGGGGAGACGCACCTCGCTGGTTAAGAACCCCTGTATTACATGGTGTTTGAATCTGCTGAGAGGGCAGGGGACTGGACTTGATGACCTCTCAAGGTCCCTTCCAGTTCTATGATTCTATCTGGGGCTTCTTCTGTGTGTAGATAATTATTTTTAATTTAAGAATGTCCAGTTACATGAAACATATCAAGAGGTTTCCATTGCCAGTCTCAGCTAGAGATAGCTAGATAGCAACCATTTAAATCTAACTCTGTTCTTAACAAACACACAAGTGTTTTTATTATCAAGCCTCATGTAAATAATTACCTGGGAGGGCATGCCACTTTTATGTATCTCTTTCATTGGCCTGGTCTATGCTACGGGATAAGTTTGAATTAAAATATGCAACTTCAGCTACGTTACTTCGACTTAAGCTACACAAGTATCTTAACTTGAATTTGGCCACCGTCCATACTGCAGGCAGTCAGGAGAGCACATTCTCTCTCTCTTTGACGTCCCTTACTACTCGTAGGAGCAGGACTACCAGCATTGAAGGGAGCGCCCTCTCAATTGGAAGTAGCATGTCTTCACTAGACTCACCAATTCGAACCCTGATAGATTGATGGTGGCTGCTTCAATCTTGTCTGTAGTGTAGACATGGCCTGTAGGGGCAAACTTAGAAGCTTTCTCTGTGTAAAAGTTTTCAGTGGTCAATACCAGATGGCCCGGAGGGAGGGATCACAACAGGTAATTCTCACGTGATCCCTCCCCTGTCACCCACCTCCAGAGAAATAGAGGCTAGGGACACCTTTCCTACCCATCCTGGCTACTAGATTCAAGGAGGTTAGGTCCATCAATGGCTATCTAGCTCTTTTTTGAGTCTGGTCAAAGTCCTAGCCCTCACCACATGGTCTGGGAAGGAGTTCTACAGGTTGACACTGTGCTGAGTGAAGAAAAACTTCCTTTTGTTTGTATTCAAACCTTGACAAATTAGAGAATTGGTATCTAACCAGATAAAATTCGATAACAAGTGCAAAGTACTGAAAGTAGAAAAGAAAATATCAAATGCATAGCTACAAAATGAATAACTTGAGACAGTAGTGCAGCTGAAAAAGATGTAGACGTGGTACAAATGGAGTCAACCAGTGATACAGTTCCAGAAAACACTAATGTCACCTGGTGTATTAACAGGAGTGTTGTCTGCAACATAATTGTTGGCTTCACTCAGCAGTGGTGAGCCCTCAGTGGGAGTCTTCAGCCCCGATTTGGACACCGTGTTTTAAGGAAGATGTGAAAAAATTGGAGGGACTCCGGGGAAAAGCAACAAAAACAATAAAAGGTTTAGAAAACAACCTTTCATCATAGTTCAAAGTAAACATGCCACTTTTTTTTTTTTTTTGAGAGAGAGAGAAGATGACTGTATGGGAGACCCATTTTCAAGTATGCTGGGGGCTGTTAAGTGTGATTGTTTGCCATGTCTGCTGAAAGCGGAGGAAGAAATAATGACGAGCAAGGAACATCTTGGTTAGGTAGAAGGACAGGGAAGTAGGCTGCAGTGACTCCCTAAGAAGAGGGGAGGCATGTTCAGGACTACAGAAGGAGGTCGAAGGTCACTCCCTGGGAAGAGGAAGTTGGGAGATAGGTAACCTACAGGAGCAGCCAGGAAGATAGAAGGCCAGAAACAATAGGGGTGCAGACCTGGATTATAGATTAGAGGGTGCCTGAGCTGAAATGCAGAGCAGCATTCCCCTACCAGCCCCTAGGGCTGTGGCACAGACCAGGTAGAGGACAGTGGGCTGCATGGGATTTTTACACCCACTCATCCTGTTCTGACCACTCGGGGGCGGATGAGAGTTTTGCGGGGCCCAGGGCAGCACAATATTGCGGGGCCCCCCCTTTGGAGAAAAAGAAAAAAGGGGTCCCCCTGTGTGCCCTCTTCCCCAGTAGCCCCCCCTCTGATCATGTGAGCTACCCCTCCTCATCCCCTCTAACATCTCCCTCTACACACCTGCCCTGGCTCTCTCCTCTGGTGCTGGTCCCTCCCCTGCAGGTGTCTGCCCTTCTGCTTCACCCCCAGAATCCCCTGGCACCTGCACCCTCCTGGTGCCTCCCCCTTCTCTCACTGCCTCTGCACCCTTTGCCCTGTTTTCCCCTGATGCCCACCACCCTCTGCCCCCATGCTTTCACACATGCCTTGCTCCATCTCCGCCTTCCTCATGCCCACCCCTCCTTTCAAGCCTTTTCCCAGCACCTCCCCCTCCCTCTCCCCCTTTAGCCCTCAATGCTCTTACCCTCTCCTCTCCTCTCCTCTCCTCTCCTCTCCTCTCCTCTCCCAGCATCACCCTGTCCCTCCCCCCCCCCCACTGACACCTCCCCTCCTGCCCTTTTCCTCACTGTCTCCACTTGGCCCCCTTGCATTTGTCTCTCCTCCCCTTTCTTCTCCTGACTTGCCCCCCTCCCCTCAGCACAAGCCCCTTCCTCTGCCATCCACCTTATGCCTTGTAGTGTGCAGGGCGGCCACGGCCCAGGCTCCAGGCCACGTGCTGAACTGTGCAGTGCAACGCTGGGCTGCGCGGCTTTGAAGTCCCGGGCCATGACGTCATGCCACGCCATGCCACGCCACGCCACACCCGGGCATCTCCCCTCAGCTGTTGCGCGGCATTTCAGCATGCCACACATGCGCTCCCTCGTGGCCCATATTGGCTGGCTCTGGGGAATTTCAAAAGTGCAGGGCTGCGGCGCCCTACCACAATCCTCCCCTCCTCCAACAGCTGGAAATCATGGGTGAGTGGCTTTTTGGCTTGTAATAAAACATGTCACCCAGGCACAAAAGAATCTTAAGACCTTGACTAAAGGATGTCAAGGATCTGTTCAGCAAAAAGTATTGCAAGTCCTCCCGCCCCTCAAATTAGTCCCCTGAGCGCTGCGCATCAAATTCAGTTCATGCCAATTTATATGAACTTGGCAAGTGGCTGAATTCCCATGAACTTCAAAATAAATAGCACTTTGGCTTTTAACGTTTTTTTTGTTTGTTTTTTTGTTTGTTTTTTTAGTGCTTTGAAAACGTGCTGCATAGACTTGAGGCTGTCATTTGTTTAAGGTTCTTGGACATTCCATGTGGAAATATTTCTAACAAAATACCAGAAAATGTTACCCTCTGCACACAACTTTATAGTGGTAAGGACAAACTCTTCCAAAGCTGATGCATGTGGTTGGCCTAAAGTCTTACATTTCAGAACTATGTGAGGGAGTAGCAACCTACTTCATGAATCTAATCAGTTCTTCATGACCAAGAAGGAATCCCCTCACTTTTTTATGAATCCTAGCGGTGCCTCAGTTTCTCTCTTTATTTCTCTTGGATGCAATGTGTGTTAATGCTGCTTCTGCAACAGTGCAGGAGATGGCAAGTGTTCATTACCTGGCCATCTAGAAGGAATAAATGCAGTTGTCGAAGTGACTGAAACTGACTCATGGGCCAGTAAGACAAAGAGGTCTCCTAATAACTCAACAATTGCCAGATGGAAACTGCTGCAGGTGGGATTTGGGAACTGAGCTAGTACGAGGGGTTAAGGTATTAGAAGAAGGATGTAGGTTTTTTTCACCAGTGCTGGAACCTGGACTGAAGGCAATGAGGGGGATGGAGACAGAGAGAGAGAGAGAGACCGATGTTGTCTGTGACAACTTGGCTGGCTGTTCATGGCACTAGTGTGTTTAAAATAAAAAATACAGCACTGCTTTAAACATCTATTAAACAGGTAGAGAAAGAACCATTCCCAGATGGACAGGAGATTACACTCTTGTGTACTTTTGGGACAAGAGACTTGGTTGGTGCACTTACGGGTTCCTCCTAGATTCTTGGCAATGGAGGAATCTGATCCAGAATGGGACATTACTGCAGCCTTTGGAAGAGCATCAGAATTCAGGAATTTCACCCATGAACATTCAGCCTGCTGTAAAATATGCTGGTTCTTCATTATTAGAATGTCTCATTATGTTTCAGGAAAGCCTACTAGGTGCAAGGTGGGAGTTCCTCTCTGAACCACAAGTTGCCAGAAATGTTCCAAGCTCAAGAGGCCTACACCGAACATGCCTTTTCTTTATCTTTTTTTTTGTAGGAGCAAGGCAATTCACATACCCCTCCCAAAAAGCAATCAAATGCTACAGGAAGGTGACACTATCCAGGTGAGACCTCTCTGGTCTGGTAACCTCAGGTCCTGAGCAGACCCAAGCCACAGTGTTTGCCAGACCAGGGGAGAACAAAGCTTCCCCCCTCGGCTGTCAGCCCTGCTTTTGATGCCAGCCCCAGCCACTGAGCTCTGCAAGTTCAGTTAATGGACTCTCAATTGCTTGCCTCTTGCTAAACACGTCTAATGTGAGTGTGAATGTAAACAAGGGCTGCAGGCCGTCCTCATGATGAGTCCAAGATATGTTCCAAAAAACTTGGCCTCTACAGCGAAACAACTTAAAGCAGGGGAATTTTTTTTCCCCACAGCTGACTTCCATTTGTGTAAGTTCTCTTTTTTTTTTTTTTCTTCTTCCCCCACGATTTAGGAACGGGAAATGGGAGGACTAGTTCCTACAGGCGTCAACGACTTTAGTGTGGAATGGATGTATACCAGTGCGACTTATAGGGGGATGCCCCGAACCCAAGTTCTAGAATGGCTCTTGATTCATTCTTTGAAGTGTTGATACAGGGCTGTTAACACTCCAAAGATTCCAAGATCTTTCTGAGGTTAGTTGACTGAAAACTTCAGCTCACTGTTAATCAGTAGTCAAATAGGGTGAACCATGTTTGGAACTCCTTAGAAAAGGAATAGAAAATATAATTCCCCTAGTCAATCTATGATGCGCTTATACCTTGAATACAGAGTCCTGTTCCAGTTGCACTACTGTTTTTATTAATTGAACTTTCAACTTTAAAATAATTATTCATAAATATTAGCATTTTCAATGTCAGATTCTTCCAACTTGAATGAAAACGATAGTTTCATTGAACTTAAAAGAAACTTCTTGGAGAATAACTCGCTGTTGGGGCGAGGGGGGGGGTAGGAAAGAATGAAGGATCTGGTTTTTTTACGGGAATAATAGAACTAATGGTAACAGTCATTTGCACATAGTTACCATTAAATAATACATCTCTACCTGATTGGTAATAAGTCTGAGCCAGATGCACCTGTTCTTAAATTTCATGGGTATTTGGATCTGGGGAATGTAGGATTGCATCCTTCTCCACAAGCAGAGACCAGTTATAAAGTCCATATTCCACTCTTAAACTCCCACTCACTGTGTGGGAGTTTGGATCCAAACTTTTGGCTTGCTCCCTGTTGTACTCGTCACAATGTATGCACACACATACTGTAAAGCTAATTAGCTTTTAATGTAACAGTGATGTAAATGTAATTGGGTCTAGCAGCATGGCTCTTTCTCTGGCAAACATTGCTTATGCAAAAAATGAGGTGTCAACTCCTAGGGTAGAAGGGTCAGAGTGAACGCAGAAAACTAAAGCCAAATATTTTCTGATAGGGCTTGGTGTGGGGGTGGAGGTGGGGTGTGTATTCCCCTCAATTTCTTCACCAAATATGTGGCGTTTGACTCCCATAGAGGAAACTCCACAGAAGCAATTTGCTCTCCCTCCTAGGCTACATTGGGGTGCCGATGTGAAGCAAACTGCCCTTGCAGATAAGTCTGGCTCGGTGTATTTTTCTGCCATCTGCTGCTTGAAACAGAGCTGAATTAAATGTCACACCAAGTTTATTTCCTAAGGACTATTCTATTACCACAAGGGCATCTCCAATTATTTGCTTGATAAGACTAGATATGCTGACCCTGTTCATCAACACTGTCTCCTCCATCTCTCCAAATCTTAAGGACATTCAATTTACCAACAGGAGACAAGCAAGATATGAGGAAATTACACCAGGCCTTGTTTATGGAAAACCAATTTGAGTTTATTTTCCTTTTAATAAAATCAGATAAACTTACAGTGTAGCAGGGAGTGAAATTAAATTTAACAGCAGAGGAAGAATAGAAATGAGTTCTGTCCATTTTCGAAGCATTCTAATTGCCCTGCAAGCAGCTGCTAGCACATTGTAGGTGATTTTGCTTCATCTTGGCTCATTCAAGGCGAATTGGAGCATGCTAAACTCTATGCTATGCATGTACATGTGATAAATAGTGACAGTATCTGGCTTAATTTGATGGTAGCATTATCAAGGCATTAGATTAGCAGCAAAAAGAAATGGCATCTGCTGCTTCCCTTTGCAATGGTTTGGGCACCTGCTAGACTGAGCCACTTTTCATATTATTCAATGACACACTGCCATGTATTGGGTCTGCGAGAGCCAAGTCTGTCCCCAATAGTGATGCTATGGATAGCACTTAATCTTCATTCCCTCTCTCCCCAAAAGAAACCTGGAAGGTGCAATCCTGGCCTCACAGAAGTCAATGGGAAATTCTCTCGGCTATAAGTCACCCCATTCTACATCCGTAAAGTCGTTGATGCTTGTAGGAACTGAGGCATTATAAGTCCTCTCGTTCCTCGGTCTTATGTTGTGCAACACCCTCCCCCCGCCCCTCCCCCAGCCACCCAATTTCCACAAATTGAAATCAGCTGTTGGGGGGGGGGGGAATTCCCCACTTGAAGTTGTTTGGCTGTAAGTCCACATTTTTTGGAACCTATCTTGAACTTCTAGCAAGGATGGCATGTAGTTAAAGACTGTTGTGCATAGCCTATATGGGTATGGGGGAAAGAGCATTAAAGAATATCTCTATAGCTTAACAAAGAAAAGGCTATTGGGAGACTTGATTAATCTATATGTCCCCATATGAGACACGCACATACAGAATGAGAAGCGACTATCTAGGAAGGAGTATGGCAGAAAGGGATCTAGCGGTTATACTGGACCACAAGCCAGATAGGAGTTAACAGTGTGATGCTTGTGAAAAAGCAAATATTCTAGAATCCATTAACAGGAGAGTTGTGAGCAAGACCTGAGCCATTTTTCTGCTCCACTCTTCACTGATTAGGCCTCAGCTGGAGTTTTATGTCTGTTTCTGGGCACCATATTTCAAGAAAGATTTGGACAAGGTCCAGAGAAGAGCAACAAAAATGATTAAAGAATCTAGAAAACCTGTCCTGTGAAGGAAGACTGAAAGAATTGGGCCTGTTTAGTTTAGAAAATAGAGGGGACATGATAGCAGTTTTCAAGTATCTAAAAGGGGGTGTTCTCCTTGACCTCTGATGTTAGGAGAAGCAGCAATGGACTTAAACTGCAGCAAGGGAGGTTTTGATTGGGCATTAGGAAAAACTTCCTGTCAGGGTAGCTAAGCACTGGAATAAACTGCGTAGGGAGGTTGTAGAATTGCTGTCTTCGGAGATATTTAAGAGCAGGTTGGATAGACATCTGTCAGGGATGATCTAGATGGTGCTTGGTCCTGCCATGAGGGCAGGGGACTGGACTCGATGACCTCTCAAGGTCGCTTCCAGTCCTAGCGTTCTAGGATTCTAGGAAGTACAGCCGCTCCCCGAGTTATGACCACCTCCACTTACGACCAAAGCGGTCGTAAATGCGGATCAGAGTTACAAACGGCGATCTGCGCTTACGAACAGCGTAGTCGCCATGTAACTCTATGGGGTGGGAGTTAAAAACACTTCGCGTTACGGACCAAGTGTTGGTTCGTAACTCGGGGAGCGGCTGTATTTAATAATGGGCTTTTAGCAAGGCACAGCTGGTCCCCTCTTGCTGCTGCTCTCAAAACCAGCCAAGGACACCTCAAATCAATGCAATCTTCCATGTGCTTCATTGATAATTTTCCCTACCACCAAGTTACTATCTCTATGCAGGGTTTCAGAGCCAGACTCCATCAGCAGCATATCCATGACACCAGTCCCTCTCAGGGTCTGGCCTCTCCTTTTCCTCCTCCATCCCGCCCAGCCTATATCACACCTGGCTAATTAGGCTGGCAGCTGTTTCTAGTTCCTATTGGGTTCTGTGAGGTAGGCAGGCCTAAACCTTCCCACAGCTAAGGGACCCTCCCTCATTCTTTGGCGAGGCTCCAGAAGACCGAGGAACTCAAATCATTATGGGGGACAGCCAAAAATACAACAGGGACAGGTGTGAAAGTTACAGGGTCGAAAATGGGGGCCTGAAAGGGACACAGAACAGAGAATCTGAGAAATCCCAGACAGCACCCATTGCTCCTGGAAAGCATCAAGGGAACCAGCAGGCACTGCCCAGAGGAACTCTGTCCAGATGTGTGAGTGAAGCGAGGAGCAGAAATAGGCCCTAACATTACAGAATGCCCCCCATGCAGTCTCCACTCTCTGGTCTTATAGACGCTCACTTTGGCCAGCACTAAGAGGAGGTGGGCAAGGAGGTCCAGTGACTTTGTGGGGCCATGGATAAGGGGTGCATCTAAAATTGTTTCACTTCTCCCCTCCCCTCTTCGTAAACAGGATATATTTTTTTTGGGGGGGGGGGGAGTAACTAAACATTGGAATAATTCCCCAAGGACTGTTGCAAATTCTCCATTACTGACAATTTTTAGAACAGGTGTGTGTGTGTGTGGTGTTGTGTTGTGTTTTTAAATCTATGGTCTAGGAATTATTTGGGCAAAGTTCTCTGAGGTCACACTAGGAGAACACAGAGCTCCATTCTTGCCTTAGAATTTATGCAAGGGGAAGAAGGGATGGAGATTTGAAACGTACCTTTTTGGCCATTCTGTGATCCTGTTTCTTTAGCTGTCTATTGCCATTCCTCCTGGAAGGTCATTTTGGTCATTACCACTTTCCAAATATGTGCCTCACATTCATTGTGTGTCTTAATTTTAAAACCCTTAAAAGGTAAAAACCTTTAAAAGGTAAACATTATAATAATTTAAAATTCATTTCCTAATTTTCCAGCAAGAAAACATTCTTCCTCTTTTAAAAACAAACTTGTAAAGTTGTTGCTCTGTACACTGAGCATGATGATAAATCAGTGTGCTGCTAAACTCTTGACAGTGCTAATTTCTGTCATCTATACTAATGCCCAATTGATGTTTCCCATTTAGCAGTTTAGAAGCAGCCACCTTGCACTACAATTCATCTTTTTCGGTAAACTCCCTGGAAATGGTGAACTCCCAGCACTGTCATTGATAAGGAAATAAAGTTTATTGCCTCACAAAGTGATTTGCCTCCATTCAATAATGGTGGAAGTAAAACCTATTATCAGAAATCTCGGCATTTCAGTTAACTGCCAATGTGTGCATGAAGAGTTTTATTATTTGCATTATGATTGTCTCCGGATGCTGCAGTCAGGGATTGTGGTCCCATTGTGCTTACACAGCTTGGTATGGTTTGCACTAACTCTAATGCGGTGATCTTTCACCGGGGAGGATGACTGGTGGCACAAAAAGCAGTTAGATGCTAGCCAAACTCACTTTGAAAATTACTAGGATTTGGGCACCTAATTCTCATTTCTGCCTTTGAAAAATCTCTCCTTGTGAAGGTACTGAGGGCATGTCTATGCTCGGAAACTCTTTTGAAATAACTAAAATCGATTTAATAACTCCCGAAATAATGTGTGTGAGATTGTAAACAAGGGCTACAGGGGAAGCCTTGAAATTAGTCAGAGGCAGACTCCATTATTGTGGACTTCTTACCTTAGAGACCCAGGAGGCACTGGGGATTAGCTAGTTCGAATGGCTCTGGGGAGTCATTATTTTAAAACTAGCCAATTAGCCCATCATAAGATGGGATTTTTCTAGTCGTCTCTCCTGAGCGCGTGCATGCACGCTCTCTCTCCTACTGCCTACCCCACCCCTCTCAGCTCTCCTCCACCTCCTGCCTCTCATTCTCCCATTCTCTTCTCCTCCTCCTCCTCCTCCTCCTCCCTCTCTCTCCTCTCTTTCCCCACCCCCCTTCCCCATCCCTCCCACCATGGCGCTTGGCTGAGTGCTGCCTGCTCAGCTGTGTTGCTGTGGGGGGGGGGGGGGGACGGTGACGTACATGGCCAGGGGGCGGGGCCGTGTACGTCACCACCCTTCCTTCCCCACCCACCCACAGGGGAGCCCAGACGGCCCCTTGCGCTGCTGGCTCCCCTGGCGTCCCAGCTGAGGGGCACACCACTCAGCTGAGTGCCACAGTGGAAGGGGAAGGGTGGCAGTGACGTACATGGCCCCGCCCTCTGGCCGTGTACATCGCCGCCCCACCCCCCTTCCTGTCCCACCGGGCCCACCTGAGCGGCGCTCAGCTGGGCCCCGGTGGGGGAGCAAGCGGCGGCAAGCGGCCCTTTGGGGTCTGGCTGCGGCCAGTGGCTGCACCCCCTCCTCCCCAGGCCAGGTCTGCTTTCTGCCCCCCTCCTCTCGTCCAGCCCCACGGCCCCTGGTCCCCCCCCCCCCCCGAGCTCTGCTTCCCACCCTCTCTTCCTGCCGGCCAGACCCCCCAAGCACCCCCCCGCCAGAGCTGCTTCCCTCCACTCTTCCTCTGACCCCTCCCATCCTCCCCTACAGCCCCCGATCCTCCCCCAGTTCTGCTTCCCACCCCACTTCTGGCCATCCCTGCCCCCTTTTCTCTCCCTGCGAGGTGCCCCACCCCCCTTCCCCTCCCTCCTCTCCTTCCGGGGTACGTTGCGCCGCTCCCAAGTGAGTGGCGCTCCTGCCGGGCTCCAGTGGGGGAGCAAGCGGCGGCATGCGGCCCTTGCATGGTGGGAGCGCCACTCACCTGGGAGTGGCGCAGCGCACCACAGAGCACCAAGCAGAGAGGGGAAGGGGGCGGGGGTGGGAAGCCGAGCTGGGGGGGGGAGCTTGGGGGCTGTGGGGCTGGAGGGAGCAGAGGAAGGGGGGAGGGAAGCAGTGCTGGTGGGGAGAGGGGTGTCCGGGGGACCCTGCGGCCACTTGCTACCACGGAGCGAGGGGAAGAGGGGTGGGGCGCTGACGTACATGGTTGGTGTTGTGGCTGTGTACGTCAGCATCGCAGATGCACAGACACTGGGCTACTATATATATATATATATATATATATATATATATATATGATCGTGGCAGTGGAGCATCCACGCTACTGCTATTTCAAAATTAGCATTATGCCTTGAGGAAAGCAGGAGTGCGGATTTCAAAATAAGGGTCTGTTATTTCAAAATAACAAGCTTGGTAGTGTGGACACCCTACTTATTAATTCAACCTAAGGGAGGTTATTTTGAAATAAGCTCTGGTCTACTCTAGGGCTTTAACGTGGCTGAGTTCTTCCGGCCCTGTCAGATCGCACTTAAAGCTTACCGCTTTGGCTGAGGGGGGTGCTCTCTGCATGTCTTTTATCAAGTCCCATAGGTACTCTCTGTCCTGAGCAGTATTCAGGAGACTGATTCTGTTGCTTGGTTCTTCTCGCACTCAAATGGTGTCAGATTTAACACAACTGTTGAATATTTCCATCTTCTGTTTTAGGTAACCCTTTAGAGATAAGGGATTATTCAACTCTCTAATGAATACTGGCATTTGTTACGTGTTCTTTCTTATAATACAATTCCTTGTCACTTGATCTCCAAGGCATTTAGATGACGAATTTTGGTGAATTTCAAGCTTTCACATCCATATGGTCAGATGGAAATAACATTTCAGTTGAAGCATCATAGTTTGGTTTTTAAGATTATGTATTTGTCATAACTGATTAAACCCATCTCTTTTGTGGTTCTTTGCCTGCGTGTTGGTTGAGTTCTTTAGCAAAATCTGAATCTTCTAGCCCTGGTCAACACTTAGACTTTATTTTGAAATAACCCACCCAAGGTTGAATTTATAAGCAGAACGTCCACACTACCAAGCCTGTTATTTTGAAATCATGGGCCATGGAATTCAAAATCTATATTCCAGCTTCTCACCAGGAGTAACACTAATTTCAAAATAATAGTAGTGTGGATGCTCTGGTACTCTCCAGAGTAATTCAAACTAATTACACCCCCCCTCCCCCCAGTGCTTCCTAGGGCTCTAAGTCTGAGGTAGCTCATTGTATCACCACCATCTTGTATCCTGGGACGTGGTGTGTCGTATCAGGGGGTGGAATGTAGCCAGACATGAACCCCCATTTTAACATCCGTCTTTGTCTGCTTGAAAGCATGCAGGGCACACAGCAGTAAAACAGCATGATCTTTGAAAAACCTTGGAGCAGGAGGTTTAGATATGCTGGCTGTGACCATGGACTGTAAGCAGAGATAAGAGGGTGGTCAAACTAATTGCTGACAAAGAGGCTTTAGAGAAGTGCCCTTGACTTAACCCATATTGATACGAACACACAGCCGTCCACGGGGGGGAGGAATCTCCCGCCCAGCAAGAACATCCGGCACTCCTAATTTAGCCATCTTCCTCTCTTACAAGTGTAAATTATTTTGAAACTCCCTTGTAAGAACTGGCGCCACAAACGGACCAGTACAATTTGGCATCTTAAGATAAGAAAGAGAATACGGGCCCCCAGGGGTATAAAGATGGGTCCAGCAGCACACTTACTCTGAGTGTCAATCTACCACCTATCTGCTGGTCGGGTTTGGTGTTTGACCTCCCGAGGTTCCAGAGGGGACGCCCACCTCGTATTCGTCTTTCCGAGGAATTGAGGGACCGACCCTGGCCTGACACGCTGGAGTCGAGAGGCACAGAAGGGGGTAAAAATTGGACGTGGATGTGGTCCTTTGTTTAAGTGTATAGATATACATAGTGTTAGAGCTCTTTAAAGATTAAGCTGTCACTTGGTACCATTATTTCTATTTTCTATCTTTATTTTATTTGTAACCATTTTTAAGATTTATTTTTGCTAGCAGTTAAGAAATAGAGCAATAGCCATTGTAACCTTATGATTTATAAGCTTCTTTAATAAACCTGTAACTGTTTAAGCTTTAACCTGACTCCTTCAGTTGCTGTAACAGAACCAAGCACAATTTAAAAGAACTTCAGCCGGTCATAAGGGACAGGTATAGGAAGAGCTTGGGCGTTTGGATCTGTGTCACTCCCAGGTGACTGGTCCGTTGGGGCACCTCTCAGTCTTTCCCAGGCTGCCCGCTGCGAAGGGATTTTTGCATCCTAGCAGCTAAAATCTGAGGTGTAATAAGCTCTTCCTATAAAGGGGCGTCTGTTGGCCTGCTGCCTACCCTCTGCGATGGGACCCCGGTCCTAACAGTAAAGACACGGACGTTAAACCATTTCTCGGAAACACACAATGCCCTGACCATCGGCTGACACTCATCCACATTAATGGAGCCTGCCTCTGACTAATTTCGAGGCTTCCCCATAGTGTGGGCATGCTAGTTCGACTTTATTAAATTGGGAATTAAGTTGAATATACTAATTTCTCAGTCATTTCCTAGTTCAGACATGGCCCTAGTGTACTGTTGAGCCATGTAATGCTGATTGTAACCTCTTTGAACTAGTTCTCAAACAAATAAATTGCACGTAGGAGCAGTGAGAGAATCCAGTGTTTGACAGTGAGGTATTTACTGACTCTACCTCTGTGCTTGTATCAAATGCTTGTAGTTTGTATATTCACATTAAATTTCAATCCTCATCAAGCCTAATAGCAGCCACACTTCCAAGGGCATTACAGAAATTAGTTGCCACATACAATTATGCTGTTGACTTGCTGAGTCTAAAATATGCTTTTCCTGTGTCTGAGCCTGGAAATGTTGCCAGGCCATCTCTTGACAAGGTGCTGAGAGACACACATTTCTACTAGGAGTTCCAGAGAAGATGTCCTTTGACTACCTGTGCCATGTATTTGTGCATTTAAGCTCCTGTTCCCATAAACCATTTTTGTAGGTGCTGCAGAGGCTAATCTCCAAAGCGCTCTGATCTTATCATCATTAATTGAAGCTTCAAAATTTTTCTCCTAGCACATTGAGAACTATAGGTTATCTCCCAAATATTAACACTTGTGAGTTCTCTGCTTTATTTCCTAGTCAACATCATGGAACAAAGTTTAGTTAGACTGCTGATAAACAATCTCTATGTTGTTGATCATCATGGCTTTTTGGGGTCCATCCTAATAATTTGACTTGAATTCAGTGTACTCATTATTTGTTACAACAGTGCCTATTAGCCTAATCTTCAGGGCCTTGCTTCTTGTTATGCCTTTATTTTCTAGATTAAGGAGACTTCTAGTATCAGAAATATTTCCTGATCACCTAAAACTATGATCAGATCACCACTGAAGAGGGGTAGCCATGTTAGTCTGTTTCAGCAAAAACCACAAGGAGGCTGGTGGCACTTTAAAGACTAACAAATTTATTAGGGCATAAACTTTATACCTTAATAAATTTGTTAGTCTTTAAAGTGCCACTGGACTCCTTGTTGTAAATCTGTATTTTTTTATTTTTTTTTACCTCAACCCATTCCTCCAAGTCTCTCTTCTGAATTCTTTCAATTTTTTCCCCTCATTGTTTGGTATATGGTTACTGTAATTTTGTTGATCATGAACCAAAATCACAGACATGAGCTCTTCCCAATTATGAGCAAAACTCTGAATCAAAAGTCCATATCCAATATATGCTCTATAATAATGGGAAGGTCACTTTAGGTTTCTATTCAGGAAAATACTTTGGCTAGAAATGGAATCACAGTTAAATTGCTCTTCCTCCTCTTCCATCCCCCCATTCCACTTCCAGTCTGTTTTCCATGGCCCTTAAATTAAGGCAAGTACACACTTGCATTTTCTCTCACCCATTCCATTGAGCATTGAGTTACACGCGACCGCGCTGTTCGTAAGCGTGGATCGCGTTCGTAACTTGGGGTCCACCATTTACGACCCCTTTGGTCGTAACTGCAAACAGTTGTAAGTCGATCGTTCGCAACTCGGGGACCATCTGTACTTCCTACAGGGACAAAACAAAAAAAGCAGTCCTATAGCACCTTTAAAGACTAACGTCAGAAGTGGGTGTGCCCCACGAAGGCTCATCACCTAATAAACGATCTTGTTAGTCTTTAAAGTGTTACATGCCTGCTTTTTGTTGTTTTTTTACCAAGATCCGACTAACACGACTACCTCTCTGTTACTTCTCCTACAAGGAATTCAGCTCCCATCACAATCAATGAAGTCCCAGGGAGAAGGGAGCTGAAATTGGCCCATTCGCATGTGCTGAGTCATTGAATGAGACTGCTTCTGCTGAAGATGATGATGAAACTCCCATTGACGACTGTGAACAGAATTAGACCACCCAGAACACTCTTGAAAATTTCATACCAGGGAATAAAATACTGGAAAGACTGACAATCATATTTTTTATCCTAGCTTAAAATACCCCTAAATCAGAAATATTCAAGAGACTCATTTTAGTGATCTCTTCTCTCCCCCGCCCCCTTTCTGCAGTATGTCAACTTTAAAAGTTTTTATGCAATTGATACTTGCTTGCAAAAGCACATAGCTGGACCTGCACTTCGGCTGATATGCATGCCAATTTTATTAGTGTTATTTCATTATTTATCTTAGTAAAGTGAGCGTCTCTCCTGGCTTCTGCCTGGGAATTTAAAAAAAAATTGAGTCTCTATTAATTATTTCATAGAAAGTCATGCCTAATTTGACACAAGTTCTTTAGTGGTTAATAAAAAAACACATTATATGTTTAAGTGTACCTACCAACTAAATAATGGCTGGATTGGGTTTTAAAATAGGGGTATTTAAATGCATAAGCAAATCTAGCATTGATGCCATTGGCGCATATAAATGGGCTGCTGATTTCCAAACAAAATTACAAGTTTTTTCATGCGTGCACAGAGCAAAATAAATAAATAAATAGCCACGCACCCATGTATATAACCAGTGCTTTTTTTGTGTGTGTATTAAAAAAAAAAAAGTGCCAGTACCAGGGTTGCCAGATGGTTTTGTCGAGCCCAAAAAAAAAGCAGCGGGGAGTAACTAGGAAGACCTAGGAAGTTAGGGCCGAAATGTGGTCGTGACCCCTTTAATTGCCACATGTACCAAGCAGACTCCCAGTCTGGCCATTCTTAGTCTTATGCCTTGAGTTACCATTTACAAACTGACACCTTGATCATCAGTATTCTTGTGTAACACCTATATAAAATTAATATTTAGTTATGATGAACATAGTTCAATTTATGACTACAGTGTATTTACTGGTTATTTCTGAGTAGAGGGTACAGTCGTTCCTCAAAGACACGGGACAAGCTGGTTCTCTAGCCACGTCATCAAAATTGAATGGTAATCACCCGTCGAGGCCATTTAGACACTGGAAAAGATCATCTCCATTTCAGCAACTACCATTACGGTGGTTCCTTGTTAGACTTCATGTCTCTTTCCTTGTAGAAGGAATTAACTTTATCTAAGGGTAACCCCTTGGAAAACACACTTCTGGATTATGAAAGTGAGAGGCAAAAACACTCCGCTATCTCTCCCCTAAAATAACAAAGAAATCCATTCTTTGGGGAGATTTTTGACCTGAGAATTTGGTCAGCCATTTTGCTGGAGGACTGTGGGAAGGATTTCACCTTCAGCCAAGTCCTAGCTCATTAAAATGATTTCAAGTAGCTAAAAAAAAAAGATGTTTTTAAACCATTTCTGATTTCAATACTGGATGTTTGAATCCATGTAATCAAATCCTCTTTAGTTCTTAATCTAAACTGTGAGGTAACTCCAGTTAAAGGAGCAAACATTAAAATATTGTCCTGACAAGCAAAGTCCAATTCTTATGCCCTGAAGTTTGAATCTCACTCTTCAGATTTTGAAGTTCAAAACAAATTTGTGCATCTCTAACAATGACCACAGTGTGTGTGTCATCAAATCGGCCTCAGACTTTCAGTGTATCATACATTGTCTCTGGATGAATGTCACAGAGCTGCTGATATATTTATAAATTGGCTACCATTGCACAATAAGATATGCAAAAATTTTCTAATAGACATAGCATAAATAGCTACTCCTGGGACCCCTTGCACAGACAAAATTATCTGATCTATAAATAATTCAGTGGACAGGTTCTGAAGCACAGCAGGCAGAGGGTTCCTTATAAGTAACCACTTCCCCATCACCTGGTTGAAGGTTATCTATTGAATCCATCTCCTCTCAGCAACAGATAAACGTTTAATGGAAGATACTTATTTTCTTGCACTATGTGTTGGCTCGTAGCCATGTAACCTTCACATCGGTGACAGGTATTTATTTTCAACGCTATAAGCAGTGACACACACACACACGCTTTATCGGGGGCAAGCATTGCATTCCTTTCGCCCGGATAGATATTCATTTAACCATTGTGTCATGCTTGTGCAGACCAAATTTAACAAGGCTGCGAGACAGCTTAACCAGCCCTGTGAATTAAGGCTTGTTGTTCACACCCCCTACCCCCCAACTTTTCTTTGCCCATGCTCTGGCAGCTCTCACCAGATGTCGCTGTTGCACAGTTCTTGTGGTTCTTTTTCTTCAGTGTATGAGTGAATGTTCAGTCCTGGGGGGAGACGCTGCGGTCGTGTTTTATGCAGGCTTCTGACAGACTGCTTCTGGAGAGTCGGCTCTATGAAAAGAGCAGGGGAGTGGACTCTTTCGTTTGGTCGCTCCTTAGAGTCAATTACTGAGTCATGGTGATTCTCTGGAACCTGGGCAGTAGCGTTAGGCTGAAATTCTTGTCAGAAAAGATCACCTTCCCTGCTGTTTGCCCCTCTCAGCTGCAGGACTCCTTTATATGTGTACATGACATCAATTGAATTGGGAATATATACAATCTCCATTTGGCTACTATAGCAATTTACATGTCACCAGTTTTTCCTTAGTTGGGAAGCCAACCAGAAAAGCCCCAGACATCTGCTGCAACTTCGCACACAAGTGATGCTGATGTCAGAATATTTAGCTGATGCTGGAAGAAGGGGTAATGGTACCTGAGTTACACTAACTCTTGAAAACCTCAGGTGAGATCCAGGTCCTGTTGTACCTGCCCCTCTGGTCTTAAATACTAAGTAATGACATCTAATTAAAAGTAACCATATATGGGTTCATTTAGGTTTAGGACTCAATCCTGTCTGTAAGTTGTGTCTTCAGTTTGAACAACTCCCTGGAACGCAAAGTAAAACTCCCAAAACTGAACTTCACCTTATTTAGTGTGAAATTATCTATCTGTCCACAATATTGCCCATATCCATTACTCTTTAGACAAACATGCAATGGACTAGTAAAGATTGATGAAATTTGTGGCCAAAACTCTGGACACGTCTCCACTTGCGAGGAAATCGACACTGTGGTAGTCGATCTTCTGGCATTGGGTTTAGCAGGTCTAATAAAGACCTGCTAAATGGAACTCAGAGGGCACCATTGTTGGCGCCAATACTCCTAGTCCTCACAAGTAGTAAGAGAAGTCAACGGGGAGCATTTTTCCCATCGACTTTCCCCCTCTGAGGACGGTGCCAAAGCTTGGCTTCAGGTACGTTGACTCCAGCCACGTTTTTATGTAGCTGGGACTGTGTAGTGTAAACCGACCTTTCCCCATAGTGTGGACTTGGGCTTTTTGGTGAAAACCACAGATTTATTGACACTAAACCATTTTGTGAATTTTTATTCGTTTTGTTAAATCGTCAAGAAAAATTGCTGGAATTATCAGCAAATCAGAAAAGTTGCTGATTCACTCAATCTATTTGTTTCTTCCCATGAAAACACATCTACAAAATGATCTGTGCAATTGGGAGATGTAAGCAGTCAATACCGTAGTGTCAATAACAAATCTAATAATTAAGAGGCTCTGCATCATGGAGACAAAACGTAGATAGCACAGCTTTGGGAAACACGTCAACAGTGATCTGTAATAGCTAGTTCTGCTGACTGGCATTGGGGTGATAGGATCTGGATAAGGGGAGAAGTGCTATGTTGTTTACTTCCAAACTATGATTGGTCTAGTTGCCAATTACTTCTATTCCCCAGTCTGGGCCTAAATAAATATATAGGCAGCAAAGTCCAATGCTAGTTATGCACCCAAGTACTTTTGAGGACTTAATATCTCTGAAGAAACAGAACGTAAGCTAGAGCAGGCATTTGGAAAAGTCAGCAATGCAGCTGCCACAGAAGGATTGTGGGGCACACTAACGTTGGGGTGCCCAGGATATGGGCCATTGAGAGAGAAATTCCT
Organism: Pelodiscus sinensis; assembly: GCF_052426305.1. Lineage (NCBI taxonomy): Eukaryota > Metazoa > Chordata > Testudines > Trionychidae > Pelodiscus > Pelodiscus sinensis. Next base: position 7,861,903 of record NC_143057.1, read on the forward strand.
GTCTCCTGTTCTGGGAGGCACTCCGCAATCCCAGCTCTGTTCTCTCATTTGAACATAGAGAAATGAAAGTGTCTCATGTAAACTGGTTCTATACCATGTTCCTAAATGGCAATTTACAATATTGCCTTGAAGTGGTAAAGTTTGTTCCAAATCCCCCTCTAGATGGGGCTGAATGCTGACTAGTGTTTCTGTACATTGAAGATGTTCAAAGCAACTACAACTGCAGGATATGAGTGTGTGTTTAGAGTATAGATGCTGATAGAAGTTTTATGTGTTTTACCCCGTGCAATGATTCACTCCCTGAAACGTGTTCTTCAGGCTCCTAGGAAACCTATGACAGTACCACTGCCAAACTATCATAGAGGTCCATCTTCCTCTGAACTCTGTTGCCATAGTCCCTATCAGGTTTGTAAAAATGGATGTGCATGAGGGGGCACGAAGTGCCACATTTAAATAGTTCTGAAGATGAAGATATACAAAGTACGCCACCATTCTCTCACGCTTATCAGTAGATACAGAATATTTCTTCACAAGCATTACCCAGCAAACTGCAGCCTAAAGTAAGTTGTGCTAGCCCACTGAGGTTACATCTGCCCTTGATGAATATTAGGATAAAGGACTGGTACCCAGAAATGTATCACAGGCTGGAAATGTGACATTTGAATTACTTTCTAAAGTAATGTCTGATCAAACACATTCTTATCCGTGAAAAAGTGAACAAGTATATGTAAAACAATTTTCAACCTTTTTGGTAATAACTTCATTATTGTTTGACAGCTTAAATATTGAGGTCCAAATGCTTCCCAGTCCTGAAAGTTTCAGGGATTTAGTGCCAACATTTTAGCCATGAATACCCGAGACAGCGCATTCTGCAAAATGTGGTCTGATAGTGACTTATTCTCAATGGAGCTACAAATATTGCTTAGTGGTTTTAGCCTATGATTTTGTTTTAAGTTTGCTTTTTTTCCCTACAAAGAGGATATAGTAGTGGCAATAGGCTATATTGAATTATCTGGCTTTTCAACAACTGTTGTTATAATGGAACCAGAGTCAGAGGGTCCATATTCCTGAGAGGGACAGTTCCTTAAGCAACACCAGGAAATGTGGGATGTTAAGTTGGAGGTAACACAGATGCATAGTCAGAGCACTGTACAATGGTTTAGTAATGTTTCATTTATTAAGTGTAACCTGTATCTAGTTTTATTCATTGCAGACAAAACATGGCGCATCTGAGCTGCGAGTGGTCTGCAGTGAAGCAGCTGGCAGCATGAGCCGTGAAACTTTGTCTGACACCCAGTGGTATACTACATTTTACAGCCACACACCCACCCTGGTGATGGACCTGGTGGCAGGAGGAGTTTGAGCTGTACACAGACCTGGGCATGTAGGCAGGAAGGTGACAACAGCAGAAGAGTAAAACTGTTGAATGTTATTGATAAATGAGTCCTCAAAGTGTGCTCTGAAACTCACTACTTCACAGAAGTTCTAGGAGCCCTGGACACCCATTGCTCCCCAAAGCAGAAAAACTATGGAGTGACAGATTTTTTTTTCCACTAGATACCAAGCCTGAAGGGGAGAAGATTAATATCTTAAGCACACAGGCTGCTCCATGCTATTTTGGTGATGTAGCAAACTTTCCAATTTGTGACAGGATACTCCATGGCTCTTGGGATCGCTGCCGGTGGGAGCTGCGTCCCTGGGGAGGTGATCTTACATTAGATAACTGCTTAGATATTGAGGTGTGCATCCAAAAACCTAGGGCTTTCCTTCCTTCTCTTTGGACAGCACAACTCCCCCAGCAAGTGCATGCCATGAGCCGAAAAGGCTAACAGCATATTGGGGCACATTAGGAAGCGTATTGCCAGCAGATGCAGAGAAGTGATTATTCCCTTTTACTCGGCACTGGTGAGGACACATCTGGAGTGTTGTCTAGTTCTGGGGCTCCAATTACAGGAAGGATGTGGATGCATTTGAAAGAGTCCAGTGGAGGGTAACAGAAGTGATTAGAGGTCTGGAGCATGTGATTTACAATGAGAGGCTGAGGGATTTGGGCTTATTGAGTGTACAGAAGGGAAGATCTGATAGCGGCTGTCAACAACCTGAAGTGGAGCTCTGAAGAGGAGTGAGAGCAGTTCTTCTTTGTGGTGACAGATGACAGAACAAGGATCAATGGTCTCAAGTTACAGTGGGGGAGGTCTAGGTTGGAGATTAGCAAAAACTATTTCCCTAGGAGAGTGATGAAGTATTGTGATGGATTCCCTAGGGAGTTTTTAAGTCTCTGCTTGACATCCCGAGAAGTTTTTAAGTCTCGGCTTGACAAAGCCCTGGCCAGGATGGTTTGGGTGGGATTGGTCCTGCTTTGAACAGGCAGTTGGACTCAACGACCTCCTCCAGCCCATGATTCTGAGAGAATAGTAAAGGAGAGTGGGTGGCCAGAGTTCTGCACCCCCATAATGAGATGCACTAGCTGTGGGAAACAGCCTTGCAAGGAACGTGGCAACTGAAACTCTTCCATTGGTGTTTGAATGAGCAAGAGAGAGTCCTGAAGAGTCAGTCAGATTTGTACAAGAGTGGGATGGTACAGACAGAGGTGATGATGCTCTCCTTGAGTCCAAGATCCTATAAGGTTCAGGCTGTTGGGACAGGACAGGACATGCAACACCTAAAACCTTTTGGATACCAAAGTTGATAGGGAAATACTTAGGGTATGTCTACACTTGCACCTTCTTTTGAGAGAGGGATGCAAATGAAGCCATTCGAAATAGCAAATGAAGCTGGGATTTATGCTTCATTTGCATATTCGTGTTATGGTGCTATTTCGAAATAGCGCTTTCGAAATACAGGCAGTCCCCAACTTACGCGGATCCGACTTGCGTCGGATCCGCAGTTACGAACGGGGCTTTTCTCGCCCCAGAGGACATGGACTGCGGGACCTCGTGGTTCCGCCGCCCGTGTACTCCGGGGCGAGAAAAGCTGCTCCGCGTCTCCCTGGTCTGCAGACCAGGAGGACGCGGAGCAAAGCCGCGGAGGGGCTCGGGCAGCGGGGACTGCCCGGCTGCCCGAGCCCCTCCGCAGCTTTGCAAAGCCTCGGGGGAAGCCAGCAGCGGGACAGCCCAGAAGCGCCTGGCTCGGCTTTGCTCCTTTGCTCCTCCGCGGCTTTGCTCCTCGTCTTCCTGGAGACCCCCCAGCAGACTAGGGAGACACGGAGCAAAGCTGAAGAGGATGCGGGTGGGACCGCAGCGCATCTCCGCGGTCCCGCCGTCCAGGTTTCCCTGGTCTGCTGTGGGGCACAGCTAGTGCGCCCCTCCAGCAGACCAGGCTTTTCTCGCCTGGGGTAGAGCAGCTGGGGCTGCTGGGTTGGTCCTGCAGCGCCGCTCCTTGGCGCTACTGGACCAACCGGGCAGCACCCCAGCTGCTCTTCCCCAGGTGTCCCCAAGTCAGCTGCTGCTTAAACTGATCAGCAGCTGACTACAGGAAGCCCGAGGCAGAGTTGCTCTGGGCTTCCTGGAATCAGCCGCTGATCAGTTTCAGCAGCGGCTGACTTGGGGACACCTGAGGCAGAGCAGCTGAGGTGCTGCCCGGTTGGTCCCCGCAGAGCTGCCCCTGCGGGGACCTACCCGGCAGCGCCCCAGCTGCTCTGTCTTAGGCGTCCAGATTCAGCTGCTGTTGAAACTGATCAGCGGCTGATTTCAGGCAGCCCAGAGCAACTCTGCCTCGGGCTTCCTGTAGTCAGCTGCTGGTCAGTTTCAGCAGTGGCTGAATCTGGAAGCCTGTTCCGACTTACATACAAATTCAACTTAAGAACAAACCTACAGTCCCTATCTTGTACGTAACCCGGGAACTGCCTGTAACAAACGCCATTAAGACGTGGTTATCTCGAGAACTCTTCTCTCAAAGTAACTGGTAAACCTCATTGTATGAGGAATAAGGGTTATTTCGCGAGAAGGGTTTTCTCTCAAAATAACTGCATCTTAACAGCGTCTATTTCGAAATAGCTCCATAATGCGGATATGCAAATGAAGCGTGGGATATTTAAATCCCGGCTTCATTTGCAATTTTGAATGTCTTCATTTGCATCCCTCTCTCGAAAGAGGGTGCAAGTGCAGACATACCCTTAGTGTGATGTTTGCATAGGTGGTGAGTACCTTGAGGGGAAACTGACACTGGAAGTGGACTTCACAAATGAACCTGTGTAAGTACTGCAGAGGAAAATTCCAGAGGCACTGCTTAATCTAGTAGGCAAGAAGCTGGAACGTTTGCAGAGCTCTGGAGTACTGTAGCACCTAGAGAGGCCAGCACAGCCCATAGTAAGCAGCATAGTGGTGGTGAAGAAACCATCAGGCAAACTACGTATCCATATAGACTCAAAGTAATTGAACTGGGAACTAAAAGGCCTCTCTTCACTGCCTGCAGTGGTTGACCTCTTGTGAGAATTTGGGAAAGCCAGAATCTTTACAGTCCGGGATGGGACGAACAGGCTGAGGCGCGCACACAACTGGATAAACGAACTTTGCCACACCATTACCTCACTAGCGGTGCCTATGCATGCCACTGAGTATCAGCTCAGCCCTAGAGGTGTTATAGTAAAGACAACTATGTGCTGCATGGACATAACCAGCTGAGTCTACCGTAAGGGTCAAATAATGAATCATCTTGAATTACAGCTTGATGGGGGGGGCCACACACAATGGTGTGTCACTCCTTGCTAGGCTCCAGCCAATCCACAACCCAGGATCTGATCTAATTCTCTGAGCCTCCCAGGAGAAACAGCAACTCAAATCTACTCAGTGTCATGCCAGAGCTTGAATAGCCCCACCATGCCTTAGCCTTGTCCAGCTCATTCTTGTTCCAGTCCTGTTCTTAGTCCTACTCTGACTTTTTTTCCAATCTTGCCTAGGAGTCCTGGTTCTGGCTGTGACCCATGTCTCTGACTACTAGGCAGGACCATCCCAATCACTGTTTCCAACAGTAAAGATGAGACCCACTCAGCTGTGTACTAGCAAACTTTTCTCAAAGGGACACGGGAGAGGGTCTAGGCATCTGGTTTTTACTGTTAAAAATATTTGCAAATATGGAAGAGGTGTCCTGATCAGTGGAAGCCGAGAGAGAGGGCCAATTTCTGGAAGAACTGTCTTTAAAGGGATGCCAGGAGAACAGGGTACATGAAGTTAGTGTGGAAATAACACAGCCACATGGGTAGGTCAGAGCATGTAGCTGAAGAATGTTCCACAATCCTAAATGCCCAGAGTGACGCAGAATGGAAGTGAAGTTTAAATTCTGTTTACAGGTGCTGAAGGCTAGGTCTTTAAGGTAGGGGATTCTGACTGATCAAAGGCTGGTTGTCAGTAGTGAAAGGGCTTCTTGTGGCTTGTTGGATTGAAGTAGCAATGAAATGGTGACATGTTTAATCCAGCATTTATACAGAAAATAGAGGGCTTGAAAAGAACCATATAAGCTCTTAAGAGGGGTCTATTGTTTTCTCATTTCCTGGCCTCTCAAGATTGAGGTTTTTACACTATATTTTTGGGCCTTACTTACCCTCTTATCGTGCAATGTATTTGAATTGAAGCTTGCTATAAACTGGAGTCCCCAGGCAAAATTAATTTAAATACAGGCACATTGTGTTTGTGCTTGCAGCTCAATTAGTACATATCTTACCGCACTTCAAGTGTACTTGAGCAGCTATTTATGTATGTTTCATTGCACAAAATGAATTTTATTGTGCATGCTGTTCTATGTGTACCCCGTTAATGTCATCACATTTTATATACCTTTTTGGGAACTGCTGCCGTCTATATAATTAATGCAAATCATCCTTAGCAATGAAATGAACTAGTCTGAATGACTTTGTAGAGCTAGTGCCTATTGACTATGAGAATAAGAAACCTAGCATCATGGGGAATTTTATTCTGTGCTGGTGTTCTGCTTCATTTGATGACTAACTGAAAGCAAAGGCTAAGAACAGCAAATCTAGCTAATCCTCCAATTCAGTAATAAACACTCGTGCCATTTTACCCTTGTTCAGCACAATAAATGCTTTAGTTGCCTCTTGCCAGCAGTATCCTACCATTGTATCCATATTAGCATGACTGTCTGCGTCTTGCAAGAGCAGATGGGAAGGTTTGGTATGGAATCTCAGAGGTGATCATTGCAGCCATTGTAGCAGTTTGGTTTAATTATTATTCTAATATCCCACTGGTGTGAAATGTGAAGAGTAATTTAGATATTTCCATGCATAAGCCTATTAAGTCTATGGTTTGTATTTCTCTTCTGGGGCTTTTCGGGTTTGTCTTTACAGAAATGATGCATCATGCTTGCACAGGGGGGAAATGGCCAATTGAATATATTCAACAGGTTTTGGAGCTGTAAGTGAGACTGTAGACAATTTGGTATGAGGGCTTATAGCTGTGGCCTTCTATTAAAAACCCTGTAGTAATAGCTTCTGAATTGAGGGGCATAATAGTTCCTTCAATTCTAACTATCTTGAAAGTACTGTAATCTCCCAGGAGTTTGCAACAGCTGCTTGAAATCTGCCCTCCATTTGTAAGCCGTCAAAAGTGGGCTTCATTAGTTTCTTGGGGATCTGCCTACAGATCAACTTGACCTTGCTATACCTGCTAGTGAAGAAGAACTTTTTCTCATCTCGATGTATCATTTTACATGGTACAGTAGACTTCCGATAATAGAACCTAGGTGGTGCCGGATTATCAGATATGCCGGACTATCGGGAGGTACTATAAACTGGTTATATACTGTATACATTATATATTGTATATAAAGTGTTCTTAACCCTTTTTATTGTACATACAGTATACTGTAATGTTAGTTTTTTTAAAGCCTTTTTTACCCTTTTTGCTTAGTTCAGCTGCTGCCGCTATTACCTTGTGACTCATTTTTTGCCAAAGCTCACTCACTCGGCTCTTGCCATTTTGATGCTGGACTATTGGAGTTTTACTGTACTGTGTGTCAGTCAATATGCATTGAATGTATTGACTGTTGAGAACTTACTTTTTAAGCAGCCACGGTTTAAAAGATATATAGGCGCATCCAGATGCAGGTGAGAAGTTGACAGGTAGTTTGAAAACTATCTGAGCAAACTGGGTGCCTAATTTGCATTGACTTCAGTAACTTGAAGATAGTGGGAACAAGTGTGTGTGTGTGTGGTTTTTTTTTCTGTCATAGAGTATGTGTCCATGTAAATTAACTGACTGCTTTCCAAGTGGGGTGGAAAAGTGTGTAAGTTTTTGAGAAAGTGGGAACCAGGAAGGACATTTCTTTCATACACTTTCCTTTTTTTTTCAATTGGCCAAAAATGGGAAACAATAAGTATGGGGTAACAACTTATTTATCCTGTCTATCTTCCAGCTATTGCTGGCTGGAAAAGGGACAGAAAATGTGAGAAAGTGGAAGGAAGCATGAACATTTAGCTGTTCCCATTGATGTCTGTGTGGTTGCTCACAACTTTTGAAAATCAGATCAATGATGTTTTGGATAACGTACAGTCGTAATTCTAAAACTTAAGTCAAGCAAACAATGTCTATTGAATTATACTGCTTAAAATACCTAACTAAACAAGAGGGATGTCTGTTTTGAGGAAAGACTAAAAAAGAAAGAAAAAAGCCTAGTATGTTAGCAACAGATCTCGTTGCTTTACTGAGGCTATGTCTATACTACGAGTTTTCTCGGCAAAAAATATGCTAATGAGGGAATCATTTGCATGAGTTGCAGTCTCATTTGCATAATTTCTGCTGATCTATTTAGCGCTGGGTTTTTGCACAAAAAGAAACAGTGGGGATGTTTTCTTTTTGCGCAAAAAAACCTTTCTCCATGAGATCAGTATACTTCCTTTTTGGGGGCATAAGGATCTTGTGGAAAAAGGGGCTTTTGCGCAAAAAGAACAGCCACACTGTTTGTTTTTGCGCAAAAACCCCAGTGCAAAAACGGATTAGCAAAAAATATGCAAATGAATTGTGACTAATGCAAATGAATCCCTCATTAGCATATTTTTTGTGGAGAACTCATAGGGTAGATGTAGCCTGAGGTAATTCCCAGACCAATAAGCGGTTCAAAGAGAAAGGAGGCTGAGATCTAGTAACAAAATGAAAACTGACTTCTGCGTGGTAGAACTTGGATCCAGGTTCCAAATGCTCCAAAACTCAAGAATGTAGATGTTTAAAGGTTGGATCTGAACCTATCCCTTTATAAAGGATCAAAACTGTAGGGCTACATCTAGACTGGCATGACTTTCCACAAATGCTTTTAATGGAAAAGCACTTTTTGCAGAAAAGAGTCCATGCTAATCTAGACGCGCTTTTGTGCAAGAAAACCCTGATTGCCATTTTTGCGATCGGGGCTTTTTTGCACAAACCAGTACCGCGTGGTCTACACTGGCACTTTTGCGCAAAAGCATTTGCGCAAGAGGGCTTTTGCCTGAACGGGAGCAGCACAGCATTTCCGCAAGAAGCACAGATTTCAGAAAGTAGGAAGTCCGTGTTCTTGCAGAAATTGAAGCGGCCAGTGTCGACAGCTGGCAAGTTTTTCCACAAAAGCAGCTGCTTTTGCAGAAAAACTTGCCAGTCTAGACACAGCCTAGGTGGCTTGAAAAAGTAAATGACAGTTCTCATGTATGCATCACAAACTTGCAGTGGGGGATTTTACTGAGGTTTTTAAATGCAAATTGACTCCTTTACTGGCAGTCTCAGTGGAGAGGCTCAGATCTAAATGAGACTGGGCAGGGGATCAAGGGTGATCCAGTGCATGGAAGGGTTGCACTACTAGTGCATATACTCAGCTAGATTTAGAGCTAAGTTGAAGATTTTAGACTAAAGGGCTCTCTCTCTCTCTCTCTCTCTCTCTCTCTAGTATTGATTATATAAATCTTAGTTTCAGTATATTGCTATAAAGAATATCACACTAGCCTTTCAGAACGATATGAAAATTGTCTTTTCTTTCTGGAAGGTAAATAGCCCAAGTCCATTTATAAGCAATAAATAGAACTCTGTGTGGCTATAAAATTTTGTATCCATATCTGTACCTGCAAAAATGAGTCCTGCATAGCCACATCCGCAGATAACCACAGATACAAAGCAGATATTCGTGGATTTTCAATGAATTAATGGGTGGAGAGGAATATTTCGAAGCCTCCAAACAATCCTCTGCCCTGAATTTGTACATTTTAATTGAGGAAAAGGATATCAAATGTGTAACATGAAGAACAGTGTGTGGGGGAGGGGGGAAAAAGACAGAAACCTGTGGTAATGTAGAATGACAGCTACTACAGAGGTCTTGCTGGCAAGAAAAGGGCAAACTCATTAGACCTCTGAAGTTGATTTCAGACCAAACCAGCAGGTCTGGAAAATTGGCTCCTCACTGTTAGACAGGAGATTAAGCAGAGGTATGAAACAAAATTCATTGAAACAGAAGTGTGTTTATTTCAGTGACAGTTTAAAAAATATGGCTTCAGTGAGAACAGAACGATATCACCTGGTGATTAGGGTATTGGTCTGAGGGGGGACCAGGTTCATGTCCCTCTCCTCTGTCTGGCAAGGTCTACACTGGGATTAGTCCAAAATAACACTCTCTCCCTCTCCTCCCTCCCCCTCCCCCCAACGTCGAATTTATAAGTGGTGTGTCCACACTACCAAGCCCATTATTCTGGAATAAGGGGCCCTGGAATTCAGACTCTGTACTCCCGGCTTTTCATGAGGAATAATGCTAGTCCCAAACTTGTAAATCCAAAATAACCTTATTGTGGATGTCACTGGTGCTGCTAAATTTGAACTAATTGGCCTCTGGGAGCCCCCCTACAGCTCCCCAGCGTGCTTCCTAGGGCTCTGAGTCTGAGGTAGCACATCCACATTAACTGAGGCTGCCTTGGACTTTTTTGATTCTTCCCCCACAGTGAGGACATGGAAGTTTGAATTTGTAAAATCGGGTGCTCAGAAGTCAAACTTAGTACATTTGAAATAATCTCCTACATGCCTCAGAGTGAGTGTTCTGGGATGCAAATTTCTGTTCTGAATCACACTGAAGAGGAAAGATTTGAATCTGGATCTTCCACATGCCCAGCCAATCTCCTAATCTCTCTTGGCTATTTCAGTATCTCTTGTTGACGTGAGAACGAGCATTTTGAAGTAATTCTGTTACAATGCGGAATGATAACGCATTCCAAAATCCTGAAAGTTGACATGAAATAGCATTGTCTTCCTTGTCAGCTCTACTTTTAAGTCATGCCAATGAAAGACAGTTGAATTGAACTGACTCCTGTTGGCTGCAATACATTTTGTATCAGTAAACTTTCAGTAATGTGTCTCTTGGAGCTGAGTCTAGGGAATGCGCAAAACAAGAGGGAGGCAAATTAAAATCCTAAGAGGAAATGTAACAGTTCAATGTTTGTTTAAAGCTACAAGTGATTCATTTTTAATGCCTGAATTGGATGAAGTTTCTTCTCTCCTCTGCTATCAATTTATTTTTATTCTCTTTTGTTCAAAATTGGATTAATGTTTGAGGCAGAGGGGCAGAACAAAATATGGGTAAAGAAGCATATGGCAATGTGAGCTAAGGAATTCATGGATCTGATCTTCCCTAAAAGGTTTATTTCTTTACGGGTGACAGCAGCATTGAATTTTTAATTTTTTTAACCTACAGTGCAATTTGACACGTGCGAAGAATAAGAAATACGTTCGTAACCAGAAAAGCAGATGGAATTGCTGTTAATGGTCGTAGGAGATAATTCTCAGGAATGACTGCATTGCTGATTCATCAGTGCTTTACCAACTTGAAAATGAGCCTTCATGTTATAGTATTCAAAATGTTAGTTCCCTCAACAGTCTCTGGCATTCTGGAAAAAAAAAAAAAAAGGTCCCTTGTATTTATAGTGTGTAAGGAACACAACTCCTGGATTAAAACACCACTGAACTGAAGGGTGTTCAAATTCAAACACATCTGGATTTGAATGTCAATAGTGGGGCCATGTGATCCTCTGGTGTAAATGAGCATAAAACTTCAGTGTTATATGCTATGACGGTGTGCACCAGATTTAGGTCTGGTACATGGTCCTTTTTATTTGGAATAGCAAAGCAATGCTCACCCTGAAATTTGAGATGGTGGAAATCTGGATTCCCCATGTATTATTGACTCCTCTTGCTTTTCTTCCCCTTTATTGGTGTGGATGGACCTTTCATCTCCATTTCCTATTGTAGCAAATATTATTTTTCAAATTATTTTGGTGGGGAAGAGTGAAACTTGCATGTCAAAATATGACTTAGCCTTCAGCTAACACAGATAGACCTTGATGAGCCTGTTTTGCAGTAGACTAACGGAGATGAATCTTTTAGCTCATGCCATAAAGACTCCTGTATTTAGATCCAAAGGTACCAGGCTCGAATCACCATGGAAATACATTAAAAAAAAATTCATAAATCACATAGCGGGAAAGGCAAGAAAACCCTCCATAGTGGTAGACGTGGCAAATACAATGGGGTCACTGCCTAACAAGCCCAAGCTTCATGGTGGCAATCCAAATATCTGCATAGGTTAGGGTGAAGTTCTAACCGTGGACACCAGTACCAACTTGGGATGTGGTGGTGGGAAGGAGGAGTTAGTGGGATGAAAGCACTCCTACTGTCTGGAATTTGGTGTAATAGCCATGCAGTTTGACTTCCTTGAATAGATTCTCCTTAGAAGTTGTCTGGTGTCCCCCCAGCCCACCTATACCCAATAAGAAGCTACTAAGAAGCACTTTGATATTTAAAAGGAACAGCCATATACAGGCTGATGCAAAGCTCCCTTTGGACTTTCTCTGGGTGGAAGTGTAACTACAATGGATGTTTAGAGAAGCTAGGATGTGGGCAACACAGAGTCTGCCACATTCCTGCAGGGCCAGATTCCTGCAAATAGCTCAGCAATCCCAGAAAACAATTTGTATCTATAGGGCCTCATTCAATGCGTGTGGGAGCAGGTAAGAGGTTTCCTAGTGATGGGTACTGGATCAGACACTGACAGTTTAGCCCTATTAATAACAGGCGGCATAAAGGCCTTAATTTTCAGTTTTTGCAGGAAATGTCATTGTACAAAATCAATTCATTATTGGGTTTTTGGGTTTTATTTAACCTGGCTTGTAGGCCAGTTAAGTACATGAAAATGTTGGTTAGATTAAGAAAAGTCTATACATTACATGAAAGAGGTGTTTAATAAGTTAATGTAAGTGTAAATGCAAAGCTGTGAGAGTGAGTAAGTTTCCTAGGGAGATGGTGAAGCCTCCGTCCCTAGAGGTACCTACGGAGGGGGCAGAATCTCTGTCCCTAGAGGTTTTTAAGTCCTAGCTTGACACAGCCCTGGCTGGATGATTTAGTTGGCATTGGTCCTGCTTTGAGCAAGGAGTTGGACTCAATGACCTCCAGAGGTGTCTTCCACTCTTATGATTCTAAGGCAGCGAGTCCCAACCTTTTCCAGATGGGGACCCTTTTTGACAATTCAGGAAAACTTGGTGACCCATGGCAATTCAAATACGGGAGAGGGGTCAGAGCCAGCTGGGGAGACACTTGATGATCTTTTTGAAATGTAATGGCAACCCATATTTGGGTCGCGACCCATAGCTGGGAAACACTATTCTAAGGCAACATAATGGAAGATCTACCCACCCACTGCATGTGCATATGTATATGTGCTGTTAATGTACAGTTCATGAAACCAGCTGCAGTTTTAAACTGCTTTTCTCTTCAATAATCATACTTGTTTTTATTTGCTGCTTTCTTTTGTCTTCCTGGCATAGGACTTGAAATGTAGGTGACTTTGATCCTGGCCTGATGCCACGGGTATGTCGAGGAGGGAGAAGGGGAAAGAGAGGGTATGTCTACACTACCCTCCTAATTCGAACTAGGAGGGTAATGTAGGCATACCGCACTTGCAAATGAAGCCCGGGCTTTGAATGTCCCGGGCTTCATTTGCATAAGCCGGGCGCCGCCATTTTTAAATCCCGGCTAGTTCGAACCCCGTGCCGCGCGGCTACACGCGGCACGGAGTAGCTAGTTCGGATTAGGCTTCTAATCCGAACTAGCTGTACTCCTCGTGGAATGAGGAGTACAGCTAGTTCGGATTAGGAAGCCTAATCCAAACTAGCTACTCCGTGCCGCGTGTAGCCGCGCGGCACGGGGTTCGAACTAGCCGGGATTTAAAAATGGCAGCGCCCGGCTTATGCAAATGAAGCCCGGGAAATTCAAAGCCCGGGCTTCATTTGCAAGTGCGGTATGCCTACATTACCCCGCTAGTTTGAACTAGCGGGGTAGTGTAGACATACCCAGAGGGATTCCATTTTTCTTCAACGCCCCCCCCCACCGCAAAATGCATCCATCTTCTCAACTTTTCACTTTTTCCTTCCATAATACACCCACGACACAGGGTGTGTATTAATCTTAAGACTGTCGACAATGACAGCACTCAAAGGGCTCTTTCTGTCACCAATTCATTTGAATAGGCCACTTACAAACCTATAAAGCACACAAATGGAACAAAAGCCCATAACACTAACAACATAATGATTATTGCTATTGATAAACATGACACTAAAAATAGTTCTATTTGTTAATGGCAACTCAGTGGAAAGCTAATGGGCTAATAGAAGTACAGAAATTGATTAGTAACAAACTATTTGTGTGCGGGGGATTGTGCTAATGAAGATATTGAGCAATAACTAGAACTGAAGTTGAGATTCTTCATTAAAACTCTTAAGGCTGAAAGGAACTCTTGGATTAGTCTTTAAAAGAAGCACAAAGCAAACTTTTGTATGCTGGTTGCACAGTAAGACTAAAAATAGGGTGTTTTTTTCCCCCTCATCTAACTTATATTTGTGTTAAAATTATAGGACATATCTAGATAATGAAGTAGCCCACAACTTAAGGGGTTTTTTATGTCCAAGGTTAAGCGTTGCTAGGTATGTCAAAACTGTGGAAAACAACCATATTTTAGTTGTATTTTGATGCATGCGGCTTTCCATATTGTATGTGGCATCCTTTCAAAAATGGCCTTTTCTCTGCATTAAAATGCAAACATTTTGTTACATTATCATTTTTCCCTATAATATGAATGATCTTCTGACGGTATTGTTCTTCCTTACCAGTGCATCATAAACTTAGCCTATGTACACTGTGATTCGTATCCTATTCCATTAAGAATGGTGATTGGATCAGGTCTTGAGGCTCAAGAGGTGCCACATATGTAACATCTTAATACTGGGAGATATCCAAGCAACCTCTCAGAGGCTTCAACTGAGATTAGGTTCCAGAGCACTAGAAGAGGTACAAAAATTCAGGGTCTGTGTACACTGCAGCTGGCATTTTGTATAGGGGCCTATTGCCCCCACACCACATCATGTTTCTTCACCCTTGCAATCTGGTCACCCTACCTCATACAGCTCCCCTTTAAAATTGGTGGGCTCATCATAGATACAGTGATCTGCCAGTTCGAACTATCTAGCAGGGTCAGGATTTAAGGTGGGGATCTAGGTCTTTTGAAAGTGCGTACCAACATGTTTTCCTAATGGTTCCCTTCAAGCAATGTACATCACATGACTGCCCTGTACCCCCACGAGAGATGCAGTGCACTCCACCATGAGAGACATCGTTTCAATTGTTTAAGCAGGATATCCGGTCAAAGGTGCAGATGAGGTTAAATTATTGTGAACCTTAACAACTTCTCTTTGATCATGTAATGAAAACCTACAATTGAAATGCAAAGGTAAAAAGACTTGTACAAAAATAGATTGACTTTTAGACTCGATCTAAAACTTGGACAAGCAAATTTGCCCAACAAATAGGTAGGTTGCTTAAAGTTTTCATTAGGGAAGGGTCGTTATCTCTGTGGTGCTGCCAGTGACTGCCTGCCTCTTATTGAGTATCCTTATGGTATGAAAGTACACAACGTGCAGTTTTAGAAGTCTTTTGGTGAATTCTAGTAAGCTGCTAGGGAAGAATTTGTGTGGGGCTTTTTTTTTTTTTTTTTGCCACATGTCACCAGTATGGCCTGAATCCTAAGTCCCTCAGGACCTGATCTAGGACTCATACCAATGTCAGGAAAGCACTTACGTTTGTGATGGATTCTTACATCAACTTTGATGAAAGAATCCAAGTTCAGCGCATGCTTAAAGTTAAGCAAATGCATAAGTGCTCTTTTGGCTAAGAATGGGCTTAAGGAGTTTAGTGGTTTGGAATCTAAACTTGGGAGAATTTTATTGGTCAGTCAGTCAGTGACGTTACACTGGTCTGAAGGCGGGATGAGCTCAGAATTAAGTAAGTGTGGTTTTAACCAGAATTATCAGTTGCTGTTGAATTTGTTTTCATACTGGACATTTTAAGGAGCTATCTGAACAAATAATGCCTAGAAAGGCCTTGTCTCAAAGGGAAATACTTTTTTTGCAATATAATCTAAGATATTAAACTAAACACACATAATTTGACAGGTGTAAGATACCCTTTATTCTGATGTGAAGACTTGCCCAGCATTGCCCAGATCCTTCAGGGCAGAGAGCTGGCAGTACGGGAGGTGCAGGAGTCAGTGCAGGGCGTTGGGGAGAGGAAAGGGGGGCAGGAGGCTGGGGCCTGTGAGTGAGGGTTGGGTGTTTAAGGTGGGGTCAGGGTGGGGGAATCCCATCTGGTGGGATTTTATCTCTGCCCTCCCTCCCCCCAGGCTGACAAGCAGCCAGGGCCTTTTCTTTCCCCCACTCCCCAGCCCTTGCAGCTTGCACTACAGCCAAGGGCTAGGGGGGCAGGGTTTGGGGCAGGGTACTTACCCTGTCTGGTGGCAGGCAAGACAGCAAGCCCCAGCCCCAGCTTGCCACACTGGTGATGGTTCAGCTGCCCCCCAGTAGTTACTCTGCAGTATCACATCCCTCCAAACAGCAGCCCCTCCTTCCATGTTCTGGCAACCAGTCCCATTCCTGTCACTTCCCATTTTCCTGGCACCACCAAACTCTGGCCTTGCTTTAAGTTAGCAAAAGCATGCTTCTCCTCACTTGCACCATAGTTCTCAAGGTATGGGATTGACACCAGACCCTGAATTTTTCCTAAATTATAGATTCATAGGTTATAAAGCAAAAAGGGGCCATTGTTATTGAGTCTGGCCTCTTACATCACACAGGTCATCAGAATTTCCTGAATTATTCCGTTTTTAAAAGCAATCATTCAGAAAAAAACCCTCATCTTGATTTATAACTTGTCAATGATAGAGAATCCATGACAAACCTTGGTAAAAATTGATCCAATGATTAATTACCCTGATTGTTTAAGGCACACTATTTTAAAGTCATCACTTGTGTAGTTTCAGCTCCCAGCCATTGGATCTTATACCTTTTGTTTGCTAGATTGTAGGTCGCTCTAGCAAATTGCTGTACCTCAAATACAAATTATTAACTGTGACAAAGTGACCCCTTCACCTTTTCTTTGGTAAACTAGATAGATTTAGTTCCTTGACTCTTTTACTATAAGGCATGGTTTTTCAGTCCTTTGTTTCATGTGGCTCTTCTCTGAACCCTGTCTAGGTTTTTTTTTTTTTTTTTTTTTTTTTTTTTTTTAAATTCTTCTTGATTTGTAGACTACCAGAACTGGACACAGTACTGCACAAGCAGTCATGTCAGTACCATATACCGAGGTAGTCTAATTTTCCTGTTCTATAGTCCTCTTTGTGCATTCCAGGGCAGCATTAGTCTGTTTGGTTCTAGCACTGGTTTTTTTTGGGAGTCCATGTTCACCTAATTATCACCATGACCATGTCTTTTTTTGTGTCACTACGGAGTCCTTGTATTTTTTTTCCCCTGATCTGTTACTTAATATTTGGCCAAACACATACTGTTTGCTTGCATCGCACTTTCTATTGATCTAGTTGGATCTAATTGATTCATTACCTGTTCATTTTTACCTCTTTCCCCGTCTTTGTATCATTGCATATATTGTGAAAGAAAAAATCATTACTAACATAATTGATAATAATATTAAATAGTGCAGAGCCCAAAAAACAGTTCCTGTGAGACCCTACTAGAAACAAACCCACTCAGTGATGATTTCTGGTTTTCTTCCCTATTGCCAACTACAAAGTTTTTCTTAAGGAATAAATATGTGAAGACAGATTTGCATACTCACGACATATGCCAACCACAATAAAGCAGATGAATGCTAGGCACAGAAGAGTTCAGGCTAGGCACAAGCATTACAGAAAGAATGCAAGTGCATTTTAATATAAGCTATCAGAACAAAAGACGTAGCTGTTACTTCAGTACAGAATTTCCACTCTGCTGTTCCAATAGCTA
Source organism: Pelodiscus sinensis (assembly GCF_052426305.1). NCBI lineage: Eukaryota > Metazoa > Chordata > Testudines > Trionychidae > Pelodiscus > Pelodiscus sinensis. The sequence goes on from NC_143057.1 coordinate 7,879,199, forward strand.
TAGCTCTGCCTTGATAGGGAAGGAGGAAATGTGCCACTTCATTATCTTCATCCCCCCCCCTTTTTTTTGCTTCGGTGAACAATGCAAAAATAGCAAGGGCATTGAAGTGCCTTTGCCAGTCATTCCTGCATACTGATTACTATATGAAAGGTTAGGACAATGGTAACACATCATGATCATCTGCTTTTCATGGTCAGTTGATATAATGAACTCTGCCTTCTGTGCCTTTGTGACACTGGATAATTATAAATATGAACAGCTGATGGACATTTCACTCCAGACAGTCTGAATGAGGCACTTTCCAGCATTTTATACAATGTCTGACACTACCAGGTTCAAACATGTTTGAACTGCTTACCACACTCTAATAATCCAGCAGCATCTTTTATATAATTAATATGAGATTTCACTTGCAAAATGTTAATGACTATTCAACCGGACCCTTGATATGGACCGCATCGGCACACTTATGCTAAGTTTGTTTCTTGTCTTGCTGTATCTTCCTTTTTTCTGTTGATCTTTGCAAACTGGCAATTTCGTTTAGAAAAATAAATCTGGTAGTATTTCTCAATTTTAGTTTAAGATGGTACAGGTTGAACCTCTACTCTGGCACTCTCTGGTCCAACAACATCTGGTCTGGAATGATATTAGTTATTCAGATGTCAACTTCTCATGAGTGTGGCCAAGTTTTCCACAGTCCCCTAAAGTTTATTTACAGCCACCAGGCCTGACTCTGTGCTCTGTGCTGTTAGCTCTAATTTACCCCTGCATGTCTTTGTAAGCATGTTGGAAGTGTTGTTAATGCTGCTAGACAACATTGATCACCTGTGGTTTGGCAAATTCTCTGGTTCAGCACTGGTCCAATCCTGAGGATGCCGAACTAGAGAGGTTCAACCTGTATTGAGAGAAGAGCTATCCTTTTTTAAGAAGCGATATTTGCTTGGCAGCTCTTTAACTGACCAATTGACCTCTTCTCTGGATTCAATTTTGGACCAAGTTCAGATTTTCTGCAGAACTTTCTTTGTATTTAATTTCATGCAACTTTATGTACGTTATCTTGAGGTACCACTAACTGTCAGATTTTTTTTTTAAAGCCCTCTTATATCTAGGTCATTTTTATTCCAAGTTTGAAACTGCTCAATTAATTGAAATACCTGGTCTGTGTGCATAATCCAAAATGAATATTATCTATTTCCTCATGTGCATGCAGTCACTATATTAACCTCATGCACCTGTATGTCACCAATCCAGAAATTAAAGATTTAGCCCATATGTTGTTAAGGGCTCAATGTTTGAATGCAAGTGTGTATTACATATTCCACACTTGGCAGAGTACAGGTCAGCCTATGACCCAGATGGTTGGATCTGGAACTTGGGGGTAGTTAGCTATCACTGCTTTGTCAGAACACCTAAAAAATTGAGATAGAAGAACACTGAAGAAGCAGAGGTAAGAATATAGGTTCTGATCCTGCACATATTCATGTATAGACTGAATTCTAAGCTCCTGCATAGTCCCAACAGAATCAATACATCTAATCATCTGCTTAAGGTTAAATACATGCACAAGTGTTTGCAGGATCAGTGCCTTAAATAGAAATGTAAGTGCCAGTCCTGAAAGCTGATCCATTGGATAGAATGGAATTCCCTGCAACAGATGGGCAGGAAACAGTTTTCCAGCTCAGTGAAAATATTCAGATGTTCCCAACCCAAACGTAGTCTCAGTTTTTTGCAAACTGAAAATACGGGAGGAGGGGGAGAAACCCTGTTAAAGGCCATCAAAATGCTTTGTTTCAATCAATTTTAAATGTTTAATTTTAAGGTCAACCTTTAGAAAAATCCTCAGAGGGGTAGCTGATTTAGTCTGTAACTGGAAAAACTTTTAAAAAATCCACAACAGATAGTCTTGCAGCACCTTAGACTAACGAAACATGGAGATGGTATCATGAGCTTTCATGGGCACAGCCCACTTCAGGCGAATGGAGTAAAGAAGTGGGTTGTGCCCACAAAAACTCATGATACAATCTCTATTTTGTTAGTTTTGCAGCACCTTAAAAACCTGTTTGTTTTTGTTTTTAAATCTATATAGCTTAAATTTTGAAATTAAAAAGAGGTTTTGAATAGGAAAATTGCACTCTTTCAAAAACCTTGAAATGAAAATTTCAACAATTTTGAAATATTTCTAAGTTGAAAAAACGTGTTTGAAACTAGCCTTTTCCCATGGAACATTTCAGTATTGACAAATGGGAATTTTCCAATGGAGTGTGAGGGGAACCATTTGGTTAAAGAATACCTGATCAGTTCTCTTCCATATCACTATAGAGATCTTCTTCTGTGTATCAGCACGTGAAAACAAGGCCATACTGCTCTTCACTATTCAGAATAATCTTGGTAATCCAATGTTTAGATATGAGAGAATTATTTACTTTCTTCAAAAGCAGTGATCATTCAGAATCAAGTTCATGACTGAAGTGCATGTTGGCATGGATCAAGAAAGGTATTTTACATAACGGAAGTTGTGTACCTTAAACTGACCATCTAGATCTAGTGTAGACCTGGCCTAAATGTTCGATTCCATGATATTTCTTCTGCCAGAGAAATCTTTCAAAAGTCTTTTGATAGTTTTGGTATGCCTTCTTAATGATATTGGCCATAAACAAATTCCATATCCGGCTTTAACAATCAATCATCAGTCGTCTTTTCCTCTTTGCTCAGTTAACCTATGATAACTAAGGATACATTTGCCCAAAGGTCACAGAACTGAGATCAAAGTTAATAGAACTCGCTTGGGTATAAAAGCCCATGCTTTGGACATCTATCCTGTGTTAAGTATATTTTGACTGTGTGAAGATGTGTAGTTTGCAGTCTTATAACTGTGGTGTTTACATACAGAAGATCACAATTTACAAAGGGCAAGCTCCTCTAACAGTGCATTCATCAATTCATTATGCAGCCACCTTTCTTCGGCTGCATAATACAACAATAATCAGCCTCGTATCTATTTACTTTTTCCCAGGAAGGACAATCTTTTGCTGAGCTCAAAAAAATTGCCTTAAAAATATAGAACCTTCCACCTGTCTGTTTTTATTCAGTATAATCCCTACTTTAGGTTATGGTATATTTGGTTCAACATTTTTATGGAAAACATCAGAAGAGATTAAAATTTAAGTCTACTGTTGAGTAAAGGAAATAAACTAGTCACTGATGGTTCTGCAATGAACCAGCTGGCTTCTTTGGTAGGGCAAGATTGGGCCCTTTTAAGAAGGGCAGGGACCCAGTTCAGAATCTTGCTCCATGGTGCTGAAAGATGAGGAAGAGCAAGTGATATTACGAGAGCATCTAACAGAGCCAGAGGGTTGTGTGGGAGTGACGTACAGGGTATTTTGTTAGCATAAGTGATTTAGCAAGCAGGAGGACTAGTAAGAGAGATCTTCACTGAAGAGCTATGTAAATAGATGCCAGTGTTGCATATTAGAAACCTCATGTATTTGGGTGCATTTTACTCTTGGAAAATTACACTGCACAAGGCCCTGCTGTCACGATGATATTTAATCTAACAATGTCACTCCCTGTCGTCATTGTTGATATTGGCGTTGTGCTCTCCTGTCCCAAGCATCTGAACCTTTTGTGCTTGGGTCCTGATATTGTGACATCCATGGAGGGGACAGAGCAACTCAAGCTGGGGATCACACTATATATGGAGGGAAGAACAAGCTACCGAGAGAAACTAAGCTAGAAAGCAGCCTGGTCACTGGAATTTGTGAAACATATTGTGGAATTTCAAAGGCCAGTGCTGAGTACTTAACTTTTCTCACTGAAGTCAGTGGTAAGCTAACTTCAGTGGGGGCAGAGTTAAGCTGATATAATTATGACAATAGCATCCAGTGGTTCTAGTCAAGACTAGGACAATATGCAAAAATATGTAAAGGTGGTTCCTTTTTTGTGAAGAGATTATAATCTGAATAGGGAGGAGGCACAAGGGCTAAGAAGGTAAACAGGTAAGGTTGATTGCCCATGGTCACATGGCAAGTCCACAGTAAACCTGAAACTAAAACACCCCTTCAACTGACTTAGTCCACTGTCATAGCCACCAAACCACACTGCCTCTTTGCTTTTTTTTAGTTGTCCTCTGTGTAGATGAATACAGGGAGTTATGGAAGTCACGGTAACTCATATTTTCAAAAAGATTGACACACATTTTGGCCTTGGAAAGGGTTCCAAAAAAGGGCAACTAAAATGATTAGGGGTTTGGAACGGGTCCCATATGAAGAGAGGTTAAAGCGACTGGGACTTTTCAGTTTAGAGAAGAGGAGACTGAGGGGGGATATGATCGAATCATGAGTGGTGTGGAGAGGGCAGATAAAGAAAAGTTATTTATTAGTTCCCATAATAGAAGAATTAGAGGACACCAAATGAAATTAATGGGCAGCAGGTTTAAAGCTAATAAAAGAAAGTTCTTCACACAGCGTGTAGTCAACCTGTGGAACTCCTTGCCAGAGGAGGCTGTGAAGGCTAGGACTATAACATAGTTTAAAGAGAAGCTAGATAATTTCATGGAGGTTAGGTCCATAAAAGGCTATTAGCCAGCGGATAGAAATGGTGTCCCTGGCCTCTGTTTGTCAGAGGCTGGAGAGGGATGGCAGGAGACAAATCACTTGATCATTGTCTTCGGTCCTCCCTCTCTGGTGCTGGCCACTGTCGTCAGACAGGCTACTGAGCTAGAGGGATCTTTGGTCTGACCTAGAATGACCGTTCTTATGACTCTTACAATAAGCAATTTCCTCCTTTATCTCTTCCTTGTCCCCTTGCCCCCACCTTCTGTTTTATGTAGTGATTCATTAGTTTGTAATTTGTTTACTTTTTTCATTGTATCCCTCTGTTATATAATGGTCATACCAATTCGCTTTCAGAATACAATCTGAAGAAGTGGGTCTGCCCCACGAAAGCTCATCACCTAATAAACTATCTTGCTAGTCTTTAAAGTGCTACATGACTGCTTTTTTTGTTTTCTAAGAAAGATTGTTTGAATTCACAGCTATTTGGCATGTCCTGTCTTCTGTTGCTGTCAGGCCTTTTATCTCCTTCAGATAAACCAACAAGCAGAGCTAAGGAGTATATGGTAAAGAATGCCACTGTGCAAAGCTTAGGATGACCTTGCTTATTATTTTTCATCCTTAAACCATATTAGATATTCCTAAATGAAATAATTTTGAATCCAGGGGTTATCTCAGTCTGAGTGAGAAACAGAACAGTGAAATAGAAGTTCATCCTTAGTTTAATAGCATGTTCTCCATAAAACCACTCTGAAAAGATCAAACATGCTATTCACCAACCCTGATACCAGTACTACTTGCACTTTGAAATATCCATCATCGTCATAATTGTAATGAAACCATGGGGGGGAAAATTCTGAGAAGGGTACCGAAAACACTGCATTCTGCTTGGCCTTCATTGCTAAGCAATTTTCGTACAATGAGCTAGGTGAAAGAAAGCTAGATCAGTCAGAACACACTTGTTTTAGCTAAAACCATCCCTCTTTCTTTTGTATGCAGCAATGAATGTGATAGCAAAAGGGGCAAATCAAAAGGGCCTTCCCCAATCACTTTCAATAGTCCTTTCCATAACTACTTTATTCAGGCCAGACTCTTGGGCTTGGTTCTCGATTGCTTTGCGCTCACTTACATCGCATGGAAGCGGTGAGTGTAAAATGCTACCTTTCTAATTTGATTGTTGTTTTCCCCCACCTATTTGCACTGGGGTCAATGAAAGGCAATGGAAACCCAGGTCGTCTGAGTGGTGCTAGCAGATTGGAGTTAGTCAGCAAGCATTGATAGTAAGGCAAGTGAGACCTCTGGTTAATACATGAGAATTTACTTGTGTTACTACTGCCTCATGCACTAGTGCTTGTTCATACTCCCCATTACACCTCCCCTTGCTCCACCCACCATAAATGTGGTGAGTCTAAGATGCTGTGCTCAGAAGATGGAACTGGTAACTGAGCCCTGGTTTATACTAGGGCTTTATTTTGAAATAACCCCCTTAGGTCAAATTTATAAGTGGGGGGAGTGTCCACACTACCAAGCCTGTTTTGAAGCAGCGGGCTGCTTATTTCAAAATCTGTACTCCTGCTTGAGGAATAATGCTAATTTCAAAATAGTGGTCATCTGGACACTCTAGTGCCGCTATTTCAAAATAACTACTCCCCAGAGTCATTTGAACTAATTACTCCTCAGAGCTTCCTAGGGCTCTAAATCGAGATAGTGCGTCCACATTAACGGACCTGCCTTGGACTAATTTTGAGGCTTCCCTGTAGCGTGGACATACTATTTTAGTTTTGTTAAATCGGAAGTTATTTGATTTTTAGTTACTTTGAAATAGTTTCCTAGTGTAGACATGCCCTAGTGTGACCTGGGTAGTATAAAATGAGACACACTGAAATAATATAGACAGTATCACTTTCAATATACTCTGAACTCTGCTATTAAATTTTATAATGGGATAATGCTATTACAATTGATTAAACCTAACCATGGCTAAATGTTCAGTAATGCTAATTGGATTTAAATGTAGTTACCTGAGATTTACAGCAATAGAACTGAAAGCAGAATCTGCCTCACAGTTAATAGTCATCCGTATACCGTAGTTTATTTGAGGAGGGCACAGAGAAAGAACTCAATCTCTTTTGCTTTAGATTATAATGTACTAACATTACAACACACATAGTTCCAAGTTTCTAATGATGGTATGCGTCCCATTTTGCGTCCTAAACAGGAATATTTTGCCCCCTTCCTCCACACATACCAAAATAGGGCAACGTCTCTCAAAAATAACTGCTGAATTGGGTCGGGGGTGGGGGATGGGAGGTGGCTCTTGAGGTGTTTGGGATCCTAAACAATTGCTTAGTCTGCTTATGCCTTATACCACATGGTAGCTTTGTTTCAGTTGTCCTGTACGTCAACTGTCTGTGAAGTGCTTTGGAAAGAAATTGTGTGTGGCAGATAACTAATTATGGCCAAATTTTTCAAAAGTGACTAGTGATTTTGGGTGATGTTAGAGCACTCTTACTTCAAAACAACATTTCACAGCTATCCTTTTTTAGGGTGAAAGTTATCCTTAATTGCAAAAAACACGACTAGGTTTAAAATCCCTGGGATTTACGGCCTCCAATTTTTCAACTGCAGATATTTAAAATATTTACAGCTCCTCTTAAACAATCAATAATGTGATAGTATTACTACAGAGGGGGGAAAAAAGTCCTTTCTGTGGAATTTGTTTTATTTCCTTGCCTTATAAATAACTAGCTGACATACACAGAAGTAAATTTATATTCACTGTGCTTCATTTGAGGGCAAATATTAGGTTTATTTTGCATTTTTCTAATCTGTATGCCATAGATCATTATGATGGCTGAAAACTGAAATGAAGAACAGCACTGTATTTCTAGCAGTGCATTGCTAATTCTAGCTACTCTGATTTTGATGAAGTGAACAGGTTGTTACCTGTTACTCCCCTCTCCCTCTTCAATTTCATTTGAGACAACATCAGCATTACTTTTAATATTTAATTGATAAGAAGGCAAAACATTAGTCAGAGGCCATGGGACCTTGTTATCTGGATTTTTTTTTCATAATTTGTTTTACAAAATGTTCTGGGGTCTCTGTCAAATTAAAAATAAGTCAGATTTGAAGAACAAACGTGAAAAACGTCACATCTAGCAACTTCCATTTAGACACCTAAATGAGGGGCTAAACTTATAAAAGTGTTGCTTTTCTGCTTACGCAGGTGAGTGAAGGAGCCCAATTTTCAAAAGCTATCAGCAGTCAGGACCTCCACATTGAGTATTTGGGAAAATCTGAGCTTACTGTTCAAGTGCTGAGGTGCAGGATAAATTCTTCTAGAAGTCTGTCCTCAGAAAGTTGTGAAAACACACATCAAAATGTCTACATAATGAATGCTTAAAAATGACCTTAATTTACATCTTGGCCAAAGTTTTCAAAAGTAACTTAAATTGGAGTGCCTCAACAGTTAGGTGCTCAACATGAAGACACCTTGAAAGGATTTTTAGAGAGTGGGTGCTCCCCATTTTCTTAAAAAACCTCCCTTTTTTGCATCTTATTGAACAAGCACATCAATAGTCACATTTGAAAAGGTAGGCCCTAATTTATTCACTGGATTATCTTTTTTATCAATGCCTAGGTAAAACACATGGGTTTAATTTTTGTTTGCAATTGTTTGGATTGAAAGGAAAATTAAATTAATGGAGATTTGCCTATCTCCTAGAACTGGAAGGGGACCTTGAAAGGTC